>NC_064641.1:192170748-193398668 GCF_023864345.2 Schistocerca serialis cubense | reverse complement strand
GTTCATTTAAATGCATTTCAAATTAGTTTTCTTTAGAACAAGGGACCTTGTCGTTGGTGGGGAGGTTTGCGTGCCTCAGCGATACAGATAGCCGTACCGTAGGTGCAACCACAACGGAGGGGTATCTGTTGAGAGGCCAGACAAACGTGTGGTTCCTGAAGAGGGGAAGCAGCCTTTTCAGCAGTTGCAGGGGCAACAGTCTAGATGATTGACTGATCCGGCCTTGTAACACTAACCTTGCTGTGCTGGTACTGCGAACGGCTGAAAGCAATGCGAAACTACGGCCGTAATTTTTCCCGAGGGCATGGAGCTTTACTGTATGCATAAATGATGACTGTGTCCTCTTGGGTAAAATATTCCGGAAGTAAAATAGTCCCCCATTCAAATCTCCGGACTGGGACTACTCAGGAGGACGTCGTTATCAGGAGAAAGGAAACTGGCGTTCTACGGATCGGAGCGTGGAATGTCAGATACCTTAATCGAGCAGGTAGGTTAGAAAATTTAAAAAGGGAAATGGATAGGTTAAAGTTAGATATAGTAGGAATTAGTGAAGTTCGCTGGCAGGAGGAACAAGACTTTTGATCAGGCGAATACAGGGTTATAAATACAAAATCAAATAGGGGTAATGCAGGAGTTGGTTTAATAATGAATTAAAAAATATGAGTGCGGGTAAGCTACTACAAACAGCATAGTGAACGCATTATTACGGCCAAGATAGACACGAAGCCCACGCCTACTACAGTAGTACAAGGTTATATGCCAACTAACTCTGCAGATGACGAAGAAATGTATGATGAAATAAAAGAAATTATTCAGATAGTGAAGGGAGACAAAAATTTAATAGTAATGGGTGACTGGAATTCGGTAGTAGGAAAAGGGAGAGGAGGAAACGTAGTAGGTGAATATGGATTGGGGCTAAAAAATGAAAGAGGAAGCCGCCTGATAGAATTTTGCACAGAGCACGACTTAATCATGGCTAACACTTGGTTCAATAATCATAAAAGAAGGTTGTATACGTGGAAGAAGCCTGGAGATACTGACAGGTTTCAGATAGATTACATAATGCTAAGACAGAGATTTAGGAACCAGGTTTTAAATTGTAAGACATTTCCAGGGGCATATGTGGACTCTGACCATAATCTATTGGTTATGGACTGTAGATTAAAACTGAAGAAACTGCAAAAAGGTGGGAATTTAAGGAGATGGGACCTGGATAAACTGACTAAACCAGAGGTTGTACAGAGTTTCAGGGAGAGCATAAGGGAACAATTGACCGGAATGGGGGAAAGAAATACAGTAGAAGAAGAATGGGTAGCTTTGAGGGATGAAGTAGTGAAGGCAGCAGAGAATCAAGTAGGTAAAAAGACGAGGGCTAGTAGAAATCCTTGGGTAACAGAAGAAATATTGAATTTAATTGATGAAAGGAGAAAATATAAAAACGCAGTAAATGAAGCTGGCAAAAGGGAATACAAACGTCTCAAAAATGAGATCGACAGGAAATGCAAAATGGCAAAGCAGGGATGGCTAGAGGACAAATGTACGGATGTAAGGCTTTTCTCACTAGGGGTAAGATAGATACTGCCTACAGGAAAATTAAAGAGACCTTTGGAGAAAAGAGAACCACTTGTATGAATATCAAGAGCTCAGATGGAAACCCAGTTCTACGCAAAGAAGGGAAAGCAGAAAGGTGGAGGGAGTATATAGAGGGTCTATACAGGGGCGATGTACTTGAGGACAATATTATGGAAATGGAAGAGGATGTAGATGAAGATGAAATGGAAGATACAATACTGCGTGAAGAGTTTGACAGAGCACTGAAAGACCTGAGTCGAAACAAGGCCCCGGGAGTAGACAACATTCCATTAGAATTACTGGCAGCCTTGGGAGAGCCAGTCCTGACAAAACTCTACCATCTAGTGAGCAAGATGTATGAGACAGGCGAAATACCCTCAGACTACAAGAAGAATATAATAATTCAAATCCCAAAGAAAGCAGGTGCTCACAGATGTGAAAATTACCGAACAATCAGTTTAATAAGTCACAGATGCAAAATACTAAAGCGAATTCTTTACAGACGAATGAAAGAACTGGTAGAAACCAACCTCAGGGAAGATCAGTTTGGATTCCGTAGAAATATTGGAACACGTGAGGCAATACTGACTCTACGACTTACCTCAGAAGCTAGATTAAGGAAAGGCAAACCTACGTTTCTAGCATTTGTAGACTTAGAGAAAGCTTTTGACAATGTTGACTGGAATACTCTCTTTCAAATTCTGAAGGTGGCAGGGTGTAGAGAAGCAGCCTACTCACGCCGTAATAAATTCACATCAGTCTTTCCATTGAGTGCCAGCCTAGCTCTGACGTCATAAATGTTGCGCAATACTTTAAAAATCAAGTAAATAACCTGAAACGTTTCTAGCATGTCAGGCGTAATACTAAATTAATAAGTGTTCAATATCAGTTCGATAACTTTAACCATTTTCGATATTTGGACGTTTTTCTGTAAAAATCATTGGCGCAACAGAAAAGAGCTAGAGAATTAAAAATTTATATTTAGATTCCTTTTTCATAATAATTTAATAGAAACAATACTTTGGATTTCACAAATTAAAATTTTAGTGGAAATTCATGATTTTCTGGTTTTTGTCTTAAAAATTAAGGAAGCAAGATAGATTAAGTAGGCTAATAAATAAGGCTAGGATGTTTATATTTAAGTAGGATGGAGAACCGCTATAACAATAAAGATGTGAGAAGTTTCATCCGAATAACTATAAAACTATAGCGATAGCGTATCTCCAAAGGGCAAGTTCAGAGCTCGACTACCGCGTGCAGTGTAATTAAATTAATTCTCTCGCCCAAAATATTTAACTTAGCCACGTCAAACTTATATTATGATTATTTACCTGTGTGCTGATTGCACATTTAAATTGAGAGCTTCATCGACCATCAGCAAAGGGAGCAATGATTTATTCAATAACTTAATGTGGTGCATTACTAGCCCAGCGGCTAGTCGGGAGAGCCGATTTGATCAGGCGTTCCCTTAGCCGTCCGCACCGCGGCCTTATATATAAGAAAGCTGCGCGAGGAAGAAAGGCCCCAGTTCTCTCCAGACGCTGAATCTGTGTCGGGAGTCGCGCCGCGTCGGTATCATTGCTGTAAACAGCCTCGGATGCCGTATTAAGTTACTCGGGATACACGTAACCATGAAATCATTTTCGAATGACGTGTTAATTCTGGGATGATTTTAATTATCTTTCTTCAGTTTTCGTATGTCGTATTTTCACGTGCCGTCGCGGGACAGACATTCTACCATTATTTAGCGTGGCGTTTGATGAACAATATCATCAAATTATGGCGAGCATTCATTTAAATATTTAATTTGGACAGTTATAGTTGCATCAGCGCATTAGACTCTGAACTGCTCTGTTAGTCAGATTGTGTGGATTTTTTTTCTGTGACTTTCAGAATATACTGAACTATTTTAGAAAATCGTTTTTGATTATGAATCCCAGACAATCTCCTAATTCCTCAGAGCTATAAGCTGCAGCTATAAGTGTGTTTCTCAGATGAAGTGGGCACTAGGAATTCTAATTACAGGCTTCACGTTTTGCTAATCACTTTCTGGTTGCCAATATTGTAGTTACAGAGCCAGTGTTGAGAACGGCAAAAGACAGCAGAAATAATAGGAACATTTAACAACAATAATTCCACCCGCCGCCGCACATATGGTTAATCGGCCGGGAAATGCAGTGTTTCTACATTCAAACATATTATATAACAACATTATTCCACCAGCCGCCCCACATATGGTTAAAACGGCAAGGAATGCATCTTTTCTACATCACAAAACATTATATAAAATATAACAATTAATTTCAACCAGCCACCCCACAAGGGGTAAAATACAGGGAGCGAAAGGCTATTTACAATTTGTACAGAAACCAGATGGCAGTTATAAGATTCGAGGGGTATGAAAGGGAAGCAGTGGTTGGGAAGGGAGTGAGACAGGGTTGTAGCCTATCCTCGGTGTTATTCTATCTGTATATTGAGCGAGCAGTGAAGGAAACAAAAGAAAAATTCGGAGTAGGAATTAAAATCCATGGAGAGGAAATAAAAACTTTGAGGTTCGCCGATGACATTGTAATTCTGTCAGAGACAGCAAGGGACTTGGAAGAGCAGTGGAACGGAATGGACAGTGTCATGAAAGGAGGATATAAGATGAACATCAACAAAAGCAAAACGAGGATAATGGAATGTAGTCGAATTAAGTCGGGTGAGTCTGAGGGAATTAGATTAGGAAAAAAGACACTTAAAGTAGTGAAGGAGTTTTGCTATTTGGGGAGGAATATAACTGATGATGGTGGAAGTAGAGAGAATATAAAATGTAGACTGGCAATGGCAAGGAAAGCGTTTCTGAAGAAGAGAAATTTGTTAACATCGAGTATTGATTTAAGTGTCAGGAAGTCGTTTCTGAAAGTATTTGTATGGAGTGTAGCCATGTATGGAAGTGAAACATGGACGATAACTAGTTTGGACAAGAATAGAATAGAAGCTTTCGAAATGTGGTGCTACAGAAGAATGCTGAAGATTAGATGGGTAGATCACATAACTAATGAGGAGGTATTGAGTGGAATTGGGGAGAAAAGGAGCTTGTGGCACAACTTGACTAGAAGAAGGGATCGGTTGGTAGGACATGTTCTGAGACATCGAGGGATGACCAATTTAGAATTGGAGGGCAGCGTGGAGGGTAAAAATCGTAGAGGGAGACCAAGAGATGAAGACACCAAGCAGATTCAGAAGGATGTAGGTTGCAGTAGGTACTGGGAGATGAAGAAACTTGCACAGGATAGAGTAGCATGGAGAGCTGCATCAAACCAGTCTCAGGACTGAAGACCACAACATCAACAACAACAACAACAACGTTCTTTAGAGTGGTTAGAGAGGCTAGTTCCCGAGGATAAGGACTCTACAAAGAAAGTTCTCTAACCTGATGTGACTGATGTCAAACTGAACGATGTCGTTAAAAGTATATACTGTTATACGGGGCTGCTGTGAATAGAGAGCTTCAGACAGACAAGGAAACGAAAAAAATACCTTAATTTATAAGATCATTCACTGAAATAAGATTCGTGGTGTCTACCAACTGGCTTTAATAGGACACGATGACAGTGGAGGCTCAAGTCGCTCAATGATTTTCATGGATCTAATACAACATTCCACTGAACTCGCCTGTTCAGTGAAAACTTATCTCGTAAGTGCAACCGTTTTTAATTAAATTAACAAAACAGTGCTAGACAAATTTATTTAGGAAGTTAGCTAATAAATCATTAAACAAAGAATCACATCGGCAGAGTGCATATTTTTTCCATTATTTTTTCGATCTACTCGATTTGATCGTCTTAAGGACTGATACAGAAAATACAAAGACATATTCCTGTACAACATGTCGCCTGCTATTCCTCCGGCTTTTCTCTTCGCTGTCTACACAGAACATCGGTTTTGTATCCATATATGTTACGTGGATTGTCAGCGGTGGATCGGCTAGATGGAATTCCAGATCTGTAGCTGCCAGTGTCGTGTTCGAGAAACAAGAAGCAGTAAAGGAATAGTTCCAAACATTAACAGAAATAGATAATTTAAGCACCGCAACAACAATAAAGGCTCTGTCTTTTAGTGGTACCTTCAGGATCTGGAGTTTTGCTTGTGGTTCAACTGTTTTCACTTCTTTGCGCCACGACAAAATATGGTTCTCTGTGCCAGATAACATTGTGTAAAGCGCACAATATTTCCTCGAGGTAACTTGCTCGGTATCTTCAGCTGGTTGCTACAGGAACGGTATAGTCAACAAATCATAAACGAGACCTTAACAGTCATATTTCTGCACCATTTGGATATCTTGTGTGATTAGCTACAGATCCATTAAACTGATGCCTCTAAAATTCAGATATACACTACTGGCCATTAAAATTGCTGCACCACGAAGATGATGTGCTACACATGCGAAATTTAACCGACAGGAAGAAGATGCTGTGATATGCAAATGATTAGCTTTTCAGAGCATTCACACAAGGTTGGCGCCGGTGGCGACACCTACAACGTGCTGACACGAGGAAAGTTTCCAACCGATTTCTCATACACAAACACCAGTTGACCGGTGTTGCCTGGTGAAACGTTGTTGTGATGCCTCGTGTAAGGAGGAGAAATGCGTACCATCACGTTTCCGACTTTGAAAAAGGTCTGATTTTAGCCTATCGCGGCTGCGGTATATCGTATTGCGACACTGCTGCTTGCGTTGGTCGAGATCCAATGTCTGTTAGCAGACTATGGAATCGGTGGGTTCAGGAGGGTAATACGGAACGCCGTGCTGGATCCCAACGACCTCGTATCACTAGCAGTCGAGATGACAGGCATCTTATCCGCATGGCTGTAACGGATCGTGCAGCCACGTCTCGATCCCTGAGTCAACAGATGGGGACGTTTGCAAGACAACAACCATCTGCACGAACAGTTCGACGACGTTTGCAGCAGTATGGACTATCAGCTCGGAGACCATGGCTACGGTTCCCTTGACGCTGCATCACAGACAGGAGCGCCTGCGATGGTGTACTCAACGTCGAACCTGGGTGCACGAATGGCAAAACGTCATTTTTTCGAATGAATCCAGGTTCTGTTTACAGCATCATGATGGTCGTATCCGTGTTTGGTGGCATCGCGGTGAACGCACATTGGAAGCGTGTATTCGTCATCGCCATACTGGCGTATCACCCGGCGTGATGGTATGGGGTGCCATTGGTTACACGTCTCGGTCACCTCTTGTTCGCATTGACGGCACTTTGAACAATGGACGTTACATTTCAGATGTGTTACGACCTGTGGCTCTACCCTTCATTCGATCCCTGCGAAACCCTACATTTCAGCAGGATAATGCACGACCGCATGTTGCAGGTCCTGTACGGGACTTTCTGGATACAGAAAATGTTCAACTGCTGCCCTGGCCAGCACGTTCTGGAGATCTCTCACCAACTGAAAACGTCTGGTCAATGGTGGCCGAGCAACTGGCTCGTCACAATACACCAGTCACTACTTTTGATGAACTGTGGTATCGTGTTGAATCTGCATGGGCAGCTGTACCTGTAGACGCCATCCAAGCTCTGTTTGACTCAATGCCCAGGCATATCAAGACCGTTATTACGGCCAGAGGTGGTTGTTCTGGGTACTGATTACTCATGATCTATGCACCCAAATTGCGTGAAAATATAATCACATGTCAGTTCTAGTATAATATATTTGTCCAGTGAATACCCGTTTATTATCTGCATTTCTTCTTGGTGTAGCAATTTTAACGGCCAGTAGTGTACTTAGGTAATTTCGCATCATAGATCACCGAGCGAGGTGGCGCAGTGGTTAGCACACTGGACTCGCATTCGAGAGGACGACGGTTCAATCCCGTGTCCGGCCGTTCTGATTTGGGTTTTCCGTGATTTCCCTAACTCGCTTCAGGCAAACGCCGGGATGGTTCCTTAGAAAGGGCACGGCCGATTTCCTTCCCCATCCTCCCCTAATTCGCGCTTGTGATCCGTCTCTAATGACCTCGTTGTCGACGGGACGTTAAACAGTAATCTACTCCTCCTCCATCACAGATCATAAAAGTAAGAGTGTGCTGGCGTAAGTTGTCGTCAGCACACTAGTCGGCAAAGATGTAACGCGGAGATCGAAAGTAGGCGCTGGATCAAGCGCGCCTAGCAAGAGAGAGATCAGAGACACACCGACAAGTAAAAACCACCTCCGCGTTCTCGACAGCATTTATTCAGGCCGCTGCCACTGACCGGAAGCCCTCTCTCACTGACTTACTCAGTCATCCAGATGGCGTCTGGCTCTTCATCGCAGGCTATGACATTACACAGCGACCGGATTAGTGTAATAGCAACATTACCGATATTGTCTGTAAGATTACTATTACTGATGAGCATGTACCACGAGCATGGACTCTATTCCAGTCAAGTAGCAGCTTCTCGTCATTAAAGAACCGTATTAATCCACGTGTGCATTTGTGATGTAGACAGAGGATTGCGGCCACCCAGCAACATCCTCTCCCTTGCTTCCTTGCGCTACAAGACTCTACAAAGTGAAACTGCGGAGTAATATAAAATAGCGCAAAAACTAAGAAAGTAAAAAGCTAATTACAGAACGAAGCGCCGAGCAACTGCAGGTAAAAAAAGACTGCTATTTATTACAATAATTATGGAGGACGAATGGCAACTTAGATTTCAATTGGCGGGGTATGTTGATGTAACATGCAGGCAGTAACCAGAAACCTCAAGGAGGGAGGGGGGGGGGGGGGGGCGCTAAAGATATCTTGAGCCACCTTTACTTTTCCTGTAATAAACAGTAATGTTTTATTTAAACTGATTATACACATACACAAGACAATGCCATCTTGTTGTTGTGGTCTTCAGTCCTGAGACTGGTTTGATGCAGCTCTCCATGCTACTCTATCCTGTGCAAGTTTCTTCATCTGCCAGTACCTACTCCAACCTACATCCTTCTGAATCTGCTTGGTGTATTCATCTCTTGGTCTCCCTCTACGATTTTTACCCTCCACGCTGCCCTCTAATACTAAATTGGTGATCCCTTGATGCCTCAGAACATGTCCTACCAATCGATCCCTTCTTCTAGTCAAGTTGTGCCACAAACTCCCCTTCTCTCCAGTTCTATTCAATACCTCCTCATTAGTTATGTGATCTACCCAGCTAATCTTCAGCATTCTTCTGTAGCACCACATTTCGAAAGCTTCTATTCTCTTCTTGCCTAAACTATTTATTGTCCATGTTTCACTTCCATACATGGCTACACGCCATACAAATACTTGCAGAAACGACTTCCTGACACTTAAATCTATACTCGATGTTAACAAATTTCTCTTCTTCAGAAACGCTTTCCTTCCCATTACCAGTCTATATTTTATATCCTCTCTATTTCGACCATCATCAGTTATTTTGCTCCCCAAATAGCAAAACTCCTTTACTACTTTAAGTGTCTCATCCTAATCTAATACCCTCAGCATCACCTGACTTAATTCGACTACATCTTATGATACAAAAAAGTTACAATTGTGGTTCTCTTCCTTAAATGATGAATTCTATGCGCCTATTCTTCCTGGCAAATTGGTTAATTACATCGTCAATAGGACAATCAATGTCAGGGTGAGTGTTCAAGCCATGAAGTCATTAAGTCGATCGTCCTTCATTGTCGACCTCGAAGGTTCTCTGTACAAGAAAACTGTAGAATATTCGCGACTTTTCTCGAACAAATGCCAGAGAGAACAACGTATCGAGATCACTAGAATGGTCGAGACTTTTCTCGTAGGTGTGTGTGTGTTAGCTATCTACGTACCAGACAGAAACGTATAAAATACGACGACGCGGATGGGCGTGCTACATAGGAAAGTACAACTACTCTGGAACGCGATTCAATCAAGTCGACTCACGAAAGAAACGAACGAATAGCGTGCGGGCTGACAGGCGGGGGCGGCGTGGGTGGCAATGCCGTCGGCCCTGCAAGGGGGAGGGGGGAGGGGGAGGGCACCTCTCGCGCCCCCCTTATGTGAGATGCAGATGACCATCGCAAGCTGTACGTATCCTGTATGGTTTTCAAGGGAATTTCATACCATTATTTCTGCAAAATAGTGACAAGTTAACGATGATGGAGGTGGATTACGATCACACATCATTATCTCCAAAGTAGACCACAAAGGTTCAATAACGTTGAGATCTGATGACTGTGGTGGCAAGGGTAGATGCGACACTTCATCCTCGTGCTCACAAATCCACTCCTGGACGATGAAACCTGTGAGAACAGGGGCCCTGTTTTCTCGTCTTGGAACAGAGCATCACCGTTGGGGAACAAACACTGTACCGTGGCGTGGACGTGATCAGCCAAAATGATCACATAATCCTTCACAGTAATATGACCTTGCAGAATTACCACGAGGACCACGAAATACCACTATATGGCTGCCCAAATAATCAGTAAACCCCGCCACGTTTCACTCTTGGGACGTAAATTCAGCCAGAAATTGGAGGCAGCGTGAAACAAGACTCATCCTACCAAATAACTTTGTTACTTTTGTCCATAGTCCAGGCATACGGCTTCGGCAGCACGATTTCCTATTGTCTGTCACGGTCACTCAACACGCACTTTCGTCCGCGTTGTGACTTAATGGATGATGCTTTTCAGTTTTCCCTGTATGCGGTATAAATGTTCGATACTGTGCCTCTTAAAACACCAAACACTTCGACCTCCTTGATTACGCAAACACCTACCATATGAACACCAATGATTTGCCTACGTTCTAATCCACCAAGCTCCGGCGTAGGCGCTCACAACTACACAGAACTTCTGACCACAACTGACGCTTTCAAGGTATTGAGGACATTACACCGGTGCCGTTCGTGGTCAACTACAACAGCGCAGCCCGCAAGCCTGGTAATATATGCAGTTACGTTCACACGTTCAAGCATGAATTTGTCGCGGTGTTTCCATATTTTTGGCCAAGCCCTGTGAATCTGCGTTCCGAAAGCCACCAACTGATGTGTAGCGAAGTATATCCACAGTTACTTCCGCCCTTCCCTGTCCTAGTTGCGAACGGTTCGCGGGAATATCGACTGTTGGTTAACTCCCAGCTGAGTTCAATACTTCCTTGCGACGTATATCTACGAGGAAACAATAAATATTCCAGGCTAAAAAGGCGTTTCACAAACTTTGGTAGCGGTCCAATAATAGAACTTTCAAACTTGGCTACGGAGAAATCACTTAACAAACATTACATATGTTTCATTCGTTGATGCCCATTTTCAGCAGCTCGTGACAACGTAATCTAAACAGCAGAGAGGTCAATAGGAAACTATCTGAAACAAGTCCAAATATCAGCAAGCATTGCTCAAGTGAAACATAGCTTGTAGATAAGTCCTATAAAATAGAAACTCTAATGACTGTGAAAGCGGTATACAGTTATTCCTTTAATAAAAGGCGATGTTGCCAATCTGAAAGCGTCACATAACGTGCAAGAGTCAGAATTAAAACCAGCAATGCTGCGTGCAATAATGGTCAATTTTATAACTAATAATCGAGCACCAAAAGAGGTCTGCACCTTTAACGTCACAAATATCTTTTGTGTGCGTGTTATAGCGTTCAGAACAATCTACGTGTTATGTAAAACAATATCAGAAAAGGACATTTTGAAGGTTTCCACTTCGGCTGCTTTTCACAAAATGTAGTTTATTATTTTTGCAAGATTTGCCTTACAGATCATTTTCAAGTCCTGTCTACAGAGAAAGAGATCAAAGATACAATAAGTATTAGATTTGCTTACTGACATACAAAAATAATGTTTTACAACGGACAGCCTAAAACTAAATTTACAGATGTCGATGTGTTGTATCTTTTTTCCTTTATCGCCATTTCATGCCCTTCGCCCCGTATGGCCGGGAGTGGGCTGTCAGCGGATACAAGTCGCCGCTCTTCAGCCGCATGAGAGTAAACAGTCTAAAACGTATTATAAAATTGGACACGATTGTTGAAAAAGTGAATGTTTAACGTAATAAAAAGACATAGACTCAGTTGCATAAAAAATATATAAAAGGCGGACTTTTTGATTAACTAAGAGACAGACACAGATGAAATGGCAAATGAGTGTTTCACAAAAGATAAAAGGCAGAGGGACAGTTGCATAACTAACATGTGTGTTGACTGCGTAAGACAGAGACATACATGAGTGAAGTAAAGGGTGGGCCTAGACTGCCAGGAAAAGGGGTATCATGGGAACGTGATGTGTCGCACAATTATCCTGTTAATAAAAGGTGGTATAGACAATCTGAAAACGAGCACATGACGTGCAAGAGTCAGAATTAAAACCAGAAAGTTGTTTCGTGCAGTAATCGTCATCTTTGTAACTAATAACTAAGAATCAAAAAAGGTCTGCACCTTTGACGTCGCAAACTTCTTTTGTGTGTGTGTGTGTGTGTGTGTGTGTGCGTGTGTGTGTGTGTGTGTGTGTGTGTGTGTGTGTGTATGTTTTAAAGCGTTCAGAACAGCCTGCACGTCATCAGTTCTGGTGGTGGTTTCTGAATGAAGCTGTACCGAGAGATTTGAATCCTCTCTTTCTGTTTCTTCAGAACATGCCTGGTAAACGCGTCTGGATACGTAAACTCACAGAACACACTATATTATGCATCAAAAGTCGCCATTCGTATACTGACCAGCCCTTACATAACGTTAATATCGGTATCTGGTGTGCAATATCGCGAGACAGTTTTATCTCGGCTACCCCGAATGTTGATGTGACTGCTTGCGCAGGCAAGACGTATTCATTGTGCAAAAGTATCAACCAGTATTAAGTCTAGTTCATCCACGTAAACCTCGTAGGGGCATATTTACTACTCTTCACGGTGTATTTATTCACTGATCACATTTAGCGTAAGTTACCTATTGTACCTTGAGAATAATAGCACTATTCAGAAATACTAGAAGGACGAAAAACAACTATCTCAGTTATCTCAAGTACCCTTTAGTGCAACTAGACTTAGTCAAATCTGAATTGAAATGCGAGCCCATGATATTCTATAACAGTCTATCATGGGAGTAAAATGCCTGACAGGCAGCAACAATGTTCTTCAATGTAGTCAGTGTAGGTTCCCCACTGATAACTCTTTCTATATCACAGATGAATTTTCGAAATAAATAGTCTATTACAAATCCATAAATAGCTACACAGGGTGTTTCTGTAAGAGCCTGCAAAAATTTAACAGGGCATAGAGGATGCTCCACTGAACAATTTGAGGTAGGGAACCTGGGGTCAGAGAAGCCATCTTAATGAGATAATAGGAATAAAATCATATTACTGTGTACTTTATTATTTACGTTAGTTACAGTTAACTGCAATACCATCATTGACACAGTGAACGTATCGTTTGTACCGTGTCTTACAAAATGTACTGTAACTGACGGCCATCAACCTCAGTGCAAGCATAACATCAGCGAACAAGGTTCTAGAATGAGATTTTCACTCTGCAGCGGAGTGTGCGCTGATATGAAACTTCCTGGCAGATTAAAACTGTGTGCCCGACCGAGACTCGAACTCGGGACCTTTGCCTTTCGCGGGCAAGTGCTCTACCAACTGAGCTACCGAAGCACGACTCACGCCCGGTACTCACAGCTTTACTTCTGCCAGTACCTCGTCTCCTACCTTCCAAACTTTACAGAAGCTCTCCTGCGAAACTTGCAGAACTAGCACTCCTGAAAGAAAGGATATTGCGGAGACATGGCTTAGCCACAGCCTGAGGGATGTTTCCAGAATGAGAAGTAAAGCTGTGAGTACCGGGCGTGAGTCGTGCTTCGGTAGCTCAGTTGGTAGAGCACTTGCCCGCGAAAGGCAAAGGTCCCGAGTTCGAGTCTCGGTCGGGCACACAGTTTTAATCTGCCAGGAAGAACAAGGTTCTGTCGTACCCTCACAAATGTCCCTGATGTGCATCGAACCACATCACAGGCAGCTACAATTCTGGCAATTAAGTCCATTTCCACATTCACTGGGGCCTCGTACACAAGTGACTTCAGATATCCCCATAACAAATAATCAAGAGCATTCAGGTCAGGTGATTTCGCAGGCCGTGGAATAGGACGTCCACTTCCGATCCAGTGACCAGGAAATACAGCAATGAGATGGTTGCGGGCGGCCACACTGAAGTGAGGCGGTGCACCGTCATGTTGTTGATTCATAGCACGTTCTGTCATGGGACAATGTAAATACCATACAACAGAGTCACCTTACAGACAAGTAAAGTAAACAAAACCTGCATCACGACTTCGTAGTAATCAGGCTCGTCCTCCTTGTTTCCTTGCAGGAAGTAAAGAATGTACATGTAAATACACAGCACAGTTCATGTAAACTTGTACGCATGTTAGTTGTAAATAAGCTGGAAAACAGTAATGCTAGAGAAAGCGGTAGACACGTTTACTTCAATACCTCCTTAAGCTGGCTTCTCCGATCCTAGGTTCCCAACCTCAGAATTGTTCTGTGGAGCAGTCTCTATGTCCTGTTACATTTTTTGCACGCTCTTACGGAAACACTCTGTACACATATATTTTTGTGAAGTGTATAAAATTTTTATTCGATACAATCCACGTTGTAATGTTTATCGTGAACATGATATATATAACTAATTGTAAGAATGCAGAGCAACGGAAACGATCTATTCACTTCTCTCCTCTGAAATATAGCATCACATGAGTGTGAAACATCCACACTTATCACTTGATCTGCTACATATAACATGTTGCATGTGCCTGGGGCTGTTCGGGCTGTTTTTGTTATGTTCAGCCCAAAGGTTGGTTTGATGCAGCTCTCCACGGTCATATATCTTATACAGGTGTCATCTCTGCATTACTAGTGCAGCCTACACCCATTTGCACCTTCTTATTGTGGTCTCCCCCCACCAATTTTAGCCCCAAACACTCCACTCCATTGTCAAACTGACAACTGTTTAATTCCTCAGCAGACGTCCTGCCACTCGATCCCGTCTTTCAGTCAAGTTGTGCCACAAGGTTTTTTCTTCTCAAATCAGTTCAGTACCTCTTCATTAGTTACCAGATCTGTCCACCTAATCTCCTGCATTATTCCTTAACTCTATATTTTCAGCCGGCCAGAGTGGCCGAGCGGTTAAAGGCGCTACAGTCTGGAACCGCACGACCGCTTCGGTCGCAGGTTCGAATCCTGCCTCCGGCATGTGTGTGTGTGATGTCCTTAGGTTAGTTAGGTTTAAGTAGTTCTACGTTCTAGGGGACTTATGACCACAGCAGTTGAGTCCCATAGTGCTCAGAGCCATTTGAATAGACTTCCTGGCACTTAAATTTACAATCGATGTCAATAAATTTCTGTTTTTCAGAAACGCTTTACTTGTTACTGCTAGTCTGCATTTTATTTTCTCAGTTTTTCAGCCATCGTTAATGATACATCTGCCCATTTAGCAAAACTCATCTACTTCTTTTACGTGTAATTTCCTAATCCTGTTCTCTCGCTATCGCTTGATTTAATTCGAGTACAGTTTAACAAGCACACAGTCGCTTTAGAGATGACTTGTTGACTCCTTAGGCTTCTAATGTGAAGATGTGGCTACGCACTGTCAACTACGACGACTTCGGCAGTCTTCTTATGCGACGCAACTCGTGCTGCGCCATTCTGGTGCTCGGATAACCTACTTTCCCGTATCACACGGCCTCAACGGTGGTCAGAGTCCATCAATTGTTGACACTGCATGGTACGCCTAAGCGTGGCATGATAAAGAAACGTTTGTTCGACCTGAAGAGTCAACAACCGCTGCATGCTGTCTCTCCAACGCACAGTCCTTGCACCACAAAATGAATATTTAACAGCTGCACATCGACACTGTGTGTGTATGGTATACTGTGACTCCAATGATGCCCTAGAGCGTACTTACGATAAACGTAATGCCACTGTTCTCCCTGCCGTACATAAATGAGATGGTACAATGACATCTGTGAGGGGAGAGTGGCATGTTCAGCTTCCATAGCAAAGGGTGCAACCACATCTGAATGGTTGTATTTACAATCCGTATCTATACAAGGGGAAGTGTCGAAGCACTAATTGAACTAAAAGCTGTAAGGGGCTCAGCTACAGACGAAATTTAGCAGGAGATTCAGAGATTATCCTCTACCTAACTCAATGATTGCCTGGCATTGGTAAGAGTCCTGATAGTATGGAAGACAGAAACGTCGGTAGAAATCGAGAAAACAAGGGCCATAGATCTGTAAGTTTTATGAATACCTTTGCGAGAGATCACAAGCAGGTTTTGTGCGGTTATTTGGAGACACAAAAATTCTCGAAACTAAGATTGGCAGTATGTTGTCACGAAAGGCCACATAGACAATGACATTAATAGAACCTGCACGTAGTTGATGGCTGACTGAGGAAATATTCAGCAGAAAAGCTAATTGACTTAGCGGGTGAATTTCAAAAGCTATAATTGAGTGGAAAGCCAATTTACGGAGCTGTGCTGTTTTAGAGTTACAATACGTCTCTACTATGACTTTGCAGACTACTGAAAAAGCGGGCTCGCCAAGTAGATTTCTGATACTTTGGTTACCTGAAACCTAGCATGTGCTTTTCTCACATGACATATCAAAGACTTAAATGAAGACAGTCAGGTAGATTTCTTTCCTTCCGAAAATCTTTTGATTCAGTACTACACAAATGAAACGATTAATATCGAAAATATGATCACATGAGATATCAAACGAAATTCGTGACTGGATTGAGGAGATCGCTGGATTGAGGAGCGACGGTTCAACATATCTTGGATGGGGAGTCATCAACAGATGTAGACGTGACATTAGAAGCAACCCAGGAAATATATTGGGACCCTTGCTGGTCACACTGTATATTAATAATCTGGCAGCAGCATTAGCAATAACTGCAGACTTCTTGATAATTAAGTTATTCTGCCGGCCGCGGTGGTCTCGCGGTTCTAGGCGCGCAGTCCGGAACCGCGCGACTGCTACGGTCGCAGGTTCGAATCCTGCCTCGGGCATGGATGTGTGTGATGTCCTTAGGTTAGTTAGGTTTAAGTAGTTCTAAGTTCTAGGGGACTGATGACCACAGCAGTTAAGTCCCATAGTGCTCAGAGCCATTTGAACCATTTTTTGAAGTTATTCTGCGGTGAAGAACTACCTGAAAAGAGCTGCCTCATTATCGCATCAGATCTTGGTAACATTTAAAAGTGATGTTAAGAGATTCGCAACATCCTTCATATAATCAAAAACGTAAAATTTCGCACTTCAGGAAAATCAAAAGTGTAGTACCTTATTACTGCAATATCAATGAGTCAAAACTGGAATCAGTCAAATCATAATTTGTAGGGATATGAAATTGAATGATCACATATGCTCAGCAGGCGGTAGTCTTGGGTTCATTGGTAGGATACTGGAAAACACAATCAGTCTACAAAGGAAATTGGTTTCAAACCACTCGTGTACCACACTACAATATTATTCAAGTGTGTTGTACCGGAATCAAACAGGACAAACAGGATATTGAACGTATACAAAAAAAGGGGAGCAAGGATAGTCACAGGCTTCTTTAACCCACAGGTCACTGAGGTTAAAATGTTGAACTGGTAAACACTTGACACACTAACTCTTCAAAGTCTATTTACAAAGTTTCAAGAACTTCACACATGCATGCCCGAGGCAGGATTCGAACCTGCGACCGTAGCGCTCACGCGGTTCCAGACTGAAGCGCCTAGAACCGCACGGTCAGTGCATCGACCTATCTCTGTCCCATTCGGATAGTTCCTTCGTGGTGCGTCTTTTTTTTGTCCTAGATTGTAGAACACACAAAATACAAAAAAATACTGTATACATGCTTAAGAGGAAACTGGTATTTTAAACGAAATACAACAACGAAATCAAGACTAGAACTCCAAAAGTAGTACGTACTGCGCCTCATTTTTTATTCTTAAAAATCAGGGACATGACTGCCAGGATGTGAGAAACATCCACAGGTGTGCGCTGGTTTATTTGAGGACAAATCAAACATAAACGAGATTTTGGGCCTGAGAGTATATGGTTGGTAGGACTGAGCCTGTGCTTCTAGTATCCTTGGTACACTGCTTCTGAGTGGGGAGAGCCGGCCATCCCAGACTCACGATATCGGAGCAACAAGTGCATCCCTCCATTACGAACTGAAAACTTGCAAAACGTCTTGATCGTGAAGGAGTTCAAGCGACGGTAATTTCTCAGAAATCACATCACAGTTCGGGGACCAAATATTGTCAACGACTCTTGTGTTTTTCTGGCATAAGGAGCTCAAGGAAGGACAAGAACGAGTTATCTTCAGACCAGCGTTACGGATGAAAACATTCGCGTGGTTCGACACATCCTTGAAGACGATCGACGGGTGATTGTATCCAAAGTCGTAGAACAGGTCAGGTTATGGTAATTGTCCAGCGATCACCGTACACGATCTTAAGTTCGTTAATTGTTTGTCAGACGGGTCCCTCGCCTTTGGACCGTAGATCAGTCGTTGAAACGTTTAGAGGTCTATCATAGGCTTACAACTAGATTCGTGAAAGAATGTGATGCAGTTCTGAGTCACCTGCGATGAAACGTGGGTCCACAGCTACACTCCCAAATAGAAAAAAATATAGTATGGATTGACGAAGGGAAGGGGGGACAGCCCCAGTGAAAGCCAAGACGCGACTGTCAGCTGTCAAGGTTCTTTAAACTGTTTTCTTTTACTGGCGAGGCATTCTGATCATTTATATTTTGCTGCAAGCTGCTGAACGAGGTAAGGGCAGCATATTGTCACAGAAGACCAACCCATTCGTGAGGCCATCCTCCTTCGCAACGCGAGGCCCCACGCTGCAGCTACAACGATTCAAAACTTGAAGAAATGCACTGGACTCTATTTGATCATCCTCCCTACAGCCGAACCTATCTTCCCGCGACTTTCATTTGTACGAGCCGCATGAAGAAGATGTAGAAGGGCAACGATTTGAAGAGACGAGGGCATGGAGGGATTCGTGCACAATTGACTCCTGACGCAACTAGTTCCATTCTACAATGGTTGGAATAAAAAGACTCCCTTCTCGCTGGGAAAAATGTGTTTCTAAAACAGGAAACTAAGTAGAAAAATACATTATATTTTCCTTTTATCTTTCAATAACTAATTTTTAATAAAATCCCGTTTATATTTGATTCACCCTCATATGCTCCTTCAATGAACTTCAGCGCCTTGACTTCGGTACTATCTGCCATTACGAAATTGTGTTGAGTCACTAATATGTATCTGAATAAATCAGTAGGAAGGAGGCAACGTGGGTTCATAGGGGTTTGATAGAAAATTGGTACAATGACAGATATCAAACTGTCTTCATCATATTATTGAAACAGTTCTCTTCAGTTTCCAGTTTATCAGGCACCTACCTCGCAAAACAATCAAACCTGAAAAGCTTCCATTCACCGTCACAGTTATGATGTACATAAGCAAACTGAAACGACGAATGAAAATTTATACCATGGCCGGGATTTGAAGCCGGGTCTTCTGCTCATTAGGGAGATGTGCTAACCACTACGCCACCCTGGCAGAGTGGTTTTGCACAACTGCGTGGACTATTCTAGCATGTCTCCCCACTCAATCCAAATTCTCATTCGCACCTCAGCCCACTTAGGATTCCTCCTAAGCCCTAACGGCATTCCAGAGGCTACCCAGCTGTATTGGAATAGCACTTCAGTATCGAACGAAACAACTTGCTATGGTAGTCTACGAAGTTGTGCAAAATTACTGTGCCAAGGTGGCATAGTGGGTAGTGCATCTGCCTAGTGAGCAGGATTTGCAGATTCGAATTGTGGCCTTGCTACAAATTTTCATTCATTACAGTACGCACATATACATCATAGATGTTTGAGACTTGAAAAGGTTAAGGGAACCACATAATTTCATTTGATTGAAGCACCTACTCCTGGGTTTCAGGCAGGTCCCCCATCTCGTTCGATGTTCAGGTGCTATTCCAACACATTTGGAGAGCCTCTGCAATGCCGTTGGAGTTTAGGGGGAATACGAAATGGGTTGAGGCATGAATGGGAATTTGGATCGAGGAGTGAGTGTGCTATTTTATGTTCGGGAGAAAAATAAGAGGCTACACCCACCACAAAGCATTACAGTTTCTGCTTACCACAAAACTGAGACATGATCGTATGACCAGATAGGCCTTATATCTTCAGCAGCTTGATTTTGCGAAACAATCGTACGTGGTTCAACGAATGTTGTGGCAGATGCATTATCACAGTCTCCAATAGGGTTGACGGAAGATATGAATGAGAAGAAAATAATTTCAGTCCGTTTTATTTTAAAAAGGTAGCCGAAGAAAACCTCATAGTTTCGTCACTAAAGGCAAGATAACGACCCAGTACTATTCGCCATCAAGAATGAGTGGAAGGGCAAGAACCAAGCGAATATCAGGCAGTACCATTTATTGAGAAAATGGATATTATTCTATAGAAGGAACACAGGCGAGTCGCTGTGGCTACTCTGCCTTCCAGAAGATGTTATCAACCATACGATACATTCATTTGAGCTACACTCGCTTTGCGCCAAGTAAATGCTTATTGAAATTAAAGTCATTGTGTCATTTTAAGAAATGAAATGGAGGATTAGAAAGGTGTTGGCTAATTGTAAGGACTACAAAAGAGGTAAACCCTCGATACAAGGTATTCACGCACCTATGTTCTCGATTATTCTGAAGAAATTAAAGCAGCTCGCAGCCTGTGTCCTTCTAGGTCCCCCACCCAGGTCAAAACAAGGTTTTTGTTTTTGTGGTTATAGAATTAACTTCAAAATAGTAATGACGGTTTCGAAAGCAATCAATAGGGATTTCTTGACACAGGTGGATAATGTGGAACGGGTTATTTCGGATAACGGTCCACAGTTTCAATAACAACGATAGGTGGAAACATTAAAAATGCATAGGATTATACCTATTTCATGCTACAGACCTGCATACAACCCTGCAGCACGTATTATGCGCGATTTAGGAAGTCTCTGTAGGATTTATTGCTCGAAACAGCACACGACGTGGGACGTTTTCTTGCCAAACTTCCAGGACGTCACGAATGAGTTGCCACACAGCTCCGCCAAACTTCCGCCCATCACGTTACCGAAGAACCGACAACCGCGAGATTGCATGAGAGAAGTGGGCTACGCGCCGAGAGAAAAGGAACGACACGAAAACATCGTCAAACAAGCGCTAATGCATCTCAAGGTGGCAGCCATGTAAAAAAACGGTTCAAATGGCTCTGAGCACTATGCGACTTAACTTCTGAGGTCATCAGTCACCTAGAACTTAGAACTAATTAAACCTAATCAACCTAAGGACATCACACACATCCATGCCCGAGGCAGGATTCGGACCTGCGACTGTAGCGGTCGCTCGGCTCCAGACTGTAGCGCCTAGAACCGCACGGCCACTCTGGCCGGCGCAACCATGTAAAGGCAGGGAAGAGAAGGCAAGAAAGCAAGGATTAGACAAATCCAATTAGGACTGAAGGCGTTGGGACATTCTCAGCGTCTCTCGAACAAATAAAAAGCGGTGTGCCACAAATTCTTTTCAGTCTACGAAGGGCCCACGCGAATCTGCAGAATTGCGCACGAGAACATAGTGGAACTGCAATCTATAAACACAGGATAATCAACTAGTGTCCAGCATATCAGCAACGTCAAGCCCTTCACGGAATAAGGAGGAGTTTGTGTGGAACAAACAAATGCAGAATTTTTGTGCAAACTGGAGGTAATAGGACTTGCGCAATGGAGCAAAAATCGATGTCACATTTTGTTTTGTTATCATTTAGCTCATGGGGAAAACATTTGGTTGGATAAATTACTTCGGAGTCAAAGGACACCCCGCGCGGCTGCCATTTTCAGTAATTAAAATAGTAACTGCCACTAAAAAATTATAGAGTTGTAAAATGTGTCGAGGTGTTGTAAAATAATCGAACCGTTACTACATGACATCAGTAACACGTTTTTATTTGAGGAAGAAAAATGGCGTTTTCACGATGAATGCGAAGATCGGAGAAGTAAGTAGACGGCGTCAGGAAGCGAGAAGAGCGGATTATCTTTTGTGATAATTGGGTATAAAGGGGGAAGATTTCTGCTACTCAAAGTATCGAGAGCGACTACGCGGCTGATGCCTCATAGGGCTACTCTTGGAATCAAGGGAAGTAATGTTGACGGTTGGGGTATTAAGGTCCATGCCTAGGCTGCCTCTGGACACAGATTAATAGAGTGGAAAAACCAGAAGAGGGATGCCGAGGAGCGTTTGCACCCAAATATAGGTAGGGAAGGGAAGAAGAGTTATGTAGGCCACGCCCAGGTGTGTTTGTGCTGAATATTAGAGGAATTCGGTTGGAAAGAAGTTGGGAACATTATTTTTATATTTTTCTAGGAGCACTTGGATGCTGGAAGACGTGAAGCGTCAAGGACAGCTAGAAACAGAGGCTGTACAACGTGGATCAACAGAAGTTGGATGTCAATCAACCAAGAATTATGCCATAAACATACGTATACGAATTTAAACAATGGATAACTTATGTTTCAATGAGTTTATTTTCTTAGACATATGAATACGTGAGAAAAGGAGGAATGAAATGAGAAGGAAATACCGGTTGACGACAAATCAGGCGGCAGAAGAGGAACGTGTTACAGGAAGTAAGGTTTACAAAGGAACATACAGAGGTACTGTCTGTATGTTTTAAATACACTCCTGGAAATGGAAAAAAGAACACATTGACACCGGTGTGTCAGACCCACCATACTTGCTCCGGACACTGCGAGAGGGCTGTACAAGCAATGATCACACGCACAGCACAGCGGACACACCAGGAACCGCGGTGTTGGCCGTCAAATGGCGCTAGCTGTGCAGCATTTGTGCACCGCCGCCGTCAGTGTCAGCCAGTTTGCCGTGGCATACGGAGCTCCATCGCAGTCTTTAACACTGGTAGCATGCCGCGACAGCGTGGACGTGAACCGTAGGTGCAGTTGACGAACTTTGAGCGAGGGCGTATAGTGGGCATGCGGGAGGCCGGGTGGACGCACCGCCGAATTGCTCAACACGTGGGGCGTGAGGTCTCCACAGTACATCGATGTTGTCGCCAGTGGTCGGCGGAAGGTGCACGTGCCCGTCAACCTGGGACCGGACCGCAGCGACGCACGGATGCACGCCAAGACCGTAGGATCCTACGCAGTGCCGTAGGGGACCGCACCGCCACTTCCCAGCAAATTAGGGACACTGTTGCTCCTGGGGTATCGACGAGGACCATTCGCAACCGTCTCCATGAAGCTGGGCTACGGTCCCGCACACCGTTAGGCCGTCTTCCGCTCACGCCCCAACATCGTGCAGCCCGCCTCCAGTGGTGTCGCGACAGGCGTGAATGGAGGGACGAATGGAGACGTGTCGTCTTCAGCGATGAGAGTCGCTTCAGCCTTGGTACCAATGATGGTCGTATGCGTGTTTGGCGCCGTGCAGGTGAGCGCCACAATCAGGACTGCATATGACCGAGGCACACAGGGCCAACACCCGGCATCATGGTGTGGGGAGCGATCTCCTACACTGGCCGTACACCACTGGTGATCGTCGAGGGGACACTGAATAGTGCACGGTACATCCAAACCGTCATCGAACCCATCGTTCTACCATTCCTAGACCGGCAAGGGAACTTGCTGTTCCAACAGGACAATGCACGTCCGCATGTATCCCGTGCCACCCAACGTGCTCTAGAAGGTGTAAGTCAACTACCCTGGCCAGCAAGATCTCCGGATCTGTCCCCCATTGAGCATGTTTGGGACTGGATGAAGCGTCGTCTCACGCGGTCTGCACGTCCAGCACGAACGCTGGTCCAACTGAGGCGCCAGGTGGAAATGGCATGGCAAGCCGTTCCACAGGACTACATCCAGCATCTCTACGATCGTCTCCATGGGAGAATAGCAGCCTGCATTGCTGCGAAAGGTGGATATACACTGTACTAGTGCCGACATTGTGCATGCTCTGTTGCCTGTGTCTATGTGCCTGTGGTTCTGTCAGTGTGATCATGTGATGTATCTGACCCCAGGAATGTGTCAATAAAGTTTCCCCTTCCTGGGACAATGAATTCACAGTGTTCTTATTTCAATTTCCAGGAGTGTATATATTTACAATTACTCTGTCTAAGGTTTGATCCTTGCCACATTTGAATAATTCAGAGATCAGGATTTGTTTGGTTGTGCTTATGTTTTCTTTGTTGCGAGTTTGTTTAAGGCAAAATGGGCACCCACTCCGAGAGAAGAACCACGTGAGGAGTTATAAGGTAGTTAGATGAAGTAGATAAATGGATGTAGATTGAAAAGCATGATTGGGAGGAACTCGTTTGATCCAGCTCCTAGTCTAAAGGTGAAATTGTATTAGGTTAAAATTACATGGGGGCATGAAAACATCTACGATTATACCAGCGTGTTGGTGTTGAAGGATTAAGGCATGTTAAGATTATTGAAAATGCTAGCGCAGTATTCTTCATTGTATTCATAAGTTATGATAAATAACTAAATATTCACCTTGTAAACTATTTCTATTATTACAAGTACTAAATAAATATAGAATTTATTGTATCTCTTCGAATAATTTTAGACCACTGACTCAAAACTTTAGTTTTTATAAAAGAAAAACAAAATATTGAAGGATATAGAGCCATTGTATGTATAAGACAATTTCATAAATAATTTCCTGAGGAATACGTACGGTTAAGGTTTAATCTGGCGGATTCTTTATGTACTTTTTACGTACAAAGTCCTTGTAGGAATCTAATATTTAGTTGGATGTAATGTGCAGATGACCCTACAGATGACGCAGGACCGGTGAGCGGGTTCACTTATGCTCGCGAGACAGGAAGGAAACCACAGTGCGAAGTCCAGCAGCTACGAAAGTGAAAGTAGGAGCTGACTGACCCACTTTTTGCCGTACGGGACCACAGCAGGGTCGCCACCCTGTCCGGCGTGTCATCCCTACAGACCGGTTTCCTCGCGGCCAGAAAATAGTAGGGGCTGGGACTCACCTACTAAGGCAGACACTGACGCCGACAGCAGAGTCTGGTCATCGACAAAAACGACTCAGCAAATGGCTGTGGAAAACAAGCATTGGCATGAGCTGGTATCACATGAAATGGAGCGCAACTAATCCACAATCCTAAATCGGTGTTAACCTCACCCTTTGTGCCATACCGTGAACTACAGGACGGATTTCTCCTCGCCAAGAAGCTGGGATAATGTCATGCCTTTCCACAACTTGCCATTCGACCCCCCCCCCCCCCCACACACACACAAACAAACAGATAAGATGGAATTAACCCTGTGTCTTCAGAAATACGGAAGAGTGTGTTGTCCTGTGTGTCGTCTGCCACCTCGAATTCAGTGCAAGAAAAATAGTTTCGTAAATTATTTGACGAACGTTCGTTCTTTTTCAGCAAGACTGTTTTGGAATTCTTTGTACAGTTTTTCTTTTACGTCTGTGTCATTTATTTGCTTTAACACTATGTAATTCAATTGGTCTCAGTCTTATGCCGTATCATTTACTTGCAAATTTATCATTATACGATTTTGCAGTTATTTATATGTTTGAACTGTTGTAATGGCAGGAATCTCAACTCAACACTTTTTGGACATCTTTGTAAATTACTAGTATACTTGTGAATTCATTTCTGATATTTACTTTCATAAAACATTGTTTTGATGTTGTGATTGATAATGTATAGTTATTGTACAATTGATTACTTTTCTTATTTTTTCATATTTAACTGCAAGTAAAAGTGTTTCGAAGTAAAGTGTGTGCGTTTGGTTTTTTCCTCACTGAAGAGGCAGACAGCTGATCAAAGTGGCCTGAAGGGCACCATTAATTTAAGGTAGATTGTAAAAGAGGACGCCGACACCCTGTAGGACAGCATTCGCCAAAGGCTGTCGTGTGTGCCAGACAGGATGAAGGGTTACCAGCTGCGAGTCAACACAACGCGGACAGCAGATAATGCCACAGTCATTCAGACGGCCGCAGAGGAGTCGGAATTCTGCACGAGATGACCGCTGCTGCCTAGTTCCTAAAGCGTTTTTCTACTTTGAGACATTGTAAATTACAGTAAAGGTCCCAGAAGGAGGGCAACAATGATACTTTGGCGGAAAATGTAGAGAAGACAGCGCCAGTCTGCCAATAGGTGAGCAATACGCCGATGGTCGCTATGCAGGCTCTGTGAAAGCTAAAGGTATTTATGGCTCTATGATCTTGGCCGAACATGGCAGGCAAGGTGTGACGATTCTATAAGTGTGAGACTGCAACTTTCTCGCCACAAAAATATCTGTAGTTGGCCTCTCTCTCATATAGACTGATGAGCTAAAAACATTATGATCACCTGCTTCGTAGTTTGTCCGTCTTTGGAATTAAATACATCACTGATCCTGCGCATCAGAGATCCGACAGTTTGTTGCTAGGTTTGTGAAGGTATGTGGCATTAGATGTCTACGCACAGTCATGTAATTCATGTAAATAATGGGCCACTGATTTGGGTGTGCAGTGACGGCACCGAATTATGACCCAGATGGTTTCGATAGGATTTACATCAGGCGAATTTGGTCACCGATATACAACACGAGTTCATTATAATGCTTCTCAAACCACTGTCGGACGGTTCTGGATCCGAAACACGGACACTTACATTACTGAAAGATGACGTCGCCCTCGGGGAAGACATCAAGCCCGAAGGGCTACGGGTAGTTCAAAGCCATCAGCGTATCTTCAATTACAACCACAGGTCCCATGCAAGCCCAAAAGCGTGTGTCCCATAGCATAATATTGCTTCCACCAGCCTGCGTCCGTGCTGCACGTTCCGAGCCGCCGTTCACCTCTGCTGCGGAGCTTCATGTGCAACGATGTATGATGAACGGTGTGCTCTGGAACATTTGTGCATGCGCCAGCATTGTACTCTTTCGGCAGAGATGCCACAGATCATCATGTATCCTATTTTACAGAGGAGACAATCCTCCAAACCCCATCTGCTGTGAAGAGTCGTTGACGTTCATTTATTTAGCGCACAGTGGTAGTTTCACAGTCCTACCTCTTTCCGTAGATGCTTATGACAGTAGCATGTGAGCATTCGACCAGCTTCGCCCTTTTCTCGATACTAGTTTACAATCCTTGTGTAATAATAATCCGCCCTTTGTCAAAGTCGCTTGTCCCAATGGATATCCCCATTTGCAGTCCGTACCTACGCTAGGATGATATGTGTGCGCTCCGCATGCATAGTTTTGCTACCGCGTCACGTGATCGCAACGCTACCAGGCGGCATCCACCGTCGCGGTTGGCAGTGGTAACAATGTTTCGATTTATCACTGTGGTGTATAAAGCAGATAGGAATCTTAGGACGGTCGTAGGAAATAAAATGCTCATGCGCTCCTTTGAGGCACCGACAGGACAGAGCCAAAACACATTCCTTTCTTTAGCTGTAGGGCTCTGGGCGCGAAAATTTTATTGGTCAGCCTGGTCTGATGCAGCAGCTTTGGAAAATCACTGAGAAGTGGGAGAACGCTCCAGGAGAATTGACACTTGTAGGATGACTGCTTGTGAGAAGTGGATCTCAAAGAAGGGGCGAATGTTATGACGGAAGAGAGAAGGAACTACGGTGACACATTGTCCGCTGCTAGTGAGAGAATCACTTCATAGTCCTTTGACGTTGCAGCTCCAACGGGATCATGATGTTTGCGTTAGGTAGCTTTTCGGTATTCACAGCATCATCCGACAAAGTGGCTGCCGACGGCGGCACAGGCGGACAACACAATCAGCTTCAGTGAGTATAAACTGCAACGTAAACGTTGCTGTGTTAATGAGTGGGAGGAAGTCGCAGTTCTGGCATGCATAATTTTACGAACTCAAATTTTGGCGATCACTGTCGTCATATCGCGAAAATGAATCAGTGTGCTATAACGTAATATCCTATCGGTTCCTTGTCTTGAATCTCCGCCAACCTTAAGTTATTTGTAACTCTTTCATGTGCTTGCGGTAATTTGTCAGCGAATAGGATGTTATTAAACGTGTTCGTGTTACACTTCCAATTGCAGCTACCGCACTCTGTTTTTTATAAGGTTTTTTTTTAAACATTACGGAATTTTTTATAGCCAATGTTGCAACAAAAGTTACCTCCATCCCATGTAAAGTATTGCCAGTTCCACGACTTTCGTTTTCGTGTATCCATACTGATGTGAATCACAACTTTATTCGAATGAACTTCAGACATACGCGCACAGCGTCGTTTCTCGAGAGCTTTTCGAGAATCTCAAACTAGAAGCTCAAGGAATTCTCAGTGCGCTCGAGTCGCTGCGCCTCACGGCTGTCAACGTGATGAAACGTCAACCTGTCGTCCACAGAAGTTCAGAAAATTCAACTGATTTGATGTATCAGTGGTCTGCGTATGGTACTCCTTGTAATGCACAGCTGTCGCAAGAACACACTCAACTTTTTTGCCAACTGCATACGCTTTTCCAGAATTATTGCCTTCTGTGTTTTCTTAAAATCACTTTCTGCAGAACCAATAATACGTTTACATTTACTTTCATTTTAATAAAATAAACTAATTGTATAGCTACAACATCGACTATTCCCCTTCTGAGATATTATTAGTTGTTGCGGCGGCGGCGGCAGCAACAGCAGTAGTTAAATCCCATGTAAGAGGCGGCCTGATGGCCCTTATCACATCACGTGAAGCAAATGGATATTTTACAGCATAATTGACTGTGTGGATTTGCTGCATAAAGGCAAAAGCTCGCGAAGCCGCAGCACACTTATTGTTTGTTATGTATCTCTCCGTATTTCAAAGCAGTTCTCGAGTCAAGGCTTCTTTTGATGGGCAATGGACAGCATTTCAAGAAACGATCTGTTCACTGAGAAATAAATGGTTGCTAAGTTACGAATAGCGTATGGAGCTGGAAGTTTGTTTTTTAGAGCAAAGGTTGCTGCCAGCCAGTGCTCCAACCGTCGATCACCTGCCATCTTCCTGTATCCCGGTAGGCTTGCACTGCGTCGGTCCTACATTTAGCATCGTCCACAAACGTTCTCCAGGAACTCCCAACAGTCCAGTTACGAGGGCTTTTCTTTCATTTAAGTGTAACTTCTGTCCTTTTTTACTTACAGAGTATTCTTACAGCTTCATTTTCATTGTAAATAATTGAAAGAAAAATAAACATTCTCAACTGCTTACACAGTATTGTTTCTTCAGACTAGCGACTTGTTACTTGCCATAAAAAGTTCCATTTGCATCCCAGTTAAAAACCTGCGTAATACCTACCCTTTTCCTTGAAAGAAAAGCACCTGACTAGAACATATGTGTTTCCTTTCCCTGAGAGCTAAGGGGACAGGCGCTGTGGTCCCACATGTGTATTTTTGTTGTACCTGTCTGAAGCTCCACGTCATCTACACGGTGAGCAGCAACCATCCTTTTCACATAGTTTTCTATCTTCAACAATTTTAACTGTTGATTTCTCATTGCAGGTAGTTCTAGTCTACTTTCAACTTCCCTTTTCACAAGGACTAGAGAAGTTCTTAATTCTGCCAACCAACACTGCATTTGAGGACTTTTGGAGAGTTTCATATAGAATTTAGTGTTATTCATATCAAGGTGAGCAGTGTCACTATAAAAAAAAGTCATTTCTGTAACACAGCAGAGAGACTTATTGAGGAATTCACTTTGTCACACATATCATCTCTTCCACTAATAAATCTGGGTAGCAAATTATCTGTAACAAACGTCCATTGAGATATCTTGCCTCACACCATTTATTTGATACCTCACAAACTGAAGGCAGTACAATTTTATGTGACTGACATCATTCATGCAGCAGAAACATTTGAGCAAAACCACTATGTAAAACTATGATGTGAGATTGTATACATAAACAGAAATAAGTTTACCAGTATACTGAAGTATACAGCTGCTTTTAGCAGCTGAAATTTTGTCCTCTATTCCTATCAGTGCACCTAATCTGTAGAAAATGGTCATTTATTTGTAAAATCTTTATTTGTGAAACAAAGCAGTCACACTGCACGAAGTAGGCACTGAGAGCATGCCTAAAATTGTAAAGGAGTACCAGCACAAACTTGTCAGTCAATGCAACTTTTTCATTGAATCACCACTATGCTGAAATTCTATGACGGTAACAGACAAGTCCTAACATTTAGTGTCTGACACTTTTGGTAGTTGGCATCCTGCAAATCAAAACTGACTTAGGCAAAACTCAACTCAGCCTGCCTAACATTCTGTTGTCACATAATAGTTCTATTTGGTTGCTACGTGCATACTAGGAAGAACTGTCTTCTATGAACAAGAGCTTAAACTATCCCTCAAACTCTGTACACCACCTAGATACAGCAATAATGAGTCTTTCACAAGCACTGGTAACACTTTGTTTGAATCATTCATTCACTTCCTACTACTAAATAAAAATTTGTACTGTAAAATTGCTTGCCTTTTTCTGTTCAATGTATTCTTTCTTACAAAACTGCTTCAGTTTTAAACGGGCCACGTACTTCACCCAATAATCACATTTGTCTGACACGAAATTTAGCTGCTATTGTGCCTGTGAAACTTTGATGTATCACTGACTCCAACTTTCTAATGAATACACACACATTTATTCAGAACTATTAAGCTGTCTATACACTTCTTACAGTTCAGAAACTACACGCTAACATACGTAAATATTTATTCACCAACATAATGCCTGAGCAACTTCCAACACTTAATACCTTAAAATGTGCTGCAAAGATATAACGCACGTCTCCTATGCCAGGTATCTACAATATATTCACCTTATATTGTTCTATAGAAGTATGCATTATTTAACTTTGAGAAATTTTAGCTTCAAAAACTTATTCTTTAGTCTACGATTGCATTGTTACTTCTATTGTACGGATAAAGGCACACAATACTATACAACAGAAATAACTGCCTTCAGCTGTATTTAATGACATGTAAGCGAGGTATACACTGGATACTCAAAATCACTGTAAAATGTGTGTCTTATTCTGTCACTTTGGAAAATGTCAGCTGTAGAAGCCACATATGTACTGGAGGGACTAGCATGACACCATAAAAGAAAATTCAAATACCAGAAAAGTCTCTCTGCAAAATTTGGTGCCCATTTACATATTCACATGAATGCTGTTCATCAACATAACAGTTTAATAGGCTGGAAGGAAGGAAAATTTAGTTTAATACCCCAGCAACAATAGGGTAATTAGAGATTGACCAGGAATTTTGAATAGCATACGGTTGTGGAAATTGCTAGAAAAACCCAAAGTTGATGCACACAGGGATGTAAATTCCACACCTTCCGAATGAAATTTAATGTTTCCCACAGCACCAACTTGCCCAAAAATATTTTTCCGAAGTGCACTAACTGATATTATTTAGTAATATGCTATCATGGAAGGGTCATTCCTCTAATTTAAGAGTGATTTCTTTAGCAGAATTACAGTTTGTCAAAATCTGGCTGCTGCAAAACTGCACAGTAGATTTAACCAAAGAGTTACTGATTCCAGAATGAATTTTCACTCTGCAGCCAAGTGTGCACCAATTTGAAACCTCCTGGCAGGTTCTTAGGGTCCCATGTTCAAGCCTCCGTCCAGCACACAGTTTTAATCTGCCAGGAAGTTTCAAAGAGTTGTTGACTTTACTAGATATGATAAATATAGTTGGTCTAAAGTTGTACCACAAATAATATGGTTTGTGTTTTCTTCGTGGTTCTTAGAAGAGTCAAGAGATAAATGATCTTAAACAATGTGATCATAAGAAAATAGGTCTTTACTCAGTTGGCTGACCACCCCAATCTTTCTTATTATATTACAAATAGATGCTGTCATTTCAGAATTAGTGTGAAATGAGTTTTGAGGCAAAAGTCTATGACAGCATGTGCAGAGCTTTGCAAACACCATTTCACCAAAATCAGAAGCAATGTTAACCACTTCCTGTTGGCGGTGGAAAAGAGTAGCTCTGGAAACTTTTTGTGACCCTCCCTTATTTAGAATTGAGGGTAATCTGGTATCACATAACTTTAAAACTGCTCTTCAGGAACTCTTACTTTACATTACACACACACACACACACACACACACACACACACACACACACACACACACACACACAGAGAGAGAGAGAGAGAGAGAGAGAGAGAGAGAGAGAGAGAAGGGGGTGGATAAAATATAAATTTTAAAATGATGTCTTGCTTGCTTAAGAAGTGAGACAGGTGTGTAAAACCAAAATTAAATGAATGATGACAATTCTATAAACGACTAAAGCATGAAGTCATGTAAGTGATAAACATTTTTCCACCAGGTTCTCCATTTATTACTCATTCAGTGTTTACAGTAATAAGGCTTAAAAGTTCCAAGTAAAAAATATAAAGTATGAGACACACACACAAGTAGAAGAAAACTAAACTATTCTAAAATTATTTACTTACCTAACAGCGTGTCTCATTAAAGAGTTTAAGTTAATATTCCATTGATATTTTAACAGCACACAAGAAATGCCTGACTGATGACAGATTAAAACAATGAAGCAAATACATTGCATCCATGCCACTGTGTGGGTAGTGATATGATAACAACTGCCATTCTCAGCATCAGTACATTGTACGTCATCACAATGAGAGTTAGCTATCTACAATCACAACGCACACAATGGTATAGTGAACCAGCGGAGACAGTGTAACCACCCTGCAGAATACTGTCCAAAGGATGAATTAACACTTCACACAAAAACAGCCTTTCCATTTGCACTAAGTTTAAATTTCCTTGGGTAAACGCCTTAGGATCATTAACTAATAATTAAGTACTTGTACTCAACAGAACTTATGGCATGAAGCTAATGCTAACAATTCAGACCAAATGATACATTCACTGAATTATTAAATACATTACTTTATCAGTCCTTTTGCTCGAAACACGTCCCTCATGAGCCCCTTCAGGTACTTTATTTCACGTGACAGATCAGTTATTTTCTGTGTAAGTTCAGAATTCTTCTGTTCCAGGGCTCTCTCTTCTGACAAGATTTCTTCAATTTCTGCCTTCTTCTTCTGACGGTAGCGGGTAGCAGCATTTTTGTTTTGTTCCTTTTTACGTAATTTCTTTTCTTCCACCCCTGGACGAGCATAAGGTTTAGATGAAGAACCTCTCTTCCTTCCTGATGATTTCTGTGGCCCAGGTGAAGACAGCTGTTCTGCTGCTGGAACCCACTCAGGGTCATCAGCACTTTCTTCACTGCTTTCAAAACTGCTGTTGGAACTTGTACTAGGGCTCAGTGGTAACACATGAGGCTCGTATCCATCTTTAGAATCACTTGTGAACCTGCAGTTAACATCTTGCCACGCATTACTGCTAACTTCCATGTCTTCTGCTCGAGATCGTACCAGCTCATCTACGTCGGCTAATTCTTTTGCAATATCTGGCGCAGGAGTAGAAGGGACCATCTGTTCGAGGTTGGTGAAAAATGTATCTTTCTTTTCAGAAATTACTTCTATGAATGGGCCAACGGCAGTAACATTTACTGGAACTGCAGTGGCATGGATGGGGAGAATGTGTGGCTCCGAAATGAGAAAGGCATCATTAGATACAACACTATCTGTTGGTGAGTAATGAGTAACAGAATTTGCAATTGTGGGACTCTGAGGTGGTGTGAGGGTTCCATTGTTTAATTCAACTTCTCTAAATGCAGACTCAAATTCTTGAAGCAGTGTCTCTGTCTGAGAGACAGGGGCAGACAGTGATGGTTGAAGCACCTCCTTGGAAATGTGAGAGGCATCGGCCACCAGTGACTGTTGTTTCACAGCCTCATGTAGTGGGGCTCTGACACCATAGAAAGTATCACGAGGTTGCTCCACTGGTAAATCTTCCAGAATAGGTAGATCAGTCTTCTCCTCCAACCAATTGTTGAAAGGTTCTGCATAACAAAAGTAAAAATATTTCAGTAATACTGTCAACTGACAAATCATTATATATATGAAATTAACTGCATGATTGTATGGGTATTTCAGTACGGATGAAACTACAATAGACAAAACATTTCCTGAGTTGAATTAAACTCATTTGGTGACTTTTGTGTTTCAATTGAGAATGCCACAAATTAAAATACCGCATGGTACAAAATTACTGCTGTTTTCTTTATCCCCCCCCATGCCATTACTATCAAGAATGTGTTAAAACTTTGAAACTCACTCTTTATTTTCAACTTTCTTTAACTTTTGTTAATCTCATAATTTTACCAAAAAAAAAATAAAAATAACTGTTGTAATTCTTGATGCTAATGTACTCCATATTTGTCTCATTGTGTAATAATACAGTCAGAGCACTTAACATCACATTGCTCATATTTCATAAAAATGCTCAATAATTTAGAATACACAGTAAGATTATGATGTCACACAGCTGCAATACAGTACAGCTCAGTAAACTGACTAGATACTGGAGAACAGCTATTCAAATGAATGTTTACCAAGTTAAATTGACTGATTATATGGCAATCATTTTGTGCTGTTTCTATTAAATAGTCATACCAACATCTGGTGTGTAGTTATCAGGCAACACTTTATAATGTTAAACCCCTGTATCAGTAATTATGCAGTTGAGACTTCAGTGTTTTCTAAACAATGCTGAAGCTAGTGCTAACACATTACAAAACAAATGAAACCAATGGGAAACTGAACTTAAGTGTTTGAATTAAACATAACACAATTCAGTCGTCTACCACTGAATTCAATTGCGTACCTACACATTACATGCTCAGTACAGAAGTATGTAAGCACCAGGCAAAAAATAGTTGCATCAATCACAAAAGAAATATATAATTATATATACTGCACACTTTCACTTTTAAAGCCATTGCAATATTACATACCAAAGAATGCAGCAGCCATAACTTGTAACTATCCAAAGTATAATCTTCTTTACAAATTATCTTGACAGCTGTTTTCTTAATTTTGTGCAAACACTTTGTTCACAATTTGGGGGAGAAGAAATCTCTGCACCCAAGAAATTAAATGTTCACCTTCGGTTCACCAATTTCTCTGAATTTACAATAATTTCACGGTCCCACAAGTACAGGTAATTGTACTGCATGCTATAGTAAATGAAGGAACACATGGGAAAAGTGCAACATGCGACTAGCAACAGGCTATTCACAGTGAACACATCTGTCCTGCCACACAGCTGGACGCAGACTGCCTCCTCTGCTGGCTGCCCTATCTGAGCCTCCTCCCTTCCACTGGAGATAAGTGTCCCCCCTCTAGAGCTGCCTCAAGGTGAGGAGTGGGGAGGCAGCTTACTTGACAACAACAATCAATAATAGAACCTGATACAATGTAAACATGTCAAGTGATTGAGGTTATCATGTTCGCAATATCCTTATGCATCATCATTCAAGTGGCACAGACCTTTGCAACTAAGCAAAAGAAGCAATTATTTGATTGAGCCTGTTCTTTAAAATTTTACAAGGAAAAATGAGAATTTAAGTGATCATAATCACAAATGAATAAAACTTAACATCACATGTCCCCATATTCCAATGAAGCCTTACTTTTTCACACCATGTTTAAAGTATATAATGCAACCAGGCTCTCTGCATATTTAAAATGCAGTCTGACTGACTCTACTTTTTGCCTAATTTGTTCTGCTTAATGGAGTTCAGTTTTTTTTTACAGGCTTTTGCATTTTTCTGGACACAGGTGTATCCTATTAAAAACATTTCTTTACATTATTTTTCCTGTCTTTGGTATTTGTTGCCATTAAAGTATTTCTAGAGTGATGAATTACTGTTTGTTTTCTGCAAATCAAATCTCAAGCTCCTCCTGGAATTGGAATAAATGAAAGTTTTGTTAAATTACATCAAATCCTATGTTTATTTAGACTTTACAAAACCAGTTATTGGATGCACTGCCTTTTACTTTTGCCTGTAACTTTATTAATCTTATAAAAGTGGAAGAGTGTGGAGTACTTTTGGGGAAGTTTTCCACGAGAAACCAAGCACACAGACATTGGATGAATGACTCACATACAGCAATTAGCAGAGTTTGATTTTAATATACATAAATATTGGTATCCAGTATGAGTTAGATGCAACCTGGATAATCACAGAAACTACTTTTTTCCAAACAACTCCAAGTAAATGGGTTTATATACATTCTTTTGGTTAAAATGAATATAAGCATCTTTCATTAATATAACTGGAATGATTACTTCTGTTAAATTTGGGGCAAAGAAAAAAATTGAAATTGTGGGTATCTAGAAAAAATGTCAAATATATTTGTTAATTATAATATGCTTGTGTTAAAGTGGATACCACCACCAGAACTCAAAATGAAGCTTTTTCATATGAGCTTCCTTTGATCTAACATGAATCCAATATGCAGAAAGAATCCTTTTGCAAATGTGATGAAAATGAGATATGGACAACATGCCTTGTGACTGAAAAGCTGTTTTCATCTTATTATCCGCTTTGGGATAGTTTCTTTCCATTTTCTCTCTCTCTCTCTCTCTCTCTCTCTCTCTCTCTCCCCCTCCCTCCCTGCCCCCCAGACCCCCTCATTCCAGTATTCCACATAACTTCAAAAGGATCAGCCACTGAAGCACTATAGCATACTACAGTAGTCCATAACATTGGTTGCTTCCAGAGGCTTAAAAAAATTATTTCTAAAATATTTAGTGCGCTACACTCTTCAAGATGTCATAGGCTCAAACTATTAATACGTGCAGTTTTAATTAAACATACTGACAATTGGTATCAAAATACAAGATAGACAATTTCCAAAACCTTCCAATTGCATACAGAATAGTACAATGACACAATAACTGATATATTAAAATGAGGTGTTACTTGATTTTTACAACCCTATGCCTAATTGTTACTAACAGTTTTTACATGGATATGTATGAATTTTTTTACACTCAACTCTCTTCACTAAACTTTTGCTGTCAGTTTTTCCTCGTAGATGACATTTGCCTCTCTTCTTACTCCTCGTATAATTTTCTTTCGATGTGGACAACATCCTCGTCTCTCTATTTCTCCATTAATTACCTGCTTGCCACGAGTTTCTAGGAACAGTCTTCTTCTCTGCAGTGCGTTTGCTTACCATTGGGGATAAAGTACCTTCAATAGCAATTTCATACAGACATGTCAACAACACGTGAAAACACACTAGGCCATTTTTTATTTATTTATTTATTTTTTTTTACTGTATAATTCACCATCATCTTGCCTAGTGTGTCCACAGCTCCTTTTATGTTTTTAAGATTAAAATAATTAGCAGTTTTCCTTTGCTGTTATCACTACCTTCTGCATTATGGTGCAGAGTGCTTTGCAGAATAACACTTTTTTTCCTCCTTTGGGATGTATATAAAAGTGTTGCGTCTTTAGTGAAAGCAAATGCGTATGAGATTATAAATCTCTCTGGTTTGCAACAGTTTTTGTGGGCTAGAAGGCTTCTTTTTAGCACAGTTTCAATTGTTGCGTTATCACTTTTCATTAGCATCTGTCCTAGCTCATGAGTGGTCAAAAAGTTCTCAAAGGTAATGTTATCCCCTTCTACATCAATTAAATCTGTTAGGTCTTGGTTCTTTTCAGGGATACTACCATTTCCCAGTATATGACTGAATATTTCATATGTAATTTGTTTCACTGTCAGAAAGCACTGAGAGCCTGATGCCACACTTTGCTAATTTACTATGCATATACTGGTGGAAAAGGTGGTTTTTCCCTTAATGCAACAAGTTGTTCATCTACCGTAACAAACATATTGGAATTGTAAGGAAATATCTCTACCCATTTCTCCCAAAAATTTCTTATAGTACCAAACTTATCTTGTTCACCACTTCATAGTCTTGCCTCGTATCATCAAATGTAATAACCCCTGTTATCTCTTGAGTGTTTCTAGAGACACTGTAGCTCTGAAACTCAGCGACCTTCATATTCATCCCATGAACTTTCGGCAGACTCACTGCGTGACTTATTCTTTCAGCATTGGAATGGGTGAGTATAATGTTTTAAACTGATGGAGGAAGGAATAATTTGACAGCTGAGTATTCATTTGCAATGCAAGAAAAGGCATCCCTTGTTGGTCCTGGAATCAGACGAACTATATTACACATTACTGAGGATTTCTTTCTAAGGATGACACAACATGTTATTTTGAATGGAGTTTTATCAACAGTTGATGGACTTATTTCCAAATAAGAGGTACAAAAAATACTGATATTACTGAAAGTATGCTGGTAAAATTATTTAACTGGATAGATAAAAAATCTTTTCACCAAGCAGCGGCAGAACACACTGTTGTGATTGGTAAGCTTTTGGAGCCAAGGCTCCTCCTTCAGGCAGAAGGGTTGAAGGGAATGCAAGAAGGGTGAAGGAAAAGGACTGAAGAGGTCTAGGAAAAGGGTTAGATTATGGGAAAGTCTTCCAGAACTGGAGATCAGGGTAACGACATACCGAAGCGTAGTGACATACAATTTTAACAGAAAATTGTAATGTGTTGATCCAGAGGGTTCAGTAACTATTGTTGCTTTTGCAAGGAGCACTGGAATTCTTAAATGCCCTAACTATTTGTATAAACTCAATTTCTATACGTGGAAAAAAAAGAAAATCGCAGGTTTCCCAGTTAAAAATACACCTTTACCTGGGTGAAAATACAATTTTTCCAAAGCGAAAATACGCTTTTCTGGGTCAAGTGACAGTATACTTTCCCTTGGAGCTGTAAAACCTATCAATCCTTTGAATGGTAAAGGTTTTATACATCAGCATAGAACTTTGCAGTACTTCAGGAAATGAAATGCAATGAAAAAAAAAACGTGTTTTTGAAAGATCTTTGATGCGCAGCAACATGTACACTGCATATTTTCTTATTATGAAGGTGTAAACATGAAGTCCACCAAATACAGCACATTGGCTTCCCAAGCACTGAAACAAAGATTGCAAACTGCTTTTGTCAACCAATTATAGCTCATGTCATGTGACCTTGCCAGCCAATGACAGCAGATATTCAGAGGATATGATACATGATGTAGACAGCCAACAACAATACCACCATTAAGCAGCACGAAAACACAAATAGAAAAAGTTAATGGTTTAAATTAATGTACATATAGTATAGTTACAAACATAGATAAGCTTTCACATGTCACATTGGTTCCTTTTTGTGTGTTGCTCTTTAACATTAATCAAACACGAACATGCCAGTAAAATTTTTAAATAATGGCATAAATGGCTGGTTCTCTTTGGCCCAAAATTTTTCTCAGTGGCGGTCCTCAAGGTGTTACGTTTTGAGCAAGAATCAAACACTCTGTGATATAAAAAATTCATAACACATTCTCACACGTAAAATAATCCATCTTGTATAAAAGGAGATTTACTTTGAAGGTAACATTTCTAAAACCACTATTAACAATATTTTTCTTATGATCTGTTACAAATAGGTTAATTTGCAAAACTGCCAGAGAGTGTCAGGAAACAGGCATTACTGCGCATATGCAGCTATTGTGACACAGGTGGTCTGTGCTTGGTTTTGGTCTGCTTGTATGCTTTTTGATGCATTTCTGTTTGGAATTTCGTGCATATCTGGGCATCAGATGACCAGGTGCAGCACTACAGCATGTTGTTCGGAGAGGACATATGGAGTTACTGTACTTAGAGCAATTCATATCCATTGAGGATTGCAAAATAAGAAAGTAATCTTTGGCATAACATTCATTTCAAAACTAGACTCTACAACTGAAATACTATTATGTAGCATTTCCAATCGAGTTCATATGAACGCAGCACTGCACAAAGCTAGTCAGAATGAATAAAAATTTCTTGTAAAAAAGCTCTCCTTGCACATGCTACAAATGCTACAACTACAGACAAGAAGTTTTTCATTGTTTTCAAACAGTATAAAAAATTAACAAGATTTCTCTGTAAAGCCACAAGGTTTCTCTGCGAAGTCAAGAAACTGTACGACTTGACATTAATATTGTACTTCAGGAGTAAATGTAAAGCCTTGTGGGAAGTTATGATAAAATACGATGTCCTGCCAGCCTATAATTTACCGAAGAATGGCATTCTGTAAATTTAAAGATGTGAACAACACAAATTAAGATGTAATGCCAAGCCTAGAGGAGGTACCAGAGAAGTGTTGACACGACTTGTGATCAAAAAACATTGTGTTGATGGCAGGCAATTTGTAAAATTCTGCTAAAGCTGTCAATATGTTTCAAACAAAACATTTTATTCAATACTATTAATCAAACTTGACTGCGTAGCTATCTTCAAGTGAAAATTTAATATTTTCATATGTATATAACGATGTGTTAAAAGAAACAGAACATCAGATACCAAATGAGCATCAGAATTTAATACTAAAATGCATAATTTGGCTTAAAGTGCGCATTCATATGTCCTGATTCACAATTAAGTAGACCTCTACCTGGTATTCAGCTTTTCAGTGTGGTTTTCGGCATGCCAATTTTCTTGAGTAGCAGAACTGTATTATCTGATGTTTGGTTCTTTATTACAACATTATGCCATAAATGCCAGAAGATGAAAATGTGCACTTAAAATTCAGCAGACAGTTTAAACCAACCAACAGTTTTTCAAATAAATTGGCTGTCTTTGTGGAAAAGATTAATAAAAGCAAAATTTCTTCAGCAAACCAACAAAAATAACTTCACGTTCTGTGACATGAGTAATGCTTGACTGCCAGTAATGTGAAAATAAAATAAATTCAGAAAACAAACTAACATCACATTTTTGTCTTCCATGACTGTGACTGGATTTTCATTCACTTGATAGCTTCCAGCCACAGAAATCAGTTTTGTTTTCATTTGACAAAACAGAGAGAAAACAGCAAAATATTATGAAAAATTAACACAGATCACATGGGGACTACCCCCTTCCTCTAACTCAGATTGCTTGGCACATGCATGAATCTGGCAGTTTGGGCATGCTAGATAAATTTTTACAGCTAGCATCTGGCTGCTTGCTGCTACTGCTTATACAGCTAAAACCACACTTCAAATAGGCAGAAGCGGGGAAAGACGCTGCTCATATGTAACTTCAGCTCTGTGCATGTGCGTTAGACCACTACTAACTCCTCAAATGAAAGTAATGAGAACAGTTCTGACATCATGCTCATCGAAAGCAGTTTGTTGTTGCAATTGCGCAGTTTTCATCCTAAAGTGATCGACACATTTTGCTGCCTGAAGACGCTGTGTGTGCACCATGTCTTGTTGTAAAAAAGTGAAATCCCTTGTTAGAGTATCAGTTCTTATAACTCAAAATTACAAGAATTTAACTGAAAACTAAAACAATAAAAAATACCCGTAAAAAAATTCTGAAAAATTCCCAGGTTTTTCCAGTTTTCTCTCTAATGAAAAAAAAATTCCCGTATTTTACCCAGCTGTCCTGGGGTGTACGCATCCTGACAAAGTCAGTCCGTAAATGCTGAATGGCGCAAAATGTTTAACGTATCGCCATTTTCCTTGTTTATTGATGTGGATAGCTGGAAACACATTAGGCTTAATTAAGGACTGTACGTTAACTAATAAAGTACACACAACAACATCCATTCAACAGAGAAAATCTGCACCAGTAACAGTTTCCTGCACTTTCTCAACCCTAAATTTCATTGGCTTTAGGAGCTTGCAGCCACAATTTTGTATGCTCTTGGTACACACACAAGTGTGTACAATTTTTTCCCTATAATGTCGAGAAGAAACTTCTAAGGAGGCCTTTGACAGACTTCAAATTATGTATTTGAATTAATTTCATTAAAAACTGATGATTGGTATTAATGATTTGGTGAAAGGAAAAGTGAGGAATATTCATTAGTAATTAGTTTCTATGTTCTTTTTAGTAACACAATGGTCTTAAAAGTTCACTCACACTTCATCGAAACTTTGCAAAAAATGGCATTCCTTTTAATTTTAAGTGTACACGATTCGTAAGAGCTACCATGTCTCTTTACACAGCTGCCGCCTCATAGTCGTCACACATTACAACGTCACAAGCTAGACGAGTGTACATCTACGCTCAATTTCACCATCTTTCCTCTTAGTATAGTACCTTCGAAAATAAAACAATTTTGTCACCAATCATATTATTGTGCTGCTATGCTGCATAGCATCTTCCCACATTACATCACTGGATATGAACTGTTCATCTGTTTCTCTCAATATCATTACCTGCTAACCATTAGCTAGCCACGACCTTTCAGGATTTGCATGAACATGCGCCAGCTTACATGAGCAGGTTCTACTGAACTGTAGCATGTTCTTGTTATATGAAACAGAGATTTCGATAATACGCCAGCGCACTGAAGGACAATTTGTTACTCGCAGCTCAATGTGTCATACCCAAACTACAGCAGCAGCCCACAACAAAACGTTAACTTGTACCGCTTAAATATGGGAAGAGGAAGAAGAAGAAGAAGAAGAAGGAGGAGGAGGAGGAGGAGGAGAAAAAGGAAAACCCAAGAAGTTTATTTAGTTGTCGCTCACAATCATAATTTTGAAAATATACAACACATTGGACACAACAGAATTGAACTAGTGACTGCAGGAACCACATAACCACATGAGCTTGGAATACAGTAAAGTTGATCAAAGCAAAACATGTATAATTCAGAAATCTACCCACATCATACAAATAATTCAGTCCTGACACATTCAGTACCCTCTTATATGCTAATTTTTTGTATAAAGCTGAATGTGCCTAGCACGGACATGGAATCCAAATTTTAAGACAATAATTCATTGTATCATACAGTACTACTGTATTACAGTATAAATTAGTTATTCACAACTGTACAAGGGGACTACTTCTAACTTAAGAGTGTACTAGAGATGGGTCGTTCACGAGCTAACAGGTCCAAAGGAACGGTTCACCAAGATGAACAGAAGGAGCAAGGAATGAATTCTAATGAACGGTCTTTCACAGTTCACTTCGGTCGCAGCTTTCTACTTGTAGTTCCTGGGAACGGGAAATGCTCAGTCTCGTTCCCGCAACGGCATGTTGGCCGGTCTGGTTCCAGCCTCGGTCCCATTCCCGTCTGTTTTCCAGAATCTCTGTCTCCCTCGGCTGGACTCATCCTTCTTTGCATAGCCACTTGTCACACTTCCACTGCCAACTGCTCCCAGTTAGTTCAGTACTGAGTTGTTGTTCGTTTCATTCGCTGTGCATGCCCAGTCTCGATCTGTTTCAAACCTTTTTTGACTGGTTCTTTTCGTATTCTATTCAGCATCCACGACTGGTAACTAAAATGTATTTTATAACTACATAAATTACATAAAAATTATGTGGTATGTAATAAATACATCTTTTCAGGTAACAAAAGGCCATATCAGCTTACTTCACTATTTTGATAAACAGCAGAAGACATACCTACGAAAAGGGAAGTTTTTTTGTTATAACACATGCAAACGAAGTCGGCATGGTACGTACGAGTGGCCATTTTCCATCCTTTTTTTTTATCAAAGGTAAAACAGCATTTTCATTGTTATGGAAGGCAAACGGACTTACAACCGAATGAAACCCACGCTTCATAATCGAGTGTCTGGTGTCACATTTTGTAAAGAGTATAAGATAACTTCTACAATATTATTTCAGTGGAACAAAGTGGTGCACGAAAAATCGGCCCTGAGGTCTAGACTGCTCACTGTTGCCCAACAATCGTCATCTATTGTTTCAAAGTAGTTGTTTGCATTAGCTTATTTGTTATTTCTTTACTGCCTAATTATTATATGTTTATCTATTCTGGTCATAGTGGTCAACAAATTGTGCGTAATTGGTGAGCAGTCTGTATGCGGGACTTATTTTTCATGTGCCATCTTATATTATTTCACTGCCATCAGCCACATAACGATGCAGTTGGCTAAACGAGAGATTTTTCAGAATCACGAAAATTACTTCTACAAGTGTGTGAGAATTCTATAATGAATAAGAACTATGTACTCCAGAGGGGAGGCAAGTGCCCCCTATTGGCACCTTCCATCTTCAATCACCTACACTACTAATTTTTAATAAGAACCATATTCCATGCACTTATGAATGGCGAACAAGTACAAATGAACGGTTCTAAAAAAAGAGCGATTACTGGTGAACTAAATGAACGGTTCTAAAAAAAGAGCGATTACCGGTGAACTAGTTCCCCATCTCTAGAGTGTACAGCCCTGACAATGTATTTCAGTGGCACAAAAGCAAGAATCAAGGTTCTGTACAGCATGGTGCTACAAGTGTGGACATCAAACCGCTCCGTTCTGTGCAACAACAGACAAGTTACATGCAGTGTCAGTACATCAAAGTATATGGTTCGTTCGTGAGCACTCCGCTTGTCAGTATTTCTCATTTTCCATTGTCACTGACCGATTATTGTGTTATTATGCTGCAAAGCATCTTCCCATATTACATCACTGCATATGAGCTGTTCATCTATTTCTCCCGTGTCTCTCAATATTGTTACCTGCTCACCACGAACTAGACACAGCCTTTCAGGATTTGCATGAACTTGCACCAGCAGACATGAGCAGATAACTGATATATCTGATTGATGAGTACATATAGATTCTACTGAAGTGTATCATGTTCTTATTACATGAAACAGAAGTTTCGATTATAGGCTAGCACACTGAAGGACAATCTATTAACCATGGACTGCATTATTTTCTGCCAGTTTCAGTTGAATAGTAGCACTTTAAGTGATAACATGATGTCGAACAAAAAGTATATGTCGCTAACACTTAACAAACCGATTACGGTGATTGAGATGGATGGGTGGGTGAGAGAGAGAGAGAGAGAGAGAGAGAGAGAGAGAGAGAGAGAGAGAGAGAGAGAGAGAGAGAGAGAGTCTCTGCGCACAAAATAATGTTGATTTCAAATGTGGTAAAACTCAAATTTGTGATACTTTAAGAAACAATTAAGCCCAAAACTGTTACCATGTGCTTCAACAAAGCGGGATTTGGAAGTCACGAACATGATGCATCTATGGCCATAAAAGCCAAACAAAATGCAGCAACTATCGGTGAATTAATTAAAATGTGAAACATTTGAAGTGCAGATGACTGCATTCGAAGCGACAACTTTCAGTCAACTCACTTCATTTTTACTTCAGCAACAGATTTAATATAAAATTCAAAACACAAAAGGTGACCAGGAAGAATCAGAGGAGAAAAATTACGTCCCTAGAAAATTTACATGTCTGAAGAAGCTAATGCATGCATAAATGACCTTATACAATCTGCAGCACACACAAATTCTACCAAGCTGTTGTAACTATTGTACAGTGCGAAAACCTGCATAGAATAAACAATTCTGAACAGGAAATTCAGAGAGGTTTCCCTCCTTGATACACGGCAAAAAAGTGAAATGTAAAGCAAATAAACATAGGGATCATATGTATGTACACACAACATGAAGTGAAATTAAAGTTAAGAGTAAAAATAGATATATGCTTTTTTATTTATCGATTATTGTAGAACATACAATAAATGAACATCTAACAAAGAGGAGTGAAGGTAAATATCTGCCTAACTACAAATTTATACTTCTGTGCGTAATACATGACAAATTTTATGTAGCCTAGTGAGTTTTTTGTAATCCGGGAACTTGTCCAATTTAGAAAATTATTTCAATCCCATGCAATTCCATTTTGAGCAAGTTTTACTGTGCATTTTAGAGTATTACTGGATATTTCTGGTGTCATCCAGTAGAAATGACACTATTTAGGTATCTCATATGGTACTTATAGATCTACCGAAAACTGTGATGACTGGAGGAACAATAGAAGTCAGTAACTCACATTTTTTACACCAGTCAGTAACTGAACAATGGAAAATCCAGGAAGGAATGTAACAATATTATGAAAAGGATAGTTGCTACTCACCATATAGCAACAACTCAAGTTGCAGATAAGCACAACGAAAAAACTGTTAGAAAGTAAACTTTTGGCCAACAAGTCCTTTGTCGTTTGTAAGGTGACAAGGAAACACAGGAAAGAAGGATGGACACAGATTATAGCAATGCATTAGAAATGGCCTTTCTTCCATCACATAACCCAGTGCTATTTTCCTTTCTTACTATTTTCTAATGCATTACTAAACTCAGTGCCTGTCCTCCTTTCTCTTCTTTCCTGCATTTCCCTATCGCCTTACAAATGATGAAGGCCTTGTTGGCTGAAAGTTTACTTTCTGGCAGTCTTTTTGTTGTACCTATCCGCAACTCAGCGTCTTCAGTCAATAACTGGCATCACAACTCTGGGGGACGATATTTAGAAAGCAAACAAAGGAAGTGGTCATAACAAAGTGTTCAAGTTATCATTAACATTCCAAGACCATGCTGTTACAGTGAGACATTCCACTGTCGTTGCTGTGATGTCGGAGTATGTGCATTTTGCAATGAGCTACAGTGAAAGTTGTGTTAAAAGTGCACTAAAGAGGAGAAATCCAAACAATTGAGATCAAAGATGGAATTTTTATAGATAACTGAAGATAAAGAGTAAGAAAATAAACATTAGAAATGTGACATGTTTCTAGCAACAGCAACTGATCCTGACTGAGGATCGTAGCTGTGTTTCTCCAAATTAAATGCTGATGAGAAGTTGGCCTAAGCCAACACTATTAATCAACAGTAAAAACTCATCAAAACATCTGAATTGAAAGAGAGTAAGCCACAAAGTGTATCTATAAAATATCACTCAGTTACCCTTGACAATACTTTCAACAACAGCAAAAAATTAAAGCACACAAAGTCACGTTTACTTCATCGCATAATGAAACAAAACAAGGGAGACTACTGACAGTAAGGAAAAAATCCTGAACAGTGAGCTCACAAGTTTGCTTTCAGATTCATGACCATACTGAACATTTTCCTCTGAACCTCAAGTAATTATGTCCCCAGGACATAGCCTACTTAGATGCTAGGTTAGATTTGACAAAATTCATTAAATGTTCTTTCTTTTGTGTATGGGCTCTAATGTGAAGTATGAGTTTTATCTCCATTCTCTAAATGAAAATTTTAACCTGTAGTTTGACTGATCCCACTTCGATATCTGAATGAAAAGTGAAGAGCTCCTACTGCATACGGACACATTTCAGTGTCACATTCCGTGAGCAAAATACCTGAAGGAGAGCTGGTAGTTCACAAATGAAGAGCAAAAACATTCTATGAGGAAACTGAAATGTATAACTGAGTTACGTTCACATAACGATGAATTAGTAAATATCATATGTGCCTTTCTACAGAATCTTCCATCATGAAAAATTTCTGTTCCAGCCTTCTGCTACCTGCAACAACTAAGCATTAACTGTTTTGGTTAACATTTCCTTTTGTTATAATGTAGAAGAGAAAAAGGGGGAGCAAATGGAGTTCTTATGTTGTTCAAACTCACAAATGAATCACTACCTTATACTTTCAATAATCTTTGCATTGTTTCTGATGGTTATTTAGAATAAAACTGGAACCTGCACAGTGATTTGATTTTGTCTTGCTCCGAGTGACTGTGTGCACTTCAACGAGAAAAACAAAACACTGCTTTCCCATAAGAGGCCATCCCTTTTTCCCCAATAATTAAGATTTTGATTACAACTACAGAAATTCTCACATATAATGAAGTAATAATCAAACAACAATGTGCTCAGTTTCAGGTGCCAAAATTTTAATCCTCAATATTTTAGATTCCAATAACTGGTGGAAAGATTATTAAAACAACTTTAGCTGCCCAATACTTTATTTCACAACACTGTGGGCTTTTGACAGTCAACAAGTTTGACAGCTTAGAACATAGTTCATTCTGATCAAAAACCAACAGTAACCTGGTGAACAACGAGGAAGTACTGCAAGATTTCCACTACTTTATGAATGGCACAATACTGAAATGGAAAATGACAACACAGATTATGTTTTTGTTGAATTTATCACTCTCACTTAATTCCTTTGTGTTATTTGTCTTATGTGAAGAGAAGGGTAGCACAAATGGTTCAAATGGCTCTGAGCACAATGGGACTTAACATCTGAGGTCATCAGTCCCCTAGAACTTAGAACTACTTAAACCTAACTAACCTAAGGATATCACACACATCCATGCCCGAGGCAGGATTAAAACCTGTGAGCATAGCAGTCGCGCAGTTCCGGACTGAAGCGCCTAGAACTGCTCAGCCACCACGGCCAGAGCACAAATGGGCACAGGTTTGTTTGACCCATGAGAGATCATTACCAAGATACTGAAGAAATTGAAGTGGCAGACCCTTGAAGATAGGTATTAACTAGCAAAAGTTTCAAGAATAAGCTTTAATTGATTGCTCTAGAATATACAACACCCCCTACATATTGCTCATGTAGGGATCATGAGGTCAAGATTAGAATAATTACTTGTAGCATGCACAGAGGCATTCAGACATTCATTCCTCCCACACACTGCATGTGAAAGAAAAGGGAAGAAACCATAAGAAATGTTACAATGGGGTGTACTCTCTGCCATGCATTTCACAGTGGCTTGCAGAGTCTGGATGTAGACCTGTTGTAAATTTTTAGTATGTTGCTCTCTACGACATTTCTGTCAAATGTTTGATTAGTAGTGTTGAAAATGAAAGTGTTTTGTAATATGCTCTTTTTTCACTTGGAAAAAATAGAGTGAATGATTTTTTAGTTCCCTTTAGCCAGGTTCATTCCATACATTATATAGCACCATCCCGTTAAGAGTCATCACAGCATGATTGATGCATCCTCTGAGCTGTTCTGGTGTTCTTGGCAGTGGGGATAAGTAAACACAGTCCTTAACGTATCCCCAATGGAAAAAGTCACAAGACGTTAGGTTAGGTGACATGGGGAGCCAAGAGAAATGAGCCACACCATTCTCACAATTATGCCCAATTCAGTGATATGAAAGTTTGTTGTTTAGGTGGTGACAAGCACCAATCCTTCAATGAGGGGATACCCTGTCTTGTTGGAAGATGAAATTATCAGTGTCAGCAGCCAGTTGTGGAAACAACAACAACTGAAACATGTCAAGGTACGAGGTAATTGTCACAGTCTTCTCCAACAGACAGAAACTCCTACTTGCTTTGTTGTCATTTTGTCAAGGTAATGCACACTCATTGCTACGTGGGGGGCACAATGCAAACTCAGGGTTTATCGTTCTATTCACACATCAACCATATTTGTACATGTAGAACATTCAAAAGGAATGAATCATTTACAGAATCCCTGTGCAATAGTTGCACATCTAACCAAAAGCTAGTGGAATTATCTTGTTATGAAGCTCATATTATTACCAAGCAACCTCTAAGCCACAACAGTCTAATAACATAATGGCATGCATGCACGAAAGCTGTAAGGAGACATGGTGGGACGATATGCAGTAGCAATAGGCAGTGTACCATGTGATGTTCCAGCAAAGAGAGTTGTTCTACAATGTCCTTTGTAGTGTGCACTTTGGGATGCATGCAGAATGTTTAGTGTTTACTTTTATGTCAGTTTAGATACAGTGAAGGTACTTAGCAACTGCAGTGTTGTTACGGATAGCATAAAGGAATCTCAGTATTACATTAAGAAATGGCTTTGGTATTTTTCCACAATCGTGGCTTTGCTTGAGAGAGAGAGGTGGGGGAGCATGGAGGGGGGGGGGGGGGGAGATTCTCTAGAAAGAATTGATTGCACATGCATGAACTGACTGTGGTGCATAATCGCAACTGCATTTTCATTACTACCAAAAAAGTACTACTGACCACTAACATGTTGCTGTTGTTGTTGTTGTTGTTGTTGTTGTAGCTGCTTTACGGCACAAAACAGCTGAGCTCATAACTTTACATGGTCAATTACTGGATAAAGTTGGAAAAAAGTTGATAATACTCAAAGCCTGATCGACTGGAATAGATGGTAGCTAAAAACGATCATTTCCCCTTTGAGGAGGAGGCCAAACATTTGAAAATTAAATTTCTTTCGCCATATTACTACACAAATAAAAGTAAAATGAATCTACAGCTCTAGCTGTATCTGCTAAAATCTGATGTTGAAGTATACAACAACAATGCACCAACCTATTACACAGTAAATAAGTGCTGCAGACCATTCCAGTGTGGACAGATTCTGAACATGACAAAAGTAATCATTTGCTGGGTTCTGTGACTGCTCACACCCATTTAAAAAGCTTTCTGGACCAAAACAGCAATATAAATGTTGCAGGGATGACAGGCAAATCCTGACGACAGCCACATCTCTCCAATTACCATGTCCAAGTGAGAGGCATATCACTATGACCCAAAAAAAAAAGAAACATAGACAAGACCCACAAGTCATTGGGCAAGATGATGCTGAGCATTTTTCAGGAATGCCACTGTGCTAACGGATAATGCTGTTATGGAGCAAACTGTCACATGAACAAACCAGTGAAATACTCAAGTAGTATGAAATATAATGAAGCCGCATCCAATAAAATTGAGCAGATATTTTGAGGAAAAAGAAAGGTTAAAGCTGAATATCAACAATTATGGAAAGGGTAGACTGCAACTCACCGTAAAGGTGGCATGCTGTGTTGCAGCTGTTGAAGCTACATTGTTAGCTGCAACAGGCAGAAGACATGCTTTGTTGATGCTGCACATTTTAGCAATTTTGATCAAGATAATCTCACACTGCACTGTTCTTTTTCGGCACCGCAGTTTAGAAGTGTGCACAAAATTAGCTAAGTGAAAAATCTGGGCAATACACAAGTTTTGTTTACATATAAAAGCCAACTTAGTAATTTTCCTTTGTGTGAGACCATGTGTACAAGATCGTGTGCCAATTTACCGTTCTAGATTCTTACATTTTACTATTCGCATCAGTTCTGTGTAATCTTTCATTGATTGTATCAATGACCATTTGTATTGCGATATATTGTGACTGTTGGTAATGTGATATACTGTGAAATTTCAAACTTTCGTGAATGCCACAATATACTCTTACTGTTATCGTCAATTGTAGGCTTACCTGTGCTCTTTGAAATTTTTTGAGAACAGTAAGCCTATCCTCATTCAAAACAATCATACTCTAATCTAATTGTAAAATTACAAGAGAAATATGTTATTCTGACTATTTTCTGGTGTTTACAAAACTATATTTTTGTAAGCTATTGGTAAGGGTGTTTTGGATACAAAACTGATTTCACAGAAAATCAGTGTTTGTGGTTCATAGTTCAGCCAAAGAGTACATCACCCCTGAATTTTGCTGTACATCAAAGCAAATAAACGTGCATTTTTGAGAATTTTCAGAAGCTACCATTGTACTTTGGACAATCTACAAGCAATTTGTAGCAAATCGGCCTTTGTGATTTAGTTACTGTAACAGATTTTCTAACTAAAATACTGTGTTACATCTAGTTTTCCATTAAAGAGGAGTAGCCCTATATATTATCTCCACTTATTATAAATTAACACTGTTTTCAAGTATGCTACTGTCTATAATTAAAATTAAAACATTTTAGGAAATGAGTAATTTTTACCACAGGTTTTTATGTTGCCTAAATAGAAGTTCTTATAAAAAACAGGCAACTTTTTAGCTCTGCAGATTGAAAAATAGACAATGAGCTTAATTTAAAGTTATCTGTTCACTGCCTTGAAATATACTGCACCAGCCAAAATGCAACACAGGACGAGTTGGTTGACACTTGTAAGCAGCTGGAAATCTTCCTAACTACTGCCAAACTATTGGCAGCTGCTGTGAATCAGTGTGCTTGAACAGCTTCCAAGAGTCGAGTACCTGTGATACCTGTACCAAAGGTACCTGAAGTACACTCATGATCAGAAAAAAACATGTTCTGAAAAAATGATTAGCATCTCAGTCACCTCAGTTCAGCATGTGTCCTTTTACCTAGTAGGCATAGGGTCCACCATGGGCCCTGATAACTTGTTTCATGTGTGATGGCATTAACACACATAAAGTGCGAATGGTGTCCTGCGGTACAGCCACCCATGCTGCATTCACCTAGTTCCAAAGTTCATCTATGGAGATTGGCACTGGGTCACAGTGCTGCACACATTGTTTCACCATACCCCACAGATTTTTTAGCAGAGACAAATCTGATGATCTGGCAGGCCAGGGCGAAAGGCTGACATGCAAAAGGCTGACATCCTATGATACAAAGAAGGCATGTGTTCCTGCAGCAACATGTGCTCGTGCACTGTCTTTCTGAAAAAATGATGTCCGGGGTGTTGTGCAGAAGGGGTATGGTTACTGGTCACAGGATGTCATTCACATAGGTCACACTGGTCACTGTGCCCTGGACACACACCAATTGTGATTTGTGGTTTTACCCAATAGCACCCAACACCAAAAGGTCTTGAGTTGGTGCAGTATCTCTTGTGTGAACGCAGTCACCGTGCTGCCGCTGCAACAAAATTTTCAAACAAGCAGAACCCGGGTTCATCCGAAAACTCTCTCTTATGGCATTCCTGTCCCTAGTCATGTCATTCACATTCATTAAAGATAGACAGAGAAGTGGACAACGCGCATGTAACCCATGCCATAATAAACAGCAACAGAGTGTCACCCCGATAGTGTACTGTGTGTTACAATGCTCCACCATTGCACCAGAACCGAGAATGCTGGAGATCTGTCCTGTTATGCTATTTGGACGAGGTGTCAATCATCTCATGGGGTGGTATGGGTTGTGCGACCTGTCGTATCTCATTGTGTTCTACAGCCTTCCATGAACCATTCAGCACACAACCTTTGCAATACTGAAACACACTGTCCAACATGAGCAGTAGTTTCCTGGATGGATGCATCACATTCTCTCATGCCAATAATGCGCCCTCTTTCAAACTCACTGATTTCACAGTACGGTTTGTGCATACATCTGTGAGGCATTCTGCATGTCTGCTCAAGTCACACTGATCCATTACCTTCATTTTTTAGTGACAATAAGAGCCACACGCACAATTTACCGGTAGGTGGTATTGCGCTGCGGTATCGATGTTGCATGCTGACATGGTTCAAACGCTAGTTATTTCTGCAGAACATACTAATGCAGAAAGTTCAGGATCTGTCATTACTCATCCACTTGACTGCAAGTGTTATGTCATGGTGGGCTGTAGAGGATGGACAGGGACCAGGGAGGACTCACCACACCCCCCTAACCAACAAGTCTGAGGTGGTGTCTTTCACTCAAACTGAGCCAGTGTCACTTACTTTACCTGTTTTGGGGAAGTCTGTTTTGGTGTCAGGAGGAGGCAAACACAAAACAGTAGAGGTCTATTAATCATCAGCAACTGAAACACACAGCGAATGATTGTAGGGAAATAGCAGCAATGGAAAGGAAAGGACACCAGGGGTGTTCATTGTGTATGCTTGGGGGTCGCATACAACATGTTGAAGGAGCATCTATTGAGGGAACACGGTGCAACCAGCTGCAGACTGTGGTGCATGTTGGAACAAATGATGCCTGTCATCTGGGCTCTCAGGTCATTCAAGCAACTGGCAGAGACGGTTGAGAAGTGCAGGATGGGGACACGAATTGGGAGGAGATTACAGGATTCCCCTTCCGCTACAGTCTACTGCTCCTTTTTGAAAAGTTTTCAATTTCAGTCTAGCCTGGGCACCCAAAGGTAGCAGTCAGGTGCATGGGAGATGTGCTTGGTTGGGTGAATGTACGTATGTTTGTCTTTTCTGATGCAGACTTCATCTGAAAGTTTAATCTCTAATAGTGTTTTCATTGTGCCTGTCTGTAACTCAATGTGTCACTTTCATGATGAGTAGGAATACATCCTTTCCATAACTGTTGATATTCCAACCTGGTTTTTAAAAAATTGAAACTGGATTTAAAACCACAGAGAATTTAATAATGTGTGTTTCCTGACGTTTTCCCAGCAGATGGAATATCCCACTATTGGCAGACAACCTGCTCAACTGAGATAAAGTTCCCAACTGTCAAAGGAAACATTAGTCTAGGTCTTCAGTGTTTGGCATTACAAAATATACTCTCCACACTTGCTTTGTTTTATTATTAGATGCATAAAGTTTTATCTACGGCTGATACTCTTGTTACCAACAGTAAAACCTTTGATGCATGCAAAATTTCTCCCCAGTGTAAAGTGCATTAAAAATCTTCCAAGTGACTCACCTTGAGAATGGCTAAAAGGCTGCACTTAAAAAAAAATACAAATACAAAGAAAAATAGTGGAACTTAGAATTCTGTCTCTGACATGACATTAAAACTATAAATAATAAGTACCAGTTCTGATGTTTACAATATTACAACTGATAATTGTAAGACACATTACACAGAGCAAACAGGAAGACATTTTGTGATGCATCACAAAGAACTCACATAAACTAGCAACAAGACAGTATTGGGTGTTCACAAATTGAGCAGTATGTGCACCAGGAAGAAAATTTAAATATGTCTGCTTGTGTCTGTATGTGTGGATGGATATGTGCGTGTGTGCGAGTGTATACCTGTCCTTTTTTCCCCCTACGGTAAGTCTTTCCGCTCCCGGGATTGGAATGACTCCTTACCCTCTCCCTTAAAACCCACCTCCTTTCGTCTTCCCCTCTCCTTCCCTCTTTCCTGATGAGGCAACAGTTTGTTGCGAAAGCTTGAATTTTGTGTGTACGTTTGTGTTTGTTTGTGTGTCTATCGACCTGCCAGCGCTTTTTTTCGGTAAGTCACCTCATCTTTGTTTTTATATATTACTTTAAAGTTAATTAAAAAACCAAGGAACATGTACATAAGGTCTGAAATTGGTAATTCTGACAATAGACTTAAGGCTACATGGAATGTAGTGAAATGAGAGACAGGACAAAAAGCCGCAAAACAGGATACCATCACTACTGAACTGTGTGGAAGGGCTATAAATGACGAGTCAAAGGTATTTAATAATAAAGTCTTAAATATAGTAGATGTATCACCAACTTCCCCTTCTGAAATTAAGAGAATTATATGTTCTCCCAAAAATAAGAGCTTGTTTAGTTTTGATGGTGTTTCCAATACAGTACCACTGATCTGTTCCCATACAATAAGTCCGAGATCTGATCCCATATAAAACGCCCAGTCTTATCTGAAATGTGTAATGCATCACTAACTCAGGCATTTTGCCACAGAGACTAATATATGCTGTTGTTAAACCCCTCTTTAAGAAAGGTGATACAAGTTATCAATACCTACTGACCTGTTTCCCTGCTGACATCATTTTCCAAGATTTTTGAGAAGGTGATGTATTCTAGAACAGTATCTTACCTGAGCAAAAATTAATATCCTCGGCAAATCACAATTCGAGATTCAGAAGGGTTGTTCTCCTGAGAATGCCATTTCCATGGTCACTCACCACATTTTACAAGCATTAAATAATAAAAGAGTGACAACTGGTATTTTCTGTGACTGCGACCTATCTAAGGCATTTGAATGCATGAATCACAGTATTCGCCTAAATAAATTGCTATTATATGGGACTGTTGGTATGGTCAACAAATGGATAATTAATATTTAACCAAAAGAATGCAGAAAGTTGTACTTACTAATTCTACCAACACAGTCTGTGGACATAATTTTGACTGAAGTAAAATCACATATGGGGTTTCCCAAGGTTCAATCTTAGGTACACAATTGCTCCCCAGATATGTAAATGACCTTCTGTCTAATATACAACAGGGAGAATTAGTTCTTTCCGGCATTGACACTAGTGTTGTAATCAATCCAAGCACACACGGAGAAACAAAGGAAATGGTAAACAAAGTTCTTAGAAGTATCACTGACTGGCTTTCTACAAACGGTCTCACCATCAATTTCGAATAGAGACAATGTAGGGGTACTACACGAATGATAAGTGTAACAATGGCGAGGAAAATGTAACAGGGTGGAAACTTAAAAATTCTCAAGTGTTGATTGATGAGAACTTAAACTAGAAAAATCACATTTTGGAACTCTTCAAACAACTTAGTTCAGCCACATTGAGGCTGATTGCAGAACGATTCTACTGCCGCCAACACACATTTCGCATCAGAACTAAGATGATATCAGGAAGATTAGGGCTTGTACAGAGACATATAAACAGTCGTTTTTCCCTCGTCTATTTGTAAGTGGAACAGCAAAGGAAATAACTAGCAGTGTTACTGAGTACATTCCATCATGCAGCACCATATTGTGACTTTTGGAGTAAGTGCACTGACCAGCCAGAACATTATGACCACTGACCCACTATCGATATAAACCCATCCACGCAATAGCAGCATCACCTGGCAAGGAATGATAGCTTGTCAAACACAAGCATGGTGCCTGTAGTATCTGTGGATGTACTGTCCACGTGTAGAATAAGGAAGGCACGCCATCTGTCTGAGTTTGACTATGGGCAGATTATGATGGCCCAGAGGCTAGGGACCTGCATTTCGGAAACAACACGATTTGATGGGTGTTCAAGTGTTCAAGGAGTGCTTTGGTATCTTCAACACATGATGAAAGCATGGTGAAACCACGACCAGATGTCGTGCGACCCGGTGGCCACCCTCTTTACAGACATCAAGCATCCTAGGCTGGGCAGACTGGTAACAAAGGATAGATGGCAAACTGTGGGAGAATTATCAGACTAATGATCAGCAGAGTACAATTGTGTCTGAACACACAATGCACCAAAAACTTTTAACAAAGTATCTCCGCAGCCAACAAACCATGCATGTCTCAATGTTAACACCATGACATTAGTGACTATGGCTGAAATGATCAAGTGGCCATTGGCAATGGTCGTTGGCACAGTAGCAAAATGTTGCATGGCCTGCTGACTCCTGATACCTTCTTCATCGTGCTGATGGGAGGGCGCGAATCCAATGTCTTCCAGGCGAACAGCTCCTTAACACCTGTGCTATGGGATGAAGGAAAGCTAGCAGCAGCTCTATTATGCTCTGGGGAACATTCACGTGAGCATCCATTGGTCTAGTGGAGCTCGTACAAGTCACCATGACGTCTAAGGAGCATTGCACATCAGTTGAGACCACTCACACCTCTTCGTGACGACCACGTTTCCCAATGGCAGTGGCATTTTTCAACAAGATAATGTGTGCTATGTCACAAGGCCAGGAGTGTGATGGTGGTGTTTGAGGAACACAATGGCTGCCTACATCCCCCCCCCCCCCCCCTCTACTTGCTAGGGGCCATATTCTGTATCTTTCCGCCACTTTACTGATCGTTTCGGTACGCGAGCGCACCTAACCCAACACTATTTGTTAAGCATTTCCAAAGAGATTCCAAATGGTCCTAGCAAACTGAAATGCTGTTGTCAGTTCTCCTTGCACTAACGAATGAAAAGCAATCTGCCTCAGATCCGCGCATGCACACTGCAGCGCCAAAGCGGCACGAACTCTAAGCGGCTAGCAGCCGACACAGGCATGTCATTCTTCACAGTACCAAAAAGTGTGGTTTTAGTACGTAATACTGTTCAAATTTAGCTGACCCCGCACTTCTATGAAAGCATGATAACGATAGAATGTTGACTCAGTTCTGGAAACTGTCTTAAATGTCACATTATGTTATTTTATTCTCATTCACAACAACATCTTGTTTTGGATTTTACATTTTGGAATATGAGTTAGGAATGGAGTGTAGTACTACATTGTACAAATACATCTATAGAAACACCCGAAAAATTCATCATTTTATTTTCTGTAGTTCCTTAGTTGCTTCAAAATTCATGGAGGTATGTTCCGTCTATGCAACTTATTGAAGGCAGTTTGTTTATTACCACTGCTTTTTGCATCCTTTATTCGTGACGACGCTCAACAAATAAATGAAGTGAAATGTGTATGAGAATGAACTGCCCTTAATTAGTTGCATAGGAAGAACACATCTTCACGAAACCGAAAAATTGTTTAGAAGACTGTCAAACAATAAGAAGATGCATAGAATGTGGTTGCAGCTCGCTCCTAGAGATCCAAATGATGAAGTAGACTACTTCCCTATATGATACATCAACAATTTGGTTCATTAGGACAAAATTTAAAAAATTGCCTTTTTGAGAGTGTGTGGTGAGTGCAGATATAGAAGTTCGTTTTACTTTATAACGTGCATCTTATGAATCAAAATGTTTAATATATGGTGGTATAGGCTGAAAATATTGTGGCAGGAACCTTTCGTCTCTGTCTACTGTTGTTGAGGATTCGATCGCAGATAAATACTTATGACAAAGGAGTGTAAAAATGATTGCTGCTAGTTTCATTTGCAGTCATTTACATTGTCCTCTTAGATTCCTGTCTGACCACACTCTTGGAAATCGCTACATATTCTGAAAAAATGGTGAATTATTTGTGACAAGAAGTAGTATACATGTCACTGTCAGTTGTTTCCTGCACAGTAATTTCAACTTTCATTTCTTTAACATATGGAAGTCACAAAATCAGAGATACTCGTTACTCAGAAAGTGTGCTCTTACATGTAAATTACAACGAATATTTCAGAAAAATGCGTAACTTTGACGATTAATCAAGTCTCAGAATGTGTTGCAAACAGGAAGAAGGAAAAAAAAAAAAAAAAATATTTTCGCATCCAGCGGTATACGAACCTACGCTCTTCGCCACGACACTGTCACCTTACCAACTACGCTACTACAACTTGCATGCTCTCAGCACTTTTTTTGTGTAATTCCATTAGAGAGACACACATGTTGACTTCGTTGCTGAATGATGCGGGTGTAAGCCATAAATGCATGAAATTTTGGAAGGTTTCCTCCATCAGACATCATATAATTCCTTTGCATAGTTACTTAAAAGTTTTAAATGTGTTTCAATAATTAATAAGTAAACCATAAATCATTTGTGGAAAAGAGTACATGAAGTCACTAGTAATTTCAGCTAACACTCATGTAATATGCATAAGCAGAGCCAATGTCTTGATATTCAATGACCTTTAAACTCTTTAATTACATAAAATAACAGGTATTTTGAGAGAATATTGACCGAAAACATTTTTCTTTTCTGGATGTTGTAATCATTCATAGTAACAACCGAACCTCATTTCTAACAAATGAAAATAGTCTATTATGAACTCACTTTCCAAGCAGACGCGTCCTCTAGTGATTCTTTAGTAACACAATCACTAAACCCAAAGCTAAAACCACTCAATATGTTTAAAATAACAAATTATAGGGGTAAATAAAACACAGCTAACCGAATGACAGGGCCACACCGAAATCCTAAACCTCTTGGTGCAGTTGTCGTAAAATCGGCGGGAGGACTGTTTGGTAACAGGTCTCAGAAGCTTACTGAATAGGAAATTCAGATAAAGAACCGAAATGATGTCACTACCGAGACTAACCTACTGCACCGATCGGTATGAACTATATAGAATAAGGCCCCAGATCTGAACCTGATTGAACACATCTGGGATGAGGTTGAACGTTACTTCAGATGTCAATACCCCCTCCGCAGAATTATTTACAGACATCAGGTGAGTTGGGTCAATTGTTGCAGAAATATAAACATGTATAAAATTATTGCAAAAACAAGACTTTCCCATTTTTATACAAAATTGAAGGAAGCAAGAGAAAAATATAACTTCACGAGCAGATGTGGTTTTGGTTCACTGTTCGGTGTAAGTTATAACACACAACAAGGCAGCTTCTGTACCTATGAAACAGATTGTCCAACAAGCACACGGAGTGAAATAATCAACTGCAAGTTTATCACTGGCCCCTGTTAACTGACCAGTTGAAGAATCAGCGAGAAACAATCTTAGGAAGGGATAGCAATATAATCAAATACTCTGAAATTTACCACATGCACTTGAAACAAAGCTTGCCTCCAAATTTGTCACTAAAGAAAAGAAACATAGGGCTGTCCTACATTTGCAGATGAAGGGTCATTAGCCATTGATTTCAAATTTATGTCCATAATCACTAGTCCATTAGTGTTTGTATTTTGTGACTATCTATCATAACTGCAACAAATCAGTCTACTCACTTTCAATGTAGGATAGTAAATTTTAGCTTTTAATACAGTTAAGACTTTGCTTAAGTCCACGAGTTTACTGAAGTCTACGAGTTTGCAGTTTACAAATGCTTCATACAAACTTCACGTTCATTATGTTTCATGTAGCAGAAGCCCCAAATAACCGTGCCTAAGAAAGAATCATCTACAGCTAGTGTCAGTTAACAAATACATTAACAAATTCCAGGTCTAAATGAAAAAAAATTTTCAGAGTACCTAAGAAGCAAAGGTGTTACGAATCTGAGATTTATATTGAGTGGTACATGCAAGAGAAATGCAATGAGAGCTTCCCCACCACATAAAGAAGATGCAAGTGATGGTAAGTCCTTATAGTACAGAATACTACTACAAGTGAATTCATAACGAAATGATTTAAACATACCGTGTGCCTAGTACCATGGATGGCTCGGAAGCTGACATCACATAGCAGAAGGAAGAACTACATTTTCAAATGAAGACAATATCTGTAATGTGCCTGCATGATCTAGGTAACATGTAACTGACAAAAATTTTGCAACAAGGCATGTTGAAATTTATTGTAAATCTAGAGAAATAGCATGTCAACTGTATCAGTAACACAATTTGTAATTTAAATATTCAGGTATTGTTAAATATACAAAAAATTTCATGAGGCCTCTTCAAAACAAAAGTCATTGTTTTATGTACAGGTAGTTTGGTGGTTTATTACTGATATATCCAGTATTCTAACCTGTTATCAAATTAAAACCAGAACAAGTTTCACATTTCTAGAACAAATGAAAAGCACCATGTTTTGAAATGAACAAACTGTTTCTGTTATTACCAGCCACACTATAATGAAACAAAATACCACAATGCTTGAATTGTAAGACAATCAATCAATAGTGTAACTGCTGAAGAGAGAGAACTGATAAATCAAACATAATTTCCAATTCATTGATTTTAAACAACATCAAAAAACTAATTAACTGGAAGAAGATGTAAACTGACAAGTAGGCACAGTCCACTGTCTCGCTTTTACAAAATATTTTCACTCCAAATCACAAAAAAAGCCCTGTACCTGAATATGCAAAATGTTAGCAAATCACTAAAATCTCCATTTCAAATTTTCCTTTTGAACCAACATTTCTGAAAATAATCAGAAGCACATTTGCAGCAACATGAGAAGATAATTACCACATAGAATGTGATGAGGCATAGAAAGTCCAGACGCCAGTACAACACAAGTGACATACACTCCTGGAAATGGAAAAAAGAACACATTGACACCTGTGTGTCAGACCCACCATACTTGCTCCGGACACTGCGAGAGGGCTGTACAAGCAATGATCACACGCACGGCACAGCAGACACACCAGGAACCGCGGTGTTGGCCGTCGAATGGCGCTAGCTGCGCAGCATTTGTGCACCGCCGCCGTCAGTGTCAGCTAGTTTGCCGTGGCATACGGAGCTTCATCGCAGTCTTTAACACTGGTAGCATGCCGCGACAGCGTGGACGTGAACCGTATGTGCAGTTGACGGACTTTGAGCGAGGGTGTATAGTGGGCATGCGGGAGGCCGGGTGGACGTACCGCCGAATTGCTCAACACGTGGGGCGTGAGGTCTCCACAGTACATCGATGTTGTCGCCAGTGGTCGGCGGAAGGTGCACGTGCCCGTCGACCTTGGACCGGACCGCAGCGACGCACGGATGCACGCCAAGACCGTTGGATCCTACGCAGTGCCGTAGGGGACCGCACCGCCACTTCCCAGCAAATTAGGGACGCTGTTGCTCCTGGGGTATCGGCGAGGACCATTCGCAACCGTCTCCATGAAGCTGGGCTACGGTCCCGCACACCGTTAGGCCGTCTTCCGCTCACGCCCCAACATCGTGCAGCCCGCCTCCAGTGGTGTCGCGACAGGCGTGAATGGAGGGACGAATGGAGACGTGTCGTCTTCAGCGATGAGAGTCGCTTCTGCCTTGGTGCCAATGATGGTCGTATGCGTGTTTGGCGCCGTGCTGGTAAGCGCCACAATCGGGACTGTATACGACCGAGGCACACAGGGCCAACACCCGGCATCATGGTGTGGGGAGCGATCTCCTACACTGGCCGTACACCACTGGTGATCGTCGAGGGGACACTGAATAGTGCACGGTACATCCAAACCGTCATCGAACCCATCGTTCTACCATTCCTAGACCGGCAAGGGAACTTGCTGTTCCAACAGGACAATGCACGTCCGCATGTATCCCGTGCCACCCAACGTGCTCTAGAAGGTGTAAGTCAACTACCCTGGCCAGCAAGATCTCCGGATCTGTCCCCCATTGAGCATGTTTGGGACTGGATGAAGCGTCGTCTCACGCGGTCTGCACGTCTAGCACGAACGCTGGTCCAACTGAGGCGCCAGGTGGAAATGGCATGGCAAGCCGTTCCACAGGACTACATCCAGCATCTCTACGATCGTCTCCATGGGAGAATAGCAGCCTGCATTGCTGCGAAAGGTGGATATACACTGTACTAGTGCTGACATTGTGCATGCTCTGTTGCCTGTGTCTATGTGCCTGTGGTTCTGTCAGTGTGATCATGTGATGTATCTGACCCCAGGAATGTGTCAATAAAGTTTCCCCTTCCTGGGACAATGAATTCACGGTGTTCTTATTTCAATTTCCAGGAGTGTATATTGTTATTTCTGGAAAGATGCCATTTCCAACTTTTAAAGCGACAGAAGCATGTGGTGGCACAATGTACAATGCACTCCCAGCCAATAGTGTCATTTTGCTACATGTGTCTGCAGTGGCGTATTTCAGATTGATTTAGCATTGGTATTAGTGTAGGTATTGTGAGGCTATTTACCCATTTAGCACACAACAAAATATATTCTCTGCCTCATATTGTACATATGAGGCGTGTTTTTCTAGTAAGTACCATTTTGAAATTAAAAAAGGACGTGCTAAATATCTCAGTAATTTTATTTTTACATGAAAGCCTGTACCCTAATATACTTTTCTACATAATTTCAGTCAATATTGAGGCACTTCTCGTAATGTCGTACCAGTTTTTGCATACCCTCCTCATAGAAGTCTGCCACCTGACTTGTTAACCACTGCATCACCACTGTTTTGACTTTGTCATCGTCTTTAAGATGCTGACCGCCCAAGTGTTTCTTCAAGTGCAGGAACAGATGGTAGTCACTGGGCACAAGATCAGGGCTGTACGGAGGACGATCTAGAGTTTCCCATCGAAAAGATGTGATGAGATCTTTGGTCTGATTCGCCACATGTGGACGGGCACTGTCTTGCAGCAAAACAATGCCCTTGCTCAACTTCCATGGACTGTTGCTTTGATTCTGGTGTGACGTAGGCCACATGTTTCATCACCCATAACAATTTGGCTTAAGAAATCATCACCGTCGTCGTGGTACCGCTCAAGGAAAGTCAATGCATTGCCTAAATGTTTGGTTTTGTGCACATCCGTCATCATTTTCGGTACCCAATGTGCTCCAATTTTTGGTAATTCAAGTGCTCGGTCACAATGCCATACAAAACACTACGAGAAACATTAGTTAAGTCATCCCGCAAGGAGGAAATCGTAAAAGCATCTTTTCTCTCACCTTATTGTCCACTTCCTGCACCAAACTTTCATTAATGACTGAAGGATGCCCACTCCATTGTTCATCATGAACATTTGTGCGGCCACCTTTAAATGCTCTCACCCACTTCATTACCATTCCATCACTCATAATGTTTTTTCCGTAAACTGCACAGATCTCACGATGAATATTGACCGCTTTTAGGCCTTTAGCACTAAGAAATCTTGTAACAGCACGTACTTCACAGTTGGCAGGACTCACGATTATCGGAGGCATCTTAAACACTCAGTACACAACGTAAACAAGTAAACATGGAATAATCAGACTGTAATGGCGTCAATGCGTAGATTTAGGTACAGGCTTTCATGTAAAAATAAAATTACTGAGATATCTTAGCACGCCTTTTTTTAATTTCAAAACTGTAATTAATCAAAAAAAACACATCTGATCACATTACACAGCTATCATCTCACTTAACTTATTTATTAACACCTACACATAAATTCACTGCAATCATGAGTCATATTTTTCTATAAAAATTTGCTGAAGTCTAGATCAGGGCCACAGCACGCAATGCTAACAGAAAAAGGAATATCCAGTAATACCAAAACTGGTTGTGATGCAGTAGGAAGACAAACTTACTACCTGCTATTTTCACTCGGGTGAGTGAAATGTGGTTTTTCCACACACAAGAAGCCTTAACAGCTGAAATCTAGTTTATCTCACGAAGAAAAACACACTGAAGAACGAGTTCCAAAAACAAGTCAATGCTTCCTGTAATAACTAACATTCACAATGTCTTTTTAGCAGAAGTAATACATTTTAAAACTTTATTGGTAACATTTTATTTGAAAATTAGCCAAAATGCTTGGTCTAAAGATGTTGAAAATGACTCACCACACTTGATCCACTCAGTGAGATCTTCTAGGTCTTCTAGTAATTTAGCCGCAACCTCCCCACGTGAAAGTGGTTTTTGATGGAAAGGCTCTTCTTGTGTATTTGCTAAATCATCATTGGGCAGCCAGCACTCGTCATTGCCATCAAGGGTGACATACGATGGCGAACAGGGCTCCTGCTTCCACAGGGGCTCCTGCTTCAACTCCCAATCGAGACTGTACAATGACATTGTGTTCTCCATTTTCTTGCGATATGTATTGGGCAATTACACCTGATCCGCTGCTTGGTCCGTAAAATGCGTCCTTTGTCGATTGGACGACAGATGGTTGAATATAAAACGCCATATTGGCTCTGTAAACAAAAGGCATTTCTATAACTTTCTGCTATTTGAATTATTTGCTAACTTTAATATTAGGAGCATAGCTGCAACATGAAGTCACAAAGGAGGTATGCGACCATTTTGGAAAATATGTGTAGCCTGCAAAATGCTGATAGTCTGCATAACATCCTGAACGAGCAAATCAACTTGAACCACAAATGGTTCTTTAAGATCTTTAGTGACTTGTTGGATACATAGCATAGTATGTTTCTCTCTTCTTTTTATATATATATTCCACAGCCCTTGTTTTTGTTTTACTCCTTTTCCACTTCTCCCACCCCCCGCCCACCTTGTTTTATAATGTACACAATGAGTCGGTGACTACCTTTCAGTGGTTACCCTGTTAACTGACACTCCCATTGCCCACCTCCCAAGCCCCTCTCTTCACATTTTTTACAATTTAATTGTGTGCTTCCACAATAAGCTCGTAGTTCTTTTTAGGGCGCTATCCTGTGATTGAACAACAACTTATTTTATTTTGTACATATTTTAAAAAAATTAGAAACAAATCCTTTTGTATCTGTTTTACTTCTTTTCATGATGCTTTTATTCTTTATAATTGGAATATTCCTAATGGTGATTTTATTCTTTTCGCAAGGATCTGTTTTAAAGCTTTGTTTTGATTCTTTTAATATCTCCTACGTATGTACTGACTATTTCCTGTTTGCAATGCTGGGCAGCAATGCGGCACTTTCTATTTACTTTGTATAATGTTTTAATGAAAATAATTTTTTTATTATAATATTCCAATATACTTCATGTATGTTACTTTCATGCAAAAAATTACTATTATAAGGCTCCTATATCCTGTTCATATTCATTGACTCTTTTATACCTTTTGTACATATGCATGTCATCACTGGTTTGCATTGCTCAGATAGTGCTGCAGTGCCCATAACGTTCTTGAGTAATACTTACATAATTATTGCATTATTGTCTTTATTTTCCACCTGTTGATTAATATACCCGCATTGGCATTTGTTGATGTTACGTTCTATTTGGAATAGGTTATGAATTGTACTTTTCCAGTTACCCTGTATTATATTGCTTGTTACTTATCATCTGTTATCATATTCGATCATTTTTGTGAATTATATGTAGTTTACAGTTTGGCAATATATAGTACCACTCTCACCACATAGACGCCACCTGGTGTTGAAAATCTGTAAATTATTACGGCAACCATCAACCTTTTATCTGTCTCTTTATGATTGTTACTACTACAACATACAACTTTCATATAGGAATATTTCTTCTAATGACATAATATATTTGAGTGTCCACTATCTTGGTTTTGTAACTCATTTTTATTTTATATATAGCTATGTATTTTTATATTGTTTTCTGTAGATATGAGATGGCAATGTCCGATATGTGTAATACTGGAATAATAAAGTCAGCTTGCACCCAGTGAATGACTTTTTCCTCAGTGACCTGCGCGCCATTTTGCAGATTGCACATATTTAACATTAGGATGCTGAGCACTCAAATACATAACTCATTCATTAACAGCTACAAATAAATTCTACACCATCATGACACATATTTTCTGTGAAAATCTGCTGAAGTCTAGATCAGGGCCAGTGGCAGTTATGGCAGTGTTTTAGCTGCTGCTCATAAGTTGGTAATGCATCCATTTCATGCAGCCAACTGGATGATACTTCCACATACCCAATCAGAGATGAAAGAAAGAGGAAATGTATTTCTTACACCAAAATTGAAACCATTCTCTCTTTCACTTTTCATTGTTTATTTGTAGTTTTGTTCCTGTATCTCTTCTGATTATGGCTGGGAGTTGAATGAGATCAGTAACTTGGTGCTCCATGGCGACATGATGCAGTGGTGTATGTCTCATAGTATCATTGTGGAAGAAATGTGGAAAAATAGCTCTAAAAAGAGTCTATAGTCACTATCAATGGTGTAGTGTGGATATGCAGCAGAAGTAGCCACTTTATGAAGTGTTCCATCTGGAAGTAGTCCTGGTTTACAGGAAACAAAAATTAGTACAATTCTGCAGCTGACATATTTGTGTTATGTGTAAGTGCAGATCCAGGTTTATATTCCACTAACTGGAGTTAGTTAAGCAAACTTTTGTTGAGTGGAGACAATCTATGGGGATGTTTGTGTTGAAATGTGCCTTGTTGAAATGTGCCTGAGACAGAATGACAAACTTGGTGGTGAACAAGGTTGAGATTGACAAGTCTCAGTCTGGCAAAAAAAAGTTCGGTATGGGGTACACACAGAAAGGTTGCCGAGTGTTAGGAGCATACACAGAGGATCTTACTCAAGTTCCTTTCGTGTTGTGCGGTGTGGTCAAAAGCTGCTGAGCTGGAAATCATTAGACAGAACAATAATTTCTGACTTTTTTTCAATGAGTAAGTGCCTGAAAAATAAGGATTTTAAGCACCTCACTGTCAACAACAAATTGACTTTTAAGAATGCAGTGACAGGAGCACATACTCATACCACAGAGGGCATATTAGCTGCCATTAAATGGTCCTTGTGCAGCACAAGGAATTGGAAGACATTTTTTAAAGCTTCTTGTTCAAACACATGTGGAAGAAGCAGAACCAAAATGATTCAGATCTATTTTTATGTTTTTTGTGTGCTGCTGCTTTGATCTACAGTTCACATGAATAAAATTTCTTTCAGTTTAATTTTTTGCATTTTTCTGTTCACAATTCTCATTCCGACCATAAGCAGCAATTCTATTGGCAATATGTTTCCACAAATATTTGACTGTTTCTGTAATTACATTACTAATTACGAGAAAGCAGTTAGGTTGAAATGTGACAGTTTGACTCGAAAACATTAAATTAATAATATTCGTCGTCACAAATATTTAATTTGTTTTTCCCCAACATGTCACAAATTATGAATGTGTGGTTAGACTGGGAGTTCATAAAACAGCTTAGACTGCTGCAAGTGAAATGAGCAGTAATTACATTAATACACACTGTTTTATCAAATATTTCACGTTTTCTTTCTGGACACACTACGAATTATGAGCCTGTTGTCATGTTGGGAGATAATAGCACACTTTAAATTGCTGTGAATGAAACAAAGAGCAATTAAATTTATAATCAAAGTCAACATAAATATTTGATCATTTCTTCTGCATGTGTTGTTATTTCTGAGGTTGTGGTACATTTACATGAGAAGGTGGTGATATTTCTTTGTCTCCTGCTTCAAAACACATCATCTGTCTGATGCTCTCACACTGGCTGCACAGAACAAGTAGCTGACACACCCTTCTCTTTCCCACGGCATCTCACAGTAAGCACTAACAACACTGCTGCGTGAAACACGTAGGTAGCCACAGCCCTATTCTTAGACTTTTATTGTAAAAATCTTCAATATAACTACAACATTAAATATTTTATTAAACTCACTGATGAGAATTGTAAGTGGCATTTATTTTAATAAAACTAAATATTTTATGTCTCCCTCAATCAAGCAACAATAAATTAACTTTGGTCTGCTTCTATGGTCTACATCTCAGAGCTAACAGTGATCAGTGAAATGGATTGATGAACTGGTACATACAGACACCCAACATTTAACTGTTTACCATTCTTATATTACATTAAAAGATAGGCATACACTACACATACATTAAGACATTTGGGCCAAATCATACACTATCAGTATAATTTCAGATGTAATCCTAACCCATGCACTCATACATAGTGTTTCATAGAACAAGAGGAAGAAACTGCGGTGGTGTGGAACAAATCGGAGTATACACCTGCATTAACAAAAGAGAAGTAAATTGTTGGAACTTAATCCAACAATAAAATATCACTATACTGCTTTATCTTCATGCACAAAACAGATAAATTTAAACTGAGTAAATTACACAGAAAGCTGTAGAATCTTCAGACAAAACAGCTGCTGTTCGCCTTATTTTGCTCGCTTAATATTTGACTGATTACACCGGTGTTTTTCAAATATAATACAGAGCCCTGCTTGGCAAATGTTGGTATTGATCTGCATAACTATTATGAACCAGATATGTTAACTGCTGTTACATCAGAATACCATCTCCAATACTGAAATGCGCAGGTTTTTTTGTGACGCTTATACACACTTTACAACTTAGAGAAGCATGTTATGGTGTAATCATCGATTCATAATTAATGTTCGTAGCTTGTAGATAAATAAAGTCAACGTACCTTGTGAAACATTATTGTGAACTGGTGCTGGACTCCTTTGAAGCCATTACACAAAAGTAAATTAAATTCACCTAGATGCAAGCATACCATTTTACAATTTAAATCAACACGAATGATATATCTAAATAGAATGCTGCATTTTTATACAATTTTCCCATATATTTTCAATGGTAATTTACTTTTCAAATGGCACAGTTGATGATATAAAATCAGAATCAGTATTAGTAACAAAACAAAATAATCCCATAGATCAGTCTGTATTGCCTCTACAACCAGAAAGGATACTGCTTAAGCAATTAACTCCTCAGAAATTAATGGCACTCCTGTAACTATCTGCACCAAAGCTAGAGGTTTACACAACCCACCTTTACAAGTGGTTGTAGCATAAAAGCACCATTACACTTCAATTACAGTAACTTTGTGGGTCATGTGCAGTAGGTTGAATGGTAGTGGACCAATTGCGGTTGTCTACACATGGCAGGATGGGAAGGGAAGGAGACCCAAATACATACATCACTGCTGCAGCCACCACGACTGCTCTCTCCACCACCAACAAAGACAGCGACAAAATTCGGTAAGCAAATTTCTGGTGTGCACACAACTGTTGATCAGATGAGGAATTGGCACGTTGTGTATGAGACAGCAACTCCACTACCCAAAACTGACACGTCAATCACAAAGTTATTTTAATTCAATTATAGTAATAATTCAGACGAGACTCGTATCTTGTTCTGTAGTGTGTTTTACAGAGTCATGCCTTGCACGTACTTAGAATTTCACACCATCATCATCATTTTCCAATTCCAGTTTCCCGGGTGTTGTGTACAAGCGCTTGCCATCGCCTTCTGCCTTCATACATCATCTATTCCAGGACAGCTTCCTCCTCCACATCTTATCTTACAGTCTCTATCCAGCGTTTTCAGGGTCTTCCCTGTGGTCTATGAGGTTTGCGTTGAAATACCTTTTGGCAGGTCCTTCGCTGTTCATTCTCATTATTTGCCCATACTGCTGAAGCCTGCATTTCTTTATGACATTGCTGACATGAACCTTAATACCAGCTATTTTTCTATTCACCTCATTCCTGATTGTGTCCTTTCTAGTTGTTTGGTTCACAGTGCTAATTAATCTCATTTCTGTTGCCTGAATTCTACTAAGGTCTTTACTTAGTAGGGTACATGTTTGTGCACCATATGTTAGGACTGGTATGAAATATGTGTAGTACGTCGTCACTTTTCTTTTTCAGAAGAAGATTTCTGTTTTGACCGAAAAAATTGGATGCTTTCTGTGTCTTGCTGAGTACTTCCTGCTTACTGGGAGTTGCCTCTTGAGATCATGCTTCCTAGGTACTTGAAATGGGAAACAGATTCTACTTTGACTCCTTCCAGAAACATACCTGCCGTCGTTCCTTGACTATCGAGGGTTGTTTCTACTGTCTGTTTTACTTATTTTTAGTCAGAAATTTCTGAGTATGTTGTTCCAATCATTAAGTTTCCTCCATGCTTCAGCTTCTGCCCGTACTATCAAATTATCTGCAAATACCAGGGAATTTGATTCATCACCTATTTTCTTTATGGATTTTATGATCTTTTCCATTACTATTACAAACGGGAGCAGTGACAGGCCACTTCATTGTTGGAAACCTCTCTTGTTTCAAACCATTTTGATCATCCGTTGCCTATCTAGACACAGCTGTAATACTTTTTGTACAGCATCTTGAGTTTATTAATTAGGTACTTTGGTACCTATAGTTCTTCCAAACATTTCCATATTTTGTTTAAAGGAACACTCTCATGCACTTTTCCGGTGTCTACAAATCCAATCACAAGATTTTTTCCATATTCCCAGTACAATTCTGTCAGCATTCTTATTGTAAAAATTAGATCAATAGTACCTCGGTCTTTCCAGGACCCATGTTGTTCTTCCTCAAGCAAAGGTTCTACTATCTTTTTAAGGCTAATTTCTATGATCTTTTCTAACAGCTTCAGGGTGTGTGACAGCAGCATGATGCCTCTGTAATTTCCACATTTTCATCGATTGCCTTTTTCAACAGAGGAATGATGACTCCCTTAAAAACCAGTGATAACACACTACATAGCCAACTTACGCCTAATATTCCAGGGATCTTCAAAGACTAAGGGAGTAAACCCTGAAAGAAAATCCTCACCAGAATTAGGTCTAGCAAGTCAGCAGCTGGTCAAATATATACTGCTTTCAAACCTAAACCAAGTATCAGATGGAAGAATGAATTTCACACTATACTGCCTGTATTTACTTTCTGAACTGAACGTGTTCAGCCATTATGACCATTTTCAATTATCACAAATATAACAAGAATAAGGTCGTATGTTTCCGTTAACATGCATCATTAAGTTCGCACTGCAGGATTATAACTGTCTTAAGACTTTCTTCACTATTTGATGGTTAACATCATACATTCCTTAAAAGAAACATGTACCATCCAAAGGAACATAAAATACACAGGAAACAAACACAACAATTACATTAAAGGCCACAATTACTGGCTGCAGCTGACTGGTAACTAAATGTAAATGTCACGTGACTGGGGCCTCCCGAAGGGTAAACTGTTCGTTGGGTCCAAGTCTTTCGATTTGACGTCACTTCAGCGACTTGCATGTCGATGTGGATGAAATGATGATAATTAGAACAACACAACACCCAGTTCCTGAGCAGAGAAAATCTCCGACCAAGCCAGGAATCGAACCCAGGCCCTTAGGATTGACGTTCTGTCACACTGACAATAGGGCAGACTTGTGCAGGGTCATTCCACATCAAACCACCCAATAAAAAATAAATTTTACACCCACCTCCTTAGATTTTCATGAAATTTGGTTCAAATGGTTCTAATACTATCCTGACAACACCTGCAAATTTTTTTTGCTGTATCTCTTATAGTTTCTTTTATAAATTTTTTAAGTTTTTATGTTTTGCGTTTTCCGAAATGGTAAATTTAATTTGTATTCAAAACTTTCAAACTGCTTATCTTAAAAACTCTTCTAGATAACATCATGAATTTTTGCAGCAAGTTTATTTATTATACATATTTGAAGATAAAAATGATACTATTAAAATATATTAATATTTTCCATGAAATTATATATATATATATATATATATATATATATATATATATATATATATATATATATATATATATATATTTCTTCTTTTAACGGATGTTTTGTTTTATAAGAATTGCAATATCTAGAGTCTCAGACCTGATAGAATGCTCAAATTTGTTTTAATTTACTCTTAAACATATAGGCTACTTGATAAAACAAAAATAATGATGGCTTTTTAACATGTTTATTAATTATAGTAGATTACATTAGAATTATGTACAAAGATAGTGTACTTATGACACTTATGTATAACCCAACTGATTGCTTGAAACATTGAATTTTTTGAGTAATTTTGTCTTTTTAATAAACATTAATGCTGATTCAACTTGTTTTTCCACTTCATCCAAGAGCTTTCAGTTCTTTTGATACAGTCTTTATTGAAGTAATACATTCTTCCAGTGCCGCTTGATTGAGGTGCGTCTACTACACAGACTATGTGCTCCAAAGGCACTATGCAAGAATCTTCTCTTTCAGGCCATTAAAATGATGCAGCTGGTCCTGAAGGATGTAGAAATAGAATTTCTGCATCTTCTTCATCATTGAATATTGTCTTTACCAGTCCAAAGTACCAGTTACCATAGTAATTTACAGCCACACAGCTATTTATGGATGGTTCAACACGAACCCAATCAGAAGATGAATGGAAAGAAAAGAGTAAGGAGGGTTTTACACTATCTGCAGTACTTCTAATTTCAAGGTTTCTTGTTGGAAGTGGTTTGAAGTTATGAAAACTTGTTGTTCCAGGAATGGTTCGCGTTGCTGAAAAACGGTTTTCTAGTTTTAACCATAGCAAATCAGCTTCTTTTTTGTCAATAAAGTGAAAATGAACACACATCGATTACTGTCATTATTTGTTCTTTGTCTGAAAGCTGTAGACTAGCTTTCCTTAAAATTCTTTTAATAGTTCCTCCTAGGCCATCACAAATTGACTTCCCATGACTTGTTGCAAAAAAAGTGTGTTGGGCCTTCAAATTAAAGTCTCTCAAGTGTTCAGTCAAATTTTTAAAACTGTTTCTATTTTTGTACTGCCCAGCACAACCATCTGTAAAGTAGTGAACTGAGTCAATGTCAGTATGATGTGATGACAGCCACTTTGTAATTTCTTTTAGTACAAAGTTAACAAAACCAGTATCACGTTCTTGGTTATCACTAATAAAACATTGGTTGGAAACAAAAACATTGTTTTCCTCATTTCTTAGAAAAACTCCAACTGGGTGTAGAGTACAACCACCTCTATTCCAGTGGTAACTTTGGATCTCATTTTGTATAACGAAGGAATAATTTTCACTGAAACCCATCACAATAATTGCTGTTTTGGGTGGTGGGTCTTCTTTCAATCTTTTAAAGGCTGCTGATTGGGATTTTGCTATAAACGAGTGCGGGGTGAGCTTTTCCAATGACCTAACCAATAAAGAAATGTAGTCTTCAACACTGATAGACTGTTTGATCATTTCTGCCCTCTCTGTGTTAACCCACTGACTGATTACAATTTCTTCTTCTAAATCATTATCTTCACTTAGTTTTTCAGATAAGTACTCAGTTAGTGCAGTATTTGCAGTACAGCTGTCGCAATGACGTAGCATGCAGTTTTGGTTTTCCGTGTTGCACACAAGCATCTTAATTAGGTCTTTATAAGATTCTTCAATTTTCACAGCATCCAGTAATAGTTTAACATTCTGGTGGATACTGCATACACATACAGTGTGTGTGCCTGCAGCACCAGCAAGGATACACCATTTAGGTCTCAAGAAACAAAATTTTGAAAATCCTACTTCTACCTCGGGATTCTCCCATTAGAAAGAATAATAGAGTTCTCTCAAGTTACACAAAATGAGTCTTTTTTGCATGTACACATTTTTTTGAACACTTACTTTGTCTTTTGTTCCAGGTAGCACTCTGGAACTTTCATCCTTTTCATAAAAATCTGTTACAAGTCTTACTGTATTTTCAGAAAGAGTTTTACCTTTTTTTGGACCAGGAGTTTCCAAAATACCCTTTTCATATTTTAGCTTTCTAGCTTGTCGCACCATGTACTCACTTACATTAAATTCTTTCATCACTTTATTTTGACTCCGAGAATCTGGAGCCAAGGTCAGAATCTGGATTTTTCTAGACCTCCCAACAGATGAAATCTTCTCTTTCATAAGAGAAATCATTACATCAAAATCCTTTGCTTTCTCAACCACACTTGCATCTTCTTCGACATCATCAGAACTTGGTGCATCATATTTTAATGCTTTTGAAACTGCCTTTTTTGCAGTCTTTTCAATACTGCTAACCTTCCTTTTAAAATAAGACCCTTTACTTTGTTCTGACAAGCCATGAAGCTCTATCGGTGTTAAACCTAAATTATCAAGAGCAATGTTTGTTTGTACGTGGGATTCATTTCTGGATTCCTGTGATTCTAATTCAACCATGACTTCATCTGTTTCACTTTCATTGACTTCAACTCTTAATTTTTCCTCACAAAAGTTACGGCATGTTGAGCAAAACTTTTGTCCAGGTTTTATGCTAATATTTTTTGTCAGTAATTGTTTAGAAAGATCCAAGCCTACACTTCTCAATGATTTTTTGATGAGCTTTTTGTGTTTTTTAGTGGGTCTACAGATGTTGTTTGTTACTTTTCAAAAACGTTTAAAAAGTAGTAGCTGTGGTATGAACATATATTCTTAAATTCACACAGATTAATTCCAGATCGTAAGTGGATCAAATCTCTTTCTTCCTCGCTCAATTCAGATACCGGCTGTAACTTTTTTGAAGGTGTGTAGGTTCTTTTGGAAACAGTCAGATTTTTTAAATAACCCTACGCTACAGGTTTGAATATCTGACATACTGATTTCACTTTTGGTCTGATTACTGTTCTGGTTACTTTTATAGGATATTGGAAAAGAATCTCTGTAAACTAAGTAACAGTACTTACTGAAAGTTCGAATAAACTTAATAAAATACTATCCAAGCACTATTTAACACTGTAATAATTTTTTACTTCAAAACACAGGAATAACAAAACAAAATCCAAGCGTACATTGTTACTTGAAGAAGACAAAAACTTATTTTCGGTGTCTAAGTCACTTGGTACTTTTTATTTGTAAAATATAATTAATATTATTTTAAAAATTAGGTAACTATTAAACAGGTTAAAAAGCCAACATAATTTTTCTTTTATCTAATAGCCTATACAATTAAGAGTATTTTAAAACAAATTTGAGCTTTCTATCAGGTCTGAGACTCTAGATATTGCAGTTTTTGTAAAACTGAACATCCGTTAGCTAAAAAAAAACTTGTAAATTTTTATTCATTTGAAAGGTTTTAATATATCTTTATGGTAATTTTTTTTAACATTTAGATATACTGTACAAACTTATTCCAAAATTTCATACTGATATCTTGAGTATTCTTTAATATACAATTTTTTTTAGTTGTGAGGACACGTTTAAGTTAAGATTTCTGACTGCTGAAACAACGCCAAATCTAAAAACTTTAAAAATTTATTAAAAAAAACTATCAGAGAAAGAGCAAAAAAATTTTACAAGTGCTTTCAGGATGATAAAAGAAGTAATTGTACCAAGTTTCATCAAAATCTGACATGGTTGGTGTCAAGGCCTGGGTGACTTGACATGGAATGACCCTGCAGTGATAGTTGTACCGTAAACAACAAACTGTCAATAACTTTTGTTGTACAATTTAGGCATAGTGCCAGGAATTCAAAATGTGCCTTCACTTATTTGATCAGCTAGTTATGATAACACCTCACAAACCAAACACTTCATCAGAAATAGTATGCGAACATAACATTTTCTGCAACTCATGTGCTAATGCTCCTACCCTAACTAAATCGTTCACAAAACATTTCTATTTTTTCAAAATCTAGTTTCCACTGTCTCAAATACAATTATGTCAATAGTCTTCATATTTGTTCCATGTTTGATGCCAATGAACAACTTTGTAATTCCTGGGCATTGTCCTTACAAGGGAACCTCCCCATCACACCCCCCTCAGATTTAGTTATAAGTTGGCACAGTGGATAGGCCTTGAAAAACTGAACGCAGATCAATTGAGAAAACTGGAAGAAGTTGTGTGGAACTATGAAAAAAATAACCAAAATACACAAACTGAGTAGTCCATGCGCAAGATAGGCAACATCTAGGATAGTGTGAACTCAGGAGCGCCGTGGTTAGCGTGAGCAGCTGCGGAATGAGGGGTCCTTGGTTCAAGTCTTCCCTTGAGTGAAAAGTTTAATTTTTTATTTTCAGACAATTATTATCTGTCCGTCCATCCACGATTACCATTCCTCCAGGTTGAACACCTCTTGTGCAACCGTTAGATGTGTGTGGTTTTCGGCAAGTGAATACTTTGTGAAAAGATTCTATGATTTTGCGAAGCTGCACAGGTACACAGAGCAGTATTGTTTATGTGATGGTGTGTCAATTATGAAAGTTCAGGCAGTCACACATAATCAACTTCGCTCTCCAAAATTCCAGGACATGTTCAGATTTGCTTGGACATATGCAGGATTTGTCGGTCTACACACGGAAAAATTTGAAAGCGTTAAAAACACGTTTTGACCGAGCACAGGGAAAACTGTGCGACTGTGAAACTGTTGCATTCATTTGTTGAAGTTTATGTGACAAACTCTTATGTTTTCATCACTTTTTTGGGACTGATTATCACATCCACAACAAAACCTAAACCAGGCAAGTGAGAAGAACCTTTTTACCCATTCGGCAAGTGTACAAGTTAAGTTTGGTAGGTCGACAACATATTCCTGTCATGTGATGCACATGCAGTCACCAGTGTCATATAGAATATATCAGACGTGTTTTACTGTGGAGGAATCGGTTGACCTATGACATTGCGATCAAATGTTTTCGGTTCCCATTGGAGAGGCACGTCCTTTCGTCTACTAATCACACGGTTTTGCGGTGCGGTCGCAAAACAGAGACACTAAACTTATTACGGTGAACAGAGACATCAATCAATGAACAGACAGATCAAAACTTTGTGAAAATAAAGAAAGTAAAATTTTCACTCGAGGGAAGACCTGAACTAAGAACCTCTCGTTCTGCAGCTGCTCACGCTAACCACGGGACCACTGCACTCCTGAGCTCACACTATCCTTGATGTTGCCTATCTTGCGCATGAACTACTCAGTTTGTATATTTTGCTTATTTTTTCATAGTTCCACACAACTTCTTCCTGTTTTCTCGATTGAACTGTGTTCAGTTTTTCAAGGCCTATCCACTGTGCCAACTTATAACTAAATCTGATGGGGGTGCGATAGGGAGGTTCACTTGTTAGTACCATATTTTTCTGCCTACACAAGAATATAAAATATAATCAAACACTTTTGTTAAATCAGTGTAGATTCCAACTGCCTCTTGTTCTCTTTTAGCCATTATAAAACCTTACACAAAGATGAACAAATTTTATTTACCAATACCAATCAACTTTCCAGACAACAAAATCACTGAACTGATAAATTCTTCATTATTATGGATTACTACTCTTTCACATAGACCTAGCAACTTAAAAAACATTCTGAGGAATAAAATCTGCAATTCTTCATATTACAGCTTCTTCTGAAGTTACCATAAATTGTAATACAGCCACAGAGCAATCTAGAAATTGTAAGGTTGAAATCTTCACTCATCAATAATTTAATCCACACTTGTTGTTTACACATCTGTAATAACTGTCCCCATGTTACTTACATCTAGCTTGCCCATTAATCACAGACCAAGTGTCACGTATGTTCTGAGATATCCATAATCTCTTTCTATACTGCATGTACCTAAACAGTATGATGACACTAAATATTTGTATTGGGTGTGAAACTTTGTAATGTGGGTGTGACACTTTATGATACTCCTCACATTTCCTTTCCACGACATTCCAGCTGGTAAAAGTGGAGAATACAGACAGTTCTATTTATTACATGCTGGCAGAGCAATCTTCGTAGCACTTGGCATATGGTGTGAAGCATGTGAATACTTCAACAGCTGCCCCCCCCCATTTTTTTTTTAGCCACACAGAGAGTATTAGGTAGATGGCATATTACAGAGCAGTAAATTGAAAATAACATGTCTCAATTGTGCAGTAACTTTGTGATCTGCAACATCAAAAACAAATTTATATTCTGTCCTAGTTTCCAAACCCTTAGGCACTAATATACAGGGTTATTACAAATGATTGAAGCGATTTCACAGCTCTACAATAACTTTATTATTTGAGATATTTTCACAATGCTTTGCACACACATACAAAAACTCAAAAAGTTTTTTTAGGCATTCACAAATGTTCACTATGTGGCCCTTTAGTGATTCGGCAGACATCAAGACAATAATCAAGTTCCTCCCACACTCGGCGCAGCATGCCCCCATCAATGAGTTCGAAAGCATCGTTGATGCGAGCAAGCAGTTCTGGCACGTTTCTTGGTAGATGAGGTTTAAACACTGAATCTTTCACATAACCCCACAGAAAGAAATCGCATGGGGTTAAGTTGGGAGAGCGTGGAGGCCATGACATGAATTGCTGATCATGATCTCCACCACGACCGATCCATCGGTTTTCAGATTTCCTGTTTAAGAAATGCCGAACATCATCATGGAAGTGCGGTGGAGCACCATCCTGTTGAAAGATGAAGTCGGCGCTGTCGTTCTCCAGTTGTGGCATGAGCCAATTTTCCAGCATGTCCAGATACACGTGTCCTGTAACGTTTTTTTCGCAGAAGAAAAAGGGGCCGTAAACTTTAAACCGTGATATTGCACAACACACGTTAACTTTGGTGAATTGCGAATTTGCTGCATGAATGCGTGAGGATTCTCTACCGCCCAGATTCGCACATTGTGTCTGTTCACTTCACCATTAAGAAAAAATGTTGCTTCATCACTGAAAACAAGTTTCGCACTGAACGCATCCTCTTCCATGAGCTGTTGCAACCGCGCCAAAAATTCAAAGCGTTTGACTTTGTCATCGGGTGTCAGGGCTTGTAGCAATTGTAAATGGTAAGGCTTTAGCCTTTCCCGTAAGATTTTCCAAACCGTCGGCTGTGGTACGTTTAGCTCCCTGCTTGCTTTATTCGTCGACTTCCGCAGGCTACGTGTGAAACTTGCCCACACGCGTTCGACCGTTTCTTCGCTCACTGCAGGCCGACCCGTTGATTTCCCCTTACAGAGGCATCCAGTAGCTTTAAACTGCGCATACCATCGCCGAATGGAGTTAGCAGTTGGTGGATCTTTGTTGAACTTCATCCTGAAGTGTCGTTGCACTGTTATGACTGACTGATGTGAGTGCATTTCAAGCACGACATACGCTTTCTCGTCTCCTGTCGCCATTTTGTCTCACTGCGCTCTCGAGCGCTCTGGCGGGAGAAACCTGAAGTGCGGCTTCAGCCGAACAAAACTTTATGAGTTTTTCTACATATCTGTAGTGTGTCGTGACCATATGTCAATGAATGGAGCTACAGTGAATTTATGAAATCACTTCAATCATTTGTAATAGCCCTGTATATCCCGAGAAATGGTAAACTGCGGGGAATAAACTCCAAACCATATTGAAACCATGCAATTTGCTATATAAAAGTACACATTGTAAATATATGGGCATCCTGATAGGCACTGTCGCTATTCTTAGATTTAGCCCCCATTAACTGAGACAGCAGTTCGCATTTTAATCTCTGCACGAGGCATCCCAGGGGTTAGTTAATTTCCCTCATTTAATTTTTGCTGTGACAATTAGAAGCCCCAATTTCAGTGTATAAAGTAGGAGAGCATGTAACTATCATGTCCTCCACATCTGAAAAGTAAAGGAATGCCTTTGAATTCTATTCAAAGGTATGCATGTATGTTGTGTATTCCACACCATGTGCCCAGGATTTTATATTTTAAATCTGGTAGCTTGTAAACAAAAACAATGATGTTTACATTTGTTCCCGCACATCTTGAATGTAGCACTATTTGACGGTAATCAACTAATAACTGAAATTTGGATAGTTTGAAGCACACACATGGTCATCTTCAAAATATCCACTGAAAGAAGTACATAATTATGCCATGCTTTAGTGTATGGTAACTGAACCATTTTCTCTCTTTTACACTAAGGGCTTCACATTAAATGTGATTGCTCATAACATTATCATTCTAAAATACCAGAACAGTTACAATGGAATGACACTAAAATGAACAACTAACAGTAAAACTAGCGGAACAAACAACCAATTGGCCAAACACTAACTGGATGAAATTTCACTCCTCTGAACAAGAAATTGCAGCAATCTACAACATCTCAACAGTAAAAAGAACTTAAAAAGACACCAGTTACCGTAAGCAAAGTATATGCTACACTCAAAGTATGTGAGAAGAATGTGTACAGAAGCAAGATCATTTTCATTTGCAGGTAATGTGTTAGCAAGTGTGCCATCACAACATGCATCCCACACAACTGTGAAATTGTTAACAGTTGTTCTGTGAACCTCTGCTGAGTCTGTAAAGCAAGGGGACATGTCCTTGACAAGCTGCAGCCTTTGATCAATCTGGGTTGTGCTTTAGTATTGTAACTTACTGTTCTGCACATGGAGGGCGGAAATACATGTTTCAAACCCAATCAAGTACACAGTTTTCACCTGTCACATATCAGTAGAAGGTTGAGAACGGGATTATTTCGTATGTCAGTACACCAATTATCAAGAATGTGTGTCACATGCCATGCATTATCATCAAATGCACTTCAGTTTTTCGGCTAGATTCTGTTACAAGTAATGGCCTTATGTTCTAAATATTTACAAGCGTTGCGTGGCACCTTTTAATACCCAACAAGAATATTATGAACTATAGAATCCTATAAAATCACTCTTAATCCCTAAAATTTGTATCAGTAACCCAACTATCAATTAACATATTTATGTACCATTCAGTTTCGTATACTTAAGATATACGCAATGAAAATTTAATACAAAGACATGCCTATAGGTTTATTTATATTTAATTCAACAGGCCAAACTCTACGAAATCTGTGTAGGCCTGCATACTTTTTTTCGGAGAGCGACAAAAGCGAACACATTATGACACACTATTATAACACACTATAACATGTTCTCGCCTAAAACGAAATATTGTCAAATCATAGGGTACGAATCAGCGACCGTAGTGTCACATAAACACAAGAGGCATCTACTGTAAGCTGCAAACAAAGATGTGAGTATGGGAAGTGCGAACATAAATGTAGTAACCTGTTAGTATAATTAAAATATTTACTTTTTTAAGAAATGCTTACCTCCGTCACATCAAATTTCTCGAAAGTACACATACTTACAGAGGGCACCCTTCGTGGTAATGGCATACGCGGAAGGACGCACCAATATGCACAGTAGTAATGTTAGCACTAAAATTCGTGGAATGGCAATACTTACTCCATTTTCGTAAACTTTCTCCTGCACACTAGGTGCGCGACGCTTTTAAGCGACTAGTTCCCCATTTTTACGGCGATATAGAACGAGAGAAATTTTTCACGTGCTTCTTGTATCGTGTCATGGGGACGAATGGGTGGATGAATACTAGAGCGCTCATATGTAGTTATCCTCCTCCGCGTGCTACTTCAGTATTCGTAACAAATACTGCTTTACCAGCTTTCCAAAATCAAAAATGATCGGATTAAAGTGTGTAATTATTACAGTAAATTATATGAAACAATTAACTGATTGAAAAAAATACAAATTTCGCTTGTTATAAGGGACTACTTTTTTGTGCGAATGTCATTGCTTCCACCTGTCACAATGTTGCATCAGAAACTTATATGACGTCATTGATGGTTTGTATTTGGGTTCCTTTAATACATATGTTGAAGACAATACCAATTTCTCGGTAAATCTCTAAATAGTACATCCATCTGAAATTTAAAAGCTACCTGTGTCTGTTTTTAAGACAATGTCCTTTTCTATATTCGTCATATGGTATGGACGTTTAATCGAAAACTTACAGCCTCCGCAAATGTCTGAAAGCCAAGTATTTTGTAGAACGTTTCTGTCGTATTGACTTGATCATCGATCAGAAATACTTTTTGTAATTAACAGCAATATCACCACGGTATCAAAACACGTCAGGTGCAACTTTCATGCCCTAGCGCTGTTTATAGTGCAACAAAAGCAACGTAAAGCGTTGTCTATGCAACCATGTTCGTGTAACCAATGTACTTTTGGTAGGTTGATGAACTTCCAACACATACAGCTTTATGGGGCACTCAACCATGTTCCAGTTTGTTTTTCAATGGCCCTTATTACAACTTTTAACTGTTCCAACAGTCTGAGCTTCAAATAACTTAAATACTCGGGCCCACGTATCGTTCAAAATTAGACGAAAAAATGAGGTGTCGGTATGCAAAACGTTTGTCTGCACGTAACGTAAGACTGAGGCAGTATAATCCCCAACTTTCGATCTTATAGTTCCAGTTTGCAGAGTGTTCAAGACATTTCTGACGAAAATGTACTAGACAATTAAAAGCGCCTTTTTTTCGATGTGCTGCACAAGACAACTGTTTTTGACGTGAAAAATGGATATTTTGGAGGCATCTCAGATTAATGCACAAGTAATTTCTGCTGGTATACCTACGGGGCACAAAAAACAACATAAATTTCCAGGACTTGAAACACAATACTGCTTGGTTAATTGTTATGGTACCGAGTGCATCGAGTAAGAAACTCCTTCCTGGATAACATCTTACGCGGTCAACAGTGGTCGTGTTACTTCACGTCATGGTTTGCGAAGTTCCGCTGAAGCATAGGTAATGCATTTTTCCGTTAGCAAGCTAGAGGGAAGTGAGTGTACAGATAATCAGGGCTGGTCTAAGCCCCAAGAGGCAAGCGTCAGGAGCCGTTACTGGGGGTGCCATACTGAGACGCACCCCGGCGCAAAATTTTTGCGCAGGGTGTTTCATAACTAGTAGCAGAAACTGACACATGTATACTTATATGATAACAGAAGCAAAACCGTTCCAATAAATATGCGTGCGCAAACAAGCCGTCTGTGAGATAATAAGCAACATTGGGAGTTCATAAAAGTGATGATGGTTAATGGCGTTCCTCACGTATTGTTAAATGAGCCATGATGGTTTTGGAAGAGTGAGATACACGTTGTAATGTGTGGTTACCAGCCACCACTGACTCCAGCATCAAATATTGTCATAGTCATTATAAAGGTATTTGAAATACAGTAAAAACTGGCGATTAACGTCTCCATCTAATGGGCCTCAAATTTCGTCCAAGACTTACCTTAATAATAAATACAATACTACTTCAGCAAGTTCATAGAGTATATGAGTACAATACATGTCATAATTTATAGGCCCTACGTGTGTACTTGTTAAAGAAGCATTCAGTGTGTCGACTACACAACATTTTATTAACACAATATTTCTCTATTGTACCGTGCATAAATTTGTGTTTTCCTTTCCTGTAGCATAAATTAAAATTTTTAAGATCTTCAACAGGTTTCAACCACTTTCGTGGCAAATTTTCTGAAATACTTGTTGTTCTCATGTAACTTAAAACTTGTGCAGTTAAACAATTCCAGTTATTTAAAACACCACTGTAAAATTTTCGTATTTGTTTCTCAGCTTTTCCAATGAGAAGTGATATAATTTGTAAGTTATGTAACTGAAAATTTTCACTGTTCAATAAAAAAAACAGATTTTATACTTTCATTTTTTACATCCACTTTAACAAATTTAACTTAAAAAGGAATTGTTCCTCCTTCTAATATTCAGCACTGGAATAAGATTAAATATTTTTTAAACGCACTTCCACAATTACCAGATTAAGATTGTAATGAAAGTTCTTTTACAAAGAGTCCAAGTAATGTCGGAGAGAAAGGTGGAGGAGTGTTTGGGAAAATCAACCTGAACTGGACTGAAGAAAAATATATGTTTACTAGTACATCAATTCTTGTCATTATTGACTAGCCCAGATTATGAACTCATTGTAACTCATGGTGCACTTGAATAAGTGTGTATGAGTACAGTGGTTGGTTTTGGGGAGGGGACCAAACTGCGAGGTCACCGGTCCCATCGCATTAGGGAAGGGTGGGGAAGGAAGTCGGCTGTGCCCTTTTAAAAGGAACCATCCCGGCATTAGCCTGAAGCGATTTAGGGAAGTCGTGGAAAACCTAAATTAGGATGGCCAGACACAGGTTTGAACGGTTCAAAATGGTTCAAATGGCTCTAAGCACTATGGGACTTAACATCTGAGGTCATCAGGCCCCTAGACTTAGAACTACTTAAACCTAACTAACCTAAGGACATCACACACATCCATGCCAGAGGCAGGATTCGTACCTGCAACCGTAGCAGCAGTGCGGTTCCGGACTGAAGCGCCTAGAACCGCTCGGCCACAGTGGCCGGTGTTTCAACCATCGTCCTCCCGAATGCGAGTCCATTGTGCTAACCACTGTGCCACCTCACTGAGTGGTAATGTAGATAGGCAACATACTGTTTAAGTTGAGAGGCAACTGTACAGTGCGGGCATCTAATAAATGTAAAAAGGCAAGAAATTCAAACAGTCGCTTGGCTGAGCAGGTTTCAGAAATATGGGCTCATTGTTCCCCTTATGTAAACAAACCAGCCATGTGAAAGGCCTAATTACAATCCTTATGTAAACAAACCGACCACTTACATCTTTATCCAGTGTTTATTTAAGTCGAATGTATTATCCTAGTTACTATAATCTATGACGCAAAATGGCCGCAGCCGGCCAGTGTGGCAGAGCTGTTCTAGGACCGCGCGACCGCTAAGGTCTTAGGTTCGAATCCTGCCTCGGGCATGGATGTGTGTGATGTCCTTAGGTTAGTTAGGTTTAAGTAGTTCTAAGTTCTGGGGACTGATGACCTCAGATGTTAAGTCCCATAGTGCTCAGAGTCATTTGGACCAAAATGGCCGCCTCACATTCAAGGTCATTCTCCTCCCCTCCCCTTCCCTCCCCTCCCCTCCCCTCCCCTCCCCTCCCCTACCCATCCTCCCCTCCTCTTCCTTCTAGAACAACTGGGTGGCAGGAAATTCAAATGTGCAGTATCCTATTGACTGTGTGGGAGCCAGTTAGCTTAATTATTATAATTTGTAACTTAAAATGACATCACAGTTAAACATGGCGCTCCATACGCTATGGCATTACAGTGTATGTGAGATAATGGCGGGAAATTCAAAAAATCCAAGTGATATAGCATGCATCTACCAGTATTGTGTTAGGAAAAACACACCAGCACATTGCTAGTACAGAAGGTATACAGGGTGAAAAGTATTTAAACCGACAAACTCGGGGAGGTTGTAGAGGACATCAAAACAAATATTTTTCCCTAATGTCATTTTGTCCTATGAGGAGTACTTAAATCAGTAGAGGAAGGTTTCTCTGGCGGCGAATTAATTAAACAAAGAAACACTTTTCCATTTTTTATGACCAAGAGACAACACACTAACACAACCCAATTTCAGTTGCAGTAGACTGTCAAAAATGCCTCCATTGACATGTAAACAAAGGTTACACTGTCGATTCATGTTCTTTCTGAGACGGGCAAAAACCCCAGGAGTATCCTGAATTGTTCCTACTGCTGCTACTATCTGGGCAACCACATGCTCTTCTGATGCAACCGGAGTTACGTAAACAAGGTTGTGCACCTCTCCCCACACAAAGAAGTCCAGAGAGGACATATCTGGGGATCGAGCAGGCCATGGTACAGGACCACCTCTGTCAACCTACGTTTCTGGAAACCGTCGGTCCAGGAATCGACGCACACGATGACTGAAATGTGCCGGCACCCCGTCATGTTGGAACTACACGCTTTGTCTTGTAGGGAATGGGACGTCTATCAGCAATTATGGCAATTCTCTGGCAAGAAAATTGTAATAGTGCCTGCCATTTAATGACCTAGGTAGCAGATACGACCCACACATTAACGAAGAACCGCACTTGATGAGCGCTAGTAACTGTGGCATGTGGGTTATCCTCACTCCAAACATGCGAATTGTGCATGTTGAAGACTCCATCACGTTCGAACGTTGCTTCATCGGTAAACAACCCAGAGGATGGAAATGTAGGATGCATTTCACACTGTTCCAGGTACCACTGCGAAAACTGCTCTGGATGGATAAACAACTGGTTCCAGGTTGTGGATACGCTGTAAGTGAAATGGACGTAACAATTGCTCTCGAAGGACTGTTCTTACATTCGTTTGATTCGTCACCATGTTTCGTGCAATTGCACGAGTGCTGATTGAAGGATCCCGCTCCACATGCTGCAAGACAGCTTCCTCAAATTGCAGCGTTCTTACCGTGCGACGGCGTCCCTGTCCAGGTAATCTGCTAAATGACCCGGTCTCACGCAGACATTGGTACACAGCAGAAAAGGTCGCATGATGCGGTATACGGCGATTAGGATATTGTTGTTGATAAACCCACTGTGCAGCTCGTCCGTTGTGGTGCGCTACGTAGTACGCACCAACCATATCAGTGTATTCACTCCAGGTGTATCGCTCCATTAGTAAACAGAGACAATGCACTGCTACACTGGTGGACAGCAGTTGCCTGCAACTGAAGCGCGTAATACGCCCTCTAACAACTGAAGATCGTAATACGAACTCTAACAACCGAAGAGCGTAATATGGCCGCGCATCTACCTGTTTTTGAATATGATCTTCAAACGCTCTGCTCCCAGATCCCAGTCCATTACTTAAGTACGACCTGGCTGGACAGTACTAATGGCAACGTTGGCTTCAATCGTCTCGTTCAAGCACAATGGCTGGGTTTTCTCTGTGTATATACCGATGGCTCCAAAATTCCGCAAGAAGAGTGTACAGGATGCACTTTTTTCTGCCCTCAGATCCAGATCCGCAAAACCTTCAAACTGCCTACGAGCACTTCTATTTTTACGGCGGAGACAGTGGCAGTCTTGGAAGCACTTAAGTTTGTCTCTAGCACTTACTTCCCCAAGATACTGATAGTATCTGACTCGCAAAGCGTTCTTAAAAACATTTAGTACAGTCGATGGAACAAAACAACCAAGAGTTATATCTTGGATGTGATATCTGAATATATTCGCAGCACACGCACGGGCCGGACGATCCATCTGTTGTGGGTACCTTCCCACTCTGGTATCCTCTATAATGATGAAGTTGATGCATTAGCCAAACAAGCGGCAACCTTAGGCACCGTCCTGGATCTGCACCTTCCTTATACAGACTACTTACGTGAAGTCAAGGATCACGCAAGACAACAATGGCAGGAAATGTGGAACGTTTCTCAACAGACAAAAGGCGGTTATTACGCAGTGCTACAACCTCGGATTCCTTCACAGCCGTGGTTCATGAGGACACATCTGGACCGATCCACGATTTCTACCATCATAAGATTCCGCTTCAATCATGCCTCTTTCCCACAACATCTACATCGGATCAACGTTTACAGTTCACCAGCATGTGAGTGTGATCCTGAGTCGGAAGCTGATGTCAACCACATCTTATTTATGTGCCCCAAATTTGACTGTGAACGGTTGGTCTTTCTGAAGACATTGCTGAGTATGGGCTACAATCTTCCTCAATCAGCTTCTTCTCTTTTGTGTACTAAAGACGTTCGTCTATATAAAGTGTTAGTTAACTTCATCAAGAGTACTGGTCACAATCTGTAGGTTTTAATGGTGTATGTAAATTATAAATATGTCTTGCTGATGAAGATATTTCAGAATTGGTGTGAATGGTAAGCCAAGGCACTTTTAATTATTTTCCAATTCAATTCAATTCAATTAAAACATTATGTACAAACCTGTAACAGTTAAGCTTTTTCCAGAATGAGATTTTCACTCTGCAGCGGAGTGTGCGCTGATATGAAACTTCCTGGCAGATTAAAACTGTGTGCCCGACCGAGACTCGAACTCGGGACCTTTGCCTTTCGCGGGCAAGTGCTCTACCAACTGAGCTACCGAAGCACGACTCACGACCGGTACTCACAGCTTTACTTCTGGCAGTACCTCGTCTCCTACCTTCCAAACTTTACAGAAGCTCTCCTGCGAACCTTGCAGAACTAGCACTCCTGAAAGAAAGGATATGCGGAGACATGGCTTAGCCACAGCCTGGGGGATGTTTCCAGAATGAGATTTTCACTCTGCAGCGGAGTGTGCGCTGATATGAAACTTCCTGGCAGATTAAAACTGAAACTGTGTGCCCGACCGAGACTCGAAATCGGGACCTTTGCCTTTCGCGGGCAAGTGCTCTACCAACTGAGCTACCGAAGCACGACTCACGCCCGGTACTCCCAGCTTTACTTCTGCCAGTACCTCGTCTCCTGCCTTCCAAACTTTACAGAAGCTCTCCTGCGAACCTTGCAGAACTAGCACTCCTGAAAGAAAAGTTTGGAAGGTAGGAGACGAGGTACTGGCAGAAGTAAAGCTGTGAGTACCGGGCGTGAGTCGTGCTTCGGTAGCTCAGTTGGTAGAGCACTTGCCCGCGAAAGGCAAAGGTCCCGAGTTCGAGTCTCGGTCGGGCATACAGTTTTAATGTGCCAGGAAGTTAAGCTTTTTATTCTTGTAAATATGCATTTCTGTATTTGTTTATTCAATTACGTGTACATTGTCACTATGTGTTGCCGATGGCTAAATTGAGTACACACTCAAAGGCCGGAAAAAAAATCCTCATAGGAAAAAATGACATTAGGGAAAAATATTTGTTTTGATGTCCCCTACAACCTTCCAGAGTTTGTCGGTATAAATACTTTTCACCCTGTAGAACTTGTTCTTGCATTATCATTATCTTGTGTAGCAGTACGACAGGAATGTGAGAGGGATGCACTTGCGTTTATTAAACACTGCAATCCGCAAAACATGCATCGCCATACACGTCAAGAGGCATGTGAGTACACAACGCTTCTCAAGCTAGGCCGCAGCCACCACCACCGACAGCCTCCAGCGACGCCCCGCCACCGCTCGCTGCCGCCACCGCTCATCATGAACAAGGTACTCCGGCTACAAGCTCAGTTACGCTACTGCAATGTGAGAGATAAGCGCCCCCATCCACTGTAGAATGAATGATTCCAGTGCAGTGTGAGGCTAAGGGAGAAGCCACCAGTGCAGGGCATAAACACAAAAACAGCCCACCACCTCAATCACCTGCTGTAGCAGATGTAACTCGTCTCCTTGCTCCACATGCCCGAGGCGGCATCTAAAACGAACGCAGATACTCTGAGGAAGATGTATACCGCTTATCAAAACCTCATCTAATTATAAAAGTTATCTGAGAAGCGTGGATACGTGAGCTTGCTTACATCTAACTGATGTGCAGTCTACAATGTGCGTACACTTGAAAGGTCTCTGTTGGATTCCTTTCATGTTAATTTCTTAAATCTGTTGTCATTTACGGCATAAATTCCTGTTCTAAATTTACTGTGGTGTTTCTGACTATCTGGGAGGAGACTGAGCAGTGGAACGTGTCACTTTTACTCATAAACAAGAACGATCTGTCACACCACTATACTTTAAAATACAGTTTATATGTAATTCATGTCACACAGTCTCATACGGAACCTACATCCGCTTTCTTTTATATACTGTATATGATAAGATACTGTCATCCCCCTTCCCTTCTGTGTGAGAGGATGAATGAGCAAATGTATTTCTAGTTGCATGCTTGATGGTAGCAGACAAGCCTGTCTGCTAGAGAACAGTAGGACCAACGTCAGAACAGGTAGCTACGCTTTCTAAAAGCAGAGAGGTTTCTATTCTTAGTATGGTCCTGTCTGTCCCTTGTCATGTTGGTATAGGAAGCTGCCTCTCTGGTCACTTCCGTTTGTATCTGTTAAGCACTCTCGGTACGGACCCAGGCAGTCCGTTCACGGCGAGCGTCTGAAGTGGTAAGATCTCCGGCTAAGCGCGTCTCTGCTCAGTCAGTAGGACAATGGATTTCTTAAGTTCAGCCTAACTGAAAATTTAATCACCTTTATTTCAGGTTTAGATCTAAAATATCTAATGTTATCTTAAATTGCGACGCTTCAGAATATCTTCCAGTAGTTGCTTTGTCACTACTTTGTGAGTAAAGTGGAACCACAAGTAGATGATCTGTAACTCTAACTAAGATCAATCTTAAATGTGAATGTGCGTGAGATTATAACGTCTCGTCTTGACAATATTTTTCAATATAGCAACTTTTCTTCATCTTCAACCCTCATGGGGTATACTTTCTGAGACCAGTACCATGTGCTTATACAATTGTTTGACCCATCAGGTTAATAGTATGACGATAGTAACCAGTTCGATGTTTTTCTTTTGTAGTTTGTGTTTCGATGTAATTTATTTTAATTATCAAAATTATTGTGGAGTTACACTCTTTGTGTAAACCAAGTTGACCACGTGAAGCATGTAGTGTAATCATCAAAGTAGCCCTCAGCTATTCTATTCGGGAAGATTTCACAGAGAGTTAGTATGAATTTAGTATACCAGTGTGTGGTAATTTCATGACGGATAGGATTGCGCTACGAAAGTAACTTCTTTGGGTGAAAATTGAATCGGTTGGTTGTGGTTAATTTCCTCTTGCATATGTTTCAACGTTCTTCGTGTGTTATTTTATGAATGCAGTGTTGTATGCAGTCTCCCAATCTTGGCTCCATATTTGATGTGTTCCGTAAGATTACAAACTCACATTTTCACAATCCTAAATAAGGCACCAGTTTAGTTATGAATCAAGTTTAATATGCAGAAATTTTAACGGTACAATGATCAATGTTAAAATAAATGTCTAAATATAAACCGATTTATTTCTTTTTATTTAAATTCTATTTATATGTATATATCACTGGTTGTCATAAGACGACTATTAAAGATTTATAATTAATGTTAGTCTGGTTGGGAATTTGGAAAGCTAGACTGGCTCCCTGGTGAAACAGTTGCTCAGTAATGCAAGAATAACATCCCCAGATAGCTCACAGCTTTTAACCCGCTTTTATTGTCTTGAATATCAGCACCGCTTTCAGAGCAACTTAATGCAATAACATTACACACTATCGGATCAAAAGTATCCAGACGTCTACTGGTTGACACACACACACATACACACACACACACACACACACACACACACACACACACGCACACACAGTGAATGACACAGCGTTCCCGCGCTCTCACCATACCTGAGAGGGATTGTGACCTGCATTGCGGTCCTGCATACTAGGGCTTTATGTTTGACTCTTCATCGAAAATACGTAGTCGAACTGAAATGTACAAATTTATCAATTAAAAAGTATCACTGAGGCAGTTTTTATATACGTCTTCTAGAAGCTGAAATTAGGATTTTGTTGAAAAAGCGCAATTCATATTTCAATAATTGTAATTTACTTCAGTCATAATCAAATCTAAACAAATATGTATCCTGCATTTTGAAAAACTCACACATAAAATATTAAAGTGTCCTATCTTTATCATAATACTGTAAACAGGTCGTCGTGCATAACGCTGGCATATCTGTGCAGATAGGCCAATAATAGTAAGTTTCCTGCCTTTTCTTATTGTGTAGACAAACTCTGTGTGGAAATGATCTGAGAGTCCTTTCATCCAATTCTTTTTAAAGGTCGACTCATTGTTGGCATTTGTTGAAATGGTTCAAATGGCTCTGAGCACTATGGGACTTAACATCTATGGTCATCAGTCCCTTAGAACTTAGAACTACTTAAACCTAACTAACCTAAGGACAGCACACAACATCCAGCCATCACGAGGCAGAGAAAATCCCTGACCCCGCCGGGAATCGAACCCGGGAACCCGGGCGTGGGAAGCGAGAACGCTACCGCACGACCACGAGATGCGGGCTGTTGGCGTTTGTGTAACCGGGGAAGTGGAGATTTTATTACTGAATTACGAAAGTTGTAAAGGTTTCTTTTCAACCTGTATTTGTCATAAATTGCATATGCATTATACAATAAATGGAGAAAATGTACTCCAAGTTTTTTCGTCCCTTTGAGACTCTTTCTTTGAATCGGGTAATACGCTATCGTTTGATAGAAATGGCCGACACCGTCCATTGGTTCGTTGTGCTTCAGAACCATCTCAGATTTTTGAATTACAACGCCTCGACAAGTCGTGGTATCAACTATATTCCCAGTAAAATCTGAGCTGACGATCAGCACTCCTTTTTGTCTTTCCATTTGAGTACACGAATTCCCTCTTCATTATAAACATCCAATATTTCCTCCTTTTTTGAGTTTGAAGTAACCACTTCTAACAGAATATCTCTACGGTTTTTCCTGAGAGTTGTTGTAACATATGCGTTCCTACAAAGAAGTTCTTGATACCATTACAAAATTATCTGTAAATAATGGATGTCCAATCTCCAATATTCCATTTATTAATTTATGGACAGCTGAACTAGCATGTCCTTTTCCACCAACCTCTTGATGTGAGGCACCTGTATATACAATAACCCTCACGACTAACCTAGACGACATATTCAACATATAAAGTTGAATTCCATAATGGTGAGCCTTATTCTTTATATACTGTCGGAGCTTGAGTCTGCCTCTCTGCACAACCATGGATCCATCTATTGTCCTATAAAAATGCCTCAATGATCGAATTTTGTACAGCCTGTCATCAGGAAGAGGTTCATTGGATTCTGGATTTTTTGCAAAATACAAAGTTTCCGAGAGTCCTAAAAATCTTTCCCTGCTCATAACTCGACAAAAGCATGGTAATCCAAAGAGTCCAGGGTCAGTGGTCCAATAATCACATATTCTGCTCTATGGAATGGTTTCCATGTGGTATAGTATACCAAGAAACATCATCAATTCTTCCACATCCAGAGACTGATGCTTTAGAATTTGTGGCCATTGCACCTAAATATTGGGCAGAAAGATTTGTTTGTGTCACAATACAGTCAAGGAGTTCGTCCGTTCGTAAGAGGTTTAGCAATTCTAATGAGTATCTAGATGAGTAATGTCTACAGTTAGTCAAGGATTTTACGTCAGTGGTGTTAGTGGCTTGCCTGGTCTTTTGTCTAGGGAGTCGGTTTGGGGAGGCTGAAAGGACACTTACCTGAGATGCCGAGTCAGGTAAGCGTGATTCGTCATTTTCATCGGATTCCTCGCCCCCTTCAGGAAGTAAAACAAAATTTTCCTCCTCCAGGAACTTCTCATCATCGTCGTCACTGATGTTTCCCTGGAGGTTCTCTTCATGTCTTCTCCCACGATCCTCAGAAGTTTGTTGTCAGTGAGGATTTTCGTCACAGTGTGGTCCTCAATTTTCACTCTTCTTTTATAACCTCCCCACATAAATATAAAAAAAATGAACCAAATGTAACATCCCCACGGAAATAATAAAATGATCCAAGTGTAACCTCCCCACAAAATAATTTAAAGATGAACCAAGTATAACCTCCCCACAGAAATAATAATTAAATGAATTTTAAATATTGTAACCTCTGAACAAAATTGGTTCCCATTCATAATCTCTGTACAGAAATGCATTCCCATTTAATGTACCCACAAAATTCTTTTCTCATTTAATGTTAAGTTCGAAACAGAAAAATTCCTAAACCACGAAATAAAAAAAATCAGTAACCTGGTAAATTTTATGACGACAGCAGCGCTGCGCCACGGCCCTGTATTCTGAATAAAAAAAGCAAAAATTCTTACCTCAGTAAAAACTGCGAATATATCTACTCTTACCTAAAAAATTTTCGGCACAGCTCCGTGCAATGCTGGCCTATGCTTTGTGATTCATGAAAGGAATGATCATCAATTGGATAAAATCTTTAAATTGAAATGAATGCTTTTTTTTATTTAAAAAAATACTTTATATTATAAAAATTATTATTGTGGCTTTTTTTAAAAATAATTGGAATGGCAATTCACATGCATTACTAGATATGCGCTAGGCTGCATCTTTACCTCATACAATAATACTCATTGTCCAGAATCCCGACCAGAGCAGACTGCAGACAAGCGCAGACACGCGCCGACTACTGCCGACTCACGCAGACTACTGCAGACTACTGCCGACTAGTGACAAGCAACAACTAACTACATACTGCTCTCTTGTCAGAGACTCTCCTGTGCCTTGCCTATTGCAGGCAGCGCATACCTCTTACATAACCCTCCACTGGGGGGGGGGGGGGGGCAAAAATTTGGCAGCGATGGTGAGTCAATTGGACTTGCCATGAGCAACAAATTTTTCTTAATTAACTAAGTTTACAATCACAGAATATATACATATATATAAGTGCAGAACATGAAATAAAATATAGTGCACATGCACTGAGTACAGAACATATCAAGCAATCACAAAATGTATATGCAATGAGTACAAAACATATTAACAAATGACAAAAGTCCACACGCACTGTAGTTCAGAACATATCAGCAAATCACAAAATGTATACGCAATGAATACAAATCATACTAACAAATGACAAAAGTGCACACACACTATAGTTCAGAACATATCAGCAAATCACAAAATGTATAGGCAATGAGTACAAATCATATTAACAAATGACAAAAGTGCACACGCACTGTAGTTCAGAACATATCAGCAAATCACAAAATGTACACGCAATGAATACAAATCATATTAACAAATGACAAAAGTGCACACGCACTATAGTTCAGAACATACCAGCAAATCACAAAATGTATAGGCAATGAGTACAAATCATATTAACAAATGACAAAAGTGCACACGCACTGGAGTTCCTTTTTTTTTTTTTTACTATCTTACAAGAACTAGGATAGGAAAGGGAAGGATTGCATCATGGTTGTAGCACATTAGGTTGCACACAGCTGCACTGAAAGTCCATATCTTTCTACAGAAGCACAACACCAAGTGAGACAATCTGAAGTTCTTTTCCGTGAAGTATTAATCAGTGTAGCCAAGACACTGAAATGTCGTATTAATATTACATGTTATCATTTTGGTAGTACATTAGGTACACCCAACAGTGGGACCATAACAACATCTCCATCGCTCAAGGTGGTGGACAGCATGTCGTGTCAACACCACGTTCTTGTAAGGTACACCAACGTAGAATTAGTGCAAAAACCAAATATAGTGCTCCCTGATCATGAGAATAGACAGGACAAACGGATATTGCAGTAATTTCTGGTAATTAGATCAGAAGGTAAAGGACATTAAGTCTTATGGCAGTCATCATTGATAATTACACTAGTCTATCAACTGATTTGACTAATTCGTGGCACTCATCACCCAGTTACTGAACATTTCTGTACCATGTATGAAGTATTACAGAATAATGTTCATAAGTCAACTGTTTACAGAGAACATTGGCACTCATTGACCAGTTACAAACCATCAGAAGTCATCATTCAAAACAGGAGCTAATGAGTGTAGCATCAAGCTACTGGTATTCATATATATAGCATGAAAGTGACATAATACAAAAATATAAGAAACAGTGGCATTTGTTGGCCAGCAAGTATTGAATATTACAAAACATTTTTCATCATTCAAGTGACATGTGACATATTTACATATAGTTATTGGCACTCATTGGCCAGTTACAAATCATCAGAAGTCATCAATCAAAACAGGAGCTAATGAGGGTAGCATCAAGCTACTGGTATTCATGTATATAGCATAAAAGTGACATAATACAAATTTAAAATATAAGAAACAGTGGCATTCGTTGGCCAGCAAGTATTGAATATTACAAAACATTTTTCATCATTCAAGTGACATATGACATATTAAAAAATAATTGTTGGCACTCATTGATCAGTTACAAATCATCAGAAGTCATCAGTCAAAAGAGGAGCTAATGAGTGTAGCATCAAGCTACTGGTATTTATATATATATATATAGTATGAAAGTGACATAATATAAATTTAAAATATAAGAAATAGTGGCATTAATTGGTCAACAAGTATTGAATATTACAAAACATTTTTCATCATTCAAGTGACATATGACATATTTACAAATAATTATTGGCACACATTGGCCAGTTACAAATCATCAGAAGTCATCATTCAAAACAGGAGTTAAAGAGTGTAGAGCATGCATGCATTATTACAAAATATCATTCACTATTACTCAGAACTCATCATTCAAGTGACATATGACATATTTAAAAAATGTAACACTCTGTAACTATTACTCAAGTCTGTAGTTGGAAAACATCATTCAGTATTACTCATAACTCTTTTAAATTGGTATCATTGCCGGCCGAAGTGGCCGTGCGGTTAAAGGTGCTGCAGTCTGGAAGCGCAAGACCGCTACGGTCGCAGGTTCGAATCCTGCCTCGGGCATGGATGTTTGTCATGTCCTTAGGTTAGTTAGGTTTAACTAGTTCTAAGTTCTAGGGGACTAATGACCTCAGCAGTTGAGTCCCATAGTACTCAGAGCCATTTGAGCCATTTGGTATCATTATTTGGGACTGGAAATACATTTTTTTGTGCTAGCAATGCATTGCATTGGGATCGATAATTAATTGCTGGGGCATAACAATATTTGCTTTTGACTTATTGCTGCAAATGAAGATGTGTAATGTCATTTGTCATGAGCCAGCTGTAGCAAGGTAATGAAACAAATAGAGTATATGTGATCACATTCATGAATGACACATGTTTAATGACCAACTGCTTATAGCACATTAATTTCACGAATAATTTCTCCTGCAAAATATACAAAATGGATTATTAAGATGAAAGAAGAAACGCATATTATGCTGAAAAGTAGTGATTTCGAATTAACAGGTAATGAAATGTGTATTAAATATATATGTTCTCTAGCTGTCCTTTCCAAAACCTTCAGTCATCATACCATGCGACATAAGACATACTGTCAAGACGAACTCCAATAAATACTTAAATAACTACATAGCATAAATACATAAACTTCAACATTATCCTCATCTGCAAAGAAAAACTTCATTATCATTACTATCATCACCTGCAAAGAAAAACTTCATTATCCATATCATCATAACTCCATTATTATCATCACCTGCAAAGAAAAACTTCCATATTAGCATATTCTTCATCACTATTCATCATCATTCATTATCATCTGCAAAAAAAAGGTCACTTCATTATACAACTATTCATAGTATAAAGTTCCTTATTTCTAGCATATTTCATCACTAAAACTAAGATGTGTAGTTCTGTCTGACAGTCTGCATCAATAGCCTCGTATTCTGAAAGAAAAAATTAGTTAAGACTGCTATCATACGATGTGTATAGTATATTCTTGTTAATGCTTGTTAATTCTGATCCATTTACTCTTCGTAACGAGGTATTGCATCTTCTTTCGTTCATTCCGAAGGTGAAATTCCCATAATTTATTTCTTTTACACGTTATTTCTTTCTGAAAATGATGAACAATGATTAATGTTTTGCATTTAAATCATACACCTATTAAATGAAAACTGGTTTCTGATGATATAATTAAGCATACAGCATAGCATGACAGAAAACGTAATATGTCAAAAACATAGACAGTGTGCAGGTGCAAAAATGTACACAGAGTATCACAATGTAGCAGCAAAAAAAAAAAAAAAAAAAAAAAAAAAAAAGAATGTAAAATAGTCACGATATTGAGATATCAAAGGCAAAATGTCAAAGTCAACTGGTGTTTGTTACATCTTAAATATTTCATAGTGCATACGAACAAAACAGTAAAACAATCATACATACATGAAAAATGGAAAATGTGCATGGTCTGATGTGTAACGACAAGAAGAGCGACCTGCTAACCTTACCTTGCCGGGCACTTGCCAAAAAAAAAAAAAAAAAAAAAAAAAAAAAAAAAAATACGATAATCATCAGTAAGTAATCACATAAATATAATTGCATAAGTGGTCATAAAATGTGTAAGTTCATCTGGAAAAATGTGCAAGGTCTGATGTGTAACGACAAGAAGAGCGACCTGCTAACCTTACCTTGTCGGGCACTTGCCAAGAAAAAATACGATAATCTTCAGTAAGTCTTCATGTGAATGTAATTGCATAAGAGGTCATAAAAAAAAACAGGAAATGGCATTACAGTGTGATAAATCATAAAGTATGTTCATTCAATAAAGGGTTTGATGTTGGAGATATGGTGATTCCCTTTGGTTTTTCTGGTTCTCAGAGTTTCGACGTGTACTACATTGGGGTGAGGAATGCTGCGAATTCGATATGGACCTGCATATAGAAGCTCAAATTTACTACTCTGTTTTTTCCTCTATTAGATAAATAATGTGTGCGTACTAATACCTTCTGTCCAATGTGAAAGTCACGGCGTGTACAAACCTGTTTTTGCTGTCTTCTCCGGCGCTCTGCGGCACGTTTGATGTTGTTCAGCGCAATGTCAATTATTTCATGGTGTCGTAGTCGACGAGATGTAGGAAAGGTTACTAATTCTTTAATTTTGTTAGGTGGTTTAACATTTTTCAGTATAACAGTCGGAGATAGCATAGTAGATTCATTTGGTATGGAATTAATTACAACCTTCTACAATAATACTCATCCTCCAGAATCCCGACCAGAGCAGACTGCAGACAATCGCAGACACGCGCCGACTACTGCCGACTCACGCAGACTACTGCAGACTACTGCCGACTAGTGACAAGCAACAACTAACTACATACTGCTCTCTGGTCAGAGACTCTCCTACAAATAGGAATAGAACACTTAGGATGTGGTTTTGTGACAACTGCAATATTGTCTGTTTGTCCATACGAGTATTTGGTTCACTCTGATCATAAACCGCCAGCCAGAATACAAAAAAGTAATAATAATCTTTGAAAATTGCACGTTCACAAACCTGGTTGCTACAGGAAACAGCCAAGAAATAGGGGGAACAGTGAAAGTCTACAGCATGGGTGCTAACGCCGAAGGCATGGGATCTAAGGAAGTTGGTGGGATAGGTTCAGGACCGCCAAACCTTCTTTCACCTTCTCCAGTGCGAACCATTCTGACTGGAACATAAGTTTACTTAGGAGGACGGAAAAATATTTATGAACAATATTACTGCCAAATGTTAAGTCAATCAGAATAACGTGTGTGTTACTAAAAAAAGCTATTTTTTCCAATAACCTTCTATAATATGCTATCGTATCTTGATTAGATACCAAAGAAGAATGATTTATTTTCGGATTCAACATAAAAATCGGATAAAATTCGTAAGATGCGGGCGCTATGCAGCCTGAGGTTGCAGAGTAACTGCTGGCGAATTGCAATGGATACTGGGAAACGAGGACGTACCCGTGGTCCTCTAAGTCTTTCAGAAAGCTGACATATCACATGTACACTCCTGGAAACGGAAAAAGAACACATTGACACCGGTGTGTCAGACCCACCATACTTGCTCCGGACACTGCGAGAGGGCTGTACAAGCAATGATCACACGCACGGCACAGCGGACACACCAGGAACCGCGGTGTTGGCCGTCGAATGGCGCTAGCTGCGCAGCATTTGTGCACCGCCGCCGTCAGTGTCAGCCAGTTTGCCGTGGCATACGGAGCTCCATCGCAGTCTTTAACACTGGTAGCATGCCGCGACAGCGTGGACGTGAACCGTATGTGCAGCTGACGGACTTTGAGCGTGGGCGTATAGTGGGCATGCGGGAGGCCTGGTGGACGTACTGCCGAATTGCTCAACACGTGGGGCGTGAGGTCTCCACAGTACATCGATGTTGTCGCCAGTGGTCGACCTGAGACCGGACCGCAGCGACGCACGGATGCACGCCAAGACCGTAGGATCCTACGCAGTGCCGTAGGGGACCGCACCGCCACTTCCCAGCAAATTAGGGACACTGTTACTCCTGGGGTATCGGCGAGGACCATTCGCAACCGTCTCCATGAAGCTAGGCTACGGTCCCGCACACCATTAGGCCGTCTTCCGCTCACGCCCCAACATCGTGCAGCCCGCCTCCAGTGGTGTCGCGACAGGCGTGAATGGAGGGACGAATGGAGACGTGTCGTCTTCAGCGATGAGAGTCGCTTCTGCCTTGGTGCCAATGATGGTCGTATGCGTGTTTGGCGCCGTGCAGGTGAGCGCCACAATCAGGACTGCATACGACCGAGGCACACAGGGTCAACACCCGGCATCATGGTGTGGGGAGCGATCTCCTACACTGGCCGTACACCACTGGTGATCGTCGAGGGGACACTGAATAGTGCACGGTACATCCAAACCGTCATCGAACCCACCGTTCTACCATTCCTAGACCGGCAAGGGAACTTGCTGTTCCAACAGGACAATGCACGTCCGCATGTATCCCGTGCCACCCAACGTGCTCTAGAAGGTGTAAGTCAACTACCCTGGCCAGTAAGATCTCCGGATCTGTCCCCCATTGAGCATGTTTGGGACTGGATGAAGCGTCGTCTCACGCGGTCTGCACGTCCAGCACGAACGCTGGTCCAACTGAGGCGCCAGGTGGAAATGGCACGTCAAGCCGTTCCACAGGACTACATCCAGCATCTCTACGATCGTCTCCATGGGAGAATAGCAGCCTGCATTGCTGCGAAAGGTGGATATACACAGTACTAGTGCCGACATTGTGCATGCTCTGTTGCCTGTGTCTATGTGCCTGTGGTTCTGTCAGTGTGATCATGTGATGTATCTGACCCCAGGAATGTGTCAATAAAGTTTCCCCTTCCTGGGACAATGGATTCACGGTGTTCTTATTTCAATTTCCAGGAGTGTATTTTAGCAGGGGACTGTCTCGGAGCCAAGTAAACGTACAGGGTTATTACAAATGATTGAAGCGATTTCACAGCTCTACAATAACTTTATTATTTGAGATATTTTCACAATGCTTTGCACACACACACAAAAACTCAAAAAGATTTTTTAGGCATTCACAAATGTTCGATATGTGCCCCTTTAGTGATTCGGCAGACATCAAGCCGATAATCAAGTTCCTCCCACACTCGGCGCAGCATGTCCCCATCAATGAGTTCGAAAGCATCGTTGATGCGAGCTCGCAGTTCTGGCACGTTTCTTGGTAGAGGAGGTTTAAACACTGAATCTTTCATATAACCCCACAGAAAGAAATCGCATGGGGTTCAGTTGGGAGAGCGTGGAGGGCATGACACGAATTGCTGATCATGATTTCCACCACGACCGATCCATCGGTTTTCCAATCTCCTGTTTAAGAAATGCCGAACATCATGATGGAAGTGCTGTGGAGCACCATCCTGTGGTACGTTTAGCTCCCTGCTTGCTTTATTCGTCGACTTCCGCAGGCTACGTGTGAAACTTGCCCGCACGCGTTCAACCGTTTCTTCGCTCACTGCAGGCCGACCCGTTGATTTCCCCTTACAGAGGCATCCAGAAGCTTTAAACTGCGCATACCATCGCCGAATGGAGTTAGCAGTTGGTGGATTTTTGTTGAACATCGTCCTGAAGTGTCGTTGCACTTTTATGACTGACTGATGTGAGTGCATTTCAAGCACGACATACGCTTTCTCGGCTCCTGTCGCCATTTTGTCTCACTGCGCTCTCGAGCGCTCTGGCGGCAGAAACCTGAAGTGCGGCTTCAGCCGAACAAAACTTTATGAGTTTTTCTACGTATCTGCAGTGTGTCGTGACTATATGTCAATGAATGGAGCTACAGTGAATTTATGAAATCGCTTCAATCATTTGTAATAGCCCTGTATAAGTGAATGGTCGCGACCGGGGCGGCATGCTCTGCCATTGAGAGAGAGTCTGGGCAAGCGCGCTGGTACGCCCCCCATCGCTGACTAGGGGTTGGAGGAGCGTGCCGGCGCATTCCTCTTATTAATGGGTTAATGTGGGTGCACCTACCGGTCGAAATGCATACCATTAAGAAGAAAATCGTGACTGGCAACTCTGGGACCGGGCGCGGTATTTGTACTCCACCTTCAGCGTTTTGTTTCGAGGTATTGTAGCGTAATATTCCCGGCGATTCTCTCGGAATCCGGTCGCAACAATACCATCCCACTTCGAAACTGCTTAGTGTGTTTCGTTTTCTAAAAAGCCCAATGCTTTCACCTCATTCCGAAGAAGGAACCGAATTGCAGGTTAAGGCCTCTAGATGAGGTGCACAGAAGAGATCGCCTACAGTACACCTGTCAGTCCCCTTCCAGAGTACTGACTACTTTTCCCTATAACCTCTGGCAAAATTAGGTAGTTATTTAAGCAACTGGTGTTACAGACTAAACGTGCAGTTATTATTGAGATGTAACCGTAGTTAGGAAGCGAATGTGCGGCAAATAGTGACAATGTACGAGTATCTCTTCACAAGCTTTGAAATTCCTTCTACATAAAAATCACCCGCTTGTGCCTGGAGCCACCCTGTGACCGCATCTTTGAGCTCTTCGTCGTCATCAAACCGCTGTGACCCGAGCCATTTCTTCAAATGCATGAAGAGGTGATAATCACTTGGCGCCAGGTCTGGGCTGTAAGGTGGATGGTTGATAACGTCCCACTTGAAGGACTCAAGAAGGGCCGTTGTTCTGCGAGCAGAGTGAGGACGGGCGTTATCGTGCAAAAAAACGATACCAGAAGTCAGCATACCACGGCGTTTGTTCTGTATAGCCCGTCGTAACTTTTTTATTGTTTCACAGTACACGTTTACTGGACATTTTTTTTAGTATTTGTCCACACTACCCCCACTGAAACTTACCAGCCCTACACTCTTCGCAACACAAGAACCGGTTCACGTATTCAACTGTCAGAGGTATCAGAACGGTTTTCGTTTATAACTCTCGACTCGTTCGTTTCCGGTACAGGGATCCTTACTTCAAATTAATACATTTATCGTTCTCCATCATCCTAGAAAGTCTGTAACATCATCACGGAATCACCCCGTGTATACGTACGTTTACAGACGCCCGTGCCTATAACTTTGACCCTCTGTAGTCTCGTTGGATGACGTTTCCGGACATGGGTTCCTATTCAAAATACGATGTACTCATTCCCCTCTACAAGTCCTAGAAGTCTGTAACGGGAATTTCCGACCATCCTATATAAGAAAGAGGTAACTGGTCTCGTCTCAAAATGAAGCGCTGCCATTGTCCTGCCGAAGTTATAAGGGCCCTCCTACTTAGTAGCTGTGGAAGGAGTTTACTTCTATTGAAATAATAGAGGATGTGTACACTGTTGGACGACGGCGAAAAAGTGATGTAACAATTACAGGAAAATATGTGCCGATAACAATAAGCAAAAAGCATTTCAAAAACAGGAAGAATACAGTTGCAGGAAGCCACATGCTGTAAACTTTGGAGACTGTAGTTTTAATGGAATATTTATTGGTTGGTGAGAATATAGGAAAAGGCAATTTAACTGTTCACAAATAATTGGGGTGAAAGAAATGGAAAGGAAATGGGATGGGAAAGAGAAAGGAAGGAAACAACGATTTTCAACTGCATACGGCATTGCAGCAATGCAACAGCAAAAGTTGAAAATTTGTGCCAGGCCTGGAATCGAACTCAGATGCTCCACTTCTTTACCATGGCTGCTCAAGCGCCTTTTTTTCCCGGTATTGTTCGTTGCGTTTGGTCTGGGCGGACGTCACGAGACATCCGTTCAAGGTGATCGTTGATTACTTTACTCAGTTTTTTATTACAGAATCGCCTCGACTATGCAGATATACTGGCTTTCAAACCCAAATTCCGAACTTCCTGCTTGCCGCAGGGCAACGACACCCGCCCATTAACCCCATACTGCACATTTCTGATTACCGTAGGGGTTCGGACGTAGGCTGTGCATCCGCACAGAAACTGTCTCATCAGACTGCCATAATGTCCATAGATTTATAGGTAAGAGTGACGTCTGTTCTGCCGCGCATATCCAACAGAAGAAAATAATGACTTCCAGCCACACAGGACATAGCGGCAATGCAACGGCGAGAGTTCAAAATTTGTGCTGGATCAGGTGTTTAACCCAGTTACTCTACTTCTTTAGGACAGTTGCCTTCCCTGTCTCATCCATCCGGACGTGCTTTCTGTCAGACCCAAATTCCCAACTTCCCGCTTGCTGCACCACAAGGACAGCCACCCATTAATCCCTTACTCACAGATTTCTGATTCCCATAGGACTTCGGACGTTGGCTGTGCATCCATACTGAGACTTTTACCTAAAAGAGCCGTCACACCCATGGAATTACGGATAAGAGTGGTTTCTGTTCTGTCAGGCATGTCCATTTCCTTTCCATTCCTTTCACCCTAATTATTCGTGTAACAGTTAATCTTCCTTTTCTTATGTTCTTACCAATAATAAATGTTAGGTTAAAACTACAGTCTTCAAGATGTACAGCATGTGGCCTCCCACAACTGTCGTCTTCCTGATTTTGAAATCGTGTCTGCTAATTGTCACAGTACATATCTATTAGATTAACTGTTCTCCTGAGAAATGATAAAATAAACCTTGCTTCTGCACTTTCAGTTACATATTGCTTAGTACAGCATGCACAGACCAGCGTTATTTCTTACAACAGTATCTTCCTGTGAGGTGCTAACACACCATATAGAGCTACTTTAAGAGTATGGAAAGGTTTAGGGGCTTAATACATACATTGTTCATTTTCTCCACATGCTATTCGAGAGTGGAATGGCTTCGATATCATATTTACGGCAGCGTAGCGTGTTTCTCCTGCCGTGGGCAGAACACAAGAGTCTAGAGGCAGTTATTTTAGAAACAACCCCATTACCCACACTTATTTCCAAAGATGGAATCGAACTGTAGTTAAGGCCTCTAGGTGACATGCAGATTGGATTTACGACTATTTGCCTGGCACACAAAAGTCGAGCTGAGTGTTGTTCTGACATACACATATGGAATTCCAGTGTTGGTTTCTCATCTATGCATTATAAATGGTATTCTGTGCGTTTTAGCTGTTTTGCTTAGCGTAACTGTGGTGGTGTGCCTACATAATTGTGCTGCTACCACGACCGCAACGTTCGTATACGGTGCCGCTCATGAGAAGGCGTCAGTCAGTAGCTCGTCTTGCTGTTAGCGTTGCTGACTCTCGATATAGGGGCTTTGGGTTCGATTCCCCGTCGGGTCGAGGAATTTCGTCGCTCGGAACTGGGCGTGTATGTGTTGTCCTCATAATTACTTCACTAGCATCGACGCCCAAGTTGCCTAAGTGGCGTCAACTCTAAAGACTTTCACTAGGCGGCCGGGCTTCCCGGAAGGGGGATCCCGGCCACAAATGCCAAACGCAATTTCATTTCATGAGAAGGCAATACGAGGGCGCCTGCTTCATTCGACGGCAGTTGCCACAGCGAGTGCTGTCAAGTGCATCATCAGTGCTAGGTGAACGTTCAGCTCAAAGACTGGACAGTTACGTGTCACTATAGGACGGCGTAGCATGTGATCCAACTCTACTTGGACTTGTTTCAAATGGCTCTGAGCACTATGGGACTTAACGTCTGAGGTCATCAGTCTTACATGGACTTGTGTTCTGCAGTTAATGTTCTCTCTTGCTTGTGTAATTCCAGTACTCAGCTCACCGCCATTGCAACTAATGTATCGTTGTCAATGAAGAATTATAGATATTACAGCAAAATTCTCAGAATCCGGCCACAGTGCAACAATACCTTTCCATTAGTCACAAAGTTGTCAATCTGCGTTGGATCTTCTATTAATTCATCCTGATATGGGTCCCAATCTGACAAGCAATATTCACAAATAAATCAGTTGAATAAGTTTCTTGCAGAGTGCCTCTTTCGTGAATGGGCTACATTCCATTAATATTCTTCCAACTGAATGTATCCCTCCCCCCCCCCCCCAAAACACTTTATGTAATCATTCCACTTTCTATCACAGAAACGGTTAGACCTTCGTATTATATGGCTGTTACTCTTTTCGCCATTAGTATAACAATACTTCTTCTCCTTTGTGTGAACAGTAGGCGATATTTAATTAGATCCAGTCTCTGTACCTATCGTTGATCGTCTTCAGTTCAATACTACCTTCTGGTACTGCTATCTTCGTATAGACAAGGCAATCGTCTGCAATCAGCCTACATCTACATCTAAACAGATACTCTGCAAGCCCCTGTACACTTCATGGTGGGGAGTACATCGTAAAAGTATTATTGGTTTTCTCCCCTCTTCCTTTCTCACATACTGATAGCGGAAGAAATGACTGTCTATATACGAGGGCAGTTCAATAAGTAATGCAACACATTTTTTTCTGAAACAGGGGTTGTTTTATTCAGCATTGAAATACACCTGGTTATCCCCCAATCTTTTAGCTACACAACACTATTTTTCAACGTAATCTCCATTCAATGCTACGGGCTTACGCCACCTTGAAATGAGGGCCTGTATGCCTGCACGGTACCATTCCACTGGTCGATGTCGGAGCCAACGTCGTACTGCATCAATAACTTCTTCATCATCCGCGTAGTGCCTCCCACGGATTGCGTCCTTCATTGGGCCAAACATATTGAAATCCGACGGTGCGAGATCGGGGCTGTAGGGTGCATGAGGAAGAACAGTCCACTGAAGTTTTGTGAGCTCCTCTCGGGTGCGAAGACTTGTGTGAGGTCTTGCGTTGTCATGAAGAAGGAGAAGTTCGTTCAGATTTTTGTGCCTACGAACACGCTGAAGTCGTTTCTTCAATTTCTGAAGAGTAGCACAATACACTTCAGAGTTGATCGTTTGACCATGGGGAAGGACATCGAACAGAATAACCCCTTCAGCGTCCCAGAAGACTGTAACCATGACTTTACCGGCTGAGGGTATGGCTTTAAACTTTTTCTTGGTAGGGGAGTGGGTGTGGCGCCACTCCATTGATTGCCGTTTTGTTTCAGGTTCGAAGTGATGAACCCATGTTTCATCGCCTGTAACAATCTTTGACAAGAAATTGTCACCCTCAGCCACATGACGAGCAAGCAATTCCGCACAGATAGTTCTCCTTTGCTCTTTATGGTGTTCGGTTAGACAATGAGGGACCCAGCGGGAACAAACCTTTGAATATCCCAACTGGTGAACACTTGTGACAGCACTACCAACAGAGATGTCAAGTTGAGCACTGAGTTGTTTGATGGTGATCCGTCGATCATCTCGAACGAGTGTGTTCGCACGCTCCGCCATTGCAGGAGTCACAGCTGTGCACGGCCGGCCCGCACGCGGGAGATCAGACAGTCTTGCTTGACCTTGCGGCGATGATGACACACGCTTTGCCCAACGACTCACCGTGCTTTTGTCCACTGCCAGATCGCCGTAGACATTCTGCAAGCGCCTATGAATATCTGAGATGCCCTGGTTTTCCGCCAAAAGAAACTCGATCACTGCCCGTTGTTTGCAACGCACATCCGTTACAGACGCCATTTTAACAGCTCCGTACAGCGGTGCCACCTGTCGGAAGTCAATGAAACTATACGAGACGAAGCGGGAATGTTTGAAAATATTCCACAAGAAATTTCCGGTTTTTTCAACCAAAATTAGCCGAGAAAAAAAATGTGTTGCATTACTTATTGAACTACCCTCGTACCTCTGTGCATACTCTAATCTCTCTTATTTTATTTTTATGATCGCTACGATGGACATATGATGGAAGTAGTATAACGATATCATACTCTTCCTTAAATGCAGTTTCTTTAAATTTGCCCAGGGTGTTACACCAGAAATATGACGCCTCCTTCCCGAGCTTTCTGTTACGTGTTTCTGAATGGGGTATACGAACCTGATACTGTAATAGCAGCGTCATGGAACTTCCAATACTATCCACTGGACCATTCACGTTAATGCAGCTTTTTCGCAGGTCGGCCACAGCCAATCACTTAACGCGATTTTAACAGTAGTAATATTTTGTAAACTTGTTTCGTGGATGAATTAGAATTTCCTTAAAATTTCTCTCAGACTGGCATCTGCTTTTGATTTATGTAGTCATTCCAAATCGGGTAGCTCCAGATGATTGCTCCTATGTATTTTACAGTAGTTACTATATCCAGTAACAGTGTAATAAAGTAGACTGAATTTTTTCTCCTATGCATGAACAATACTTTATACTAATTTACAGTCACTTTCTGTACCAGTCTTTGATGCTTCTCAGTTCGCTACTGTCTACAGGCACTGCTATCTTCTTTTCATAGACAACCACTTCATCTATCACCAGCCTTTGCATTTTACAATATACAACACACATGGGTTTTATACACATATCACTACTCTTTGCCCCGAAACACATTGTTAAGTAGTAAATTTAGCAGTCTACATGTACTAAAGTGACACTTATATTGTAGCTTCACAGCTATATTGCGTCATTGCACAGTAAAACGACACATACACCAAAACCCCGATCTCTTTGCGACATATTCAATGGTTGTGATCCCACACAGGGTTCTATGACTGGCGAGTAAAGTGTTCTAATGGCTCCTTAAAGAATCACGGCCTTACCTAACCCATACTCCCACCCCCTACACCGTTTACAATAGATTACATTATAGGTAATTCCACAAACCTCTTGCCAGAAATGCTAACGTATGCTGTACCGAAAATCAGATGCCACCATAAGGTGGAGAGTATTTTCATCGTCTAATCCCAATCATACTTATGTATTACGGTAAGCAACTGGAAACCGTCGTCCTGGTTAAGGCAAAAATACTTTCGGAATGTCCACCGACGCACAGTTGCAAAGTTGTGATTCGAGAGTGACTGCCAGTACAAACTGCAAGCCTACAGCCGGCCACTGTGGCAGAGCGGTTCTAGGCGCTTCAGTCTGGAACTGCGCTGCTGCTACGGTCGCAGGTTCGAATCCTTCCTGCCTCGGACATGGATGTGTGTGATGTCCTTAGGTTAGTTAGGTTTAAGTAGTTCTAAGTCTAGGGGACTGATTGCCTCAAAAGTCCCATAGTGCTCAGAGCCATTTGAACCATTTGCAAGTCTACAGAGACACCCTCACCACCGACACGACAGATACTCCTGCGTCATGTACCACACAAAACGTGCACCATATTCACGTTCCAACACCGGGTGACCGCCATTTCACGAAAATTATACGGCAGGTCTACATTAGTTCTGCGACGTCCGCATACATATCACACTGACACATAGCTATTAATAGCTTCCAGCCGCAACAGTGTAGGCAACTGGGTCAAGTGTCAGACTGTGGCTAGACATGCCTCAATTTTCGTTTCCACATAAGTGATTCATAGAATTTGTATCCAACAGTTCCTTCAACTCAGCTAGTGTTACTTTCAAGCAATAGAAATTAAAATAGCAACTTCGCTAATCCGATTAAACGAAGCTAAACACGGTAGTTATAAAGCATAGCTTAATACTACCTTGTTCTCTAGTCAGGACACTTTATAAATTTGGTAAGGTGGCTACCGAATCTTTAATGGTGTTGGAGTCTATGGGTAACTGTGTTCCACATAATTTATATAGAAGTTAACCACTTCAGAAAAACAAGTGGTCTTCAGTTATTATATAGTTTTTAAAAACTTGGCAAACTTCTTTCCATCTTCTAGATGCATACCATGGTACTGTGGGCTTAGTAGACATGGCAGAAAACACAGCTTGGTCTTCAGTTATTACACAGTTTTTAAAAACTTTGCAAACTTCTTTCCAGCCTTAGGTGCATGCTGTATTCCATGCCTTGCTTAACACCTTGCTCTTCAGTTAGATAGACGTTCTCGCTTCCCACGCCCGGGTTCCCGGGTTCGATTCCCGGCGGGGTCAGGGATTTTCTCTGCCTCGTGATGACTGGGTGTTGTGTGATGTCCTTAAGTTAGTTCGGTTTAAGTAGTTCTAAGTTCTAGGGGACTGATGACCATAGATGTCAAGTCCCATAGTGCTCAGAGCCATTTGAATTTAGATAGACGTGTACTGGGGTTTATCTGCTTAAATTTCTATGTAAGTATGTCATGTCTGAAGCATCATGTAAGCTAATGCATATCGCCACAGTATCGTCACAGTAGTACCATCGTGTATGATCTGACACCCGCTACCCCTGGAGTGGCAATACATGAACATGTGTTCTGCTTCTGTAGAACAATTAAGTTTCACAGTAGTGTTACACATGTGTTTTGTACCCTAAATCTCTCACTGGTTCTTTTTATTAACACCTGTGGGATAACATTGATTGTACGAACCAGTCCTAATTCGGTAATGTTTATATTCGACAGTATTGTGGAGAACAGTGTTCTGTATTGTAAAAAAATATGTTCTTCCAGCTTTAACATAGCACTTCTGTATATACTTATAGCGACTTTTTGGAGACTAAGTCAGCTATCTCCATGGACAGTATAGGAAAATAATTAAAACAATATTCTTGATTGTCTGGAAAGTTTACTTGCACGCTGGTCAACTACCATGTGTTCCCACCAGTCGCATAGGAGGCTAATCAGGTTTTATTTAAATACACGCTGTAACGGTCGAGAGCATTAGTTACTTTGAGACTGGACATGGTGAGCTGATGTTAGTCAAGAACGCCTTTAAGCGACAAAGAGGCCATTATCAACACCTCACTGAGATTGAACAAGTTCGTGAAATAGGGCTACCAGGAGCTGGATGTTCATTCTGCGATGTTGCGGAAAGACGTGGCAGCAATGTAGCCCCTGTACATGACTGCTTACAGCGGTGGTCACGGGAATGTACGGTCGCAAGAAACCCTGGCTCCGGCCAGCCATGTGGCGCTACCGAGAGAGAAGACTATCATGTTCGCGTATGGTTCTGGCGCGTTGTACTGCACCGGCAGCAGCAATTTGAGCAGAATTTGGCACCACAGTGAGACAACGAACTGTTACAAATCGGTTACTTCGAGGACAGCTCCGAGCTAGAATCCCCATAGCGTGCATCCCACTGACCCAAACCACCGCCATTTGCGACTTCAGTGGTTATCAAGCGAGTGCTCCTTGGGGGGCAAGGTGGAGGTCTGTTGTGTTCTGAGACGAAAGCTGCTTCTGCGTCGGTGCCACTGACGACCCAGCGTCCATTATAAGAAGGCCAGTTGACGGCCTGCAACCAACCTGTCTTCTTGCTGGATACAGAGTACCTACACCTGGAGTTATAGTCTGGGATGCGATTTCATATGACACCAGTAGGATTCACGTGGTTATCACAGGTAGCCTGACAGCAAATTTGTACGTCAGTCTGGTGATTCAACCTGTTGCCCTGCCGTTCATGAATGGCATTCCAGAGGGTGTTTTCCAACAGGATAACGCTCGTCCACATACCACTGTTGTAACCCAACATGCTCTGCAGAGAGTCGACATGTTGTTTTCGTCTACTCGATCACCAGATCTATCTGCATTCGAGCACGTAAGGGACATAATCACAAAACAACACCAGCGTTATCCACAACCAGCACTAACCAGCCCTGTATTGTAACCAAACTCATATCCGGCACCTGTAAAACACAATAGATGCACGTTTGCATACTTGCAGTCAACACACTGGTGGTTTCACAGGTTATTAACGCACTAGAATCTCAAATTTACAATGGCTTATCTCGCGCTTGCATTAACCTGTGATCTAGCAATGTTAATCACTGAAATATGTTACCTAGACAAATGTTAAGCTTATCCATTACGGATATTTTAGAACCCGTGACTGTTAATTGAATTTAAATAAGTTACATAAAACTGCAAACAGTCACTTTTTTTGGATAATTATGTTTTATTCCATGGACCGGTTTTCGAACCTTTCCAGGTTCATCTTCAGATGGTTTCTCGAGGTTACAATATTATTTTTAGCATAATGGGTGCTGGCTTGCGACAGTATGGGCGGCTTTTTTCGTTAGTATCCATCTGTTTACTTTCCATTTTGATGGTCAGTTGGTATATCACTTCACATGCTTTGACACAGTCTATTTTAATTTACACTCTGAGAGCGAAACTTTGTCAGCATTTAGCATGGGCAGCAACACCGCGCCTTCTCCAGTCTACGCTCGGACAGCACACTCCCTGATACTACATGCGCTGTCATTGTGTCTGATTAGTCATTCTTCGCCAGCTGACGCTGCTATCGCTTGGACGGGTTTATATCGATAGTATGTCGGTGGTCATAATGTTCTGGTCGATGAGTGTATATCGTTAGGAGTCCGCGCGTTCGACAGGCAATCATTCATGTAAATTACCGCGTGGACGTACGTGTTGTGTAATCATGCTAGATAGAAACCCGCGCAAATTTGTGGCCATGTTCTTATTGTTCGGCCACTGTTTAAACTAAATTTCGACAGTGGACGTTATGAAACAAAATGCGAGACTTTGTGAATACTGTGAGCTTCGTTCAGCTCTTTCAATAGTAGTGACAAGTACGCGCGAACGGACAGTGATTGCCAATGTTACAACCGCACTGTTTGCGCATAACTGAGTTGCTTAAACTAATATGCTTTAAAGTTTTTGTCCTGTTTGCAAGTCAATGAACTGCCGCTCGACTTAAAAATTTTCTGTCTTCGTGGGGACTTGCAAGCTGGACGGCCGGAGTGTCCGAGCGGTTCTAGGCGCTTCAGTCTGGAACCGCGGGACCGCTACGGTCGCAGGTTCAAATCCTGCCTCGAGCATGGATGTCTGTGATGTCCTTAGGTTAGGTTGGGTTTAAGTAGTTCTAAGTTCTAGGGGACTGATGACCTCAGAGCCATTTGAACTTGCAAGCTGTTTATGACTTGTGGTACCGTTTTCGCCAGAACTGTGAACTCTAGATTGTGACTGCTAAAAGCGCCTGGACTGTACTTTCCCGATCGGCGTGTCAAGGTGAATTTTATACTGTTTTAAAACTGTGTACGGGTCACCGATAACGGAATCGTCTGTAAGAGCCGTTTTTGTCGTGCACGTAGAAAACTGGATCTACACAACAACGACTACGTTCGACTGGCTCATGACAAAAGACATGCCACGGATTATAATATTTTCGCCGGGAGAATTATATACTAAGCAAGAGAATGTATCCATGGAAATTTATGGTTAATGGAGAAACAATAATTACGCCCCCAGCATCAACGAGCGGTCGTCGACGTCAATATGCAAAGATCACACACACAAATAAGCTACAACGCCAAGCGCTATCCCCCTGTAAAGACTTACCAAAGCATTATATATGGAATCAATTGTAATTTCTTTCTCTTATATGACAAACTTTTCTTAATATATATTTTCTTCAAAATTAATGTAGTTTGGGCAAAGAGTGTTTCTATGTTGACATATTTGAGTTACCAACTTCCAAATTTCTTTTTTATTTTATTTCGGCTGTTATTGCATGTGTTTTAACGTATATTTTGGAGTGATGACTGTTTTTGTGCACGTGTGCAGTGCATCTGTTATGTAAATTTACGTGTTTTGTTGTGGTAGGTGGCAGTCCGTGTAAGATCGTCGTTAATGCATCGGACGGGTACTGGACCCCTGTCTTTCAAGGCCCGAGACAATTCAGCCTCTTTCCTTGTGTCGGAGTATTGGGATTTTAGACGAAGGGACGAGGTCGATGAACTGGAACTTGAGGGTGTCGGTCTTAACTTGTAACTTGCTGTCTGGGTCATATACCAGCCCACTTGGGCCATGTAGTGGTTTGGTACAGATTGGTTGGTTTTTTATGGCTCTTGTTATTGTCCAGAATTTTTCAGGGTTTCGTTCGGCTTTCTGTAGGTCACCTCCCAGCAGTTTTTCCTATGTTCCTGCAGTTCTGATCTTATTAGTCTGCCCAGACAGTCAGTGTGTTGGTGGTCGGCTGGGTCCCTATATGCCTACTGTCGACATGTGTAGTACTTCTTTTCAGCTGGGAGGTTCTGTAATTGCTGCGGGAGGGATGATTTGGTATGACAGGTTATTGGTGTCGTGGCTTTCTTGCTTCTTTCTGTGATGGTATCCGTAAGTGACTGGATAGCTCGATTTATTGTTCCATTGGTTGTTACGCCAGGAATATCTGGGATGTTATTTGTCACAAACGTGTTGAATAGGTCCTAGTTTGTGTGGGATGTTTTTATTGTTCGCCAGTCAGCAGAATGATGGACATTTCATCCCAGTGTGAGGAGGACAGGGTTGTGGTCGGAATCAAGGTTGTTTATAACAATGTGTTAGTATTCCAGCAGATGTTTTTGAGGATAAAAAATCGAGGCTATCGGCTCTATGTTGGTGATTTCGTGGGACGTGGATAGGAGTATCGGCAGCCGCAACAAATCCGCCCCTCCTACCACGGAGGAAGACATGTAGGATCCGTTCATTTCTGTTTCTTGCCATACAGTGCCATTTGAGGTGTTCTGAGTTCAAGTCCCCACCGACTGAGATGTTTCATGCTAGGTCTGTCAGAGCTTTAAGGTCAGCTCCTTGGATACTGGGTAATTTTGGTGAACTGTCCTTCGCCATTAATATCACTGTGGTATTTTCTATTTGCAGCTCTAAGGTTGTACTCCGCTTTTATCAGTGTTGGCATCACTATACTCGTATATTTAGTATGGGCTAATTAAAATGCAATGTTACTGACCGCTAAATTTTAGCAACAAAATACTTCGCCACCACTCTCTGCTACAGATGTTCGCTTCATAATTACAGTTATATGTGTCAGTAATAATTGCACAAGTCTTTTACCACACCAGTTTAAATAAAAGTGTTGGAGGGCTATTACCATCCATTTGTACCACAGAATATAGGGAAAGGCAGTATCAGGCCTTAGTAGGAACTGACAGTTGTAATGCAGACCATCTCTTGCACGAGCATGTCTCCTAGAGTTATAAGCTGGAATTCGGTTCCATATTCGGAATCAGGTGTAAGTAATGGAGTTTTGAGACCTGGACACACACTAAGTAATTTCGAAATGTAATGGTACTGTTACTTCATGATGGGATTCCGAGTGAATCACCAAGAATATTATGCTACTATATCTCGAAATGAAACACATAATATGTATCAGAAATTCCAGGCACGTATCTCAACTTCACCAGTCTCGATTTTCTTCTTCGGTACGATGTGCCATTTGACCAGTAGATACACCCAACATTAATGTCAACTAGTAGGTGTTCAGATACCTCTGTTAAGATAGTGTATGCACAATTTAGATCGCTCATTGCTAAGATGGAAGCAATGCACATATGCGCACTTCTTGAACAAGTTTTGTAATAAGACATGTTTTTGTTAAGCGTTATAGATCGTTCATAGTATCAGCATTCAGATTAGATGCTGCCTCTGGCGTGTGGAGCGAAGAGATGTGCTTTATTTCCTGTTACTGGTTGGGTTGGTGGGTGATTTATATGTTTATGTAAGTGCATGAGTGTCTTCTACGGCAGCCTAGCACAGTGCTGGAGTCATTCATTCCACAGGGGATGGTCGCGCCATCACTCACACTCCAACAGCATTAGCATAGCTTACAATGTGAGAGTATTAGCCATGATAAGTGGTGACAGCAGTGAGTGACTGTGAGGCAGAACTGGAACCCAAGTATCAGTGACAGCAGCTGCTGCCTGGTGTGAGAAGTTTTGCATCCCAAGCAGATGTCTTCTGATGTGCCACAGTGCATGATCTGGAAATGGGAAGCCGGCCGCGGTGGTCTAGCGGTTCTAGGCGCTCAGTCCGGAACCACGCTACTGCTACGGTTGCAGGTACGAATACTGCCTCGGGCATGGATGTGTGTGTGTGTGAGTTAGGTTTAAGTAGTTCTAAGTTCTAGGGGACTGATGACCACAGATGTTAAGTCCCATAGTGCTCAGAGCCATTTTTTGGAAATGGGAATGTTTAATAAACGTAAGTGAATACACCTTCCAGTCCTACCATACTACACACGGTATGAGTGCAGTACAGTGTATTTTAACACACTGATATATGCAAGAACAAGTTCTGCATTTTCTTTAAAAAGTTATAATTGTGCAATAGCCCAGTGCTGGTTTCTTAATGTGACTTTTTAAAGACGTTCACTGTACTTCCAAATTGTCTGGGCAATCATGTTTGACTGTGATGTCACTTTTAGCTTATAAATTACAGTAATTAAGATAATTGGCTCCTCCAACCGAGAGTACAATGCCCCTTTCAGTTCCCCACCTCCTAGTTGACCTAGTGGAAGGGGGAAGAGGGAGGGATGAAGGGTTGAAATTGAAAGTGAGTGAGGATGGTGAAAGGGGACTATTTTGGGCTATATGTAATAATTATTAAGATAAAGTGGGTCATAAATTATAATAATTAAGGTAATACATTTGACTTGAATTAACACTTATTTATCCAGCCGGTGTGGCCGTGCAGTTCTAGGTGCTTCAGTCTGGAACCGTTTGACCGCTACGGTCGCAGGTTCCAATCCTGCCTCGGGCATGGATGTGTGTGACGTCCTTTGGTTAGTTAGGTTTAAGTAGTTCTAAGTTCTAGGTGACTGATGTCCACAGATGTTAAGTCCCATAGTGCTCAGAGCCATCACTTATTTAGAGTAGAAATGATCAGTTTGTTTACATAATGGACATAAATCAGGCTAGGCCATGTGGCTGGTTTGTTTACATAAGGAGAACAGTTTGCCAGCCACACTACTGTTTGAATTTCCAGCCATTCTGTATTTAGTAGTTTCCCCTATAATACAGTTATTCTGTAACTTATAGTGTAGGTTGCCTGGCTAAATTACCTCTGTGCTTCTAGCTGCTTACTTGCACTACTCTCTTACTAATCCATAAGTCCCACTAGGTGAGAATTATTTTTTAAACTGCAAATAGGTCATTGAAATACGCCATATATAATGAGAAATAACTTAAGAGTACAATTTCAATGGAAAACTTCACAGTATTTGTGCTGTAATAGAAAAGTCAATGCAATTCTCTAATATTCCTAGTATGGAACCCATACAGCCATGAGTATTTCAAACAGTAGTGCGACTGTACTTTCGATACACTTTTCCATTGCATCGTTACATATTGTCTTGATAAATAATAATTTTTTCTCAGCAGTATGGTCTGTGAATAAACTAAAGATCCAACGAAGATAAAACACTTGTCACCCAGAATGGTTTACAATCAACATTAAATTAGCGCTGTATTAATTCACTTAAAAAATTAATGCCCTTTCTTTTGATATGGTCACTTGTAATAATAAGATAATTTGCAAGAAAATCATTGTAATAACAAAGACAGTTTATATCACTAACATCTTTTAGTGATGTAACTCTGGATAACGAGAAATCGCATGCTGAAATGGTATGCTGGTACGTAATTTAAAACGTTAAAATTCTTCCCTTGAAAATCACTCACAAAATCAATCAGAGCCTTTTTCCTAAGTTTCAGTTCTAATGGTACACAAGGTCATCTTGTGGTATTGCTCTATGTGATTATAACAAAACATTTAAAGATATAATAGCTGTTTTATTTATCACTTATTTAGTGCATCAGCAGTAGCAGTAATGAATAATGTACTGAGATATTACGAAAACAGAAGCTGATCGCACATGTGACTGTTTTAACCTGTAGCCAAAGCTTGACATTGAAATTTGACACACAGAAGAATGGCAAATAAGGAAATTTTAGTTACTGGGCATAAAAAGCACGGGGAAGAATACATTATTAAATTCATAGGCGAGCTGGGGGTACACAAGGAGTGAAACTTAGTACACAGAGCTACCGCCTCTGGCATCAACAACGGCTCTAATCCGGCTGTCCAGCGAGTCGAACTAAGTTGGAGAATATATTGACCAGGGCAACAGTGGAGCATCCTCTGTACCGAGGTATGGTGGCACAAGGAAGATAGAGCATAACCACCTGCCTTGACGACTCAGAAACGTAAATGTGCAAATTACCAGCTATATGAACCAGAGGTGATCGTGTTGTGTACTCAATGGCATCCCACTGCATCATATCAGGTGCTGGGCCTGTATAACAATGACGAATGTTGCATAACAACATTCGCTGTCCTTGGCGTCTCCATACATAGACACATCTATTGTGGAGCTGTACGTCAAATCAGAAGTGAAGAGACGACATGGTGCCAGTCCTGTGTTGTCATCGGGTGCACTACTGTTGGTACGTTTCTCTCTGCAGCTGGGTCAAGGAAGCTGCAACAGAGGTCCCCATGATGCTCCAGATGGCATCAGTGTGGATAGCTATCTAGCTGCAAATAGGTCTTTTACTATTCAGGACATATATATCACTGTATGATTCTTTATGGCTGAATGAACAATATATCTGTTTTTCCAGGACTAGTCATGATGGTAAATTGGGATACTGCATGGCATTGAGTGCAGCCCACCTGAACCTTTCGATTCCATATTCGTATGGTACTCGTGTTATAGCTAATTACTGTTTCTCGGTCATACTTAGCAGATAGGTTACAAAGAGTATCTATAACACAAACATCAAATTAAGCTCTTAGTGAAACACTTATGAGAACCTCAATACATCAGTACAGGAGTTTCTTGTGGTAGCATGTCAGGACCAGTATTGTTCCTGATGTACGAGAGTGTACTGAAGAGTAATGCCTCCGTATCTGTTACTCTGTTCTCAATATCAATTGAGATATTACATGTCATGCATATTACTCAGTCGACTTTCCCACTTCACTGAAGCAGATTGTAAGCGTCTACCACTAGGGGGATCCGAATTGTAGCGTGTATCATTGTTTTGTAACATAACTATGTTGGTGCGTGATAAACAGCGTGCTGTAATCGAGTTTCTAACCACAGAAAACCTCGTCCACTTGTGGAGCACCCTCTCTTTCAGCATAACAATGCCAGACCACACCTAAGTGCTGCGACATCCGCAACAATCCGTCACATTGGGTTCACTGTCATTGGCCATTCTCCATTGGCCAACACGACTGCCATCACGTTCCAAAACCAGAAGAACACCCCTGAGGAGATCACCTCTGATAGTGATGAAGTAGTGCAAGCAGAGGTGAGGTTATGGCTCCGCCAACGAAGTCAGCTACTCTACAATAATGGTAACAGAAACTGGTCTCTCGTCACAGAGAAATGTGTTCATCATCAGGGTGACTATATTGAGAAATAAGTTTGTAGACACAAAGAATAAAGATGGAGAATGTTAATAAAATTTGTTTCGTTTTAAAAGCTTTAAGAGTTTTCACATAAACATTTCAGAGGTACTATTTTTTACCTTCATTCATGAGTGACTTTCCCAATTGTATTAGTCGTGGGGAACAATCTCTTTGCTGTTGAGGGCAATATCATAGTCACTGATATCATGAGCGTCAGTGTGAATTTTCCCAGGAGGGACAGGATTCAAAAATGCCTGTTTTGATGTAACTGATTCCATAAATTTGAAAATGTGTCATGCCTGAAGAACCAATTTGACAGTTATATACAGAAAACTTACTGTATTTCACATTATTGACAATTATCTACTTTGTATTAAAATAGATCACTTTGGTACAAAATGGTATATATAATTCGACAGTATATGCAAAGTATATCTTCTTATATTACTTTCATGACTATGGATGCCACCTTTTTTGATTCGACAATCTGAAATTACATCCTCGTACCATTAAATCGAGGCCATCGAAACAGTTATGAAGTAAAGCTGCAGAGAATAAAAAAAATCCTTATTCAACTTTGATCATATCTGTAATACTTTGCTTTACAACTTCACATTTGTTCATAGTCATCGATTTATTACATTACTTTCAAGATTCTGTATTTGGTACTGACTGGCATAACTGAAGCTGAACAAAATGTATTTTGAAAGCTACATTTTTTTTGAGTTCATTAGGCAAAGTGCAGCCCAGCACCTGAACTCAGAATCCGTAGCTCTGTGACCATGTGGAGATGTGCTGCATCTGTAGATTATGAGAAGGACTCAATCCTGGAGTGCACATTTCTTAGACTTTGATTTTTTTGCACATTTTCTTTCTCTTCTAGTGAAGAACATGATGTTTTATTTTTTTGCCTGAGGTATTCAGGATTGAGTATGGATGTACACATGTACAATATGGCGTGGTTGTATTCTTCTGAGTGGACTACAATAGCTATGTTGTGTTTAACTGAATGCTTAATGCATCATGTTGAATTAGCTAGCCATCATGAGTTTTCTTTTTACAAAGACAAATAATATGCTACTGTTACAATTTCATTGTACGTCAAGGAGTGGTCATCCTTGTGGGGTGACGTTAGTGCATATGGATATGTCACAGTAACCACAGGAGTATCCTGTTACTTCCACTTGATATTACCTTCCTTCCTTATCTCTTCCCTTCCCTCTTGCGAAGGAACTACTGGTAAAAGAGGTAGTGCTTCTGTGGTGCCCTTAAACACATGGTCTCTCCGTGCATGAACATCGGTGATGCAAGGTGGTAGTTGCAGTTTTACACTAACAGGAGAAATTATTTCAATTACTCGATAAGGCTCCTGGTACCATATAACAGACTTCTTAGTTTTCTCTTTTGGTAGTTAGGGGATTGTCAGCATCACCCACCAAGGCCGTCACATTCATCTTGTGAATCTGGCACTTACCCTTCAGTCTGTTAGCAGAATTCTGTACGGAAAATACAAGTTCTCCAGACGATGGTTTACACACCTTGAAAGAGGATGGAATCCTTTGCCCAGAAACAACCTGATGTGTTGATAATCCCTTACCCTCATGTACCTTCGAATTTTAGGTCACTACAATATATTGTAACCTCCCAAAAGTTAAAAATATAATTATATCATTCACATTATGCGTAACCTACCAACAGATAAATAAATTCCATAACCTACTAATAATAAAAACGTGACTAATCTCTCAGTAAAATTGTGGCTCACTTATAACCTTTCAATAATTGACTGTGGATTTAAACTGGCAAATTTTGGACGTCAGCAGTGCTGCGTCATGGCCCTGAAAATTCATTCTGAATAAATCGAAAAATCTTACCTCAATGAAGTCGCCGGATAACGCATATATATATATCTGCTCCTATAAGAAATTTTTTCTGGCGCAGCCCAGTGCAATGCTGGCCGATAGATTTGTCATGTATAAAAAGAAACAACTGATTTTTCTTTACAATAATCGGGATGACCATGGATTAGAGGAATTATTAAAATCTTTATATTGAGATGAATGATTGTCAAAAGTTAATTTTTATAAGAAAGATTATTGTTAAGAGATTTTTTAAAACATTTACATCGGACTTGATATAACAATAGTGTATATGCGCGAGGCTGCTTTTACCTTATACTACAACGTTTAGGTTCCGCCATCACTCCCCACGACCGGCTCAGCCAACTCCATACAGCATACTGCACGCTACTACTACTACATCTGCTACACAGTTCCTACTGCTGACAACACTGGTCTCTGGTCTGAGATTCTCTTATACCTTACATATCGCAGGCAGCGCGTGAGCAATCCATCGAAATTACATCTGCTCGAGTGCGCTAGCAACAAATTCCTTAATCATGGACCTCCTACAATATACTGTCGTAAATTATCCCAATCACTATGATGACTATTCACACATAATAAGTTAACATTTTCTCTGTCATTCTATGATCTTTTTCTGCTCTCCCATTGGCTTATGGATGTAGTGCACATATCTGCAGCTTCCTAATTCGCTAAATTCGACAAACTTGCTTCATCAGAAGTGTACCGATCCATTATGACGTCTCCAGTGTCACAGATTTTAATAATTAGTGGTAATCCATTGTGTAAACTTCTGCTTCCACTTTCTGATTCAATACTGCAGTTATGGACATAAAATGTGAAAAATGATCAAATGTAGTCAACACATACAGATTCCCTGTGTAATGACACATTCCTATGCAGAGACATACGATATCTTAAAAGCTGCGCCAAAGATAAATTGAGAGGCATGTATATTATAATCTTTGTAAAGTTCACATTGGATTCTCTTTTGTTTGATACTCCAAGGAGCTAAGGGACACTTTCGATTGTTGCCTTGTGGAGGATGGACGTGATTTTGGACTGTGCGGAAAGGCAGCCATGTGGTTGGTAATTATGGTTTGTGCGATGAGCACAGCAAGTCTTATTGTGTTGTGAATAAAAAATAGTGAAAAGTATCGAAGTGTTACGAAAATTATTTATAGCGACGTAGCATAGTATTCCTTGGTTTCCACCGTCTTCGTGAAGTGAACCGATGCCGACTCATGATGGTACACACGGTCAGCAAAGAGAAGAACATCGATGGCGACTAATGAATTAATATTGTGGCAGAAGGACTAATTCTACGTCTAAGGTGAGAACTCTGATTAAATCAACAATGACGTGGAATTTAAAAATGTAAAATGTTTTTTATTTATTTCGCCACACTGGCGACCGCTGACAGGGACAGTGCTGGTGGAACAAAGAGTAAGTACTTCATTGTTGTGCTACAAATGTACTTGTACTAATTACTGTTTCTCTGTTACATGACGCACATGGAAAATGACGAATAAAGTGAAACAGTATTAACTGTATAAACGGATGGCACAATAACCAGAAGGAACAAGGACAAGGATTTACAAAACTAACGTAATCGTGAGTGACGCAGCTCAGCCGTAATTAAGGTAGGAAAGCGCAAACGCATGCAGTGGCTGCACCTTGGCTTAGCTCCACTTAAAGCAGAACCTTTTCCGTCCATATTAAAATCCTGGTAGTGTTTGTGGCAGCACACAATTACACTTTGATAATTACTTTTTATGTTCAACAATCGCAGAATTAGAAGACGTAGTGCGCCATCTTGTAAATTGCCGACGCGCAACAAATAACAATCGCGAGATATTTTTATTAATTCAACTGCGAGAGAATTTAAAGATTTAGATCAACAGTAAAGTACAGATAAAAATAATATCTTCACAATGGAATCGAAGAACTTTAATTTGACAAATGTTCATGGACACGTCACCGATTCTGACAATAGTGACGTAAATGATGACGCAATTAGTTTTTCAGCACAACATAATGTAGAAGTAAATACAATTCAATTGCACTCCACAGGGATTAACAATAACGAACCACTTGCAAATGAAACCTTGTGCACAGTCGATGAAGCATCGATTACCAGATCAGATGAAAATATTTCGCGTGAAATCAGTGAACCTAGCCCGGTTTCGATTCAATCAGACCGTGGCAGAGAAACAATGGCAACAAATAATGGCATAAATACAAACACACAAGCTTCGTCAGTTACGCTTGAGGCATTATATAGTCTGATGTCAAATGTGAGCGAGAAACTGGCGAATCTAGAAATAATGACAAACACAAAATTGTCAAACATGGAAATTGGGTTCCAACAGCAGTTTTCAAGTGTAAACACGCAATTTGAAAACATACACAGACATTTCGATCAACGCTTAAATAAACTCACCAATGAAATCGATCAAAAGATCGAAGACAAAGTCATCAAAACCGTCAATAGTGTATACAATGTATTGGCAAATGACTTAGAAAATAAATTGTCAGATCTTACAAACAAACAGGAACAGGAACTGTCAGAAATAGTAGAAACACACAATCAAACACAAACGGTACAAAAAGAAATACATGAAAACGTACAGGCTATTCAATTAAATTTAACAAGAGTACAGTCCGCATGTGAAGAAATACCTGACCAAGTTAATAAAGTTAACGAAGAAGTCGGTTTTCTGAAACAGGAGACTCGACGTATCAACGCCGACATTATCAAAATAAATGAAACTTTAGAAAACGGTAGTGTAAATGAATCAATAACTGACCGGGAAACAAAACTTTTTGAAAAATTAGGTAATGAAATCAAAGTAGCCGAGGACAGAATACGCAAGGAAATTGCTGGTAGACTGAATGTTTCAAATGACTTGCCTACGTCAAGCAGCAGGCAGCGCGACACTTATTCGCCCGTGCCAGATTACGATGTCAATAACGCAGAACATCACGCGCCCAGTCCGGCGTATGTGCACGCACCGGCACAGGCAAACAATGGCTATTCGCCAAACGCGGTGCTGCAACAGGCAGTAGGCGTGTCGCCTTGCATCTCGACGATTCTAGTCGATGAGAGCCTGTTGAAACATAGACAGTTTCCAGTTTTCTCCACAGAATCCAGAAAAACTCATCCAGTCGTATTTGTAAGAGCATTTAAAAATGTCTTACCAAGAAACTGGACTGAGGCACAGAAGATTAGATATGTAGTAGGCTTCACACAAGGCGACGCACTTTTGTGGGCCACAGACATGGCTGAACAGTGCGTCACCTACGAACAATTTGAACGGGCTTTCTTGGAGAAATATTGGTCTGCTGGGGTCCAAGAAAGACTGCGCCGTGAAGTATTCAACCCACAACCGTTCAACCTCAAAAACGGCGGGTTGAGAAAGTATTTCGAAAAGTACTTGAATAAGACGCGCTATTGGAACAATCCAATACCGCACGTAGATGTTCTCAAAATTCTGAAAAACAAACTACCCGCGAACTTACGCGAAAAATTGGTAACCATACCGGAGAACGACCTTGAATACTTTCTTTCCGTGCTTGACTCAATTGATCTAATATACGAAGAAGAGCCGAGCACAAGTAATCGGAATGAATATTCCGGAACCAATCAAAACAACGGTAACGGATATCATTTTAATGGCAGTGGACAAAACCCACACAGTTGGCATCCGTATGCGACAAGGCCAAATAATGGAACCTGGAATTACGGAAATCGGAGGAATTCGGCGCCACAGAGACGTGAAGACCGAAGGTATAGTACAGATTACGGTCCACGGCGGTATGGAAATGATAGAAATCACGTGAATGATTGGTCAGGCCCTCGTGATGAAAGGCGGCACTCAAATGAAAATTACAATAGTTACAGTAATAGGAATGATAGACCAAGGAGGAATAGCGACGGCCGGTCGCAAGAAAATGTTGCACGCAGCGGTCCGGAAACTAATTGGCGACAGAATAACCACTCAGTACACTTTGTAGAGGTAACGGACAGTACTGAAGCAACGCCGTTGTCTCCCCCGGTAAACAACAATCGGTCGTAATGAGCCCCCACCGGCCGACCGACTTGACAACAGGGGGCACAAACAAGCACACATTACATCTTAGACAATTATTTTTAAGATATGATCAGGATGCGACCGTAGAAGATGATCTATGTGAAGAAGAGATGAAAGCACCGGACAAGGTAAGTGACCTCGTGCAGGCTGTAATAACAACAAAAAGATAAGAAAGGTTACAGAATTTAACATTGGACAGGAAGTACTATTACGTACCCACCCAAAATCCTCTAAAATTAAGGCATTAAACAAAAAGTGGCAGTTGTTGTATGATGGCCCTTTCATTATAATAGACAAACCTCACCCAGGATGTTATCTGTTAGGTAACACACGAACGGGCAAGGTGAAAGGGTTATACCCCCACAAGGACATCAAGGAATTTTTTCATTAAAGGTTATAGGTTATTTTAGTAAAATTGAAATTGTACAACCTTGGATCACATAGTAAAATTGCTGTCATTAACCTAAGAAACTTGCGAACAACTGGGGGCATATGCCAGCTTAAAAGCGCATATTTAACCAAACCTAATGAAACATGTGTTACTGTGAGTCTTAACACTATAAAAATAAACCATACAGTACTTTTGTAGTCTAACTCAGTTATTTAAGAGAGGGGAACAAAGACAAATTAGCGCGACGGTCAGAGTTTGTTCGCTTGAGACGAGCAAGAAACCACGCGTCGAAGTTGCAATCCAATGCTCAGCTCATGAGCACGCGATAACTGCATGTCAAGACGAGGTCATTGGCCGCGCTGTAGGCAGCGAGCCGGGGAGAAATCTTCCCCCCTTCCATGTCCGATCAGCTGAGCGTATACAAAGCGCGAAGGCGCATGCGCGGTCGAGTCCAGGTGTCACGTGACTATTACACGATGGTGGCTATCACGAATAATGTTCACCAACAATGCAGAGTTTTCCCCGCGCCTACAGTCCAGTCGTGGTACGTAAGCGCGCATGCGCGGAACGTTTAAAAGTTTTGAGACCACTCTTACTATGAGACACAGAGACGAAAGCCATTCAAAAACAAGAAAGGAAAGGGTACACAAGTCTTGTAAATAGTAACTTAGAAAATTTAATTATAAGCTGGTATTACGTAATAAAAGTGAACATACAAGTACATACTGGTCATGGACGGTATTGTAATATTATATTATACTGAGTAAAATCTTAGCTTGTACGGAAGGAGAAAGAAAATAGAAAAAAAAATAAATAGATAAATAATGCAGATATATAACCGGAAGAAAGGCTATGTACACGAGAACAGCACACAATTACATATAGGGAAAAAGCAGCAAAGAGGAAATCAAAGAGATAACGCATACATTTACATTACACAGTAGATAGCGATTTTCAGAATGAACAACAAGGTAAAGGTAAAGGTAAAGGTGACTAAGGAAAAGAGTGACACAAGCTTTAAGATAGGGTAATAATAAACAGACCTATGCAGCGTGAGTAATGAACTGAATCGCTCTCAAAACAAATACCTAGAGTTTATAGAGAGAGAGACACACATTAACGTTAGGAAACACCTGAAGCACTCAGCAAACAACTTTGTAGAATATATAAGCTACACACGAGGGTACATGTACGAAAGCTAAAGTGTAAAGGAGGAAAATAGGGAATGTTGCGCATTAATGGACTGTAAGGCAGTTATGTATGTAAGAAGAAATATTTAGTTGTAAGTATTATTAGTATAAGGGACGATGCTCAGCACACCCTGAATTATTTTGGAATATTGAAGGAATGGTGCAGGGTACCGAAAAAGGGCCCCACCAGCAAAGTGTATATTATAGTGGTAGATATTTTTTTTGTGTATAAACGTATGTATGAATGTGTGAAAGGCGAAAGAAGCCCTGTACATGTACGGAACTTAAACAACGTAGAAGTGTATAAGGAAAATTAAACTGTAAGACAACCTCGTATAAACAGGTATACCTAACGTCAAGAAACAACTTAATTAAAACCGTCAGACTCTACGAGTTTACGAGAAAATGCGAAAAACCTGATACAAAGTGCAACATTAGCGATGCTTCACTCATGTATGCAAAAGGAAGGTATGAATTACTTTACCCACTTGAAACATGAAAGGAAAAAATCATGTCAAAATTATATCTTTCACACATATAACAATTTACAGTCACAAAGAATGAAAATGATGTCGCCGCTATACGAGAAACAGGTAAGTAGTGTGATCGACGACCTGTAAGCAAAGGAATCGTCTATAAAATGAATTATGAACAAAAGCGTCGTAAAGAATTTCATGCTGCACTGAAGCTATGAAAGTCTGATTGTTCGTGTACATAGATTTTCATGACAACCGATGCATTAAAATGTCTATTTTTTCTCCCATGATAACACAAGACGCCTATAAGCGCACTTTAATTGAAAATGATACACGCACACAAGGGCGTGCCGCTATTGTGAAACACTGTACATATTAATAGTAGTTACACCCTGAACTTCAAAATTTTATGTTTATATGTCCATGTTAAGGTAGGAAATTTTATTAGAGGTAATAATTTACAAGCACACCAGAACGTGCTTAAGCACAAAACACTGGACATATTAGGGTTACGCTGCATACAAATGATTATTTCGTGCATTTTCAGATTTTATACGCAAAAAACCGTAGCATACACGTAGTCGTTGCCACTACCCGAAGTAGAAGGTAGAAAATTCCTTTCCCAAGCTTCAGTGGAGCGGCTACAGGTGTATTCTCTGCATGCTGATGCATGTCGTTGCGTATGAAGAATACGTAACGGAGGTAAACCTTAACTTATACTCGAGTTCAAGAAGGAAAACAAAGGACTTGTTCCTTCTAACAGATTAATGGAAAAAGGCGAGTGTGTGTGTGTCGGTAAAATCCAAGACGAAGAAGCCACTATGAGTGGTAAAAATTTTTTCAATTTTAGTCGAAAGTTTTTTCCTGTAGTTAATGTAAACAATGTATTGGATGTATTATGTGTTATTCCATTGTATGTGATGTATTTTGTATTTCATGCCAAGTCCCGTGACTTACAAATTATGTGCATTGACCAGAAGTATTGAGGGGAATGAATCTCAGTACAATAGGTAAAAGGGGTTAATGCGAAGAAAAAAAAAAGTGTAGTGAAAAGGAAGTTTCGATCGCAATACTCGCGGTTAAAGTGGTGTGTGTAGAAATTAAAATTGTGCAAAGTAGTGCTACGTTGCAAATGTCAGCGACCCTAAACAAGTGACAGCGAAAATTGAAGCTTGTATCGTCAAACGACACATGGCGTCACAATAGGAAAGGACAATGCCAAACAAGTTTGACATGGTACGCTTCTTACCAGGAGCTGAATCGACGGGATCGTCCTCCGCCTCGCACATAGTGTGGTGTGTTCTTCGGGGCACATATTCCAATGTACCTCGTCGTATCCAGTCTAAGTACTGGAAGGAACTACAAAAAGCACACGCATACTGAGGTTCGGAAGTCTCGACGGTACCCGCACGTCGGTGTATATTCAGTGCACTGGCGCGCGCATTCAACCAACGTCGCCCGCTAACGGACGACCAAACAATCAGGCGCGCGTATCACCCGCCCATATTCAACACGGGCTAGCGAACAAAGCTCGTCGCCCCAGAATAAATATAGAAAGCAATACAAGGACTTAATTTTCACCTCTGATGAGGAAGGAAACATTTGTATGTAACGTTGTATTCAGTGTATATTTTATTGTACAAACTTTACTACATGATGTCATTTTCTCAGTATTAACCAGAACTTTGTATAGTAGAATTAAGGTTTGTAAATATTAGCATAAGTATACCAAAAAACTGACACACACTCAGAAATACCAAAGAATTCACAGTGCCATGAAAATAAGACAATAAAAATGAAGTGTGTAAATAAAAGACCCCCAAACCTATCAATTGCAAGGTCGACTACTGTATCCTGTCAATCAAATAAAATTTTCTAGTGACAGTATACAGTAGGGGGGCAGTTGTAATGACACATTCCTATGCAGAGACATACGATATCTTAAAAGCTGCGCCAAAGATAAATTGAGAGACATGTATATTATAATCTTTGTAAAGTTCACATTGGATTCTCTTTTGTTTGATACTCCAAGGAGCTAAGGGACACTTTCGATTGTTGCCTTGTGGAGGATGGACGTGATTTTGGACTGTGCGGAAAGGCAGCCATGTGGTTGGTAATTATGGTTTGTGCGATGAGCACAGCAAGTCTTATTGTGTTGTGAATAAAAAATAGTGAAAAGTATCGAAGTGTTACGAAAATTATTTATAGCGACGTAGCATAGTATTCCTTGGTTTCCACCGTCTTCGTGAAGTGAACCGATGCCGACTCATGATGGTACACACGGTCAGCAAAGAGAAGAACATCGATGGCGACTAATGAATTAATATTGTGGCAGAAGGACTAATTCTACGTCTAAGGTGAGAACTCTGATTAAATCAACAATGACGTGGAATTTAAAAATGTAAAATGTTTTTTATTTATTTCGCCACACCTGCTGGTGCAAATGGGCCAAGAATGTACCGATCATTTGGAATCGTCTACTAGCCTCAGGTAACATTGGCAGTGGAATCTGCTGTCGGACAAGTTAAGCTCCTTGTGCACATGGAATGCATTTTCTTACAAAGTATACCACATCTTGTTTCCCGATTTCCTCCAAAAATACTGTGAAACACATCATTTCATAGCTTGTCAGCATCCACATTTTACTAAAATAGAGTCATGACCCTCCGTTAATACTTTGTCACATAAAATTGTCAGCGTGACTGTGCATCGACCACACTTTGTTTGTATAATACTTCATAATCAGTTCTGAACTGAATGTGCATCATGAATTGTTGACAGTATTTGTCCATGGCCTGAGACTTTCACCACTCATCCACAGATATACCAACACATTCTACAGAGTGTATCTTCCAACTTAGACTTTCTGTATTACTAGATTGGTTCCAGGACAGTTTATGGCCTCAGTGTTGAACTCACTTAACTGTAAAGCCCACCATGTCAGGCAGGTAGACGGATCATTAGTGTCCAGAAGTCATTTCAGTGCTGCATGATGTGTTGTATCTTTAAAATGGTAATGGAAATAAGTGATTCCATAAATCAGAAAAAGCTGTGGCTGAGTAGGTTTCCTCTGGCTTATTTAACTGGCTAGAGGAATAAAGTACCAGATGCTTTGCTCCATCAGTTTATTGACTCAAGAAAACACCCAAGGCATGGTTGCTTGAATCACACGATTATATAAATTCTTTCTCACAAATCAGGGACGTGAAGTTGTGACCAGTGGTCAATAAAACCTTTAATCTTTTTTGGTATCCACTGAAACGTAACCCTCCTTCAGCAAATGTGTCAGGTGGTCTTGCTATTTCTGTAAATTTCAGCACAAATCTTCTACAATAATTAACTATCCTAAGATAGGACCATACCTGTTGAGAGAGGACAAGTTACTCTCTCACCTACTTTTTGCATACGGAAAATTATTAAAAATTTCATTACAACCTGATGCACCTTGAGTGAGACTCTAGAAAGTTAACGGCCTGAGCAGTCATTGATGGAACCTGGTAAGGCACTAAAAGCATTAGGTATTTTTTATGATTCTTAGCTAGTAGAAACGGCTTGTTGGGAGTTGAAAGCAATTGGCGGCGAACCCATCCCTTAGTAAATCTTACTGGACAGGGCCGCAGTCGTACAGGGCAGACAGGGCAGCCCCTCATCGTGACAGGGCTCCAGCAGAACAGTGCCATGATACCTGCCACAGCGCCAGCACAAGCCTGGGCTGGGGCGCTGGTCCAAAGGAACGCATCTACACCACAGAGCCGCAAACGTGCAGAGCCACTTGTTATAAAAATTCACATGTTTTCGTGTTCGCTGATAGTGCAAATAGGCCAATGAACCACTTCCCTCAGCTGCCTCATTTGTATAATAAAACTCTGGCATCTGAGAAACGTTTAGAGATAGAATCTTCATTACACCTGATAGTTAGGAACAAACTCCAAGGCACTGGAAATTTACATAAAGATCTTTGAGATTGCGTCTGTTTGCTTGTTGCCTTGGGAAGAGAAATCACTTTAAAAAAACCATCTCTTCCCCCTCTGCAAAAACTTTAAAAAGCCATTAATTGGCAGTTTCTTGTTTTTTTCAGAGACACAGAGTTGTTAACGCTTGCTCTGGTTCGACATGAGTTTGTGCTGTCATGTGGGATGGGACCTTAGTAGATTTGATCAAATAAAGTCTGCTCAGCATCAGATCAATTCAGCTTGCATTATCCACATTTGTAGGGCCAGAGTATTTGACTCACCGATGACCTAGGTAAACTGTCTTTGCCAATCAGGATCCACCCAGTGAAGTTGTAAATAACCTGTTAGTTGTTTAGGGTATTAAATCTAAAACTTGTTTAGTGTAGTTTATGACTGGTTTGAAAAAATAAATGTTGTTAGTACACTAAATTTTGGCAACATCTCAGTCAGTGAAATAGTCCCACCAGAGTTACCTTCCACTGTTTCACTGTTCTAGATGTAGTTAATCCAGCATGGCTTTCACAAGCTGAGCATCAGTTCACACACCATGCTGGCTGATAATACGGCCCAAATAGTGAATCTCTTTTAGCACAAAGTGACTCTTTGTTAAATTTGCGTTACTCATACTGCAAAGGAACGGAAGCATACCATGAGTTCCTGAATGTCTGTAGAGAAGACTGCAGTATCATCCGGGTACATCACGCAGTGCTTTGCTTTCAAACTGTTCCGGCATAATGACAAACGCTGGCACGACGATTAAGAACAGAGGAGTAGAGACGGCTGTGAGACGGCATCAGCAAACAGTACGCTGACGAATCCCTTTCTAAGACGACACCAAGCCAGGAGCGGCCTCTACGCAAAGAGAATATAAGCGCCACGCCGCCTAGCCAAGGCCGGAGTGGAAGACGAGCCGTCATACAAACACTACAGGAGTGACTTAGGGATTGTATTGTTTGTCTTGCAATGAAACTGTATATATCGAAGCACATTGATTATTTGCATGTCGCCATTGGCTTGCGACATACCTTTGTGAACACGCAAAGTTAAGTATTGACAGTTTAACTTACCACAATAAACTGCATTAATACGATTTGCTTGAATTGTTGTCTAGCGATCCTAGAAAAGAGCATCCTAGGCACCCTATATTAGACGAGTGGGCAGAACACATTACAAACCACGTGGTATAGTGTCCAACAGGCACTGGAATGTTGCCGACACATTCTTCAGTGCCGATGGGATTCGCTGTTAAAATGACGAGACACGAGGGTAAATGTTGTCTTCGGTCAATCCTTTGCGGCTACCTCTAGCTTATTCTACCCACCCCACATATATGTGGTCATAAAGTAATGGTATTGCCCCAGCTTATCTTTTGTTTCTGTGATGTTAGGTGTTGGGTAAATGTATGTGATTAGGTTTTGATTTAAATACCTGTACTCTCAACAGGAAAAGGAATACAAACGTCTCAAAAATGAGATCGACAGGAAGTGCAAAATGGCTAAGCAGGAATGGCTAAAGGACAAATGTAAGGATGTAGAGGCTTATCTCACTAGGGGTAAGATAGATACTGCCTACAGGAAAATTAAAGAGACCTTTGGAGAAAAGAGAACCACTTGTATGAATATCAAGAGCTCAAATGGAAACCCAGTTCTAAGCAAAGAGAAAGCAGAAAGGTGGAAGGAGTATATAGAGGGTCAATACAAGGGCGATGTACTTGAGGACAATATTATGGAAATGGAAGACGATGTAGATGAAGATGAAATGGGAGATATGGTACTGCGTGAAGTTTGACAGAGCACTGAAAGACCTGAGTCGAAACAAGGCCCCGGGAGTAGACAACATTCCATTAGAACTACTGACAGCCTTGCGAGAGCCAGTCCTGACAAAACTCTACCATCTGGGAAGCAAGATGTATGAGACAGGCGAAATACCCTCCGACTTTAAGAAGAATATAATAATTCCAATCCCAAAGAAAGTAGGTGTTGACAGATGTGAAAATTACCGAACTATCAGTTTAATAAGTCACGGCTGCAAAATACTAACGCGAATTCTTTACAGACGAATGGAAAAACTGGTAGAAGCCGACCTCGGGAAGATCAGTTTGGATTCCGTAGAAATATCGGAACGCGTGAGGCAATACTGACCCTAAGACTTATCTTAGAGGCTAGATTAAGGAAAGGCAAACCTACGTTTCTAGCATTTGTACACTTAGAGAAAGATTTTGACAATGTTGACTGGAATACTCTCTTTCAAATTCTGAAGGTGGCAGGGGTAAAATACAGGGAGCGAAAAGCTATTTACAATTTGTACAGAAACCAGATGGCAGTTGTAAGAGTCGAGGGGCATGAAAGGGAAACGGTGGTTGGGAAGGGAGTGAGGCAGGGTTGTAGCCTCTCCCCGATGTTATTCAATCTCTATAGTGAGCAAGCAGTGAGGAAACAAAAGAAAAATTCGGAGTAGGTATTAAAATCCATGGAGAAGAAATAAAAACTTTGAGGTTCGCCGATGACATTGTAATTCTGTCAGATACAGCAAAGGACTTGGAAGAGCTGTTAAACGGAATGGATAGTGTCTTGAAAAGAGGATATAAGATGAACATCAACAAAAGCAAAACGAGGATAATGGAATGTAGTCGAATTAAGTCGGGTGATGCAGAGGGAATTAAATTAGGAAATGAGACACTTAAAGTAGTTAAGGAGTTTTGCTATTTGGGGAGCAAAATAACTGATAATGGTCGAAGTAGAGAGGATATAAAATGTAGACTGGCAATGGCAAGGAAAGCATTTCTGAAGAAGAGAAATTTGTTAACATCGAGTATAGATTTAAGTGTCAGGAAGTCGTTTCTGAAAGTATTTGTGTGGAGTGTAGCCACGTATGGAAGTGAAACATGTACGATAAATAGTTTGGACAAGAAGAGAATAGAAGCTCTCGAAATGTGGTGCTAAAGAAGAATGCTGAAGATAAGGTGGGTAGATCTCATAACTAATGAGGAAGTATTGAATTGGATTGGGGAGAAGAGAAGTTTGTGGCACAGCTTGACTAGAAGAAGGGATCGGTTGGTAGGACATGTTCTGAGGCATCAAGGGATCACCAATTTAGTTGTGGAGGGCAGCGTGGAGGGTAAAAATCGTAGCGGGAGAGCAAGAGATGAATACACTATACAGATTCAGAAGGATGTAGGTTGCAGTAGGTATTAGGAGATGAAGAAGCTTGCACAGGATAGAGTAGCATGGAGAGCTGCATAAAACCAGTCTCAGGACCGAAGACCACAAGAACAACAACTCTCAACAGAGCCTCACACCTGTCTGGGCTCGTTTTCGGTACAGTTATTGTTGGTACTGACCGTGGACTGGCACGCTCTTTGATAATAACCAAATGGAGTTTTTAATGGTAGATGATGTGGATTCGATATGGTTTCTTTTACACTGGTGATTGATACCCATTGGGGATCTTGTATTGCATGAACGGTGTACTGCAGTTGTCCAAGAATGTTAAACAACTCTGCATATTTTTCTAATGATCTATCCATCTTCTCAATTCCAAATGCGACGCCTTGGTCCTGACGATGTGGTTTAGCTGACAGAGTGTAAAGATTTCTAATATTATTTCGTACAATCTCTACCTAATTCTTCCTCTCCCAAAACTTTCAAGTTAGGTACCGGCAGAGTTCGTGAAGCCCCACTTCTGGTGAACCGAAATTGTCCAACCTGTTGAGCACTACTTCGCTGTGGCTGTGCTTTATATATAGGATAGAGTGTAGTTAATAAAACATTGGGCCTCATCCAATTCTTCATTTTCCAGAAATGGCTCAACTAGACATGCATTATAAACTGGCGCGTCGGCTCCTGCATGAACGCAGACTGTCTTTTCTGCACCTCTCATTATTGTATCCTACGAGTCGAGTCTAAAAGACCTAGAACACAGTTTAGCTGACCTGCCCTGTGCATGCGGTTTGCCTTACCTCTTTTTGGTTCTTTCGGGAGTAGAACAGAGATGGAACAACACCCCAGCCAGCGCCACTATGTGTTTCTTCAGATCGACTTTGACATGATGTTGAATCAGACTACGTAGGCCAAGTACGACGACATAGCTTAAGCCTACGCCAGGGGGAACCTCTAAGCAAGCCTGAAAGTCTTTTCTTGAATTCATAATTCTGACTCTACCAATCTGACTGGGTGAATAATACCTACACCCATACCACTCAACCTGCACTGAGGTGGGTTCAGTTTCTTTACATTAAGTACGACCTGACTGGTCTTGCAAGACTGTGATCCTAAACCCAGTAAAAATTGGCAGACTCTTCCTCGTATAAAGACAAGTAACCAATAGTCTGCCATTATTTCTGCATTGAGTGCCTCGACTAACCTTCAATTGGAATGCAGCAATGTGGCTGCAGCGTTCTCTGTTATGTTTAATGTTTGGGTGCGAGATCTATCCTGCAGCCTCGAACCCCGTGTTCAGGTATGCCAGCAGTCACTATTACATACAGAGTGTCCGGCCTGTTTACACTTTTTGCTTGCGACTTCCTACAGTAACACAGAATCCTGGCTGAAAACGTCCATAACACATGACTTCAGTGTTAAAAACCACTTTCCTCTCCCTAAGCTTCGTAAGTGCATCAATCTCTGCTAAAGCTGCTGTGGCCGTTACAGTATCATTTACTGTTTGAGGAAACTCCATTTATGCTCCATATATGCTACATCTAAGTAGGCAACATACACAAAGGCTCACAAAGACGGTGCTCTTGGCTCTACTTCCCGCGGAATAGTCTTACTGGTGTTGTCATCTACTGTCAGTTGTATGCATTAATGTTTATCTTTCTTATGATCCACATAACTCATCGCAGGGTCTCCCTGTCTCTAAGTTATCCGATTAAGGTGTTCTCGATAGTATCAGTATCTGTTTTTTCTTCTACAACGTTCCACTACTCCTGCAAAACCTGGATGGATTGACAATCCGCTGTTGTTTGTGACACATCATGTATGGTCTGTCATCAACTACCAGTTTCAGTCGAACCGTAAAATTAATAAGTACTTAATAAGCGCTCATCATTCCAGTTCCCTTATTTTGCAGCTGTGCGAAGATTACATAAAGAAGCTATTGAGAGATCATGGCTGAACAATCGACATACCCCTGTGAGTGACTGAATGAATTGTACTGTGTGACTGTACTGATAAACAGATCGCTTCCCTTAGGCTCATGTGAGTTTATTTACAGGTGTTTCGCAATGGATAACTTAACGAAATGAATTAATTACACAAATGTGGCCCTTACATTCATGAAACACAGTTGCTGTAACTCTCAAAGGTGATAAAAATGGGGGAGTCATCAAACCGAATGAAAAAATGGTGACTATAAAGCCCTATTTAATAGAAGTTCTTGCAAACTTTAAATTAAACACAAAGTGCACAAATGACATTGAAGAGCTACGTTCATGAAATATTAATAGAAGTTACAACTGAATTAAGGAATCAGCATCTTGGCGAAGTGCAGATAATGGATCTGGAATAAATAAATCAGCACACATTAAGGAAAGCAGTTAATTTCACAAAGTGCAAACAGTGACTGCTGATTGATAATCAAGGAGGAAGGAAAGAACAACAGAATGGACCATGCAACCACCTGCTGCCTCGATTGAGCACATGTGGAGCCTGTGGTTACTAACAAGCATACTTAATTTCTGAAATGTGAAAATCCTAACGTTGGTTGGTGATCTTCATGTACATCCTACAGCTTGGTCTGCCCATGCTGCTGTTGCTCATCGTACTTAGAGTTACCGGAGGCTGTGAATGGCTGCTGAAAATCGTAAGTCATTTGTCTTGTATCAAAGGCTGCTCTGCATCAGAGCCCACAATCGAAGTTCCTCTCTCGGCTGAAGTGCCACGTGTCAAGTCTCAGATGGAAACGTTCTACAGAGTACTCCCAACAAGAAGTGAACTTTTACTCTCTTTTTGAGTATGAGCATTGTGCATGGTTTTGATCGCCAATGGCAGTGTGTGTTTTTTCCGAGTGTCAACCAATCAGATACATTCTAATAAGTCAACAGTCTTCCTTCCATTCTCAATTTTAATATAATTACCCTTTATTGGGGTTTTTAGTGGTGGGGATCAGAACCAATTAGCATCTGACTCTCACTACCTGTCTTATTTCGTGTTCCAGCCAATGTCCGCCCCCGTTAGCTGAGTAAGCCGGCATGGTAGCTCAGCGTGTTCGGTCAGACGGTTAGCTGCCCTCTGTAATGAAAAACTGAGTGAACGGATAAACGATGAACTTGAACAAGCTCCATCGGACGTCCGCCGCGAACAAATATAACGACCAATAACAAACAAAATAAGATAAAAAAAGTGGTCAGCGCGGCGGAATGCCACGCCAAGGGGCCCAGGTTCGATTCCCAGCTGGGGCAGAAGATTTTCTCCGCTCAGAGACTGGCTGTTGTGTTGTCCTCATCATCATTTCATCCCCATCTTCGGTGTGCAAGTCGCCCAATGTGGCGTCGAATGCAATAAATAAGTTGGGGCTCCTGGCCCACAATGCCGTACGCTCATTTCCATTTTCCAGCCGATGAGGCCTCCTCCACATACACACAGGCGAAAACCGTGCTTCCACTGGTGAATTTATTCATGTTAACCAATGGTAGCTGCTCCTATAGTTTCTTATCAAAAATCAATAACCTTAATTAGCTTGGCTGCTAGTGCCATGTTACCAAGCACGAAGGTGCAGGTTGACCTCTTCTCAATCTACCTCTTACAGCCTATCTCTGAACCGGCCCCTGCCCAGCGTTTCCCAGAATGCAGAGCTCCTTCAGAATCCAGTTACTTAAAATCACGCATGTCCTGTCGCTATTAACTTGTGGGGAAAGTCAGAAGATACCCCTGACGCAGGTGGACATGCCACGTTAAAACAGTCTTTTATTACTGAATAGTCTTCCGTCGCTTAGGACACACGCACCATTGCCATTCGAGTTAGCACAGAAGACGCCTGTCCCGCGACTCTAGCAGCTTCCCACCTGGCATCCTACCTCCCTCGGTGGCGGCGCTACATGCACTTGGAAAAGAACTAGTAGCTGCTCGGGACATTGGTGGGACTAATAGTTCGACATTGGCCCTCCCGTATCCGTTCTGTGAGGCCTCGTTCAACATGAATGCAACAGGACTCTCGCCTATTCATTTAAGTAGCCCTCCAGGAGAAGAATTAGTGTGGAATTTAAGTAGTTAGATATGGAAATAACTGACATTAACTTTATCAATACTTGTACTTCCATTTATAGATGGAAATTAATTTAGATTATCTAGGTTTACCAATTTAATGGGGTCTGATAATGGCAGTTTTGATGAAAATGATCACGAATCACGAGCCTCCCCAGATTTACTCAAGAATGTAGTCAATATGGGGGCTTCTAGCCTGTCTGCCTCCCTAAGCAAGTCCTCACTGGCAACTCGAATCTAAGATAACTGATTCAACAGTTTCTGATTCGTTTCCCGAGTTGATGATTTTTCACTTACTGCCATCTTAGGCATCTATCACTACCAGGAGCCTAAAATATACTCCAAAACGGATACAAAAGAAAGACAGGAAATTAACGAGCAGGCCCATATAAAAGTAAACTGAAAGGCAGCACTTACTTGTACGTCTTTGTAGAATGCTACTGCGGGATCTCCAATGTCACTGTCATCATTCCAACCCTCCAACAGTTTTTCTGACAAGTGTTTCTCTGGTGAATGAGGACCATTGACACAGAAGATGTAGGCAGCCGATGGAGACAAATAATTTATTGACTTCCTGGCTGGATAGACATATTACAGTGTCCACAGGAAGTGGATGGCGGCAGAAGTCAACGACTCTGATCGGGTAACAGACATGGAGGCGCCAGTGTCATCGTTCCTGTAAATACTGCAGAGTGGCGACCTTGCTTGCAGTACATATTTCTGTCGTGTTCATTGTCAGGGGGAATGCTACCGCTCTCGTAAGTGCAGTCGGAAATAGCTGGCATGCTGCCTTAGCAGCAGACGGCCATGGCCTAGAGCCAGAATCGAGACTGGTGAGTCCAAGGTGTCAGCAGACTGGTGACCCCCAACCCACTCAGGCTGCAGCTGGACCCCAACAGGAGGTCCCAATGAGATGGTGGAGAGACATTGGCAGAAGCCAACACACAGTGGACGCCGATTTGTAACCCAGCTGGCCTTCTTTTGTTCAAGACAAGGCCTGTCGAAATGTCTCGAAAAGCCAGTTATTGGCCCAGTGCCTGGATTATGATTGCAGAACTACCGGCATGCCGTAAGTGCTGATCTTGTAGAATCTAGCAAGCGTCCGGATTTCTGCATTTAACCCCATTTTATGCACACGCTGCTACAATGACAACATAAGTTGAGGGGCACTGCAGGTTCTGTGCCGAAATCGCTGACGTCAACATCAGCATTCCCGAAAGTGATGACGCCAGCATCCGGCGCTGGGATAGTGACATTATTCCTGGCATCCCAGTTCTCCCTCCACCTGTAACCAATGGCGTCACGCATTTTACGAAAATACTGAGTAACCAATGGCGTGCAATCTCAACCCCCCACTCCTTGAGCAATTTTAACTTCTGCGGGTTTATTGCACAAGCACCATAATTTACAGTACGTAAGTCCATCCAGTTGACGCACCACCAACAGCAGCAGCGCAGCACTGGAAAGCAGAAGCCTACCAATAAGCATTAGCCAATTTTTTTTTTCTGTAACAGTGTGGTTATTATTGGTAAGAAATCCGCCACTTTTGTGTCTACCTGTGTGCCGCAATCCAATGCGACGCTAAAGTTACACGTCTTCCGTGCACTTCTATTTTACAGATACTCTGCCCTATTTTAATAAATTAATAACGTTTGTCCTTAGCTTTTTTGCTGTGAGTGTTACAGATGAGGACACACAAAAGTTACTGCCTTTAACACAACAGTAGCAGCAACAGCAGCTGTCAGCTGGGACATTTTTTTTAAAGGGTGGAGCCCCTCCACGCCCACACCGACGTGGTGACCATCTCGAAAGATATACTGTCACCTCCGTATGGTTAGTTACTAATCGAGAATTTCATGGGATGTGGGGCCATTATGTTATCCGTGCGTCTGAATTGGATTAGCCGGCCGGGGTGGCCGAGCGGTTCTGGGCGCTACAGTGTGGAACTGCGCGACCGTTACGGTCGCAGGTTCGAATCCTGCCTCGGGCATCGATGTGTGTGGTGTCCTTAGGTTAGTTAGGTTTAAGTAGTTCTAAGTTCTAGGGGACTGATGACCTCAGCAGTTAAGTCCCATAGTGCTCAGAGCCATTTGAACCATTTTGAATTGGATTGCCCTCTAACATGGTCGCATCGAGGAGATAGGTAGTGAACGAAAAGCGAACGAAGGGTAGCAGTTTCAAGGACAGAGGAAAAAAGTGATAAGTCAAGTGCCAAGGGAAAAAACTGCGATAGTCTGTTCGGTGAGTAAGAACAGCAGCGATTTCTTGCTGTCTGCAACAGATCATGCAAGAGTAGGGTGGTTATTAGTCTTGGGTATAGTGCAATTGTTGTCATAGCTTGCATGAGGGCTTAATTAAATAAAATGCAAATAATTTTAATTTTTTGTTTTAGTAGCTGTATGTCCGATTACGAGGTCTCGTAAACGGTTGGCCCTGACTAGTTTTTGTACGCAATCTGACTGCATAGAGCAACAACAAAGAATGAAATGAAAATTTTCGTTAACACAATTAATTAATTAAGTCCCCAGCAACTATAAAACCTACGAAACCAAAACACAAGTGTAACTGATCTGTGTGTGGGAGTGTGATTCAACGTACACATCTGGCACGGTTCTTCTTCAACAAGGCAAGATATTTTAAATACCATTTATACTGAAGTAATTAAAAGAAATTGAAATACTATAATTGCGTAAGGAAACCAGAATTACACTCTAATACAAGAACACGAGCCAGATGCTTTGTTGACTGAACCTGTAATGACGCATTATTTAAGACACTGAAATAATGAAAAAACAGGGAATATTTTACCTTCATATATATTGACGAAAGCACTCTGATCATTACAATATCTCCATTCGAACGACATCTGCTGTCTAGCCCATCAAACAACTGCATAAAACATGGAACAAGCACTCTCCACTACGACTTCTCGACAAGAACTTTTCACTACGACATCTCCGCAAGCACTCACCACCACGAGTTCTCGACAAGCACTGCCAGTGGGGGCGGCGGAATAATACTCTTTGGCGCAATCTCTGGCGCTGTGGCTCAGTGTAGCCACCTTTCAAGCTTAGGTCGTCATAAAAGAGTCTCAGTCGTATCGAGGAGGGGTACTGCTGGGCTGGGCACCTGCGAAGTCTCTTGGGCCAGCTGCAGCGTCTGCACCGCCAAGATTGTTACATAAATGGTCTGTTGGTCACGATTGGTCATAAATCGATCACTGTTTAAGAGTTTTGGGTGGGTTTGTTTGCTGTTTGTGTGCAACACGACTTAGCTGCGTTGCCGGTTGATTGGCTAGTTTACACCTCGCGGTGCCAGTTAATTTAGCTGTGCTGCGGGGGTTCACCAATATTTGCCATATTTGTGTCTTGATGTTATCCATAGATGGTTAATTGTCCCTAAGTAGTAGTATTTTTGGGCAGTTGTGTTTCCACCTGTGGTTGTGATCGTAGTAACCCAGGTTAAGGATGACAGGACTGTTTGAGTGTCTCGTTTTCCTATTCAGTTGCGTGGCAAGATTTTTGTATATCTCAGTGAGAGTCTCAAGGCGGTATTCTCTGTGAAGGTCCGGGGCCCGTGTGTACCGTGGAGTGTTGCTTACGATACGTATCACTTTATTCTGCAGGCGGCGCAGATGCGTTGGAACTGCATATCCCCAAACTGGAGCTGCATACGACATCACTGGTGTAATTAGTACTGTGTACATGGACCTCGACACCCTCCTATTGAACGCGTTTTGCCTGTTGAGCATGGTGTAAAGCTGTTTGAGCCTGGCGTTTGCTCGTTTGGTGACGTATTCATTGTGGTCCCCCATCTCTGGTTTCTGCTCCAGCCAGATACCGAGATATCTCACTTTCACACAGAAACATATAGTGCCTGTGTGTAGTGTTATTTTTCTGCAGTTTTGGTGTTTGTGCAGGTGTTTCAGTTTTCGTGTGAACAGCACAGCCTCGCACTTGTCGATTTTTTACTTCAACGCACCATGATTCCACTCAAGGCTCCGCAGTTCTGAGAGCTGTCTGTACACATGAATTAATGTTTGACGCTTTCCAGTCTTGCACTAGGATGGCCGTGTCATCCGCTTATATGGCTTCCATCCTGTTTATTGCAGCTGGGAAGTCATTGATGTACAGGTTAAACAAGAGGACCCAGAATTATGTCTTGGGGTACTCTCGCTTGAATACCGTGTTGTGTTTACTGTTTGCCTTGAACGTCAGCACAGAAGCATCTATTGGTAAGATATGTGTGTATGAGACGTATGAGTCCACTAGGGAAACCAGCATCACTGAATGAGACCGTTGTGCCATAGACGATCGAAGTCCTTTTCAATGTCCAGGAACACAGCCCCAGCTGCTTTGTTGGATTTTAGCCGTCTGTGATATATTACGCTACACGAGGAGTTGTTGTGTTGTTGAGTGCTGATTCCTAAAACCGAATTGCCTCGGCCTCGGGGTGTTATTGGTAATGTAGTGCCTAGTGGAACGTTTAAGAATTACCTTCTCAACAATCTTGCTGAGCGAGCACAGTACGCTGATGGGATGGTAATTTTGTGATAGGAAGTGGTCTTTCCCGGGCTTCCTGAACATCGGGGCCTTGGATGCCTTCCAATATTAAGGGAAGCGATCGTGCTGCAGGATGGCATTCGCAGTGTGTGTTAGGTACTCGATAGCTTTATCCGTGAACTCCTGGAGGACACGGTTTTGAATGCCATCGGGACCAGCAGCTTTTCCAGCTATGGTATGCTTGATGACCCTTGAGATTTCATGTATGCTAGTACGTCTTATTTCGTCGTGTGTGGGCTGTGAAGGAAGTCGTGTGATCTCCTGGTCCGTTTCAAGTGCGAAAGCTGCGTCGGAGGGAACCAGGTTCGCTGTGAAAGACGTTGATAGTGTTCTGACCATCAATTCAGCTTTCTCCTCCGCTGAATATGCTGGTCCGTCAGGCCCTTGTAGAGTTTTTACGTAGTTTTTCTCCTTGGTGAGGTGACGGGCTAGTTTCGACACATCAGGTTGTGTGGGATGTAGCTCTCCGAGTGTATTGACCCATTGTGTGGTTTTAAATGTTTGTATCTTTCCCTGTACGGTACCCTGGAAACTGTTAATGTGCTTTTTGTACAACAAGTGCCTGATGGGCTGCCAAAATCTCCTGAGACGCTTTCTCATTGAGATCAGCCCCTGGATTTCAGTGGGCAGTGCTGCTGAGCGTTGTGGTGTGATTGCTGGAACGGTGTCGGCTATTGCGCCCTGAACCGCGACGGTGAGGGCTTCGACAGCTTCATCAGTCTGTGCGGTCTGCGTTATTTCGTGAGTCTCTGGGATACGACTGTCAGGCGTTTCCTTGAACAGTGCCCAGTTCGCGCAATTGCAGTTCAGTATCCTGCGTGGTTCATTGTACTGCAGTGTCTCTTTCGTGTGAAGTACAACAGGGGTGACGTTTGAGGATAGCGCGTTTACAACTTCATCGTTGAGTGTGACTATGACGCCCTTGATGGGGGCTATGTCTGTCACGCCTGGCCTGTGATCCCTCTGATTGAATATGAGCGTAGGCTCGGCCACCGCTAGTCTAATGTTGTTGTATGTTAACCGGGGACCTAGAAACGACGGAGAGGCTACGTCCCCGCCGCAGCTGCAGTGGTCCACAACCCAACGACGACTGCCGCAGTCCACTTCACCCCTCCGCCGCCCCACACCGAACCCAGGATTATTGTGCGGACCCCCCCCCCCCCTTAGGGAACGTTCACGCCAGACAAATGTAACCCCTATGTTTGCATGGTAGAGTAATGGTGGTGCACGCGTACGTGGAGAACTTGTTTGCGCAGCAATCGCCGACATAGTGTAGCTGAGGCGGAATAAGGGGAACCAGCCATCATTCGCCGGGGCAGATGAAAAACCGCCTAAAAACCACCCACACACTGGCCGGCTCACCGGACCTCGACACAAGTCCGCCGGGCGGATTCGTGCCGGGGACCAGGCGCTCTCCTTCCCACTCCGGAAAGCCGTACGTTAGGCCGCTCGGCGGGCTAGTCTAATGTAGTTTCGGCTTAGTGCTTGTTCGTATAGATTTCTGCTGCTCGCGTTTCGTATGCTGAGTTCCAGCCAGGGTGTTTAGCCAGCGCCTATTACTCGCGGTGCTGTGCTGAGTAATGTGCTGATATCGCGTGGTACAAAGTTGTCAGGAGGATTGTATTCCGATATCAGCTAGTGTTCGCTCCGTTGAGCTTGACCGTGACAGCCGTGGCCTCTAATCTTTCAAGTGCAGGGAGCTCGATGTTTGTGTGTTCTATGTCTTGGTGTATGATGATTGCTGTTCCAGCCGCAGCCGCGCAGATCGGTCGGTCGGTTTGGTAGACGCAATAGCCTGGAAAGCGTAGCTGTCTGTGTGGCTGGAGTTTAGTTTCGTTCACGAGAGTGGTCCAGATTCCCTTACCCTCTATGAACACGGCTAGTTCAACCCTTTTGTTGGCGACCCCTTTGCAGTCCATAACACATCTGAAGAAGCCTATCGTTCAGTACTCGTCAGCCCTCGTTTTACTACAAAAACAGGGTTATCAGCACCACCTGATGATGGCGGAACGGTTATTCGCCGAAATATCGTGGAACTTCGATGATCGGATCCGGCTGGACACCCGAGAACCTTGGATACAGGGTTATTACCAGTTTTGCAGGCACGCATCACGTCACTTCATTGTGGCGATAGTGTTATATTGTTCCAGTGCATGTGTATTTCACAGATGCTATCATAGACTAGTAACGTTCATACTTAGGCCTTTTGTTGTTGTTATTATTAGAGATGAGGACGCGCGGAAGTTCCTGCATGAACCACAGCAGCAGCGGTCATTGTACAAAGGGTGCCTGCAGAACTGCTTTTGTTTGCGTATGTCGTAACATAGCCGCAGCCAGAACTCGAGCTGCTGGCAAGCTGCACAAGAATACTGCTCTTTGCCAACGCTTATCACCTGACAGCAAGTGGACCTGAGCACGTGAATGTGAGTGTATCGCCAGGAAGTGACTTCGAAGTAGTAATAGTAGTAGAAATCGCACAAAGTGTTGGTGCTTAAGTTGAGTATTCATGGTACACATGGAACTACATTTGTGGTATGATAGAACATGTAGAGACGATGACTGCAGACTCCAATTGACATACATATGCTTGGTTGTAAGATGTGTTTGGTAGAAATGTTTGGTTAGGCAATGTTAGAATTAACTTCATGGCACATGAACATATACACTCCTGGAAATTGAAATAAGAACACCGTGAATTCATTGTCCCAGGAAGGGGAAACTTTATTGATACATTCCTGGGGTTAGGTACATCACATGATCACACTGACAGAACCACAGGCACATAGACACAGGCAACAGAGCATGCACAATGTCGGCACTAGTACAGTGTATATCCACCCTTCGCAGCAATGCAGTCTGCTATTCTCCCATGGAGACGATCGTAGAGATGCTGGATGTAGTCCTGTGGAACGGCTTGCCATGCCATTTCCACCTGGCGCCTCAGTTGGACCAGCGTTCGTGCTGGACGTGCAGACCGCGTGAGACGACGCTTCATCCAGTCCCAAACATGCTCAATGGGGAATAGATCCGGAGATCTTGCTGGCCAGGGTAGTTGACTTACACCTTCTAGAGCACGTTGGGTGGCACGGGATACATACGGACGTGCATTGTCCTGTTGGAACAGCAAGTTCCCTTGCCGGTCTAGGAATGGTAGAACGATGGGTTCGATGACGGTTTGGATGTACCGTGCACTATTCAGTGTCCCCTCGACGATCACCAGTGGTGTACGGCCAGTGTAGGAGATCGCTCCCCACACCATGATGCCGGGTGTTGGCCCTGTGTGCCTCGGTCGTATGCAGTCCTGATTGTGGCGCTCACCAGCACGGCGCCAAACACGCATACGACCATCATTGGCACCAAGGCAGAAGCGACTCTCATCGCTGAAGACGACACGTCTCCATTCGTCCCTCCATTCACGCCTGTCGCGACACCACTGGAGGCGGGCTGCACGATGTTGGGGCGTGAGCGGAAGACGGCCTAACGGTGTGCGGGACCGTAGCCCAGCTTCATGGAGACGGTTGCGAATGGTCCTCGCCGATACCCCAGGAGCAACAGTGTCCCTAATTTGCTGGGAAGTGGCGGTGCGGTCCCCTACGGCACTGCGTAGGGTCCTACGGTCTTGGCGTGCATCCGTGCGTCGCTGCGGTCCGGTCCCAGGTCGACGGGCACGTGCACCTTCCGCCGACCACTGGCGACAACATCGATGTACTGTGGAGACCTCACGCCCCACGTGTTGAGCAATTCGGCGGTACGTCCACCCGGCCTCCCGCATGCCCACTATACGCCCTCGCTCAAAGTCCGTCAACTGCACATACGGTTCACGTCCACGCTGTCGCGGCATGCTACCAGTGTTAAAGACTGCGATGGAGCTCCATATGCCACGGCAAACTGGCTGACACTGATGGCGGCGGTGCACAAATGCTGCGCAGCTAGCGCCATTCGACGGCCAACACCGCGGTTCCTGGTGTGTCCGCTGTGCCGTGCGTGTGATCATTGCTTGTACAGCCCTCACGCAGTGTCCGGAGCAAGTATGGTGGGTCTGACACACCGGTGTCAATGTGTTCTTTTTTCCATTTCCAGGAGTGTATGTAGAACACTGAACTGTTGTTAAACGTAAAGATATTTGTTGTGGATTATCAATTGCAATGGACGTATTGTGCCATTGGTGTCCACATGTAAGAAGGGCGTACTTCGCATATGTTGACTATTTGCACAACAACAGCATAAATATGGATGAAGTGTAGCAGTGCATAAATGCCTTCACACCCCCTGTACGAAAGTGTATGTGTCGAACCTATCAATTTGGTAGAAGCTGAGTTCACAAACGGTATTCTAACGTATGCATTCGGCACAATGAAATACAGGATGAATTTAAGGCTTGCAGAACACAGCTTTTGGTGAAGTACTATGCTAATATGTAATGATTGTAAATAAATGTACACATGTAAACAAACCAAAGAAATACATTCCCTACCAAAAAAACGATATTTTTATTTCTCCCATGTCCTATCCAGCTATTCTGTTACTAGTAGCAAGATACAAACTTGCATTTTATGAAAGTACTTTCTTTAATCATTTATTGAGGTGCTGACGTGACTGCTGCCTCTACTTCTATCGATCTTTGCTGGAGTCGACGTTATGATTTACAGCACAACATGGAGGTGACCAGTACAGAGTAGGGTGAGCACGCTGGAAATACTGTTTTTTGTTCACATGTGGACAAGAGTAGTCAGAAACTGTAATCACAGTAAGATATATTGACAGTACAAAAAATAATGGCATCATAGCATGCTCTATTTATGCTGAATGTCAATGCCTTTGCTTGTGCCATATATGCCATTTAGAGTGGATTTAGTAATATTATTGTATTTATTACTTTTTTGGGCTTTTATTCGCCCCTTTGTGCTGTAGCCTTGCCTACGTACGTTTGTGGTAAGTAATATTTCGCCATATGCCTGTTTCTCTTCCGGTAGATACTTGCCAGGACTTGAAGTTATGAAGAATATTAGATCTAAAAAACTAGGTGTTCTCTCAAATTTCGTATTCCCAATCTCTACAGCATCGCTGATCAAATGTATAGGATGAGTACCTAGCCTATATGGCTCATCCTTGCTGTCCCCATATGTGCTGTACAATTCTCCATCATGATGTTTGTTAATGTAAGCAGTAATAGTGTTTCTTTCCTCTTCTTCCTCTTCTGCACTTCTACCTGCATCCATAGTTCGCTAGAACCTTTTCATATTTTCTGTCACAGGTTTAAACGTTTCTGAGAGAGACTATTCTCGTTGCAGCTATCCTAATTTTATCAATCGTAATTACAGTTAAATAGCCTTCCGCAATTCAGTAACTTTACACTTCGTTGCCGACGTGCTGCTGTATATTAAGCCAGTTTTGTGATGGTATACAACTTATATATACTCTGATAATACTGGTGGTATGGGAGTCAAGTACCTTAGCTGTTGCATTGACGTACCCACGCATACTTTTACCTTTGTGTTATCTTTTACAATTTTCTGATTGAAATGTAGTTCATACTGCTATATTCTAGCATTCAACCGCTCCATCTCACCATTTTTAGCTAGCGCCTCAGTAAGATTTTCCAGTTCTATTATTTTTGCGCTGATTGTCTCGATTCCTCTATCAACATATATATGTGTACTCCAGATGCTTGGAACGAGTGGCCAGCACACATGCAGATTTGTCCATAGTCTACATTATATTGATTCAGTCGCATATTGGTATACTAACTTTTATGCAGAAATTCCTGGAAGTTTCATTTATATCGATCACCATTCAGTTTCCTCTTTTTATCAATCACCAGAAAGCCATATTGTGCGTGATTCCAGAATCAGTGCTTATGCTAACAAAGTCATTGAACATCATGTTCTTACATGCACTTGGTAAATGTGTTTTAAATTTATATTGTCCTGTTTGAATCGATAATAAAGTTTTCATTAGCCCCCACCACTGGCCTTTGTGCCCTTGAGTATGTCTCATGCAAATAAAACACATCGGAATTTTGTATTTGTGAGGATCCACAGCTTCCAGATGCTGAATAAACATAAAACACATAGACTTTCATATGATGACCGAAATAAAAATATTTGCATAATATCGGATCCTGGTTTTCCACTCTTACATCATCAAATAAGAGTACACTGTTTGGTTTTACTTCCTCTATCAAGGCCACGCAAAGTTTCCTATAATACTTGATATTCAGGTTGAAATGTGGCTTTTGAAAATATATGTATATGTTCAAAACGAATCACTTCAGGTTGTGTTGGGAGTAAAAGAATAAGATTAGTCTTCCCACAGTCAGTTGTCCTGACAATCAAAGCACGTACTTTATCATGGAATAGTGAACTATTTCTCTTTTTGCCCTGGTTTCCGGTACCATTGCAGACGAATGTCGCCTACCACAAGGGCTTTGTGATGAGTTTGTTTCATCTACTCGATCATGGTGGTGACTGTTAATTTATCTTTGGATACAGGAATTTATAGATAAGTAAATAGTAGAAAATAAGTATGAGTGTAGTTCTGTGCCTGTTCTGTGCCTGTATCTGTTTCACGTATTTCAATTTATATCAATGCCAGCATGGATCATAGAGTCGTATATGGTTTTATTCTGATGGTCGTTAAGTTTTGCATGTGTTATCAAGCAGAATGGTTCCCAGTTCACAACAGAACTGGTAGACCATACTGTACTGCGTTTGCTAGTAAGCATTATATTATTTGTTGTACTTTTGTAGATATGTGCATTCTGTCGTCAAATATTTTAACTGTCCATGGGAAGTCCCCTGCAGAGATTGTATGTTCACACAGTATCACATGGGGGGTAGCACGTTTCTGTGGAACAAAGCAAAGATCTGCACTGAAGCACCCACGGGCAAATCCAGCAATAATGTTACTTTGACATCACTAAATCGTAGTTTTTCAAGTACTACCACTGGATAGAGCTCACAATCTAACTTCGTACCGACACTGATACATTTAATACCCTATTCATTTAAAATTCAGATATGGTTATACAACATTATTTTTATGTCGGGCAACTGCTGCTGCTATGATGGTGGCGCTTTGTCTGTAAGAAGAACAAATTGTTTAGGCATATTATGTATGTCTATATTACTCTCAGCATATTTTTTTTTCATCATCGGTACTAATACTTACATGATGACTGCCTTGCCACCATACACCTTGACATGTTCACATACATGCTTGACCAGTTTATCGATAGCTGTAAATATATGTTTTTCAGTGCAGTAAATAATGTTATTATGTTTGAGACTAAATATAGTGTTCACTGTTATCTTAGCACCGAGTGCATGTTTCAGTGGTTAAAAGTTTTTTGATCACAAAATTAATTATGGCCACTGACAGGATGTTCCGCAGGCGGGTGCCGCATGTGTGACACCAACTTGGCGCCAGCGTGATGCTGACACAATGCTGACAGCACACTGGCGTGACACCAGTGACGCCTGAGGGACACTGGTGATGATGACATGATGACCCTTTTACAATACCATGCATGCACCATATGTATCAGTGTGATGCTGTTGTGGTGCTGGTGTGACACTGGTGTGATGTTGTCCTGATGCCAATGCCATGCCATCACTGTGAGATCGTTGGTATACTTTTGGAAGTGAAAGCATTATCACATCTAAGATAGACACAAAGACCATCGCTTACCACAGAAGTACATGAATAAATGCCAACTAGCTTCGCAGACGATGAAGAGACTAAAGAAATGTATGATGAGGCAAAAGAAATTACTCAGAATGTTAGAGGAGACGAAAATTTAATTGCGATGAGGGCATGGAAATCAATAGTAGGACAGGGAAGAGTAGGAAAACTAGTAGCTGAATATGGACTGGGGGAAAGGAATGAAACAGGAAGCTGCCTGGTAGAATTTTGCACAGAGCATCTGTTGGATCTTGCCCACTCGTCGCTTATAGGATGCCTAAAGGATGCTGCGTCCTCGGAATGCTATATAACAATTCAAACAAATAACATTAGTAAGAAGCAAAGAAGGGAAAGCAGACAGGTGGAAGGAGGATATAGAGGGTCTATACACGGGCGATGTTCTTGAGGACAATATTATGGAAATGGAAGAGGATGTACATGAAGATGAAATGGGAGACATGATACTGCGTGAAGAGTTTGACAGACCACTGAAAGATCTAAGTCGAAATAAGGCCCCGAGAGTAGATAACATTCCATTAGAACTACTGACAGCCTTGGGAGAGCCAGCCTTGACAAAACTCTACCATCTGGTGAGCAAGGTGTATGAGACAGGCGAAATACCCTCAGACTTCAAGACGAATATAATAATTCCAATCCCAAAAATAGCAGGTCTTGACAGGTTTGAAAACTACCGAACTATCAGTTTAATAAGCCTCGGCTGCAAAATACTAACACGAATTCTTTACAGACGAATGGAAAAACTAATAGAAGCCGGCCTCGGGGAAGATCAGTTTGGATTCCGTAGAAACGTTGCAACACTTGAGCCAATACTGATCCTACGACTTATCTTAGAAAGTACGAGTTTACGGAAAGGCAAACCTAAGTTTCTAGCATTTGTAGACTTAGAGAAAGCTTTTGACAATGTTGACTGGTATACTCTCTTTCAAATTCTGAAGGTGCCATGGGTAAAATACAGGGAGCGAAATGCTATTTACAATTTGTACAGAATCCAAATGGCAGTTATAAGAGTCGAGGGACATGAAAGGGAAGCAGTAGTTGGGAAGGGAGTGAGACAGGGTTGTAGCCTATCCCCGATGTTATTCAATCTGTATATTGAGCAAGCAGTAAAGGAAACAAAAGACAAATTCGGAGTAGGTATTAAAATCCATGGAGAAGAAATAAAAACTTTGAGGTTCACCGATGACATTGTAATTCTGTCAGAGACAGCGAAGGACCTGGAAGAGCAGCTGAACGGAATAGACCTTGTCTTGAAAGGAGGATATAAGACGAACATCAACAAAAGCAAAACGAGGATAATGGAATGTAGTCGAATTAAATCGGATGATGCTGAGGGAATTAGATTATGAAATGAGACGCTTAAAGTAGTAAATGAGTTTTGCTATTTGGGGAGCAAAACAACTGTTGATGGTCGAAGTAGAGAGAATATAAAATGTAGACTAGCTACGGCAAGGAAAGCGTTTCTGAAGAAGACAAATTTCTTAAGCTCGAGTATAGATTTAAGTGTCAGGAAGTCGTTTCTGAAAGTATTTGTGTTGTGTGTAGCCATGTATGAAAGTGAAGCGTGGACGATAAATAGTTTAGACAAGAAGAGTATAGAAGCTTTCGAAATGTGGTGCTACAGAAGAATGCTGAAGATTAGATGGGTAGATCACATAACTAATGAGGAGGTATTGAATAGAATTGGGGAGAAGAGCAATTTGTGGCACAACTTGACTAGAAGAAGGGATCGGTTGGTAGGACACATTCTGAGACATCAAGGGATGCCCAATTTAGTACTGGATGGAAGTGTGGGGGCGAAAAATCGTAGAGGGAGACCAAGAGATGAATACTAAACAGATTCAGAAGGACGTAGGTTGCAATAGGTACTGGGAGATGAAGAAGCTTGCACAGGATAGAGTAGCATGGAGAGCTGCATCAAACCAATCTCTGGACTGAAGACCACAACAACAACAACAACAACATTAGTGGTTTTATTTCAAATAAGCAGATTGACAATACTTAACTTTGAGTTTTACAAGTAGTAGTCGCCAACGAGGGGCGCCATGCAATATCATTTAGAGTCCTTGGTTATGTGTAATGTTCCTGGAAGTTTACACGCGTCACTAATACTGCTTGGCGAATCCTGTTGACTATTGTCCGTATACGGAGCCGATCTGAGCTGCCGAGGCTGGCAGGGGAGGCGCTTATATTCACTTCTTGCAGGGGGAGGGGGGGGGGGCTCCTGGCGTGGCTCGGTCCTTATCAGCAGGCTGTTGTCTGACGTTTCCTCACCGCCTCCTCTGGTGTTCCATTCCTCGTCTTCGTTCCGGCGCTTGTAGTTACGCCAGAACAGCATCATTTAATCATCACTAACACTCGGTTTAAGTAACATAAAAGAAGATTGTATACGTGGAAGAGACCTGGAGAAACAAGAAAGTTTCTGGTTGATTATAGAATGATAAGACAGAGATTTTGGAACTAGATTTTAAACGGTAAGAAACTTCCAAGGGCAGATGTGAACTCTTACCACAGTGTCTTAGTTATGCACCGTAGATTAAAACTGAAGAAACTGCAAATAGGTTGGAATTTAAGAAGATGGGAGTTGGATAAACCGAAAGAACCACAGGTTGTAGATAGTTTCTGAGGGAGCGTTAGACAACGGTTGACTAGAACAGGGGAATGGATAGCTTTAAAAGATGAAATAGTGAAGGCAACAGAATATCAAATAGGTAAAAAGACAATTGCTAGTAGAAATCTTTGCATAACACATGCGATATTGAATTTAACTGTTGAAAGGAGAACATACAAAAGTGCACCAGATGAAACAGGTGAAAGGGAATAAAAACCGTTAAAAATGAGATTGACAGGAAGTTAAAAATGGCTAATCAGCAATGCCTAAAGGACAAATGTATGGATTTAGAAGCAAATTTCACTAGAGGAAAGCTAAATACGAACTACAGGAAAATTAAAGTAGCCTTTGGGGGAAAGAGAAGCAGCTGTTTGAATTGTATTGAACCGTATGAATATCAAGAACTCAGACAGGAAAGCAGTACCAACAAAAGAAGGGAAATCTGAAAGGGGAAGAAACATATAGAGGGGCTATATAAGGGAGATAAACTAGAAGGCAAGATTATAGAAAGGGTAGTGGACGTTAGTGAACATGAGATTTGAGATACACTGCGAAAAGAATTTGATAGACCACTGAAAGACCCCAGGACCAGATGATATTCCATCAGAATTACTGATAGCCTTAGGAGAGCGACCCATGACATAACTCTTCCATCTGGTGTGCAAGATGTGTGAGGCGAAATATCGTCAGACTTTAAGAAGAAAGTAATACCCTACTGGCCATTAAAATTGCTACACCAAGAAGAAATGCAGATGATTAACGGGTATTCATTGAGCAAATATACTAGAACTGACATTTGATTACATTTTCACGCAATTTGGGTGCATAGAACCTTAGAAATCAGTACCCAGAACAACCACCTCTGGCCGTAATAACGGCCTTGATACGGCTGGGCATTGAGTCAAACAGAGCTTGGATGGCGTGTGCAGGTATAGGTCCCCATGCAGTTTCAACACGATACCACAGTTCATCAAGAGTAGTGACTGGCGTATTGTGACGAGCCAGTTGTTCGGCCACCATTGACCAGACGTTTTCAATTGATGAGAGATCTGGAGAATGTGCTGGCCAGGGCAGCAGTCGACCATTTTCTGTATCCAGAAAGGCCCGTACAGGACCTGCAACATGCGGTCGTGCATTATTTTGCTGAAATGTAGCGTTTCGCAGGGATCGAATGAAGGGTAGAGCCACGGGTCGTAACACATCTGAAATGTAACGTCCACTGTTCAAAGTGCCGTCAGTGCGAACAAGAGTTGACCGAGACGTGTAACCAATGGCACCCCATACCATCACGCCGGGTGATACGCCAGTATGCCACTGACGAATACACGCTTCCAATGTGCGTTCACCGCGATGTCGCCGAACAGTGATGCGACCATCATGATGCTGTAAACAGAACCTGGATTCATCCGAAAAAATGACGTTTTGCCATTCGTGCACCTTGTTTCGTCGTTGAGTACACCATCGAAGGCGCTCCTGTCTGTGATGCACCGTCAAGGGTAACCGCAGCCATGGTCTCCGAGCTGATAGGTTATGCTGCTGCAAACGTCGTCGAACTGTTCGTGCATATGATTGTTGTCTTGCAAACGTCCCCATCTGTTGACTCAGGGATCGAGACGTGGCTGCACGATCCGTTACAGCCATACGGATAAGATGCCTGTCATCTCGACTGCTAGTGATTCGAGGCCGTTGGGATCCAGCACGGCGTTCGTATTACCCTCCTAACCCACCGATTCCATATTCTGCTAACAGTCATTGGATCTCGACCAACGCGAGCAGCAATGTCGCGATACGATAAACCGCAATCGCGATAGGCTACAATCCAACTTAAATCAAAGTCGGAAACGTGATGGTACGCATTTCTCCTCCTTACACGAGCCATCACAATAACGTTTCACCAGGTAACGCTGGTCAAATGCTGTTTGTGTATGAGAAATCGGTTGGAAACTTTCCTCATGTCAGCACGTTGTAGGTGTCGTCACCGGCGCCAACCTTGTGTGAATGCTCTGAAAAGCTAATCATTTGCATATCACAGCATCTTCTTCCTGTAGGTTAAATTTCGCGTCTGTAGCACGTCATCTTCGTGGTGTAGCAGTTTTAATGGCCAGTAGTGTAATTCCAATTCCAAAGAAAGCAGGTGCTGATAGGGGTGAAAATTACCGAACTATCAGTTAAATAAGTCATGGCTGCAAAATAGTAACACTTCTGTCATTACAGAACTGCTGTCAGACCACAGTTTCTGTATGTCGAAGAGACCCTCTTGATGAAGAGAAAAGGCACGATGGATGACCTGGAGAAAGCCGGAAGACGTATTCTCAGAAAAATTCATGGCCAGAGATTGCTACCAGATGAAATCTACCGATTGAAGTCTAATTCTGAACTGTATCAACAGTTAGAATCGGCCAACACCAGTATGTGACGTAGGAGGCTCAATTTCTATGGACACCTACAACCAATGAACAACAATAAGCTTTTCAAGAAGATCTTCTCATTGGTTAAAAGCTACAAGACTGGAAGCCTGTGGCTTAATGAAGTACTAAAGGACTCTCTATTCGGCTGGGATCTCTGATCTAGAGGTAGAAGATCGTTCCAAATTTTGTGCTATGGCAGAGTCTTGGACCCCACCACCTAGAGTCCCTAAACGTTGGAATCCCCATTCACAGGAGAAGAAGGAGAAATTATCAGCAGGGTTCAAGAGATACTGGGAACGGAAGAGAACATCGAAGAAGAACTAGTCATAAGCGCTTCTTAGTGGGCTTAAATCGATAATAATAACTAACACGAATTCCTTACAGAAGGATGGAAAAACTGGTAGAAGTCGACCTCAGAGAAGATCACTTTGGATTCCGGAGAAATATAGGAAAACGTGAGGCAGTACTGATGCTATGACTTATTTGAGAAAATAGGTTAAAGGAAAGACAAACCTACGTTTATAGCATTTGAGACTTAGAGAATGCTTTTGACAGTGTTGACTGAAATACCCTCTTCGAAATTCTGAAGGTGGCAGTGGTAAAATAATGGGGCGAAAGGATATTTACAACGTGTAGAAACCAGATGGCAGTTATAAGAGTTGAGGGGCATGAAAGGGAAATGGTGGTTGAGAAGAAAGTGAGGCGGAGTTGTTGTCTATCCCTTATGTTACGCAATCCGTACATTGAACAACCGGTAAAGTAAACAAAAGAAAAATATGGGGTAAGAATTAAAATTCAGGGAGAAGAAATAAAGACTTGGAGGCTTGCCAGTGACGTAGTAATTCTGCCAGAGACAGCAAAGGACTTGGAAGAGCAGTTGAAAGGAATGGGCATTATCTTGAAAGGAGGATATAATATGGACATCAACAAATGCAAAACGAGGATAATGGAATGTAGTCGAATTAAGTGAAGTCGAGCGTATTAGACTGGGAAATGAGACACTTACAGTAGTAGCTAAGTTTTGCTATTTGGGTAGCAAAATAGCTAATAATGGCCGAAGTAGCGAGAATATAAAATGTATTCTGGCATTGACAAGAAAAACAGCGCCATCTATCACAAAACGAAAAAAGTGGTCCAACTAAAACATTCATATTTCTTTACGTACTACACGAATATGTAATAAAAAATGGGGGTTCTTATTTTAAAAAACGCAGTTGATATCCGTTTGACCTATGGCAGCGCCATCTAGAGGGGCCAACCATAGCGCCATCTGATTTCCCCCTTCAAGCTAGACGAGTTTCGTTCTTTGTAGTTTTTTCGTTTGACGCTTATTTCGTGAGATATTTGGCCCGGTCATGATCAATGGACCACCCTGTATAAAAATATATTCTTATTCTGGTTGGTTACTGTGTAACACGTCAGCTTAGTCGCCGTGCATGGCTACTTAGCATTAAAGTATTGGAGAAGGGGTGAGGGTTGGGGGGAGTGGGAAGCAGGATATTCAGAAAGGTACCTATATTGGCATTACGCTAAGATGTGCGTGGGATGATCGGAAAGGGAGGAAAGAGAGTAAGAAGGGGTAGGCACGTGAAGTCACTATACATCAACGTGTGTTACAGGTAAGCACATTACGACTAACATTTAAACAGAAATAAATAGGAATCCAAAAACTTTTAAAACTTTTTGTAAAAAACATAATGTCTGCCCTTATAAGAGAGTGACGCCGGCACCTCGCTCGGCATGAAGTGGAGAGTTCCTGAGAGTCCTCGTGACACGGCTGTAGCTTTCCAGCAACAGCTGCCCTGGAAGATTCCCGTGACCTGCGGCGCCACATTCCTCCACATAGGGGGGCGTGGCGCGTCCGACCCAGTCCCGTCACGGAACTCGGCAGGCGTTCAACGAGGTGCGTCAACAAGGCCTTTGGAACTTAGCGCCACAACTGCAGTATCTCAAACAGCGGATCTGATTATTGTGCGACCCTGCACAACAGTGTATTAATGCGGACAGTTTTAGGATTTAATGTAGGACATTTCCTCTGTGACCAACTTTCTTTCCCTGTGCCGATCACGTAATGGTAGCCACCGGAATACGATACGTCTCTTTAACTGTCAACCACGAATGTACGATAACAGCTTTCATATCTATGTCGGCTACAGGGTCGTAGAAAAGTGCATAAGGCCGTGTTACACAGTAAAATGAGTTTGTCTTTTGTCTATTATCAGAAACATTTTATAAAAACTTTGATGGTGCACTGGCGAACTTCGATTACATTCTTTTAAAGTAGCGTGGTACTAGCTCTTATAAGAGATATCTTAAACATCTTATAATTAAAGGTTTTCCTTAGACATTTAACTCTCTTTTTATTATCTACGATAATGATCGAAGCAGACGAAATGAATTAAAATTGGTGTTGCGGCCGGGATTTTTGTTTTTAGTCTCATTCTGTTCGTTTTCGTTCATTGCATGTGCTCGCGGCGGACACCCATTTCAGTTAGTCGTTGATCCATTAACTCAGTTTTTTTATTACAGAGGGCAGCTGACTCTCTGACCGAAAATGCTGAGTTACCGTGCCGGCGGAACTCGTACCCGCGTCTTACTGCTTGCTAGGCAGAAATGCTAACTGTTACACCACCGCAGTACGGCGGTCAACATTGCTGCACGAACTGCTTAGCTGAGTACAGCAATGTCGACCATCGTACTGCGGTGGCGTAATGGTTATCATTTCTGTATAGTTAACACGTAGACCCGGGTTCGAGTCCTGGCCGGAGCACAAATTTTAATTCATTCCGTCTGTTTTGATCATTATATCCTAAACAGCTTCGACACAGTAATACGTACCTAACAACTACTGCACAGCGAAGTAGATGCTTCCACCTACAAACTTAACTAAAGTGTCTGTAGGTGTAATTACTTCCAAATAATTCTAAAGTTTTAATCACATGATGCAACCGTCATTTCTTTACCATGCAGTCTGAGGCTGCATTGTAAATGAATACCGCCTCACCCATCTTCTTTTGTTGAAGAGTACAAATCTGTGAATTTGCTGTAATCTTAAGTCAGTGAGATAGTACATTTATGCTTCTTTCGTCTGGAAGCACTTCGGCAAAAGCAATAGCGACATATTCAGTTAATTACTGCAGAGGATGGACAATGGTGGTTTTATCGCACTGAGACATACTTGAAGTAACATCTGCAGTATTAATTACCACTTCGTCTGGAATTGACACATTTTGAGACAGCTTTTGACTTTCTTCCAGTCAAATCTGTACTAGCAGCGCTGTAGAAAGAATACACTGATTCAATATGTATCAGTGTACTAATGAACGCATTGTAAAATTTATTGCCAGGGCTTTCATTAGGTTCCATCAGAATCCTAAGAAATGTAGAACTGAAAGTGGATTCAGGCAACGAGACCCCATTTCATTAAAATTATTCTCAGCAGTGTTGAAGGGAAATTTCAGATCCTTGAACTGGGAACCCGAATAGTGAATACGTATTCACGGAAGATATCGTGTAACACGTCATTTCTGGCTGCGCCTGTGGACGTTCCCTCTCGGCTATTGTGAATTCCAGAGCCCGTTTTCAGAGCAGAGTGGAAGGGGGGCTTTGTCCAGCCTGGAGGTAATGTGTCAGACTATCCACAATCCGTCCGAAGCGGTTTGTGGTCGGAACCTACTATACTGGCAGCCATCGTGGTTGTAGGAGGTAAGTAGTGGGTACTGTGGAGCGAAGTTGGTGATACAGTTAAACATTTATGGAAGTCGATAGTTGGTTATCCTTCGTGACCAGCTAAGTTAATTTTTCAGTATGAAGAAGTTAAAACTCTCCACCTGTGTTCTTGAACGTGGGCGTGTAATTCCGTAGAGACATTTCTGATTTTATTGTCAAGTACTGCGGCTTAATGCGTGTGTTCGTGGTTTGTCAGAAGAGGTTTTGTCCCACGTAGTGAAGCGTTTATGCAACTGGAGGTGGTGTTTAATAAAAGTGGCGTACTTGGCGAGATTTTATTATTGTAGCAAATAAATTTAATTCGTATTCCTGGAAACTTTAAGTGTGGCGTTTTTTGAGTGACTTATTACCTCTTGACTGCTTACTATTAAGCTGTTTTATCTTCTTGTAGATTACTGACTCGAGCAATCTGGAGGTGATACATGAAGTACTGGCATTGGACGTTATTCAGTCCAAATCTCGGGGTCAGAATATTCCTGAGTGTAGCAAAAGCAATAATTATTGATTCTAGCGTAGCGACAACGTAAACCCTACATACGCACATGTACAGCACACATGCATAGCACACATACAAGGTAATTATAATTAAACTTCAGATGTTCTAAGTGCTGCAGTCAAGGTTGTGTACATCGCAGGACACTGAAACATCATTCATTAATCGGTGCGTTCACAGAGTACGCTTAAAAAATAGTTGTTCCATTTTCTGCTACTACTGTACGCAGTCAGAATGTGCAATGTTTCCTGTTTTGACGTCAATACACTGTTTCGCATGATCTACATCTACATCTACATGGTTACTCTGCAATTCACACTTAAGTGCCTGGCAGAGGGTTCATCGAACCACTTTGATACTACTTCTCTACCATTCCACTCTCGAATGGCGCGTGGGGAAAAGGAACACCTAAATCTTTCCGTTCGAGCTCTGATTTCTCTTATTTTATTATGATGACCATTTCTCCCTACGTAGGTTGGTGCCAACAAAATATTTTCGCATTCGGAAGAGAAAGCTGGTGATTGAAATTTCGTAAATAGATCTCGCCGCGAAGAAAGCGGCCTTTGTATCAGTGACTGCCATCCCAACTCGCGTATCGTATCAGTGACACTCTCACCCCTATTCCGCGATAACACGAAACGAGCTGCCCTTCTTTGCACTTTTTCGATGTCCTCCATCAATCCTACCTGGTAAGGATCCCACACCGTGCAGCAGTATTCCAGCAGAGGACGGACATGTGTAATGTAGGCTGTCTGTTTAGTGGGTTTGTCGCATCTTCGAAGTGTTCTGTCAACAAAGCGCAGTCTTTCTTTCACCTTCCCCACAATATTATCTATGTGGTCTTTCCAATTTAAGTTCCTCGTAATTGTAATTCCTAGGTATTTAGCCGAATTGACAGCCCTTAGATTTGTGCGATTTATCGTATACCCAAAATTTATTGGATTTCTTTTAGTACCCAGGTGGATGACCTCTCATTTTTCTTTGTTTAGTGCCAATTGCCACTCGCACCATACAGTGATTCTCTCTAGATCATTTTGTAATTGGAATCGATCGTCTGATGATTTTACTAGACGATAAATTACAGCGTCATCTGCAAACAATCTAAGGGGGCTGCTCAGATTATCACCTAGGTAATTTATGTAAATCAGGAACAGCAGAGGGCCTATGACACTACCTTGCGGAACGCCAGATATCATTTCTGTTGTACTCGATTATTTACCGTCTATCACTACGAACTGTGACCTCTCTGAGAGGAAATCATGAATCAAGCCACACAATTGAGATGATACTTCATATGCACCCAATTTGATTAACAGTAGCTTGTGAGGAACGGTATCAAAAGTGTTCTGGAAATCTAGGAGTATGGAATCGATCTGAGATCCCTTGCCGACAACACTCATTACTTCACTGCCAAGTAGCACAGTTAGACGAAATTTGGACCATATAAAGAAAGAACTGCTAAAGTATAGTACACAAGGTAACTGAACGAAATACACAATGAAACAGGCAGAAATTAAACTCTGATTCAAAGAAAATAATTACACTGAAGTCAGCGCGATTCATGCTGGTCTGCAGGACATTACAAAAGGCGGTACGTGATCGAGAAAAATCGATTTTCGGTTTTCATCATATTTCGATAGATTAGGGTTTTATTGAAGTACTCTGAAAAGGATTTTGCTGAAAAATTTTTTTTCGAGCATTTAAAGAACATTTTCCTACCATGTGTGCTTATGTGCCACGCCCACTTTTCTCTCACCCACTGTCAACTCACCCACCGTCTACTCTAAGCCATATGGAGATGCCATTATTGGCAAAATAGAATGTGTAGGCCATGTTCAAAAACGTTTGGGAACAAGGCTGAGAAAACTAAATGTTGATCTGAGAGGAAAAAAATTAGAAGATGGAAAATTGTTGACCGGACAGGTCGGTTAACTGAAACTGAGATAGAAAACTTGCAGGTATACTATGGGCAGACAATTAGGAGAAATAAAGAAAATCTGGAGACAATGAAGAGAGATATTTGGGCCATATTCTTCCATAAGTCCTCTACTGATAATAGGCTATGTCATGGATTGTGTCCATCAGGAGAAAATTCGTGGTACAAATACAATAGGGCTCAGGCAACTGGACAACCTTATTCTCACCAGTATTCCTGCTGCTCTTATTACAGCAATTAAACCTATTTTCAGAGACTTGGCTCATCCTGACCTTCTAAGGAAATGTCTGCATGGGCAGACACAGAACCCAAATGAATGTTTCAACAGCATAATTTGGAACCGCCTGCTTAAAACTGTATTTGTAGGCATGCATACAATGAAACTAGGAGTTCATGATGCTGTTATTACATTCAGTTGTGGTAATATTGAAAGCTGGGAATTAATCCTGGAGAAAATATGATCACTGGGCTGCAACATTGCGATAAAATGAGGATAGCCGATGCAGACACGTCTGCATCTAATATGGCCAAGAAAGCAAGACAAACATCCAGGAAGGTGAAAAAGAAGCTGAAAGACCTGCTAGAGGCCAAAGAAGGGCCATCATAGGGAGCAGGACAGTTTTAATTAAAAGTAACAAATTTCAAATGTTTTTTCTTTAAAGTCAATTTCCTGCAAACTAAAATTTTCAGTGCGTGTGCCCCGTTATATCAGAAACTATCATAGATAAATTAATGAAATTTTCAGAGACTCTGCATAACATAAAACGCCATCTCTGATACTACATTCATTAATATTCCCCCATTAGGAAGTTCACAAAAAATATTTTCTGCATAAAAAAGTAATATTTTTTGTTAATAAATTTAAAAAAGTGTTTCTTAAAAAGTATAAAATGGATAATGTAGATTTTAGTACAGTTGACTCTATTAGCATCATGTAAGATACAGTAAAAATATTAAGGTCCTCTATCAAATAGTTTTTTTTCAGAAATGGGTCAAATACTTGTCTAAATTAACATGGGTTAGATAGGGAGGGTGTAGTCCCCATAATAAGATGTGTGATCACCACGAATGGCAGTGCATGTCCTGCAACGTGCTCCTGTGCTGGCCAAAAGGTTGGTAAGGAGTTCCTGTGGGAGGGAGACCCATTGCTCCAATAGCGTGATTGACAAACACTGGATGGTCTTTTGTACGTATGGGCGTGCTGCAGTACGCCTTTCCAATGCATTCCACGCGTGCTCGATTCGATTTAAATCTGGGTGTAATGCATATACGCATTCCCTTCACGTGTTTAAGCCAAGTATTCCGCACATTTACGCGATCGGGAATGCTCAGTAGCAGCCAGGCTACATGTTCATTTAACAAGTAAGCGTCAGCAAGAGCATTAGTGATAAAATCATAGGAAGCAATGTTGTAAAACCTTAGTAGGAACAAGATCCGACTATTTGGGAGTAGGATCTTACAATCTGAGACAGTGTTCCGAGACAAACTTCCTTCACAATGTCCGTAAACGTGACGTCTGATCCACCTAGCAACAGCGATCTGAACGCCCATTGGCTGAAGGTTTACGAGAGAAGTGTCCTTATTGGCTCAGAGAGAAAGGTGGGGTGGTCTCTCTTGTCCTTCGAGAAGACAGGGCGAGTTAGTCGCGAGGAGCCACTCAAAACGCACGGTCGAGTAACCGGGGCGGCTCTAAAAGAACGGTCGCGAGTACACATTTCAGCTGTTAAACAAGACAGAAAGTGAAGTTATTAGTTATCAGAACGCCACGTGTCGTGGGCAGTGTCTGTCATTAAGTCACAAAACTGTGTTAATGCGTGAAAAGGGTCGAATATAATGGCGTAGCCAGAGCCGCCATATTGCAGATGCTGATTCTGCGACGGTGTGACAAGGAAATTTCTGTATTAAAACACGTATAGTTCAAACGTTGTTGACAATTAACAACTGGCATCCCTAAACACTCCACTTCAGCAGGATCACCACCTACATGGAACGTGGTGACTGAGCGCTGCTTCTGTGCTACGAGGGACTTACCGAAACAGCAAGACACCAGGTTAGTGATACCGCCCAGAGAAGCACTTCCTTCTCGCTACAATGCCAATCAGGGTGTTGTAGGGGGAACGGGAGAGCAGTCCATTCGTCGAACATCCTCTACTGGAGCTCCTCCATCTGTGCTGTTCGACGCGGTCGAGGATTCTCGTACACCTGGAAAGACGTCCTTGGGGAAGGAGTCCAGCGTCACAACACTTTGACCGGTGAGTGCATCGTATCCAAAGATGTGGAGATCAGATCACACATGGGAGGTTTTGTGTCCCCTCATCATAGCACCTCGACCACCAAAATGATCATTTTGACGGTGTTCGTGGGCGTATTACGTGTTCCCAGCCCTCATCATATGAGGGTACGTTCACCATTTCGAACATGATCGTATTGGTTCAAATGGCTCTGAGCACTATGGGACTTAACTTCTGAGGTCGTCAGTCCCCTAGAGCTTATAACTACTTAAACCTAACCAACCTAAGGACATCACACACATCCATGCCCGAGGCAGGATTCGAACCTGCGACCGTAGCTCATGATCGTTTTGGTGGCCCACGTGTTACGATGAGGAATCACAATATTGTATGGGCATATTGACCTCCAAATACTTTAACACAGTGCATTCACCTGTCACAGTTACTGTGACACTGTACTCCCTCCCCATGTGCGTCTTTTCCAGGACCGAGCGAGGTGGCGCAGTGGTCAGCACACTGGACTCGCATTCGGGAGGACGACGGTTCAATGCCGCGGCTGGCCATCCTCATTTAGGTTTCCCGTGATTTCCCTAAATGGCTTCAGGCAAATGCCGGAATTGTTCCTTTGAAAGGGCACGGTCGACGTCCTTCCCCGTCCTTCTTTAATCCAATGAGACCGATGACCTCGCTCTTTGGTGTCTTCCACCAAGTCAACCCAACGCCAACCCTCTTTTCCAGGGCGTATTCGGCCCTGCCTTCATTTTTATGGATGGCCGTGCTCGACCGCATAGAACAACGCAGGTGGAGAACTTCTGAGACGAGGATATTCGGCGAATGGACTGGCCTGCTCGTTCCCTCGACTTAAATCCAATTGAGCAAGTGTGGGATGCGTTGGGAGACGCATTGCTGGACGCCTTATTGCAGCTCGACCATCCAGCAGTTGCCAATCTCGCTGTTGGAGAAATGGAACGTCCTCCATCAAGAACTCCTTACCAACCTCTTGTTCAACATGGAAGCACGTTGCATAGCATGTATTGCCGTCTGTGGGGATAATACGTCCTATTAAGATCCATGTCCCACCTTTTGTAGTGTACAGGAAACCACCATGAACCGCTGTGACTTCAGTGTAATTATTTTGTTTTAATAAAAGTGTCATTTGTGTTCGTCTCTTTGCGTAGTTCATTAAGTTACTTTCTGTTCCATACTGTAGCAGTTTTTCCTATGTATGGTCTAAGTTTCATCGAAGTATCCTGCTATCAAGCGGAAGTTACCTGAAATGCCTGGTTAAATCCGCAGGACAGGACAGATAGTATAAATTGTGAAAAGGGGCCAAAATAAGGGATTGTCAGTTACACTCGAACACATATAACTTAATTTAGTTGCCCAAACAATACAGCGCAAATTTCCGAGCTTAACTATCGACTGAATATGTCACACAATCTTATGGCTTAACGGCACAACCTCTTTAATTTTTAAAACGGCTGAAGGCCCATGATTTAAAACACAACTACAATAAATTTTCAAAAAGCAGAAGTCCCAAGATTTTATCCTTAAATAATATTTCAAATGAGGCTGAAGGCCCAAACAATCTAAGACTTGACAAGTAAGGAATTTTAATTTTAAAACGGCTGAGGGCCCATGATTTTAAAACACAACTACAAGAAATTTTCAAAGGCAGAAGGCCCAAAGCTACATCCTTAAATAATTTTAAAAAAGGAGGCTGAAGGCCCAAGCAATCTAAGACTTAACAATAAGGAATTTTACTTTTATAATGGCTGAAGGCCCATGATTGAAACACAACTATAATAAATTTTTACAAGGCAGAAAGTCCAAGGCTTTATCCTAAAATAATTTTTTTTTTAAATGAGGCCAAAGACCCCAACAATGCAAGACTTAACAAGTAAGGAACTTTCAATGTTAAAGCGGCTGAAGGCCCATAATTTAAAACACAACTAAAGTCATACAAATTCAAACCATCAGCTATGAACCATTAAAATACACAATCAAACACCAATAAGAAAAGGCAGTACAGCCAGCGGTGCTCAGAAGTTTTCGGGGGTCGGTCTGCACTTGAAATATTAACGTTCGCTTAGGGGAGACAGGTAGTCGGCCCAACTATATCCGATCGGCCGACAATCCAACCAAAAGACAGTCAACGGACCCACCGACAAGACGACTTGCTTTCCACCCGACCAATACACAAGGAACTCCAACGCCAAAACGTAAAAGGCGTAGCCTCCCACAACCCAGTATGCATCAGCTGTCAAAACTACACACACGTGTTGGACAGCGACAACACGATGAGGAAACGACACTGCCTGAATTTTACGTCAGCGGCCAGGGCTGGCGACCGGAACGCTAATGGCCACAAGGTAGAAAATTCCGCTGGTGCACTTGGACTTCAAATAACCATAATACATTTAAACTCCACTGGATGGTGGCCAAACTCTCGCCAACTCGAGCACTCGCTGCCGCTCACGCGAATACCCCCAACAGCCAACCATGGAAACCAACGGCACAATGTGAACAGACTGGCTTCGGTAATTAAATAGCCACTCAACTTTGATGGCCTGGGTCGGTGAGCCACGAACGTCGTAGCAATCGGAACAGCTCCAACACACTCCGACGCTGAGTAGAGACCGCCAGTGGGCCCGGCCCACTGCGCCGCGCGGAGATTTCCTGGCTGATCCACACCAACCGACCGACTGCCGCACACCAGCTAGCCGGAAACTATAAGCACCAGACCAAAGATAGTACAAGGTGCGAATATCGGTACACACCACTGCTGCCACACGTAGAAAGAGAAAGAACCACGGCATAACCGCAATAACAGCGGGGAACCAAACGCAGAGTAACAGTCTGTAACCTCCCCCTCACTTATCGACCTTAATGACAGTGAAAAATTAAACCGCGTGTACCTAATGGAAATTTGGGAAAAGCAATCGTCACCGAAGTTAATCTGTCGGTAAAGAGGGAGGAAAGGGTTACATCTAAATGAAAGGAAAAATGCTAATGAAACTGGTGGAAATTAATTTTGAAATAGGGGTAAAGTTAATAAAGAAAGTAAATGTGCGGCCGTTACGTTAACAATTAACTAGCGGTAATTAGATATTTGAGATTTGGGGGAAATTACGGTCGCCAGTCCTAAGGACAATTACTATAGTAACTGAAAAAGAAAGGTTATTACACATATAATTAGCACTAGAAGCGTGGCAACTGGAGGTTGACACGTGTAGTGTGAAAACTGAAAGTTTGTCAGAAGTAATAAATTTCGCTACACTCTGACTTAATTTAGCAAAAGAATTAACAAAACCGGAAAATCGAAAGTTAATTTAGTGACTGAAATTAATAGTGAGCTTTCTTTCTGAAGCACATCGAAATTCAGCAAAATACAGTTAGTCTTGGACTACCTCAACAATCATTTCAAAAGCTCCTTGAATCTACGCAATTTAGAAATAAGAGATTTAACTTCGAACTTGAATTAAATGATTCTGAACAATTAACAATAGTAAAATTTAGTACGTACCAAGCTGAGCTGCAGTCACAGGTAAGCTAAAATATGGTAACAAAACTAGCACTCTTAATTTGTGCTTGTGTAATCTAAGTATTGTAGCCAGCTATGAATACTTTAACTGAACTTTGAAATTAAAGCACTGAAATTGAATTATGCTGGCGTTTGAATTTCAACGACACTCGGGTTCATTTCGGAAAAGGAAGGGACCCTGCTTGGTAATGCAATTGGGAGAATGAGCAACAAAGGTTCATGCTAAGTTGCTGTGATTTTGCGAGGCAAATGGAACAATTTGAAAAGCTGAGGTCTGCCATACAGTTCTAAAACTTTACGTGCTTCCAGTCTTCCTTGTTGGTTGATTGAAGGTTTGAAGCCGTCGATCGAGGATGTGGCGACAGTCACTCATTGTCGGCCGTCGCTGTTGCAGAAGCTGGATGTTGGCGCGCCTTCTTCTCGACACGGCCACCAGACGAAACGGGCTCTTGATGTGCGCCAGCTGATGCTTCCCGTCCGCGACACCATGTCAGAAACTATCATCGCAAGTCGAGCGCAATTACATGCTGCCAAACCCCGAAAGCGCGGCAACTCGAGGGAGCTTCACACTACACACCTGCTCCACTCGCTACTCCAGCCAGACTCCCTCTGCTCTGCACGCGCCCCACGCGGCAGAGTTAACACTACCAAAGATCCTACACATTTTGATTCTTCACACGACCTATCGATGTAATCGTTCGATAGCAGTTTTCCCTAGGCTAGACCCAGCGTAAAAATACAATAATCTTTACACATCAAACCAATTATACATCGACATAAATGCATAAATATATATATATATACAAATAGTAAAACAATTACAATATGTAAAGACACAGAAATATCATATATTCAGGTAGCAAAAATAAGGAAAACAAATTATAGTACAATAGATGGAAATAGGAGGATATGCATTTCCGGCGTTACAAGTCAAGCCTTAAAACAACGCATAAGCCGGTGCCACCATGGCTCATTACCTTCATTCTTAGGGCTTGACACCAGTATACTTCATTGACATATGGAAAAATTGGCATGCTTTGTGGTAAGAGCGTATGTACATAAGCACGTCGATTGGGAATTGGTCACCACTAAATTAATTCCAGATGTAGCTCCACTTCAGTCTCCATTCCGCAGATATGGAGAACACAAAACTCTGTGCAGAGTTTGGAAGAAAGCATTGACCACATCCGTCTGCAGGTAGTGTAGCAAAAGTGATTCATACAATTACTGTCCAGTATCGTTTATATCCATCTGTTGTAGAATCTAACAGTATATTCTGAGCTCAAACACAATGAGATATTTTGAACTGTATGGCCTCCTCCATTTAAATCTCACGTAATCCAAAATCCTTGTTGATGCGACACTCAACTCGCGCTTATCTCACATGTCATAACGAAATCCGTGGATCAGGACGAATAGGTGGGTGTAGTACTTCCCGACCTGCGAGGAGCATTTTACTCAGTACTACAGCAATCTTTGTTCACGAATGTACAATCTTACGAATGTCAAACGGAATTTATGACCGCACTGAGGATTTCTTGATAGGGAGGACTCCGAATATCACATGGAGAGTCATCTATAGATGTAGAAGTAACTTCAAGTGTTCCTTGCGAAAGTGCTTTGTTCAGACAGTTTTAATGGTAAACTCAGACGGCTGGAATCCGCCTTACCTTGGACTAGGAGGGAGGGGGGTACAAAACACCGGATTTGACCGCACACCAATTATGACATGTAGTTAGATTAGATTAGATGTAGAAGATAGGATAATACCTAGAGTAGACTGCAGCGACACCAAGTTAAAGGCCAGCCCAGTGCCAGGGGCACGCCCACTGGGATTAGCTCAGTGGGCCGGGCCAACACCAGTAGGTTTATAGTAGCACTGACACACTTGTAACGCTGCAGGTAGAATGTAGACTCTTAGATTAAGTAGCTTAGAACCCCATAGCGGTAAGACTAGAGTAAAACTAATAGAAGTACCTGTAGTGTAGAATAAAAGCTGCATTAACTGTATAATTATTAAGACCCACTAATGTAGTTAGGTAGTGGGTTATATGAATAATGTAATGTAATGTTCTGAATAAAGAATTAAAAAAAAAAAAAAAAAAAACTCAGACTTTTACAGATGTTAGGAGTTATCTACAGCGAAATACTAACTGTAACAGATGCGCAGATATTCAGCCAGACCTTCACAAGATTCCAAAGTGATGCAAAGATTGTCAACTTATTTTCCTAAACGTAAAATTGTCTTTTACAAAACGTAATACGCATGACTCCAAAGTGCCATTAGTTAACTCGTATAATTTCTGATGTGTAAGATTTTTGACGATATAAAATAGAACCATCAGAAAGGTTCAGTCGTAGTTAATGCAGGCGACAGACTTCGATTCGTTTGTTGGATAGTGAGGAAATGCAGTCAATCCACAAAACAGTCACTATAGCCTCCTACGTATAGGGTGACATTATTGAAACGAACCGCACGTGTTCAGATCCGGAGAATATGGTGGCTAATCGAGGACCATGCCAGTAGCCTCTGGGTACCCCAGAGCCAGAATGCGGTCCCCAAAGTGCTCCTCCAGGACAACAAGCACTCTTCTGCTTCGATGGGGTCGCGCTCCGTCTTGCATGAACCACATCTTGTCGAAATAAGGATCACTCTGTATATCGGGGATGAAATCATCTTCCAAAACCTTACCATAGCTTTCAGTAGTCACCGTGTCATCAAAGAATATCGCATCGATTAATCCGTGACTGGTCATTGCACACCACGCAGTTACCCGTTGAGGGAAAAGAGACTTCTCAATCGCGAAACGCGGATTCTCAGTCCCCCAAATGCGTCCATTTTGCTTATTGACGAACCCATCCAAATGAAAGTGGGTTTCGTCGCGAAAGTAAATCATACTAATTCTCTTCGTGGCCAGCGGCCAACGGTGCAATTTGAACGCAAACCGTTCAGAAATTATGACGATTTTATTTCAAATAGTTCAACAATTGTCAGTCCATCACTCGTGAGGGTACGCAAACACAAGCCTGGACTAATTACAGTCCGCACAAAGGCATTTAAGCAGCCATTCTTAGCGTACTGCATATGCGAATGAAAAGGAAAGAAATCCAAATAAGTGTTAAAATGCAAATATTTTCTTCAATCATTTCACAATGGTTTCCGGATTATGGATGTAGATGTACAATAAAGTTGGTGAATATGAGATCTCGTTTCATTCGTGAGTCCAATGCGGGCACCACCTACATTTCATTCATGAAAAAGGAACCTGACCATATAGAGCAAGGATTGAAATTTGTCAGCAAAATGTTGCAGTATATGGGCTAGATCTGAACAACTGAAATACAGCTCTACGATTTTATTTGACAAAGAGTATCAATCGCAGATGAAAACTTCCTTGATATTGCGGTTGCCGTTAGTAATATCTGCATTTAGAGATTTCTAATGGTATCCGATACCAAGATATCAGCCGTCCGTTCCGGTGTAATACTCGATAAAACACTCCGGGAAATGTCTTTGGTGCGTAAATGGAGATACAGTCACCAAAATGTCCACCCTTAAATCAATCAGTTTCCGAATACCGCAATGAGGTCGTTAGCGAGTTCTAAAGTGCCTTTCGATGACCTATTCGATGAATCCGACATATTAGGGTATGTATGAAGTCGGATTAATTCGTGATCATATTACTCAAATCACTGCACTATGAATCTGGCGTGAGTGCTACGCCGTGTCCAGTGGGGGTGGCATTGATCGTCGATGAATATATCATAATTAATATTGACGCCAGGCAAAACTTTCAACGTCTTCTGTAACAGCCACAGATCCCGGTGTGAGCAGAGTGATTGACCCCGTATCATAATATTACCACTTCTGTCCTGTAACCACAGGCAGTGCACGTTGCACGCAGGTGTTCGTCTTGAACATGGCGTAACCTACCTGTTTACTTAACGTGGTGTTGTTTGTCGTTCAATACCTAATCACTACGTCTAATTTATAAGGTCATACAAGCATTTTAGCCTGCAGTGCGATGAATGATTAGCTTCTAAATACTTCCAGCCTCTTATCGTTGTTCTCCATCCTCATCTGTACAACAGATAGACGCTTGTTATGTTTTATTAAGGCAGATATGTCCGGCAACCAGAAGCTTGCATTATCTTAGTGATTTCTTCTTCATTCGTTCACATTCTAGACACATTAATGACGGTAGCTCATAAACATTCGACAGAATTCGTAATTTGTATGACAGTAATTTCCAAACCTGCCTGCTGCCAGCTTCACGTTCTTTTTTCTGTGCTTGGTAAGTGACCAAAGTGGACTATCTGTTATACAGGGTGAACCAGAACTTCACTGGCAAACTTTCAGTGGTGGTAGCATGGACCAAACCAAGAAAATAAAATCTAGTATACATGGTCTCTAAATTGCATACTTTAAGAGCTATGAGGACTTGTTCACCTTCTCTACTGTGTGGCACATATCTCTTACTGAAAGCCCTTTACTTTCTATATTTTGAAAGGTGGCAGTCCGGATCAAAACAAGAAAAACAATGAACATTGGCTATAAGTTACACGTTTGGCAGCACATACGTATTTCGTCTGCGCAGTACGCCAAACATCTGCCGATTGCATACTCTTCTGCTCTTTTCGGAATATCTCTCAGACACAAAGACAAATTATTGTCAATTACGTAACAATTACTAGCAATGTAGCATGATATCTTCGTTCATTGACATTTTTTTAAATTTTTTGTAATTTTTACGTTTAAGGGAGAAAATGAAAATGTTTGTATCATTTCAGAGCAAAGAAAAAAACAGAAACGGGAGATGCACAGAAAAACTGTATTAGCCGTTAACCAGATTCAAAGTTTATCGTTCTCCAAGTATTGTTATACGTTCATACTTTGTTTCATCGCCGAATGACGCAGCAGTCAGCGCTGAGGCACGCTCGTGATTACTTGGAAACATATGACTTCGAAGCGTCCCGGAAAGTGAACAGTGATTGCAGTATCTTCCAGAAATAATTCCGTAGCATAATGCAGTACAAATGCTATGTTATTTAGACGCCAGAGAGCAAAGTACCGATGTACTATTAACACAGTTTGGCAACGATAACCTAAAAACGAATTTCCCCCTAGCAGCTCTACGTTACGTAAAGTACTCGTAGAACGAATAAACACCAAAGGGTTCTTGCTCGAATCCCAGCAAGCCGCCTAGAAACAGAGGTTTCGCGGTGAGAGTAGCTTTTCAAGGTGAAGCCGTCGCTACTTTGCTCAGTGCTTTCGGAATACTGGTGAAAGGCAGGAGAACGCAGCCCCGCAGATGCAAGGAACTGCGAACTGGAACAGAGACCGTTAACACAGCCGCCTCCAATCAAATACGACACATACATTACTGCTGACAGAGGATAGTGAAATGGACATGTCGTTTTCTCATCTGGACATATTGTCATGCGTTAAGTGGAGTGCAGTTAGGAGGTGCTCATTTTATTTGAGGCAATTGTGCATATTGCCGCATCTGAGCAAGGAACTTTGATCAAACCCATGTAGGTGACGACTGTCTATCGTTGTGTAAAATTATCGACATTCATTGCACCGGTTTTCACAAAGTAGGGAAAAAGGTCAAAACAGCTGTAACTTGGTCGACTTGGAGCAATGAACACGTGGATGGAATATTTTGTTATCATAGTAGCAGTTCAAAGTAACGAACGGTGTTGTTATCCAATTTCATCATCTGTACAAAGCAGATCCGCTGATTAGACCTCTTTGGGAGATGCCCTCTGTTGCTACTGAAATATGATCACTCTTGCTCATGCTCGTCATGTGTCTCGACTTTTGGCCACTCTTGCATTCAGCTGGAAGGGGTGCTCAGCAGTATGGGATACCCTGATACTAACAGCGACGTCGTAATGCGTCCCCACCACAAAACGACGTCCCATGTGCTCTACGATGGTCGTCTCACTCTTTCCATCTTGATCCATAGTTTGGTGCATCAAGGCTGCCCGCTCTCTGCACTGTTGTGCGCTTTCGCCATGGAACTGTTGCTCTGCGACTTCCATGAACGCCTGTCAGGGATGTCTCTCAGTGGCCATGCATTTTGCAGCACTGCTTATGCAGACTATCTCGTCATCGTTCTTTGTAGCAGTGGTGAGGTGAGGGAATCATGGCATGGGTTAAGATCTATGGCGAAGCTTCTTGTAGTTGCCTTAACGTCCGCAAATCACACGCTGTGGCTATACCTGTGGGGCTTCGTGACGACAGCACTGCTCCATTGTCTATAGCTGTTATTCGATTTCGCGAGTGATGTGTGGTGCCCTCAACTTCCAGCGACAACTGTTGCAATTACCAGCTGGGCTCCTACATCAGCACTTACAAGCCCTCGATCTTCTGCAACAGACTCAGTATGTGATTGTATATTTGGCGTCACGTATCTCTCATGTGACACATACATTCCCCATTCTGTCATCCATTGTCCTCTGCATGTTAGCATCACTGGGTTCATACTTTTGCCAAGGCTTGCTGTTCAAGAAAAGGAATGAGACCTTCACTCTCCAGCGGTGGAAGGGAGGTTTAGGCCTGTATCATGTCCTGACAGAGCGCTAGCCCTTTTTGTCGACTCTCAAATGGTGCTGGGGCGCCGTTGCCCCATATGTCTTACCAACCTGTTGCTGGAGGCCCTTGCATCACGCTCTTTCTCAGCCCTTATCCAGGTTTCGGAAGTCCCGCCGCCGTTCTTTTACTTCCGCCATTTTTTTCTTCGAAATTGACTATGTTCGTACCGCGATACTGCCAAAGTGCTTGATGTCCACGAAGGCGATGTATGTCTTTCTTCAGCAGAACATGTTACCAAATATGGTTGAGAGGAAGCAGCCCAACATCGACTAGCGTGTCGTCTGGCAATCGGTGTGAGCTCCTTACCTTGCCATTTCAGAGTACCTTACGGTTCATGGGAATCAGGTATGTCGGTCGCGCCTTCACGGGACTCAGCTCGCAGACATTCTGTTGTGTGTCGCCTCTAATGTTCTGGACACAAACGAGCATCGCCTGGTATGCGGATCGGCGATAGATGCCTGGTTCTTGGTGCGACAGATGCTGGCCTTAATTACTCGAATGACTCCTCATCAGATAACTCCTTACCTGCTCTTCTTTCCGAATCTGGGATACTTCCAGCAAACGAAGATGAATTCTGTGAAGTGCATCTATGGCCACGCAGTTCACTAATTGTTTGTTTGATTTTTGACACTTACTTAATGAACGAAATTATGCACTTATCCACAGTACCAAATACAGACAATTTTTCTCTAATTTTTTTGCACTGTCTTTCTTAACACACTCTGGAGTTGGGATGTTCCTGCAATGAGGAATTGATCCACACATCTTTCATTATTAGTATCGGTTATTCTCTCGTTGCTGTAAAGTTCTTCTCCAAAAAAAACTATGTTTTCGATAGTTCCACCGAGTGTGACGAACTGCCTTGGATACTGGAGGAGGAAACGGGACTGGGTGTTCAATCCCTCATCCCCTGCCCACTTTCTTCCACCTCTCCCTTTGAGCGCCAGGGAGGTTCTTATACAGGGTGAGTCACCTAACATTACCGCTGGATATATTTCGTAAACCACATCAAATACTGACGAACCGATTCCACAGACCGAACGTGAGGAGAGGGGCTAGTGTAATTGTTTAATACAAACCATACAAAAATGCACGAAAGTATGTTTTTAAACACAAACCTACGTTTTTTAAAATGGAACCACGTTAGTTTTGTTAGCACATCTGAACATATAAACAAATACGTAATCAGTGCCGTTTGTTGCATTGTAAAATGTTAATTACATCCGGAGATATTGTAACCTAAAGTTGACGCTTGAGTACCACTCCTCCGCTGTTCGATCGTGTGTATCGGAGAGCACCGAATTACGTAGGGATCCAAAGGGAACGGTGATGGACCTTAGGCACAGAAGAGACTGGAACAGCACATTACGTCCACATGCTAACATCTTTTTATTGGTCTTTTTCACTGACGCACATGTACATTACCGTGAGGGGTGAGGTACACATACACACTTGTTTTCCGTTTTCAATTACGGAGGGGAATAGAGTGTGTCCCGACATGTCAGGCCAATAGATTTTCAGTGTGGTGGCCATCATTTGCTGCACACAATTGCAATCTCTGGCGTAATGAATGTCGTACACGCCGCAGTACATCTGGTGTAATGTCGTCGCAGGCTGCCGCAATACGTTGTTTCATATCCTCTGGGGTTGTAGGCACATCACAGTACACACGTTACATGGTGGCTACCACATGTGTGGTGTGTGTGTGTGTGTGTGTGTGTGTGTGTGTGTGTGTGTGTGTGCGTGCGTGTGTGTGTGTGTGTGTGTGTGTGTGTGTGTGTGTGTAAAGAACAATCTAACTTCTAACTTCTGCACCATTTCAGTGCAGTAATGTGTTCATTGTAAATAAGTATTGTAGTAGTTCTATTCTATCGCTATAACTTTACAAAAAAAAAAAACATTTTTTTATATTTTAAATTCAGTGCATTAATGCGATCTTAGTAAATGAGTGTTCTAAAATAATCCTTTCATATAGCGCTCATTAAAAAAATTAGACGATCATTCCACTTGGAACCTGTGGAAGGTACATTAGCTTGTTTTACTTGTAAATATTTGTCATGTATTATTTTTTTGCTGACATGTTCTACATCCTGAAGGACCTTCTCACTACGGATCAATTGGAATGTAAGTAAATCTAATCTGATCTAATCTTTAGGCAACTGTACCTCCCGATTGGCATGTAGCGTTGTTTTTTTTTTTTTTTTTTTTTTTTTTTTTTTTTTTTTTTTTTTTTTTTTTGACTACAATGGAAAGCAGTTGGAATTCGTTCGACATTTTTGTCGTAGGAAAATGACAGCCAGGGCCCTTTCCTTTACACACACATCAAAAAGATTGGGAAAGGGCACAGCTCATCCCCGTTTTCAAGAAGGGATGTCGGACAGATGTGCAGAACTATAGATCTATATCTCTAACGTCAATCAGTTGTAGAATTTTGGAACACGTTTTATGTTCGAGTATAATGACTATTCTGGAGACGAGAAATCTACTCTGTAGGAATCAGCATGGGTTTCGAAAAAGACGATAGTGTGAAACACAGCTCGCGCTATTCGTCCACGAGACTCAGAGGGCCATAGACACAGGTTCCCATATAGATGCCGTGTTTCTTGACTTCCGCAAGGCGTTTGATACAGTTCCCCACAGTCGTTTAATGAGCGAAGTAAAAGCATGTAGACTATCAGACCAATTGTGTGATTGGATTGAAGAGCTCCTAAATAACAGAACGCAGCATGTCATTCTCAATGGAGAGAAGTCTTCCGAAGTAAGAGTGGTTTCAGGCCTGCCGGAGGGGAGTGTCGTAGGAGCGTTGCTATTCACAATATACATAAATGGCCTTGTGGATAACGTCGGAAGTTCACTGAGGCTTTTTGCGGATGATGCTGTAATATATCGAGAGGTTGTAACAATGGAAAATTGTACTGAAAAGCAGGAGGATCTGCAACGAGTTGACGCATGGTGCAGGGAATGGCAATTGAATCTCAATGTAGACAAGTGTAATGCGCTGCGAATACATAGAAAGATAGAACCTTTATCATTTAACTACAATATAGCAGGTCAGCAACTGGAAGCAGTTAATTCCATAAATTATCTGGGAGTAGGCATTAGGGGTAATCTAAAATGGAATGACCATCTAAAATTTATCGTCGGTAAAGCAGATGTCAGACTGAGATTCATTGGAAGAATCCTGAGGAAATGCAGTCCGAAAACAAAGGAAGTAGGTTACAGTTCACTTGAAACTTCCTGGCAGGTTAGAACTGTGTGCCGGACCGAGACTCGAACTCGGGACCTTTGCCTTTTCGCGGGCAAGTGCTCCACTATCTGAGCTACCCTAGCACGACTCACGCCCCGTTCTCACAGTTTTACTTCTGCCAGTACCTCGTCTCCCACCTTCCAAACTTTACAGAAGCTCTCCTGCGAACTTTGCAGAACTAGCACTCCTGAAAGAAAGGATATTGCGGAGAGATGGCTTAGCCACAGCCTGGGGGATGTTTCCAGAATGAAATTTTCACTCTGCAGTGGAGTGGGCGCTGATATGGAAACATCCCCGTGGCTGTGGCAAAGCCATGTCTCCGCAATATCCTTTCTTTCAATAGTGCTAGTTCTGCAAGGTTCGCAGGAGAGCTTCTGTAAAGTTTGGAAGGTAGGAGACGAGGTACTGGCAGAAGTAAAGCTCTGAGGACGGGGCGTGAGTCGTGCTAGGGTAGCTCAGATGGTAGAGCACTTGCCCGTGAAAGGCAAAGGTCCCGAGTTCGAGTCTCGGTCCTGCATACAGTTTTAATCTGCCAGGAAGTTTCATATTAGCTCACACTCCGCTGCAGACTGAAAATCTCATTCTGGAATACAGTACACTTGTTCGCCCATTGCTTGAATACTGCTCACCGGTGTGGGGGGATCCGTACCAGATAGGGTTGATAGAAGAGATAGAGAAGATCCAACGGGGAACAGCGCACTTCGTTACAGGATCATTTAGTAATCGCGAAAGCGTTACGGAGATGATGGATAAACTACAGTAGAAGACTCTGCAAGAGAGACGCTCAGTAACTCGGTACGGGCTTTTGTTGAAGTTTCGAGAACATATCTTCACCGAGGAGTCAAGCAGTATATTGCTCCCTCCTACGTATAACTCGCGAAGAGACAGTGAGGATAAAATCAGATAGATTAGAGCCCACACAGAGGCATACCGACAATCTTTCTTTCCACGAATAATACGAGACTGGAACAGAAGAGAGAACTGATAGAGGTACTCAAGGTACCCTCCGCCACACACCGTCAGGTGGCTTGCGGAGTATGGATGTAGATGTAGATCCTGCGCCAACAAACTGCCGATACCATCTGAGACTGCGCGGCCCCTCCCGTCGGAGGTTCGAGTCCTCCCTCGGGCATGAGTGTGTGTGTGTTGTTCTTAGTATAAGTTAGTTTAAGTAGTGTGTAAGTCTAGGGACCGATAACCTCAGCAGTTTGGTTCCTTAAGAATTCGCACACATCCGAACATTCGAACATGTTTCATCCATTCGGAGGATCAGTTTGGTACATCAACCCGAGAAATTTTTGCACAGTCATAATGGAATTACACTCTGAACACTCGAGAACACAAAATGATTCCTGATGCGGAGTAGCCATTTTATAACATATGACGGTAACTAAGCAAGCAGTAGAGAACCGACATTTAGCGACAATGAATATAAACTAGACAATGTATTTTTCCTCCAATATCTGAGCCATGTCGCAACGATCAGTAGTTTTGACAAGATAATACTTTGTAATGTACATTCTTTTTGAACTGTATAATGGATTGTAGATCTGTGGAAACCTATTCTCTTCACATATTGATCCTGATTTCCATCTTATAGTGACAGTGGCTGTGTTTTCATTTTCTGAACTAGTATATGAGAAGTGTATCATGGGCTGTGGGAAAACCGGAAAAGAGGAGAATAGAAGCATTTGCCGTATATGTTACAAAAGGATGCAGAAATTTAACTCGTCAGATAAGATATGAAATGAGCAGGTACTTCAGAGAATCGGAAAGATAATTAATACGTGGAGAATACTTATTAGCAGAAGGAACAGGCTGGTATGGTATGCAGAGTGATTCAGCTGCCCCTACCGATGGGTGTTATGCAACCTGCAACACCTTCAAATACTACGTGTAAGAATTTCGTACACTCTTACTAAGGATGCACAAACTACTACGCCCACAGAAAAAATGAACAGGAGCTTTCTGTAGGAAATTTAATTTAGTTAAATTTTGTACTGGAATACATTTTCGCTAGAGTCCGCAGTTCCCGAATTATTAAAAAAAAATAAAAATAAAAATAAAAAAAGAACAGAAGTGACCTTCAAAAGCATTTTTCTTGAATAATTCAGACAACAGTGGCCTCCAGGGAAAACGTATCCCAGTATAAAATTTAATCACGTTCAATTTCCTACTTAGAGGTCCTATTCAATTTTTTCTTATGACTAAAATTAGCATATAGCGAACGAGAAAATATGAAAATCTCGTGCGAGATTTTTGAAGACGTTGCGGCGGCAGGGACAGCTAAATCTCCTGCCGTTGTGGCCGAGCAGTTCTAGGCGCTTCAGTCCGGAACCGCGCTACTGCTACGGTCCTAGGTTCGAATCCTGCCTCGGGCATGGATGTGCGTGATGTCCTTAGGTTAGTTACGTTTAAGTAATTCTAAGTCTAGGGGAGTGATGACCTCAGATGTTAAGTCCCATAGGGCTCAGAGTCATTTGATACATTTGACAGCTAAATCACACAGCATTATAAGACATCGGGGAATAACTTCCAAGATACTAGAGGGAATCATGTAGAGTAAAAACTGTAAGAGAAGACGGGGATTGGGGTATAACAAGGTCTGTTCACCTACAAAAAGCATTCGACGACGGTAAATGGTGCAAAATGTTTAAAATAATAGAAGCTCACATGAAAAATGCTCGTATTAAAAAAGGGTGTAATGTCCGAACGGAGTCTTTCTTGATTACAGTTCAACCTATGTATTGAACAAAGAATGAAGCAAAAAAAGAAAGGTTCACAACTGGGATTAAAATGTAACTGGTAAACAAAAAGGAAAATCGGTGTTCATACCAAGAATCTCACTCATGTGCCATTTTCCTTTAAAAGATTACATTTTCCCGTGAAATTATCTTATTGCATGACAATCAATAAGTCTCAGAGCCAAACATTTCACTATTGGGGAGTTAATTTGAAGGTTCCCTGTTTCCCATATGGTCAGGCTACGTTGCGTTTTGATGTGTCGGACAAGCAGGAAATATATATGTATACGCCACATAATCAAACATCAAATATAGTATGTAAGAATGTAATTTAATGTAAAGACTTTATATGGAAGATATTTGTCTGAATAAAAGAGAAACGAAAAACTCTTTCACTGCTGTTTTTTGGTCCACTATTACATTCATAAAACTATTGACAGAAAACTGAAACTCCAGCGAAGCGGGTTATTATCAGCTAGTAGTTGAATAAAAGTGAACAGAAGTGCAGTAGTTTTTGTTTTTCAACGTCAGTGATAGCAGAGATTATTTCTTGTTGTGAATTTAACAGCACACACGCCTACGTTGATTATTTGAACACCTGTTTTGTGAGTTTGTTGTAGGTAACAGACACGATATTTTTTGTAAGCCACGAGCTGTTGTTACCCACTATCCAGTTTGTTAAATCACTTATATTACATTTCACGTTCTAAACAATGAAACTGTTGGCAAATGCAAAAAGAAATTATGCTTATCCATTACGGATATTTTAGAACCGTGACTGTATATTATTGTAAATAAGTTATACACAACTGCAACCAGTCACTTTTTCAATAATAATGCTTTATTACATTAACCGGTTTTCGAACCCTTTCAGGTTCATCTTCAGATGATTTCGGGAGGATCCGGGAAGTGACATCATTACTGGTAGTAGCATAATGCTGGGTGCTGGTTCTATGGCAGAAAGATGGGTCACACTTTAATGTATCGTCATGACTACACCTTATCTGTCGATATGGATGTAAATTTAGTTTTTACTGTGACAGTATAGGCGGCTTTTTTCGTATCTGTCTGCCTCCATTTTGGTGTCCTGAACACTTTCACACGAACTATATTAGTTCACACTTTAACAGTGACACTTTACCAGCATCCAGCATGCGCTTTACAACTGTTGCTTATAACAAAGATCTTGACAGAGAGATATGGCATAAGCCTACTTTGTACAGAGATGTGATTTGTTGTTCTTTACATGTGTTAAAGTCGATATAAGGGCAAGTTTTTTATCAGAATGGCGATAACATGAGAGCATAGAACCAGCACCCAGCATTATGCTACTACCAGTAATGATGTAACTTCCCGGATCCTCCCGAAATCATCTGAAGATGAACCTGAAAGGGTTCGAAAACCGGTTAATGTAATAAAGCATTATTATTGAAAAAGTGACTGGTTGCAGTTGTGAATAACTTATTTATAAAAAGAAATTAACTTCGAAAACATCTACCACTTTTATTTCCCGTGTCTCATACGCCAATATAACACGAAGAATCTCGTGGTACAATTGTGAACATGCTCACAGTGATGCGCAGGGTGCGGGTATAGATGTAAATTTGTTGGTGTGAAGCAGTGAACGTAGAACAGAGCTGTGTGGCACTATTTTGCAACATCCAACTCCGATCCAAAGCTTATCTCTATTTCATAACACTGGATGACAGTCTGCTGCTTCCTATATGCTACATATTAAACGAATAAATGGTGAACTTTTTCTCCAACTCATGGACACTTGTGACCTGAAGTTGATCAGTTAACGTAGTCAGCAGTGGAAATTTAAGAATTTCTTTTCAGCAACTGATTTGCTTTTTAGATATACCTTAAACAATATCGTAATTCCACAAGGCTCCATCTTTATGCAAAAGTGTAGCTTGGTTTACTAGTTGGTGCAGTCAGTGAATGAACAGGACCATGACTGGTGCATTTTTCAGTACGAAGTAACTTGTCAGGTGAGGCTGTTATCACACAATGCTTCTGGTATTCTTTTAAAAATTACATTGTCCAATTACGTTCATGTGGAAACCGTCTAAGTTCGAAGTCAACGTGCAGACAAGTGGCAGCAAGTGCGCCTTTGGCTCGTACGATGTGAAACATCTGAACGCAAAGAGGTCAGGTTGGAGGAGCGAGCCTTATGGTCCGTGGAATGTCTTCACGTCATTCTGGAAGCACAATGGATCAGAAGAAGTTTCATCTATCGTTGGGGATCATATCCATCGCTACGCGCAGTTTGTTTTTTCTCGGCGTGATCGCATCTACAAGCAGGACAATGCAACGCATCACGCGGCTCACAGTGTACTTGTATGATTCGAAGACCACAAAGATGAGTTTACCTTCCCTCCCCTGGCCAACAAATTCCCTGGATTTAAACCCAGTATGGAGTCTCTGGGGCCACCTCGATCGGGCTGTTCACGTCGTGGATGCACTGGCGCAGTTGGTCCATGCACTGGCTCCGCATCCCTGTCAGTACCTTCCACAACATCACTGGCTTTCTTCCTGCACATCTCACGGCGGTCCGCCCTGCCAAACGTGGCTATTTATGTTTCTGACAGCTGGTCACATTAATGTGACTGCACAGTGTATATATTTTAGCCTCAGGTAACGTAAATGGCGTCATTATCTGTTTCGAGGTATTATCAAGCCATCATCACATGGTCTATTTAAAAATAAAGAAAATGGAGGGAAGTAAAATACTAGGAAACTAAGTTACAGCTTAAACTGACTTTTGTACACAACCATTTGTACCTGAATTCAGTAATTTGTGAACTAAACAGGTCCAGAGAGAAACATGCAACAGAAATATAACTGTACTCTGATTGTTGGAACCGAAGGCTGTAGCCCCTCTCAGCCTTCAGTTCCAACAATCAGAGTGCAGATACATCTCCATTGCGATCTCGTCTCGGATATGTTCAGCTGACGAGTTACAGCCTTCAGTTCCACCATTATAAACGCAGATGCATTTACATCACGAGTCACATTCCACTTATTCAATTGACGAGTTACTATGTAACGTGTTCAAGAACGTGTATAAATTTTAATAAAATTTACACTTCAGTTTCCTAGTATTTCATTATAACCTTTTTCTCTCTTTTTAAACAGACCATCTGATATTGCTTGTGCAATGAATCGAAATGATCAATGATGTAATTGTGTGACCTGAGGTTGAAATATGCACTACACTCTTTTTTTTTTAATTATCACTGTTTCTCCCTAAGGCAGCATGCCTAGTCTGTACAGTATTTCTGACGCCTGATTTAGGTTTCTGATCGCCATCAAGCAATATCTGAAACTGAATTCAAAAGATGAAATTCAGCTTAAAGCGTATGATTAAAACTGAAAAGAATTAGTGCCTGTTTAATGAATTAGCATTTACCGGGTGTAAATTCGGCAATAGACCTGTGTTAGAGCGGAAACTGCGTGGATTCTGTTAGATGGATAACGCTATGAAGGTTTAGAAAGCACCTGGGCGGAGAGCTGGAGCAACTTATAGCCACACGAAGCGCCGTAACGGCGCACGTTATATATAGTTTGTTGCATCCTGGAAGGGGAGTTACCGATCAGAGCAAACGGGGTTGGGAAGGAGCCAACTTGAGAAGACGCATTGCCAGGTGACCAAGCCACGTGGCAGCGGCGTCTTCTCAGTCCGCAACGACAATCGACTTTTACGTAACTTCTCGTGGCCTCATGTATAAGAAGTGTGGACATAGAGCCTCTAAGATAGACATGTTTAATTTTTATCTAATGCTGATAGCTGATTATCTTCCTTTAGTTTTTTTTTCTTTTCAATCGTTTTTCTCTGCAGTTGTACTAGAAAAGTTGAGATGTGCTGATGACTGACCAGCTGCGTTTTGTTACTCCACCAAAGGTATCATAATTTTGGAAAGACTTTTATATGACAGAAGATCATGGGTTTAAATCTGCGGCAGCGTCAGAGGAATCAGCTTTTCCGGCATGTCTGTTTCACTTTAGAAAATTTCTTCAATGTAGGGCGTTAAGAAAGTGACGAGGAGTTGCAGAAATGAAATCAGCCGTCAACTTTACATCAGAATTAAGGTCCACCACGCAGACGAAGTGAAGGAATTTTGCAACCTTGGAAGCAACATTACAATCGAAAGATGTAGCAAGGGGGACATAAAAACAGAGTAGCACAAGCATAGAGGGCATTCCTGGCTAAAAGAAGTGTACGATTGGTTTGAGGAAGAAATTTTTGAGAATTTACAGGGTTATTATAATGTAATTTAAACTTGCAAACCTCTGTAGCAATAATGCCACTGGCTAGAATGGCGTCAAATTGCAACGGAATTCTATCGAAGAAGGGGGAAAACGTATGGCAGAAGAAAAATAGTTACAAAATGTAGCAATAGATGGCGCTGCCAGCATCATAATTTAATAATGGTTGACTACAAACGACAAATGAATCATACAACAATACCTAAGGTGTACGTTTGACGGTCAACAAACAGTACTACTCAGTGTACATGGTTGTACAGGTATGATATTGTTAGTTACGTAAGCCCATCCACCACGACAACGCAACGTCATGTCACATCGGGTGGGAAAAATCGCTCTTTAATTGTCCTGAGGCCAAAAACCGCATAAAAAGCATCAACCAAAATCAAATCGGATTATTAATTTCCGTGTGAATGGTGCAAAACGTGTTCAATATGCTGTCCACCGTCTTGGCGCAACAAGTTGAAATCGAGAAACAGCGTGTTCCGCAACTGGTCGAAGTGTTTCCGGGGTCACGATCAGAACGTGTTGCGCAATTCGTGCCTTCAATGCAGCTAAGTTTGCAATCGGAACACTGAACACAACATCTTTCAGATAGCCCCATAGCGAGAAGTCACACGGGTTAAGCTCAGGTGATCGGGGTGGTCAGGCTGTAGGGAAATGGCGGCTGACAGTTCTATCATTTCCGAAATGGCGTTTCAGTAGGTGCTTAATTGGATTTGCAATGTGCGGAGGTGCGGCATCTTGCATAAAAATGATCCCGTCCAGACATCCAAGCTGTTGGAGAGCTAGAATGACGTGGTTGCGCAAAAGACACTCATAACGCTTACCAGTGACGGCACAGATAATAGGACAGGAAGCACCTGTCTCTTCGAAAAAATATGCCCCTGTGATAAATGATGCCGTGAACCCCGCAGCACACAGTGACTTTTTCAGGATGAAGTGGTACTGGTTGATTTGCGTGTGGATTTTCTGTTGCCCATATTCGACAGTTCTGTGTATTGACATATCCTGTCAGATGGAAGTGGGCTTCGTCTGTCCGCAAAATCTTCCACAGCCAATCATTGCCAACTTCCATGCGAGCAAGAAGTTCTAAAGCAAAGGTCTCTCTTGCTGGCAGATCAACAAGAAGCAACTCGTGCACATGGGTAATTTTGAATGGATAGTAAAGAAGGATGGTTCATAGGATTTTACGCACCATGCTCATGGGTATGTCCAATGTTCAGGCAATTCCCCATCCACTAGACGTTTGCACACCAACACTCGTCTCCTCCTGATTTACTGTGGCCACTGCTTCCACTGACGTCAAATGAATTCGTTTCCTCCCTCTACCAGGTTGCACACCAAAAGAACCCGTCTTTTCGAATTTCCGAAAAGCAACGCTTTTTTTCAAACCCTTCTGTGTCCGGAACTTCTGCAGAGCGACATGTGCACAGTCATCATTCTTGTAATACGGCTTTACAAGCAGAGCGCGATCCTGCATTCAGGCAGTCGTGGGGAATGTCGCAGATGCGAAAGGAGGAAAAGCCGTGTTTATACCAACTTCAGTGGGTCATGCGCATGACAGATGTTTTCATTTACGTATTCTGACACATACACTGCCATCAATTGATCAATTTTCACACTATTTTTTTCTTCTAACATACGTTTTCCCCCTTCTCCGACAGTATTCCATTACATTTTGACGGCATTCTGACCAGTGGTGTTATTTCTATAGCGTTGTGAAAGTTTAACTTTAGTTATAATCACTCTGTACATTTCTATGGAAGAAAATCATAGTCTGTTGCAAAACTTAAGCAAAAGAGAATCTACGCTACTGTGATTTGGTACTATAGAACGATGAAAATTAGGTAGACTGGCAGCAGAAGAAGTGCGGAGGTCTTTCGCAGATTCGGTGAGGAATGGAAAATGTGGACAGCGTGGACAATAAGAAGGAATACGATGATAGAACGTGTTAAGACAGCAGAGAATAACTTCGATGGGACTACAGGAGCTCTATAGGGTAAAAACTGTAGGGGAAGACGGAGATGGGAATATGTTACACAAATAACTGAGGACGCGGGGTGCAGGAGCTCCTCCGACACAAAGAACGTGCTATAGGGAAACAATCAAGTCACTCAGAAGATTGATGACCCGGAGAAAAACGCCATTAGCTACACGCTTGAAGAAAACCTCAACAGTGAGACCAGAAACATGGATTAGAGAATTTGATAGATGGTGAATCAGTCCCAGCGTCAACTAACTTTTACAAACATTTGCAAAGACCGCAAAAACCTACAATTTGAATGAATTCATTAATCGTCAGGATTTACCCAGATTAATTGTCGCTCTTTTTCTTGTCAGTGGCTTTCCAGCGAAATAGTCAAAACAATCTTGGCAACATGTGGAGCGCTGAAGAAAGACATTCGACTTGCTTCGGACGAAGAGGTGCACGTTTGGGTACAGTCATGGTTCCGTAGGTGACAGCCTACCTATTTCCATGAAAGCAATGACCGTCTTCTCTCACAGCGGGATAGATGTATTAATATTTAATCCGATTTCTTTGAAATAATAAACAATTTACTTATATTTTCGCGTTTGTCTCATTTTCGTTTGACTACTCGACATGAATACTGTAACATGTATCAAAATAAACTTGAAGCTACCCAACAAGAAATATGCTGTAAATTTGTGTGACTGAATGTCGGCGAATGTTTCATATGTTGCTGTAGTATTATTTCTGCTAGTGTCTTGCTGATTATTGAAGTTGGGAAGGTAATTAGACATCATTTCAATGGGATGCAACAGGTGTGCAACATAACGCAAACGAAAACCAGTCAGAATAAAAATTAAGACATGTGTTCCTTACAGAAAAGCAGAGCTGTGAGGTAATACAATCAAGCGTAAATAAGAAAATACCAAACGATATTACAGATATTACAGGAATCTCAAAGAGAATAGAGAATTGTTTTATGAATGAACAAAAGATATCGACAGAAATATCAGTTCTACAAACAAACGAGCTCCCATTTTGATGAGGAGATGGAAGAGTTACATGAACTGATTGGATGCCAGCAGATCTCATTACAATATTATTATGGTACACTGTAGTGAGAATTATGGCAGAAGATGAAGAATGATTCTTCACTGGAAAACTTTTGGTATGTTACCAGAAATGACAGATGTCATGCGTTAGTATAATTTGCTGATGCGAATAACACGCTTAACTTTAACGCATTCCTCGAGAAGAAAACAATTAGAAAACGGACTCGACAAGAACCACCTAAGAATGAAGTGGTGACTGACAGTTTCAGTGTCAATATTTAACTTAGAGTGTTATAATTTTAAATGGTACTAAAGGTTATTTGTCTGGTGGATTATGTAGAAAGTGCAGCCTCATTCCCTGTAGATGGTTTAAAGCATCAACCAAATGCGCATTAAATGTTTCTTTAATACTTTGTTTCTTACTATCGGATAAACCATTTTACTAAACACTAGACCGACTTTATTCTCAAAACAATTGTTCCTCTCTGCTGTTCCTTCCACCACCTAGTACGCTGCTCCTGGATGCCATAGCTGATGTCCTACAAACATGTCCCTTCTTCTGGTGAAGATCTCCCATACACATAGTTCCTCACTTATTCTGTTTAATACTTCTTCGTTACATACCTTGCCCATCCGCATGATTTTTAGCAGCACATTTCTTGTTTCTGCTCCTCATTCTAGTCAATAAAATCAGCCAATATAAAAATTATAGGCCCTGTTTAGCAGCTCTCCACCACTTCATAGGTCACTATGCAGTTGCTAGTAATAATCGGCGAGGACCCAAGAGTCAGGACTGTGTAGGCCGTAGGGTGTATACTGGCGTTACGTAACAGCGTGCGTAAGCTGCCCGTGTCATCTGAAAAGCATGCGCATCATTCCGTGAGTATTTTTTGTTCTCAGATCTCTTAATTACTCCCGCTGACGCAACTCGTCAATGTGTGGATGCAATGTTGTTAATAAGAACCGGAAGTCACTTGAAAGAAAACATGCACGCTTTAGATCAGAATAAGATGCAGATAGGAATGACTGTAAGAGTTAATCGCGAAAGGTCGTTTGATTATCATCATGGAAGGAACAGTAAGTGTACTTACTTGGATTTTCGCTTGCCTCTGAGCTTCACTTACAAGGTGAGTGAGGCATACTTTGGTTATTTCCCTCTACCTTCAGCATTAGTTTCAAATACGAACTATTTCCCGGACTGAAAACTAATAATAGAGAAAGCATTCGCAAGCATGAAAGAATAAAACTAATGATGCGAAATATAAGTTGATATTGTCTCAAACTACATTAATTATACTTACAAATCCTTTCACTGGTTTAGTCAGAATGGTGCTAGAAGCTGGACTCTCGTGCGTTGGTCCATTAACAAGATACTGGCTCTTACAAACAATAAGGACCACTTACAATTAACGATATTCAAGGCTGTATCAAAGATATTGAATTTTTCAGAGATGATAATACATATTTAAAAAAAACAGTGGCATTGCTGCTAACAGGACGAGAAGTAAATGTGATTAGCTCTGGTACGTCGCTGCCAGAGTTTCTTCGATTCGTGGAAGATTTTATTCCTGTTATTTACTTACTGCTATGGTAAAATGCGTTTCCAGTAACGCAAAAACTGCTTCATCAGAAAAATGTCTGAGGACACTGTTGACATTTTAAAGTATCCACAATGGCTTCACGGTACGTAATTCGAAGCGAATGCTCCGTCGTCGTGTTTTGTGAGATTCACATGATGCTTTCCCCTACGACCTGAAGAAGCAATCGCACCAGCATGTCGCGAGAATCCACTTCGGGCCCCTGCCGACGTCCCCACAAGTTGTCTGGTTTTCATCGTACGTACCTCGTTAACAACATAGGTAAAATACTAGTACTGTCTGTGCAGTGTAGCCACCTTGCTGGGGATAATAATTGTAGAAAAACTAAACAAATCGAAGGAAAAGTCTTTACGAATATTGCTCTTGGAGAAGCTAACCGAAATAAGGATTCTTGTAGTTGGATGGGTGTAACTCTGATTGTCAACAAAAAAGAAAAAAAAAAGAGTTGGCGTGAACTTATTTTAGTTGCTCCGCTGTAGTTGATTCTTCCCCTGAATTTCTTAAGTGATGACGGGCCAGAGAACGCAACGTTTCTCCAATAACATGAAAGATCAAAAAGTGATTCAGGTGTACTCAGTTTTAGAATTCTGAATTTATTTCCTGATTTGATGTTAACGTCACACAGTACAGATCACAATCTCATATTGTACTTCCCTCCCTCGCGCGATTTCTCGCGGGTCCTATACGTTATACATTCGCTGACAATTGGAATATTGTTACACATAGTAATTTCGTTAATTTCAATCACGGACGTTGTCCGAAATTACAGAAAATGTTCTCATTCGGTGGTTACAACTGAAATACGTGAAATAGGGTACAAGGTCGAATACACATCTGTCGTTTTCAGGGGAAAAGAAGTGAAATTCATGGAATAAACAATGCTGATTACATTTTTGCTAGCTGAACGATAACTACATTATCCCTAGTATTCATACCTGTTTCCTGCTTCAGGTCTGAGTACATTATTTTTTAGCGTAGACGGTATTTAGATACATAATTCAGTAGCCTAAATAAACACTTTGTTTACAATACGAATTTAGCTTAGTATTGTGAATTACAGTAATTACGAGGTAATCAGATGTCATTATATTAAACAATAGGATAGCAAGTTGACAGTATGACAAACAGAGTTGTTACAGATTTCTAACATCATAAAATACAGAACATTCGGTGCTTTTTTGTTACCCAGTTGTCTGTACACGAATAGTGCTAATTACAATCAAACGAATCGACAATACATGCTCCTACCAATCGATGGATTCTTAGTAAACACTCTGACATGTGGTTGTTGAGTATCACACTAAGAGTTCAAAAGGCGAAATTACACATATGAGTCTCACCTAATGACAGAACATTTAATCTAGCGAACCACATTAGCTTCGAAACATTATGAAAAATGGGCTTTTACGTTTCATCTGCTCTGTGCGTTCCAGATAGTGCCTCTTGTCGAACAGCTCAGCACTTTATCACTTCTATATCCGTCAATGATTCTCCATCCGAGATAACATGCCGCGTACTCTATACCAAGAAATACATAATCCAGTCACAAATTTATTTGATACCCCATATCATCATATTCTGCGTGTCATCTTACCAGAAATACACTACCAATCTTATCTGCATGACATAAGAAACGTCCAGGAACAATGAAGTATCTTACTGGCCTATTAAGTAACCTATCTTAATCCTACTGAATGTTCGGGGATCCACGGGATTAAATGTCAAAATGCAAAGCGACTGAGCTCCGTGTGTTGTTACGATGGAAACAGTTGGACATCAATATCTGCTCCATTTCACAACGATTGTGGAGGTTTCAGACCGCCATTATAAGGAGGGTACCTAATTTTTTGCCTCAGGAGTTACTTGCATCGCTTATCAGATGTTGTTGTTATTGTGGTCTTCAGTCCTGAGACTGGTTTGATGCAGCTCTCCATGCTACTCTATCCTGTGCAAGCTGTTTCATCTCCCAGTACCTACATCCTTCTGAATCTGCTTAGTGTATTCCTCTCTTGGTCTCCCTCTACGATTTTTACCCTCCACGCTGCCCTCCAATGCTAAATTTGTGATCCCTTGATGCCTCAAAACATGTCCTACCAACCGATACCTTCTTCTAGTCAAGTTGTGCCACAAACTTCTCTTCTCCCCAATCCTATTCAATACCTCCTCATTAGTTATGTGATCTACCCATCTAATCTTAAGCATTCTTCTGTAGCACCACACTTCAAAAGCTTCTATTCTCTTCTTGTCCATACTAGTTATCGTCCATGTTTCACTTCCATACATGGCTACACTCCATACAAATACTTTCAGAAACGACTTCCTGACACTTAAATCTGTACTCGATGTTAACAAATTTCTATTCTTCAGAAACGATTTCCTTGCCACTGCTAGTCTACATTTTATATCCTCTCTACTACGACCATCATCAGTTATTTTACTCCCTAAATAGCAAAACTCCTTTACTGCTTTAAGTGTCTCATTTCCTAATCTAATTCCCTCAGCATTACCCGATTTAATTTGACTACATTCCATTATCCTCGTTTTTCTTTTGTTGATGTTCATCTTATATCCTCCTTTCAAGACACTGTCCATTCCATTCAACTGCTCTTCCAAGTCCTTTGCTGTCTCTGACAGAATTACAATGTCATCGGCGAACCTCAAAGTTTTCACTTCTTCTCCATGAATTTCAATACCTACTCCCAATTTTTCTTTTGTTTCCTTTACTGCTTGCTCAATACACAGATTGAATAACATCGGGGAGAGGCTACAACCCAGTCTCAATCCCTTCCCAACCACTGCTTCCCTTTCATGTCCCTCGACTCTTACAACTGCCATCTGGTTTCTGTACAAATTGTAAATAGCCTTTCGCTCCTTGTATTTTACCCCTGCCACCTTTAGAATGTGAAAGAGAGTATTCCAGTCAACGTTGTCAAAAGCTTGCTCTAAGTCTACAAATGCTAGAAACGTAGGTTTGCCTTTTCTTAATCTTTCTTCTAAGATAAGTCGTAAGGTTAGTATTGCCTCAAGTGTTCCAACATTTCTACGGAATCCAAACTGATCATCCCCGAGGTCCGCTTCTACCAGTTTTTCCATTCGTCTGTAAAGAATTCGCGTTAGTATTTTGCAGCTGTGACTTATTAAACTGATAGTTCGGTAACTTTCACATCTGTCAACACCTGCTTTCTTTGGGATTGGAATTATTATATTCTTCTTGAAGTCTGAGGGTATTTCACCTGTCTCATACATCTTGCTCACCAGATGGTAGAGTTTTGTCATGACTGGCTCTCCCAAGGCCGTCAGTAGTTCTAATGGAATGTTGTCTACTCCCGGGGCCTTGTTTCGACTAAGGTCTTTCAGTGCTCGGTCAAACTCTTCACGCAGTATCGTATCTCCCATTTCATCTTCATCTACATCGTCTTCCATTTCCATAATATTGTCCTCAATTACATCGCCCTTGTATAAACCCTCTATATACTCCTTCCACCTTTCTGCCTTCCCTTCTTTGCTTAGAACTGGGTTGCCATCTGAGCTCTTGATATTCGTACAAGTGGTTCTCTTTTCTCCAAAGGTCTCTTTAATTTTCCTGTAGGCAGTATCTATCTTACCCCTAGTGAGACAAGCCTCTACATCCTTACATTTGCCCTCTAGCCATCCCTGCTTAGCCATTTTGCACTTCCTGTCGATCTCATTTTTGAGACGTTTGTATTCCTTTTTGCCTGCTTCATTTACTGCATTTTTATATTTTCTCCTTTCATCAATTAAATTCAATATTTCGTCTGTTACCCAAGGATTTCTATTAGCCCTCGTCTTTTTACCTACTTGATCGTCTGCTGCCTTCACTACTTCATCCCTCAGAGCTACCCATTCTTCTTCTACTGTATTTCCCTCCCCCATTCCTGTCAATTGTTCCCTCATGCTCTCCCTCAAACTCTGTACAACCTCTCGTTCTTTCAGTTTATCTAGGTCCCATCTCCTTAAATTCCCACCTTTTTGCAGTTTCTTCAGTTTCAATCTGCAGATCATAACCAGGAGATTGTGGTCAGAATCTGTATCTGCCCCTGGAAATGTCTTACAATTTAAAACCTGGTTCCTAAATCTCTGTCTTACCATTATATAATCTATCTGATACCTATTAGTATCTCCAAGGTTCTTCCAGGTATACAAACTTCTTTTATGATTCTTGAACCAAGTGTTAGCTATGATTAAGTTATGCTCTGTTCAAAATTCTACAAGGCGGCTTCCTCTTTCATTTCTTCCCCCCCAATCCATATTCACCTACTATGTTTCCTTCTCTCCCTTTTCCTACTGACGAATTCCAGTCACCCATGACTATTAAATTTTCGTCTCCCTTCACTACCTGAACAATTTCTTTTATCTCGTCATACATTTCATCAATTTCTTCATCATCTGCAGAGCTAGTTGGCATATAAACTTGTACTACTGTAGTAGGCATGGGCTTTGTGTCTATCTTGGCCACAATAATGCGTTCGCTATGCTGATTGTAGTAGCTAACCCGCACTCCTATTTTTTTATTCATTATTAAACCTACTCCTGCATTACCTCTATTTGATTTTGTATTTATAACCCTGTAATCACCTGACCAAAAGTCTTGTTCCTTCTGCCACCGAACTTCACTAATTCCCACTATATCTAACTTTAACCTATCCAGTTCCCTTTTTAAATTTTCTAACCTACCTGCCCGATTAAGGGATCTGACATTCCACGCTCCGATCCGTAGAACGCCAGTTTTCTTTCTCCTGATAACGACGTCCTCTTGAGTAGTCCCCGCCCGGAGATCCGAATGGGTGACTATTTTACCTGCGGAATATTTTACCCAAGAGGACGCCATCATCATTTAATCATACAGTAAAGCTGCATGTCCTCGGGAAAAATTACGGCTGTAGTTTCCCCTTGCTTTCAGCCGTTCGCAGTACCAGCACAGCAAGGCCGTTTTGGCTAATGTTACAGGGCCAGATCAGTCAATCATCCAGACTGTTGCCCCTTCAACTGCTGAAAAGGCTGCTGCCCCTCTTCAGGAACCACATGTTTGTCTGGCCTCTCAACAGATAGCCCTCCGTTGTGGTTGCACCTTCGGTACGGCCATCTGTATCGCTGAGGCACGCAAGCCTCCCCACCAACGGCATGGTTCATGGGGGGGCTTATCCGATAACACACTGAAATTAAATCGTATTATATCGTCCAGTCTATACGGTAAGTCTCCAGCTTCTCCAGTAACACCTTACATCTCATGACTAGACCAGTTCCGTAGTGGCAGCGGATACGTCTACGTCAAGTGATGTACTGACTGGAAACTATAGGCTATTTTTCTACGCTAAAAATAATATTAGGCTTGTTGTTATTCTGATTCATTATTACATTTGAATACCATTTTCGGTCAATACTCTCACATAATATTTGTTAATTTTATGGAATTAAAACTCAAAAATTATTAAATATTAAGATCTAGTCATGTGATCGAAAACGCTCTGTTATTGGCTGATGGTCCGTTGACGTCACAGACTAGGAGTAAGACGAAGCTATACTTGCATTATGGGAGAGTTAGCCGAAGTAACGAGGTTTTGACGTGTTTTTTTTCTCCAAACAGTTTAGCTATTTAGTGATTGGAAACGCAATTATAATTTTTAAAAACAATATAAAAGAATTCTGTGAACGCTGATAGTGGAAGCCTTGTGAAAGTTGATGCTTTTATGCTCCACCCATTTAGAGCTGCGATACGTGCAAACGACGGACGTTCTTTTTCTTGCTCCTTGCAACATCATTAAACTCGCGGACTACCAAAGAATTGTAGAAATTTTGCAAATGAGTTCGTATATTATTACTAGAATGTCGACCATCGGACTTCAGCTAAGACCTAAAGCACAATAAAATTATTTTTTGCAAAACTTAGCGCTAATTTCCCCTGTAGAAACCATTCAGCAGAGAGAGTGAGCCTAGCAGGTATTCGGTGGTTCAATGGATGTCTCATGCGACTGCAGAAAAAGAGCTCACATCTTTTTAAAAGTTTTACATGAAATACGAAAATGGCTTCAGTAAGAACTGATTGCAGCAGTTGTTTAGACTATGGAATGTATTATATATAGCTTCATATTAGTCTTATTCTGAGAAATGGGACAACAGAGGATGAATGCATTTACTTCGCTAACAAACAATTTACTTTTTTGGAAAGCATTGCTGGTAGTGAAGATATCACCATACGCCCACAGTACAACGCGGTGTAGGACGATGACATAATACGGAGAGATATTTTAGCCCGTACAACATGCACATGACACAAACATGAGCTGTGATGCTTGTGAGTGTAACTAACGTTAGCGTGTGAAGCAGACTTACTCCATCTTTATGTAAGATGATGAAACTGCAAAAATTTAAACAATAAGGATTCTAGCTGGACAGTACGAAGATAAAAACATTGTTCCTAACAAAGTAAAAAGTGTATGGCCACACTAACTATAAAATATCTTTTTGAACGTAACATGTGTGAAAAGGGATTGCAAATGCAAGTGTATGTAAACAGCAAGGAAAACTCAATAATATTCTTTTTAAGTTTTGTAATTGTGGTTCGGCTGTCGAGACGTTTTACAAGTAAGTTAAAATGTTTTTTCGGGTAACATTCGAACCAGCGATCTAGAGACATCATCCTACATAATTCAATGGTCTACTGATCTAACAACGGAGCTACCAAACAATTAAGGTTTAGTTGGCTGAAATGTCAAGTTTCACTAGGAGTTTAATTTCGTTGAGTGACGCTATCCTTCGTTGTAACAGTGCGAGAACATATGTCTGGGGTAAGTTAAAGTTAACTTTACAATGAAGCACATTTTTAGTGAAGTTAATGAACTTGTACGTCCACGTGGTGGCAGTTTGCTGGTACAGGGCAACCACATTTTACGCATCTTCTCGTTCTCTCTAACACTACAAAACAGCTTTTCATGAGTATCTCTAGACGTATTTATACAGTATGGTAGTACACACCATTTGTAACCCATTTTCCGAAAGGCAAATTCCAAAACAAGACATCACTGTGAATCTTGGCAGTAGGCACAGCGAGCTAGCCAGTGACGTTGAAACGTCCCCTTAGAAAAATTATGAATGACTGTGCTGGTAAACCTCTTACGTTATTTGATTTTCAAACAGCTGAGCAAAACTGAACGTACTCCAACATTTCTCTCTTTACTTATTCTGATCATCACTAAACTGGCACATAATATTTTTAGCGCAACGCAATCTGACTTTCAATAATCCCCACAACAGAATGGCCCTAACTAACAATAACCAATACCTTTCATGAAGCACTTACCTCATAAAAATCTTCGTTACTCGAACTACTGCAATACAGCGAGCGCCAATACTGCCAGCTAAATAAAAGATTCTATCTACTGAAGGCACTAACTACTGATAGGCATAGTTAGCAAATGAAAGATTTTGATAGAGAACAAACAATGTATTTACCTTAATAATGTTCAAAAGTCATCATATATATGTATAATAGAGGGAAACATTCCACGTGGAAAAAATATATCTAAAAACAAAGATGATGTGACTTACCAAAAGAAAGCGCTGGCAGGTCGATAGACACACAAACAAACACAAACATACACACAAAATTCAAGCTTTCGCAACCAACGGTTGCTTCGTCAGGAAAGAGGGAAGGAGAGGGAAAGACGAAAGGATGTGGGTTTTAAGGGAGAGGGTAAGGAGTCATTCCAATCCCAGGAGCAGAAAGACTCACCCGTCCTTTTTTCCCCCTAAGGTGAGTTTTTCTGCTCCCAGGCTTGGAATGACTCCTTACCCTCTCCCTTAAAACCCACATCCTTTCGTCTTTCCCTCTCCTTCCCTCTTTCCTGACGAAGCAACCGTTGGTTGCGAAAGCTTGAATTTTGTGTGTATGTTTGTGTTTGTTTGTGTGTCTATCGACCTGCCAGCGCTTTCTTTTGATAAGTCACATCATCTTTGTTTTATATATATATATATATATATATATATATATATATATATATATATATATATATATATATATATAAATTCATGAAATCTATCTTTACAGATTTACTTTTTCTGGTGGACACAAGTCCAGATCGTCCGCTCAACACTCTCGCATCACTCTCTCGACATCCACCACTGCTGGCGGCTCACCTCCAACTGCACAATAGAGTTGTGGCGATTCGTGAATGAGTCGTTCATTTGAACGACTCTAAATAAAGAATCGTAAGAATCTAATCGTGATACGGACGAATCATCGTTCAAAAGAGTCATAAGAACGATTGCGTGTTTCCGAGTCGTGACGATTCCAAGTTCCAACGATTCATCGATTCTTAGTACGCTATGCTTCGAAGGCAACTTCCGCATTATGCCGAGTCCTGCCGAATGATTTCGACCGCCAGATGGCAGTCAAGTGGAGGATGCGTGTGAACAAAGTAAGTTCGGAACGAACAAACGAAGTTAGTGGACCGTAATATTACTCGTGAAAACCAAGCTGACGCTTGGCGGTGGCTGACGGGAACGAGCGTAAAGGCATTTCCCTTTACCATCGCAACCATTAGCTACCACGCCGACGTCAGCTTAGTTTGCGCGAGTAATACACACGACAGAAACGGTATACAGCGAGTACACAGCTCCACACAACTAAAATCCAAGTATTATGAATAAATACGTACCTCTTATCTATTGCAGATGTTACGCAAAACACACACACACCTTCTTTACACACGAGCAATAGCACTTGGATTATGTATTATATTTCGCGATCTCGAAAACGGCCCTAACGATTTGGATGAAATTTTGTATTTAGACTAGTTCTTGCTTTTTGAGTTCACCTACATAGTTCCATTCTTTCGTAAAAAGTAACTTTTACACTATTTATATCCTACATAGTTCCATTCGTAAAAACGCAATTTTATATTATAAAAAAGGCTATTTCACATGTTTTTATAACGCCAGCTCGTAAAACTTTGTTAGTACGTATTGAATGTAGTTAAGGTTTTGGTTTTTATGCTTATCTGTATATAGGTGTCTTTCCTTACAGCACGCTATTTGACACAAAAGAATTTTTTAAATAAAAACGCGAATTTCGTGTTTCTTGGGAACGGCTTTAACAGTTTGGACAAAATTTTATATTTAGATACGGATTTTGATTTTTAAGTTTATCTATATTGGTGTGTTTCCTGAAAAAACTCAATTTTACACAATAAATATTTTATATCGCAATTTCGTAAATCTTTGTTACTATTGGATGTTACAGTAGAGGAGTATCAAAATTTTGTGAGATGGCGGTATAACATTATGTGAATATGAACACGTTGGACTTACCGTACATCCAATAGTAACAATCATCCTAGATATATTTTAGGTTAGACATGGTTTCCTCTGATCGCTGGTATCTCGGAAATGATAATTTTGCACCACCTTTCGCACAAATCGACTCCTCTTTCCTGGCATACTGAAATAAAACAATAGATGCAATCAAATCAAACGTGACCTTTCATCAATTAAGGCATTACACGTATAAGTCGAGAATCACACTTGTAACGTCATATGCATGTTTACTCATAAATAAACTATTTCTGGCATTTCTTATCATGACACAGTTCGATTCTAACCCCATTGACACTTTCAGACATGTCCTGCCATCGGTGAGTAAGATGTAGAACTTTTTGCATTCCGTAAGAATCGTGCCATCGCAGACTAAAATGAATCGTGAAGGAATCGTGAACGAATAGTAGGAATCGATTCGCAATGTGAGATTGAATCGTAGGAATCGAATCGGGAAAAAGAATCGTGTTGCCCAACTCTACTGCACAACGCTAAGTGCTGTTCACAACCAGGTGCCCAACACTACAATAGCGAATATTCCAACAATGCCAACCAGCCACAGACTACACACAGCACAGTCAGTGATTTTCATACAGAGCGCTACGTGGCGTTACCAACATAAACTTACAACATCACATGTATACCATGACTCGAATGGAGCGTTTCAGAGAGGTTTCAAATTATTTGAGTTTCATTTTCGTTTTCATAAAAGAATACTGAAAAGAGGAAAAAATGCATGTTAGGAGCATAAAATAGCATTATTAAGCATTTAAGACAATGTCCAGAAACCAGTCAAATACTCTGTTGTTGGTACCTTTGAGAGTGTAGAGTTTAAGAGCAAGAGGCAGCTACCGAAAGAAGGCCTCAATAACTGACGTGGCCTGAATAGGGAAAAACTTCAAGAAACGAAGAAAGCGTGACTAGCTTAACGTATTGCAAAATATTTTCTCACAATTTTATGTTGTATGACAAGATAAGAAGTTTATTTTCATCTTCATTATGTTTAGAGAGCTATGTTTACCAAATTTGAGATCAATCCATTCAATTAATTAACTGAAAGTAGTAACAAAAAGCTTTTGCAATACGTGAAAAGTTGAAAACTGGCTCACACAGAAATTTCTAAGAACTATAAAGGGTTCTAACATTAAATTTACTTTCAGGGAGAGGTACACAAAGTTATTACAAATGTTGTTGAAATAGTTGCCACAGTGAGATTATGTATCATTTTAGGGTTGCCGTGGTAATTTGAAATAGCATGGTGGGTACATATGCTTTCTTTAGACATTGCAATGAGTTTAAAGACAGTAACGGAGAAAATTTAGGCTTAGGAATTTTTTTATACAAGCAGTGCAGATACGACGAATTTTATCCATGAACTAGTCTAAAAACTCAGTCTTCTGTGACTCTATAGACGAAAATGTGGCGTTTTGGCTGTAGATAGATGCTTTCCATATTTATCTAAAAGTATTGCGGCTTGCTAGAACCATTGATGGGAGAGCAATTCATGAATTCATTTAGGAAATCGACGATATTTATATTTTGCCGAAAAGAGATCTTCCCGTCGGGAAGTTGGTCGCGCCCTAAATGGCCGCCTTAATCAGCCAATCCTTCTTGCTAAATGGGCAGCCAGTTTGAGTGCAGAGGAGTACGACTGTACTACTCATCTTTTTAGACCTATATGTTGTGAGTGTGATGAATGGATAGAACAGTGGAGTCTTTTACCTTGTAGTTTTGCCTTTGAATAAAAATATAGCATTTCAGTCTTTGATCGCTATTTCTTTATTTTCAATAACCGGTTTCAGGCTAGCTGCCCATCTTCAGATAGAGTTAAAGAAACATAATTAACAAGAGAGATTATACAGCTACTCATAGAACTATCTTAGTCTACAAAAAAAAATCGGTACGAATTAAAATGCAAGCATACCATATATTGCAGTTACAGAGTAACCTGTCAGTACAGAACTGTTGGTTCGCTGTCAGAACTAAAGTAATTTTTAATCTGTTAAAACCTTATATCACCGTTTGGAGAAACTTGATTGGCAAAAGTAAAAAGTGTCCTCTATCTGTAACATGTGTGCATATGTACTAAGAGGTTATTTTATCACCATACATACTAATGACCAGATGGCAGTTATAAGAGTCGAGGGGCATGAAAGGGAAGCAGTACTTGGGAAAGGAGTGAGACAGGGTTGTAGCCTCTCCCCGGTGTTATTCAATTTGTATATTGAGCAAGCAGTAAAGGAAACAAAAAAAAATTCGGAGTAGGTATTAAAATTCATGGAGAAGAAGTAAAAACTTTGAGGTTCGCCGATGACATTGTAATTCTGTCAGAGACAGCAAAGGACTTGGAAGAGCAGTTGAACGGAATGGACAATGTCTTGAAAGGAGGATATAAGATGAACATCAACAAAAGCAAAACGAAGATAATGGAATGTAGTCAAATTAAATAAAGTGATGCTGAGGGAATTAGATTAGGAAATGAGACACTTAAAGTAGTAAAGGAGTTTTGCTATTTAGGGAGTAAAATAACTGATGATGGTCGAAGTAGAGAGGATACAAAATGTAGACTGGCAATGGCAAGGAAATCGCATCTGAAGAAGAGAAATTTGTTAACATCGAGTATAGATTTCAGTGTCAGGAAGTCGTTTCTGAAAGTATTTGTATGGAGTGTAGCCATGTATGGAAGCGAAACATGGACGATAACTAGTTTGGACAAGAAGAGAATAGAAGCTTTCAAAATGTGGTGCTACAGAAGAATGCTGAAGATAAGGTGGGTAGATCACGTAACTAATGAGGAGGTATTGAATAGGATTGGGGAGAAGAGAAGTTTGTGGCACAACTTGACTAGAAGAAGGGATCGGTTGGTAGGACACGTTTTGAGGCATCAAGGGATCACAAATTTAGCATTGGATGGCAGCGTGGAGGGTAAAAATCGTAGAGGGTTGACCAAGAGATGAATACACTAAGCAGATTCAGAAGGATGTAGGTTGCAGTAGGTACTGGGAGATGAAGCAGCTTGCACAGGATAGAGTAGCATGGAGAGCTGCATCAAACCAGTCTCATGACTGAAGACCACAACAACAACAACATATTAATGGCGAATATATTTTTTAATAATAAGATAATTTTAAAAGAAATAACACTTACATAATCTTTTTTGAGTGGATCATGTACTCAAATAATTTACAATAGTTAAATTTTTTTAAAGGAAACTTAAAATACAATTAAAACTTTTGTATAATCTTTCGAAAACGTCCGTTTCCTCCTCATTGTATTAATTTGTGGTGGAGAGGATTTCCATACGTCAGAACGTACACAGCGGCCACGCCATGTCCTCTTCCGCAGCGACCAATTCACCTCCCCGCCAGTACGCTCAGGGCCGTTCCCCTGCAGCTGGTTCTTTATTGGAGCTCGCTGTTACATTCAAGAGTAAGCCTAAACAAGTCTTTAAAAATCTCATAGTAACTCCTGTGCATAAAATCACTATGCTCATTAAATAGTAGGTCTGGGTTTTTCATTTGTTGAGCGTGTATTTTAATCTCTTCAAGTACGTTGAGACAGAGACTTTTTGGAGCTTTATGTAGCATCTCCATTTGTTCATTTGTATTGCTTACTTCATGTTTACTATCCTTTCAAAATGGTTCAAATGGCTCTGAGCACTATGGGACTCAACTGCTGTGGTCATCAGTCCCCTAGAACTTAGAACTACTTAAACCTAACTAACCTAAGGACATCACACACATCCATGGCCGAGGCAGGATTCGAACTTGCGACCGTAGCGGTCGCGCGGTTCCAGACTGTAGCGCCTAGAACCGCTCGGCCACCCCGGCCGGCTTACTATCCTTTACACGCGTTCCAAATGCTGTCCGATTGCAATGACTGCAATGTTCCCTGTATCGAATTTCAAAATTCCGCCCTGTCTGTCCTATACAATAACTGTCACATTCAGCACATTTGATCTTCTATACTCCGGAACTGTTGTATTTCATTTGTTTTGTCGTTGCTGGTTTATGTCTTAAATCTATGTGCCATTTAACCTTCGTTCTGGAATGCCACAGCGATGTTTTTTGGAAAGCATTTAGCAATTCTTTCCGACACACGCCCTTTATATGTCAGAGTGACAAACTTCTTCTTAACTATAATTTTCCTAGAATTATTACTGATACCCGCGGATTTGTTTTTGATCTTGTTAAAACATACGTGTAACATCTTGTGTCCTGTACCCATTAGCTTTTGCTACTTGCTGAATAATGCCTTATTCAAAGAACAATCGCGGCCATCCCAGTAAGATAATCATGTCTTGTTTTGATAAACTTTGCCTTTAACATTCACTTAGAGAGTTACTCTGCTTGCCGTTTATCAGCACTGCTGGTAAGTTCTAATGATGTACTATGTGCTGAAAGTTAACTTGTGTCAGCCAGTTAGAGTGGGGAAGTTAGGCAAGCCGAGTGTGGAAGCACGAACGGATAACGACGCGCTAAAACCCTCTCCGTCGCAATACTCTTCGCGGCTCTCATAGTCACAACATTGAATACCTGCTGTCCCAGGTTATGCAACTGCGGTAGACGTTTGTCCTTGTTTTGGTATACACAACTCGGGGGAGGTGTGTCAAGGCCGGTGGTCAGTGTTGTCGTCATTGTGATCTCACATTCAAATGTAAGAAGTAGCCCCCCCTTCCTCCCCCCCCCCCCCGCCACACACACACACACACACACACACACACACACACGTACATATAGTTTGTTGATCAGTACTAGATTTCGGATTTCACTGTATATAGCATTTGTATACTTTTTTGTTATAGTACTGCAGCCTAAATCGTGAAATTAACCATTAAAGTGAAGGATTCTGCGGCGGTGGGATCACAATGTATTTTAATATCAATACCGCAAAAAAGGAATCTGACTTCTGTAAGAATTATTTGGCAAAAGGAATTCTGTCGGTAGGGGCACATTCATTGTGTACTTTCGTCGAATGGTTGTAGAGAATTTAGTTCCTGCTCAACACATATTAGGTCTACAACTCTGCTTCCGCCGTTTTTTCTCGAAGTTCGAGACTTTATTGGGAAAAACTTACAAAAATTTTACGATTCAAAGTATTGGCCATCGTTGGCCACTGCTTTGTCCTAGATTTAGGGCGGCATATGAATACCGCTGTGTATAAAATGGACATCTTTTGAGGGGAGCCATGAATCGACCCAATTTAGCACTTGTTCATATGACCGCAAGTGCTTGTCATCTAGGTCGTGTGTCATAGATCGAAAAAGGTGGCAGTCAGAGGGAGCAATATCTGGAGAATACAGCGGGTGGGGCAGAACGTCCCATTTCAATGTTTCCAAGTATGTTTTGACGGGACTTTCGAGATGGGTTCGTGCACTGTCACGCTGAAAAATCATCTTTTCATGTCTATCGCTGTAGCGAGGCCGTTTGTCTTTCAGTGCTCGGCTCAAACACATCACTTGCTCTCGATAACGATCTCCTGCGATTGTTCCCGTCGGTTGCAGTAGCATCGAAAGCATTCTCTCTTTCACAACCATGCCGGTCTCCAACGTCAAACTCACCATTCTTGATCCATGGAAACCATTTTCTGTCCACTAACAAGCGTCTCATCATAGGTCTTACCCAGCTTTTTATGAGCCTCAGTGGCAGATTTCTTCATATCAAAGCAGAAAATTAAAACCTCCCGCAGATGACGAGAATTGGGCTCATAAATTGACATATTCAGTCGAGAATAACCTTATGATGCAATCAAAAATCGACTGATACCTTGATGGCGTTATGTTCTCAAATGCCTAAGCTTACTGTTTGACACTTACGACGAACGGCTTGCACCACTACTTTCCACTACTGCCGTCTGTTGCAAAACGGCGGAAGCAAAGTTGTATGCCTAATAGATAAAACAGTAGTTACGCTCATGCATATTTGAGTTTGCTTAATCATAGTGACGAGGCGGCACTTAACCCAGTGATAGTCGTTCGACTCCCGGCGTTGGAATAAATTACAATCAGAAATATTCCGACAAGGTGAGAGTGCAATTTACGTTCATCACAGCAGAAAAATTTAGTTATAGACTAGCGAGCTTTAGTGGTTCTGAGAACTCAGAAGCTGGCAGGATCTTTTCATGTTTATTACATAAGAAAATAGATTGAGGAAGTCAGGAAACAAATATATTTCTGAACTGCGATATCAGATAAGGCTACCGCTCTAAATTTGCTGTTATTTCAAAATCTACGGAAAACAGCCATTTTAGGAGCACACTGGTTGGATACTAGACTCAGGTTTCAGAGAAGCGGGATTCAAATTCCTGTATGGCGTTCTGAATTTGGGTTTGCCACGGATTCTCTAAATCGTTTAATACAATTTTTGATATGGGCCATTCACATATTTAGAAAAGGACACAGGTGATTTCACTCCCGAAATCGAGCTCGTGTTTCGTTTTCAATGACCGCATCATTGATGGACCATTAAACCCTAACTTTCCTTCCTTCCCGCCAAATGGAGCATGGTTCAGAAGATACTATAGTACTTCGTACATGTACATAGCGACACACCTTAACGTCAAAGCCGAGCCGTTTGGAAGACAACTGCGAATTGTGGTAAGTCCACATCCGCAATTATCTGACAAAAGGCTCATTTACCAGTACGTTTTTTGCTTCAGTTATCGTGTACTGTGACCCACGCCAGTATTCACTGTTATTTGTGACACTCCCTATATAAACAGCACATAACCTTGTTACCCTCGCTCTATGAACCATGGACCTCGCCGTTGGTTGGGAGGCTTGCGTGCCTCAGCGATACAGATAGCCGTACCGTAGGTGCAACCACAACGGGGGGCAATCTGTTGAGTGGCCAGACAAACATGTGGTTCCTGAAAAGGGGTAGCAGTCTTTTCAGCAGATGCAGGGGCAGCAGTCTGGATGATTGACTCATCTGTCCTTGTAACATTAACCAAACTGGCCTTCCTGTGCTGGTACTGCGAACGGTTGAAAGCAAGGGGAAACTACAGCCGTGATTTTCCACGAGGGCATGCAACTTTACTGTGTGGCGTCCTCTTAGGTAAAATATTCCGGAGGTAAAATAGTCCCCCCTCCGGATCCCCGGGTGGGGACTACTCAGGACGACGTCGTTATCAGGAGAAAAAAAAACCAACTGGCGTTCTACGGATCGGAGTATGGAATCGCTGCCCTTAATCGGGCAGGTAGGTTAGAAAATTTAAAAAGGGAAATGGATAGGTTAAAGTTAGATATAGTGGGTATTAGTGAAGTTCGGTGGCAGGAGGAACAAGACTTCTGGTCAGGTGAATACAGGGTTATAAATACAAAATCAAATAGGGGTAATGCAAGAGTAGGTTTAATAATGAATAAAAGCAGAAGTGCGAATAAGTTACTACGAAGAGCATAGTAAACGCATTATTGTACACAAGATAGACACAAATCCCACGCCTACCACAGCAGTCCAAGTTCATATGGCAACTAGCTCCGCATATGACGAAGAGTTTGATGAAATGTATGATGAGATAAAAGAAGTTATTCAGATAGTGAAAGGAGACGAAAATTTAATAGTCATGGGGGACTGGAATTCGATAGTAGGAAAAGGAAGAGAAGGGATAGTAGTAGGTGAATATGGAATGTGGGTAAGGAATGAAAGAGGAAGCCGTATCGTAGAACTTTGCATAGAGCATAGCTAAATCATAGCTAACACTTCGTTTAAGAATCAAGAAAGAAGATTGTATACGTGGAAGAGGCCTGGAGACATTGGAAGGTTTCAGATAGATTATATAATGGTAAGATAGAGATTTAGGAACCAGGTTTTAAATTGTAAGACATTTCCAGTGGCAGATGTGGACTCTGACCACAGTTTATTGGTTATGAACTGTAGATTAAAACTGAACAAACTGCAAAAAGTTGGGAATTTGAGAAGATGCGACCTGGATAAACTAGCCGAACCAGTCTTGTAGAGAGTTTCAGAGAGAGGATTAGGGAACGATATACAAGAACGGGGGAAAGAAATAAAGTAGAAGAAGAATGGGTAGCTTTGAGAGATGAAATAGTGAAGGCAGCAGAGGATCAAGTAGGTAAAAGGACGAGGGCTAGTCAAAATCCTTGGGTAACAGCAGAAATGTTGAATTTAACTGATGAAAGGAGAATATATAAAAGTATAATAAATGAAGCAGGCGAAGAGAAATACAAACGTTTCAAAAATGAGATTGACAGGAGGTGCAAAATGGCTAAGCAGGGATGGCTAGAGGACAAATATCATGATGTAGAGGCATATATCACTAGGGGTAATATAGATACTGACTACAGTAAAACTAAAGAGACCTCCGGAGAAAAGAGAAACACTTGTATGAATATCAAGAGCTCAGATGGAAAACCAGTTCTAAGCAAAGAAGGGAAAACAGAAAGGTGGAAGGAGTATATAGAAGGTCTATACAAGGGCGATGTACTTGAGGACAATGTTATGGAAATGGTATTGACAGAAGTGGAAACTACCGAATTATCAGTTTAATAAGTCACGGCTGCAAAATACTAGCACGAATTCTTTACAGACGAATGAAAAAACTGGAAGAAGCCGACCTCGGTGAAGATCAGTTTGGATTCCGTAGAAATGTAGGAACATGTGAGGCAATACTGACCCTACGACTTTCTTAGAAGATAGATTAAGGAAAGGCAAACCTACGTTTCTAGCATTTGTAGACTTAGAGAAAGCTTTTGACAATGTTGACTGGAATACTCTCTTTCAAATTCTGAAGATGGTAAGGGGCAAATACAGGGAGCGGAAGGCTTTTCACAATTTGTATAGAAACCAGATGGCAGTTATAAAAGTGGAGGGGCATGAAAGGGAAGCAGTGGTTGGGAAGGGTGTGAGACGGGTTTGTACCCTATCCCAGATATTATTCAATCTATATATTGAGCAAACAGTAAAGGAAACAATAGAAAAATTTGGAGTTGGAATTAAAATCCGTGGAGAAGAAATAAAAAGTTTGAGGTTTGCCGAGGACATTGTAATTCCGTCAGAGACAGCAAAGGACTTGGACGAGCAGTTGAACGGAAAGGGCAGTGTCTTGAAAGGAGGATATAAGATGAACATCAACAAAAGCAAAATGAGGATAATGGAATGTAGTCGAATTAAATCGGGTGGTGCTGAGGGAATTAAATTAGGAAATGAAACACTTAAAGTAGTAATAGAGTTGCTATTTGAGGAGCAAAATAACTGATGATGGTCGAAATAGAGAGGATATAAAATGTAGATTGGCAATGGCAAGGAAAGCGTTTTCGAAGAAGAGAAAGTTGTTAACACATAGATTTAAGTGCCAGGAAGTCATTTCTGAAAGTAATTGTATGGAGTGCAGCCATGTATGACAGTGAAACATGGGCGATAAATAGTTTAGACAAGAAGAGAATAGAAGCTTTCGAAATGTGGTGCTACAGAAGAATGCTGAAGGTTAGATGGGTAGATCACATAACTAATGAGGAGGTACTGAATAGAATTGGGTAGAAGAGAAATTTGTGGCACAACGTGACGTGAAGAAGGGATCGTTTGGTAGGACATGTTCTGAGGCGTCAAGAGATCACCAATTTAGTATTGGAGGGTAGCGTGGAGGGTAAAAATCGTAGAGGGAGACCAAGAGATGAATACACTGTGTGTGAAATCTTGTGGGACTTAACTGCTAAGGTCATCAGTCCCTAAGCTTACACACTACTTAACCTAAATTATCCTAAGGACAAACACACACATCCATGGCCGAGGGAGGACTCGTACCTCCGCCGGGACCAGCCACACAGTCCATGACTGCAGCGCCCTAGACCGCTCGGCTAATCCCACGCGGCTGAATACACTGAGCAGATTCAGGAGGATGTAGGTTGCAGTAGGCACTGGGAGATGAAGAAGCTTGCACAGGATAGAGTATCATGGAGAGCTGCATCAAACCAGTCTCTGGATTGAAGAACACAACAACAACAAACTTCTTACCACTGAGAATTTGGGAGGTTTTCTATAATATCAAATTGACACAGATTTGATCCATGGAACATGCAAATAACTAAACTAAACTTTTAACTAATCTAGAGGAGGAGTCGATTCCAGGCAACCACGAACGATTTTTCTCCGTTGGAAATGTCTGCGATTTGGATCATTTAGCCTCATTTGGTAAACAGAGAAGCTGATAATCGCAACATACTCAAATAGTTTGCACTATGCTGTGTATATGATATTATTATTTTTTTCTCCGTGTTGGAAAATGTGGCCGACAGGCCTTAAGACTGTTTAGAGAGTAGTGGGATGAAGTGGTATGTTTAAGACTACAGGTATGCCGTTGCCGCAAGATGTTTGTTGCAGCTAGCGGACCAAAGGACAGCCGCCAGGCGACCTGAAACTACACATACTTACACCGGAAGTACTTTCGCTCCCATTGCCTTTCCCAAGCAGCCAGCTTGTTGCGCCTCACAGTTGCGTTTTTTGCAAACAGTGAATGGTAGCGACTCTGAATGAACGCAGTTGGCCGCGCAGAGGCCACAGCAGCATCTTACTGGACAGTTGGAACACTTGAGCGAACTGAAATATTTCTGCGGAGCCTGAGCTGTCGTTGCGACAAGCGGCTTTTTGCAGGTTACATACAGACGCACTGAGAATTTGTTTTCTGTTGAGCGGTGCAGCACAGCTACCCGTCGTCTACGAGTCGTCGAAAGGTTGAGGAAAGTGCGGCCACACACTTTTTTGTGACAGTTTACATATTTACCAGTTTCAGGCTGGTATATCCGTCTTTAGAAGTGGTATAGTTTGGGATGGAACGTGACATTTTGGTTGTGAGTTGACAAAGTCAACAAATGTGAAAGCGAAAGCCTTGTTGATCTGCGTTGGGTTAGAACGTTGTAATTTGGTTCTGAGTTGGCGAAGCCAACGTATATGAAAAGAAAAACATTGTTTGTGGTCACAGACTGACCTGTACAACAGTTCGAGGTCAAGGCCACATTGGACTATAAGAGTATGGTTGTGAGTTGGCTTACGCCAACGTATGTGAAGGCAAGGAACTATCTGAAGTGTCTTGGCAGCACCAGAAATATCAGCACATTACTCCTCTGCACAAGTGTCACTCTGCACAACTATCACCAACTCATTTGTATCACTGGACACACAAACTGTCTCAACAAGCGGTCGTCAAAGCATGTTGGGGCGTTGTAGCTTTAGTCAGGGTACCCCTTCCAATCATTGCTGTAAAAACAACATACACCACCAGTATTTAGCTAACAGCGGAGGATACGAATTCTAAGATTCGAAGGTGATGTAGCCCATTTGGCTCCCAAGAAAAACATGGAAGAGCTGTTGCAAGAAGTGGATAACATACGTAGCATGGGATATGGTTTAAGAATGAACGGAGTAAAGGGGTAAGGGGAGGAAGAGTGTTAGAGAACACGGATTTTAACTTCAGAACTGAAAACGACGTAGTAGTGAAAAAAGCGAAAGATTGTTCTGTTTAGGAAGCAAGATAATACACCACTGGCCATTTAAATTGCTACACCACAAAGATGACGTGCTACACACGCGAAATTTAACCGACAGGAAGAAGATTCTGTGATATGGAAATGATTAGCTTTTCAGAGCATTCACACAAGGTTGGCGCCGGTGGCGACACCTACAACGTGCTGACATGAGGAAAGTTTCCAACCGATGTCTCATTCACAAACAGCAGTTGACCACCGCTGCCTGGTGAAACGTTGTTGTGATGCCTCGTGTAAGGAGGAGAAATGCGTACCATCACTTTTCCGACTTCGATAAAGGTCGGATTGTAGCCTATCGCGATTGCGGTTTATCGTATCGCGACATTACTGCTCGCGTTGGTCGAGATCCAATGACTGTCAGCGGAATATGGAATCGGTGGGTTCAGGTCGGTAATACGGAACGCCGTGCTGGATCCCAACGGCCTCGTATCACTAGCAGTCGAGATAATAGGCATCTTATCCGCATGGCTGTAACGGATCGTGCAGCCACGTCTCGATCCCTGAGTCAACAGATGGGGACGTTTGCAAGAAAACAAACATCTGCACAAACAGTTCGACGACGTTTGCAGCAAGCTCGGAGACCATGGCTGCGGTTACCCTTGACGCTGCATCACAGAGAGGAGCGCCTGCGATGGTGTACTCAACGACGAATCTGGGTCCACGAATGGCAAAACGTCATTTTTTCGGATGAATTCAGGTTCTGTTTACAGCATCATGATGGTCGCATCCGTGTTTGGCAACATCGCGGTGAACGCACATTGGAAGCGTGTATTCGTCATCGCCATACTGGCGTATAACCGGCGTGATGGTATGGGGTGCCATTGGTTACACGTCTCGGTCACCTCTTGTTCGCATTGACGACACTTTGAACCGTGGACGTTACTTTTCAGATGTGTTACGACCCCTGGCTCTACCCTTCATTCGATCCCTGCGAAACCTTACATTTCAGCAGGATAATGCACGACCGCATGTTGCAGGTCCCGTACGGGCCTTTCTGGATACAGAAAATGTTCGACTGCTGCCCTGGCCTGCACATTCTCCAGACCTCTCACCAATTGCAAACGTCTGGTCAATGGTGGCCGAGCAACTGGCTCGTCACAATACGCCAGTCACTACTCTTGATGAACTGTCGTATCATGTTGGAGCTGCATGGTAGCTGTACCTGTACACGCCATCCAAGCTCTGTTTGACTCAATGCCCAGGCGTATCAAGGCCGTTATTATGGCCAGAGGTGGTTGTTCTGGGTACTGATTTCTCAGGGTCTATGAACCCAAATTGCGTGAAAATGTAATCACATGTCAGTTCTAGTATATGTGTCCAATGGATACCCGTTTATCATCTGCATTTCTTCTTGGTGTAGCAATTTTAATGGCCAGTAGTGTAGAAGTAGACGAACTGATACATAGAAAAATTTGGTCGATAAGGGAGCTCTACGATATCAGGTATTGATAAGGGACTGAGGAGTAAGATTCTGGAAGTCCATGTTTGGAACTCAGCGTTATACGGAAAAGGAACGTGAGACATCGGATATCTGAAGAAGAAGAAACTGAAACCATTAGAAATGTGGTGTATAGAAGAATGTTAAAAATGAAGCGGGTTAATAAATCCCGAAATAAAAAGCACGAGAAAGAGGAAGTCAGGGGATATGCCTATCTCTTGCTAAGAGAAATGACTAGTTACTGGGTACCTCCCACGGCGTCCCGAGGCAGCACGAGAGTGGCAAAGTAGTAGAGGCTGATCAAGGGTGATAAGTAAAAGGAGGAGATCAGATGGTACGTACAGACCAAACAATTTTGAAGAGATCCAGGGAGTGACTCTTTTGATGGTTGTCTATGCAGCCTGTCTGACTAGACCATACCGTTGCCTGTCAGTACTTCAGAACTCTTCCGAGAAGTTACACGACAGTTGCTGAAAGGATTTGTTAATATTTTGGTTATTAATATACTCGTCTGATGGAAGAAAACTGTCGTCTTAGCTGGTAACAGTTGTTCATAACTGACCAACAACTTCAAAAACTTTGGCAAAAGCTTCGTTGCTTGCATGTTCTGTACGTATGAGGAAAATCTTAGTAATACGCCCACATTCATAGTTTGTATTAGGTGACCACTTCCAAATAAGTGTGACGAATGAGTTTTTAGGTAACAAGTCCTTGCCGTGTAACACGAATAGTGGTGGAATTAACACAGTTTCCTGAGGCTCACAGGAAATTAATTTAACCCCTGTGGATCCGGAATAATGTGCTGCATACTGCTTACCTCTGTTGAAAATATTGTAAGATATTTAAAGAATGATTTCAGCCGGTTTTCGCAGATCTCACGCTCTTTCAATGATCGTTGTCTTGTGCACACTTCAGCATCTGTGCAGTTACCAGTGGATTCTTACTTCACCGAAAGTCTGAAAATACAGTGTGATTTATCGCAAAAGTTCAATAAAATAAGATCACGCTGATGTTGGCACAAATGTGCTGAACCATCTTAAGGCCACAAAAATTAACTTAAGAAGAAACTGTGATTTAACCATTCCTTTAATTTATTCTAGAAAAAGGTAATGCTTTAGAGCATCAAAAAGGATGATTAACTTCTAAGATGTCCTATATGGAACTATTTTATTTAATAGTCGTCGGCGAATGTGGCACTGAATGACAGGTTTTCAAAGTTCAGGTTCAGGAAATATACCTATGACCTTGCGGATACACTGTGAAATTTGATTTGTTCAGTTCGCATGGAGAGGGTTTCTGGTATCAGCGCTGGTTCTAAACGGGAAATATATTTTCTTCTGATGTCTGAATCAGAAACTGTATTGAAATAATGCAGTGCATTAGAAAGCAATGACGAGGTTTTACAGTAGGGCAGTGTTTACAGCGATGAGTCAAAATATTATCGGCACCTGTTCAATAGCGCATTCGTCCACTTTTCGCACAGTACAACAGAGATTCTGCTTAGCATGGATTCTACAAATCCTTCACAGGATTCTAGAAGTATGTAACAACAGATGTCTACGAGCAGGTCAAGTAATTCCAGCTGTGTGGCTGGATTGAAGAGTTTTTAGCAAACAGAACACAGCATGTTGTTATCAATGGAGAGACGTCTACAGACGTTAAAGTAACCTCTGGCGTGCGACACGGGAGTGTTATGGGACCATTGCTTTTCACAATATATGTAAATGACTTAGTAGATAGCGTCGGAAGTTCCATGCGGCTTTTCGCGGATGATGCTGTAGTATACAGAGAAGTTGCAGCATTAGAAAATTGTAGCGAAATGCAGGAAGATCTGCAGCGGATAGGCACTTGGTGCAGGGAGTGGCAGCTGACCCTTAACATAGACAAATGTAATGTATTGCGAATACATAGAAAGAAGGATCCTTTATTGTATGATTATATGATAGCGGAACAAACACTGGTAGCAGTTACGTCTGTAAAATATCTGGGAGTATGCGTGCGGAACGATTTGAAGTGGAATGATCATATAAAATTAATTGTTGGTAAGGCGGGTACCAGGTTGAGATTCATTGGGAGAGTGCTTAGAAAATGTAGTCCATCAACAAAGGAGGTGGCTTACAAAACACTCGTTCGACCTATACTTGAGTATTGCTCATCAGTGTGGGATCCGTACCAGGTCGGGTTGACGGAAGAGATAGAGAAGATCCAAAGAAGAGCGGCGCGTTTCGTTACCGGGTTATTTGGTAACCGTGATAGCGTTACGGAGATGTTTAATAAACTCAAGTGGCAGACTCTGCAAGAGAGGCGCTCTGCATCGCGGTGTAACTTGCTCGCCAGGTTTCGAGAGGGTGCGTTTCTGGATGAGGTATCGAATATATTGCTTCCCCCTACTTATACCTCCCGAGGAGATCACGAATGTAAAATTAGAGAGATTAGAGCGCGCACGGAGGCTTTCAGACAGTCGTTCTTCCCGCGAACCATACGCGACTGGAACAGGAAAGGGAGGTAATGACAGTGGCACGTAAAGTGCCCTCCACCACACACCGTTGGGTGGCTTGCGGAGTATCAATGTAGATGTAGATGTAGAAAATGGTTTACGGAGACGCAGCTGGTGCCTGATATGTATTTCAATGGTTACAGATCAGGTACATTTGGTGGCCAAGACATCAATGTGAGTTCACTATAATGTCCCTCAAACCACTGTGTAAGGTGGCTATAATTTCGCACCTTACGAACACTCATCAACATTCTTTGCCATGATCTACAACCACATTAGGTATTATATGATAGGTTGTACATCGTATATATGAATATATAAAGGAGAATGACATTGTCACGAACGTCTTGTAAATAGTTGTTAACGCTTATTGGACATGAAAGGTGACGGAGTGTCTTTATTATCGTACTAGTAGAGGTTGGAACGGCAGTGGAAATGAAACGGCAGACGGAACTCAAGCCATGGGTGGAAGGCCCACACAGGTGTTTTGGTCCTGCTTAGGAAATAGCAAGACGGACGTCGTAGCACCTAAGCGCTAGAGCACAATAGAATCGCGACCGGCTGGTGTTGTAGCCGAACAGGAAGGTTATACTTCGGAAACTACGAAAATCTTGGATGCTGGTGAAAGTAACTAAGAAGCATCACCTCGGAAACCACGCAGGCTGGGTTATTTCCAAGGATTTATGCTCAGAACCGTACTATTGTAAGAGTATAGGTTTTTCCTCACAAACTTTCCGCGCTGGACGACAAAAGACTAAAATATGGTTGGTCGGCATTCGGAAGAATCTGTAGAGAGGGAGAATATTCCGTGGTTTCGGGAATACGATTCGTTTTCGGAATTACGATGGTGGGGAGCCGAGCCTTGCTGGGAAGCCAGCGGTGGAGAGAAGAGGTCTTCCATTTTGAGCTCCCGTGTGTGACGGTCGCTCAGTATCAGCTTCTTTTTGGCACGGACTGACTTGTTGTCTTTGCTCTCACGAGATTTTATAGTTAGAACGGTTAGGCACTGTACTGTTGTGAACTTATACTATTCTGGATTTCGCCTCCGGGTTGGAAGTCGTCTTTGAGTACGCAGTGTTCAGTGACTGAGAGCACTTCTTCTGCCTATACTTACGTTGAGACGTTTCTGAACTCCATCCTTGTGGTTGGGAGTTTGCATTTCTCGTCTGTAGAACACAGAGAGGAGAAGACAGTATCAGAATATAGTAGTCAGAGGACCGCCTTCAGCCGTCCTACTCTTCGAAAGAGTTTATTTTGTGGCTGGAGTTCTTCCATCGTCGCAGACGAGTACGAGAACCATCACTCCGACGCACCAGACGCAGTACATACGGTGATTTAGCTAATTGCTTTGGCTTATTAGGGGATGTAAGGCTAAACAGCTGTGATCACGTAGAATTTATTTCCACTGACGTTGCACTCCATTGTAGATCATCTTTAAAAGTAGTGTCTTCTTGTGTTTGGTACATAGATGATGTCAGTCATTTCGCGTTATTTATATTAGATTGCACAATCATAATAAAAGGGCAGAGTTGTTCAGTGGATCAGTAATTTTAGTTAGAAAATATAAACATTAGTAAAAAAGATTGTTTTTAATATACAATAAATGTATAAGCAGCAACAACGTTTATCATTTAGTGTAATTAGTTCCCTTGATCATTAATTTCTGTTTAGATTGGAATTTATATCTTAAAGAGCATTAAGAGATCCTAAGATCTGCTTCAGGGGGTAATCAGACTGGGCCAAATCTTCGTTTTAGCGTTCATTATTTTCCGTTGCGCACAGTTATTTTACACCCGCCAGGAGTAGCATCTTGGAACTGTAGTACGAACCTACCCTCGAAACACGAACAATTATCCTGCTGGAAAATGCCATCGCCGTAAGGGGAGACTTTAAGCATGAAGCGATGCAGGTCTTCCGCAATAATGTCCATGTATCTCGCTGCTGCCATGATGCCCTCGATTACCACCACAGATCCCACGGAAGCCCAACTTGATGTACGCACTCACCGACCTGCATCTGGGCGCGGTGGAGGTTTCGAGTAACCATTCACCTGGATGACTGTGTCTAGTGACCCAACAATCGACGTGGTGTAACAAGAAATGCGATTCATTCGACAGGCGACACGTTTCTATTGATCCACAGTAAAAACTCAGTGATGTTGTACCCAATCGTAACTGACGATGTCATTACGTGCCGGCCCCTTTGGCAGAGCGCTTCAGTCCGAAACCGCACTGCTGCTACGGTCGCAGGTTCGAATCCTGCCACGGGTATGGATGTCTATGATGTCCTTAGGTTAGTTAGGTTTAAGTAGTTCTAAGTCTAGGGGACTGATGACCTCAGATGTTAAGTCTCATAGTGCTTAGAGCCATTTGAGCCATTTTTTTGTCATTACGTCGGCACAGAACGCGTAGGGGTTATGTGATGCGCAGCTGCACGCGCAGCAACGGCCTTTGAGCAGTGTGCTCTGAAACAATTATACCTGCACCAGCGTTGTTCTCTGTCGTTAGATGTGCCGCAGATCGCTGCCTTTTCTGGATTACACAATTGGGGATCCTCAATTGTGATGAGACGTGGTCGTCCAATACCATACTGACTACTCAGTGTTCCACCATTCTTCCACCACGTTCCATAGGTGTTCACGACAGTATTACGCCAATAGGCCACCAGCTTCGCCATTTCAGAGATTATCGTTTCCAGCCGCAGCACCACAACAAAGTGCCCATTGACAAAACCGCTTACATCAGTGATTTCCACATTTGCGCCCGGTATCTTCGTTATAGTGACTGCCCATTCGTCTCTCTTCCGCTTACATTCTTTCCTCACTGCGTCACGTGCCCGCAACACCACTAGGAAGCCAGCGGTCATACGAGACACAGCTGGCCCTCTTTGTGCGTGATATACAACAGGCTCTAGATACCGGCTCCCAAGCTGATGCCCTGTTTCTCGACTTACGAAAGGCGTTCGACTCACTTCCGCACTATCGCTTGCTCCAGAAAGTGCGCGCTTACGGTCTATCCGATGACATATGCGGTTAGATACAGATTTTTCTAACAGACAGGGAGCAGTATGTCGTCCTGAACGGGGTGACTTCAACAGAAACAAGCGTAACTTCAGGTGTGCCCAAGGGCAGCGTAATAGGTCCGCTGCTTTTTACGATTTACATAAACGATCTGATTGATGGTATTGACAGCGGCATTAGATTGTTTGCTGATGATGCTGTAGTCTACAGGAAAGTAGTATCATACGAAAGTTGTGAACAAATCAGACCAATGAGGATTTGTAGAAAATAAATGCGTGGTGTAATGACTGGCAGTTATATCTCAATATTAGTAAGTGTAACCTACTGCGTATAACAAGGTGAAAATCCCCATTAATGTACAAGTACAAAATAAATACCCATTGTTTGGAAGCGGTAACATCTGTCAAGTATCTGGGTGCGACTATTCGAAATGATCTCAAATGGAATAATCAGATTACAAAAGTGACGCGTAAGGCAAACTCTAGATTGCAGTTTATTGGTAGAATCCTGAAGCGATGCGGTCCTTCAACAAATGCAATAGTTTACAATACGTTAGTTGGTACAGTCTTAGAGTATTGTTCGTCTGTATGGGACCCTTACCAGTTGGGTCTGATTCAAGGGATTGAGAAGGTCCTGACTATGGCGCGAATTGTGCCCTCCGCCACACACCGCTTGGTGGCTAGCGGAGTATATATGTAGATGTAGATGTAGAACTTCGCAGTGGGCAGTGGTCATAATGTTTTGGCTCCTCAGCGTATATTTTACAGTATCTGTACAGTCCGATGCTATGTTCCTTCTGACGAACAAAATAATGTCTCTGTGCGAGAATCACACGATTGGTGTGCGAGCACAAAGTTACGTAGACATTAGGACACACGGATGTTTGGGTCTGGCAGTGGCAAGTGCTCGGATAGCCGAATGTGGATACGAACTTGAAACATTATTGGACGAAGTTCCGTTGTCTACAGTGATGGGCCCCTGATCCTAGTCAGGTTCCACACCGTTTAAACATAACATTTCCCGCAAGAAGCATCAACAAGAAATCGTTACGTTTCTTGGCCATGAAGCCGCGGAACTTACTCCATTAGATTTTTTTTTTCCTGTAAGGTTGATTGAAAGGAGAAAACAACGAAGGCAAGCAAACACAAGAAACAAAATGGTCGTTCGAATTATGAACAGCACTATCCTCACGAAAGAACGTCGAATCTGAAGAGGTACTCGTGGCTTTGTCAATAGAACTGCGTAGTGTATTGAAGATGGAGGGCCGGCCGGAGTGGCCGTGCGGTTCTAGGCGCTACAGTCTGGATCCGCGTGACCGCTACGGTCGCACGTTCGAATCCTGCCTCGGGCATGGATGTGTGTGATCTCCTTAGGTTAGTTCGGTTGAAGTAGTTCTAAGTTCTAGGGGACTGATGACCACAGCAGTTAAGTCCCATAGTGCTCAGAGCCATTTGAACCATTTTTTTGGAGATGGAGGCAGAATTATCAAAATCCACTTTGAACTTAGCCATTTTCCTCTGCGTAACGTCTTCTGTGAAACATTTGTTTGGATTACATTCTATAAGCAACAGAAAATGGGGCTCAAGTAATATGAAATATTTTGTTCGAATTAACTGATACTACCAGCTTCCAAGATATCTGATACTAGCGGAGAAACCCGGCGTTGTCCAGGTAATTTTTTATGGCCGTGCGTCCATGACTGCACCACGCAGCATCTGGCACTTTTAAAAACAAAAAAAAAAGCAGTTAAGGAGACCGCTCGTGTAAAGTCGGAAATACGGGTTGGATACTTGCTCTGTGCACAAATGTTACTAGTAAATCGTATAGCTATTGTACATTCGCATTCGCTGTTTGCGACTGCATTTCATAATGAGGTTTTAGTTTTGCTGGTCAGCTCAATTGACCTTGTATGTGGGTGAATAGTACTCTTTTCCGACTGTTGGAGGCAGTCTTCTGTTTTCGGGACATGTAATTTCAATCAAGCGCGGAGCTTAACTCTGTGCAGTTCCATATACAGGGTGTTTCAAAAATGATCGGTATATTTGAAACGGCAATAAAAACTAAACGTGCAGCGATAGAAATACACCGTTTGTTGCAATATGCTTGGGACAACAGTACATTTTCAGGCGGACAAACTTTCGAAATTACAGTAGTTACAATTTTCAACAACAGATGGCGCTGCAAGTGATGTGAAAGATATAGAAGACAACGCAGTCTGTGGGTGCGCCATTCTGTACGTCGTCTTTCTGCTGTAAGCGTGTGCTGTTCACAACGTGCAAGTGTGCTGTGGACAACATGGTTTATTCCTTAGAACAGAGGATTTTTCTGGTGTTGGAATTCCACCGCCTAGAACACAGTGTTGTTGCAACAAGACGAAGTTTTCAACGGAGGTTTAATGTAACCAAAGGACCGAAAAGCGATACAATAAAGGATCTGTTTGAAAAATTTCAACGGACTGGGAACGTGACGGATGAACGTGCTGGAAAGGTAGGGCGACCGCGTACGGCAACCACAGAGGGCAACGCGCAGCTAGTGCAGCAGGTGATCCAACAGCGGCCTCGGGTTTCCGTTCGCCGTGTTGCAGCTGCGGTCCAAATGACGCCAACGTCCACGTATCGTCTCATGCACCAGAGTTTACACCTCTATCCAACGCGGCAACCCCTCAGTGCCGCTACCATTGCTGCACGAGAGACATTCGCTAACGATATAGTGCACAGGATTGATGACGGCGATATGCATGTGGGCAACATTTGGTTTACTGACGAAGCTTATTTTTACCTGGACGGCTTCGTCAATAAACAGAACTGGCGCATATGGGGAACCGAAAAGCCCCATGTTGCAGTCCCATCGTCCCTGCATCCTCAAAAAGTACTGGTTTGGGCCGCCATTTCTTCCAAAGGAATCATTGGCCCATTTTTCAGATCCGAAACGATTACTGCATCTCGCTATCTGGACATTCTTCGTGAATTTGTGGCGGTACAAACTGCCTTAGACGACACTGCGAACACCTCGTGGTTTATGCAAGATGGTGCCCGGCCACATCGCACGGCCGACGTCTTTAATTTCCTGAATAAATATTTCGATGATCGTGTGATTGCTTTAGGCTATCCGAAACATACAGGAGGCGGCGTGGATTGGCCTCCCTATTCGCCAGACATGAACCCCTGTAACTTCTTTCTGTGGGGACACGTGAAAGACCAGGTGTACCGCCAGAATCCAGAAACAATTGAACAACTGAAGCAGTACATCTCATCTGCATGTGAAGCCATTCCGCCAGACACGTTGTCAAAGGTTTCGGGTAATTTCATTCAGAGACTACGCCATATTATTGCTACGCATGGTGGATATGTGGAAAATATCGTACTATAGAGTTTCCCAGACCGCAGCGCCATCTGTTGTTGACAATTGTAACTACTATAATCTCGAAAGTTTGTCTGCCTGAAAATGTACTGTTGTCCCAAGCATATTGCAACAAACGGTGTATTTCTATCGCTGCTCGTTTAGTTTGTATTGCCGTTTCAAATATACCGGTCATTTTTGAAACACCCTGTATAATGGGGCGCTGTACCCCTGCAGCAGGTTCAGAGCATTACTATTAATGGTACATAAGTTTTTCCAGTAGTACCGGTATCTTAAATAAAGTACGGCATTTACCTTTGTTTTTGTGAACTTCTGAAAACAGAGACGATTAACATTTTATAAGTGATACAAGGCTGTTTGGTTCGCAAAAGGTTACTGGCTGCCGAATCCTGCCTGGTAGTGCCCTTAGCGCTGTCACGTTGCCAGCCAGATGCAAGACACTCGTGAGCCGCAGTGGCCGTGACGTCATGCGCACGTCACGCCGGCGGCGGAGGGATACAAGCGAGCGCCCGTGCGGAGAAGATAAGATCAGGCTGGTGGAGGGGCAATACGCGGAACCGCTGTTGCGAGAATGCGCTGTTCCTGCTGCTACTCCTCGTGACTCTGCGGAACTCGCAGCCAAGGTCTCGCTCGCTGGCGCACTGGCTTCTGTCTAGCACATGTAGCTTCGCCACTGGTGATTCACTATTACGTAAAGCGTGGCGTTAAAGCATCGCTGTAGGCGGCAGCCAGTTCCATCTTCTCACGGAAACCTCTGGAAGGACATCGACATGTCTTTTCAGGCGCATATAATGCAGAGTAGCCACGGGCAACTTTCTATACTCACCATCGCTGTCATCATCAACATGAGTGACCTGGTTGGTCCCGTTTAGCTATATCGTCTTTCCGGGACGTCCCGCACTGCATCTTCGTGACGTCTGATCTCTAAAATCAAGTGTCTAAAGCAACTGTCGCGACAACTCCAGTGTAATTCAAAAAAGAATCTATCACTTAAAGAGCTTCACGAATAAAACTCTTTTGTTGGTTTCGATTATACTTTAAACAGCCAGACTGTTGATTACTGCATGGTTTTCGGCTCGTACAAATACATCTAACTGTAGTCTACTGTTACGGTATTCCCATTTCCTCTACTGAAGTTTTTGAATGTGTGCATACACCAGTTGAAACGGTCCTGTTTTTGAGCAGAATCCGTAGCCAAAAGATCTTTTTCGTAGCTAAATATTCATGCAAAGTCGAATGTACTGCAGTCCTGGACATGCCTAACAACATTTTGTCGTAAACGGACATCTTGAGAATCGTGTAATACTATAACGTCTATAATCGAAACAGCAACCAGAACCAATTACTTGTAACTTAACTGTTAAATTCAGAACCAAATAATATCCATTATCTGATATATTAAAACATTACTGCTTATAATGTAAAATGCAACCACAGATTCAGTGTTCAAACTTAGCTTTATCACTATAACAGAAAACGTATCTTATTGTGATTATTTACTGTACACAACGTTTGCTATTGCGTGTATACAACCTTTGGATGTGTAATCTTAACCATTCAACTTAATGGAAACTATTGTAAATAATGTTGCTTCTATTTTCACTTTTTAAATTTAATTCCATTGAACTAGCAAAGACATATTTTACTAAGCTCTACACTCTCACAGCACCGGTAACCAAACATAATTACGACGGAAAGATTTTTGCAAACGTTCTTTATGTTACTCATCTGGAGCTGAGCCACGCTTAGTAAATCTTTATCGTATGTGCTGCCATAACAGAGAATGGTATGGCGTAAAGTATTTTTCAGTGAACTGAACACCACTCGCATAGTGCACGTGCACAAACGCGTTAATTTCAAAATTCACAATGGAAACAAAGGGTGATTTTGTCACACAGAAGCACAGTTTTCACCAAATTTCATGTTTTAATTACTTTAAAACCTTTCCATACATGCTTTGATAGAGGTCATAAGAAATAAATCTATCGTAAACTTTACCGAGTAGTGAACAAGAAACTTTCTGTCTATCCTAGCGCAGCAAACAAATAACAGATGCCAAACGAGGCCCCAGAGAAAACAACGAAACGTGTAACAATCAGGTTGTAAAAAATCCGAAAGTGGTCATGGTTTGCCCCAAATAAACCCTGTTAAACCAAATTTGTGCTGGTTGCCGTTTCAGTTATGAACCTTATGCCTAACACTGCTTCTGTCCGAAGGTATGGCTTATGCTGAACTCTTCAGTCGTGGTGCCGACAGAGTGTCTTGCGAAACTAGAGCCAACTGGTCGACCTTCACAAAATACATCGCTGTCGGAAGACAACGAAATTGGAAACAGCCTGTTGTGAAGGTGATTAATTATCAAAAGTGGCTAGAAGCGATACGTTGTTGTGGAGTTCAGCCTTGAAGTGAACGGTACAAAGAAAACTTCCCAACTAAAACTACATATGCCATTTCATCTTTTTCAGAGAACTGTTTCTTTAAATGTCCACTGTACATCTACATCTATACTGTAGAATCCACCTTACAGTGCGTGGCGGAGGATACTTTTCGCACCAGTGGCACTCCCCACTTTACAATGGTCTCGCATTCGGAAGGACGACAGTACAAACTTGCGTCTCGCTATCCTGATTTAGGTTTTCCATGATTTCCCTAAATCGCTTCAGGCAAATGCCAAGGTGGTTCCTTTGAAAGAGCGCGCCCGGTTTCCTTCCCCATCCTTCACTAAACCGAGCTTGTGCTCTGTCTCATTGCCGACGGAGCGTTAAACATTAATCTCCTCCTTCCTCTTCCGGTTCCAGCCGTGTTTGGTTCGCGGGAAGAATGATTGCTGGAATGCCTCCGCGTGGCCTCGAATCTCTAATTTTATTTTGATGAAAACATTTTTAGAAAACATTCTGTGACTGGAGCACAGCGATCAGTATACACCCCGCCCGAACAGGGCATGAAGGTCCAACGGTACCGACCGGCCGCCGTGTCATCCTAAGACCACGGGCGTCACAGGATGCGGATATGGAGGAGCATGTGGTCAGCACACCACTCTCCCTACCGTATGTCGTCCGCCCCCGGTAGCTGAGTGGTGCCGGCACGGTAGTTCAGCGTGTTTGGTCAGAGAGCTGGTTGGCCTCTGTAATAAAAAACTGAATGGAAGGGTCAACATACGAACGAGACCAGACGTCATGTAACGTCCGCAACGACCAAACACAACGATCAACAACGAACAAAACGCAAAAAAAAAGAAAAAAATAGTGGTCAGCGCGACAGAATGTCAATCCTAAGGGCCCGGGTACGATTCCCGGCTGGGTCGGAGATGTTCTCCGCTCAGGTTGGTTGGTTGGTTGGTTTTGGGGAAGGAGACCAGACAGCGTGGTCATCGGTCTCATCGGATTAGGGAAGGATTGGGAAGGAAGTCGGCCGTGCCCTTTCAGAGGAACCATCCCGGCATTTGCCTGGAGTGATTTAGGGAAATCACGGAAAACCTAAATCAGGATGGCCGGACGCGGGATTGAACCGTCGTCCTCCCGAATGCGAGTCCAGTGTCTAACCACTGCGCCACCCCGCTCGGTCTCCGCTCAGGGACTGGGTGTTGTGTTGTCCAATAATCATCATCATTTCATACCCATCGGCGCACAAGTCGCCGAAGTGGCGTCAAAACGAAAGATTTGCACCCGGCGAACAGTCTACGAGGTGGGAGGCCCCAGTCACACGACATTTACATTTACCGTATGTCAGTTTACGAGACCGTAGCCTCTACGTCTCATTCAAGAAGCTCCTCAGTTTGCCTCACAAGGACTGAGTACACCCCGCTTGCCAACAACGCTCGGCAGATGTAATGGTCACCTATCCAAGTGCTAGCCCAGCCCGACAGCGCTTAACTTCGGCGATCTGACGGGAACCGGTGTTACCACTGCGGCAAGGGCGTTGGCGCGATCGGTATAAAATGCTAAATGTCAGATAAAAACAGCCTCGATCGCGTTTTCAGATTTGTTATATGTTAGCATATTGCAAGTCGCTAACAACTAACAAATAAAAAAAATCTGGAAACGCAATAGAGACTGTTTTTATCTGATTCTTAGCATTTTATGTTGATGGTCTTTCCGCTTAATACGCGTAGGAGCGAGCAGTACCTTGTTTGACTCTTCCAGGAACGTATGCTCTCGGAGCTTCAATGATAGACAATACCTTGATGTAGATCGCCTCTCCTGCAGCGTCTGCCACTGCAACTGGCTGAGCAACTCCTTGATGCTTTCGCGATTTTAAATGAACGTGGAATGAAACGTCCTGGTTTCCCTCGGATCTTCTCAAAATGGTTCAAATGGCTCTAAACACTATGGGACTCAACATCTGAGGTCATCAGTTCCCTAGACTTATAACTACTAAAACATAACTAACCTAAGAACATCACGCACATCCATGCCCGAGGCAGGATTCGAACCTACGACGGTAGCAGCAGCGCGGTTTTGGACTGAAACGTCTAGAACCGCTTGGCCACAGCGGCCGGCTTCGGATCTTCGCTATTTCCTCTGTCAGTCCTGATCAATATTAAAATAACGTGAGCAGGCCACAAGAAGCGTTTGCCCCATTATAGATAATGACAGCGCATGTAAATTTAACTAAAAGAAATTTTAAAATACAGATATATATATAACTGCATTACAAACATTTCTGTTTTAATTAAGGAAAGGAAGAACGCTCTGGCGAACCACACAGGTACGCGTAGACTCGAGGATTCCCGATGCACGCACAAACTAGTGAGGACAATGTAGAATAGTGTGGCAACAATAGCTTTAGAAGTAGGTGTAGTTGTACGAGGGTAATCCCAAAAGTAAGGTCTCCTATTTTTTTATAAGTACATAGACCTGTTTTTCCTACAATGGTTTACATCAATTTTCTACAATGGTTTACATCAGTTTACAGCTTGAACATTTAGCTATTTTTCGACATAATCATCATTTCTGTCGATGCCTTTTTTGTAGACGCTGTGGCAGTTTTTGTATGCCCATATCATACCAGCTCGCCGCCATGCTGTTCAGAAAGTTACACTACTGGCCATTAAAATTGCTACACAAAGAAGAAATGCAGATGATAAACGGGTATTCATTGGACAAATATATTATACTAGAACTGACATGTGATTACCTTTTCACGCAATTTGGGTGCATAGATCCTGAGAAATCAGTACCCAGAACAACCACCTCTGGCCGTAATAACGGCCTTGATACGCCTGGGCATTGAGTCAAACAGAGCTTGGATGGCGTGTAAAGGTACAGCTGCCCATGCAGCTTCAACACGATACGACAGTTCATCAAGAGTAGTGACTGGCGTATTGTGACGAGCCAGTTGCTCGGCCACCATTGACCAGAAGTTTTCAATTGGTGACAGATCTGGAGAATGTGCAGGCCAGGGCAGCAGTCGAACATTTTCTGTAACCAGAAAGGCCCGTACAGGACCTGCAACATGCGGTCGTGCATTATCCTGCTGAAATATAGGGTTACTCAGGGATCGAATGAAGGGTAGAGCCACGGGTCGTAACACATATGAAATGTAACGTCCACTGTTCAAAGTGCCGTCAATGTGAACAACAGGTGACCGAAACGTGTAACCATTGGCACCCCATACTATCTCGCCAGGTGATACGCCAGTAACATCTTGGACCTACTGATAACAAACAGACCCGAACTTTTCGACTCTGTATGTACAGAACAGGGAATCAGTGGTCATAAGGCCGTTGCAGCACCCATGAATATGGGAGTTAATAGGAATATAAAAAAAGGGAGGAAGGTTTATCTGTTTAGCAAAGAGTAATAGAAGGCAGATTTCAGACTACCTAACAGATCAAAACGAAAATTTCTGTTCCGACACTGACAATGTTGAGTGTTTATGGAAAAAGTTCAAGGCAATCGCAAAATGCGTTTTAGACAGGTACGTGCCGAGTAAAACTGTGAGGGACGGGAAAAACCCACCGTGGTACAACAACAAAGTTAGGAAACTACTGCGAAAGCAAAGAGAGCTCCACTCCAAGTTTAAACGCAGCCAAAACCTCTCAGACAAACAGAAGCTAAACGATGTCAAAGTTAGCGTAAGGAGGGCTATGCGTGAAGCGTTCATTGAATTCGAAAGTAAAATTCTATGTACCGACTTGACAGAAAATCCTAGGAAGTTCTGGTCTTACGTTAAATCAGTAAGTGGCTCGAAACAGCGTATCCAGACACTACGGGATGATGATGGCATTGAAACAGAGGATGACACGCGTAAAGCTGAAATACTAAACACCTTTTTCCAAAGCTGTTTCACAGAGGAAGACCGCACTGCAGTTCCTTCTCTAAATCCTCGCACAAACGAAAAAATGGCTGACATCGAAATAAGTGTCCAAGGAATAGAAAAGCAACTGGAATCACTCAATAGAGGAAAGTCCACTGGACCTGATGGGATACCAATTCGATTCTACACAGAGTACGCGAAAGAACTTGCCCCCCTTCTAACAGCCGTGTACCGCAAGTCTCTAGAGGAACGGAGGGTTCCAAATGATTGGAAAAGAGCACAGGTAGTCCCAGTCTTCAAGAAGGGTCGTCGAGCAGATGCGCAAAACTATAGACCTATATCTCTGACGTCGATCTCTTGTAGAATTTTAGAACATGTTTTTTGCTCGCGTACCATGTCATTTCTGGAAACCCAGAATCTACTATGTAGGAATCAACATGGATTCCGGAAACAGCGATCGTGTGAGACCCAACTCGCTTTATTTGTTCATGAGACCCAGAAAATATTAGATACAGGCTCCCAGGTAGATGCTATTTTTCTTGACTTCCGGAAGGCGTTCGATACAGTTCCGCACTGTCGCCTGATAAACAAAGTAAGAGCCTACGGAATATCAGACCAGCTGTGTGGCTGGATTGAAGAGTTTTTAGCAAACAGAACACAGCATGTTGTTATCAATGGAGAGACGTCTACAGACGTTAAAGTAACCTCTGGCGTGCCACAGGGGAGTGTTATGGGACCATTGCTTTTCACAATATATATAAATGACTTAGTAGATAGTGTCAGAAGTTCCATGCGGCTTTTCGCGGATGATGCTGTAGTATACAGAGAAGTTGCAGCATTAGAAAATTGTAGCGAAATGCAGGAAGATCTGCAGCGGATAGGCACTTGTTGCAGGGGGTGGCAACTGACCCTTAACATAGACAAATGTAATGTATTGCGAATACATAGAAAGAAGGATCCTTTATTGTATGATTATATGATAGCGGAACAAACACTGGTAGCAGTTACTTCTGTAAAATATCTGGGAGTATGCGTGCGGAACGATTTGAAGTGGAATGATCATATAAAATTAATTGTTGGTAAGGCGGGTACCAGGTTGAGATTCATTGGGAGAGTGCTTAGAAAATGTAGTCCATCAACAAAGGAGGTGGCTTACAAAACACTCGTTCGACCTATACTTGAGTACTGCTCATCAGTGTGGGATCCGTACCAGATCGGTCTGACGGAGGAGATAGAGAAGATCCAAAGAAGAGCGGCGCGTTTCGTCACAGGGTTATTTGGTAACCGTGATAGCGTTACGGAGATGTTTAATAAACTCAAGTGGCAGACTCTGCAAGAGAGGCGCTCTGCATCTCGGTGTAGCTTGCTCGCCAGTTTTCGAGAGGGTGCGTTTCTGGATGAGGTATCGAATATATTGCTTCCCCCTACTTATACCTCCCGAGGAGATCACGAATGTAAAATTAGAGAGATTAGAGCGCGCACGGAGGCTTTCAGACAGTCGTTCTTCCCGCGAACCATACGCGACTGGAACAGGAAAGGGAGGTAATGACAGTGGCACGTAAAGTGCCCTCCGCCACACACCGTTGGGTGGCTTGCGGAGTATCAATGTAGATGTAGATGTAGATGAATTCACGCTTCCAATGTGTGTTCACCGTGATATCGCCAAACACTGATGCGACCATCCGCGGGATGGTTGGGATCCAGCACGGCGTTCCGTATTACCTTCCTGAACCCACCGTTTCCATATTCTGCTAACAGTCATTGGATCTCGACCAACGCGAGCAGCAATGTCGCGATACTATAAACCGCAATCACGATAGGCTACAATCCGACCTTTATCAAAGTCGGAAACGTGATGGTACGCATTTCTCCTCCTTACACGAGGCAGCACATCAACGTTTCACCAGGCATCGCCCGTCAACTGCTGTTTGTGTATGAGAAATCGGTTGGAAACTTTCTTCATGTCAGCACGTTGTAGGTGTCGCCACCGGCCCCAACCTTTTGTGAATTCTCTGAAAAGCTAATCATTTGCATATCAAAATCGGTTGGAAACTTTCTTCATGTCAGCACGTTGTAGGTGTCGCCACCGGCGCCAACCTTTTGTGAATTCTCTGAAAAGCTAATCATTTGCATATCACAGCATCTTCTTCCTGTCGGTTAAATTTAGCATCTGTAGCACGTCATCTTCGTGGTGTAGCAATTTTAATGGCCAGTAGTGTATGAACCTCTTGTTTCACCTGTCGTCGGAGCTGGATCGCTGGGACCACAATTAACGCTGACAGGTAGTGAGAGACTCTGAAAAAACTCAAACGGGCAATTCAGAACCGGAGAAGAGGAATGTTGAGCAAGGGCGTACACAATCTCCATGACAACGCTCGCCCACACATCGCTCGCCAAACCGTTGCTCTCCTGCAACAGTTTCAGTGGAACATAATCACCCACCCACCCTAAAGTCCTGACTTGGCTCCCAGTGACTATCACCTGTTCCCTAAGTTAAAAGAACATTTGGCCGGAAAGCGATTCAGCTCCGACGACGAGGTGAAAGAAGAGGTTCATAACTTTCTGAACAGCATGGCGGCGAGCTGTATGACATGGGCATACAAAAACTGCCACAGCGTCTACAAAAATGCATCGACAGAAATGGTGATTATGTCGAAAAATAGCTAAATGTTCAAGTTGTAAACTGATGTAAACCATTGTAGAAATAAACAGGTCTATGTACATGCAGCTTTACTGTATGATTAAATGATGATGGCGTCCTCTTGGGTAAAATATTCCGGAGGTAAAATAGTCCCCCATTCGGATCTCCGGGCGGGGACTACTCAAGAGGACATCGTTATCAGGAGAAAGAAAACTGGCATTCTATGGATCGGAGCGTGGAATGTCAGATCCCTTAATCGGGCAGGTAGGTTAGAAGATTTAAAAAGGGAAATGGATAGGTTAAAGTTAGATATAGTGGGAATTAGTGAAGTTCGGTGGCAGGAGGAGCAAGACTTTTGGTCAGGTGATTACAGGGTTATAAATACAAAATCAAATAGGGGTAATGCAGGAGTAGGTTTAATAATGAATAAAAAAAATAGGAGTGCGGGTTAGCTACTACAAAACAGCATAGTGAACGCATTATTGTGGCCAAGATAGACACAAAGCCCATGCCTACTACAGTAGTAAAAGTTTATATGCCAACTAGCTCTGCAGATGATGAAGAAATTGATGAAATGTACGACGAGATAAAAGAAATGATTCAGGTAGTGAAGGGAGACGAAAATTTAATAGTCGTGGGTGACTGGAATTCGTCAGTAGGAAAAGGGAGAGAAGGAAACATAGTAGGTGAATATGGATTGGGGGGAAGAAATGAAAGAGGAAGCCGCCTTGTAGAATTTTGCACAGAGCATAACTTAATCATAGCTAACACTTGGTTCAAGAATCATGAAAGAAGGTTGTATACCTGGAAAAATCCTGGAGATACTAAAAGGTATCAGATAGATTACATAATGGTAAGACAGAGATTTAGGAACCAGGTTTTAAATTGTAAGACATTTCCAGGGGCAGATGTGGATTCTGACCACAATCTATTGGTTATGAACTGCAGATTGAAACTGAAGAAACTGCAAAAAGGCGGGAATTTAAGGAGAAGGGACCTGGATAAACTGAAAGAACCAGAGGTGGTACAGAGTTTCAGGGAGAGCATAAGGGAACGATTGACAGGAATCGGGGAAAGAAATACAGTAGAAGAAGAATGGGTAGCTCTGAGGGATGAAGTAGTGAAGGCAGCAGACGATCAAGTAGGTAAAAATACGAGGGCTAATAGAAATCATTGGGTAACAGAAGAAATATTGAATTTAATTGATGAAAGGAGAAAATATAAAAATGCAGTAAATGAAGCATGCAAAAAGGAATACAAACGTCTCAAAAATGAGATCGACAGGAAGTGCAAAATGGCTAAGCAGGGATGGCTAGAGGACAAATGTAAGGATGTAGAGGCTTGTCTCACTAGCGGTAAGATAGATACTGCCTACAGGAAAATTAAAGAGACCTTTGGAGAGAAGAGAACCACTTGTATGAATATCAAGAGCTCAGATGGCAACCCAGTTCTAAGCAAAGAAGGGAAGGCAGAAAGGGGGAAGGAGTATATAGAGGGTTTATAAAAGGGCGATGTACTTAAGGACAATATTATGGAAATGGAAGAGGATGTAGATGAAGATGAAATGGGAGATAAGATACTGCGTGAAGAGTTTGACAGAGCACTGAAAGACCTGAGTCGAAACAAGGCCACGGGAATAGACAACATTCCATTAGAACTACTGATGGCCTTGGGAGAGCCAGTCATGACAAAACTCTACCATCTGGTGAGCAAGATGTATGAGACAGGCGAAATACCCACAGACTTCAAGAAGAATATAATAATTCCAATCCCAAAGAAAGCAGCTGTTGACAGATGTGAAAATTACCGAACTATCAGTTTAATAAGTCACAGCTGCAAAATACTAACGCGAATTCTTTACAGACGAATGGAAAAACTGGTAGAAGCGGACCTCGGGGAAGATCAGTTTGGATTCCGTAGAAATGTTGGAACACGTGAGGCAATACTAACCTTACGACTTATCTTAGAAGAAAGATTAAGAAAAGGCAAACCTACGTTTCTAGCATTTGTAGACTTAGAGAAAGCTTTATCAACGTTAACTGGAATACTCTCTTTCAAATTCTGAAGGTGGCAGGGGTAAAATACAGGGAGCGAAAGGCTATTTACAATTTGTACAGAAACCAGATGGCAGTTATAAGAGTCGAGGGGCATGAAAGGGAAGCAGTGGTTGGGAAAGGAGTGAGACAGGGTTGTAGCCTCTCCCCGATGTTATTCAATCTGTATATTGAGCAAGCAGTAAAGGAAACAAAAGAAAAATTCGGAGTAGGTATTAAAATCCATGGAGAAGAAATAAAAACTTTGAGGTTCGCCGATGACATTGTAATTCTGTCAGAGACAGCAAAGGACTTGGAAGAGCAGTTGAACGGAATGGACAGTGTCTTGAAAGGAGGATATAAGATGAACATCAACAAAAGCAAAACGAGGATAATGGAATGTAGTCAAATTAAATCGGGTGATGCTGAGGGAATTAGATTAGGAAATGAGACACGTAAAGTAGTAAAGGAGTTTTGCTATTTAGGGAGTAAAATAACTGATGATGGTCGAAGTAGAGAGGATATAAAATGTAGACTGGCAATGGCAAGGAAATCGTTTCTGAAGAAGAGAAATTTGTTAACATCGAGTATAGATTTAAGTGTCAGAAAGTCGATTCTGAAAGTATTTGTATGGAGTGTAGCCATGTATGGAAGTGAAACATGGACGATAACCAGTTTGGACAAGAAGAGAATAGAAGCTTTCGAAATGTGGTGCTACAGAAGAATGCTGAAGATAAAGTGGGTAGATCACGTAACTAATGAGGAGGTACTGAATAGGATTGGGGAGAAGAGAAGTTTGTGGCACAACTTGACTAGAAGAAGGGATCGGTTGGTAGGACATGTTTTGAGGCATCAAGGGATCACAAATTTAGCATTGGAGGGCAGCGTGGACGGTAAAAATCGTAGAGGGAGACCAAGAGATCAATACACTAAGCAGATTCAGAAGGATGTAGGTTGCAGTAGGTACTGGGAGATGAAGAAGCTTGCACTGGATAGAGTAGCATGGAGAGCTGCATCAAACCAGTCTCAGGACTGAAGACCACAACAACAAACAAACATGTACTTATAAAAATATAGGAGACCTTACTTTTGGGATTACCCTCGTAGTTAGTCGGCAGATCTCGAGTTATTATGAAACTGCCAGTAACATATCTAATAATATAAGATGGAAGTTATTCACTTGGAACTAGAATTCATTGCTTTTATTTTACATTTTCTAATTGATTTTAATTTTCAGTTTTCTGTTTTATTTCTACTTTAGTATTACAAATGGTTGCTGTTATCATAATTTATTCTTGTAAACAAATTACATATCATTGTATACGACCTGTTTAGAGTTTCAAAATAACAGGTAAAAATTCATGGCAATAAATCGAAATTTTTTTTTAAAAAGGTGATTTGAATTATTAGGCCTATCCCGTACGAAAATTTTAAAATTATAGTATCGTCAAATCTTAGCAGCAGTAACCTGCGCTCATTTCTCAATTTTTAAAACGCGACCCTAATAGAGCTGAATTTGGTACACGATGTTCATCCGTTCTCAGCAGATATTTGAACCATTTATTTCGAAATTCATTAATTTTGGTTCTTGCAATCAGAGGTCTAGTTCCTTTAGAATTTAATAGTTTCTTGAGCGTAATATCTGGAACAGGCCTATATCCATTTCTGGCTCCAATACAACGTAGCTGTGACAGTCAATGGTTTTCAGACTTACATTTGTGTTTCTTTTTTGCAGTCCGGTCTCGGCGTCCTTCCTAGTGGGACATTTTCCAAGAAATGTCTCGGTCATAGTTGTACATGACTTGCAGTGTGTGGCCTGTTCTAATTACACACTATAGACACTTTGTTGTTAATCGAATCGTGTCTGTCCGTTGACTTGCCTCGATCTTGGCATTTGCTACTGAGCGTCAGAACTTTTGTGTAGTAGGTGAACGGACTTCTTCAGGCTTCTGAGGATCTTAAAACTGTTTCCTCATCCGCGAATAAGAACGAATTCCCTGTTTTCTGCTGACTTCATACTTTCATGCTCGAAGCATATCATCATTGTATAAAATGGAGAATACTGCTGACAGACTGAAGCCGTGTATAAATCTTTAGTTTATGTTTATTATCATACGTTTATTAAAGTCGTTGAAGTTATTGTCTATAAAAATAATGGCCTATCTGAACACGTGTCTTTTAACTTCTATGAAAAAGTCCCTTGTCAGAGAGTATTTCCTGCAACTTTATATTGTAACTATACAGAACGCTCTTGTACAGTCAGCCCTGGGTAAGTGTGTTCCAAAATTACATTCTCGATTATCTCTTGCGTTTTTAATAAAGGCGTCGAAACATCCCTACCTTTGCCAGTAAGGTCGCCGGATCGTCCCCCAACAGAGAGCTTTTGGAGCATTATGCGCAGGGCTCTCCAACCAGTTTTGGATTTTGACGATCTGTTGTTAGTTGTCGTTGTGGTATTCAGTCCTGAGACTGGTTTCATGCAGCTCTCCATGCTACTCTATCCGGTGCAAGCTGCTTCACCTCCCAGTACGTACTGCAGCCTACATCCTTCTGAATCTGCTTAGTGTATTCATCCCTAGGTCTCCCTCTACGATTTTTACCCTCCACGCTGCCCTCCAATACTAAATTGGTGATCCCTTGATGCCTCAGAACATGTCCTACCAACCGATCACCTCTTCTAGTCAAGTTGTGCCACAAACTTCTCTTCTCCCCAATTCTATTCAATACCTCCTCAATAGTTATGTGATCAACCCATCTAATCTTCAGCATTCTTCTGTAGCACCACATTTCGAAAGATTCTATTCTCTTCTTGTCCAAACTATTTATCGTCCATGTTTCACTTCCAGACATGGCTATACTCCATACAAATACTTTCAGAAACGACTTCCTGACACCTAAATCAATACTCGACGTTAACAAATTTCTCTTCTCCAGAAACGCTTTCCTTGCCATTGCCAGTCTACATTTGATATCGTCTCTACTTCGACTATCATCAATTATTTTGCTCCTCAAATAGCAAAACCCCTTTACTACTTTACGTGTCTCATTTCCTAATCTAATTCCCTTAGCATCACCCGATTTAATTCGACTACATTCCATTATCCTCGTTTTGCTTTTGTTGATGTTCATCTTATACCCTCCTTTCAAGACACTGTCCATTCCGTTCAACTGCTTTTCAAAGTCCTTTGCTGTCTCTGACGGTATTACAATGTCATCGGCTAACCTCAAAGTTTTTATTTTTTCTCCATGGATTTTAATACCTACTCCGAATTTTTCTTTTGTTTCTTTTACTGCTTGCTCAATATACAGATTGAATAACATTGGGGAGAGGCTACAACCCTGTCTCACTCCCTTCTCACCCACTGCTTCCGTTTCATACCCCTCGACTCTTATAACTGCCATCTGGTTTCTGTACAAATTGTAAATAGCCTTTCTCTCCCTGTATTTTACCCCTGCAACCTTTAGAATTTGAAAGAGAGTATTCCAGTCAACATTGTCAAAAGCTTTTTCTAAGTCTATAAATGCTAGAAACGTAGGTTTGCCTTTCCTTAATCTAGCTTCTAAGATAAGTCGTAAGGTCAGTATTGCCTCACGTGTTCCAACATTTCTACGGAATCCAAACTGATCATCCCCGAGGTCGGCTTCTACCAGTTTTTCCATTCGTCTGTAAAGAATTCGTGTTAGTATTTTGCAGCTGTGACTTATTGAACTGATAGTTCGGTAATTTTCATACCTGTCAACACCTGCTTTCTTTGGGATTGGAATTATTACATTCTTCTTGAAGTCTACTTCGCCTGTCTCACACATCTTGCTCACCAGATGGTAGAGTTTTGTCAGGACTGGCTCTCCCAAGGCCGTCAGTAGTTCTAATGGAATGTTGTCTACTCCCGTGGCCTTGCTTCGGCTCAGGTCTTTCAGTGCTCTGTCAAACTCTTCACGCAGTATTGTATCTCCCATTTGTCTTCATCTACATTCTCTTCCATTTCCATAATATTGGCCTGAAGTAGTTCACCCTTGTATAGACCCTCTATATACTCCTTCCACCTTTCTGCTTTCCCTTCTTTGCTTAGAACTGGGTTTCCATCTGAGCTCTTAATATTCATACAAGTGGTTCTCTTTTCTCCAAAGGTCTCTTTAATTTTCTTGTAGGCAGTATCTATCTTACCCCTAGTGAGACAAGCCTCTACATCCTTACATTTGTCCTCTAGCCATGCCTGCTTAGCCATTTTGCACTTCCTGTCGATCTCATTTTTGAGACGTTTGTATTCCTTGTTGCCTGCTTCATTTACTGCATTTTTATATTTTCTCCTTTCATCAATTAAATTCAATATTTCTTCTGTTACCCAATGATTTCTATTAGCCCTCGTCTTTTTACCTACTTGATCGTCTGCTGCCTTCACTACTTCATCTCTCAAAGCTACCCATTCTTCTTCTACTGTATTTCTTTCCCCTTGTCTTGTCAATTGTTCCCTTATGTTCTCCCTAAAACTCTTTACAACCTCTGGTTTAGTCAGTTTATCCAGGTCCCATCTATTTAATTTTCCACCTTTTTGCAGTTTCTTCAATTTTAATCTACAGCTCATAACCAATAGATTGTGGTCAGAGTCCGCATCTGCCCCTGGAAATGTCTTGTAATTTAAAGCCTGGTTCCTAAATCTCTGTCTTACTATTATATAACGTATCTGAAACCTTTTAGTATCTCCAGGCCTCTTCATGTATACAACCTTCTTTCACGATTCTTGAACAGAGTGTTAGCTGTGATTAAGTTATCCTCTGTGCAAAATTCTACCAGGCGGCTTCCTCTTCCATTTCTTACCCCCATACCATATTCACCTACTACGTTTCCTTCTCTTCCTTTTCCTACTATCGAATTCCAGTCACCCATGACTATTAAATTTTCGTCTCCCTTCACTATCTGAATAATTTCTTTTATCCCATGATACATATCTTCAATCTCTTCGTCATCTGCGAGCTAGCTGGAATATAAACTTGTACTACTGTGGTAGGTGTGGGCTTCGTGTCTATCTTGGCCACAATAATGTGTTCACTATGCTATTTGTAGTAGCTTACCCGCACACCAATTTTTTTATTCATTATTAAAGCTACTCCTGTATTACCCCTATTTGATTTTGTATTTATAACCCTGTATTCACCTGACCACAAGTCTTGTTCCTCTTGCCACCGAACTTCGCTTATTCCCACTACATCTAACTTTAACCTATCCATTTCTCTTTTTAAATCTTCTAACCTACCTGCCGGTTAAGGGGGTCTGATATTCCATGCTCCGATCCGTAGAACGGCAGTTTTATTTCTGCTGATAACAACGTCCTCTTCAGTAGTCCCCACCCGGAGTGCCGAAGGGGGGACTATTTTACCTGCGGAATATTTTACCCAAGAGGAAGCCATCATCATTTAACCATACAGTAAAGCTGCATGCCCTCGGGAAAAATTACGGCTGTAGTTTCCCCTTTCTTTCAGCCGTACGCAGTACCAGCACAGCAAGGCCGTTTTGGTTAGTGTTACAAGGCCAGATCAGTCAATCATCCAGACTGTTGCCCCTGCAACTACTGAAAAGGCTGCTGCCCCTCTTCAGGAGCTACTCATTTGTCTGGCCTCTCAACAGATACCGCTCTGTTGTGGTTGCATCTACGGCACGGCTATCTGTATCGCTGAGGCACGCAAGCCTCCCCACCAACGGTAAGGTCTATGGTTCATGGGGAGATTTGACTATCTAAAGCACCCCAATTGAATAGAATTTGGCACGATATCGCTCAGGAGGACATCCAACAACCCTGTCAATCAGTGCCTAGCCGAATAACTGCTTTCATAAGGGCCAAAGCTCGACCTTAGCGTTATTGACTTCCACAATTTGTGAAACTTTTTCTCTTGAATAAATCATCCTATTTTTCTGAAATTGTAATAATTTGTTTGCCTACACATGTACATGACATATACAGATTTCCCTCCCATTCAGATAATTTCTTCATGGTTCTTCGTTTCTTTTTATGTATTGGAGGGTGTAAGTATTTAAACCTTTATAGAGTGAAGTTAATCAAGAAGCGCTGTGTCGTTTTTGTTGTTGTGTTCCAGCAGTGTAACAATGACTAATTCTGACTGACATTACAGTGTACATTTCATTGATTTGTCGATATACGTTCTTATGAAATCTTGCACGGCATGAATTGTTGTGGGTCATAATACAGTACCCGAAGTTGCGGGTTTTCACAAATGCAGAATGTGTGTGCGAATCGGTATTTAGAAATTTACGAATTCCGGTAATTAATTTTATTATTTGCTTCGTGTTCCACATCAAACACAATGTCCACAAATAATTTGTTAAACTGTGAGTGAAAACCATTGATTTAGTGTGAGGCCCCTTCAGACAATGCCAATGTGACACTGACAAATGTTCAGCAAAAATAAAAAGTCATATGCAGCAATGTTCGTAATTCTATTACTGAAAATGATGTTCCACCAACATACAGTATTAAGGCAGCGAACCGACGAGTATGCTAAACATACATTCTCTGTATACTTCTGAGCTGTCGAAGAACGTTTTTGCAGTCCAGCAACGCTGATTGCAGGCAACATTGTCACTTCACCTTCACGTTTATATGTAGCGCACGAATGTAGGTTTAAAGGTTAACTTGTGTATCCTTTATATTAGGTAAAGTTTGATCTCATGGTTTTTGAGCTTTAAATTAATATTCTCACTCAGTCTCTTTCTATAATATATGGTTTCTTCCAATGTGACTACATTGTACATTACAAAATTAGCAAAAGAACTTTTTAATACCAACAAATGTTTTTGGAGGCACAAATATGGAAAAATCCCTTCATTACATACTCATTAGGTATTGGCTGTCTTATAATCCATTCTCACTGCTCTTTGAAGCGTCTAATATATCTTTATCTACGGTGAACTTGTCGATGAAGTTGCCAACAATAGTTCTGCATCATACTGCTATTACAGAAAGCCAGATAACCTCTTCATACCACTCTGAAGTTGATGAACGTGCCCTCTTTATTCGTCACTGATATCACCTAAATGTTCAGGGAAAAAATCGAAGTAGTTGATCAAAAAATGAATCTTGGGAGCCATCAGAGAGCCCAACATCTTGAACGTTTTCAGTATGATGGGTACAATAGAAATATATTATGGATTCGTTTCGATGCCAAAGTAATTAGTAACAGTCTCCTTGAATGATACCCAAACCTTCCTCTCACTTATAGCCATTTTCGATTCAAAGTTGGACTCTAATATCATTTTTCGAATTCAAATACAGTGAAATTCTATTATTTCACTTTCGCTTTCATTCAACAAGGAAACTTCTAGCGGGGGTACTTGAAACATTCTCCATCTTCGGGTATGGCTTTCACAAAGTGTGAGATGGTAAAAGATGTTTTTCAGATGCACGAGGTTCTCGCGCAAAAATAGAAAGCAGAGGGTTTGTTATAGTGGTTAGTGTGTGTATTAACCAGTGCGACCACTGCCACTAACAAAGTCGTGTTGTGATTACCTAAAATAAGATGATCGTACAAAATGATAGTCACCCAGAAAAAGAGCTCACTGGTCACTTTGGGGCACTGCATGACTGGCACCAAGCAGTCATGACAATGACGTGGTGCGTCTTTGCCATTCGGGTGTACGGAATCAGCGCAGTAAAATGAGTGGACATGGAGACATGACAAAATGGGAGAACGGAGCTATCATGTTTGGACATGCTCATGTCCACACTGTGAATTAAAATGCCCGATTTTTTGATAACATCAACGCGGACTGTCCAACAAGTCGGAATGGAGTACTACTCGTAGCTAAGTAAAACGCCGCAAACAACATTGGTCGTAAAAAGTACTGTAGACGTGCGACACACCTCCTCAATGACAATCGGTTTCGTACTTGGTAGTAGTTACTTAGTTTCATGGTCTATGGATCATTTGGCACGCTAAATCGTGATGATGTGAAAAGTCATTTTACATTCACAACGTAAATTAGTTTTTTAAATATGGCTGCACGTTGACATTTATTAAGGTTCTTTAAAAAAAATATGCGGATCTGAGTTAGTAATTCCCACTCACAATCATTTACATATATTGCAATAACAGAAATTCTTCTGCAGAGTAGGAGTCGTCAAGGACAAACTATTTCAATTTGTTTTAGAATTTTAGTTTGTTATCACTCAAACATTTTATATCACTGTGTAAGTTATCAAAAATTTTAGTTGTAGCATTGCGCTCCCCTTTTTGTGCTAAAGACAACCTTAATGTGGAGTAATGAATGTCATTTTGCCTTCTGGTATTGTAATTATGTACATCCTTGTTCTTTTTGAACTGTAATGGATTGTGTGACATATAAGTTCCTAATAAAGGGCGAATCATTTAGTTTCACCTGAGTGCTACAGTAGTAATTGAAACTCTGCTTATTAATATAATTTATTAGACACAGTTCCTGCGTTTTCGTCAGCGTCTACAGTAGAGTTCTGCAGCACATGCCGCTAGTCCACTGTCTTTAGTATGGGTAAGGACAGTGATTGTTGTGTGCGGATGCAAGCTGAGTTGTTGACACTTTACTCTCAGCTCCAGGCTGTGATGGTTTCGGTTACACAGCTTGAAGTTGCAGTAGTTGATGGGCACAACTGTTGTAGGCTGGTCGTGGGGATCCAATGGACGTTCAGCACGTCAGAGTTCTCCGATCGGTCCACACCAGTGGCCAGCCCAGTTACCGCTCGCACTGAGGTTGAACCCTCACCCGTGGTCGAGTGGGAGGTCACCCCCGGGGCGTAGTAGGTGGCGAAAGACTTCCCAAGGGGCCGCACATACGGCCTCTCCATTTAGTTGGACAAACAGATTCCAGGTGCTGTCTGTGGCCGACACTGTCGGTCAACCAGATGTTGTCCCTTGTCTTGTTTCAGAGAAAACCTCTCATCCTGCAAGACCTGGACAACAACAAAGGGTGGGATTATTGGTAGGGAGCTTCAACGCTGGGCGCGTTATGGGGCCCCTTAGGGAAATGGCTGCCAAGAAGGGGAAGAAAGCCAAAGTGCACTCTCTGTGTGCATACCGGGTGGAGTCATTCCAGATGTGGAACGGGTCCTTCCAGGTGTGGCACCGTGGATTGGAAGAGATTCTCTCTGTTTCGAGCAGCTAACAGAAGTGGCAAAGGCTACCAGTCTTGCTTGCGAGTTGAAAGCAGAACTGCCCATTTACAGTATAATCGACAGGACGGATGGCGGACCACTGGTACAGAGACGAGTGGAGGGCCTGAATCGAGGCTCAGACGGTTCTGCGGCCGTGTAGGCTGCAGATTCCTCGACTTGCGCCATAGGGTGGTTGATCTTCTGGTTCTGTTGAATAGGTCAGGAGCCAACTAGACGGAGGAGGCGGCTACACGCGTAGTAGTAGGGGCTTTGTGGCGTGGACTGGGCGGTTTTTAGGTTAGATGGTCTCGGGAAAACACAAGAAGGGCTTCAGTCACAAAGGGTGCAGGCTGAACACAGGAGGAACGTAGATACGGAAACCATCGGTATAACGGTTGTAAATTGTCATAGATGTATTGGGAAAGTAATGGAGTTCCAGTCGCTAACAGAAAGCACTAATGCTCAAAACGCTACAGGCACTGAAAGCCGGCTAATGCCGGGGATAAGTTCAGCCGAAGTTTTTGCGAAGAACCTAGCACTTCCGAAAGAAGCGGCTAAACACAGCTGGCCATGGCGTGTTTTTTACTGTTAGAAGTAGTTTATCTTGTCGCAAAATTGAAGTAGGTATTTCCCGTGAGTTAGTATGGACAGATGTCATTGTTGGAACCGGAATAAAATAATAATTGGATCCTTTTACCGACCTCCCAGTTCAGATGATACAATTGCTCAAAGATTCAAAGAAAACTTGAGTTGGATTTCAAACACGTACCCGACATATACAATTATAGTTGGTGATGACTTTGATTTACCCTAGATATGGTGGCAAAAATACATGTTCAATTCCGGAGGTACGCATAAAATATCATCCGAAATTGTGCTAAACGCATTCTCTGAAAATTATTTCGAGCAATTACTTCATGAGCCCACGCGAATAGTAAACGATTGTATAAACACACTTGACTTCTTAGCAAAAAATAACCCAGAGTTAATAACGAGCATCAAAGCGGATACACGTATTAGTGAACACAGGGTTGCCGTAGCGAGACTGAAGATTGCAACCCCCAGATCCTACAAAAAGAAACGAAAAATATACCTATTCAAAAAAGCAGATAAAATTCACTTGACGCCTACCTGAGAGACAATCTCCACTCCTTCCAAAGTAATATACTAGACTCTCGCTAATCCGGCCATTTCTGGCACATATGGGTACCGGATTAGCGAAAGGCCGGATTATTGAGTGTCTGAAATTTATTTTATTCATTTATTTTGTTTTTTATTTATTTTGAAAACATAGGGGATAGTGTATAGGTTTATTAAACCGAAGGATACAAATTGAAGACATAGAGGATATACTTTATTAAATACAAAAAGACATTAATGTTCAAAGAAAACTTAGTCCTTTCTTGCACGCTTTTGATTATTTCTTCATCTGTTAAAGTTTGGTCCGTATCACAGTTTTCCTCATTCAGTCACTTATTAACATCTTCTTCAACAATTTCTTCTCCTCCTGGAAGGTTGTGGAGCATGTCAGTGTACAAAGTAATTGATAATTCCCAATTGACTGTCTCATCGCTGTCACTCACTACTGGATCCAACTCGGCATCAATGGATGGATACAATTTCCTCCAGCTCTTCATTATGGTAGCGCTCTCCACTTTATCCCATGTTTCGGCTGCTTGGAAAACAACATCACGTATGTTAGTTGCTTTCCGCGCCTTCAGCATAGTCTCGATAGAGTCGTTTTCACTTTCGGTCAGCAAGGAGACGAGAAGTGAATGTCGATAATGACGTTCAATTGATTCCAAAATTCCCTGGTCCATGGGCTGAATTAGGGCTGCCACACTGGGTGGGAGAGAGAGTGCTTGTATACCCGTGGACTTCAGAGAAACATCTGAAGGCGGACTGGAAGCATTGCCAGTTATAAGGATAGCTTTCAGTGGAAGTTTTTTCTTCTTTTGCTCGTTTCTCACTGGTGGTACAAACGTTTCATGGAACCACCGAGGGAATATTTGTCTTCCCATCCACGCTTTCTTCTGAGCGCAATACTGCACTGTTAGAGTAAAGTCAGTGTGTTGAAAACAACGTGGATGTTGGGAACTTCCAGTTACCATAAGCGGTAGTTCATGACTCCCTTTCGCATTACAACATGCCATTATAGTTACGAGCTGTTTCTGTTGCTTGTAACCAGGAACTGCCTTCTCGTTCTTGGCAGCTAATGTTTTTGAAGGAAGCATCTTGTAAAAGAGTCGTGTTTCATCAGCATTATACAAGGTTTCTGCAGTTAAATCTTCTTCCTCTATTATATTCTGTATCTTGCTTACAAACTCATCAGCATCCTTACCGTGAGCTGAGCGATTTTCCAGTTTGATAGCCAGCCTTCGCTCGCTGCGGACAAGTTACTACCGCCAAGTTGTTTGTTAAATGCAGCTGCTTTTTCCTTTATAATCGGGCCACTGACTGGAATTACTTTACTGCGTTGTTGTATGAACCACCTATAAACAGCTACGTCCAATTCTTCATTCTCACTCTTTAGCAAGACCTTCCGTTTTCCCAATTCACGATCCATTTGTGTTGAGTACTGTCGAATAACATCTTCTTTCTTTTTGATTTCATAAATAGTTGTTTCTCCAACATTGAACTCAGCAGCAATTGCTTTCTGCGAAGTTGCAGCTTGAGGTCTAGCGTAACCTGATTCCTTTTAGAAGACATGATTCCGAACTGTAAAGAAAGCTACAATTTCAAATACAGTATACAAAGCATTGTTTAACTAAGCATTGTTGCGCACGATAATTCATTGTCACGTGTTTTTGGATGTGCGCCGGATTACTGAGAGGCCGGACTACTGAGGACTGGATTAGCGAGAGTCTAGTGTAATATAAGTGTAGAGCAGATGTGGCTTAAATTCAAACTGAGCAACTGAGAGATTTATACCAAATAAATTAACAAACGACGGAGTTGATCCTTCATGATACACAAAACGGGTCAGAACGCTGTTGCAGAAACAACGAAACAAACATGCCAAATTCAAACAGACGCAAAATCTCCTAGATTGGCAATTTTTTACAGAAGCTCGGAGTTTATCGCGGACGTCAATGCCAGATGCCTATAACAGTTTTCACAATGAAACTTTGTCTCGAAACCTGGCAGAAAATCCAAAGAGATTCTGGTCGTATGTGAAGTATGGTAGCGGCGAGACACAATCAGTGACTTCTCTGCGCGATAGCAATGGAAATACTATCGAAGACAGTGCTCCCAAAGCAGAGTTACTAAACACATCCTTCCGAAACGCCTTCACAAAAGAAGACGAAGTAAATATTCCAGAAGTCGAATCAAGAACAGACGCCAACAAGAGTAAGAAAATGTGGAAAACCTCGAAGTAGTGAAGCAGCTTAAATCACTTAGTAAAAGCAAGTCTTCTGGTCCAGACGGTATACCAATTAGGTTCCTTTCAGTGTATGCTAATGCAAAAGTTCCAATCATATGCAACCGTTCGCTCGCCGGAAGATTCGTACCCTTGGAAAGTTGCACAGGTCACACCAAAATGGTTCAAATGGCTCTGAGCACATCTGAGGTCATCAGTCCCCTAGAACTTAGAACTACTTAACCCTAACTAACCTAAGGACATCACACACATCCATGCCCGACGCAGGCTTCGAACCTACGGCAGTACCAGTCGCGCGGTTCCGGACTGAAGAGCCTAGAACCGCTCGGCCACCGCCGCCGGCAAGGTCACACCAACATTCAAGAAAGGTAGTAGGAGCAATCCACTAAATTACAGGCACATACCATAAATTCGATATGTAACAGGATCTTGGAACATATAGTGTTCGAACATCATGAATTATCCCGAAGAAAACGGTCTATTGACATACAGTCAACACGGATTTAGAAAACATCGTTCTTGTGAAACACAACTAGCTCTTTACTCGCCGAAGTTTTGACTGCCATTGACAAGGGATTTCAAATTGATTCAGTATTTCCGGATTTCCGGAAGGCTTTTGACACTGTACCACACAAGCGGCCTGTAGTGAAATTGCGCGCTTATGGAATATCGTCCCAGTTGTATGACTGGGTTCGTGATTTCCTGTCAGAGAGGACACAGTTCCTAGTACTTGACAGAAAGTCATCGAGTAAAACAGAAGTGATTTCTGGCGTTCCCCAAGGTAGTGTTATAGGCCCTTTGCTGTTCCTTATCCATATAAACGATTTGGGTGACAATCTGAGCAGTCGTCTTAGGTTGTTTGTAAATGACGCTCTCGTTTGTCGACTAACAGTCATCAGAAGGTCAAAACAAATTGCAAAACGATTTAGAAAAGGTATCTGTATGGTGCGTAAATTTGAAATTGACCCTAAATAACGAAAACTGTGAGGTCATCCACTTGAGTGCTAAAAGGAATCCGTTCAACTTCGGTTAACGTATAAAATGTTGTGGGGAAGGCTAACCAAAGACTGTGTTTTATTGCCAGGACACTTAGAGAATGTAACAGATGTACTAAGGAGACTTTCTACATTACGCTTGTCCGTTCTCTTTTAGAATACTGCTGCGCGGTGTGGGATCCTTACCAGATAGGAAGACGGTGTTCATCGAAAAAGTTAGTTGCGGAGGAATCTTCTCACGAAATTCGAATCGCCAATTTTCTCCTCCGAATGCGGAAATATTTTCAAATGGTTCAAATGGCTCTGAGCACTAAGGGACTTTACTTCTGAGTTCATCAGTCACCTAGAACTTAGAACTACTAACCCTAACTAACCTAAGGACATCATACACATTCATGCCCGAGGCAGGATTCGATCCTGCGACCGTAGAGGTCGCGCGGGTCCAGACTGTAGCGCCTAGAACCGCTCGGCCACTCCGGCTGGCGAAAATATTTTGTTGACGCCGATCTGCACAGTGAGAAACGATCACCATGATAAAATAAAGGAAATCAGAGCGCCTTCCTTCCGCGTGCTGTACGAGATTGGAATAATAGAGTATTGTGAAGGTGGTTAGATGAAACCTCTGCCAGGCACTTAAGTGTGATTTGCAGAGTGTCTATGGAGATGTAGATGTAGATTATTTACAACAGTCTTCGTGAGGGATCGAATACAGTGTGAAGTAGTAGTGAAAATACTCCACTCCTCAAACAGGTGCCTACATGATGATCGTAGATAAGCACCACATATCATTCTTATAGCACGTTTTTAAGCAGTCTAAGCTTATCGATATGCTTCTCCTCAAAATTTTCAATGGTTCTAAGTGCAAATGTGGCTGAACTAAGTTGTTTTGGGAGTTCAGAAATATCCTTTTTTCAGTTTAAATTCTTAACAATATTGACACCTACGAATTTTGAAGTGTCCAAGCTATTTATTATTTTCTCACCATGTGTTACCCTTATCATTGGTGTAGTACCCTTTGACATGCAGAACTGAATACCTTGTTCTTTTTTTAGTTTTTTTTTTAAATTTAAAATTGAAAGTCAATGATAATTTTAAGAACATTTTTCTGATTCTGTATGTACTACAATACTAGTGTCATTTGCAAAAGGAACTAATTCTGCTTGTTATATATTAGATGGAATATCTTTTAAATATATGAGAAACAAAAGTGAACCTAAGATTGAACCTTGAGGTACCCCTTACGTTATTTTTCTCCAGTCAGAATTCCATCCCCAGACTATCTTGTTTGAATCACGAAGCACATATTTTTGCATTCTTTTGGTTAAATACGACGTTATACACTGGTTAGCTATATCATCAGCTCCATAAAACTGTAGTATATCTAGTACACGGATGGGCAATCATTTTGGCTAAGGGGTCACCTTGTAAAAGTGGAGGGCTGCATCTTTTAAAATAATTTCATTAATTAACTTCGCATTTCAGAAATGTGCAAAATGCACCATAAAACCATTAATATAAATAAAATAGTGGCTGTTTTATTAAATTTGTTTATTATGCTGATTTCGTATCATCTACAGCTGCCAGCACATTTAATTTTACAGTGGGTACGAGCATAAATGGGAGATGCCTTTACAGTCGTTCCCATCAACCACCACAGTGAGTGTCGACTTAGTATGAGAGAATAATATTTACACTGCACATACCTATTGACGAGGCCATCGTAGTGGAAATCTTCAGTAATACACGGGAAGGAATCCTCGCTTCAAGACAGATTATTCTGTCTATCTGGACCACACAAAAACCCATATCAGGCAGCCTGTGGCCCGTGGGCCGCTATTAGCCCACTCCTGATCTAGGAGAATATTGTGATTAACTGTAATGGTTGCTGTCAATGAACAAAGGTTCTGAGCGATCGTTGCGAAGGGAACTGCGTGTATTGGACATCTGCAGTCGACTTCCTTACAAAATGCCTTTGCTCACAGCCACACATAAGGTAGTACGTCTTCAGCCGGCTAAACATTACAGAAACTGAAACTCGACATTAGCCATGTGGTACAACGAGTCGCTGCCTCGCCTCTTTTTGGGTGATGTGAGGTTTCGAGTGCATTTGCGGCTGAGTGAGACGTTTAATCTGCAATGTATGGAGATTGTAGACAAGGCCGGCGATCGTGCTGTAATATTTTTGCGGTGCCTTTTTGTAGCGTTACTTGAGTCGAATTATTCAGGTTATAATGACTATGAAGCAGGATGTTTATTTCAGCATTATCGGTGACCAAGTGTAGGTATTTATTTTGAATAGTTATGATGAGTATCCTGTAGATACTTCAGTCTTTCGAAATGACAACAATAGTTTTCACAGCGCTGACACTCCTAGTTTCGGTAACTCTTAGGCGTCCTTTAGCGCCTCCACTAGCCCACTGATCACCCGATTTTAAAATATGATACAAAATCTGTGGGACTATTTGGAACCGTGGGGGGAACGAAGCAGTGAACATCCCCTGGTGTTTGCTAGCTCTGCCCGAGGTAATCATTAGTGAGCGGCTTCAGCTGGGTGTGGCATACTTGAAGTAACTAATGGACTTTCCTCCTCGCCCGACTGAGGCCATTAGAAAGGCTAGAAGCGGTGTTGTATGACATTAGTGTGTTGTCTCCTGTGCGGGAGCGGGGGGAAGGTAACTTTTCCATCTGGTGCACTTAGTATATGAAATACGCTGAAAAAAAGCCTAGCACTAAAAGATAAACAATGTAAAGTAATTAAATTTCAGTAATACGTTTGTTTCGGTAAGATATTTAAGTCATTAATATTGGACGATCACAGCTTCATGTAAACACGAGATAAGCCATTGCAAATGTGAAATGCTAGTACCTTAATAAACGGTGTAACCGTCAGAATGTTGAATGCCAGCATGCAAACGTGTATGCATTGTATTCTGCAGGTGATTGATGTAAGTTTGATGGATGTAGTTCCACGCCTCTTGCAGTTGGTTGGTCAAAACAAGCACGATTAATGCTGGTTGTGGATGACGATGGAGTTGTCGTCCGCTGACGTCCCATATGTGCTCGAATGGAGGCAGATCTGGTAATCCAGCAAACCAAGACAACATGTTGACGCTCTGTAGAACATGTTAGGATCCAACAGCGGTATATGGGCTTGCGTTATCCTGTTGAAAAACACTCCCTGGAATACTGTTAATGAATGGTGGCACAACAGATCGAATCACCAGACTGACGTACACATTTGCAGTCAGCGTGCATGGGATAAGGACGAGAGTGCTCCTGTTGTCATACGAAGTAACAACCCAGACCATAACTCCAGTCCTAGGTTCAGTGAGTTTAGCACACAGACCTCCTTGTAACCAACACACGGACATCACTAGCACCGAGACAAAACCAGATACCATCAGAAAACACAACATACCTTCATCCTGTCCTCCAACTAGCTCTCGCTTGACACCACTGAAGTCGCAAATGGCTGTAGTTTGGAGTTAGTGTAATACATTATACAGGGCGCCTGGCTCGGAACTGTCCTCGAAGTAACCGATTTATAACAGTTCCTCGTGTCACTGTGGTGCCAACTCCTGCAGATGCAGTACTATGCACCAGGGCCATGATGGCCCTCTCTCAGTAGTTCCACATGGCTGTCCAGAGGCCAGTCTTCTTGCGGCCGTACTTTCGCGTGACCACCGCTGCTCTTATGCGACTGGTGGAAAATTTGAATGGACATCATCTTTCAGATATAGAAACCTTCCGTTTAAGTCGCACAACCCCTTTCTTGGTGCTGCTATTTTTTTCCGTCAATGTATATGTAATTAAAATGTCGCAGAATCCATTTATTGAATACTGAGCATTCATTGTAATGAAGTAATGGATGAAACGACTATTTTGTTAACATATTTGTTTCCAGTACACTAAAAACCATAAGAATAAGCGATTACTATCAAAGAGATTTTTCGTTGGGGGCCTATGTAGTAAGTCGTCGGTTGTCAGTAAAAAAAAAACGTTTCTTCATTCGATAAACTCTCGTCTACGACGTTAAAAAGTAAGTAAAGCACTCGTAAATTGAAAGACTGTTTTCAACTCCACAGTGCTTTACTAGGAATGGTCCTCTTGTAGATGGTAGTCAGTGCCTTCCTTCGATCTTTGAACTTACTTACCCATCCAGTTACACTGGGACCTACAGTTTAACGTGGAATCCCAACGCTGTACAACTCGGCATCAACAAACACCGCCAGAGGTGAAAAGAGAGATAAGTGACAGATAAAAATTCAAAAACAGACCAGGGATCGAACCCGAGGCCTTTGGATTTGTAGTCTGGAACTTCATAATTCAGTCACTTTTTATTTTATTTTATTTTTTTAGATGTAGGTAATTAAAGCAACAGTTATCCTCTAGCTTCCTGTCCAATTCGAGCTCTCTAAAATTAACGACAATTTTTTTCTAATATTTCACATTTCTGTTTCCTTTTCGAACTTCCGAATCACACCTGTTACATCATCCATTTCCTACAAGCACTGTGTTAGTCCGCCTCCGGTAACTGAGTTGTCAGCGCGACAGAATGTCAATCCCAAGGGCCCGTGTTCGATTCCTGGCTGGGTCGAAGATTTTTCTCCGCTTAGGGATTGGGTATTTTGTTATCCCAATCATCACCATTTCATCCCCATCGACGCGCAAGTCGCCGAAGCGGCGTCAAATCGAAAGACTGGCACTCTGCGAACGGTATACCCGACGGGAGGCCCTGGTCACACGTCGTTTTTAGCACTGTGTTGTTTATTATGTTATCGACATGATTAGACACTACTACGTGAAGACGACTGAAGACGAATTGTGAAGATACTGTGTGTGCTGTTGCTGTACGTTAAGACACGGGCTCCTGGCGGTCAACCAGGAGCGCTCGCGGTCTGTTGAGCCACAAAAGCTGCCGTGTGCCACTTTCCCCGCAGGGACGTGGCTTTCGTCTCTCCGTGTGCCAAACCGCGCTCTCGATGTTACTTGTCAAATGGAAGAGTGAACGATCATGGTGACTCCAGCAGGGTAGTACACGTGGCGCGTTCTCTGCCAAATAGCTGCATTGCGTTAGAAGGGCCTGTCCGCTGTTGTGTCTTTTAGTTATGGCATCTTTCAGCAATTCCTTCATGTGGTGACTGATTTATTATTGAGAAGTTTACAATAGTTACACTTTATCATCAACAAACAGTGTACTAGTGGCAAATGGCAACTAGTCGGATCAGTTAAAGTGGTGGGGCATTTACAGGTAATACAATATATTTATTATATGTGCCAGCTGCAGCCGTGACTTTATCTCTGCATTCACGGCTACAGTGGTGGCCATTGCAATGTATAACATACCTCTCCAGGAATGCTTCAAGGCCACCACAATCTACTTGATTTCCTGCCACTATTGCTACCGACATCCACGTACAACCTCCAAAAACTGCACTTTGAAAAATAGAAAAATCAAAACGATATCTTCCAAATACATTAGGACCTCCTATAGTATGTTGCCTTTTGGGAGCGTCAGCTCAGTTTGCTGTAGTTCTCTTCAGGCTCCTGTATACAGTAGACTATTGTTGGCATATCCTAATGTCTCCTCAGCAGTGCATAGATATTCTGACTCGTTCCCAGCGAGCACAGAGACTGTGCTAGAGCTGCCCAGAGAGCTGCGACACCAAGAAGAGAAATTTATCGTCTTCTGGCAAGATCAACGTATTAAAAAAAAAGTCATGACAGAGGTCTTTATTGTGTATAATACAACATCATATCACCAGATAACGTAATCTTTCAGTTATCGCAAAAAACGTAACAGCAAACAAAAATACACTCATTGCCATTTTATCTTCCTGTACTTCATTCCGTGTATGGTTACTGTTTTGCCTGCTGCTATTTTTCCATGTGGATTCTTCTGAAATCATCCTGTTGTCTCTGACATCCCAAATTATTCCATGCAATAATATCTTTATTTGAAAATGCTCCAAGTCCACCAAAATTCCATTATTACTAAGATTTCAAACCAGCAGTAGTGGGGTAAGAGTGATACAAGTACACATTTGATGTCAAATTAATTGACTGGTTAATTAATGTAATTGATTAATTAGTTACCCCTCTGGAAAATCCCTGGCCCTCCTCAGCTACCTCATCTCCCCTCCCCTCTCCCCTCCCCTTCCTCCCCCATCATCTGTCCCGCAAAAAAATTGATGGAAAAAAACGCTCAATCTATGCTGAGATGTCGGACTGGAAGGATGTCACAACATGAAATTGAGATCAATGTCAATTACATTGCACAGGATACACTCTTTGTTTATAAAATGCAATTTGCTTATTCTTTATTTAATCTGTTTTCGGGAGACAGGGCTGTGGATCTCTCTATTTGGTGGGAAAAGCTCATCATTCCCTGCTGTTTATTTAATTTTGGAAGGTGCAAGTGTTGTAAAATACTTCGAAAAGAATCTGTCATCTTGTCATCTTGTCAAAAAGTAAAAACTTGATCGCCTTTTTCCGATCGCAAATGCAATACCACCCCGAAATTGTACCGACATTAATATAAATCATTATAGATTGCAATCATAGCACTAAATATAGTCAGTGCAGACATATCTGGCGGCCGGCCGTTGTGGCCGAGCGATTCTAGCCGCTTCAATCCGTAACAGCGCAGGTTCGAATCCTGCCTCGGGCATGGATGTGTGATGTCCTTAGGTTAGTTAGTTTTAAGTAGTTCTAAGTCTAGGGGGCTGATGACCTCAGGTGTTAAGTCCCATAGCGCTTAGAGCCATTTGAACCATTTGAACATATGTGGCAAAACAGAGGTCTTTTTGATGGAAAACCATAAATGTCGTGAAAAAATGATTAGTTAGAAACATCGTCACAGGTAAAAATAATCACGAAAAACCACGGGAAACTGAGCTGAGACCACTTTACACCGATCACATGTTTTTCTTTTTGTTTCCACCACAAAAAACTGCGAAGACATTTCCTTGAGGGAATGCTTACTTAACAATATACCTCTTGCGTTCTGTCTGAAGAACACTCTTCCCCCCGAAAATTGCAGTGGCAGCTTCAAAGACCTTCCTAGAAAGACTGACAAAGAATGGTGCGTTTCCTGTCTCTGAACATAAGTGCGTGATTCAAAGGCATCCAGAAAAGCTGCATAAAAACCCAGGAAGCTGCCCTTGGCTTTGATGTATCCGAAAAACGGTTTTATGGGATGGACTGGTGAACGGTGACAAAGACACGCCAGGAATATTGACCTTGTTAACAATGCTTGTTCCAGAGGATTTCGCACCAGCTTTGATGTAGCTGACAACAGGTTTTCCAGGGAGGATCGGTGAACACCTACAAAGACATTCATGAAACGTTGACCCTGTGAACAATACCCATCCCAGAGGATTTTATAATGGCTTTGATGTAGCTGACAACAGGTTTTTCCAAGAGGACTGGTGAATACTGACACAGACATTCCTGGAGGAAGAAAAACTGGTTGTGGGAAAACAACACCTAACATTTCAGAACCTGCTCACCAGCGTTTTCCGCCTGTATAAGCCTTAGTATTGCTTCCTGCCAAATTAGTGGGCAGAGCCTGAGTCATTATAAGACATACCCCTTCCACAGTCATCTTCATTCTGCTCTAGTCTCTGACTACATTCAATCATCATCGTTATTAGTGAATCAGTAAGCCTCTTATGTCGAGTTGTCGTCATCTAGCACCATGAAGCGTTCAGTATCTTTAAGCAGCTTCACAGACAGTGGAAAACGTCGGAGGCACTACTTGGAGGAATTGCCACGTAAGTACATATTTTCATTATTTCATAGCATGTGTTCGTTCCTCTAAGTCTTCAGATTTCGATGTATATTTTCATTATTTCCTTGCTCTAAGCGTTCAGATTACGTCAAAACTAGTTTAGTACCAACTGTTAGCTAAATCAGTGTATGTTCGTTATTTCGGACAATGTTTTCGCTATTGCATTGCTCTGAGTGTTCGGATTTCGCTAAAACGAGTTAGTAGCAAGAGTTCATCGTGTGTTCGTATACTCTGTAGCATGTTGTACTGCTTGGTCAATGTACAGATTGAATAACGTCGGGGGCAGACTATAAGACTATCTCACTCCCTTCTCAACCACTGCTTCCCTTTCGTGCCCCTCAATTCTTATAACTACCGTCTGGTTTCTGTACATGTAGTAAACAGCCTTTCCTTCCCTGTATTTTACCCCTGCTACCTTCAGAATTTTAAAGGGAATATTCCAGTCAGTATTGTCAAACGCTTTCTCTAAGTCCACAAATGCTATAGAAGTAGGTTTGCCTTTCCTTAACCTATCTCCTAAGACAAGACGTAGGCTCAGTATTGCCTCACGCGTTCCTGCATTTCTTCGAAATCCTCACTGATATTATCAGAGGTAGGCTTCTATCAGTTTTTCCATACTTCTGTAAAGAATTTGCTTTAGTATTTGGAGACCATGACTTATTAAACTGATTCGGTAATTATCACACCGATCAGCACCTGCTTTATTTGGAATTGGAATTACTACATTCCTCTTGAAGACTGAAGATGCATATTTCGCTCGTCTCATACACCTCCCACACAACGTAAAAAAGTTTTGTCATGGCCGGCTCTCCCAAGGCAGTCAGTAGGTCTATTGGGAAGTCGTCTACTCCCGGGGCCATCTTTCGATTCAGGTCTTTCAGTATTTTGTCAAATTCTTCTCACAGTATCATATCTCCCATGTCATTTTTCATCTCCGTCTTTTTCCATGTTTATAGCATTGCCTTGAAGTCCATCTCCCTTTTATAGACCATTTATGCACTCCTTCCAACTTTTAGCTTTCCCTTTTTTGCTTTGGAGGGGTTTTCCGTACGAGCTCTTGACATTCATGCAGCTAATTTTCTTTTCTCCAAAGGCCTCTTTAATTTTCCTGTAGGCAGCTTCTCTCTCTCTCGCCTAGTGGAACATGCTTCTAAAGCCTTAGACTTGTTCTCTAGCAACTCCTGTTTAGCCATTTCGCACTTCGCATCAGTCTCATTTTTTAACGTTTGTATTGCATTTCGCCTGCTTCATTTGTTGCACTTTTATATAGTTTCTCCTTTCATCAATTAAACTCAGTATCTACTGTGTTATCCAAGGATTTCTAGTAGGCGTTGTCTTTCCACATATTTGATCCTCTGCTGCCTTTTACTGTATTCCTCTTCCCTGTTCTAGTCAACCGCTGCCTAATGCTTCCTCTGAAGCTCTCAGCACCCTCTAGTTCTTTCAAACTACCCAGATCCCATTTCCTTAATGTCCTACCTTTCTACAGTTTGTTCAGTTTTAATCTACAGTTCAGAAGCAATAAATTTTGTCCAGAGTCCACATCTGCCTCTGGGAATGTCTTACAGTTTAGAATCTGGTTCCGAAATCTCTGTCTTACAATTATATGATCAATCTGAAGCCTTCCAGTATCTCCAGGTCTTTTCTACATATGCAGCCTTCTTACAAGATTCTTCCAGACCAGGCCTATGCCTATTTCACTGCTTTTTTTCAAACTCGCAGTGCTGTGTAGCCTGGATGTGTCTTACGAAATCCAGTGTGATGTGCCAAGTTACAGTGCTGTCGTGATGTTTAAGTATTTAAATTCTGTCACTATTAGTCGTCATTTTCTCTTAACCAGACATCTTGAGCAACCTTCCAGCAGACGTCGGAGTGTTTCACTTCAAGTGTACGTGGAAACTTTTCCAAAACAAGAGTATTATAATTCAGCTAACTTCCACTCTGAGAGTGTCCTTACTTTTGATTGCACAGCTCAAATCATCGGCCTATCAACCGAATTATTTGTTTCAAAGTTACATTTTTGATTCCTCATATTATAAACAAGCACTTGGCCAAAGAAAACCGCTTTAAAAACTTTCTAGCGTAATAAATTGTTTGTAATTCCTGTCATGGAATGATGCGACGCTCCCCGTGGAGTGCTAGTTCGCCTCCTGCGCGGCTCTTTTACTGTTTGGGGGAACGCAAGACACTCACTTTACATTTCCTCTGTGTCACTCCGCGGCAGTAACAACAGAAAAGTTTATAACTGGAAACATGGCCTTTGAACATGGAAAATGTTCATCATTGAAGGAGAGATAAGTTTAAAATTGATTTGTTAGCACAGTTCTACATCCACATTTACATAACTACTCTGCATTTCATATTTAGGTGCTTGGCAGAGGGTGCACTGGACTACATCTAGACTTGTCTCTACCGTTCCTCTCTGCACCAGCACGCGCGCAAAAACGAACACTTAAATCTTGCAGTAGAGTCTCAACAATCTGACGATGGATAATGTAAATAATTGAAATATAAAGTTATTAGTATGCGATACGTCTTGTGGCATAAAAGTTCACTCTACATTTACTTACAACCGCAGATATGTTATATTAAATCGAATTTTGTATTGAATTTGGCAGTTCACGAGTTTGATGGTACCATGTGATATCAACAAAACTGAATCAAAATCTCCGAAAAGCCTCTCACACAGTTAAAAATAGGCGTCTATTCACACATGAGAATAATATATGAAGTGTTCTCACAAACTAAGAGCAAAACTCGCGGTGTAGCCTTTAGGATTGCCTCCATATGTCTTAAACTGGTCTGCGAGCGAAAGTGTACTCATAAGTTTTCAGACAGATCGAATAGCTTGAAAGTCCCGCGTTATTTCAAATATTTTTCTGCAACACTATAAAGGAATATAACATATGTGTTGGTTCGCGTAACAGGCTTCAGTAGATTTACACGATACACCAAACCGAAAACTGACTTCTACCACTCCAAAGTTATCCAATATCCCTATAACCACAGACAAGAAAGCAACCTCTCATGAAAATTCACTCTGTCAGAATATTGCTTTCTGAAGTGTTGGCAGAAGAGCCAACACCGTGTTGCTAGAGGAGGCCGAAACGCACGCTTTTAAGCTCACGCAGGCTGGCGTGAGATCTGGAACAGTTATAGGAGTTGAGTCTAATAAAAAAGGTACGTAGCTGGTAGAATACTTAACTTTAATCCATAATTGGTGTACATCGCTCTTGACGGTACATTAATAACAATCTCAATATAAACTGGTAATGGCGCCTTGCTAGGTCGTAGCAAATGACGTAGCTGAAGGCTATGCTAACTATCGTCTCGGCAAATGAGAGCGTATTTGTCAGTGAACCTTTCCTAGCAAAGTCGGCTGCCGTGTGGCGGCGCTCGGTCTGCAATCACTGACAGTGGCGACATGCGGGTCCGACGTATACTACCGGACCGCGGCCGATTTAAAGGCTACCACCTAGCGGTGACACCACACTTTCTATATACAAAATGGGACCTAGAACAACTGGTAGCATCAATCGGAAAAATCGATAAACAGACTATGAAATGCGGAAACGTACAACAAAAATACAATCAATAGAATCAAAATTATGTACTAACCCACCGAACTATACTACATGAGGAAATTGGAGTCGATATGGAGGAGATAGAGGTTCCTACATTAGAGTCAGAATTCGAAAGACTCTGGAAGACTTGAGTCAAATAAGGTATAAGGAGTAAATAATATTCCATGGGAATTTCTGAAATCGATGGGGGAAGTACCAACCAAACGAATATTCAAGTTGGTGTGTAAAATCTACGAGACTAGCAAATATCATCCACACAAATCCGAAGACAGCAAGGGCAGCTAAGTGCAGAACTATTACACAATCAGCTTAACAGCCCATGGATCCAAGCTGCTGACAAAAGTAATACACAGAAGAATGGAGAAGAAAATTGCACATATGTTCCATGGCGATCGGTTTGGCTTTCATCAAGACACTCTCTTAGGATTTGTCGACCTAGAAAAAGTGTTTGACAATGCAAAAATGGTGCAAGTTGTTCAGAATTCTTGGAAAACTAGGATTAAGCTACAGAAAAATGCTGCCCCTACCGATGCAGTTTTATTCCATGGGCTTCATAAACCACGTGCTAGATTTTCATGTTCTCTCGCTCGCTACGGGCAAACTAATAATCCTAGGGGAAAACAATGAACAGGATCTCTTTGTAGGAAATTTAATGTAGTTAAATTTTGTAGTGAGATATGTTTTCGTTAGAGGCCGTAGTATTCATGAAAAACGTACAAAGTGACCTCCAAGCGCACCCCCACTCACATATTCCCTCCGCCACACACCGTTGGGTGGCTTGCGGAGTATCAATGTAGATGTAGATGTAGATATTGAGTCCCCACCGTTCAACATTTTTAGTATGTTGTTCATGGCACTCCCTCCTACCACTGCACAAAAATTGGCGACTGCACGAATTGTTTCCCACATTCGACCCTTTATTATATGTTTTATGATTTCCCTCAGGAGACTAGTAATATAATAATTTGATTTACTATAAGCTGTAGAAATTAATCTCAAAATAAGTGATTATTGACTCCTTCTCATCGATATATTTAGGAATTTCCACGATGGTTCAAATAGATGTCTGAAAAATTAAGCTCATAAAAGAAACTTTTTCTGTTAGGTCAGTCAACACAGTATTTTCGTTTCATTATAATTATAGCCCCAAAAGGGGGCGCCTGACTGTCGACAACAATACATATCATTCATAGCCTTAAAGCACTACTTTTATGCCACTAAATCGAGGATTTTCAAACTTCTTAACTACCTTGAACGCATGAGCGGAAGGGACGCTTACAACCACACATTTACTGCCACTCACATTCACCTTGTAGGCTGCAGAGAATAAAACCACTTTCACAGCTGCACTATACCATGCAGCGGCTTGACAGGTGGTGCATACGTTGGAAACTCGAATGGTTGCGTGTCCTGATCCCATGTATCAGGTAGACGTCGTGTGCTGCTGTGTTGTACACAACACAAACACAGACTGTTGCTGTGTGCTGCTGTGTTGTACACAACACAAACACAGACTGTTGCTGTGTGCCCTGCTCCAATGAATCTGGTTGATCTGGGGACCCGTTGCACTGAGGGAGAATTAATAATAAATGGAAACACACAAACTCACAATGAATAATAATAATGAGCAGTCTGCCAATGCGAAAATAAGGCATTACAACACAGCAGTACTACCAGAAGCACTTTATGCTGCAGAAACTACAGTGATTCACATACGAAGATCAGAGAGATTGAAAAGCAGGAAAGAAAAATTCTGAGGAAAATATGTGGACCAGTGTTTCGGTAAGGAATGTGGATGAAGAGGTCAACGAGAGAGATTTACTAAGACATAGAAACAATAACAGACACCATTAGAAAGAGAAAGATGAAATTTATATCAGCAGGATGAATAAAAGCAGGCTCATAAGACAAATCTTTGAGATAGTAAACAAGAGCAAAAACGAGACAAAGTGGATCACTGAAGCAGAAGAAGACATTAAAGAAGTGGGGATCACACAAGACAACATAAACAATAGAGAACAGTTTAGAAACATCATACAGAAACACACACTTAAACAAGAACATACGGGGAACAGAACGGGAAAAAAGTGGTCAGAAGAACACAAGAGAGAATACAGTGAACGTATGAAGAGAATTTGGGAAGAACGAAGAAAGAAAAAATCGTGACTACTCAAGTTCAATCGCTCTCTCAAAAGGGAATTATCGAAAATAATGATAATAATAATGAGCAGTGAGAGAGAAGGGTTGATAATGCTTAATACATCCTGTGTCGTCACCAGACATCACGGAGCCGCGCCCCTTTAATATGCGCGCCACCGGTGTGGCTTGGATAGTCGGTTAATCAGTGGAAGGGCTGTGCCACGTCCATCGCGACACAGGCGCCACTGCGAGGACCTTCTGGAGAAGAGGAAGCGGAGGTGGAGTCTGGCTTTGGAGAGCGAGTGAGCAACAAGCAGCGGGCAGATACCGACTAAGGAAGAGGCCGTTGGATCTGACTGCACGCAGTGGCTGCCGTAGCGGGACAGCGGCAACATGTAGTAGTGCACTGGTAGCGCACCTGAGGCTGTGCGCAGTTTGCTTCTTAGCTACCTGGCTGTTCGTTCCCGAAGCAGACCCTGGCGACAGCGCGTTTTCCTGTTTGAGTGTATTGTAAGACGGGGCTGTTCTCTGCTGGAAGGATGTCTGCAAATCTCAAAAGTTAGTGTGGGCTTCTGTATGTACTGCGTGTAATTTAGCCTCATCGCCACGCATTATATTACCAGTACCCGCTTCGTGACTTGGATTCGCGTCTCTGAATTCCTTATACAAACTGAAGCGTCAAAGAAACTGGTATAGCCTTGCGTATTCAAATACAGAGATATATAAACAGGCAGAGTACGGCGCTGCGGTCCGCAACGGCTGTATAAGACAGCAAGTGTCTGGCGCAGTTGTTAGATTGGCTACTGCTGCTACAATGGCAGGTTATCAAGATTTAAGTGAGTTTGAACATGGAGTTAGAGCACGAGCGATGAGAACAGCATCTACGAGATAGTGATGAAGCGCGGATTTTCCCGTGCGACTATTTCACGAGTGTGACGTGAATATCAGAAATCCGGTAAAACATAAAATCTCGGACATAGCTGCGGCCAGAAAAAGATCCTACACGTACGGGACTTACGACGACTGAATCGTTCAACGTGACAGAGGTGCAGCCCTTCCACAAACTGTTGCATGTTTGAATGCTGGGCCATCATCAAGTGTCAACGTGTGAACCATTCAACGAAACATCATTGATATGGGCTTTCGGTGCCGAAGGCCCTTTCGTGTACCCTTAATGACACAAAGCTTTACGCTTCGCCTGGGCCCTTCAACACCGACACTGGACTGTTGAAGAATGGAAACATGTTGCCTGGTCGGACGAGCCTCGTTTCAAATTGTATCGAGCTGTGGGAAGTGTACTGGTATGGGGACAATCTCATGAATCCATAATCCCTGCATGTCAGCAGAGGACTGTTCAAGCTGGTGGAGGCTCTGTAATGCTGTGAGGCGTGCGCAGTTGGAGTGATATGGGACCCCCTGAGATACGTGTAGACATGGTTCTGCCAGGTGACACGTACGTAAGCATTCTGTCTGATCATATGCATCCATTGACGTCCATTGTGCAATCCGACGGACTTGGGCAATACCAGCAGGACAATGTAACACCCCACACGTCCAGAATTGCTACAGAGTGGCTCCAGGAACACTCTTCTGAGTTTAAACACTTCCGCTGGCCACCAGACTCCCCAGACGTGAACAATATTGAGCATATCTGGGATGCCTTGCAACGTGCTGTTCGGAAGAGATCTCCACCCCCTCGTACTCTTACGGATTTATGGACAGCCCCGCAGGATTCATGGTGGCAATTCCCTCCAGCACTACTTCAGACATTAGTGGAGTCCATGTCCCGTCGTGTTGCGGCACTTCTGCGTGCTCATGGGGACCCTACACGATATTAGGCAGGTGTACCAGTTTCTTTGGCTCTTCGGTGTGTATTGTCAAAGTTGACAGACACTGTTTGGCTGGAAACTTCCAGTTTGACGGTATTTGAACTTCATTTACGTTTCTGTAACCAGTCGCCCCTTATTTAGTGTGTACTTGCCCCCTTGCGTAATGGTTTTCTAGTACCTGACAAAAATTACTGACAATTGATAAGCAAGCTCGTGATGTACTGGGTGAAATGAATTAATTCATTACAGTGCAATTAGTTTTAACTGATTTTAATTGAGAAGCAGCACTGGTGTTTCATGTAGGATATTTTCCGATGTAAGTGGTTTTTTCAGTATTTCTTTTTGTAATTTTTTTCTATTCATCTGCTACAGAGATGAGTAGTTATTTCGTGTTGTACTAGTTTTTCTTCTGGAAGATGAAACTGCCTTAAAATGTGCTTAAAATTGTACTTTATGTACACGCAAATAAATGTTAAATAAAACAAACATAATTTTAGCGAGGGGCAAGAAACACTCACAGCTCAATCCAGTCCTACTATTCACTCCTCTAGAGGTATTCGAATATCAAAGTCATTTCTTTCTTTTCATTCTGTCTGAGGTCAGTAGTTGATCTCTACTGACACTTCATGATGATGATGGTGATGATGATCAGCTGACGTACAGAGCTGGAATGCCAAGTCCATCTCATGATGGTGTTAACGCACTCAGATGGGTGGTGCGTGTATGCGACTGCAGCGGCACAGCGTTTTTTTAGTGGTGGTGGGAAAGAAGAATCGTGGGTAGCCACATTTGATTGTGAAGTCGTATTGGATCGTAAATTATGTTACTTAAGATAAGGCCAAATAAGCAAGTGGTCATTTAGGTTCATAAATTACAGTCATAAAGATAAGTGCGGCACAAATGTAAAGGTAGCTATTTTTTGATAGTGATTCAAAATTTATATTAAGCCACAAATAAATAAGCCTCCTGGATAAGAGCACAAATGGGCTCCTGGTAGTGGGGGAGGGAGGTTGACCTCAAAAATGACAGGTGATGTTTGTCTACATAAATCAGTGGCCCAAAAAGTACCCTGCATACTGCAATTGTAACACCAAAACGCGGGAAGGCTGCCTGATAGTCATCAAAAACAAACTTCCACTTTCATAATTTTACCATTATTTTTACGTCGGCAAACACGGTAACAACACTTGTTGTTCAGAAGTTAATTGTAGTTCACCTTTGCTCCCTTCACAAAACACATAAACAAATGGCCACGCATTTAACCAAATTCACAAAAACACTTCAAATTCCGTTCCGATTAACTTAAAAAAATAGTAAACGGAAACACTTAAAACTACTAGTTTATGTATTGAGGGGACAGGAAGACAGTAAAGAGCTTTTAGCTGTAGCCTGCCACCACTGATGCTGTCTTGGAGGGAGTACCTCAGAAAGACGTTGAGTTTTCGCTCCTGGAAAATTACCGACCCATCTCCTACTTCTCGCCAGTAGTGACTGACGACCTCATTAATACTTTGGGTCTCTCACCCTCAGATAGTGTGGTCCCACATCTATGGTAGTTTTTTTCCATTTGCTCTACGGGCCAGTTTGCATAGCTCTCTATATTTCTACAGCTGTCTTATAATCTAGTATTATTGCTGCAGTAATGGAACGGCGCAGATAAGTAATGAGACAAGTTTAATTTAAAGAACTTCATGATTTACCACCAAGAGCTGCAGTTAAGTTGTGTCTATTGAACAACTAGTTTCGATACACAGACCATCATCAGGTTTATAAAAACGTCTACAAGATCATACTACACGATAACAAGTAAGAGTTTTTATGAACCTTATGAAGGCCTGTGGACCGAAAGCAGTTGTTCAATAAATTTAAGCAGCACTTGGCGGCAAATCTTGAGGTTCTCCAAATATTTACGAGTTTTGGGACATTATCCCCTTCAAAGAAGCTTAATGTTAGGTGCTGTGGTTATGCTAAAACTGGCGTGATAGCTGATGCTGAAAAGGAAAGTTGCAAGCAGGCAGGTACAAGTCGGCAAAAGCCAGAATAGCTCTTTGTATGTAGCCTGGTGAAACGTTCTCCGTGGGAGGCCAGCGACGGACTAGCGTCTGGCAAAACAGTTGATCACCTTGGGGTGGGAGTCAATGGTCCAACTCGACTAAAAAATACAAAAGTCGACCAAAAACTTTGCCAACGAAGAACATAAAATCCGCTTCCTAAATTCAAGAAATAAAGGCTAAAAAAGTTAATCTTCCAACATGTCGTTCGAAATATTGATTACTTTTTTTATAAAATGACATTAAAAGTAGAAGTACTACAAAGGGAGCTGGATCCTGATTGGATGGCACAATCATTCGTTGTGGGAGTCGGTCTGGAGACGATACAACTCGAAAAAGGAACGGTCCTGGGCGCTTCTGAGTGGAAGACTTCCTCCTCATCACACATGATATGCTGGATTGGTTTGGTTATAGTGGTGCGTAAGACCGGTGAGATGTTGCATATTATAATGTCACTATGCAGTTTTTAGTGAAATTTGTGAGGAAGCCGCTACGAAATGTTGCAGTAGCAGCCTCAGGGAGGTAAGCACATTGTGGCAAAATGTGGATGGAGATAACATATACACAAAAGGATTCCGAGATGGGCCATCTGTGCTTTGTGAAACCTGCACTGTACAGCTGTAATAGCCGAAACGGGCAGGACGATGTCACCACACCAGGACATGACTGGAGGATGGGTAATAGTACCACAAGTCCGCCTCGGAGCTGTATAAATATGTGTGAATTTTGTGGTAGATTCATGTGGAGTCCGCAACACCACCATGACGCAGATAATGAAGTGACTGGGCACCACCAGCTGCAGTATTGGGTTTGAAACGTAAGGCCAGCTGCCTCCTGTACTGAGAGTCCTTGTGGGCCTTGGTGCCACAGCACAGCTAACTCGCCATATCTGTCTGCAATTGCCAGACACCTGCCAGGGAGCAGCAAGTCGTATTCCATGCACAGCAGTGTCCACTCACCTCCACAGTGGACACGAGTGGGGCCTGAGTCATCAGGAGTGGTTATTCCACAATGGAACGCCATCGCTGCAGAATCTGGAGAATGCTACTGACTTCAAGGCCATGGCCTACCGTCAGGCCACCAGCCGTTGCTCTGCCTGACGTCAGCATCGCAGGGTGCCTACATGTACTTTCCAGCACTAGGTACAAGGCAGCTACATGCGAGCCAACGTTGGTCAGGGTCGCCGGAGTGGGGCGTGTCTGCCTTATTTATGTGATACATATTTCTGGTTATGTAAAACATTTCCCTCGACCACCAGCCTGTCACTCCCCTCCTCTCTCTACAGAGTGCCGTCTTCACCGTCTGGTGTCAGAAGATGTATATTTGAGCCCGTCATCTCGTCATTTGGTGACACTGACGACGCCTACAACCACCGTCTGTGAATGAAGAAGGTGCCTCGACATTAAAGGGGTGCAGTTTCGTCTACACATGGTGTGTAAGTGCTGTGGTTTTGTTTTTGTTTGACTGTGGGGTGACGCCAATTTAGCGGGTTATTCCAGGGGTTCAGTTGTGCTTATAAGCTCAGTATGTGACAGGTGAACGCAGACTAGGCTTTGAGGTAGCGTAAAAGTGTTAGTTTTCACCTGACTGTCATGGGCATTAATGGATGTCACGAGCAAGAGGTGTGGTTCACATTCTAATAGTAGATAAGCTGCAAGCCATGTGCGCTGATAAGCGAGGTGAAGCTGAGGTTAATCATTATTTCGATATGTCGTAGCGATTATAAATAGCCTCTCAGGTGAGAGTACTTAAGCTATAGCAAAAAGTGGTATGATAGTGTTACAGTTGACTGTTCTCATAATTTAATATTTTTCTGTGCAGAACAGGTAGTAGGGCTAGATATTTAAGCATCTAATGTAGTGAGAACTGTTAGGATAGTGGTACGCTTAAATGTTTCTTTTTTCGCTAACGTTTGTGTAAATGATAAGAAGTCAGTACCACACAGAGTTGAGGTTACCAGAGAGGACATTGACAGTTGGAGTTGAGGAGAAGGAAATAGCTTATTGCAAATCTCTTGAGTATAGAGAGAAGTTGCAGAGAGAGCGCAATGACTGGCTGATCGAAAACACGCCTTGGGAGTTGAGAAATATGTTGATTGAGGGAAAAAGGAGAGAAGAGAAAAGGAAGAAGCTGAAAGGGAAAGGAGAAGGCTTGTGGATAGTTTACCCGTTGCTGCTGGGCTTTCGACTACCGTTAATGTTATTGAATCTTTCGGTTCTGGAAAAATTAATTAACTGTAAATGGTATCATGTTACGAGTTGCTCACAATTTTCGCAATACACATAATGATAACGTCATTGAAATTAAGGAAACTAATGTAGAAATATCCAATGGAATTGTGAAGTCTGAGACAGGAGGAAAGAGCGAGGACTGTATCAAAAAGATTACGTGTGGGGCTATCAATATATGTGATTTAACTGCAGTAGTACCTACCCCATTGGGTGATAGTGGTTGTTGTGTTGAAGTCAGACAACCTGGGCCAGATCTACAGGGAAGTGCATGTGCTGCTGGTTTTTACATCGTGCAGGATGGAATTGCAGATGATGAAGTTATTTTAGATACTACAGCGAAAGCACGAGAAGTTGTGCTGCAGATGTTATGGCAGAAACACTATAGGCAAATACGTTTAGTCAGAAGCAGTGTGAACGGAAGAAAAGGAAAGGGAGACGAGTCCATAGAGTGGACGATTAAGTCGACTTGGCCGAATCTATTGAAGAATGTATGCCAGAGGTTCAGAATGTAGCATGAGCACAAGTACTGCAGAGCAACACTGCGCTGCCACCTTCCGTAGGAGAACCATTTTGTAGAGCTTAAGGAAGGTTGGAAACAGCCACAAAATTTAACGTGGTAAGTGTGCGCAGCATTTAAAATTGCCTGTCCAGTACATTCTTGGGAGTGTGTAATAATTTTGTAGGTAAGGTTTGGAAGCAGTCACTGTGGAGAACCGATCCTGAGCGAGATCTGGGCTGCTGGATCTTCCCAGTGAAGAGGAGGGTGGTGGGCTGTTAGTGTCACTACACAAATTTTAGTGAAATTTGTGATAAAGTCACCACAAAGTGTTCCAGTAGCAACCACGGACAGATGAGTGAGCTACGTGACTGGGTGCTGGGTAATAGTGCAAGAAAGGCACCTCGGAGAAATATAAATAGGTGAGAAATTTTGAAAAAGAGTCATTTGGAGTCCAACAGCAACAAGAAGACGCCAGGTCCTTGCTAGATAATGAGACGACGAGCACCACCAGATACAGACAAGGGTTCGAGACCAGGCCGGGCAAGCCGCCTGCTGCTGTGAATCTCGGTGTCTCCGTACCTGCCATCGCCAGACTCCTTCCAGGGGGCAGAAGGTCAGTGTTGTGGTGGATGCATGCGGAAACTAAGTCGCCAGACGAGGCCGTTACACAGTGGAATGCCATCTACATCTACTTCTACATCTACATTTATACTCCGCAAGCCACCCAACGGTGTGTGGCGGAGGGCACTTTACGTGCCACTGTCATTACCTCCCTTTCCTGTTCCAGTCGCGTATGGTTCGCGGGAAGAACGACTGTCTGAAAGCCTCCGTGCGCGCTCGAATCTCTCTAATTTTACATTCGTGATCTCCTCGGGAGGTATAAGTAGGGGGAAGCAATATATTCGATACCTCATCCAGAAACGCACCCTCTCGAAACCTGGCGAGCAAGCTACACCGCGATGCAGAGCGCCTCTCTTGCAGAGTCTGCCACTTGAGTTTATTAAACATCTCCGTAACACTATCACGGTTACCAAATAACCCTGTGACGAAACGCGCCGCTCTTCTTTGGATCTTCTCTATCTCCTCCGTCAAACCGATCTGGTACGGATCCCACACTGATGAGCAATACTCAAGTATAGGTCGAACGAGTGTTTTGTAAGCCACCTCCTTTGTTGATGGACTACATTTTCTAAGCACTCTCCCAATGAATCTCAACCTGGTACCCGCCTTACCAACAATTAATTTTATATGATCATTCCACTTCAAATCGTTCCGCACGCATACTCCCAGATATTTTACAGAAGTAACTGCTACCAGTGTTTGTTCCGCTATCATATAATCATACAATAAAGGATCCTTCTTTCTATGTATTCGCAATACATTACATTTGTCTGTGTTAAGGGTCAGTTGCCACTCCCTGCACCAAGTGCCTATCCGCTGCAGACCTTCCTGCATTTCGCTACAATTTTCTAATGCTGCAACTTCTCTGTATACTACAGCATCATCCGCGAAAAGCCGCATGGAACTTCCGACACTATCTACTAAGTCACACAGATGCAAGAGACTGCCGCTGATGTCAGTGCTGTGGTCTGCTGGATCATCGGCCGATGCAGAGCACCTCCTTGCCAAGGCCAAAGCAGCCACCTGCAAGTCAATGCTGGCCAGGATCACGAGAGTGAGGTTTGTCTGCCTCACGTTGTTAACGATGTGATGTCTATTTGGAGTTGAGTAATACATTTCCGTCGACCACCAACGTGGCATGGGCCTATCGGCCCGTAACTGCACCTCTCACTCCCACAACTGATGTTATGCTCTATGGTATCAACTACCTTGCTCCACTGGCTTTGGGTTTCCCTACACAGAAACACTCTGTGGCTTAGCAGTTTTGGTACAAATAAGTAGCGTAAGATATAAATAGTGCTTCCAAAAGGTTAATTAAAGTGTATTGTCGCTGGGGTGCGACAAGTGAAATAAAGAGTTGTTATCCTGACTTAGCTTTGTTAATTTCAGGATGGGAACGCAGTGGTTACCTTAAAGTTTATGCTAGTTTCTCCTGATATTGCACATCCTGTACACAGTGTTGGGTGCATCCATTGTGCGACAGAGCACAGAGCTGGAAGTTGTGCTTCAGCAGTAGAAAGAGTCTGGTCCCCTGATTTCTGAAGTCTATGGACCCACACACACTAGCATAATGAAACAACAGCATTTTAAACCACTAATGCACAATCCTTATGCTAAGGCACTGCCTAATGTACACTTTGTTTGTTCACTCTCTGGTGACAATCACAGTCACATTCAATTATACTTCTGTTTATAATTTTCCTGTTATGGGGTCGTTGAGCTTCTACTACCTGTGTATGATGTATATGTTGTGGCCAGTACTGTTTTATGCCTAGGCTATAGGATTAGTCTGCCTTAGAAGTTAGTAATCCTAGAGTATGACTCAGCCTATATTGTTATTTTACATTTATTTCTTAGTCTACGTCGGCCCATCTTCAACTATGCTCTGTAGTCTGATCTGCTATCACTACTACTGTTTATAACAGTACCAGTTGTTACTTAATTAGCAATACACCCATAACGTTACTCCTATGAAAGGATTTGAAAATGACAGTAACTGTGCTTAATGGATAAGGTATGTATAAAGGCACATTTGCATGCCGTGCGTGAGTTTCCTCGGAAACGCGAAATCTTAATTAAATAATTAATCTGTGAGAAATAAATAAAGCCTATGGCACACAACTGCAGCGATGTGTCGCTGATAAAACAAAAACACAATTACGATACTCTTATGTTTGATTAAGGAGAGAGAGGTCTTGGATAAGTGGTGCGGGAAGCACGTATATTTTATTGACTGGCACACCGCCATTTTTAATGTTATATAAGATCACTGCGAGTTGCAATCTTACTAGGCACTCGAATCTGTAAAGAATTTATATTTATGAAAGTAAGTAGAATTATTTAACTGTAGGCTTATTCGTTGAATATATCTGATTTAACTAACTGTGTAAACTTTTTATGTTTAGTAGACAGTCACCTCTGTACGACGTATTGACATGGCTGGCAAATTATTCTAATATTGAGATTTAGATTTGAGTCCGCACCTACCGCAGCAGTCTTTGGAAACGATTTAAATACGAAGTCCGATTATTTGAGTCTTATTTCACGGTCAACTACGAATAACATTACATTTACGAAAAAGCCATTGTCAAGCGTCTGATACCGAATAATTAAACGTCACGTAAATATTAATTACAACCAATCACTATCATACAATAATACATAATTAATATTTTATTTTATTTTATTTTATTTATTTTATATATGGAACTGAATTTAGTTTTTCGAGAATATAGCTATTGAAAAGAAGTAATAAGAGAACAAACATAATTCGAAACAAGGTTCTGTTAATTATAAGGGAACTGCAATTACGTAAAGAGAATGGTCGCTAGCCTAATTAGACAAATTTGTGCCAAGTGCTTGCGCAGTTTATAAAGGAAGTTAGCTATTGGATTTACTTTACTTGATACTGAAACACTGTTTTAGTTTATAGAGCAGAAGGCAGCAGTACACTTTAACAAGTATCATACTAATTGTTTGCCATGAGTTTTAAAATGTTTTGGCAACAGCTGATACTCAATAATACTTACTATCTGCATATTAAAGCAGAAAGCTAGTGATTATTAGAAGTAAATGTTTATTAATGGTGAAGCACTAGTAACTTGCACATCAGGATCTTTTATCGGTTTAATTATTGGAAAATACTGACATTTAAATGGTATTCTCTGTTGCAATTACTATTTGTATCCTCGAGGAGCAGCCAACTATGTTACACAGCTCAAATGAAACATGTGCACTCCTAGATATGTAACAGTTTGTACCATGGTAGCCAGTTAATTATTATAGCACACAAGTTACAAGAATGAAAGTTGCACTTCTCTAGTGATATTATTGTAATATATACGGCAATCTTGGCTCAACGATTGACATGGGGATCCAGAAACTATTTTGTAAATTTACTCAATTAAAAATTTAACACTTTAGTAAATACACAATATGAAAAACACTTAACTGTATATAAATGAAAATGTAGTCTGTTACTTAGAAGCCTGCTCAATAATTATACCTGGTCCAGGCCCTTCAAGTTTATTAATTAGTAAACTAGTCTGAATGATTCCAGTTTTCGTCTTGTAACTTTAATACGGTACTTCAATATTTCAATAACATCAATTAAGCAAAGCACTTAACATCATCTCTTTGCAATTGTACGTTGGTGAAAATTTATCTCTCTTTTTGTAAGAAATACATGGAGTTCTTCAAACATGCGTCCACTGAATAATTATGAAGTTTACTACTCCGCAAAGCTTATTTGCTGTAGTGAAACAAGACAATTACTTTTCAGTTAAATATAATCGGATACTCGGAAATATCATAGCACTTGGGATAGGACCGTGTATAGGTAATCGATTAAGGAAAAAATATGGTTACTCAACACAAAGTTAACAGAACGCAAACTTAGTATCGAATAATAAAACATGTAACTGGTGCATGCAATTATACAGTATTCAACTAACTATTTGAGATGAAGGTGGTGGCAACGTCTATCTGGGGCTATTCAAAAAAGGCGGCAAAAGTATCAATTGCGTTTGCTGTATAACAAGATCTGAATATTCCCTTTTTAGCGTCTTATTTTCGTATTTGAGAGCTAAACAATGAATGCCATGAATAATGATCCTAATTTCCTCCACAGCCGAGGCTACATAATATCATATTGCTGTTCTTCTTGCCTCAGTCCGCTCACAAGATGCCATCGCTTTGCATGTTAGTCACCGATTGACTCTTGTCACAAAGGAGCCTTGCAGTTCGACCTCCAAACCCACCTATTCTATTCCCACCATGCGGGTTTCGTTGCAGAGGGACTTCCCTCCTGTTTTTAACGATTACAGATCTAAGTACCGTATGCATGAATCAGTATTACAAGTAAAATTTTAACATTTCCGTTGTTTTACAGAACATTATTTTTATAATTACATCCATCGATTAATTACAACTAGTATTGCCTGCGGTAGAAATTCGACCAACTGTGTCAGTGGAGCTGATCTGTGATGGAAAATGTCACGTATTTTAAAGTGTCTGAAATTTTAGCCGCAGAACTGATCCGTGGCAAACGCTGCATTGTAGCTATGTATATTCTTGAAATATTTATCTGATTTCTCTTTAATTTTCGATCATTTGAAGGGAGTCCGATACAATGCGCTGAAAAATAAATTTCGTGTTGTTGGCTGCAAATTAACTTTACCCTTTTGACAACACAATGTGAATGCCATTGTATCGTGTAAAGTCATTTCAGGCGCGAAATGATTTGCATTACAAAATCTCCACTGTAAATTCGCAATTACAGTTCTCAGAATTATTATGTTCAGCACATTTAAATGTATTTTTCAGAACGACAATAGAATTATCGTCATCAACATCTGCATTATTCCTATTACTTTCTCTACGCGAAAATTGCCTCTCTCAAGCCCTTCCTCTTTCAGTCCGACCCGTTAATGTTCTTATAGTTTTCCTATGACACGAGACGCTGTAGCTACTCAAAATGAAAACACTGAAAATTAGGAACACTCTTAATTTTGTGGTGACGCCGGCAAACGAACACAGATTTAGTTCTGTTTATTCTGAGGCCAAAGTAAGTGAAAAATGACGCTAATAAACAACGTTTGTTGTCCCCGACTGCTTCGTTACTACATTTCGTTTTCCACTGTTGACAACATCAAGGACGTAGCAGTAGCGGCATTGTAGGTATCCAGTATGCATGTGATACTGCAAATGAACTACCGCAACATTTAAACGCGAATGTCCCTAGAATGCAACTTCACGAAACATTGTTAATTTCGTGTGTCGTTTCTGTCATAGCGCCTGATCATTACGCGTGGTAGATGTTGCTAAAAATGTCAGAGACAAATGAAAACTTTTCACATGTGTGGCTCTACTTCCTTTTACCTCTCCTAATAGCTATATATATACACATGATTTTTTTTCTTTTGTGCACGTCTAAGACAAACTTCCTTTGGAATTACGTAGGTTTCATTGGCCTCCCTGTATAATTAATTTTAAAAATCGGTACTTTAGTTTACGATGCTCACGTATTAATATTATGATTGTTAAATAAAACAGATGCATTATCATTGTGAATGTCAATACTGCTATTACTCTCGCTAAGCAAAAATTGTCTCTGTCTAGCTCTTGGTATTTCACTCTGACCAGATAGAATTCTCCTTCTAGGCATACACTAAAACAAATATAGTTTCTACACAGTAAAGGAAGTCGGAAGTTGTAGTGATTGAAAACGAAGAAATTAAAAATTAGGAACTTACTTCAAATTTTCTGGTAATGACAGCAAATGACCACACAGTTACTCTTACAGAAAAGTAAGCGAAATATTGACGCCGCCAATACTCCACGTTGCTTGCAGACTTCGTTGCTACTATATGTTGATTTTCACTGCTAACATCATCGACCTGGCAGTCGTCGCATTGTAGCTGCCCGATACGCATGTATTACTGCAAATTATCCATATAAACACGAAAGTCCCTAGAATTCGATTTCACGAAATGTTGTTACCTTCGTGCGACATTTCTACCATAGCACTTGATCGGTGAGCAGGGCAGAGGTTGGTCGCTCATGTTCAGGTATTGGAGATTTTAATGTGTGACAGAGAATGAAACATCAGTATTATGAGTTTGAAAGCTTCTTGTTTTTAATCACTCTTAAGGGCTACATACATACATAATATTTTCTTTATGCAGATCTATGGCAAAGTGCCTTTCGAATTGTATAAGGATCATTGGTCTCCTTGTTCAATTAATATTTAAAATCGGTAGTCCAAATATCGTGCTTACGTACTAATATTATGATGACATAAATAATGAGTAAAACATTTACATGGATGTTACATCAAAGATCATGGTAACGTCAAATATATTTATTTATTTATTGATTTATTTAACCTGGCAAGATTAGGGCCATCAGGCCCTCTTTTACATCTAACCAGGCATTCTACTTATTTTACATTCATATGTTTTAGTAGGCATGTTTCCAGGAAGATTTCTCATTTACGCAGACAACACACTGCTGTCTGTCTTTTAAGTAGCTTTCAAACCATCTCATTGCACTATCTGAGAAATTAAGCTGTTGCATTTTTCTGAGCAATGTGTCAAAGTTAACAGTATCAAAAACTTTGCTGAAATCTAGTAGCGTCAATATTGTTGCCTTTCGGCTGTCGATGGCATATTTCAGGTAATCAGTTACTTTAATTAGAGCAGTGTTTGTGTTGTGATGTTTACGGAAACCGGATTGAATTTGTCATATAGGCTGAAATCATGCAGGTGTTCAGTGATTTGATCATGAACAATATATTCAAGTGCTTTGGAAACAGCAGGCAGTATACTAATTGGTCGCTAATCACTAGGCAGTTGCGGGTTTTCGATCTTAGGGATGGGTCGAATTATGCTTCTTTTCCATGCAGTGGGGTATGTTCCGTTCACGAGGGAAAAATTAAATATGTCAGTTAAGACAGGAACTAAGATATCGGCAACATTCTTAATCATGCTTATACTGATACTGTCATTGCCTATCGCGTCACAAGAGATTCTCATTATTGCTTTTCTTGCCGTATAAGCAGACAAAGAAGATACATGAAATAAATAAAAGTAATATCGATATTTGTGTTACACGCTGTCTGTCACGCTAATATTGTATGTGCAGTCATTCGTCACCTGAGCTTAATGTCATCTGCACTCTCGTCGTTGCACGTATTTTTAATGTAACGTTCTAGATATTCTACCTACACTGTCGCTGAAATCAGTCCACAATGTCTGGTCTCTAAATGATTGTGTTATGTCATCGTGTGTGTGTGTGTGTGTGTGTGTGTGTGTGTGTGTGTATGTGTACGTGTGTGTATGTGTGTGCGTGCGTGTGTGTGTGTGTGTGTTTTATTCATCTTTCCATCGACCAATAGTCGCAGTATAGGAGCATGTATTCTGGGATCACTCACTCTCTCACTCTCTCTCTCTTTCTCTCTTCCTCTCCCTCTCCAGAGACCACAGTCAGTCTCCTAATCGAGGTTAACAAGCAGCAGATGCGAGTATTGTGGCCCGTCGCCGATCAAGGAATGAACCATACTCCCATCCTCAACTGTTCCCTGGTGTTGGGGATGAACGCATATACCCCATGGGTTTTTTGCAGATGACCCACTCCCTTTGTCATGACTTCACACACCATTTATTGAGTTCTCTCAGAGACCATATTTCCCCTGAGATGTACCTCACTGACAGTACGGAAGACCTGCCGGGAAAGATACTATACGCAGTTCTGCCGTGGTACCAGACGTTACTGGGTTTGAGCACAAGAAACAGGGTGGGAGTGTACCTTAGGAGTGGCGCTTCACTGCTGCGCACGGTGACCATCTAAATTCTAAGAGACCACTCGAAACTGCTCTTGTTGTCAGGCAGAGATAAAATGTATTTTTACAACTGCAACTCACCTTGAACAGCATACAGATAGAGAGATCAGAACAGACAAGGAGGCACTAATTTGAAGAGTACGGTTGGCGCTTGTGAAGCACTGAAGTGAAGACGCAAGAACTTGACACAACATTGCTAACATTTCTGCGTTAAGTGAAGATTGCGCCGCGACTGCTGCTGGCGCAGTACATTGTCGCCGAATCGGTTTTCAAGGTGAATTAGCGACTGACAGAGTTGCTTCTATGAGTGTTACATCAGGATCGTCGCGTCTATATGGTGACTGATCTGTGCTTGCCAATACCGCAGGAGGGGAACAAGGATGAAATCTCTATCATACTGTACACAGTTTTCGGCTGAGTTAGCCCCTCTGTTAAATGTGTATAATCTATCGTAAATCCTTCCTACAGAAAACAGTGCCTAGTAGTAGGAAAAAAGCGCAAGTCACACCCATTTACAACAAGGCTAGCAGAAGTGAACGACGAAATTTCGGTCCACTGTCCTTCACATCCATTTGCTGCAGAATCTTAGAACATATGCTGAGCTTAAATATAATGAGGTTTCTCGAAGAGAATGACCTCCTCCATGCCAGTCAGCACAGATTTCGAAAACATCGATGACGTGAAATCCCAGCTCGCACTTTTCCCACATGACATACTGAAAGCCATCGATGTAGTAGCTATCGATTTCCGAAAAGCATTTGACTCAGTAACGCGCCTACGCTTATCAAAAGTACGATGGTATGGATACCAAGCAAAATTTGAGACTGGACAGAAAATATCGTGAGAGGGACGACGCAGCAAGATATCATGGATGGTGACTCATACACACATGTAGACCTAATTTTGGATGTTCCCCAGGGCAATGTACCGGGCCCCTTGCTGGTCCTGTTGTACAGTGTGTATCCGAAATGAAAATAGAAAATGGGGGGGCTGGTAGAGTGGGTCACAATAAGCCTATTTCACATAGCAACCCATGTCTGCACACCTTAGTGCTAGGCGTCATTAAACAGGGCCGCGCACCGCGAAGAGGGTAGGCCATCCGAGCCATCGTGGTAGCAGGTCTGCAGGGCAACGTTCTCTATGTTGTTGCATCAAGGTAAATGAGAAGTTGAGGTGAAGTTTTATAATCTTTATTTGAAAACAGTTACAAAAAGTGCTTGCAATTACGCCCTCTTGCTTGAATACACTCTGTGCAACGATCCTGGAGTGACTTTCACACACATTCAAAACACTCCTGGCAAAGCGGAAATTGCGTTAGAGGTTGCCATAATACACGCTATCAGCTCTTCGTCAGTCTCAATTGGTGTTTCATAGACAACAGATTTCAAGTGGCCCCAGAAGAAAAATTCATTTCGGGAAAGTGTGGGCCATGCCACCGGCCCATCGCGCCCTATTAAGTTCTTACCAAAAGCTTCATCCAAATGCATTAGTATTGTATGTGCGAAAGTACATAGGTGCACCATCGTTTTGGTACCACATTCGGTGTTGCACGTTGTGTGGAATATGTTTCAACAACTCTGGCAGAGTTTCTCGCAAAAAGATTAAGCATCTACAGGGTGTTACAAAAAGGTACCACCAAACTTTCAGGAAACATTCCTCACACACAAAGAAAGAAAATATGTTACGTGGACATATGTCCGGAAACGCTTACTTTCCATGTTAGAGCTCATTTTATTACTTCTCTTCAAATCACATTAATCATGGAATGGAAACACACAGCAACAGAACGTACCAGAGTGACTTCAAACACTTTGTTACAGGAAATGTTCAAAATGTCCTCCGTTAGCGAGGATACATGCATCCACCCTCCGCACATAGAATCCCTGATGCGCTGATGCAGCCCTGGAGAATGGCGTATTGTATCACAGCCGTCCACAATACGAGCACGAAGAGTCTCTACATTTGGTACCGGGATTGCGTAGAAAAGAGCTTTCAAATGCCCCCATAAATGAAAGTCAAGAGGGTTGAGGTCAGGAGAGCGTGGAGGCCATAGAATTGGTCTGCCTCTACCAATCCATCGGTCACCGAATCTGTAAATATTGTTTGTTTGAATCGATAACATGAAATGGTATACTCCTTTCTTTGTTAATACTTTGATGTCATGATTAGATTCTATGCAATGTAGTATATCTGTCATTTACATTATTTGTCCCATTTGGAGGGAACAACACTTACTGCATATAATTGTAATTTCTGTGTGAATTATTTTTTGTAGAAGTGTCAATATGTGCAAATGTTCTGTTTTATTTAAAATGTTTGTTTGCTGTTATGTAAATTGCTGATCCTCACTTAGCGTTCTTAGTTATTTAATATGCAAAAGGTGTTGTAGTTCCCCTCGGGAACGGAACTGTGTAGCGCGCGCAAATTTGTGGTTGGCCTAGGTAGAAAAGATGGAACAAGAGTCAGTCGGGGACTAGCTACCAATCGGGGACGAGCTACGAGTCGGGGACGAGCTACCAAACTGTGCACTGCCATGTGAATGTTGCATATTGTGCTGGTTCCGAGAGAGGCTTTTTCTGCTGCTTTCCAATGCCTCGGATGGATGGATAAATAGCTGGAACGATCTGGAATTGGTATTCATCATCGCCACCAAGAAGGGCCAGAGTCCAGCAGTTCTGCCCCTAAATCCACCTACCAACAAGCAGTTGCCACCACATTGCGCAATCACTGTAACGGAATACTATAATGATGTACAGTGAAGGATCAGCTTACTGGATGATTTAGTGTGCACAAATATAAGGTAACTTATAACTGAATTTATGTACCTACCTTGATTTTTTTCCTATCACAACACCTCTCAGGTTCCTCTCCGTTTGAACTAAAGTGATTTCCGAGTGTCCTTACTGAAAGAACATTAAAGCCCAGTGTTTTGCTAATTGATGCCTCTTGAGCATAGTAAAAAGGAAGTTAAAATTAATGTGGCAAGAGAGTGAGTTAAAGTTAATGATGCTTGCTGAAAATAATTTTCCTAGTAAAACTGCTTATTAATGTGTTGTTGCCAACTTCAAATTAAAAGATCTTAAGACTGAGGCTTATAAAGTTTTGCTTAGTAAGTGGTCACATTACTGCCTGTTGTGAATCGCAGAAGGTGAGTCAGTATCTTAATACACTCCTGGAAATGGAAAAAAGAACACATTGACACCGGTGTGTCAGACCCACCATACTTGCTCCGGACACTGCGAGAGGGCTGTACAAGCAATGATCACACGCACGGCACAGCGGACACACCAGGAACCACGGTGTTGGCCGTCGAATGGCGCTAGCTGCGCAGCATTTGTGCACCGCCGCCGTCAGTGTCAGCCAGTTTGCCGTGGCATACGGAGCTCCATCGCAGTCTTTAACACTGGTAGCATGCCGCGACAGCGTGGACGTGAACCGTATGTGCAGTTGACGGACTTTGAGCGAGGGCGTATAGTGGGCATGCGGGAGGCCGGGTGGACGTACCGCCGAATTGCTCAACACGTGGGGCGTGAGGTCTCCACAGTACATCGATGTTGTCGCCAGTGGTCGGCGGAAGGTGCACGTGCCCGTCGACCTGGGACCGGACCGCAGCGACGCACGGATGCACGCCAAGACCGTAGGATCCTACGCAGTGCCGCAGGGGACCGCACCGCCACTTCCCAGCAAATTAGGGACACTGTTGCTCCTGGGGTATCGGCGAGGACCATTCGCAACCGTCTCCATGAAGCTGGGCTACGGTCCCGCACACTGTTAGGCCGTCTTCCGCTCACGCCCCAACATCGTGCAGCCCGCCTCCAGTGGTGTCGCGACAGGCGTGAATGGCCCTCCATTCACGCCTGTCGCGACACCACTGGAGGCGGGCTGCACGATGTTGGGGCGTGAGCGGAAGACGGCCTAACGGTGTGCGGGACCGTAGCCCAGCTTCATGGAGACGGTTGCGAATGGTCCTCGCCGATACCCCAGGAGCAACAGTGTCGTCTTCAGCGATGAGAGTCGCTTCTGCCTTGGTGCCAATGATGGTCGTATGCGTGTTTGGCGCCGTGCAGGTGAGCGCCACAATCAGGACTGCATACGACCGAGGCACACAGGGCCAGCACCCGGCATCATGGTGTGGGGAGCGATCTCCTACACTGGCCGTACACTACTGGTGATCGTCGAGGGGACACTGAATAGTGCACGGTACATCCAAACCGTGATCGAACCCATCGTTCTACCATTCCTAGACCGGCAAGGGAACTTGCTGTTCCAACAGGGCAATGCACGTCCGCATGTATCCCGTGCCACCCAACGTGCTCTAGAAGGTGTAAGTCAACTACCCCGGCGAGCAAGATCTCCGGATCTGTCCCCCATTGAGCATGTTTGGGACTGGATGACGCGTCGTCTCACGTGGTCTGCACGTCCAGCACGAACGCTGGTCCAGCTGAGGCGCCAGGTGGAAATGGCATGGCAAGCCGTTCCACAGGACTACATCCAGCATCTCTACGATCGTCTCCATGGGAGAATAGCAGCCTGCATTGCTGCGAAAGGTGGATATACACTGTACTAGTGCCGACATTGTGCATGCTCTGTTGCCTGTGTCTATGTGCCTGTGGTTCTGTCAGTGTGATCATGTGATGTATCTGACCCCAGGAATGTGTCAATAAAGTTTGCCCTTCCTGGGACAATGAATTCACGGTGTTCGTATTTCAATTTCCAGGAGTGTATATGTTAATTTTGTCTCTCACTGTAGTAAAAGTGGAAAACTGCAGTTGTGAAACGTGGTTGTCTCTCTTGTGTATTGGAAGTGCATATTAATAGTATAACAGGATCCACAGTTCGTCTATTGTGTTAATGCTAGGTAACAAGTAACGGGTAGACCACTATCTATGAAACAGAAATTTCTTCATTCAAAACACAGTGAGAAGTAACCTGTTAGTGAATTCCAATTAACTTTCATTTTAAATAGTAAAGTATTTAACTTAGAGAGACTTAACCTATGTTCAATTAATGATTCTGCAGTGAATAGTAATAATAATGTTATAAAAAACCATTCAGTATGAATAATCACTGAAAGTAATAGTGCGTTTCGTTATTTGTTATATTTATGCAAATAGTTTGTGCTGCTCTAGCTGTTTGTTCCGACCTTAACGTTAACATATGCAGGTGTCAGAGTTCATTGCACTCGCGTGTGGCCAAGTCTAGGTTCTGTTTGTCCGTTAAAGTTACTAATAACTATTTTCTTGAACGAGAATGTTAATCATTCTCTTGCCTAGTTAGGCTGGCTACCGTTTTCTTTATCCGTTAAACAGTGCAGATAGGCAAAATTTTGTTTGTTACTGTTCAAATATTTACGTAATTCTGACTTTCACTTCCCATAAGCCACCTCCGTTAGGTACAACACGGTCAACATAACAAAATTCCTCTCAGAGGGTAACACTGCTCTGTTGCTTTATACCATAATTGCTTTAATAAGATAGTTTTATTTCACGACCTGCCTACAACTTTAAGGTTATGGTACAGCAGTAGCAGACAGGAGTGTTATAAACTGAAATGTGCAGGAGCTCCATCGTGCATGAACCACATGTTGTGTCGTACTTGTAAAGGCACATGTTCTAGCAGCACAGGTAGAGTATCCCGTATGAAATCATGATAACGTGCTCCATTGAGCGTAGGTGGAAGAACATGGGGACCAATCAAGACATCACCAACAATGCTTGCCCAAACGTTCACAGAAAATCTATGTTGATGACGTGATTGCACAATTCCCGTCAGCCCACACATGTTGATTGTGAAAATTTACAATTTGATCACGTTGGAATGAAGCCTCATCCGTAAAGAGAACATTCGCACTGAAATGAGGATTGACACATTGTTGGATGAACCATTCGCAGAAGTGTACCCGTGGAGGCCAATCAGCTGCTGATAGTGCCTGCACACGCTGTACATGGTACGGAAACAACTGGTTCTCCCGTAGCACTCTCCATACAGTGACGTGGTCAACGTTACCTTGTACAGCAGCAACTTCTCTGACGCTGAAATTAGGGTTATCGCCAACTGCACGAAGAATTGCCTCGTCCATTGCAGTTGTCCTCGTCGTTCTAGGTCTTCCCCAGTCGCGAGTCATAGGCTGGAATGTTCCGTGCTCTCTAAGACGCCGATCAACTGCTTCGAACGTCTTCCTGTCGGGACACCTTCGTTCTGGACATCTGTCTCGATACAAACGTACCGCTCCATGGCTATTGCCCCGTGCTAATCCATACATCAAATGGGCATCTGCCAACTCCGCATTTGTAAACGTTGCACTGACTGCAAAACCACGTTCGTGATGAACACTAACCTGTTAATGCTACGTGCTGATGTGCTTGATGCTAGTGCTGTAGAGCAATGAGTCGCATGTCAACACAAGCACCGAATTCAACATTACATTCCTTGAATTGGGCCAACTGGCGGTGAATCGAGGAAGTACAGTACATACTGACGAAACTAAAATAAGGTGTAAAATGAAAATAAAGCGTTTCCGGACACATGTCCACATAACATCTTTTCTTTATTTTTGTGTGAGGAATGTTTCCTGAAAGTTTGGCCGTATCTTTTTGTAACACCCTGTATATTCAATCGCTGGGGGAACACATATCGCCCACCAAGCCGCCCCAAACGTTAACAGCGAAGCGATCTTGGTGAGCACGAACAAAGGAGGCGTGCAAACTTTCCCGTACCCACACGTGTCGATTGTGGCTGTTGTACATACGTCTCGTGTGCTGTCGTACATACGCCTCATGTGAAGGATATCTCACCCATAAAAAGTACATAGTACAGAAATTTTGACTGTAAGGCACACCTTTGCAGAAACCACTAGCAGAATTCAATCCAATGTGGAAAGTCGTCTAGGTTAAAGGCGTGAACCTTCTGAAGGCGGTAGGAGTGCAAATCGTCTTCATACCACAAATGCCAAATTGTGGAATGGCTTACACCCATTTCCCGTGAAAAACGCCGCGAGCTTGTAGGGGGTGTGTTTCCCAGCAGTGCTAACGCCTAATCTTCAAGCACTGGTGTTCACACTGTGCGTTCAGGACTGCGTCCGCCAGGCCTTCGGACTTGTAACACAAAGTGAATACATTGGGTTTCGAAGTAGGCGCTAAGTGCACATGTGCCATTACGAGAGCGTGTTAGTGGAAAATGTACCTCAGGTGAATCTATCTCTCGTAGTGACGTTTGGAAAGCAGTAAATGTGCATGGATCTGGCACTCGAATTTCGGAAAACCGCCGAAAGTACAAACGTCGGGTAGCATTTTCATCCACCACCCCATAAGCACGGTGCATGTCTGCCCTTTTGTCCCCAGAATAGCGCATCATTTCCTGTCCTCTCCACACAGTAAGAAACAGAAGTGTGTCCCCGCTTGAGAACAAACTGGCGCAGGACGAACCAGACTCCGCAGTGTGCACAGGCGTTGTTGCCCTCTATGCAACACCTATCAAACCAGGTGCTGTTCTCTATGTAACACCTATCGTTTGATAGGTGGCATTTGTACAGCCAAAATCGACGCGTTCAAGCCCCCGTAAGAGCGGAAAACGTGGAATGTTGTCCCGCCAGGAATATCCGCAAATATGTCGACTACAGCGTTTGCAAACAAAGGTCGTAAAACTTAAATCCGCCGTCTCTTTTACCTTGAGTCACAAATGCATTGAAATCGTTGCCCTGCAGACTTGCTAACATGACTGCTCGGATGCCATGTTGTGTGCCTACCCTCTCGGCGGCTTGCGAAGCTGTTCAATGATGCCTAGCGCCGTGCTTTCAGGGAAGCGAACATGGGCTGCTAAGTGAAATACGCTTATTATGACCCACTTTGCCAGCCCTCTCTTTTTTTACAATCATTTCAGATACGCACTGTATTTTAATGACTGTACGGACAATATTAATAATAATCTCAGTCTTTTCACAGATGATGCAATCTACCATGAGGTGTAGTTTGAAAGAAGCTGCACAAATATTCAGTCAGACCTTTCTAAGATTTCAAAGTGGTGCACAGACCGTGCGGGCTTTCGAATAAAAAATGTGACTCTCAACTACTTACCCTCAGGCTCAGATTTGAAATATTAAAAGTTTTGGCTGGTTTCGTTGTCAAGGGGCTGGGATACGTAGTTGCCGCATTACAAGCAAATTACTGCCGAGTCTACAGTATACAATACGAAAATACACATGAATCGAATGCTCGAAGGTTCGTATCACTCGGCAATTGCGAATTTTGAATGTAACATAGAAATTAATAAATTGAAGATTGCAATTAAATAAAATGTGCAGGTACTATTTTAACGACTTTACATGATGAGTACGATAGCAGAAGTACCTTTAAGAATGCCATTTATTACTGTAAAACGCTTATTGGTGCCGATGGTCCAGCAATAAAGTCAAATATATGTTGAATAACAGGGAAACAATAGATTCCTACTTCACGTAATTAGTTATGAGCAACAACATAGCTCACGAGATATTCACTTCTAAACGCATTCTACGTCTTCACTGCAGAAGCCATGGAAATCTCACAAGTGCACAAGTCGGCCCTACAAAATATTTCTGTCTCCTGCGACCACGCGCAAACTACTCAACACTCTCCAAGTATTTCCTGCGACCGTCCCTCGAGCCTTCCCGTCCAGCACTCCCCCGTGTCCTGTGCCACCCGATGCTCCTCCCCCACCTTCCATACAGTCTCTCCATTGACTTCGGTAGTCGCCTACCATAGTAACTAGCGCTGTGATTGGCTAGAGCGCACCCGCCATGTCTCCAAGCCAACGCACACTGACAAACATATTGAAACACATACCAAATACTGGATTTACATTTAAATAACTTGAAATTAAACACATATTCCTACGGCTGGACCATAAACACGCTCTAACACACGTTATTAAATACATAAACAAATTAAGTAAACATATATCAAAGGAATAGAAGCAAAAGTAGGCCAGTACCTAATGTCTCTGTGCTTTCGAAAACACAGTAAATGTTTGACCAATTTCTTCATGAATAGTATATTTCAGATATAAACAAAGACAAAGACGAATAAATATATATTTATAAGCATGCTGCTACCGTTTTTTCGATTAACTGTGGAATACTTATGGCCTGATGCGATTAATAGTAATCGGCCACTTTGACCTCCAATAACTCATGTACTATTCAAGTTACATGGCTGTAATTCATACCAATTTAGGTTTCCACTAATAGCTTTCTAAAGACATGTTGATTGACAAAATCGGATGAGCCGTTTAGATTTTGGAAATTCGTTGCTGGGTGTTACTTGTATATAATTTACAGTCGGATACTAAACTTTAAACTAATAAAGATATTGAAAATCTGATTACACCATCAGAATCCTTGTGCTAATAATGGTAATGTACCATACATGTTTCTTTAAGGTATCACGATTCCTCTGGCTATTATTAATTTCTACATGAATTGTGAAATGTCTGCCATCATGGTTTCACAAAGTCCGCCATCTTTGGCACTCCCGGCATTCAAATCTCCTTCATCGACACAAAGCACAGTCCTCGACACAGCATCAACGTGAAGTTCCCAGCCACGCGGTCGGTCTGGACCACACCATGGGGCTACCCCTCTTGCTCTGACTCATGTTCGGCACCACGCGGTTGCTGACGAGCCCCGGCTAGCGGAGCGGCCCGCGCTGCCACGCCAACTCGGAACTTAGAATATTTTCAGAACGCCACAACTCGCCCGTTACCTCATAACTGGCAACTTGTTTTAAATATTCAGAAATACACTCCTGGAAATGGAAAAAAGAACACATTGACACCGGTGTGTCAGACCCACCATACTTGCTCCGGACACTGCGAGAGGGCTGTACAAGCAATGATCACACGCACGGCACAGCGGACACACCAGGAACCGCGGTGTTGGCCGTCGAATGGCGCTAGCTGCGCAGCATTTGTGCACCGCCGCCGTCAGTGTCAGCCAGTTTGCCGTGGCATACGGAGCTCCATCGCAGTCTTTAACACTGGTAGCATGCCGCGACAGCGTGGACGTGAGCCGTATGTGCAGTTGACGGACTTTGAGCGAGGGCGTATAGTGGGCATGCGGGAGGCCGGGTGGACGTACCGCCGAATTGCTCAACACGTGGGGCGTGAGGTCTCCACAGTACATCGATGTTGTCGCCAGTGGTCGGCGGAAGGTGCACGTGCCCGTCGACCTGGGACCGGACCGCAGCGACGCACGGATGCACGCCAAGACCGTAGGATCCTACGCAGTGCCGTAGGGGACCGCACCGCCACTTCCCAGCAAATTAGGGACACTGTTGCTCCTGGGGTATCGGCGAGGACCATTCGCAACCGTCTCCATGAAGCTGGGCTACGGTCCCGCACACCGTTAGGCCGTCTTCCGCTCACGCCCCAACATCTTGCAGCCCGCCTCCAGTGGTGTCGCGACAGGCGTGAATGGAGGGACGAATGGAGACGTGTCGTCTTCAGCGATGAGAGTCGCTTCTGCCTTGGTGCGAATGATGGTCGTATGCGTGTTTGGCGCCGTGCAGGTGAGCGCCACAATCAGGACTGCATACGACCGAGGCACACAGGGCCAACACCCGGCATCATGGTGTGGGGAGCGATCTCCTACACTGGCCGTACACCACTGGTGATCGTCGAGGGGACACTGAATAGTGCACGGTACATCCAAACCGTCATCGAACCCATCGTTCTACCATTCCTAGACCATTCCTAGACAATGCACGTCCGCATGTATCCCGTGCCACCCAACGTGCTCTAGAAGGTGTACGTCAACTACCCTGGCCAGCAAGATCTCCGGATCTGTCCCCCATTGAGCATGTTTGGGACTGGATGAAGCGTCGTCTCACGCGGTCTGCACGTCCAGCACGAACGCTGGTCCAACTGAGGCGCCAGGTGGAAATGGCATGGCAAGCCGTTCCACAGGACTACATCCAGCATCTCTACGATCGTCTCCATGGGAGAATAGCAGCCTGCATTGCTGCGAAAGGTGGATATACACTGTGCTAGTGCCGACATTGTGCATGCTCTGTTGCCTGTGTCTATGTGCCTGTGGTTCTGTCAGTGTGATCATGTGATGTATCTGACCCCAGGAATGTGTCAATAAAGTTTCCCCTTCCTGGGACAATGAATTCACGGTGTTCTTATTTCAATTTCCAGGAGTGTATAAAACTGTGCGCTTTACAAAACTAAAAAACGTAGTATTCTATGACTACAGTATCAATGGATCACAGCCAGAATCGGTAAACTCAAACAAATACAAGGGTGTAACACTTCGTATGGACATGAAATGGAATGATCCCATAGGATCAGTCATGTTTAAATCAGGTAGCAGCGATTTATTGGCAGCTAGGAAAGTGCCAATCAGTCTACAAAGGAGGCCACTCATGCGACCTGTCCTAGAATACTGCTGAAGTGTGTGCGACCTGTATCACATAGGGCTAACAGGGGATGTTTAACGCATAAAGAGGTGCTGAAGAGGAATGCCTCCGAATTCTTATGTGAAAACTGTTTAAGACTGGTAAGTAAAACTAATGTTATTAACATTCTACATCTTAATTCCTCATATATACATATTTATTTCTCAACATAGTCACCCTAGGACCAATACATTTTTCACAACCTGTGTTCTTTAAGTTTTGGAAGCATTTGTATGGAAGATTATCGATGACAGTGACCGCAAGGTGAAGGATTTTAGCAGATATAGCAGCGGTCGTGAGTCGTCTGGCATTGTCGTGCTGAAGGAGGCGGTGTTCCATGTGTGGACAACCTCTTCTGCGTTAGAAACTCGATTACAGGACGTTGTTTCTCAGGCACCGACATAGTTAGATTGCACACAACCATGTTACACACTCAGTTCGGAGCTGTCTAGCGACAGAGTGCTGCAAATATGTAGACACGAAGAATAAATATATACAATGTTAATAAAGTTTTTTTTTTCAAAAGCTTTGAGATTTTTCACGTGTCTGCCGTGCAAGTTCAGGCATGCGCGCCGTTGTTTACCTATTCCGCGTACTAAAAAAATGGCTCTGAGCGCTATGGGACTTAACATCTGAGATTATCAGTCCCCTAGAACTTAGAACTACTTAAACCTAACTAACCTAAGGACATAACACACAGCCATGCCCGAGGCAGGATTCGAACTTGCGACCGTAGCAGTCGCGCGGTTCCAGACTGAAACGGCTAGAACCGCTCGGCCACCGCGGCTGGCTATTCGGCATACTCGCACGTTTCGACGACTCGATACAGAATGGCACATGCATACCAAAAGTCGACTCTCAAGATTAGTTTTTCGAATGAATATGCGGGCCCGAAAGGCTATGAAATTGAAAGGTTCCTACGAGACGAGGTTAAACGTGACTACAATTAACTTATTGGAATACACCTCTCCAGAGACCGCAGAGTCGTTTACGTCAAACTGATTAACGATGCAGTGTGTGACAGAATCATTCGAGATAATAAACATGGACTCAAATTTCACCACTCTAATGGACATGCTGGAGAAGTAATTATTGATCACGCAGGACTGGGCTTACGAAGCATACGTATTTTCGAACTTCCCTTCGAGGTTCCGTCTGACTTGGTGATTGACGCCTTACGCCAATATGGAAGAGTTCCTAGCCACGTAGAGGAAAAATGGTCTAACTTCACGACCTACCCTGCTCCCAGTGGGGTGCGTCAAATCAGAATAGAACTGACACGATGTGTACCCTCTACTTGTTTATCGGCGGATGCAGAGCAATAGTCATCTACGATGGTCAACCCAAAACATGCTCTGCATGCAGGAAAGAGGGTCACGCCCGTTCCGAATGTATACAGCGGAGGATTGTGCAAGTTCCAAAGGGCGAACCCGTGCCTACGTCCACGTTGACGCCGCTGACACTAACGTATGTGGACGCGTTTCGAACAAATCCCATCTCGAAGAATAAGCAGCTCCAACATCCTGACATTTTACGGCAACCGATTGCAACGGAGACTGCCACCTGAGACAAAACGGCGCACACTTCTGCCACTCCAGCGCCGACGACGCCGTTAACCGACCGGAAAGGATCGGTAGGAGGTATGGAAATCGATCCTACGGTTGTGCCGGCAGCTGCTTTCGTCCCTGAGCTCCGGGAGTCACTTCCGCACTCGGACACGGAGGCGCACACACGCAAACAACGATCTCCGAAGCGCCACAAGAAATGACGGCTAGCGCCGTCAGACACCTGCTTAATGCATTCCACGTCAGAAGGATTTGTGTGTAACGACGATACAGCGAATCCAGATGCTCAACGGGAGGTCCTACCTCCCACACAGCAGTACGACGCGAATCACACGAGACAGGGGTTGAATACAGACCCACCTATGGATAGCCACCGAAAGGAGTCCCTCCACCCACTGCAGCAACACCTCCGCCTTCGGTCAGCCCGGCCGGAGAAACACGACGAGAGATGGACCTCCAGCACAGGAACTGGGCCGACGAATCCGATACTGACCCTCACACCGAAGACGCAGCCGCAGTGGCGAGTGCGGCGTCCACCGGATGTTAACCACGCAGAAGATGCAGACTGCCGCACAGACAGCATGTCGCCGAGCAACAGCACACAAATTAACATAAGCGTTCATGTGCACTCTACGCACTGAGGAACAGCGGCAGGCGTATCGAACAGCCTCTATTAATATTAATACAATTAGAACGCCAGTCAACCGGCTGTTGTGGCCGAGCGGTTCTAGGCGCTACAGTCTGGAACCGCGAGACCGCTACGGTCGAAGGTTCGAATCCTACCTCGGTCATGGATGTGTGTGATGTCCTTAGGTTAGTTAGGTTTAAGTATTTCTAAGTTCTAGGGGACTGATTACCTCAGAAGTTGAGTCCCATAGTGCTCAGAGCCATTTTTGAACGCCAGTCAAATTGCAAATATTGTGAGACATGTTGCATGCGTCAGACGTCGACATCGTCCTTCTGCAGGAAGGATGTGTCGAGAGCTTCCCCGAACTCTATGAGTGCGATAAATATATTACACCCACTGCAGACGGCGGCAGCAGAACAACGATACTTCTACGTGACAGCATAGTAGCCGCTGACGTGGTATACCTGCCGTCAGTGCGAGGACTGGCGCTCACAGTGCTAGGAGTACCGATAGTTAACATCTACGCACCGTCGGGGTCCGACAGACGGCGCGATCGATCCCAATTTTACGCAGAGGAGATTGCAACACTATTCTTAGGCCGGTATGAACATGTCTTATTTGGAGGCGACTTCAACTGCGTGCTCGCACTAAATGATCAACACCCACGCTATAATTCATGCCCGGAGCTGCGGCAACAGATACAGGACATGAATCTCGTCGATACATGGGAGACGCGACAGACGCGGATACACCTACGTCACAAGTCACTTTGCAAGTCACATCGATCGAATTTACGTAACACGTCGTCTCGAATCTGCGATCCTAGATGCGGAAATGTGGCCCGTCGCCTTTTCAGATCACATAGCATATATATTCACGGTCTCCCTAAGTCGTGAAGGAGTGTGGAGGAGTCGCAGTGTTTGGAAATTGAATACAGCACACCTCAGGGTACCTGAGTGTAGACGCTTAATCGAAGACACTTGGCACATATGTGAACGACGCCTCCCGACATATCCGACGACGTTGCAGTGGTCGCTGGAATGCGTTAAGCCTGCCTTGCGGCGAGCGTTAATTGCATACGGAAGAGAGCAGATGATGTGGAGGCGCCAAACGACGGAATTTTATTTCACTATGATCCACGAACTATCTGTACAAGCGCCTTCACATTATCGGAGTCCTACTATAAAACGAGCGCAGGCACAAATAATTTCCATAACGCGCCGCCATCTGGAGGTGTCGCAGTCCGTGCAAGGGCCTTTGAACGAGTCCGTGGACAATCACCGTCGATGTATCACGTTATCAGAGAAAAACGACGTAGCCGCAGAACCTTAATACAGACGGTCATACTTCCGGATGGTCGCCGTATGACAGTGCAAAAAGACATAGCCAACGCCTTTGGGGAACAATGCAGTCATCCCTATGAAGAAGAGGAACACAATCAGGCAGCCTTTCATGAGGTCCGACGAACGGTACCCACGTGCCTCGAAGAGACGGCCTGTAGGAAGTTAACAGAGGAAGTCAGTTGACATCTTGGGCCAGACTGGTTTCTGTTAGAGTTTTATCGTACATTTAAAGAGCTCATGACTCCGTGATGGACTGCCGTGTACCGCGAATTGATGTCTCCCAATGTGCCTCTTCCACCCTCCTTCGTGGAAGGAATGATCATCCATATCTACAAACTATCCCGCGGCACAGGGATACAGGCGTACCGGCCACTGACCGTCCTTAATTGCGACTACAAGATCTACGCCAGGATACTTGCAGCACACTTTAAACGCCTGCTACGCCAAGTGATATCACTCAACCAAACCGTGCTAGGAGGGGATAGCAACATACAAACGGCACTCAGCGACTACCCCGATGTTATCGCACTGGCAACAACATGTCGTCTCCGGGGTGCACTGGTATCGATAGACTACGATCGCGCCTTTGACAGGGTGAGCCATGCCTATCTCACAGAAGTGATGACGCAAATGAAGTTTCTAGAAAGTTTCGTCACAATCGTTATGAGACTACTCCACGGCACCTCATCCAAAGTGCTCATCAATGGCCGCATGGTGGGACCCATCACCGTCTCACGATTGGTCAGACAAGGGTGCCCGCTGTCGACAATATTGTATGCTATCGCTGTCGATGCGCTACCCTGCGAGCTCTGGAATCGACTCCAAGGAATGACAATAAGGCACAATAAGTTTATATGCCAAACATATGTAGATGACCTAATGTTTTTAGCACTGTCGGGCGACGAGACAAGAGCGGCCTTGCATTGGATTAATTTGTATGGTATGGCTATGTGAAAAGTCGTAGGAACGTGGCAAAGTTGGGAGCGATGAACATCGGGAGAGGACTCCCGACGGTTAGTGTAGCACCATTACAGTCGATCAACATGATGAAATGACTAGGAATTATCTTCACTACAGACATTCGACGGACGGTGGCACTGAGCTACAGACATCTGCAAACAATTCGTGCGAGTGACCAAAGTCACAGATTAAGGGCTCTGGACATGATACAACGGGTCACCTTCGCCAACACTTATTTAGCTTCTCGCATCCTCCACCTGGCACAAGTTCTTCCTGTGCCGGTGGTGTTGGAGCGCCGAATTCAGGCGGCGTTAGGATATTTTGTGAGCATAGGTCTGCTTTTTAAGTTTGCATACGAAACCCTCACCCTTCGTAGTAGTCGTGGATGTCTTGGTCTAGTCCGCGTACGCGACCGAGCAGTGGCTATTTACGTAAGCACAATGATAAAGATGTGGGCCCGACACCAGACAAGTCTGACAGGCACCTTGATAGACGAACTAGCTCCACCTTCTCGTTTGGCACCGGTAGCGGTGGCTCACATCTCACCATCGCTTGCCCATTTGCGAACCTTTTTTGTGGCACACAGTTATGTACATATGGAACTGCCGACAACCAGGACGGCAACGGCAAGTGATATATATCGCATCTTGACTCGACGACGGCCGAAAAATGCCATAGAGTGCCGACAACCAATAGTTGTCAGTAGTCAGTGGTATGGCGTACAGTGCAACACCCACACCTTGATATGGGGACGCGCACACTGTGGTATCAGGTGGTAAACGGGAAATACGCGACTCGTTCCAGGTTATATACAATTCCTATGGCGGATGAGCCACTGTGTCCACAGTGCAATTTTATAGACACAGAGGAACATCGCCTGATACGCGGACCTTTGGCGGATGTGTGGTGTTTGATCCAAAAACTGAGCGCCTTCCTCCTTCGGGTGGTGCCGCAAACAATAGAACCACGGATACTACTTCTCCTAGATATGACCTGTTATCCCCGAACGAAGACAAACGCAGTGACTTGTATTCGGGGTTGGTTTGACTGTGCTTTACCTTTTACGAGACAACAGTAAGAATATACTCGACTTTTGGGCCTTACTACGAGAACAACACTCACAGCTTATGAGACATCCTAGATATCGAGCATATTACGCTAACTTTTTAGGAAGTTCCTTGCTTGATCCCCCACGCAGTTGGGGTGTCCCGGATAGGAGAACGTAATTATTGCCTATAAGTATTTAGAACAAGAAAGGACCAGGACAGTGGAGAGGATCCACCACCACACATGAAGACGTATCCGGCACTAACGTGAGGTACAACGGGATTTGGCCGGCCAGAGTGGCCGAGCGGTTCTAGGCGTTTCAGTCTGGAACCGCGCGACCGCTACGGTCGCAGGTTCGAATCCTGCCTTGGGCATGGATGTGTGTAATGCCCTTAGGTTAGTTAGGTTTAAGTAGTTCTAAGTTCTAGGGGATTGATGACTTCAGATGTTAAGTCCCATAGTGCTCAGAGCCATTTGAACCATTTTTTTTTTACAACAGGATTAGCATGGAACGCGCCCAAGAAGAGGGACGTGGTCCATTATTGTTTTGTACTGACAGAAGCAGTGTTTTTTCATTGTTACACCATTATCTAAAAAAATGCACTTATTTACGTTTTCCCGGTCTAAGGCGCTGCAGTCCTGGATTGCGCGGCTGGTCCCGGCGGAGGTTCGAGTCCTCCCTCGGGCATGGGCGTGTGTGTTTGTCCTTAGGATAATTTAGGTTAAGTAGTGTGTAAGCTTACGGACTGATGATCTTACCAGTTAAGTCCCATAAGATTACACACACACATTTTACGTTTTCCAAAAAAATTCTATTTAATACAGGACATCGCCTTATATACAAAAAACAAATAGAAGCGGTTTATGTTTGTTATTGTTACACCATTATGTAAAAAAAAAGTTGTCAGAGCGTCTAACTGCCATGCAGCGTGCCCGCGTTCGATTCCCGACCGGGTCGGAAATTTTTTCCACTTGGGGACTGGGTGTTGTGGTGCTCTCAGCATCATTTCATCAGTCGCCCAGTCTCATGAAAAGATTTTCAACTCGGCGCCTGAACTTCCCCAGCTGGTCACTCACGGTCATCAATGCCAAACGATCATTTCATTTCACTACAAACCTCTACATATTTTCCATAGGAATCGTGAGGGCTAGTCACACAAGGTTAGCCACACCAACTTGTCTCACACAGAATTATTTCTCTTTCAGTGGTAGGATATACAAACAGTTGTATGGTCTATCTGTGAATCTCCTCTGAGTCCAGTCCTTTTGAAAAAACAGGTTTTTGAAAATAAACCAAACTCTCCCGAGATTGGATGCTGGTTTACTTATGTTGATGATGTATTGTGCTTGTATATTGGAACTACCAGACAATTTCGAAAATTCTTTAAGCACCTAAATTCTAAACACAACAGTATAAAACTCACAGTGGAGTTTGGGGATAACTGCATTAATTATGTGCCTCTAACCGTAAACATCATTACATGAAATCTATTTGCAATTGCGAATATTGACAACCATCAGCAGTATAGTGCAATGACGACAACGATAACTTGTGCCGGGCCGGGACTCGAACTCGGATTACCCGCTTATTGTGAGCGGTTCAAAAATGGTTCAAATGGCTCTGAGCACTATGTGACTTAACTTCTGAGGTCATCAGTCCCCTAGAAGGTAGAACTGCTTAAACCTAACTAACCTAAGGACATCACACACATCCATGCCCAAGGCAGGATTCGAACCTGCGACCGTAGCAGTCGAGCGGTTCCAGACTGTAGCGCCTAGAACCGCTCGGTCGCCTCAGCCGGCCGCCAGCGGTCACCTTACTGTCAGACTATCGGAGAACGACTCACGGCCAGACCCAAACTTCCATATGTCATCAATCATGTGTCTACAACCTGACTCATGACCGGACCCAAATTTCCATATGTCGTCAATCATGTGTCTACAACCTGACTTATGACCAGACCCAAACTTCCATATGTCGTCAATCATGTGTCTACAACCTGACTCATGACCAGACCCAAATTTCCATATGTCATCAATCATGTGTCTACAACCTGACTTATGACCAGACCCAAACTTCCATACATCGTCAATCGTGTGTCTGCAACCTGAATCACGACCAGACCCAAACCTCCATATGTCGTCAATCATGTGTTTACAACCTGACTCATGACCAGACCCAAAACTCCATATGTCGTCAATCATGTGTCTACAACCTGACTCATGACCAGACCCAAACTTCCATATGTCGTCAATCATGTGTCTGCAACCTGACTCATGACCAGACCCAAACTTCCATATGTCGTCAATCATGTGTCTGCAACCTGACTCATGACCAGACCCAAACTTCCATATGTCGTCAACCATGTGTCTATAACCTGTACTCTTACATCCATTATGTGTAATCCCGTACAGGGGAGACATTTTACTTGAAAGTCGCTTTCTCGATGTCAGCGGCTAAATTTTACACTGCAGTGCCTGTGTTGTTCCGAATTACGATGCAGTGTTCTTTTGAATATGCATATACATAATGGAAGTGCGAGTACAGGTTGCAGACATATGGTTGACGACATACAGAAGTTTGGGTCTGGTTGTGAGTAAGGTTGCAGACACATGATTGACGACATATGGAAGTTTGGGTCTGGCCGTGTGTAGTGCTCGGCTAGCCTAATGGCATTGCGTTCAGTCAGAGGGCTGCTTGGTCTCTGTAATAAAAAAAACTGAGTGAAAGGATCAACAACGAACTTCAACCTATGTCGTGTGACGTCCGCTACAACAAAATATAACGAACAAAATGCAAAGAAAATGGTAAGGCGACCGCTCTCGATAAGCGGGACATCCGGGTTCGAGCGCCGGTCCGGCACAAATTTTCATTGTTGTCATTTCATTATACAACTAACGATTGCCAATATTCGCAATTGCTTCATTTCACATATTTCATAACGGCTGTAGTTGCCGCAGTGCCTTGCATCATAATTCATGATAACACAGGCACTGCAATATCATAGAAACATCAGTGATCACATTCATACATCAAGATTTGTAGGAAACCTACCACCACAGATACTGTAATACTTACTAATTCTCAACACCATGTGACCCATAAACGTGCTGTCTTTCGTTCAATGATACGTCGTCTAATATCCATCTCCATTAGTAAAAACTACTTCCAAATTGTAATATAGGCAGTCACACAAATAGCATCCAACAATGCCTATCCTCTTACCTTGTTGGAAAGGTGTGCTCTCTTCTTATTTGATCCATCATAAATGGTTTTTGACGACGCGTTTCGGGAAATGATTCCCATTTCCAAGTGAGTTTTTTGTGTGTATCAATCCATTTCTGTTGACTCTCACACATTGACAACACCAATAGAAATGGCTTAATACACACAGAAAGCGCACTTCAAAATGGGAATCATTTCCCGAAACGCGTCGTGCGAAAAGCAAAATAAACATTTATTTATAAACTAACCTATTGTGTGCTCTCTTCTTCTTTTTCTCGACCCACCACCTCTTGAACGCAATAAATGATGCACGATTCTATATTTATAAAACGTTTCACTATAAATCCAGCCAGAAATCTAGAAATCTAAGATACAGGAAGTTTAAAACAACATTGCTGGAAACTTTTTCCCTGTGGTAAAGCAAGCACTTCAGTTTTGTAAAAGAAAGGAGTATACGAAATCATTTTTAATTGTATCAGACTCTATACAGGTCAGTCTGATGGGTCAATATGCTCTCGGTTGAGGGACCACCGTAGGAGTTGGAAACTTAAAAAGGAGTCTCTACTTTTGTAGACCAACTTCTCAAAGAAGACCATAGTTACAAACGAAGGAACACTCTCCTCAGTATTTTTTTTCCATTTTCTCTAGTTGTTCTGCATTAAGTCTTTCTAATGTTTTTGTCTCAGCTGCATTCTGGCACCTTAACCTTTACGACTGCAGATATACTCTTTTTATTTAATGTTTAGGCTAGTTTCTCTCAGTTTCTTTTTTCTTGTCAGCATTTATTTCTCATGCTGAAAAACACGTGGCCTTGATTTTGGACTGAGCTTAGACCAGCATATGTATATTTTTTATTATAATTTTTATCGCCGTTTCTCTAATACTGCGTTACTAATCTGTCACATATCCAGTTCCCATTATTTCACTACTTTGTTGTAGAATCACAACCATTTGTATGGCAGGATTCAGGATTAAATTGTAGACAATAAATGAATATATATAGCGCTGAATGACATTTTTCCATCACTTTACATGCCTCACATAGTTCTGTCTACCCACTGTTCCACTCATCCAATCTCCCAGCTCATTCTTGTGGTTTTTAAGAGGATGCCGATAATTTCATCGTAATGGTTTCAAAACCTACGGCTCAGTAATAACAGAAAGTGCAATGTTTAAAATAATTACAGACAGATGTCAACGATTTACTTTCAAGGTGTCACGTTGCCTCAGCAACGTAGTGTTCTACATCTACATCTACATAGATACTCCTCAGGCCACCGTACGGTGCTTGGCAGACGGTACCCTAAACCACTACTTTTCATTACCTTTCCTCTTCCACTCACAAATATAGCGAGGGAAAAACGACTGTCCGTATGCCTCCGTATGACTATGAACCCTAATTTCCCGTATCTTATCTTCGTGGTCCTCATGCACAATGTATGTTGGTGGCAGTAGAATCGTTAGGAAGTCAGCTTCAAATGCCGGTTCTCTAAATTTTCTCAGTAGTGTTTCTCGAAAAGAAAGTCGCCTTCCCTCCAGGGATTCCCATCTGAGTTCCCGAAGCATCTCTGTAACACCTGTTGTTCGAACCTACCAGTAACAAATCTAGCAGCCCGCCTCTAAATTGCTTCGATGTCTTTCTTCAATCTGACCTGGTACAAACCCCATGAGAAATACGACGGTTGTCCAGAAAGTAAGTTCCAATCGGTCGCTAAATGGAAACCACAGTGAAAATCAGAAACATTTTATTTGCAAGAGTTAGCTACATTTTTCAGATACTTCTCTACATAGTCGCCACTCTGACTTAGACATTTGTCGGAGCGTTATACCAATTTCCAACACCATCGTCATAGAAGGCAGCTGCATGTGCTTTCCGATAATTCTCTACGCTGGTCTACAGCGCGTAGCCTGCACCCAAGTGTTGTCTTCGTAACCAGCGTTTCATGTGAACACTTCCCATCGAAAAGGCTGCAGGAGCTTCTTCACTGCCCCTGCAGAGTGCGGCTGAGAATTGCTGTGAAGAAGGAAGTGCGTGGCAGTTGTGTTAGGCGGGCTGCATTCATTAAGGCGAAGCCTCTTAGCGGGCCCTCCTACTTCGCGGGAGACATCGTTGTTCTAGGCACCTTTACTCGCTCACAATGAGCTCACAACCGAAAAGAGCGTCTTGATGCGATCGATGGTCATAGTAGAGACACTATCCAACAGATCTGCGCAAAGCTTCAATGGGTTTTCACTGTGGCGTCCATTTCGCGACCGATCAGAACTTACTTTCTGGACATCTCTCATATTCAAAATAGGTTGCCCCAGCATCCTATATGTGGTCTCCTTTACAGGTGAACCATTCTTTCTTAAAATTCTCCCAATAAATCGGAGTCGACTATTCGCCTTCCCTGCCACAGTTCTCACATGCTCGTTCCACCTCATATCGCTTTACAACGTTATGCCCAGATATTTAATCGACTTGACCGTGTCAAACAGGACACTAGTAATATTGTATGACAGGTTTAATCTTTCTACTCATCCACATTAGCTTACATTAACCCAAGTTTAGGGCTAGCTGCCACTCTTCATGCCAACTGGAAATTTTGTCTAAGTCGTCTTGTATGTTCGTGCAGCCACTCAACTTTGACAGCTTACTGTACACGTGGCATCATTAGCAAACATCCGCAGACTGGTGCCCACCCTCTCATCCAAATCTTTTATGTATGTCGAGAACAACAGCGCTCCAATCATACTTCCCTGGGGCACTCCTGACGATACCCTTGTTTCTGGAATTTGTGGCATATACTGGGGGAATTTGCCGGCCGCGGTGGCCGAGCGGTTCTAGGCGCTCCAGTCCGGAATCGCACTGCTGCTGTGGTCGCAGGTTCGAATCCTGCCATGGGCATGGATGTGTGTGTTGTCCTTAGGTATAAGTAGTTCTAAGTCTAGGGGACTGACGACCTCAGATGTTGAGTCCCATAGTGCTCAGAGCCATTTGAACCATTTGAACTGGGAGAGTTTTAGGGGAGAGTAGCTCATGTTCAAAGGAGACTGCGTATTGAACACCAGTCTGACCCATTCTTGAATACTTTTCTAGTGTTTAGGATCCCCACCAGGTGGAATAAAAGGAAGACATCGAAACGTGTTGGTAGATTTGTTTCCGGTGGGGTCGTGTTGGACGCCAGTGTTACGGAGATGCTTCGAAATACAAAAGGGAATCCCTGCAGTGCTTTCTTTTCGTGAAGCACTATTGAGAAGGTTTAGAGAATAGGCTCCTGCACCTGACTGCAGTAGAATTCTACTGCGCCAACGTATATTTTGCGTAAGCACCATGATAACTAGATAAGAGAAACTAGGGCTGGTAAGAAGGCATAAATAGATAGTCGTTTATCCTTCACTACATTCGCGAGTGGAATAGGAAAGGAAGTGACTAGTAGTGGTAATTGGTACCCTCCGTCCTGCATCATACGGTGGATTGCGGAGGATGTTTGTACATATAGATAGCCAACGACTGATAGAAGAGGGAAAGACCAGCGAAAATTTCAGATGCCATATGTCCCTATGCGCCCCAGAGACAAATTTTATGTGAGTGTATTGACATTTAGAGAGACTGTTCATCGTTAAACAGTTTGTTATATGAGTATCATGGTGGTGTAGTGAAACTGCGGACAGGAACCATCATTTTCGAGCTAAAAAATCCTACACAACTCCTGAAGTATGAGACCTCTTGCATCAGCGTCTACTGACGCCATTGGAAATTATTTCCTTTTTATGTACAGCAGTTCTGGTTTCTACGGGATGACGTGGAAGTGTGCTTCCTGAAATTTTTTCTACAGCACTGGTTTAGGAGACACATTACATTTGACTCAGCAACTCCAACACATGTTTCAGAAGATAAAAAAAAGAAAGAGGACTGAGATTATGATCTAACGCGCAGTTGGTAGAGGAAACGAAAGCTCTTACATAACTCTGATGGCGAACTAAATCGGTCCCAGAACTCTCCTTAATCTCTGTCCTAGACAAGGTTATTACTTTTGTTAAACACTGACGAAATGTCCGTTACGTACTCATTAAAATCTTGCAGACCGTGTAGGTGCTGCCAGACTCAATGAGCCACATTCTGGGACGTATTAATTAAGACTGCTGCGCTTGTTTCTGAACTAACGCTCCGACGTAAAAACTGTCCTGCCGGAGTTCATGTACTGTAGATAAGCAATTCAAAACACCTGCATCACGACCTTCCAATTTATTCTACTTTATCTTGAAGTTTGTCTTCCTGTGTATGTCAGACTGAATCGGAATCTTATCTTTACGTAACATGCGATATCTCGCCTTATCTGATGATTGTTCTGTGAAGTGTAGTTGAAAGTTTCAGTGATAAGTCTGAATGTGCACACGAGCAGCTGAAATGAGATAGTACCCGCATTCACACCCTGCCACAAAAGAATCGCCGAGCCGTGACTGGAAAGACAGAAAGAGAATCAAGATCGAGTTTATTCAGCTTTCTCCCGGCAAGAGCGCTCTCTCTCTATTTAGTAGTGTTTGACAGTCAGAGCCGGTCCAAGGCCCACGTGACACAAGCGGCCTATGCCATCCAATTTTAATGCAGGGTGTATTACAATTAGGTGTGAAAACTATGCGGTAACAAAAGAAAAAGAGTTCTAACAAACATTAGTCTGAAAAAGGTTAGTCTACATCTACATCTACATCTATATCTACATGATTACTCTGCAATTCACAGTTAAGTGCTTGGCAGAGGGTTCATCGAACCACAATCATACTATCTCTCTACCATTCCACTCCCGAACAGCGCGCTGGAAAAACGAACACCTAAACCTTTCTGTTCGAGCTCTGATTTCTCTTATTTTATTTTGATGATCATTCATACCTATGTAGGTTGGGCTCAACAAAATATTTTCGGATTCGGAAGAGAAAGTTGGTGACTGAAATTTCGTAAATAGATCTAGCCGCGACGAAAAACGTCTTTGCTTTAATGACTTCCATCCCAACTCGCGTATCATATCTGCCACACTCTCTCCCCTATTACGTGATAATACAAAACGAGCTGCCCTTTTTTGCACCCTTTCGATGCCCTCCGTCAATCCCACCTGGTAAGGATCCCACACCGCGAAGCAATATTCTAACAGAGGACGAACGAGTGTAGTGTAAGCTGTCTCTTAAGTGGACTTGTTACATCTTCTAAGTGTCCTGCCAATGAAACGCAACCTTTGGCTCGCCTTCCCCACAATATTATCTATGTGGTCTTTCCAACTGAAGTTGTTCGTAATTTTAACACCCAGGTACTTAGTTGAATTGACAGCCATGAGAATTGTACTATTTATCGAGTAATCGAAATCCAACGGATTTCTTTTGGAACTCGTGGATCACCTCACTCTTTTCGTTATTTAGCGTCAACTGCCACCTGCCACACCATACAGCAATCTTTTGTAAATCGCTTTGCAACTGATACTGGTCTTCGGATGACCTTACTAGATGGCAAATTACAGCACCATCTGCGAACAACCTAAGAGAACTGCTCAGATTGTCACCCAGGTCATTTATATAGATCAGGAACAGCAGAGGTCCCAGGACGCTTCCCTGGGGAACACCTGATACCATTTCAGTTTTACTCGATGGTTTGCCGCCTGTAACTACGAACTGCGACCTTCCTGACAGGAAATCACGAATCCAGTCGCACAACTGAGATGATACCCCATAGGCCCGAGCTTGATTAGAAGTCGCTTGTGAGGAACGGTGTCAAGAGCTTTCCGGAAATCTAGAAATACGGAATCAACTTGAGATCCCCTGTCGATAGCGGCCATTACTTCGTGCGAATAAAGAGCTAGCTGCGTTGCACAAGAACGATGTTTTCTGAAACCATTCGTTGTTACGAATGTGTTGTTACGACCTGCTACTGACTTGAGTAGCAAATATTGTCCTGGTTAGTATAAATGCATTTGCAATGTAAAGTTCTCAAATAATACCCCACATAATTGGGCCCAAAATGCAGCTATGTATGAAGTTTTGAGCTTAACGCCCATTCCTTTTGCTGGACGTTCTACACAAAGTTCATTCTCTTGTTTTAGAAAAATCAGTTTTATTGACAGTTTTCGTAATGCTTTTGTGACAGTCTGAATCTACTTGACTTATCTACTTCTGTAACTATTGGTGAAAAAAGTTTTTCAAATTTCCAGACATACCTCAGGTCAACACTTTCTCAAGAACGATCGTGTGAACTTCAGCTTCTACATCTACATCTATACACTCCGCAAGCCACCGTACGGCGCATGGCGGAGGGTACCATGTACCATGAACCTCATTTCCTTTGGTGTTCAACTCGCAAAACAGAGCGAGGGAAAAACGACTATCTATATATGCCTCCATATGAGCCCTAATTTCTCCTATCTTACTTTCCTGGTCCTTAGGCGTAATGTGTGTTGGCGGCAGTAGAATCGTTCCGCAGTCAGCTTCAAATGCCTGTTCTCTAAATTTCCTCAATAGTGTTTCTAGAAAAGAAAGTCGTCTTCCATCCAAGGATTCCCATTCGAGTTCCTGAAGCATCTCCGTAAAACTTCCGCGTTGTTCAAACCTACCAGTAACAAATCTAGCACTTCGCCTATGAACTGATTCGATGTCGTCCTTCAATTCGACGTGGTACGGATTCCAAACACTCGAGCAGTACTCAAGAATAGGTCACACCACCGTCCAATATGCGGTCTCCTTTATAGGTGAATCAGTCTTTCCTACAATTCTCCCAATAAACCGAGGTCGACCATTAGCCTTCCCTACCACAGTTCTCATATGCTTGTTCCGTTTGATATCGCTTTGCAAAGTGACGCCCAGAAATTTAAACAACTTGACCGTGTCAAGCAGGGCGCTAGTAATACTGTACCTGAACGTTACAGGTTTTATCTCCCTAATCGTCCGTAGCGTACTCTTTGTAAAGCCGAATTGGGATTCCACATGGGCCTGTTGATTTATTTGTTTTTAAATCTTTAAGTTGTTTCTCTACGCCGGGTATGTCGTTCATACGGGAGTCTATCCAATGGCCAAATGACGGTATATCTGCACGATTCTCCTGTGTGAACGACTTCTGAGAACATGAAACTTAAAGCTTCGGTTTTCGTTTTGCTGTCTTCAACTGCCACACCAGATTAGTCAACAAGGGACTGATAGGAATCCTTAGACCCGCTTAACGATTTTACATAGGACTTAAGTAATTAAAAGTGATACTTCGGATTCATTAGATTTGGATTCCATTTTGAGACATTTCCCTAAGTTAAAGGCTAGGAAATGTGAATATAATATGTTTGTCCAAGGAGAAAACCATTAGTACATGAAGAACTGTAGGAATTATATACGAGTTTATTAAGACACTATTAATTTTCCGTATCACACACAAATTTATGTTTCACTTTTCAGCTACATTCATAAAAAATTTTGCCATATTTTTCGATTTTCAACTACATTCATGCCAGATTTTCTAAAATTTAACTACGCTGGTGTCCAAAATTAAAGTAACAATGGGAAATTTTGCAAGATTGCATTTACTTTGCCACAAAAGAGTATAAACAGGTGACAGTAAAGTAGAAACAACGCAAAGAATTAACAAGGTAAACAATTGGAACATTCGTAACGGTAGACAAAAATGTTCTTAGTTTGTTCCAAAGAATTTGCACACACATTCCGACAACTGGTTAATATGCACAGTATTGAGTGTGACCCCTCTGGCAGAAACACAGGCCTGACAAAGACGGGGAATGCTGTGAATGATGTCATCAGTCTCATGTTGAGGCAATAACGCCCATTCTTCCTGTAGAGTTGCTCGCAGTCTTAGAGAGTGCTTGGTGGACGCTGACGTGATGCAAGCCATCTCCCTAGTGCACCCCAGAAATGATCAGTGGAATTCAAATCGGGGCCGGCCGCGGTGGTCTAGCGGTTCTAGGCGCTCAGTCCGGAGCCGCGCGACTGCTACGGTCGCAGGTTCGAATCCTGCCTCGGGCATGGATGTGTGTGATGTCCTTAGGTTAGTTAGGTTTAAGTAGTTCTAAGTTCTAGGGGACTGATGACCACAGATGTTAAGTCCCATAGTGCTCAGAGCCACTTGAACCATTTCAAATCGGGAGAGTGAGCAGGTCACGCCATGCGTGCAATATCTTCCGTTTCCAAGAAAACATCGAGCATTATCGTCCATCAGTACGAAATCTGAGCCCACAGCACCTCGCAACAACAGCAAATGATGTCCCAACATATCGCCGCTATACCTGAATGCAGTTAAACCTCGCCAATTCACACGTGCGATTTCATGAACAGGGGTTCGAGTGGTAAACGGAATCCCTGCCCACACCATTAGGGATCCTCCTGGATCTCGGTCTCCTTCCACAGTAGGTGGGTCCCGAAATCGTGTTCCACGTTTCTTCCAAAAGCGAATGCATCGACAATCTCTCTCCGGACTAAATCGGGACTTATCCGTGGAAACGACAGTTGTCCAATGTTCTGCCGCCCACTCTAGAGGTTCCCTTCTGTGAAGACGCGTCAGAGGCAGACATAAAGCACGTCTCCGTTAGTGAAGGCCACTCTGCCGAAGCCTTCTCCACACCGTTTGCCTCGATACAATACGTCCTGTGTATGCTGCGAGTTCACAAGCCGATTGCCGTACTGTTCTAAGGCGGTACTGTCGTGCCCTTACAGTCAAATGACAATGCTTTCTTCTGAAGTCACAAGTGGTCGGCACTGCCCCGGTCTTCAAGATACACTTTCGGTCTATATAAACTGTCGCCACATCTGAGAAACAGCGATTCACACTAAGCCGTCGGGCCACATCCTGTTTCCGTTCTTTCTATGGCCTTCCACCATAAAGAGTCAGCTGGGTATCTTCTCTGTGCCATAGTGTACCGGCTGCGACTGTGTACAGAGCCATTGTGGATGTGCCGCTACCCGGCAAACACTACCTCGTTTCATAGATGCTCTGACACCATCGTTGGCATGGTTGTTCGTTGACCGGAACGCCATCTTCCGTTCAGAACAAGATCGAACGGACATCTGGTTGACAGGTTCTATGATTATATCGTTCATTAGACACAGGAAGGCGAAATAACGGTATTTTTCCTTTAATTTTTGCCGCCAGTGTAGTTACTGCTGAGTTTTCTTCGCATGTAAAACACAAGTTACGCAGTTAAATAGTGTCTATGTCTAACATGTCAAGATGAAACAAGATGATATTTCTGAATTTCTAACCATATTTTACAGATGGAAATTAGTTAATTTGTAAATTATGGAATGAATAAGACCCATAATTAAATTAAAAACAACAGAAATTTTGTATTTTCATTCTTTCAACACAGTTTCATAGTTTCATTTCTGTTATAGTCAGACCAATTCAGTAGGTCTAGTTCCTTCTGGTCTTGTTAAAAGCTATCATATACACTCCTGGAAATTGAAATAAGAACACCGTGAATTCATTGTCCCAGGAAGGGGAAACTTTATTGACACATTCCTGGGGTCAGATACATCACATGATCACACTGACAGAACCACAGGCACATAGACACAGGCAACAGAGCATGCACAATGTCGGCACTAGCACAGTGTATATCCACCTTTCGCAGCAATGCAGGCTGCTATTCTCCCATGGAGACGATCGTAGAGATGCTGGATGTAGTCCTGTGGAACGGCTTGCCATGCCATTTCCACCTGGCGCCTCAGTTGGACCAGCGTTCGTGCTGGACGTGCAGACCGCGTGAGACGACGCTTCATCCAGTCCCAAACATGCTCAATGGGGGACAGATCCGGAGATCTTGCTGGCCAGGGTAGTTGACGTACACCTTCTAGAGCACGTTGGGTGGCACGGGATACATGCGGACGTGCATTGTCCTGTTGGAACAGCAAGTTCCCTTGCCGGTCTAGGAATGGTAGAACGATGGGTTCGATGACGGTTTGGATGTACCGTGCACTATTCAGTGTCCCCTCGACGATCACCAGTGGTGTACGGCCAGTGTAGGAGATCGCTCCCCACACCATGATGCCGGGTGTTGGCCCTGTGTGCCTCGGTCGTATGCAGTCCTGATTGTGGCGCTCACCTGCACGGCGCCAAACACGCATACGACCATCATTGGCACCAAGGCAGAAGCGACTCTCATCGCTGAAGACGACACGTCTCCATTCGTCCCTCCATTCACGCCTGTCGCGACACCACTGGAGGCGGGCTGCACGATGTTGGGGCGTGAGCGGAAGACGGCCTAACGGTGCGCGGGACCGTAGCCCAGCTTCATGGAGACGGTTGCGAATGGTCCTCGCCGATACCCCAGGAGCAACAGTGTCCCTAATTTGCTGGGAATTGGCGGTGCGGTCCCCTACGGCACTGCGTAGGATCCTACGGTCTTGGCGTGCATCCGTGCGTCGCTGCGGTCCGGTCCCAGGTCGACGGGCACGTGCACCTTCCGCCGACCACTGGCGACAACATCGATGTACTGTGGAGACCTCACGCCCCACGTGTTGAGCAATTCGGCGGTACGTCCACCCGGCCTCCCGCATGCCCACTATACGCCCTCGCTCAAAGTCCGTCAACTGCACATACGGTTCACGTCCACGCTGTCGCGGCATGCTACCAGTGTTAAAGACTGCGATGGAGCTCCGTATGCCACGGCAAACTGGCTGACACTGACGGCGGCGGTGCACAAATTCTGCGCAGCTAGCGCCATTCGACGGCCAACACCGCGGTTCCTGGTGTGTCCGCTGTGCCGTGCGTGTGATCATTGCTTGTACAGCCCTCTCGCAGTGTCCGGAGCAAGTATGGTGGGTCTGACACACCGGTGTCAATGTGTTCTTTTTTCCATTTCCAGGAGTGTATTTCAGGAATTACCTTAATTGGAAATGAATTATTTCTTATTATAATATTTAACAGTCGAATAACATTCAAAAATTTATCTGTGTTACAGAGGAATGTCTATGTAGTACGGACTTTAAAAGAAAGAACGGACTATGTTCGCGATCGCTATATTTAGATCTAGTTTTAGAGGTCTTACCAAGAGCCGAAGGAACAGTACCTAGTGTGGTGAGTGTATGTGTGTGGAAGGAGAGTGTGAGCGGCAATTAATATGACTTACTTACTTTGTGTTCCGCCTTACGGCAGGTCTTGTTATGGGGCAGGTCTCGTCAGAGAGGTCCACCTGATGAGCGTCTAGGGAAGTGATTCCACTGGTGGTTTCCAGTTGCCTTCCACTGATGATGATGAAATGATAATGAGGACAACACAACACCCAGTCCCAGCCGGGAATCGAACCCGGGCACCTTGGCGTGACAGACCGCCGCGCTGACCACTCAGCTATTGGGGCGTACATTAATATGACGCTTGAGTGAAAAAAATGTTCTCCAACTGGCGCCGATGACACTGGAACTGGATGTGTTTCTGCAAGACGAGGTAATGTGTAACTGTGCTGTGAATGATCTAAAGATGGGTGAAGTGCCTGAATCTGGTATTCAGAAGATCATAAGACAGCGACCGACAGACTGGAAATAAATGTATTTTCTATACTGGGCAACAGCATTAAAGGATCCCTTTTCGAAACCCCGTAATTTCCCGCCATTGCGACGCTTAAGTTTGAAACTTAGCTCAAGGGTGCCTACAACCATGCTCTGTAATAGTGCAAAAGCGTGGCGCCTGTGGCGTTCGCTGTGTTATTCAGTGGTTTGGTATTCAACTAATTTCCAAATGAAAATGATAATCTTATTTTATTACATTGAGTAATTACTAAATAATTTTTCTCCCGGCTAAAGATTTGGTCAAGTTGCTAAAGAACTCCAAGTTAACGTCGTGTTAAAGCGTTGTCTGTAAGTTGTGTAAGCGTCACTAAATCACAGTTCATACAAGAGATTCTATACAACTATTGATTATGATGGAAGCAGTTATCTTCAGCAAAATGATCATTAAAACCACCGAATATCAGCCGCGCACAACACTGACGTATGTTACCTGAAACAATATTCTTCGCAACTCGTGCGTAATAAATTTCGGCTCCATACATCAGCTAGAAAAGTTTGCTATAACGATAGTGCTATGAGCACTGTTTTTAAAGAACCAATCTGATTCGAATTATTTTCATTAAAATGAGTTCGGGACCACCGGTGCACATCTATTTTTACACATTTGTATTATGTTCGGCATTTATGTCTGCAGAGTTGCGTAATTTGAATTTGCCGCTCAGATAATTGTTAAGATGGCGGCAGACAATTGACAGAGACTTTCTATTGTTGGAGCAAATAAGATAAGTATTTGAAATGCTTATTAAACTTTACTTTCGTATTGTGCACTATTTAGACTTCATCAAGCAAACATTTGATTTGTTTCTAAGGAAAACACAGACAAAAACGCGATACAAATCGCTATCGTCAATGGCTGCGCTCCTTGCAGCGGAAAGAAATAATTAACACAGATAATGCTTACTGAGAGAGGAATTAAAGTTACAAATAATTATTCACTCATATTTATAATAACAATGAACTCTATCCTCAAGTAATAATTAACAAATAATTACAATTTCTTAACAGATCTCAGTTTGATATGTTCTAATAAAGCCCCATGTCATTCCAAGCATGTGTGTCAATTTGAACCTCTCTATCTACATTATTACGTGATTTATTCAGTTTTCAAATTTATACTGACTTTTTTATCACCTGGTACTTGCATAAGAGCCAGAGATGGACCAACACATTATTGATTTGCTCAATTTATGCATAAATCATCCTATTGTTCAGAAATTGTAATAATTTGTTTGCCGCTACATTTACATCGCATCTACCGATTTCCCTCGCATTCGGATAATTCCTTCGTGGTGTACCTGTTTTTTTTTTTTTTTTTTCTTGGAGTTGTACCTGGCCCTGATTTGAAGACTTTTTCGAAAGACTTTGAAAGGTTTTTGGGAGTTTTGTCAGATTGTGTTATGGGAAGTTCTGATTCCCAGTTCATACGATGGTCTGTTAGAAAAGTGCACGTCTGTACCGCGATCGCTGGATACGTTGGCATCTAAAGCCCCTATCTGCAGGGACGACCCACGGATTCCACGTGAACGGGATGGGAAAGTCCGTTCTCAGGTCACAGAGCCCGGGATACGTGCAAGAGCAAGATGCTGGTGCCCGACGTACGTGTCCTTGCTTCGATCTCCCATTAGGTTGATCTTGAATTCACTTCCTTGCGTCCTGTGATGTCATAGAGCAGCCACTGCTGATTTCTACGCTTTGGTGAGCTAAAATCGTGAGTCTCTGTTGGTTAAGTGGTTTGATAGACGTATTTCAGCTACTTTTACATCCAATAAAGTCGAATAAGCTGTTCTAAATTATCTGGAAAATGGGTACAGGCTATAAGGAAAGATAGGTGATACACAATATATACGAGAATTAACGTGTAAAAATAAGAATGGAAGACCAAAAGAGAAGTGTCAAGGTTACAAGTGGCACAAGGCAGACACGCTTGGTCAAATTCTATGTCGACTGGAGCTATGAAAGAATTAAAAGACCGTTTCATCAGAAGTGGAATGAAAATTCACTGTGAAAGAATATAAATGGCAAGATTCACTGATGACATTACTATCGTCAGTGAAAGGGATTAAGAATTGCAGGACTTATTGGATGAAATAAACTGTGTAAAGAGCACATGCTATGAATAGAGAATAAACAAAAAAAATGAGAAAAGTGATTAGCGCTAACAGAAATTAAATCGCCAATAAACTTCAACATTGCGATTCAGAAAATAGACGAACTGAGTGAATTCTCCCTACCTCGGAAACATAATAACATGTGGCGAACGAAGCAAAAAGAACATTAAGAGCAGACTACCACAAATCAAAAGAAGTCTACTAGTACAAACATCGTCATTAATTTGAGGAAAAGAAAATTCAGAATGGACGTTTAGATTGAAGTATTGTATCAAAGTGGATCATAGACTGTGGGATAGTCGGAAAAGAAGAGAATCGAAATATTTCAGATGTGGTGCTACAGAAGACTGTTGAAAATTGGGTGGACTGAGAAGGTAAGGAATGAGGGGATTCTCCGCAGAGTCGGCGAAGAAAGGAATATATGGAAATCACTGACAAGAAGATAGAGCAGGGTGATAGGGTACCTGCTAAGACATCAGGGAATAACTTCCGTGGTACTACAAGGAGCTGTAGAGGGTAAAAACTGTCGACGAAGACAGAGATTGGGACATAATCAACAAATAATCGAGGATGTGGGTTGCAAGTGCAACCTGAGATGGAGAGGATGGAACAGAAGAGAAATTCGTGGGCGGGCTGCGTCAAATTAGTCAAAAGACTGACGACTCACAATAAAGCAACAAAAAACGAGTAAGAGGTAGCAGAGAGAAAGGGATATAAAAAAAGTCGGTACGGACAGTAGAGACAGATTGGGGGACAAAGGGGGGGGGTGGTTATGGTCAAATGATAAGGTGACAAAAGCAGTGGTAATAAAAGTGCAAAGAGAACGAGATTTAAATCACACCAGAGTCTTGTTGACAAAGAAATTACTGTGTGCGCAATTCGGGTCCGCGCCGTAAAATCACAACAAGTTTTTCATATTAATAGGGAATTTACTTATCAGTTTCTTTAATAGACCTGCACTGGTTACACAGAGCAGTAAAATGGTTACTGGATAGATAGATCAATGTAGCAAGAAAGGGCCTGTGGGCTCATGAAGTCGAAGAAGTGTATCGAGGAACATTCAACGGCGTGTGTGGTATTATCCTCGATGAAGTCAGCTTCATGTGCAGGGCAGCTTTCATAAAACAGACAACCCCTTGAAGCAGATCACAGACTTACAACAAACGAGCTTCAGTGGGTTCGATATAAGTGTGTTATTTTTTTCAATCTCCGATCGGGCATGTAATGGAAACCATTACTGCTTTTATACATAGTCGCCATTCCAATGTAGACCTTTGCGTAGTGTGGTGCCAACTTTCCGATACCCTGACTATAGAATGCAGTTGCATGTTGATTTCCACCGCTTCCCTATGTTGGTCGGCAGCTCATTGTCTGTGCAAAATGCTGTCCCCATAGACAGCAGTTTATGTGAGCGAAGAGATGAAAATCAGAGGGAGCGAATTCTGTGCTGTATAGTAGGTGATCACGCACTTCCCATTGAAAACGATGCATGAGCGCCTTCATTGAACCTTCAGCATGCGGCCGTAATTGTCATAAAGAAGTAGACTCATAACAGTTACGTCATGTGGGCTGCATAAAATCAGGCGAAATTCCTCATCAGGCACTTCACAGTTGGCAGGAGGCTCTCTTCTCTAGGCATCTTCACGTGCTCACTGTGCACTCGGAGTTGAATAGAGAGACACTGCGCAAAGCTTCACTGGATTTTCATCCTGGTTTTAATTTCGCGACCGATCGGAGGTTGGAGAAACGAAAGAATACTGCTCTCTGAGATGGCCGATGGACCAGCTACATAATGGCTTTGTGCTGTGCTTTCATTTCCTTTTCGATGCTGCCGTAGCTGTTTTGGCTCTGTACTGGACTTTTTAGGATTTTTGGATTCCTCTCGACGCAAGTTTTCGTCTGTCTTGAGTTTTCTATCACTCTAAGCATATTTACAAATCATATGAGGCGATATCTTCCAATATTTTGTAATTTTCAATTTAATACCTGTTTTCAATTACCTTCTGACGAATATTTTTGTCTCCCAGTGGGTCCTAGTAGTGGTTAGCAAAAATTCAGGAAAGAGAAGAAAGAAAACTCATAGGCAGCTGTAGGAACAGCAGTATAGGCTGCTTAACCTACGAAGCAACAAGGCAAGAACTCTTAAGAAATCACGACAGGGAGGGTGACACCAGAATCAAAGTGCAAACTAAATACATTCCAAGCTTCACCAACTTATAACTTTACACACAGATAATTCGTAACAGTCAAGCGCCTGCGTCTAGGCTGGTGTGATATCACAGGCAAAACAAATACTGCTCCATAAACACATAGGAACATGATCTGTTCGTTGTGGTCCCGACCATTGCTTACACTTTATTAGACTCGTAGTTATTAGCGATTCAAATCTGACGGTATTTTGTCACACAAGAAGGTTCAATGTGCGTGCGAATAGCCGTTTTCACGTAAAAAAGCCCGCAAAGCCAACATGAGTGTAAGAAATGCAAGGGAAGAGCTTTTTCGTGAATCTAACAGTAAAAATTTTGCATGTCGATGTGAAAAGAAGACTCAAAAATATTTGCACTCCAAGCAATTGAACAAATGACAAGGTCCTTGCCGTGTTCAGGAAAGATAGTCGGACGGGTACACACAATTGTACAACCATGTTGCTGACTTCAGTCTATTGTAGATTTAGGTTCAAAAATGGCTCTGAGCACTATGGGACTTAACTTCTGAGGTCATCAGTCCCATAGAACTTAGAACTACTTAAACCTAACTAACCTAAGGACATCACACACATCCATGCCCGAGGCAGGATTCGAACCTGCGACCGTAGCGGTCACGCGGTTCCAGACTGTAGCGCCTAGAACCGCTCTGCCCGCTCCGGCCGGCGTAGATTTAGGGAACAGGTGTCACGCTGAGGTGTAATGGAATTTTTTAATTCGGAATATTTCCCCTGTAAGAATCAATGCCATTTCTAGAGGCAGTGATATTGTGAAAATCAATTCACTCTATTTGTCCACGACGTGTGCTGTGGATATCACCGTCCTCGTTGTTGTGTTTCTTGACTTCGAGAAGTCGTTCTTCATTTTTGTCCAGTGTGGTCTGGTGAACAAAATATTTAGCTTAAATAATATACGAACAGCGAAGTGACTGCATTCAGTACAATTAAACACACATATCTTTACACGTACCTTTTCGGAAAAATCATCGGTTGTGAAAGGAATTTCTGAGGTTGCACGAGCGAGGGTTACAGGGGCTTTACTGTTTACGCTTTTTATAGATAACATGATGGATAACGTCGGATGCCCATGTGCGGCTAGGGTGCTTACAAAGAGGAAACAGAAAGCAAGAAAATGGTGGCGAAGTGAAGGAGGACCTGAAGAGGACTGATTGTTGGTGCAATGACTGCCAGTTGATCATCAACATAAGTATCTGTGCCATGTTGTGCATAAATACGTGGAGACAGCCATTATTGTTCAACTGCGAGATTGGCGATGAAAGATTAGATACAGACGCAGCCGTTAAATATCTCGGAATGCGCGTTCAGTGCGACTCATAATAGAACTGCCACATGCATATATTTGTAAAAAAGTAGATGCAGGACTGAGATTCAGTGGAAGAATCTTAATAAAATGTGATTTGTCCGTTAAGGAATGCAAGAACAGACGATACAATTTGTTCATTTTACTTTACTATTTGTTCATTTTACTTAAATTCCGAGAACTTACATTCCAAGAGGAGTGACACAGTGTATTACTTCCTCCGAGATACTTCTCGCGAAATGACCCTGACGTTAAGATCATTGTAATTCAAGGCGTTCTTGGGAATTATTCATCAGTAGGACCTCTACCACTTACGGGTAAAAGGCGAGACAGAGAGAATATAAGAAAGGAGGACAGCAAGTTTCGTCACAGGTTCATTTAGTAAATAAGTGGGTGCCACGAGAATACAGGCTAATCCTGCTCCACCGACAGACGATATCATGTTAAAATCCCGGGAACTCATGTTGAATGATAAATAACACCGTACTAGACAGATGTACACTTGTAGATCTAGTATGGATAAAGGAGGAGTTACCATTTTCATAAAACAAGGGCATAAATACAGAACTGTTGAAGTAAGCAAATTTCGTCTTGATCAGCGCTTTGAGGTTTGTGCATGTGAACTTCAGTCAGATAATGTCGTGCTGATATCAGCAGAAGTGTACAGGTCTCCACTAGGAGTTGGGAGCGATTCATAAAAAGTTTGACTCCCTATTATGCTGTCTGTCAGACAAAAAGAAGAAGCTATTAATCTGTGGTGATTTCAATGTTAACTTTCTAAGCAATTCTGACAGGAAAAGTGAACTAGAAGTGTTGTTAACAACATATAACTTAGAATCAGTGATCAATTTCCCTACACATATAGCTCAGGAGAGTAGTACTCTAATAGATAATGTACTTGTACAGCAAGAGGATGCAGAACAAACACACGCTTTCCCTGGGGTAAATGGATTATCTCACCATGATGCACAACTGATTAACTTACAACTTACAGTTTTGAAAAATTTTAGTCAGATTAAGTTTCATCTAACAACCTCTTGTGAAATAAGGAAAATTATTAAATCTTTGAAAAATAAATGTTGTGCTGGAGTAGATGACATCTCTAACAAGTTATTAAAACAATGTGGAGCAATTACAGCTGTTGTTTTGAGTCACATATGTAATGCACCACTGACTCAGGGTATTTTTCCAGACAGGTTAAAATATGCCATTGTGAGGCCTCTCTACAAAAAGGGGGAAACCACAGATGTCAATAATTACCGGCCAGTATCTTTGCTTACAGCATTTTCAAAAATCTTTGAGAAAGTAATGTACTCAAGAGTGGTTAACCATCTCAACATTAATGGGATACTTAGTAAACCACAGTTCGGGTTTCAGAAATGCTGTTCCACTGAGACAGCAATATACAATTTCACTGTCCACATAATAGAGTCTTTAAATAGTAAAATGTCACCAGTAGGAATATTCTGTGACTTATCCAAAGCATTTGATTGTGTGAACCACGACATTATGTTAGAGAAATTACAATTCTATGGTATAAATGGAAGAGCATATGAGTGGTTTAAGTTATATCTACAGAACAGTAAGCATAAAGTCTCTTTATATGCTTCAAGTGATTAAGAGGAGTTTGCCACTTCATCTAACTGGGGTGAAATTACATTAGGTGTTCCACAAGATTCGATCATGGGTACCCTCCTGTTCTTGATATATCTTAATGACCTCCCTTCTTATGTGAAACAAGATGCTGAACTGACACAGTTTTCTGATGATACAAGCATAATTATTAATCCAGTAAAAGAAAGTACAATGGGAAATGATACAAATAAGGTCTTTGGAAAAGTTATTAATTGGTTTTCTGCGAATGGGCTTGCTCTGAACTTTGAAAAAACACAGTACATCCAATTTTCTGCTGAAAAAAGTATAATTCCTTCAATAAACATAACACATCAAAAGAAGTCAGTAGCCAGGGTAGAGCATACTAAGTTTTTGGGTGTACATACAGATGACAATCTTAATTGGAAAATTCATATTTTGAATCTCCTAAAGCGACTAGGTTTAGGTACTTTTGCAATCAGAATAATTGCCAATTTTGAGGATGTAGAAATTAGTAAGCTAACATAATTTGCATACTTCCACTCTCTGATGTCACACGGAATAATATTCTGGGGCAACTCAACACTTAGGCAAAAAGTATTCACTGCTCAAAAGGAAGTAGTTATAATAATGTGCGGGGTTCATAGTCGCACATCTTGTAGGCATCTGTTTAAAAGGTTAGGAATTCTTACAAATGCTTCAGAGTACATTTACTCAGTAATGAAATTTTTTCTCAACAACATGGAGTAGTTCAAAATCAACCGCGACATTCATGATTGCAATACAAAAAAAAAAAAAAAAAAAAAAAAAACCAAAGACCCACAATATCTTTGGCAAAGAAATGGGTAAAATATGCTGCTATAAAAGTTTTTGATAAATTACCAGATGAAATAAAATGTCTGACAGACAGCAGTAATAGTTTCAAAAACAAATTGAAATCTTACCTCCTTGACAACTCCTTCTATACCATAGATGAATTCTTGAATATGAGTAAATAAGTCTGGAGATAGAATATGTGAATTTTGCACCATTTAAGGGAATGGGATAGATAATATAAGTATAAATATTTAGGTGTAACTCTATAATGTAAACAAAAAAAACAAAACAAAAACTTGTTTCTTGTGCGCATTTCTTGTTCATTTGACACTTTCCATATCATAACGGTTTTCCGTGCTATTGATCGATGGAACACGTAACTAACTAACTAACTGATCCGTCGGAAGAACAATGACAGTAAACTCATTACAATTACAGGTCATACGTAGGCTTCATGACAGTCAAAAAATGGTTCAAATGGCTCTGAGCACTATGGGACTTAACATCGGTGGTCATCAGTCCCCTAGAACTTAGAACTGCTTGAACGTAACTAACCTAAGGACATCACACAACACCCAGTCATCACGAGGTAGAGAAAATCCCTGACCCCGCCGGGAATCGAACCCGGGAACCCGGCCGTGGGAAGCGAGAACGCTAACGCACGACCACGAGCTGCGGACTTCATGACATTCGTTCATCCCGATCACTACTCGCGAATAGAACAGGATAGTGGTACTTGAACCATGCTCTGTAACAGAGATACAGATGGCCTGCAGAGTTTAGATAAGATACTGAAGAGCAAGGTTTGGCTTCAGAGGAGGAGAAAGGCAGAAAAGACGGGATGGGGAAGGAAGAAGAAGAGGAAGAAAGAAGGAAGAAGTATACAGTGAAACAACTTGTTCTCGACAGGAAATATGGAAAGTAAAAGAAGGATGGCGAATCGACGGGAGAGTAAGAATTGGAATTAGTACGCGCATGCGTTTTTGCTTTAGTGGCGAAGCTCACTTTCATTTGGATCTGTTCGTCAACAACCAAAATGGCGCATTTGGGGGACCAAGAACCCGCACTTCGCGATCGAGAAATCTCTTCACCCAAATGGTTCAAATGGCTCTGAGCACTATGGGACTTAACATCTGTGGTCATCAGTCCCCTAGAACTTAGAACTACTTAAACCTAACTAACCTAAGGACATCGCACACGTCCATGCCCGAGGCAGGATTCGAACCTGCGACCGTAGCAGTCGCGCGGTTCCGGACTGAGCGCCTAGAACCGCTAGACCACCGCGGACGGCAATCTCTTCACCCGCAAGGGATGAGTGTGTGGTGTGCAATGTCCAGTCACGGAACAATCGGCGCGATATTCCTTGATGGCACAGTGACTGCCGGACGGTTCTTGAAGTTTTTGGAAGAAGATTTCATCCCCATTATCCAACGCGACACTGATTTCGAGAAAAATGTGGTTCATGCAAGACAGAGCTCGATTCCGTTTAAGGAGGAAAGTTTGTTGTCTTGGAGGTGCACTTTGGGGACCGCGTACTGGCTCTGGGGTACCTAGAGGCCACTGTCATGGACTTCGATTGGCCGCCATATTCTCCGCATCTGAACACGTGCGATTCCTTCTTGTGGGGCTATATTACAGACAAGGTGTACAGAAATAACCCCGAAACCATTACTGAGCTGAAAACAGTCATTCAGAAGTTCATCGACAGCATCGATGTTCCGACACTTCAGCGGCTCATGCAGAATTTCTCTATTCGTCTGGGCCACATCATCGGCAATGATGGCGGGCGTATGGAACATGTCATACCCTAAATCCGAGCACCTGTATTGACGTTTACATGTTGCATAAACTGTGTGCTTGCCGTAGTTTGTAACTAATTACATTTTTTTTTCATATACACTCCTGGAAATGGAAAAAAGAACACATTGACACCGGTGTGTCAGACCCACCATACTTGCTCCGGACACTGTGAGAGGGCTGTACAAGCAATGATCATACGCACGGCACAGCGGACACACCAGGAACCGCGGTGTTGGCCGTCGAATGGCGCTAGCTGCGCAGCATTTGTGCACCGCCGCCGTCAGTGTCAGCCAGTTTGCCGTGGCATACGGAGCTCCATCGCAGTCTTTAACACTGGTAGCATGCCGCGACAGCGTGGACGTGAACCGTATGTGCAGTTGACGGACTTTGAGCGAGGGCGTATAGTGGGCATGCGGGAGGCCGGGTGGACGTACCGCCGAATTGCTCAACACGTGGGGCGTGAGGTCTCCACAGTACATCGATGTTGTCGCCAGTGGTCGGCGGAAGGTGCACGTGCCCGTCGACCTGGGACCGGACCGCAGCGACGCACGGATGCACGCCAAGACCGTAGGATCCTACGCAGTGCCATAGGGGACCGCACCGCCACTTCCCAGCAAATTAGGGACACTGTTGCTCCTGGGGTATCGGCGAGGACCATTCGCAACCGTCTCCATGAAGCTGGGCTACGGTCCCGCACACCGTTAGGCCGTCTTCCGCTCACGCCCCAACATCGTGCAGCCCGCCTCCAGTGGTGTCGCGACAGGCGTGAATGGAGGGACGAATGGAGACGTGTCGTCTTCAGCGATGAGAGTCGCTTCTGCCTTGGTGCCAATGATGGTCGTATGCGTGTTTGGCGCCGTGCAGGTGAGCGCCACAATCAGGACTGCATACGACCGAGGCACACAGGGCCAACACCCGGCATCATGGTGTGGGGAGCGATCTCCTACACTGGCCGTACACCACTGGTGATCGTCGAGGGGACACTGAATAGTGCACGGTACATCCAAACCGTCATCGAACCCATCGTTCTACCATTCCTAGACCGGCAAGGGAACTTGCTGTTCCAACAGGACAATGCACGTCCGGATGTATCCCGTGCCACCCAACGTGCTCTAGAAGGTGTAAGTCAACTACCCTGGCCAGCAAGATCTCCGGATCTGTCCCCCATTGAGCGTGTTTTTGACTGGATGTAGCGTCGTCTCACGCGGTCTGCACGTCCAGCACGAATGCTGGTCCAACTGAGGCGCCAGGTGGAAATGGCATGGCAAGCCGTTCCACAGGACTACATCCAGCATCTCTACGATCGTCTCCATGGGAGAATAGCAGCCTGCATTGCTGCGAAAGGTGGATATACACTGTACAAGTGCCGACATTGTGCATGCTCTGTTGCCTGTGTCTATGTGCCTGTGGTTCTGTCAGTGTGATCATGTGATGTATCTGACCTCAGGAATGTGTCAATAAAGTTTCCCCTTCCTGGGACAATGAATTCACGGTGTTCTTATTTCAATTTCCAGGAGTGTAGTTCAGTAATTGTCACCCTGTATATCTGAGAGAATGTAAGTCTCAGGAAGACAGTAATTTTTCTTACAAGAATGATGCGGAGCACAGGACTACGGTGCAGCACAGCGCTACACCGGGCGCTGCCTGCTGGCGGGCGCTTTCCCTCAATTCGGCCGACACGAGCAGCCGGAGCAGGCGCATGACGCGGGCGCGTGTTTCTCGGAAACAAGGGGGCGGGCCGTTCGACCCACTTGTTGCTCGCGGCGTGCTTCGGCAGCTGCGAGCGGCGTCGTATTCGACGCCGCGCTAGGCGCGTGCCTTCCATATCACAAGCAGTGCGTGCTGAGGGTGGTTGGGGTGGCGAAGGGGTTCGTAGGTAATAGAGTAAAAATGCATTGGGCCGGACTCCCTGAAGCCAAAAATCTGTGTCAGCTTGAGTGACCAAAGACTTACTTTCTAGGTTATGGAGCCACCAGTTATTGTATCTGAACAACGCTTAATGGGCATTCTGAGAGATAGCTGAAAATTTCTTCGTCAATGAACAACCGACGTACACCCCATTAAGGTTATTCGGTTTCATCGTTGAGAGGATACTGTCCATGACCATTCTCAGAGGTCTGCAAAGAGCCCATATACGTCTATTATGTTTTTATACCTAACACACTTTTAAAACACAAATATCCTTAGATTTGGGAATGGATGGCAAATAGAGGCAGCGAGACCTGGTAACTAGCGAGCTGTTCAGATAATGTGTTTTCTCGTGGGGCGGTTACAGCATGCTGATGAAACATGTCGGTTGTTAAATATCTGTGGTAAGGTGTATTCCGCTGCTTCGTCACAAGCTGCCACATAGTCGCGAATCGAGCAGTGACCCGAATATAGAATATATTTCCTTTACTTTATGTCTATGATCACAAATTTTTTTTGTCATCAGGCTACCGGTGTCGATTTATAAAGACCATCTTCAGGTCTGTTTTATAAAATCATGTCCTAATATACTGGAGCCACAGTGGCATCGTCAAATGTCAAACGCAAAATCAGCGCCAGCATCGTCAAATATACACTACTGGTCATTAAAATTGCTACACGACGAAGATGGCGTGCTACAGACGCGAAATTTAACCGACAGGAAGAAGATACTGTGATTTGCAAATGATTATCTTTTCAGAGCATTCACACAAGGTTGGCACCGGTGGCGACACCTACAACGTGCTGACATGAGGAAAGTTTCCCACCGATTTCTCGTACACAAACAGCAGTTGACCGGAGTTGTCTGGTGAAACGTTGTTGTGATGCCTCGTGTAAGCAGAAGAAATGCCTACCGTCACGTTTCCGACTTTGATAAACGTCGGATTGTAGCCTATCGCGATTGCGGTTTATCGTATCGCGACATTGCTGATCGCGTTGGTCTAGATCCACTGACCGTTAGCAGAATATGGAATCGTTGGGTTCAGGAGGTTAATATGGAACGCCGTGCTGGATCCCAACGGCCTCGTATCACTAGCAGTCGAGATGACAGGCATCTTATCTGCATGGCTGTAACGGATCGTGCAGCCACGTATCGATCCCTGTGAAAGGTATGTGCTGAGATTCGATCAGGCTAGAGCCAGTGAAAAATGTCGATAGTTCCCAACCGCAAGGTTGGACGAGTAGTACATCTTCGAGTAGTAAGATCTTTGACAGCTAACAGAGCTAGGGGCACGCGGTAAAAGTTTGAGTGGTGGTGAGGAGATGCGCACAGACAGCAGACGTGTTTCGAGTCGGAGCTAGATGCCTGCAGGAGGCAGCCGGGTCGTGACAGCATCAAAGTAAGAATTAGCGCTACGCACATAATAAGCTATATACTGAGCGAAACTCGGCACATACCTGGGGAAACTAGAAAGAATAATTAATAAAATAGGTTTTCTTTGCTTAAATAATGTCTAAAAGCTAGATAGAAGTCCCATTGTTGATGCAATAATCGTTTTGTGAAACTTTCTCGTAAATCCATGCTATAGAAATTTTTTTTAAATTTTTCACATGTGCCTTAAAAGTTTGAACAATAAATATTTTTTAGATAAAATTAGAGTTTCATCTCACACCTTATGTCGTTCTCCGCATCCTGTGCTGGCATTAAACCAAAAGGTACATTAAAGTAAAGTTCTCATGAGTAAAGCTAATAATTTCATTTATCAGAGTAAAATAATCTATATGCCATTGCACAGTTGGCAAATTATTCACATCAGGACAGAATTTTTATTAAGTAACAAACAGGGCCAAAATGAGTAAAGTTATCTAGAATGACAATTTTATGCCATTGCACTACGGCTGAGTTGAATATATGTTTTATTATCGGCTAAACGGGAAGGAGTGCACGAGCTAAGTCCACAGACGCAGTCAGATGCAGGTTGGTGACTTTCATTTATTTTTACCATTAAACTTTCATGCAGTCAGATGTGTATTTTGAGTATTAATTTTCCAACAATATTTTCATGCAGTCAGATAAAGTTCAGCTCAGTTAAATACGCAGTCAGATGCAAGTTTTATTAAAGACTAAAGCAGTCACATGCAGTTCAGTCTAGTTTAAATAGAGAATTTTTATTAGCAACAGATGGGGACGTTTGCAAGACAACAACCATCTGCATGAATAGTTCGATGACGTTTGCAGCAGCATGGACCATCAGCTCGTAGACCATGGCTGCGGTTACCCTTGACGCTGCATCACAGACAGGAGCGCCTGCGATGGTGTACTCAACGACGAACCTGGGTGCACGAAAGATTAAACGTCATTTTTTTGGATGAGTCCAGGTTCTGTTTACAGCGTCATGATGGTCGCATCCGTGTTTGGCGACATCGCGGTGAACGCACATTGGAAGCGTGTATTCGTCAACGCCATACTGGCGTATCACCCGGCGTGACGGTATGGGGTGCCATTGCTTACACGTCTCGGTCACCTCTTGTTCGCATTGACGACACTTTGAACAGTGGACGTTGCATTTCAGATGTGGTACGACCCGTGCCTCTACCCATCATTCGATCCCTGCGAAACCCTACATTTCAGCAGGATAATGCACGACCGCATGTTGCAGGTCATGTACGGGCCTTTCTGGATACAGAAAATGTTCGACTGCTACCCTGGCCAGCACATTCTCCAGATCTCTCACCAACTGAAATCGTCTGGTCAATGGTGGCCAAGCAGCTGGCTTGTCACAATACGCCAGTCACTACTCTTGATGAACTGTCGTATCGTGTTGAAGCTGCATGGGCAGCTGTACCTGTACACGCCATCCGAGCTCTGATTGACTCAATGCCCAGGCGTATCAAGGCCGTTATTACGGCCAGAGGTGGTTGTTCTGGGTACTGATTTCTCAAGATCTATGCACCCAAATTGCGTGTAAATGTAATCACATGTCAGCTCCAGCATAATATATTTGTCCAATGAATACCCGTTTATCATCTGCATTTCCTGTTGGTGTAACAATTTTAATGGCCAGTAGTGTACGTGTGACCTGTGCCAAGTAGGACTAACAGGGGATGTTGAAAGTACATAGATAAGGGAAGCACGAATTGTCACAGATTTTTTGATCCGTTGGAGAGAGACTCAGAGATGCTGAAGTTTCTGAACTTGCAGACACTTGAAACAGACGCGAGTCATCCCGAGGAAGCCTACTTACAAAGTTTCAATATCCGGCTTAGTAACGAATCTAGAATATGCTGCTACCCCTACGAACTGAGAATAGGATTAGTATAATTACAGGAAGCACATAGGTATTTAAACACTCTTCCCGCGTTCCTTGTCTGAATGGAACGGGATAAAGCACTAATAAGTGGTAAAATGTCACGCTCCCTCTGCCATGTACTTCACAGTGGTTTGCAGAGTATGAATGTAGATCTAGATGTAGGTAACGTGAACGACGTCCTGTCATTGATTATACAGTCGCCGAAATCGTCGCAGAGGTCCACTGATCCATAAACACTAAACAGTCGTCCAGAATCCATTGTTATTGGTCGGAAGACGGTGGAAGTCTCCCACATTCATAGTGTTTAGCTGAATGTAGGGAACTCCGACGGTGTGCCTTAGGAAAACTAGGAGGATCAAAAGATATTTTTTAATTTATTGGCATTCGGAACGTGCCCATACAGCTATGTCGATATTAGAAATGTAATATTATAGTTTGTTTTGACAATACAAAGCAGAAAATAGTTTAAACCGTATCCTGGCACGAAACTACATAGAATTAGCAAAGGACTGATCCCATATAAACCGAGTTTTACTAATGGTGATTAATGAAACGAGTAGGATCCAAAGTTAGAGCACAGCACCGTACTCATGAAGCTTCCCCAACTACTCCAATCGCCCTGCTGTCAGGAGAGCTGTCGCTAGAAAAAGTCATCTATTTTTGACTGACTCTGTGATAGCGTATTGTATTGTATGTTAACCGGGGGGTCTAGAAACGACGGAGAAGTTCCGTCCCCGCCGCAACCGTAGTGGTCCACAGCCCCACGACGACTACCGCAGTCCACTTCACCCCTCCGCCGCCCCACACCGAACCACTCGTTCAGGGTTATTGTGCGGTTCGGCCCCCAGTGAAACCCCCCCCCCCCCCCCCCCAGGGAACGTCTCCCACCAGACGAGTGTAGCCCCTATGTTTGCGTGGTAGAGTAATGGTGGTATATGCATTCGTGGAGAACGTCTTTGCACAGCAATCGCCGCCATAGTGTAGCTGAGGCGGAATAAGGGGAACCAGCCCGCATTCGCCGAGACAGATGGAAAACCGCCTAAATACCATCTGCAGACTGGCCGGTTCACCGGACCTCGACACAAGTCCGCCGGGCGGATTCGTGCCGGGGACCAGGCGCTCCTTCCCTATCTGGAAAGCCGTGCATTAGGCCGTGCGGCTAACCGGGCGTGCTCCTGTGATAGTGTACTTAACCTGTGCTGGATTCTGAAGAACCTGAGGAATTTGCACCTAACAAACATGCCACAGCTCTGCAACTTTGAAAGTTCAATATCACATTGACAAAAGTAACGCTTTTGTCAAAAATTATTTCTTTCTCGAGGCCACAATTTACACTTGGGGATCACCAGGTAAGAGGAATAAACTTCCGACAAAGGCTTCACATTGTCCATGAGTCCATGAAGATTAGGAATGCATGCAGGTAATCATATGCCTAATGTCTTGTATGGACAGATTTGTAAAACGGTGACTGGGGCATTTATCTTTGAAGAGAAGACCCTCATCAAAACATGAAGTATCATCGCCCTCACTTCAGATGTGCCACAAATGCCTACATTAAAAAAAACCTCATTTAATGTAGAGCTACGTTTATTTTATCGGTTCCAGTTGAATTTCTGTTTTTAATCTCACTTAGGAACTTCTCAACCTTCTCCACTGTAATAGGGCCAGCTTCTCTAGATTCGTCTTCTTCTTCATCATCTTGATATTGCAAGAAAAAGAAAACGACATTCAACGCGCACCGAAACAACTGAGTTATCTTTGTAACAATACCATGTTGATATTTATAAAATCAAGACCAAAGTGACAGTTTTCTGGGTCAAAGATCCGGTTCGGTCCAAAGACGCTGTGGATAATGTAATTTTCGACCTTGAATTACTTGGGGTAGCACCATTCACATTGCATTTAAAAATAAGGCGAGACAAGAAAAATTTTCTAGAACTATGGCACTTCCAACGTTTCTTGATAGGAATGTATGCTGGGTACCTACAAAAAGAACGTTAGGTAAAGTAAAAGGTGCAGAAATGAAGTTGCTAAGAAAAACAATATGTTACTCAAGAAGAGATCACACAAAAAATGAAACGGTGCGACAAGAACTAAAACCTATTGCCTAGAGCCTATTGAAAGTAGAATAACCAAATACCGCGACACTTGGTACAACCACGTACAAAGACTGGACACTATACAACTTACGAAACTAGTCTTAGCTTATAAACCGTCAGACGGAACAGCCTCAACGCCTAATCTATGAAATGTAGAAGACGAGTGAGGTCATACTACACAAAGAGTTTTCATCATTGAAGAGTACACAGACAACCATAGCCTCCAAGGAGTTGCAATTCAGACGAATATATCACCTGAAAACCAAAATTTGAGAAGTACAAGTGTCATGCAGTTCTGTTAAGAACAGGAACAAACTTCCACAACGAGATCGTTTGCATGGCCATCGTCCGCAGCAAACACAGAAGTATTTGTTTTGTTGCATTGTATTTTATTTTCCAGACGCGTTTCGCCGTTTTTCACTTTGAGGCATCACCAGTGGGATCTATAATGATACAATGATCAATTTCAGTGTAACGCTTGTGATACCAGATACGTAGGACAAAATGGCAGAACATATGATGTCAGACAAAGAACACATGGTAGCCTGGAAGTATGGGACAAGCCACTCCGCCTTTGCAGAACACAATCACAAATCAACCACCAGAGAATAATACATGAAAATAATTAGAATCAACAATCAAAAACGCCTCCTAATCATTCAAGAAAATTACCTCATGCAGAAAAACAAAGCAAAATCGAAGACCCTGTGCATGATCAAGTACATATACCAAATAACTCATTGTTTACACTAACAGATAAAATAATAGAGTAACACTACAAGAGGACTATTATCCTAATAATAATAATTATATAATGATAATAATAATTCTCCCAACCTCCTTTCCACTCATTTGCTCATGGATCTCGCCGCAAAACATTAAAACTAAAACTTAAATCAAAGAATAATATACAGAAGAATGGAAAAGAAATTTGAGGATGCACTAGATGACGATCAGTTTTACTTTAGCAAAGGCAAAGGCACGAGAGAGGCATTTCTGCAATGACCAAATAAAAATCAAGATCATAGGATTTGTCGACTTGGAAAAAGCGTTCGACAATTTAAAATGGTGCAAGATGTTCGAAATTCTGAAAAAAATAGGGGTAAGTTATAGGGATAGACGGATCATATACAACACGTACAACAGCCAAGAGGGAATAGTTAGAGTGGACGACAAAGAACAAAGTGCTCATATTAAAATGGGTGTAAGACAAGGATGTAGCCATTCGCCCCTACTATTCAATCTGTTCAAATTGTTCAAATGGCTCTGAGCACTATGGGACTTAACATCTATGGTCATCTGTCCCCTAGAACTTAGAACTACTTAAACCTAACTAACCTAAGGACATCACCCAACACCCAGTCATCAGGAGGCAGAGAAAATCCCTGACCCCGCCGGGAACCGAACCCGGGAACCCGGGCGTGAGAAGCGAGAACGCTACCGCACGACCACGAGCTGCGGACTTCAAGCTGTACATCGAGGAAGCAATGATAGAAATAAAGGAAAGGTTCAGGAGAGGAATTAAAATTCAACGTGAAAGGATATCAAAGATACGATTCGCTGATGACATTGCTATCCTGAGTGAAAGTGAAGAAAAATTACATGATCTGCTGAACAGTCTAATGAGTTAACAGTATGGTTTGAGAGTAAATCAAAGAAAGACGAAAGTAATGAGAAGCATTAGAAATGAGAACAGCGAGAAACTTAACATCTTGATTGATGGTCACGAAGTGGATGAAGTTAAGGAATTCTGCTACCTAGGCAGTAAAATAACCAATGACGGATGGAGCAAGGAGGACATCAAAAATAGACTAGCTATGGCAAAAGAGCCATTCCTGGCCAAGAGAAGTCTACTAATATCAAATATCGGCCTTAATTTGAGAAAGAAATTTCTGAGAACGTGTAACGCCGGAAATGCGTATCCTCCTATTTCCATCTATTGCACTGCAATTTTTTTTCCTTATTTTATTACCTGAAGATATGACATTTCTGTGTCTTTATATATTGTAATTGTTTTACTGTTTATATATATATATATATATATATATATATATATATATATATATATATGCATTTATGTTGGTTTGTTTTGTGAATATTATTTGTATTTATACGCTGGGTCTGGCCTAGGGAAAACTATGCTATCGAACGAATACATCGATAGGTCGTATGAAGAACAAAAGTGTTTAGGATCTTTGGTAGTGTTAACTCTGTCGCGTGGAGCGCGGGCAGAGGGAAAGTCTGGCTGGGGTGGTGCAGTGGAGCAGGTGTGTTGTGTGAAGCTCCCGCGAGTTGCCGCGCTTTCGGGGTTTGGCAGCATGTAATTGCGCTCGACTTGCGATGATAGTTTCTGACATGGTGTCGCGGACGGGAAGCATTAGCTGGCGCACATCAAGAGCCCGTTTCGTCTGGTGACCGTGTCGAGAAGAAGGTGCGCCAACATCCAGCTTCTGCAACAGCGACGGCCGACAATGAGTGACTGTCGCCACCTCCTCGATCGACGGCTTCAAACCTTCAATCAGCCAACAAGGAAGACTGAAAGCACGTAAAGTTTTTTAATTGTATGGCAGACCTCAGCTTTCCAAACTTTTAAAATTGTTGCATCACAAAATTACAGCAACTTAGCATGAACCTTTGTTGCTCATTGTCCCAATTGCATTACCAAGCAGGGTCCCTTCCTTTTCCGAAATGAGCCCGAGTGTCGTTGAAATTCAAACGCCAGCATCATTCGATTTCACTGCTTTAATTTCAAAGTTCAGTTAAGGTATTAATAGCTGGCTACAATATTCAGATTGCACAAGCACAAATTAAGAGTGCGAGTTTTGTTACCATATTTTAGTTACCTGTGACTGCAGCTCAGCTTGGTACGTACTAAATTTTACTATTGTTAATTGTTCAGAATCATTTAGTTCAAGTTCAAAGTTAAATCTCTTATTTCTAAATTGCGTAGATTCAAGTAGCTTTTGAAATGATTGTTGAGGTAGTCCAAGACTAACCGTATTTTACTGAATTTCGATGTGCTTCAGAAAGAAAGCTCACTATTAACTTCAGTCACTAAATTAACTTTCGATTTTCCGGTTTTATTAATTCTTTTGCTAAATTAAGTCAGAGTGTAGCGAAATTTATTACTTCTGACAAACTTTCAGTTTTCACACTACACGTGTCAACCTTCAGTTGCCACGCTTCTGGTGCTAATTATATGTGTAATAACCTTTTTTTTTCAGTTACTATAGTAATTGTCCTTAGGACTGGCGACCATAATTTCCCCCAAATCTCAAATATCTAATTACCGCTAGTTAACTGTTAACGTAACGGCCGCACATTTACTTTCTTTATTAACTTTACCCCTTTTCAAAATTAATTTCCACCAGTTTCATATGCATTTTTCCTTTCATTTAGATGTAACCCTTTCCTCCCTCTTTACCGATAAATTGACTTCGGTGACGATTGCTTTTCCCAAATTTCCACTAGGTACACGCGGTTTAATTTTTCACTGTCATTAAGGTCGATAAGTGAGGGGGAGGTTACAAACGTACATGTGAAGTACAGCATGGACTGTGGGAAAAGAAAGAGAATCGAAGCATTTGAGATGTGGTGCTACTGACGAATGTTGAAAATTAGGTGGACTGATAAGGAAAGGAATGAGGAGGTTCTACGCAGAATCGGAGAGGAAAGGAATATGTGGAAAACGCTGATAAGGAGAAGGGACAGGATGATAGGACATCTGTTAAGACATGAGGGAATGATTTCCATGGTACTAGAGGGAGCTGCAGAGGACCAAAACTCTAGACAGAGATTGGAATACAGGTTGCGAGTGCTACTCTGAGATGAAGAGGTTGGCACAGGAGAGGAATTCGTGGCGGGCCGCATCGAACCAGTCAGAAGACTGACGACCAAAAAAAAAAAAAAGAAAAACAATTTCTATATATGTACACTTTCTCCCTCTCACACACCGAGCGAGGTGGCGCAGTGGTTAGACACTGGACTCGCATTCGGGAGGAGGACGGTTCAATGCCGCGTCCGGCCATCCTGATTGAGGTTTTCCGTGATTTCCCTAAATCGATCCAGGCAAATGCCGCGATGGTTCCTCTGAAATGGCACGGCCGACTTCCTTCCCCGTCCTTCCCTAATCCGATGAGACCGATGACCTCGATGTCTCGTCTCCTTTCCCAAAGAACCCAACCCAACCCAACCCCTCTCATACACTCCCCCCCCCCCCCCCACACACACACACAGACAGAAAGAGAGAGAGAGAGAGAGAGAGAGAGAGAGATATAAACATAACAGAAATGAACAGACGTTAGTTTACAGCATACACTTCGTTAGTTTGGCAACATTTACATGAACGTAAACAACCAAACAGGATGAGATACACAGTGAACCCAAAGTACTTACGTCTATATTAGTGTTATGTTTGTACTAATACAGACATAACAAACGGCGGACAGTGCATCAAAACAGTAAGTGCAAACAAAATGAGAAGTGCGAAGAAAAATGTTCGAAACACAAAAAAACGTGCTTATGTTTCGTCAATAGAGCGGTACTGCGACCTCCATGACCCGGGATGAGGAGAAATACCGATGCCAACTAAAAATAGAAAGCAAAAATGTATCATAACTGTATTGTTACAGATCCCACTGATGATGCCTTGAAGTGAAAAAAGGCGAAACGAGTCTGAGAAAATAAAATACAGTGCAGAGAGAGAAAGCGTTTTTATTTACAAAACAAACAAAACTTTCACAACTTTAGCGGCTTCATACTTACTACAGTATAAAACTAGCGCTCTCAGCATTATCAGTATTTTACGTGGCTCTAATGTAGTGAACATAGGACTAGAGACTTCGGCAGTGTGAGCGTGTAAATTTATAGAGGACAACATACGTAATTTGTCGTTGTTAGAAGCTATGGTCAGGTTGTGAACGACGTCTTTTCCTCACTGGACTGTTTATTCTAGCCAGTCAGGCCGCAAACCATCAACGTGGCCTGAGCCTGAGGAATGCGAATGGATTTTACCCTTGGTTAAACGAAGCTTGTAATTCTTTTTAGAATGTCTTGCTGCTGAATCCCCCCTAGTCGACAGAGATGGGGAGTTTGTGATCGCTAGGCAACAGTCAAACAAATCGTATTAATGGGTTTTTATTACAGAAGGAAAAAACTGCAATACTTAACTTTGTGTTAAACAGATGTGCCGCAAGCAATGGGCGACAAACAAAATAAGAAATCTTTTCAGTATAACAGTTCTAAGTTTGAGCTACATAGAATGAACTTAGATGTTTCTATTCATGCCGCTGGTCTTGAAGCTTCTCGTAGAACTGGGCCGCGGCGCTTATGTTCTCTTCGCATCGAGGCCGTTGTCGTCGTGGAGGAAGGTCGGTCAGCATGCAATTGGCCGACGTCTTGTTCACAGCCCTCTCTGCTCTCTCGTTCGCAAATGGCGTGCCAGCGCTTGACTTTACAGCGTGACGTTTGCCATTTTCGAGACTTGTAGTTTTCACTGCACTGTATTGTTCGAAAGTTAGCTGAAACATTTGGAAATAACTAAATGGAAAAACAAAAACACATTTGGTGTATTTACTTTAGAGGGTCATGACCCGCTCTTGGATCCGCGCCTGATCACAACGTAGCTAAACATACTGACAAATTACGCCTTTTCACAGCCTGCACACACAGCGGTAATTCGTCCCAATGCCCGTTGGAGCAATTCCTGAACTATGGATGCAACGAGGCAAGATGTAGGTCATCACATTACGCGGAAATATTTCCCCCCCCCCCTCCGCCCCTACCCCGCCCAATTTCCTTCTCGTGGGATTACGTCAAGTATCACGGTTACGACATTTAAGTGCTTCACCTTCTGAACGTCAAGCACCATTGTTGAATATCATCATTCGAGAGGTGTTGGCGTGGATATGGTAAGAAATTTATAATAGAATGGGTGGATCTTGGTGCAGTGTAAGTCAAAAGGACGATGGAATGTTGGAAGATCACTCATCAGATGAGACAATTTCCCTTGACGAAAGAGGAGGTCTACAGGCCTAAACCTTAAAAATGTTCGTGGTCTCGCGGCCGCGTTCTCACTTCCCGAATACGAGGTCCCGGGTTCGTTTACCGGCGGGGTCAGGGATTTTCACCTGCCTCGATATGACTGGGTGTTTGTGCTGCCCTCATCATTTCATCATCATTCTTGAAAGTGGCGACATTGGAATGAGCAAAGGTTGGGAATTTGTATGGGCGCTGATAACCGCGCAGTTGAGCGCCCCATAAACCAAACATCATCATCATCCTTAAAAATGTTGATGATAATGAATAGGCAATCTTCATGCTAACAAAGGAATCCATGCTGAAATGGTGTGATTACTCGTGGAAATCAAACTTCCGATTATTACAAGTTGTGTCTGAGCTGCATGCTAATATTTTCATTAGATTGATACCGGAACGCCATGAAATTTGGACCTTACGAGCCAGGCTCTCTGTAGCTATGAATAAACAGCAAAAATTTCATACTCTAAATTTCTTCATTTGAAGAACTTGTGACCAGCAAGACGTCGAACAAATACACGAGCTGCTCAGTTCGTTACTTCATCACCAGCTATTCAATGCCTGACTTCGTAATTTATTACTCAGCGTTGTTCCATGATGCAGTTTTTGAAACTTATATTCACCTAGGAGAACAATACCAATTACCTGGATAAGAAATTATCAGAACGTTATTCCACAGTACCTCGGTCCCTTGGGAATCACACTGGCACGGAAATGTCTTATAAGACCGTTTGTAGTCCACTGTTTACATAAAAGCTGGATAACTGAAATTCATTACATGTGGCCCTATACAGTGACGTAAGCCAAGGCAATGAAGTCGTGCGTACGTACCAATCTTTTGATGCAATCACCGCAGTAGTGGGGCAGGACGTGGAGATGTGACGGGATGTCTGAAAAGAGCTATCGTGCTTGAACGTGCCCCAGATCACTCCGTGAATGGAGCTTCCCGGTTTGCTAGTGTACTAATTCGGTCTGTCCAACGTTTGTGCTAAGAATTTCGTACCTTTAGCAGGCACGTAACGCGGTGTAAGAAGAGTGGTCGTAAAAAGATCCGGCAGTCCTGTCTTTCACGAAGACAACAGCCATGTTTAGAAGACTCCACACACACACACACACACACACACACACACACACACACACACACGTCCCTTGTTTGATGAACTTTCGGGCAGCTATTCGCCTGCTCCGCTACATCACACACAGGATCTTACTCTCATAGAAAATATCTGGGTCTGTTTGGAACGACTGGTGAACTGCATTCCCGCATATTACGATGGCGAGTCAAATGAAAACCTTAAATTTTTTAAAAATATTATTTATTGTGCAGAAGTGTTACACAGCTGTATCACTTTTCAACATAATCTCTCCCACGCTCAATGCAAGTCCTCCATCGCTTACAAAGTGCATAAATTCCTTTAGAAAAAAATTCTTTTGGTAGTCCGCGCAACCATTCATGCACCGCGTGGCGTACCTCTTCATCAGAACGGAACTTCTATCCTCCCATTGCGTCTGTGAGTGGTCCAAACATATGGAAATCACTTGGGGCAAGGTCTGATGAGTATGGTGGTGCAGGAAGACACTCAAAATGCATGTCTGTGATTGTTGCAACTGTTGTACGGGTAGTGTGGGGCCATGCATTGTCATGTTGCAAAAGGACACCTGTAGACAGCAATCCACGTCGCTTTGATTTGATTGCAGGTCGCAGATGATTTTTAAGGAGATCTGTGTATGATGCACTGGTGACAGTAGTCCCCCTAGGTATGCAATGCTCCAAAATGACGACTTTTTCGTCAGAAAAGAAAGTCAGCATAACCTTCATTGCTGATGGTTCTGAACGAAACTTCCTTGGTTTTGGTGATGAGGAATGGCGCCATTCCTTGCTCGCTCTCTTCGTTTCCGGTTGGTGGAAGTGAACCCAGGTTTCGTCCCCAGTAACTATTCTTGCAAGGAAGCCATCACCTTCTCGTTCAAAGCGCCGCAGAAGTTCTTCACAAGCATCAACACGTCATTCTCTCATTTCAGGAGTCAGCTGCCATGGCGCCCATCCTGCAGACACTTTGTGAAACTGGAGCACATCATGCACAATGTGGTGTAATGACCCATGACTAATCTGTAAACATGCTGCAGTGTCATTCAGCGTCACTCGGCGGGGTTCCTTCACTATGGCTTCAACTGCTGCAATGTTCTGTGGAGTCACAACTCGTTGTGCCTGACTTGGACGAGGAGTATCTTCCACTGAAGTCACACCATTTGCGAACTTCCTACTCTATTCATAGACATGGTGCTGTGACAAACATGCATCACCGTACTGAACCTTCATTCGTCGATGAATTTCAATAGGTTTCACACCTTCACTACGCAAAAACCGAATAACAGAGCGCTTTTCTTCCCTGGTGCAAGTCTCAAGTGTGTCGTCTATCTTTATACTGATACTGCGACGGTATGTGTGCATCTGCACTATGCTGCCACCTACAGCCCTCTCTGCACGCTGTTTGTAGCACGCTTACCAACTTACAGGATAACTAAATTTCGATTTGTTATTACAAATTTAAGGTTTTCATTTGACTCACCCTCGTGGTACCTCTATGGGATCTACTCATCAACGAAAAGATATGATCGTATGGCATTATTGGTCGGGAGACCCATCACGCGACCGAGCAAGGTGGCACAGTGGCTAGCACACTGGAGGCGCATTCCGAAGGACGACGGTTTAAATCCGTCTCCGGCCATTCTGATTTAGGTTTTCCGTGATTTCCGTAAATCGTTTCAGGCAAATGCCGGGATGATTCCTTTGAAAGGGCACGGCCGATTTCCTTCCTCCTGAATCCGAGCTTGTGCTCCGTCTCTAATGACCTTGTTATCGACGGGACGTTAAACACTAATCTCCTCCTCCTTCATCCCACCGGGCGCCGTTCGGCCGCACAGTGCAAGTCTTTTTATTTGACGCCACTTCAGCGACTTGAGCGTCGATGGTGATGATGAAATGATGACAAGGTTAACACAACACCTGTCCCCGAACGAATAAAAATCTCCGACCCAGAGGCGGACCATGACTGGTTTCAACCGGATACAGCATACCTAACGCACTATCTCTATCACATAAAACTTGTTGTAGGAAAGGCATACAACATGACGAGATTCATCGCAAAATTCACGTACTAAGAAAATAACAAAACCTTCAACTCACCGAGTCTTCAATGCTACTCCCAAAGTCTGGGATTGTTACCAGGTAAAAATACTGGACAAAATAGAGAACATCCATGAAAGAGGAGCATATTACGTGGCAGCACCACTTGTAAATGAAACAGAAAAATGGGACTTGATGGTTGTATCACAAATATTTTCCATTCCACCTACCAAGATAGCTTGTGGAGTATACATGTGGACGTAGATGCACATATGTAATAAACCAAAACAATGAGGGAAGGTTTGTCGGAAAAAATTTCGCCAGGCACTTTTCAAAATTGGGTTGCCATACGTGTACTGCGAGATCAGACCATCTGTAACAAGAAGATGACGCGTTATAGTGACTCCTTTGCGCTCCCCGTGATTAGCGAGCCATTTGAGAATAGTTCGAGAAATGCGTGGGAAGATATCCGCTGAGTGTTACGCGTTATCTCTTATCTCGTTACTCCAGCGCGGATGTCACGTGGATTAGGTCTGGCAAATACTGATAAAACAGCAGCTGTCAAGGCTAACAGATAGGTGAGAACGTAGGCTGAGAAACCACTAACTAAAAATAAATTTGGAGAGGTCATTTCTATAGCGAGCGACGGTGCATGGACAATATTCAGCGCAGGAAGCCTCTGTACGGAATCGAGTGTCACTCCGCAGAACGTAGCTTCAATAAGATGAAAGAATTACTATTAATGCATAAAGCTTCAAGAGATAAACACTCACAGCCAGAGGCACTTTACTCTGATTGACAATTCCTAAGGAACAACTGACACTTGCGAAGGAATAACTGCTAATTGCTACGGATCAACCGACAATTGCTACGGAAGACGCGGCCAATGATAGCAAAAGGGAATGTAGAGGGCGGGAGGTGTTAATTTCAGCGAAGCCTGTGCACGAAAGCTCTGTCTGCATTCGACAGTTCATACAGTATTGGACGTAGGTTGCTGTGGAACAGATCAGTGCGATATTCCGTGTGGTGCAGCAACATGTCTGCAAGACATCTCTTTAAGTGCTTACAATCGTAGACGAGCAGTTGGACAGCTCGTATTCGGTCAATGTCACTGTTGTGGGAACAGTAATGACTGGTTCCTGAACCGGCATCTCACGATTAAAAAAGGCCGCTGAAGGAGGAATTGGACCACGACACCTCAACAGGAACGATACGTAGCTTCAGAACTTGCAACAGTCATCAGTACACGTTTCTGTGCCAAAACCATTTCGCGGCGGTTACATCTTACTGGCAGGTATGCTCGAAAGCCTATTAAATGCATCCTACTTCAACCAATACATCGTCGGGAAAGAGATCGTTGGTGTAGAGAGCATACTGGTTGGGGTCAGCAGCAGTGGTCCAGAGTGATGTTCTCCTTCGAATCCCGGTTCACTGTGGCAAGCGATTGTGACCATCAGTTAGTGTGGAGGGAGAGGGGAACACGTTGTACACCACAGAATTTTTTGAGGTATGGCCTAGGCGTTACGGTGTGGGCAAGCATTATGCACAATGGCTGAACACCGCTCCATATCTTTCGCGAGGTACCATTACAGCACAGTGGTACTGCAAGGAGGTTATTCTGTATCGTATCCGTCTATTTAAAGGTGCGGTTGGTCCTGAATTTCTGTTTATGGACGACAGTGCTTGCCCACACAGAACCGCAGTGCTGTTGGACCCTCTGGAAAGTGAAGGTATTGAACGTATGGAATGGCCTGTGTACTCCTCGGACCTCGACCCTATACAGCATGCCTGGAATGCTCTTGTCAGATGTGTGTCTCAATAAACATCCCCTTCCTGAGCCGTGCAGTAACTGAAAACCACCTTTATAGTATCCCCCAAAGACTTATCAACAGTTTGGTAACCAGCATAATAACAGGTGCAAAATATGCATTAGTGTCCGAGGAGGACATATTACTTAAGGGAGGTCATATTACTTACTGAGAGCCCAATATCAACCTTTACCTTGGGAGCCTGACCTGTGCCAAATACGAACGTTATTAATGTCTATTATCAGGCTTTTCCATGTGGCGAAATCCGCACCATTTCTTTTTACAAATATAAGACTCTACAACTATTAAGAATGTACTGTGTTTCATGTCGTCCACTATTGCTTGTGATTATTCTTGTCTGTGTTCCTTAGCAATTGTCAAAAAAAAAAAAAAAATTCTAATGGCTCTGAGCACTATGGGACTTAACTTCTAAGGTCTTCAGTCCCCTAGATCTTAGAACTACTTAAACCTAACTAACCTAAGGACATTACACACATCCATGCCCGAGGCAGGATTCGAACCTGCGACCGTAGCGGTCTTGCGGTTCCAGACTGCAGCGCCTTTAACCGCACGGCCACTTCGGCCGGCTAAACGGCTCAGAAAACTAAGGCAATCGTTGCCGAAGTAATAGCTGATTTGCGGAGAAAGTATACAAATTTGTTTTACATACAACTTACTGCATCTTCTTAAGTAAATTCTGAACGACTGTTGTAAATTAGTGCCAATCGCAGACGATAGAGACAAGGAAAAATACCAAGAAATTTTGAATAGCCCACAGAAAACCAATGAAGTTATTTCTAAATTCAGTCGCCAGTCCAAATGGACAAAAACTCTGTTCATTAACTACCTAGTCACATAACAGAAATGTATTATGTAACTTATCTGAAAAATGTGTGCTAACGAAATAGTTAACGAGCGTAACGAAAATAATTGCTTTTCTAAATAGCAAAGAGGAATATCACCGATAGTTTAAAATTATTAAAGAAAATCAAATGCAATAATTCCGGAAAAAAATTGAAATAGTACTTACGGAAATAGTTAAAAGATGAGTTCTCCCTATTACAGCCAAAACTGTGTTACCTCACGGTAACATTTCCCTGCACTGACAAAAGTCATCAACTTCGCAAAAAAACTATAGGATTTATGTGTTTTAAATTACTTAGAACTATTTCCAAGACAATAATAATAATCAAAATTCAACGTCTTTGAAATGACAATGTATGAAAGACCAACCGAGCGAACAGAAACATATTCACAAAGTCAGTCAAGAAATGAAAAATCTGAAAAAAATGTGGTTTAAGTTTCCCAGTATTGCCGTGTTTAAATTAACTTAAATTATTGTACTGTTATTTTAATAGTACTATTATTTTAATGGAATTATGATTAATTTCCCGTCTCTCATTATCTTCTGAAGAAAATGGGTGACTGAGACTTTGTTACTGAGCGATTTAGATCGTTCTCTCGCAAAACCAAACTGGTATAATGGTGAAATACATTTCTTTCTTTGGCTGATGTTATTTCATATGTCCACATCCGTCCACGCATGTTTCCGACACTGTCTCATACAATATGACTTGGCTTCACGCTAACCAGCTTCTCGTCCTGCACGAGTCATTGGCGTCCACTCTATATCGTGCTGGTACTGATATGACGGGTGTACCATTGCGACCCAGTCAGCCTGAATGCAGACCTACTGATTATTAGAACAATTGTCACTGCCTCCTGCATGATTTTATGTCACATTTATATTGCCGGGTTACTCTTAGAGAAAAGTGTTAACATTTCTTTGCGTATCCAATGGTTTCAATAGGACTAGCGAAACGACGCTGCGCCGCCGCCGAAGAGGTCAGTGGTTCGTCTTGTTGTGTCCTTCTGCTTCAACAAAAAGTCAACACACACACCGATGTGCAGCCTTTCCCGAAAACTGAGCAATATTTACATGGTTCACGTACTTAGAAAATGGAAACAGCATGATCATCCAGCGATTCCTGTCAGGGAAACGATTCGACCAAATTTAACGCTTTAGTTTGATAATCTATCCAATAATAATGAAATAAACTGCCGCGTGTTTCAAGGAGATTTATCCGACATCGTAAGGTTACATCTTCTATATGTCGTGTCTTTTTTAGAATTATAGTTTCTACTTAGATGTGTGTTGGAGACGCGTATCTGACTTTGGTTTGTTTTCATGTATGCAATTTTTGTCATATAAGCAGTCAAGAGAAAAAGTAGCATACATAAAAACCGACTAAAGTCAGATATTCGATTCCAAGGCACATCTAAAGAGAAAGTAATAATTCTAAAAAACATGAAAACAACGATATCGCATGTAAGAGCACCTGATGGTGACAGTGTGCCGAAATGGGCTCATCTTGAGTGATCTACAAAAAAAAAAAAAACCATTTAAAGAGCAATGTACCAGTATCTGGCTGATATTCATAATAATCATGTCGCTAGGTGACATACACTCATGCTCATAAATTAAGGATAATGCTGATACCTGGTGAAACAACACTCTGGTGGGCGGTTTGCGGATTTAAATCATCTCCGGGTATGACCATGCTGTGCATTTGACTTACGGTCGTCGGACGGTGGCGCTGGCAGCAGTCCACATACGCAGAGGTGTGTTGGTGCATGTCAGAGTAGTGTGCAGCGAGTAAGTGTGCAGACGTATTCAGACGTGCTAATGCTGAGTGTGTGTTGAAAATGGCTAAAGAACACATATTGATGACGTTGTGAGGGGTAGAATACTAGAGCGACTGGAGGCTGGTCAAACACAGCAGGTCGTAGCACGGGCCCTCCGTGTGCCACAAAGTGTGATCTCAAGATTATGACAACTATTCCAGCCGACAGGAAACGTGTCCAGGCGCTACAGTACGGGACGTCCACAGTGTACAACACCACAAGAAGACCGATATCTCACCATCAGTGCCCGCAGGCGGCCACGGAATACTGCAGGTAGCTTTGCTCAGGACCTTACCACAGCCACTGGAACAGTTGTCACCAGACACACAGTCTACAGACGACTGAACAGACATGGTTTATTCCCCCGGAGACCTGCAAGGTGAATTCCACTGATCCCTGGTCACAGGAGAGCCCGTAAAGCCTGGTGTCAAGTACACAGTACATGGTCACTGGAACAGTGTTCCCAGGTTATGTTCACGGATGAGTCCATGTGTAGTTGGAACAGTGATTCTCGCCGGGTTTTCATCTGGCGCGAACCAGGAACCAGATACCAACTCCTTATTCTCCTTGAAAGGGACCTGTATGGAGGCCATGGCTTGATGGTGTGGGGTGGGATTATGATTGGTGCACGTATATCCCTGCATGTCTTTGACAGAGGAACTGTAACAGGTCAGGTGTATCGGGACGTCATATTGCACCAGTATGTCCGCCTTTTCAGGGGTGCAGTGGGTCCCACCTTCCTCGTGATGGGTGATAACGCACGGCCCCATCGTGGAGGAGTTCCTTAAAACAGAAGATATTAGGCGAATGGAGTGGCCTGCCTGTTCTCCAGACCTAAACCCCGTCGAGCACGTCTGGGATGCTCTCTGTCTATGTATCGCTGCACATCTTCAAACCCCTAGGACACTTCAGGAGCTCCGAGGCTATAACCCAGCAGTTGCTCGACCACCTGATCCCGAGTATGCTAACCCGTTGTGCGGCTTGTGTACGTGTGCATGGTGATCAAATCCCGTATTGATGTCGGGGTACATGCGCTGGAAACAGTGGCGTTTTGTAGCACATTGTGTGACACTACATTCTGCAATTATCCTTAATTTATGAGGATGTGTGTATTTTGCATTGTGGGCCTCGAAGAATGGGACGGCACTGCTGCTGAATAAGAAATGTAGACTTAAACTGTCTACTGTCTGCGCTGTGTTTACTATCCTGATCGACTGACGTGAATTATTAATACAGCGCTAGGCCAAGGCTCCTTATTACGACCAATACTGGATTTAAATTGAATAGAAGCATTCAAGACAGGGAAAAATACGGCGCATTCCGCGTAATTTTTCCTGAAAGACCGTGTGAACAGTATTACAGCATATATCCTCGTTGTGCTTCGAAGTTTGAACTCAGTTGTGAGACAAAAAGAAGCTATGATTATTGTTTAAAGTTTGATATGCAGTGCAAGATTTTTATTTTATGTGAAAAATAATACGAGAAGAGAAAGCTGTGGGGACGCAAAAGTAACTAGAGATTTGCACGGTGTTTACTCCGTCCAAGTGCACCGGGACATCCTATTGAGTATTTTGTTCTGAGCTGCAAAACAAAGTATCCTACGTAACTTTATGTGGGTATAATTTGTTGCCTACGTAACTGGAGACCTCAGATAAACAAGAAGAGCTCTCGCAACGATAATAATGTGCTGCAGATACGCTACATATGAAAGAAGCCAATAAACTTCTACAAGCCACAAACGAAGAGATACGACGGTTAAAGCAAGAGATTGAGGTTTTGGAGCTTGCAAAGCCGAAGGATGAGAGCAGAACGGATTCCATGAATTTACAAATTCCGTGACTAGCAGCCACGCCACGAGAATACATACATGCCGAAGATTTTTCTTGTACGAACGCGTCATTGTCAACTATGGCACGATTGCACTTAATATCGCCTCCATTCACACCTATGCAGCCAGACATATGGTTGGCGATATTAGAGAAAATGTTCGAGCAACAACGCACAACCGAAGACCGTGAAAAATTCACTCTCGCAATTAGCAACCTGGATCAAAGGGCACCAGCGGTTTTCTCCGACGTTATGCTACATCCGCCTTTCCGACAAGCGTACATCACACTTAAAGCGTTGTTGTTCGCTCGCTGTGTGGAATTACCTGAGCAGCGACTTTCCCACATGACGTAATAGGAGAAACGTGGGGACAGAGGTCCATCTCAGTTTTGGAGACGTTTACGAGCTGTAGTAGAAGCAAGCATAATATCCGATGAATTATTAATACTCGTCTGTCTTGCTCATCAAGTTCAGCTGACGTTGATCGCGTACGAACGACAGTCTCTTCAGAAGCTACAAAAAATAGCTGACAGAGCTTTTGCTGTTCTTCAGTTGACGGTCGTAGCGTCCGTAGCAAACCCATCGGTCAAATCTGCAATGGAAGCCGAAGGTGACTCATCGGAGAAATTAGAAGAATCGAAGTGAAGCTGTGCAGCTGCAAGTTACAGACAAAAACCAGGAATCGCTGAGGGGATCAGATAGCAGCGAAAGACTACTCTGTAACGTATCTATGAACGGTGAACTTCCATCGCTCCAGGCCTTGAACTCTGTCAAATGCCGTCTTGCGAAATTCTTGTGTAATATATGGGCTTGACTTCTGCAGTGACATATCGCACCATAAGTTAACTCTTCTTCCTGGCGTTGGTATGGGCTGTAACTGTAGCCCTGTTGTGTGCTCTGTCAATAATTTCTGTAGCTCCAGATGAGCTTCCTGTGATGCCAACAAGTTCTTCAGGGTTCAGAGTCGGAAACATGAGAAAAAATCTGCAACCAAATTCTCCGTACCTCTGAAGTGCCTTATACTGGGTGGTCCATTGATAGCGACCGGGCCAAATATCTCACGAAATAAGCGTCAAACGAAAAAAACTACAAAGAACGAAACTCGTCTAGCTTGAAGGGGGAAACCAGATGGCGCTATCGTTGGCCCGCTAGATGGCGCTGCCATAGGTCAAACGGATATCAACTGCGTTTTTTAAAATAGGAACCACCATTTTTTATTACATATTCGTGTAGTACGTAAAGAAATATGAATGTTTTGGTTGGACCACTTTTTTCGCTTTGTGATAGATGGCGCTGTAATAGTCGCAAACGTGTAAGTACGTGGTATCACGTAGCATTCCGCCAGTGCGGACGGTATTCGCTTCGTTGTACATTACCTGTGTTAAAATGGACCGTTTACCAATTGCGGAAAAGGTCGAAATGGCTCTGAGCACTATGGGACTCAACATCTTAGGTCATAAGTCCCCTAGAACTTAGAACTACTTAAACCTAACTAACCTAAGGACATTCCACACACCCATGCCCGAGGCAGGATTCGAACCTGCGACCGTAGCAGTCCCGCGGTTCCGGACTGCAGCGTCAGAACCCCACGGCCACCGCGGCCGGCAAAAGCTCGACATCGTGTTGATGTATATACAGGGTGTTACAAAAAGGTACGGCCAAACTTAAAGTAAACATTCCTCACACAAAAATAAAGAAAAGATGTTATGTGGACATGTGTCCGGAAACGCTTAATTTCCATGTTAGAGCTCATTTCAGTTTCGTCAGTATGTACTGTACTTCTTCGATTCACCGCCATTTGGCCCAATTGAAGGAAGGTAATGTTGACTTCGGTGCTTGTGTTGACATGCGACTCATTGCTCTACAGTACTAGCATCAAGCACATCAGTTCCTAGCATCAACAGGTTAGTGTTCATCACGAACGTGGTTTTGCAGTCAGTGCAATGTTTACAAATGCGGAGTTGGCAGATGCCCATTTGATGTGTGGATTAGCACGGGGCAATAGCCGTGGCGCGGTTCGTTTGTATCGAGACAGATTTCCAGAACGAAGGTGTCCCGACAGGAAGACGTTCGAAGCAACTGTTCGGCGTCTTACGAGCACGGAACATTCCAGCCTACGACTCGCGACTGGGGAAGACCTAGAACGACAAGGACACCTGCAATGGACGAGGCAATTCTTCGTGCAGTTGACGAAACCCTAATGTCAGCGTCAGAGAAGTTGCTGCTGTACAAGGTAACGTTGACCACGTCACTGTATGGAGAGTGCTACGGGAGAACCAGTTGTTTCCGTACCATGTACAGCGTGTGCAGGCACTATCAGCAGCTAATTGGCCTCCACGGGTACACTTCTGCGAATGGTTCATCCAACAATGTGTCAATCCTCATTTCACTGCAAATGTTCTCTTTACGGATGAGGCTTCATTCCAACGTGATCAAATTGTAAATTTTCACAATCAACATGTGTGGGCTGACGAGAATCCGCACGAAATTGTCCAATTACGTCATCAACACAGATTTTCTGTGAATGGTTAGGCAGACATTGTTGGTGATGTCTTGATTGGGCCCCATGTTCTTCCACCTACGCTCAATGGAGCACGTTATCATGATTTCATACGGGATACTCTACCTGTGCTGCTAGAACATGTGCCTTTGCAAGTACGACACAACATGTGGTTCATGCACGATGGAGCTCCTTCACATTTCAGTCGAAGTGTTCGTACGCTTCTCAACAACAGATTCGGTGACCGATGGATTGGTAGAGGCGGACCAATTCCATGGCCTCCACGCTCTCCTGACCTCAACCCTCTTGACTTTCATTTATGGGGGCATTTGAAAGCTCTTGTCTACGCAACCCCGGTACCAAATGTAGAGACTCTTCGTGCTCGTATTGTGGACGGCTGTGATACAATACGCCACTCTCCAGGGCTGCATCAGCGCATCAGGGATTCCATGTGACGGAGGGTGGATGCATGTATCCTCGCTAACGGAGGACATTTTGAACATTTCCTTGTAACAAAGTGTTTGAAGTCACGCTGGTACGTTCTGTTGCTATGTGCTTCCATTCCATAATTAATGTGATTTGAGGAGAAGTAATAAAATGAGCTCTAACATGGAATGTAAGCGTTTCCGGACACATGTCCACATAACATATTTTCTTTCTTTTTGTGTGAGGAATGTTTCCTGAAAGTTTGGCAGTACCTATTTGTAACACCCTGTATATTGTGATCAAAATGCCCAACGGTCGTGTTCTATGTATGCTGCTTCTGTATCCTGGACGACATCATCCAAGTGTCCGGACCGTTCGCCGTATTGTTACGTTATTTAGGGAAACAGGAAGTGTTCAGCCACGTGTGAAACGTCAACCACGACCTGCAACAAATGATGATGCCCAAGTAGGTGTTTTAGCTGCTGTCGTGGCTAATCAGCACATCAGTAGCAGACAAATTGCGCAAGAATCGGGACTCTCAAAGACGTCGGTGTTGACAATGCTACATCAACATCGATTGCAACCGTACCAAATTTCTATGCACCAGGAATTGCATGGCGACGACTTTGAACGACGTGTACAGCTCTGCCACTCGGCACAAGAGAAATTACGGGACGATGGCAGATTTTTTGCACGCGTTCTATTTAGCGACGAAGCGTCATTCACCAACAGCGGTAACGTAAACCGACATAATATGCACTATTGTGCAACGTAAAATCCACGATGGCTGCGACAAGTGGAACATCAGCGACCTTGGCGGCTTAATGTATGGTGCGGCATTATGGGGGGAAGGATAATTGGCCCCCATTTTATCGATGGCAATCTAAAATGTATGCCGATTTCCTACGTAATGTTCTACCGATGTTACTACAAGACGTTTCACTGCATGACAGAATGGCGATGTACTTCCAACATGATGGATGTCCGGCACATAGCTCGCGTGCGGTTGAAGCGGTATTGAATAGCATATTTCATGACAGATGGAGTGGTCGTCGAAGCACCATACCATGGCCCGCACGTTCACCGGATCTGACGTCCCGGGATTTCTTTCTGTGGGGAAAGTTGAAGGATATTTGCTATCGTGATCCACCGACAACACCTGACAACAGGCGTCAGAGCATTATCAATGCATGTGCGAACATTACGGAAGGCGAACTACTCGCAGTTGAGAGGAATGTCGTTACACGTATTGCATTAAGGTTGACGGACATCATTTCGAGCATTTATTGCATGAATGTGGTATTTTCAGGTAATTACGCTGTAAGAGCATGCGTTCTCAGAAATGATAAGTTCACAAAGGTACATGTATCGCATTGTAACAACCGAAATAAAATGTTCAAACGTTCCTACGTTCTGCATTTTAATTTAAAAACCCTACCTGTTTCCAACTGTTCGTCTAAAATTGTGAGCCATATGTTTGTGACTATTACAGCGCCATCTATCACAAAGCGAAAAAAGTGGTCCAACTAAAACATTCATATATCTTTACGTAATACCCGAATATGTAATAAAAAATGGGGGTTCCTATTTTTAAAAAAACGCAGTTGATATCCGTTTGACCTATGGCAGCGCCATCTAGTGGGCCAACGATAGCGCCATCTGGTTCCCCCCTTCAAGCTAGACAAGTTTCGTTCTTTGTAGTTTTTGGTTTGACGCCTATTTCGTGAGATATTAGGCCCGGTCACGATCAACGGATCACCCTGTATACGCGGTGAATTGATTTGCAAAGTATGTGCTGAAACTGCCTTGGCGAGCACTTATCGCTTAAATCTGGTATTACAGGTTTATGATCGGTAGAAATTGTTACTTGCCTGGCTTCAGTATACATACGGAAATGTCTAACACTTTCATATTCCGCCAAAAACTCTCTGTCGTGCGCACTCCGTTTTGTATGTCGGAATTGCAGCTTCTTTGAGAAGAAACTAACAGGCTGGCTGTGTTCATCTACCTGCTGTTGCAAGGCAGCTCCACTTTCAATCCGGCTGGTATCTACTGAAATACTCAGCTGTGCTGCATATATGCATATATTGCCCAGGTAACACAGCCTACTCTAAGCTTCTTTGTGAGTCGCTAAAATCTTTATTCATTTCTCATGTCCACTGTGGCTTTCGCTTTCCTTAGACATTCTTGCCAGCCGGGGCGTTCGTAAGCGGTGCCTGTGTTATTAGCAAATGACGACGGCAAAAGTTTACCATATACAGGAAACACCTATGTTATTTATACTTTGTAGGTTTGGGCATGTTGCGCAGCATGTCAGCCTTCGGTAACGGCTGTATACCGTCGGCTGAGACTATATAGCCAACAAATGTTAGTTGACTTTTGCGCGAGATGCACTTGCGTTCATTTCAAACGACCCCGTAGGTATCCAGCCTCTGTTGCACTTCCTGACTATAGTTATCATGTGATTAAGCATCCTCTGAGACTGTCAAAATAGCATCCAGGTATGCGTAACAGAAAGATAGGTCCAGGACACATCATCAATAAATCTCTAGCCGGCCGGAGTGGCCGTGCGGTTCTAGGCGCTTCAGTCTGGAACCGCGTGAGCGCTACGGTCGGAGGTTCGAATCCTGCCTCGGGCATTGATGTGTGTGATGCCCTTAGGTTAGTTAGGTTTAAGTGGTTCTAAGTCTAGGGGACTGATGACCTCAGATATTAAGTCCCATAGTGCTCAGAGCCATTTGAACCATTTTCTCTGAGCGTCCGGGATCGGGAATGCGTGGGCAAATAGACAGTTGCAATCTCAAATCACCGCACTTTTGGTAGAACGTCACACTGTTGACGATATACTTCCCTACAGGAGAAACGTCAAAGGCTACAGAAGTGAACGTTTTGACAGACACGCTTGGAAATACACTCCTGGAAATTGAAATAAGAACACCATGAATTCATTGTCCCAGGAAGGGGAAACTTTATTGACACATTCCTGGGGTCAGATACATCACATGATCACACTGACAGAACCACAGGCACATAGACACAGGCAACAGAGCATGCACAATGTCGGCACTAGTACAGTGCATATCCACCTTTCGCAGCAATGCAGGCTGCTATTCTCCCATGGAGACGATCGTAGAGATGCTGGATGTAGTCCTATGGAACGGCTTGCCATGCCATTTCCACCTGGCGCCTCAGTTGGACCAGCGTTCGTGCTGGACGTGCAGACCGCGTGAGAACCCGCTTCATCCAGTCCCAAACATGCTCAATGGGGGACAGATCCGGAGATCTTGCTGGCCAGGGTAGTTGACTTACACCTTCTAGAGCACGTTGGGTGGCACGAGATACATGCGGACGTGCATTGTCCTGTTGGAACAGCAAGTTCCCTTGCCGGTCTAGGAATGGTAGAACGATTGGTTCGATGACGGTTTGGATGTACCGTGCACTATTCAGTGTCCCCTCGACGATCACCAGTGGTGTACAGCCAGTGTAGGAGATCGCTCCCCACACCATGATGCCGGGTGTTGGCCCTGTGTGCCTCGGTCGTATGCAGTCCTGATTGTGGCGCTCACCTGCACGGCGCCAAACACGCATACGACCATCATTGGCACCAAGGCAGAAGCGACTCTCATCGCTGAAGACGACACGTCTCCATTCGTCCCTCCATTCACGCCTGTCGCGACACCACTGGAGGCGGGCTGCACGATGTTGGGGCGTGAGCGGAAGACGGCCTAACGGTGTGCGGGACCGTAGCCCAGCTTCATGGAGACGGTTGCGAATGGTCCTCGCCGATACCCCAGGAGCAACAGTGTCCCTAATTTGCTGGGAAGTGGCGGTGCGGTCCCCTACGGCACTGCGTAGGATCCTACGATCTTGGCGTGCATCCGTGCGTCGCTGCGGTCCGGTCCCAGGTCGACGGGCACGTGCACCTTCCGCCGACCACTGGCGACAACATCGATGTACTGTGGAGACCTCACGCCCCACGTGTTGAGCAATTCGGCGGTACGTCCACCCGGCCTCCCGCATGCCCACTATACGCCCTCGCTCAAAGTCCGTCAACTGCACATACGGTTCACGTCCACGCTGTCGCGGCATGCTACCAGTGTTACAGACTGCAATGGAGCTCCGTATGCCACGGCAAACTGGCTGACACTGACGGCGGCGGTGCACAAATGCTGCGCAGCTAGCGCCATTCGACGGCCAACACCGCGGTTCCTGGTGTGTCCGCTGTGCCGTGTGTGTGATCATTGCTTGTACAGCCCTCTCGCAGTGTCCGGAGCAAGTATGGTGGGTCTGACACACCGGTGTGAATGCGTTCTTTTTTCCATTTCCAGGAGTGTAACTTCCAGAACGAATTTATCACTCTGTATCGTTGTTGACGCTGGTTTGAAAATGCCTAGAATATTATAGCTGAGTACCAGACGAGGACTTGAACCCGAAACGTAGCCTTTTTTGTGGGAAATGCTTCCGACTGAGCTACCTTGGTAAGACTCACGACTAGTTCTTCCAGCTTGGTTCGGGAAGTGATTCGAGCGTTCGAAAGTTTACGAAACGGACGATTGGTTATTAGTACATTAAGTCTTCGAGACACACAGGTTTCCAATAGGACACCATAGCAAACGCAGTATTAGCGAAGCATTGTGACGACGAAACATGTTTGCGTTTAGCGACAGGAACTGGAAACACAGTGAACTTTACACATTCGAATGGCGAGTTTACAACGTTCTATTTGAGCTCGCACCCGAAAGTATTCGACAAGTAATTCCAAAACGTGGGACGGTATTACAAGATACCGACGAAAAACGGCCCAGTAACGGATATTTTAACGTCGATAATGGTGAACAAAGAGAAAAATAGATTTTAAAAAATCAGATAAAAACAATGTTTAATATACCACGATTTTAAGTCGGACTAGAAAAATATACAATAATGTCTCCTATCCCATAGAAATTCCTAACCCACACAGTCCTAAAAATCTGCGGTTTTGAATTTTTGATAACTACGAAAATACTTGTAAATATGAAACGACAAATAGGGGTGAACGCAATAGATAACAGTAAAGGGATGTACAATTCATACATCAGTTATGTGCTTCATGCGCCCCACATTTTTCGTTTTAAAAGTGACAAATATTTTCACAATTATTAAACGTTTAGAATCACAGATTTCAGACCTATCTGCATGGCGTTAGGAATCTACACGGAGCTAGGACAAATTTTTATACTTTTTAGTCCGATTTAAAAACATTATGTATCAAAACTGATTTTTATTTAAATAATTATTTTCTACATTTTATTCTTGTGAGTATGAAATTTTTCAACCGATTTCAAATATCTTGATGAGACATGTGGAAAATTCCAGGTTTATATCAGTTTCTTTTCACCTTGGTCAACCACTATACTGCATTACCACCTCTTGCTTTCTGTACATCGCCTGGGGATTTATAGGACTCCCCTTGATAGTCCAGGGTGCACTACACAAAGAAAGCAGCTACTTGGGTAGCAGAGTACTTTTGGAGTGCATACGAGAGCATTTTAGGTTAGACGATAATCTGAGGTGCTCTGATGAACACTCGACAGTCGATACGCAGCAGGGGAAGTTACACGGGGTTTAGAATAAAGGCACTTCAACTGTCAAACTTGTATCAGAAAATTGTCGAAGTATTCGTAATAAAGTCCCCGAAATTACAGTTCTCCATGGAAAGTTGTCGTGCTCATATTATTCTTGGGACTGACAGCTGGCTAAAACCCGAGGTCGAAAGCTGTAAGATATTTAGCGAGTCGTGGAATGTATATCGAAAAACAGTTTAGAGGCCATAGGAGAGGAGGGGGAGGTTACAGATGACAAGCATATAGTCTCTATTGACGTTTAGTATGACAGTGAAGTCATCGGATCGTGTATGACAGACGCAGATAAAACCAAATTAACATCTGGATGTTTTTGCCGAGCCGGCCGGTGTGGCCGTGCGGTTCTAGGCGCTTCAGTCTGGAACCGCGTGACCGCTACGGTCGCAGGTTCGAATCTTGCCTCGGGCATGGATGTGTGTGATGTCCTTAGGTTAGTTAGGTTTAAGTAGTTCTAAGTTCTAGGGGACTGATGACCTCCGATGTTAAGTCCCATAGTGCTCAGAGCCATTTGAACCATTTTGAACCTTAGGCAGTGCATTGACATCATTCAGATCCACTAAGATGGATGTAGAGGAATTATGGCAAAAGTTTAAGCAGATTGTAAATACTGGTCTGAGAGTTTGTGCCTACTAAGTGGACAAAGGTTGGAAAAGACCCACCACTATTTAATAACGAAATTCTGAAGATCGTGAAGAAGCAGAAGCTGTTGCACTCACAGTTGAAAAGAGAGCTCACAAGTGACGAAAAGTGAAGGTTAATAGAGACTGTGCATTAGTGAAAAGATCTATTCAAGAAGCGAAATTCTACTGCCACTTAGCAAAATATCTGGCAAAGAACGCAAGAAAATTCTTGTCCTATGTAAAATCGCTAAGCGGGTCTAAGGTTTACATTCAGTCCCTTGTTGACCAGTCTAGTGTGCCAGTTAAAAATAGCAAAAAGAAAGCCTAAGCTTTAAATTTCACGTTCAAGAAAGCGTTCACACAGGAGAATCGTACAAATATATCGGCATTTGACCATCGGACAGTCTCCCGTATAGACGACACAGTAATAAGCACCCCTGGCGTAAGGAAACAACTGAAAGATTTGAAAGAAAATAGACCACCAGGTCCAAAAGATGGAATCCCAGTTCGGTTTTACACGGATTACTTTATGGCACTGGCCCCTTACCTAGTCTGCATTTATCGTGAGTCTCTTGCCCAGTGCAAAGTCCCAAGTGACTAGAAAAAAGAGAAAGTTGCTGCAGTATATGTTGTTGTTGAGTTCTTCAGTCCAACTCCGCGGCAGTGCCAATCGAATCGTAATGTAAAGAAACGGGCTCGTTAACACAGCGCTCGCCGGCCTGTGATATCTCCATGTTATAAGCCCCATGTAAACTCCGCGGCACGGTCCTAGTAATTTTAAGGACCGTGCTCTCTACTGTGAGAGGCCACTGTGGGGGGCCCAGGGTGCAGGATACTGAGTGAGGTGTGGTGCTACAAAAGAATAAGATCGCTTCTCGGCTTTTGGCAAGATCAATGTGTAGTTTTTATTAATGATAATAGACCATACAATCACCAACAAATTTACACTCCTGGAAATTGAAATAAGAACACCGTGAATTCATTGTCCCAGGAAGGGGAAACTTTATTGACACATTCCTGGGGTCAGATACATCACATGATCACACTGACAGAACCACAGGCACATAGACACAGGCAACAGAGCATGCACAATGTCGGCACTAGTACAGTGTATATCCACCTTTCGCAGCAATGCAGGCTGCTACTCTCCCATGGAGACGATTGTAGAGATGCTGGATGTAGCCCTGTGGAACGGCTTCCCATGCCATTTCCACCTGGCGCCTCAGTTGGACCAGCGTTCGTGCTGGACGTGCAGACCGCGTGAGACGACGCTTCATCCAGTCCCCAACATGCTCAATGGGGGACAGATCCGGAGATCTTGCTGGCCAGGGTAGTTGACCTACACCTTCTAGAGCACGTTGGGTGGCACGGGATACATGCGGACGTGCATTGTCCTGTTGGAACAGCAAGTTCCCTTGCCGGTCTAGGAATGGTAGAACGATGGGTTCGATGACGGTTTGGATGTACCGTGCACTATTCAGTGTCCCCTCGACGATCACCAGTGGTGTACGGCCAGTGTAGGAGATCGCTCCCCACACCATGATGCCGGGTGTTGGCTCTGTGTGCCTCGGTCGTATGCAGTCCTGATTGTGGCGCTCACCTGCACGGCGCCAAACACGCATACGACCATCATTGGCACCAAGGCATAAGCGAGTCTCATCGCTGAAGACGACACGTCACCATTCGTCCCTCCATTCACGCCTGTCGCGACACCACTGGAGGCGGGCTGCACGATGTTGGGGCGTGAGCGGAAGACGGCCTAACGGTGTGCGGGACCGTAGCCCAGCTTCATGGAGACGGTTGCGAATGGTCCTCGCCGATACCCCAGGAGCAACAGTGTCCCTAGTTTGCTGGGAAGTGGCGGTGCCGTCCCCTACGGCACTGCGTAGGATCCTACGGTCTTGGCGTGCATCCGTGCGTCGCTGCGGTCCGGTCCCAGGTCGACGGGCACGTGCACCTTCCGCCGACCACTGGCGACAACATCGATGTACTGTGGAGACCTCACGCCCCACGTGTTGAGCAATTCGGCGGTACGTCCACCCAGCCTCCCGCATGCCCACTATACGCCCTCGCTCAAAGTCCGTCAACTGCACATACGGTTCACGTCCACGCTGTCGCGGCATGCTACCAGTGTTAAAGACTGCGATGGAGGTCCGTATGCCACGGCAAACTGGCTGACACTGACGGCGGCGGTGCACGAATGCTGCGCAGCTAGCGCCATTCGACGGCCAACACCGCGGTTCCTGGTGTGTCCGCTGTGCCGCGCGTGTGATCATTGCTTGTACAGCCCTCTCGCAGTGTCCGGAGCAAGTATGGTGGGTCTGACACACCGGTGTCAATGTGTTCTTTTTTCCATTTCCAGGAGTGTACAATCTTCCATATTAGATGTACCACTTATTTTTGACCAAATATAAATTTTTTCGTCGGAATTAATCTTACGCCTAGACCTACAATTAAGAGACAATGAACCATAAGGTACTAAATAAGAAACTTCATTAATAACAATAATTTCGGACAAATGTACAGTACGAAATGCCAAAACTTCACGAGATGTAAAACTTTCCAATCCAGTCCTAGAAGCATCATGACAAACAACAGCAGCGAATGTAATCCAACCATTACCTATACTACTTGATTCGGATGATTTAGCAATAGAAAAATTCAATTTCAGACCTAAAAAGTATTTAGGACCTGACAATACAGATATACTCGCAATCTTCTTCAGATTGGATACCTTCTTACGGGTACCTGGAGCTGGAACGGAACCAAATGTGCCAGTAATATTCAACAAATCTTTGTGTAAGTCTCTTGATCTCCGAGTAACTACTGCAACCTACATCCTTCTGAATCTGTTTACTGTATTTATCTCTTGGTCTCCCTCTACTATTTTTGCCCCTAATACTTGGTCTCCCTCTACGATTTTTACCCCCAATGCTTCAATCCAGTACTAAATTTTTGACCCCTTGATGCTTTAGAATATGTCCTACCAACCGATCCCTCCTTCTAGTCAGGTTGTACCATAAATTTCTCCTCTCCACAATTCTGTTCAGTACCTTCTCATTAGTTACGTGATCTACCCATCTAATCTTCAGCATTCTTCTGTAGCACCACATTTCGAAAGCTTCCATTGTTTTCTTGTCTAAACTATTTATCGTCCAACTTTCACTTCCATACATGGCTTCACTCCATACAAATACTTTTACAGTGGACTTCCTGACACTTAAATCTACATTCAATGTTAACAAATTTCTCTTCTTCAGAAAGGCTTTGCTTGCCATTGCCTGTCTAAATTTTATATCCTCTCTATTTCGACCATCGTCTCTTATTTTGCTTCCCAAAAATGGTTCAACTAGCTCCGAGCGCTATGGGACATAACATCTGAGGTCATCAGTCCCCTAGACTTAGAACCACTTAAATCTAACTAACCTAAGGACATCACACACATCCATGTCAGAGGTAGAATTCGAACCTGCGACCGTAGCAGCAGCGCCGTTCCGGACTGAAGCCCCTAGAACCGCTCGGCCACAGCGGCCTGCTTGCTTCCCAAATAGAATTCATCTACTACTTCAAGTGTCATTTCCTAATCTAATTCCCTCAGCATCGCCTGATTGAATTCTCGTTTTGCTTTTGTTATCGTTCGTCTTATATCTTCCTTACAAGACACTGTTCATTCCGTTCAACTGCTTTTCGATGTCCTTTGCTGTCTCTGACAGAATGACGGTGTCATCGGCAAACCTCAAAAATTTTTATTTCTTCTCTCTGGACTTTAATTCCTGCTCCAGATTTTTCTTTTGTTTCCTTTACTGCTTGCTCAATATACAGTTTGAATAACATCGGGGATAGGCTACAACCCTGTCTCACTTCCTTCTCGAGCACTGCTTCCCATTTTCTGCCTTTCGACTCTTGTAACTGTCATCTGGTTTCTGTACAAATTACAAATAGCCATCCGCTCTCTGTGTTTTACCGCTGCCACCTATAGAATTTGAGTGAAAGTATTCCAGTCAACATTATCAAAAGTTTTCTCTAAGTGTACAAATGCAATAAACGTAGGTTCATCTTTCCTTAACCTGTCTTCTATGAGAAGTCGCAGTGTCAGTATTGCCTGTGTATAAGAAGGGTAAAAGAACGGGCCCGCAAAATTACAGACCAGTAACGCTAACTTCGGTTTTCTGCATAATCCTTGAACATATTCTGAGTTCGAATGTATGAAACTTCCTTGAGACGGAGAAGCTTATTTCCACGAATGAGAGTGGTTTTAGAAAGCATCGCTCGTGTGAAACTCAGCTTGCCGTTTTTTCACATGATATACTGTGAACTGTAGGTGAAGGCCAACAGAGAGATTGGATATTTCTAGATTTCCGGGAAGCGTTTGACACGAAGCCCCACCACATTGCAGGCTGTTAAAGAAGGTGTGAGTATATGGAATAGGTTCACAGATATGAGAGTGGCTCGAAGACTTCTGAGGTAATAGAAACCAGTATGTTGTCCTCTACGGCGATTGTTCATCAAAGACAAGGGTATTGTCAGGAGTGCCCTAGGGATGTGTGATTCGACCGCTGTTGTATTCTATATATATAAATAATTTGGTGGACAGGGTGGGCAGCAATCTGCGGTTGTTTGCTGATGATACTGTAGCGTACTGTAAGGTGTGGAAGGTGAGAGTGGCTGTAGGTAGATACAAGATGACTTAGACAAAATTTCTAGAGGGTGTGATGAATAGGAGATAGCTCTAAATGTAGGAAAATGTAAGTTAATGCGGATGGGTACGGAAAACAAATCCATAACGTTCGAGTGTGCTGCTTGACACCGTCACGTAGATTAAATATCTAGGCGTAACGCTACAAATCAATATCTAATGGAATGAGTATTTAAGGGGCTCCGGAAAGGCTCAAAATCATGAAAAGTTCAATTTTTACTTTTTTGCGTTTTCTGAATCTGCAGACTATTACCTTTTAATAGGTATATAATTTATTCAATTCCGAAGACTACAACTATTTTTAATTTTTTTTTGAAATGTGTTCTACATGGGCGTGACCCACTGTGGCGCTGTTAAACTGCTGTCAAATGGTGTTATTATTAACGTCCGTGTTCATCAGGTACATTTTAGTGATGTGAGATAAAGTATGTGTTGTGGCTAACCTGTGATGGTTCAATATATATCGCTGGTGTGATTGTCGATTGTTTCATGTTTATTTACTCTGTCGTTATCTCGAAAATATTCGTAATTAATTCTGTTTCTTGAGTCTCTGTTTTGTTGAAGTATAATAATGAGTAAAAGTAAAGTTATTAGAAATCCTCTGAAGGCTTTTAAGAAAAGGAGAAATGTTGGAAAGCCAAAGTTATGTGTTATTACTGTAAACAATAAAGACGATAACCAAGTGCCTGAACCTAACCTCTCAAGTACACCTGCCCATAGCAGTCAAAGTGGGAAAGAAAATACTTCACAAAAGAAGCTTGGTTCAATGAGTGAAAACTATGAATGTTTTATGGGCGAATCGGATGTGAATGAAATATTTGATGTGTCGGTTCTCAAAGGAATTTTTTCAAACTGTGTAAGATGTATTCATTGTAGTGAAGTTGGTCTGGAACTCTCCATAATAAAGCACGTAGGACTTGCTAGTGAAATACAACTGAAATGTGATAAGTGTTCATACATGACCACCATTTGGAACAGTGTTGCAGTAACTGCAACTGAAGAAAATAGTAGCAAAATCTACGAACACAACATTAGATTTGTTTATTCCTTGCGTTCAGTTGGTAAGGGTGCTACTGCAGGTGCAATTTTCTGTCGCATCATGAATCTTCCAAATCCCTCAACCAAGTTTACGACCTATAATAAATTAATAGGGTCTAAAGTAGATGATGTCTGTATAGAATCTATGAAGAACGCTGTGGAAGAGGCAGTAATGGAAAATAATGGTAACAGAGATTTGACTGCAGAGTTCGATGGTACCTGGCATAAACGGGGACACAAAACTCTTCATGGTGTAGTATCTGCCACCAGTATGTATACAGGGAAAGTTTTAGATGTAGCAGTAATATCAAAGTATTGTAGATGTCCACAAAAATATAAAGGTACACATGAAAATAATTGCAAAGCTACCTATAGTGGCAGTAGTGGAGGAATGGAAGTGGCTGGTGTTGCCAGTATATTCCAGCGTTCTGAGGCGTGTGATAAAGTGCGATATGTTAATTACCTTGGTGACGGTGATTCTAAAAGTTTCAAACATGTTCAAGGACTGAAGCCCTATGGTGATGATGTTGCAGTGCAGAAATCTGAGTGTATTGGACACGTACAGAAACGAATGGGAACAAGACTTCGGCGACTGAAAGCTTCGTACAAAAAACAAAAACTCAGTGATGGTAAAGGGTTGGATGGGAAGGGAAGGTTAACTGACAGTGTAATTGACAAAATACAGAACTATTATGGAATGGCTATTAGGCAAAATATACAAAGTGTCGACGAAATGAAGAAGGCTGTTTGGGCTCTTTTTTTTCATACTTCTTCAACCGATGAAAATCCCCAACATAGCTTGTGTCCCAAATAAGAAGACAGTTGGTGTAAATATAACAAAGGATTGCTAACTGGTGAAGTGTACAGTCATAAGCATAGTCTGCCTCATGCAATAATGGAGGTGATAAAACCTATTTTCAGAGACTTAGCAGCACCTGAACTGTTGAAAAAGTGTATTCACGGAAAAACTCAAAACCCCAATGAAAGTGTAAATAGTGTTATATGGTCGAGAATCCCCAAGACTGTATTTGTTGGAATAGAAACACTTCACTTTGGTGTTGCGACTTTCAATGATGGCAACATTGTAAGGTGCAAGGTATTTAGAAATATGGGAATGAAGATAGGTTCTAACATGGTACGAGCGATGCTTGCTTTAGACAAGGAACGCCTTCGGGCTGCAGGCAGGGCTGTAAAGAGTCTAGAAATACAAGCAAGAGTAAACAGGAGGAGGAACAAGAGGAAGCTGGAGGAGGAGTTTGCAGAGGATGAAGATAATCCATCCTATGGTCCTGGAATGCACTAAAAAGTTAATCCAATCTTTGTCGCTCGATTCCCAAAACTTTTATTTTCTCATACTAATTACATGTTTTCTAAGGATCTTCCAAACATATTTGTTTCAAACTTTCAGTAAATGTTACACAGTACCTTCTGCATAATTTAACACAGCCTTTTTCCAAAAAACTTGCAAAAAATGTAGTGAATTTTCATTACAATTGAAAAAAAATCATCTTTAATAACTGAACTAAAATTTTGTAAAATCCCTGTGTTAAGTTGTAGCCCATATTCCAATAAATAATCTGTAAAAGTTGAACTTCCTACCTCAAATACTTTGTGAGGAAAGATGTAATTTATAAGCGTTATTTTAACATTGCAAGTATAGGGCGTTCCGGAGCCCCTTAAGAACTGTAGTAGGGAGGCGAATGGTAGACTTCGGTTTATTGCGAGAATCTTAGGAAAGTATGGTTAACCTGTGAAGGAGACCGTATGTAGGATTCAAGAGCGACATATCCTTGAGTGCTGCTCCAGTGTTTAGATCCATACCAGTTCGAAGTTAAGGAAGATATCGAAGTCATTCAAAGGCGGACTGCTAGATTTGTTACCGGCAGGTTCGAACGACACGTAAATATTACGGATATACTACGGTATATTCATAATTTTCACTTATGGACCGTCTGACAGCAACTGAATAAAACACAATTTTAGTGCCATACGCGTTTCGCCTTTATTTTCTGCAAGGGATCATCAGTGGCCTGGAATATGTACATATGTTAGCTATTTTATTTACATTTTTGTCACTGTGTCTATAGGTTATAAACAGTTCTGGTGATTGGTATTTCCTATTAAGTAGTAATGTTTTGAACTGTATATCCTTCGGAAACTCAAATGGGAATCCCTGGAGGGAAGGCAAGGTTTTTTTTTTTTTTTTCCTAGAAACACTATTGAGAAAATTTAGGGAACCGGCACTTCAAGGTGACTGCCATACGATTCTACTGCCGCCAACGTATATTGCTCATAAGGACCACGAAGATAAGATACTAGAAATTAGGGCTCGTACAGAGGCATATAGACAGTCGTTCTTCCCTCGCTGTATTTGTGAGTGTAACAGGAAAAGAAATGACTAGTAGTGGTACAAGGCTTGCGGAATATCTATGTAGATGTATCTCGCGAAAAGACCGTGGTGGTAAAAATGAGAGAGATTCTTCATCCCGTGAAGCATTGGCGACTGGAACAGGAAAAGAGGGAAAGGGCAGTGATACACACTCTCCGCCACAAACTAGCCTAGAAAAAGAGTTAATATTGCACTGTCGTCCGCGTAAGAAAGTAACGCTAACAGAGAAAAAAGAATTTTGAGGTAAATACTGAGGCCAAGTACGCTAAGTGCTAGCGCAGTCGATACAAGATGTCACTAGTGGACGAAGCTCAAGCGAGAATAATGGCGGCGGCTTCAGAGAAGCTGAGAAGCTGACCCTAACAGAAAACGTGCCCCGCGATATACAAAAGCAAGATGGCGGTCTACACTCAGTAATTATAAAGAATGAAGAAACAAATATACAATGGCGAGCGCCCGAAAGCTTTCAGATGTGGAACATCTGCCGGCCGAAGTGGCCGAGCGGTTCTAGGCGCTTCAGTCTGGAACCGCGCGACCGCTACGGTCGCAGGTTCGAATCCTGCCTCGGGCATGGATGTGTGTGATGTCCTTAGGTTAGTTAGGTTTAAGTAGTTCTAAGTTCTAGGGGACTGATGACCTTATAAGTTAAGTCCCATAGTGCTCAGAGCCATTTGAACCATTTTTTGTGGAACATCGTCAAAGTACAAGCAAATTAGAGGATCCTACTCAAGCTTCCAGATACCAGTAGGAACGAAATGAAACAGAAATGTCAAGTCCAGACAATCACTTCCAATCAGTGGTCACACACCTGCCGAGAACCAGAACGCCAAACTAACAGAGACTGAAACAGAGGAGGATGGGATTGACGGGAAAGTGGATAGACGCGGCAACAAGTGTACCTGAACCAAATGGTAGAGGTGGGTGGCAAGGAGAAGACAGAAGGGGTGGGTGGGCAGAGGGAAGACAACCCACACAGAACGCGATCAAATTGTCAAGATGAGTGTAGTTGACAGGAAGTCGAACACATGGATACCACACAATCAGATCCTTTAGGGAAAGTCATCGCGCGGACTGACGATGAAGCAGAAATAATTGCGGCTCCTAGTTTTCATGCTGGCCTATGTGATTGCAACAGTGAACAGGATCCAGTAAGATGTTAAATTAATGAATCTCGTGGAGTATTTACATGCCGCAGGCATCGACTTAACATTGATCGAAGAACTAACTACAACCAAAGTTGAATAAATTGTAACCATTCCACTATATTTGTTTATGGCTGAAATTTTGCCAAACTTTACCTCCCACTCTAAAAAAAAAATCTACGTAATACCAAAACTGTGTCCCCAGAAATTGTTATCCAAGGGAAACTCGTGTGATAACCTTTGACCAAACAGGAGCTAATTTGAACTGAATTGTAATTGATCATAATGCAACTGAAATAAAACATTTATCTGGCCCCAATCAAAATTTCCACTTACCTCGCACCTTGCCAAAATTGTTGCAGATTTCTCGAAAGCACAACAGCAAACAGCAAGCAAGCACCTGCTAAGCTAGATTTTTGTTTCTAAATACATACTTAAACTACTTCATGTGGTAATGCATAATGATCAACAGTGGGGAAGGGACAATAACTGCTCCTATGAAATGATATTTCAGGACAACAATTTTAGACTGAAGTTCTAAGTAGGCTGTTTAGGCTTTTATGTTGGTAATGCCACATAGTGCTCTGTATGAAAATCGCTGACTGCACTGTGTGCAGTCTGTGGCTGGTTGGACTCATTGTTGGAATATTCGCTTGTGTAGTGTTGGGCTGTTGCATGTGAACAGCGCGTAGCGTTGTGCAGTTGGAGGTGAGCCGCGAGCAGTGGTGGATGTGGGGAGAGAGATGCCAGAGTTTTGAGAGCGGACGATCGGAACGTGCGTCCGTCAGAAAAAGGAAATTTGTAAGACTGAATGTCATGGACCGATATATGTATAAAATTTGTAAGACTGAATGTCATGGACTGATATATATATATATATATATATATATATATATATATATATATATATATATATATATATATAATGACTTTTGAACACTGTTAAGGTAAATACATTGTTTGTTCTGTATAAAAATCTTTCATTTGTTAACTGTGCCTATCAGAAGTTAGTGCCTTCAGCGGTTAGAATCTTTTATTTAGCTGGCAGAATTGGGGCTCGCCGTATTGCAGTAGTTCGAGTAACGAAGATTTTTGTGAGGTAAGTGATTCATGAAAGGTACAGGTTATTGTTAGTCTGGGCCATTCTTTTGCAGGGATTTTTGAAAGTCAGATTGCGTTGCGGTAAAAATATTGTGTGTCAGTTTATTGATGATCAGAATAAGTAAAGAGAGAAATGTCTGAGCACGTTCAGTTTTGCTCAGCTGTTTGAAAATCAAATAACGTAGAGGTTTACCAGCACAGTCATTTTCGAACGGGAAGTTTCAAAGAACGTATTCAAAAACACAGAGTAAAACTTCGCGTGATCTTCACACATAGCATTGGTTTGAACAATACTATGCTTAACAAAGTGAACAATGATTTAAAGAGGGTAGAAAGTTAACAGAGAATTTCTATAAAAAGCAAACAGCTTAATCAATTCCAGAATGAGATTTTCACTCTGCAGCGGAGTGTGTGCTGATTTGAACCTTCCTGGTAGATTAAAACTGTGTGCCGGGCCGAGACTCGAACTCGAGACCTTTGCCTTTCGCGGGCAAGTGCTCTACCAACTGAGCTTAATCAATTAATATGTTAATACATGACTCAGGAAAGTGGGTGGCCTGAGCAAATTAACTAGCTGACAATAATTATTCCTACAAATTTGGTGAACAGTGCTGCAGTCTTACCTCAAACTTTTCTCTTCAAAAGAGTAATAACATTATTCATAATTTGTATTCCTTTCACCGTTCAATGTTCACACCATATTCATCCTTGCTGTCCTTTATAATCAGTCTTCTTTCATCTAACAAATTCAATTACAAGTCCACACAGCACTACTAAATAAGTCCATCATCCATCACACTTCAATTAAGAACGTATCAGATTGCGTGCGACAAATACTGTGCCACGACAAGACCAAAGGTTGTTCAACAGTAACGTAATTCTTTCTCTCTCTGACGTGCACATCGATAACACACAAAAACCAAAATGACATGACCACCTTACAACACTACTGGCTACGAAGCAGTAATTAATACTGGTGACGATACCAACGCCGCCATTTTGGTCAAAGTAGGTATACAACAAACAACCAAAGCACAACCAAAGCTACCCTAGAAACAGGGTGGGGTATCGCAGGCCATATCTAAGATTTGGTTGTCGCGAATATATATGCTATAACAGGCACAAATGGCAAATGGCGAACACCTTGAAAATTTAATAACACGTGCTCATGCCGAAATAATCTAAGGCGGAGATTTTAATTGCATGTTACATGTGGAGGATCCATGTTCCAGTTTTAATTTCACTAAAAAAATACAAACTTTAAAGGCACGGTTGAATTAAATCGACACGTGGAAGCAGCTACTTCCTCAAGTAGATTATATCGCATCAATATTTCGAATGATCTCCTATCCAGAGGGACTGATTGTGAACTGTGGTCTTTAAGATTCTCAGAACATATCTTTTACAATATAAAGGAGGATACAAGTTGATTTAGATAAAATTTCTAACTGGAATGAGAATGGCAGCTGGCTCTAAATGTAGAAAAACGTAAGTTAATGCAGACAAATAGGAGAAACAAATCCGCAATGGTCGAATACTACATTAGCAATGTGCTGCTTGACACATTCACATCGGTTAAATATCTAGGCGTGACGCAAGGCGATATGACATGGAACGAGCATGTCAGGCTTGTAGTAGGGGAGGCGAATGGTCGACTTCGGCTTATTGGGAGAATTTTAGGAAAGTGCAGTTCATCTGTAAAGGAAACCATATATAGGACTTAAGTACTACCTGCCGCGCGGGATTAGCCGAGCGGTCTGAGGCGCTGCAGTCATGGACTGAGCGGCTGATCCCGGCGGAGGTCCGAGTCCTCCATCGGGCATGGGTGTGTGTGTTTGTCCTTAGGATAATTTAGGTTAAGTAGTGTGTAAGCTTAGGGACTGATGACCTTTGCAGTTAAGTCCCATAAGATTTCACACACATTTGAACATTTTTTTCGTACTACCTATTCTTGAGTACTGCTCGAGTGTTTGTAATCTCCACCAGGTAAGATTAAAGGAAAACATGGAGCTATTCAGAGGCGCACTGACAGGTTCGTTACCCGTAGGTTCGAAAAACATGCAAATATTACGTACTAACGTCGGGAACTCAAAATAGGAATCACTGCAGGGAAGGCGACGTTCGTTCCGAGGAGCACTATTGAGAAAATTCGGAGAACCGGCGTTTGAGGCTCACTGTAGAGCGATTCTATTGCCTCCGAAGTTCACTTTGCGTAAGAACCACGAAGAAAATATCGGAGAGATTAGAGCTGATGCGGGGGCATATTTCCCCTACGACTTGTAGTGATACAGGGTACCCTCCGACACGTAGCGTACAGTGCTTTGCGAAGTATGAATGTAGACATAGATGTAGATAAACCATTCAAAGCAGAACACCTTTCTTGAGTGCAGCATATGACACATGAACGCGTTATTATTGATCGAGGTTTCAAAACGGCAAGCACTGGCGTAAACATCCGAAACTTACCCGCGGAAGAATTCAAGATAGTATTTCACAGGACACTACCTCAGCCTACCATATTGTAAGGGAAGGTTAACATGGGAAACAGAAAGGGATTTCGTAACATCAAGATGGCGATGGCAGAGTTTATGAGGCGCAAGAATCTGTCACGTAACGGCTTCGCAACACGCAACACGGGATTGCATACAGATCTAGAGATACAGGTACAGCTTGGAGACGATCTTCTGTCTAGTGTCCCTGCAAAAGTCGCCCAGCAAGTTAATGAGCAGCTCGTCACCTACATAACACTATCGAAAACTGACGATATGTTGGAGAGCCTGCCAAAAGAGAAAACTGCTGGGCCAGGCGAGCTACCGTGCAAATTTTAAACTGATTTTTGGTGCTTTCTAGGAGAAGGGCTCACCCAAATGTATAACGAAATGTCATCGAGTACTGTTTACCGAAGGAAAGATACTCTTCGTACTTAAAAATGCGACAAGGAACATACTGTAGTATTTTCGCCCTAGCACGCTTCTGAACGCAGACTTTAAAATATTGACAAAAAGAATTAACACCATACTATCGTGAGTTTTAAAGAAAGTAATATGTGTAGGCCTTTGTAAAGTCGGTGGGGTCAAAGGAAGGTCAATCCCTTCCCCCTTCCCTCGACACCATCAAACAAGAAATATGACAAAGATGGTCTATCAATGTGCTTGTAAGTAGTAGCGAAGAAGTACTTTTCCGAAAGCTTCAGATATCCATATTAGGCTCGATAGCGTTAAGTGTTAGTCTGTCACGCATACGCCGACAATGTCAGTGTGATCCTCAACACAAAGAATGAGCTTGGTTCACACTCTAAGAGAAAAATAAGGAAAGAAAAAGAAAGAAGGACCGCGAAGAAGTTATCAGAATAGACCGGAAATTGGTAGGTGTGATGTACATTTACGGACAAACAGACGATTACATGTCCAGAAAAATTAGAAGAATTATTCAAGATAAAGAGTTTTACAACTCGAGCAAGTCAATAACGCGTTGGTCCACATCTGGCCCTGATGCAATCTACTCGGCTTGGCATAGACTGATAGGCTTGTCGAATGTGCTCCTGAGCGATAACGTGCCAGATTCTGTCCAATTGGCGTGTTAGATCTTTCAAATCCCAAATTGCTCCAAACGTTCTCAAGTGGAGGGGGGAGGGGAGATTCGGTGACTTTTCTGGTCAAGGTGGGGTTTCGCAAACTCAAAGTCTAGCAGTATAAACTCTCACCTGTGAGGGCGGGCATTATCTTGCGAAAATGTAGCCCCAGAATAGTTTGCCATGAAGGGCAACAAAACGGGGCGTGGAATGTCCCTAACGTGCCGCTATACTGGAAGGGTGCCGTGAATGAGAACCAATCGGTTCCTGCTATGAAATGACATGGTATCTCTGACCACCACATCTAGCTGTCTGGCTGCGTGACAAGTGACAGTCGGGTTGGGATCCCACCGATGCCTGGGGCGTCAGCAGACATGTCTTCGCTGGTCTCGGAGCTCAGATGGAAGAAGGACTCTTCACTGAAGACAATTCTACCCCAGTCAATGAGATTCCGCCGCGGTAACGTTTTATTTCCATTTTTGATTACAATGAACTCTCCAAGATAAACTTCGAGCGATATTTTAATTTCTCGACATGTTTCCTTTTTTTATCCTTTTAAGAACTGGGTTACCTGAGAGTATTCAAGTTTTAAAAAAGAAATTTTCCATTTGATAATATTAGAGTATCGAAGGTACACGATGACTTAACAATGGCACGATGGAATAGATAAAGAGTTAATAAAGACAAAATAGTAAGCTCATAGGGCTTGCGTACCAACGACGGCGAACGTGACGATAGGCTGTAGGGCAGGGGGAGAAGCAGCTGCATCTACATCATACTCCGCAAGCCACCTAACAGTTGGTGGTGGAGGGACTTCTGTTACCACTAAATGATCCCTCCTACCCCGTTCCATCTGCGAATGCCGCGTGGGAAGATTGATCGTCGGTAAGGCTCTATATTCAACGTAATTTCTCGAATTTTCACGTCGTGGTCATTACTCAAGATGTGTGTGGGAGAAAGTAACATGTTTTCCGACTCTTCCTGGAGAATGCTCTCTCAAAATTTCAATAGTGAAGCTCTCCGTGATGAACAACGCCTCTCTTGTAACGCCTGCCGTTTGTTGAGCATCATGGTAACGCTGTCGTGCCGACTCAACAAACCGGTGACGAAATGCGCCGCTCTTCGTTGGATGTATTTTGTTAAGCAGAAAGTGCAACAATGATGCAACTGGGGAATAAATTTGAACAACTTATGAATAAAGCGCCCACAAACTATACTTAAAAAGGAAAAAAATGAAGTAATAACACGCTGGAAAAAACGGGTGCCAGAACATGCTTTGTCTTCCTCGAATCTTTAAAGATAAGAAGTGGATACGAATAAATTTCATAATAAGTCCTTATCGAGATATTGGAGAGCTAAATTCTGAAACAGGTTGTAAGGCGTTCATTACTATTCGCTAGCGCACTTAAGCAGATGTAATTTAGATGGATTCCTCACGCGCTGCCTGCGATATGGAATATCTATGCTACAATAGAATCTCAGGTCAGAGAAGTGTTGGCAGTAAGTCGGGTTTAGTAGCTCGCATTGAGCACTTAAGTTCTGGAGTTCGCACAGGGCAGTGTAGTGGTTGACTTGTGTTGGACCGGTCGTGCAGAACGATGGCAGTGCCTGAGCGATGTGGTATAACGTAAAAAAAATATTATTGTTCTTTGTTGCCGCGCGCATATGTTAATTGCCACAGCTGATTTAACCACAATTGTAATGTTAAAGTCCCATGTAATTCTTTGCAGAAATTTTTCAATAATAACTTTTGTTCCGAAGAAAACTTTTGCCAGTCTTTTATCTGCGTTTAAAGATTTTACGAATTTTTCCTGTGCACACTCATGTTGATTAAGCAAAAGAAAATCAGTTGTTTTCCTACAAACGAAAATCTAGTGGCCAGCATTGCACTAGGCTGTGCCAAAAAAAATTCTTATAGGAGCAGATATATAGATAGCATTATCCGGCGACATTATTGTGAGGTAAGAATTTTTCAGTTTATTCAGGATGATTTCACAGGGCCATGACGCAGGGCTGCTGACGTCAAAACTTGTTAATCTCGATATGCAGTCAGTCTTTAATGGAAGGTCACATTAAAACTTGAAATTTTATTATTGGAAAGAAATTTTTCTATTGGGAACTTAAACGATATTTTTTCTGTTGGGAGGTTACTCTAAATGTGAATATAATATTTATTTTTCTGTCGGGTGGTTACAAGGTCATACAGATGTGATCGCAGAGCATACCATGACTCGTTGCTGTTTCGTTTTGTTGCCTGAAATAACTTATCTCGAACGATCCAAATCTGACAAATGCTCTCAGACGCTGAATGGTTGCCCACAGCTTTTCAGCAGGATCCCAAAATCAACAAATCGAGTTGATTTTAGGATCCGGCAGTAAACCCGAAAAGACTTTCAAGACCTATTACGCCAGGAAAGCATACGAAGTCAGAGTTTTTCAGCATCGTAACAGTAAGATAATCCTACTGGAGTCTATGATATACGCCAACGAAGTATCACTTGGACGATCCGATCGTAAGCCTCGGTAATGCATGGTACACGATGGGTGTGTGTCACGTGACTGGGCGGTACTGTGCTTTGAAACTAAGTACCGCTGTAATTTCACGGAAAGTGAAGAAATTATTTTGTTGGGCGAATGCTAAAAAAGAAAATTCTTTAGTTAGCGAGATTAGAATCGGTTAACTCCGAATCTAGCACCACCAACTCATCGCGGATTGGTGACTTTTACCACTCAGGAGTCTCACTGCTCAAAATATTGTTCGACGACGACAGTGACGCACGTTGAAATTCAGTTGTACGTGAAACAGCTGACGTAGGAACGTCAGAATGTGCCTTCAGCGAACCGAGACTAGGCATATTTCGCAACCTCCAGTTAAGCATAGCCGAGGAGCTGTGAGGTAAGAGATAAAACTCGACAATTACTTGTAAGCAAAACACTCTTGTTGAAGAACAGATCGACAACGGCATATCTGCACACGCTGTCCGACCACGCACTGCACTTGACACCGACTGCGACATTCAGATGTATCTGTACCCGTGGGAAATGGATTATAACGATAGGAGCGAAATTGTCGGTTATAACGATAGCAGCGAAATTGTCGCGGGCGAACCTCACAGACAGCACGGTGGTTGAGAGGCTGATGAAATTCTAAGTACCGAGTAGATGTCCTTGAAGATAACTAATGCTGATGTGCTTATGTAAACGGCTGAAATAATGTACAATGAAATGAAAGGATTTTGTAATCAGTCATTCACTAATCAGTTCGATAGCGTATCACAAACATTATGTGTAGATTCTTGTTCCTTAATTTGAGGACTGCAGCAAGAACGAATGCGCCCGTGCTCGGATGGATGATAAAGCATCAAAACTTTTGTATCGCCGTGATGTCGGTAATGTCAGGCTGACTGACTTTGAGATGTACATTTAGCCAATGCAGAACTCGTATGTAACACGGAAGAATGTGGAAAGATCTTTGGGGGCAAACGTACTGATATTAACGTCGAATATTTCCGGGATTTATAGCACATCTTACTAGTTATATGTGTGAGACCTGTATCAGGAAAACAAACGCCTCTGGTTGTTAAACAATATCACGCTAATGAATACACAATTGCTTGTGCGTTATTGCATCAGTCTGTGCCTCTTGTAATATCCATGACACTATGTTCTAGCCACAAGATGTTAAAATGAACTAAGTGAACAAACTACAACAAATATTATCGATACTACATATAAAAGGACTTTATCGTGTAAAAATGACAATAATTATTTCATTATTTCTGAAATAATTTAATTTCTGTGTGAATTAAAATTATTATCAGAGAACTACACTCATGAAAAACGACAATTTTTTTTTTTTTTGTTGTTATCTGTGAGAATTGTGGTTCAGTTGTTCTTCCTGAGCTAACCGACAAACTGTTCTGACGTGAGACGTGTGGAGGTCTGTAAAGAGGAAAACCTGTAACTGTATATACTGTTAATTATTATTTGAAAAGTAGAGTCGCTATTGTCTAGACGTGGATTTTTATTTATTTCAATTGTAATCCAATCTAATTAATGTTTCTTAAGTGTTAATTTTCAGCTCCGCAATTAGGAGCGCAGCCGTTAGCGCTAGTAACTTACAGCGGAGTTTACTAGTAGCTGGTATAAAAAATATGACGGTATTTATCATTGAAAATGATGTTAAATGCTAAAGAATAGAGATAAAAGGCTTAAAGAGTTTTATGTAAATATATTACCTTGATATAAAAGGAATGGAAAATAACAATTGACAAATTGACTATCGTCTGTCTGCCGCCATCTTAGCAAAAATATCTCCGCGGCAGTTTTGAATCGAGAATTTTAACAAACATAAATATTGTTAGATATAAATGAATGGGAATAAATGTGCATCGGTGGTCCCGAATCTACTTTAGAAGACAGAATTCAACGCAGATTGAATCTTTAAAAACAGTGCTCACAGCACATTACGTAATATCAATTTCTTATTTGCTGATGTATGAAGCCTAATTATTTCGGACGATTTACATGAAATATTTTAATAGGAGACATACGTCAGTGTTGTGCGCTGGTAGTATTTTGTGACTAAATGTTCCCTTTGCTAGAGAAAAGTGCTTCCATCTTAAGTAACATTAGTGTAAAATCTGATAAATGATATGCAATTTAGTCCCAATCACACGACCTTACAGACAACATTTCTACACATTGTCAAGTGGAGATTTCTTTAGCGGAGTGACAAATATTAGCCAGGATAATCATTTTTGAGATCAAACGAATTGTTACACTGCCAATAGGTAACTGGTTTCGTATATTTTCTGTTCTACCAGTAATATCATTTATAAGTAATTAAAGTCACGAAATACTATAACCCGGTTCCGCCACACTCTGGTTTTATAGTTTGTGACTATGTGAAAAGAAATTTCCACAGTTAACTGCCATTTTCATGGAATTAATTCTTATTAAATAAGGCCTTTGCTAACATATAACACACAGGTGTGTCAACTTGCTAGAGAGTCTTTGTACCCTAAAGCCCAAAGTGAAACTCAGTCCCATTTTCGTTTCACATCCCATATACTCCTGGATGTAAAATTTTAATAGCGTTCATTTTATTGTAAAAGTTTTAAATTCGTACGTATTACGCCCTCGCATTAACATGTTGCTCACTTGCGGATTTTCGCCTTATCAAATACTGTATTTTTGTCTTGACATACTCAACAGATACAGAAAGCTCCTCAATATATTTTGTGAAGAATACTTTCAATTGTGCAGAAAGCTCCTCAATATATTTTGTGAAGAATACTTTCGATTGTGCAGTGTCCGCCAAAATATTCTCTTACAATTTCAAATAAGAAAATATAGTTTAAAAGTATAAGTAAAGGAGTGTACATACCTCCATGCGGTGGTTGCTTTTTGGCTCCTGTACTTCGAAAATACACTCACAAGGATTTGTTTCTGAACCATGGTTCTCTGTCTAGTTTATCAATATTCGAAGCTCTAATATTTGTTTTACTGTTTTTCTTGGTCGTTGTTTCGTTCCCCTGGTCCCATAAGGACGAAGGGTTAGGCAATTAGTAGTAGACGCATCCCAGTCTTCAGTCAAACGGGTTTAACGTACGTGTAATCGAAACAGTAGATTTGAATAGGTAAGATACTTAAACTTTTTTTAAATTGTTTAAAAAGTGGTTTTATTAACTCAACATAATAGGTAAGATACATTTTTAATAATTGTTTAAAAATGGTTTTATTAACTCAACATTTTGCTTTATAATAGTAATTATCATCTGGGTAATTTTAAAAACGTGTTCAAAGGAGGTGAAGATGTTAAAAAGCAGCACTCCACATTCTCTGAAAGTTGAAAACTTATGTAGTGGTAAATGATAATTAAAGGGGAAAGACAGAAGTCCTTTAAGGGCGGCAGAGCGTCTGTGTATATATACAGAGAGATTGTTGGGATGTGGGTTAGGAGATGAGGGTAAGTGGTGGTGGTGTGCGGGTGAAAGTGCTGGGAGGCAGAAATGAAATAGCGAATGAGAAATGGTTCAAATGGCTCTGAGCACTATGGGACTTAGCTTCTGAGGTCATCAGTCCCCTAGAACTTTGAACTGCTTAAACCTAACTAACCTAAGAACATCACACACACCCATGCCCGAGGCAGGATTCGAACCTCCGATCGCAGCGGTTGCGCGGTTCCAGACTGTAGCACCTAGAACCGCTCAGCCACTCCGGCCGGCCGAGAAATGGCTCAAATGGCTGTAAGAACTATGGGACTTAACATCTGAGGAAATCAGTCCCCTAGACTTAGCACTACTTAAACCTAACTAACCTAAGGACATCACACACACCCATGCCCGAGGCAGGATTCGAACCTGCGACCGTAGCAGCAGCGCGGTTCCGGAATGAAGTGCCGAGAACCGCTCGGCCACAACGGCCGGCAATAGCGAATGAGGTGTGAGCTGGACCAGGGAATGAAAATGAAAGGAGTAAGAGCTGGGATAGCATTGGTGAGGTAGATCTGGTAAGAAGGGTTATATTTTGACGTAAGTATTGAGTTTTGTTTGGAATCCTTCGTATAAAAATAGTTAAGAGGGTAGTTTTTACTGTACAGGTAAGTCTGGCGTTTGTTTCGTGTAAGTTTGTTTCTCATACTTTTGAGAAGCAATACTCAGCAGCACGTGGACTTAATACAAACTTAACAGCCCGAGGTCGCGTAGAAGCGCTGTCCGCATTCCTCTGCCTGCCGACTGAGCGGGTCATCGACTTCGATTTCTCCGGGGCGGCGGGTTCTCGGCGGCGCGCTGTGGCGCTGATCGACCAGGGAGATGGTCGCACCGGAGCGGCGCGCTTCCGCACTGTTGCGTCATCCTAGCGGGAGTATGTCACCAGCTCAAGATCTCAGCTACATTGCCTGACAAAAAAGTGAAGGACTCAGATGTGTGGGGGGAAACGAAATGAAACTTCGTCGACTCACTGATTGCAAAGTCGGCTCAACTTTGCAAAGAACTTGGCAGTATGAGCCTACTTATCAGTATGATGTTGTACTCAGTCTGGCCTGTACACATGGATTGATTCGGTTGGGAAAAGTGTCATAAGGCTGTTGAATCCTCTCCTCAAGCAAACTGGCTCACAGCTGTTGTAACTCGTTCCTTGATATCTTGGATACCGACAGTGGGTCAGAGTTGAAGTCCGAGGTGGTGCTACACATGTTTAGCAGTGGCAGATCTGGCGAACTTGCTGGCCACAGCAGTACCTCCAACGCCACGCAGATGGTTCATAGAATCACTTACCATGTGTGGACGAGCATTGTGCTGTTGAAAAACGGCCCCACGGTGCTGTCGCATGCGAGTTAACAGAGCAGAACGCAGGATGTTCGGGACGGATTTCCCTCAATAACTACCGTCCGCGTCGCGGTCGCGTTCTCCCTTCCCGAACACGGGGTCCTGGGTTCGAATCCTGGCGGGGTCAGGGTTTTCACCTGCCTCGAGATGACTGGGTGTTTTTGTTGTCCTCATCATTTCACCATCATTCATGAAAGTGGCGAGTTTGGACTGAGCAGAGGTTGGGAATTTGTATGGGCGCCGATAAGCGCGCAGTTGAGCGCCCCACAAACCAAACATCGTCATCATCATCAATCACTACCAGCGGTGATCTGAAGTCATACCTGATGGATCCACACACAAGGACGCCAGGAGTAACAGCGTTGTGCCTCTCCAAAACACTGGAAGAATGGGACCTCTCCACAAGTCGACAACACACTCGCCGACGATAGTCAGGGGACAGTCCGGAACTAACACCCACTGCTGAACATAATGCGGCGCCATTCACCACCAGTCCGTGCTTCCTCGTCAAAGCAGCCATTTTGTAATGGTGTTAACGATAGCCTACGCTTGGGACGGTAATTCGTTAGTGCTTCTGCTGCTAGTCTCCGACCAATGGTGTGACATGACACAAAATCTTGTACGGACTCCAGTACTGGTTCCTGGATGGTGGGCTCAGATGTGAAAGAGCTACGATGAGCTTGGTAGACAATATGGCGATCCTCCCTCGTAGTGGTCGGACGTCGTCGATCGAAATCTTGACCACGTGTTTGCTCTCCCTCACATTCCCATGTAGTCGAACATAGGGCCACTGTCGCAGTCGAATGTCCTACAGATCTAGATACTGCACGGTCGACCAGCCGGTTAAATGGAGATCAACACTGAGGCTCTTTTCAAACCCTGCACAGTGCTGATAACACTGTCTCACACCTGTACATGGACGTTTCAAGACCTAGAGCTGTCTACGCCCCTTACACATCTTACCAAATCTGGCAAAACATTAAAAACGAACATCACAAGCGCACTCTGATGACTGTTCTACGTGTCACAGGGAATTTCCACTCGTACTCGCCGATGGTGATTATGGGCGCTCAAGTGCGCGGCCATTAGCGCCCGTACAAAGCTCCAATTTTTACGCAGCCCAATCTTGGTCCACAGTCCAATCTAGCCACTGTCACGAATGATGATGATGAAATGATGAGGACAACACAAATACTCAGTGCCAAGGCAAAGAAAATCCCCAACCCGGCCGGGAATCGAACCCGATACCCTCCGATCCAGAGGCAGCACTAAATCACGAACTGCTAACTCGCCGATGGTGTGCACGTGTACGAATTTACGTTGACGTCCGAGCATGTCTTCTGGGTGCTTCATTTCTTTATGTCAGGCAGTGTATTTATAGGAAATTTCGCGCTAGAGCTATAAAGCAGTTGAATAAAACTGAGATCAAATACGATGCCGACATTTGAATTTTCCACGCAATTGGTTACTATTACACTAATCTAATCTCTGCAGGTGTCACTCTACGCATCCTCCTTGAATCAGGGAAGCTACATGCCGAGCGGCAAACATGATTCCATTGTCCTGTCTACGTGAGTTTGCTGTTTCGCGATGGCTAACCTGAAAGAACAGCCTGACCGTAAACGTTTATTTTTAAATCTGGAAAATCGCTCCACGAACACTCAAACGTTGAAGTGGAAGTCTGCAGGGAACTTAATCAATTGCTCCACGACAATCAAAACTTTCTTCCAAAGCTGGCCTTTGACGACGAAAGTTGTTTTTCTGGCTATGACCCTGCAGCTAAACAGCAATCGCCGCAATTGGATAGTTGTGTAGAGGAAAGTATCATCATTGGACGATCGTGAGGTGCTACAGAAAGACTTGGACAAAATTCACCTATTGTATGACGACTGGCTACCCTCTCTGAATGTGGTGGATAAATGTGAGATAATGCCTATAACAATGGAGAAGAACACTATAACACCATGGTATCTGATTACATGATTAATATTGAAGATCTTGAGCAAGTTAGATTGTATACGTTTTTTGTGGATAATACTAAGTCCAAGTAACCGTGGTCTATGAGTCAACTCGCTACCGGGCTTGATAGTATTAGAAAAGAAAATCGTTTGCCTAGAATTTGAAGATGATGTGAGCGTTTCTGTACCGACACACGCCAAGACAACGCACGTAAGACATTTACAACACTTACTGTGAACCAACAGAAGCCACGATGAAATACAATAATAAGATAGGTAATGAACTAAGGGAAATTGTTACAGCTGGGCGAACAACAATGGTTACCCACAGTAGCAAGGATAGGAGGTCTAAATCCTTTGACAGAACCACTCAAGATGCTGACTGTCAACTAATGCTCGATGTTGAACAAAATTAGGCAGCCCAAGTTCATATTCCGAGTGAAGACGCTTTCCGGAAATGAAAACTGGTGAATGGATTCATCACATCGAAAGTACATTACGTAGTGTCCATTCTCTCACTACCAGCGCCAATAGCCAAAAGTCTTCTTTCGCTAATGGGATAATTCGTATGCCCTGGTAATATTTTCAAAGTAAAATGCAGCAAACTAACATTATACTTTGAAAAAAGGTGGGGTCAGATCAATAGAGATTGGTACAAAATGCAAATGGTACATAATATTTTTAAGATACCAGAATTCAGCCCTAAACAGTTTCAGCAGTTCACCCAGAAAGCCGTGTAGCACAATATGTGTTACATGAACGCGTGGTGTTTGCCTTTCGGACATGTTCGAAAGAACAGACACCAAACAGATGACGCAGGAGTTAATGCAATAGCCTAGTAAGCAAGAGATCCCGGCTTCGAGTCTCGGTCCCGCACACGTTTTCACTCGTCGCCGCTGATTCCGCATAAAGTCCGATGCAGCAGATACCATTAGTTCCTTCCCTTTCCATTCCTTTCTATCCTCTGTACCTTCAATTTATACACCATGTAGCATCATCATCGTCAGCTTTCTCGTCGCCACAGCCAAGAACAGCTACGTAACACAGGGAGACAAATTTGTGACGCAAAGAAGTTTAGTAAGTAATTGTCAGGTAATAACAGAATGGATGCTAAATACCTTCGTGTCACTTGGCCTGAGGTGTGGAAGTACATCCACAACAACCAGCTTATACTGAATGTTAGGAGGCGTGATACGAAGTCCTGAATGAAACGATTCGAGCGCACGCAAAGCTGTATTCTATCCGCCTTGCAGATTCGCTCAGCTATGACAGTTTTAATGAAGGTGATACACTCGAACACCGACTGCTATGTGATAACGCAGACGGAATCTGGGAATGATATCAACAAAAAGTGCCATCACTAATGAGGACGGGAACGCAGTATGCCAAGACACAAGAAAGCTGTGAAAACAGACCAAAAGCGATATCCCAGCCAGGAACATCTGGCTATCAGATGTAATTTATTCTATATGTGCTAAAGTCAGAAACACGTTTTTCGAAATTTAAGTGTACACTAACAACTTTACACTGTGAACTAAGGAAAAAACGAATTATCGAAACAATTTGTTAAACTATACAGAAGCGTGGCATCCCTGCATCTGAGATATTAGGACCAGTGTGTAGATTGCTAAGTCCTCTAGTTTTTATTTTGTGTTTAAAATAAATTGTTTCACCCACTATCTTATTTGTATTTTAAGCGCAATTTACACAATTAAAATAACGTAAAAGTGGTAATAAGAAAAGTGACTGCGTTGAAACACAAGAATTTTAATTTCTCTTTCTGTAACGACAAGCAAGAACTTCAATCTGTACAAGTCACAAAAAACTGGATTTTGACAAAGTATTACAGCTACTTGCATTTATAAAGATGAATAAAAGTCGTTTTGTAACAAAGAGAGACATGAAGGCTTTCAGGAGAAAGAGAAAATGCTTTAAATAAATAATAATAAAGGAAACATAGTTATCGAAAGGCATTTTATTATATTATTATTGTTTTCAGTTTCACGAAATAGAAAATTTCTTACCATTTACTTTAGAATTAACAAGAATTTAATAGAACGCCAAAGGAAATAATACCGTCAATAAGGATATTACATTTTTCAGAAAAAATGTTACGATGAAATAAAATAAAAAACAAAAACGTAATAAAAAGGATTAGGAAAGAAAGGTTTCGTGAGTCCCGATTTCGAACCCAACCACTGCTTAAATTCTGAATAAAAAATCATCAGCAATCGCGCCTGAAGACATCAAGTGTAGGGAGTCATCCTCTTCCTGTGAGAGGCCTTGTTAAAGACTATGGAGGGGCAGACCGAAGTTCAGGCCACCCTCTTGCCTTTGGAATGAGAAACTGCCCATTAAAGGAAAAAGAATCAGCAATGACCAACGTCTTGAGAATGCAGAAGTCAATGGAAACGCATCATTAAAGACACATAACGGCCATCCACGGAGACATGCGACAGGTAATTGAAAAAGTATTATGATGATCTCTTCATTGACTTAAAATTCCGGATTAGTCACCCCTTCATATATCTGAGAGGGGACTGCCAAAGGGGAGGTGACCATGAGGAAAGACTAGAATAACGAGTGAAGAGCTAACAGTCTACGAGTCGATGAGTGAAATGTCAGACATCTGAATGTGGTAGGGAAACAAGAAAATCTGAAAAATGTGATGCAAAGACTCAGTCGAGATGTTGTGCGAGTCTGTGAAGCAAAATGGAAATAAGACCCACGACTTCTGCTCAGGAGGAGATTAGCATTTAACGCCCCGTCGACAGCGAGGTCGTTAGAGATGGAGCACAAGATCGGATTAGCGAAGGATGGAGAAGGAAATCGACCGGCTCTTTCGGAGGAACCATCCCGGCATTTGCCTTAAGTGATATAGGGAAATCACGGAAAACCTAACGGAGGATGGCTGGAGGCGTATTTACTCAATTAAGAGTTAAGCTGAGAATATGGACTCGGCAGTATAAATGAGATAGGAGAAAGACTGTTTAACTTTTTAATAAATTTCAGTCAATGGTAACGAATAACCTACTAAAAATTCACAAGAGAAGCAGATATACTTGGAAAAGATCAGGAGATGCGGGAAGATCCCAGTTGCATGACGACATGATCACACAGAGAATTCGAAATCAGATACTGAATTGTGAGGCGTAATTAGGAGTGAGCCGTGGTAAAATTACTGTTCTGAAGAGCGCGCTGCAGCGCGTAGTGTGAAGCAGTCGCCCTCCGTTTCTGGCGGTGGCACCACTGTGCAATCGCAGCTTTGGTGTCTCACTTTGGATGGGGAAAGGTTGCCTGTTCACGTGCATTTAAGGGGCGCGTTTGTTAGGCAGTTAGTGTCTGTCTGTCGTTTGGAGTGCTAGTATGTCTGTCGTTCGGATCAACCTCTAATGAGAGTCTTTCCACTCCGCCAGTAAGAGAATTCAGCGAGTGGTCGCCCGGTCGGGCCTTAGTTCCTGCATCTGAGTCTGCGCGTTAGGCCGCAAGTCTGCTCGAGTTTGCTCACGCAATGGTCATTGGCGGTTGGATCGATCGGTTGGTCGGTCGCGCACTGAGACACAAGATGACTTGTCCGTCTTGAGCGTCGGCGCATATGAGGTCGCCACGTGAGTCCAGTGGGCCGTGGCGTATAGCGAGGGGTAATGACTTCGCGGTCGACACGAGAGCAACAGGAGTCAACCCACGACATCGGTCTGGCCGGTGCGAGCTGTGACGCCGTGAGACGGGAGATCGGCGCGCCTTCCTGCGTCCGTTGAAGCGGCGGGCAGCGTACGATTCGGGAGAGCGATTTGGGGGTGCTGCGCCAGGTCTTCTCGAGAAATCGCAGTTTATTAGTAGTTAAGTGATTGGTGATATCTTGTTTGATTTACTCTTGTTAAATTCTACTTGTTTTCTTGGTGAGGTAACCAGCTGTTTTGCTTTGGAGTCCCACCATTCTTCTCCGTTTTCCCACCCGCGGGAAGGTGGTTGTTTATAAATTGGGTGGTCGTTTTTCCCTTGTGGAGTAGCGATGGGCTAGAGCAACCTGCAGTTCGGGTTGTTTGGTAATCTCCCTATCAATCTACCGTACGTTAGTAGCTGCCTCTGTCATGTGTGACGGATTTGGTGTGTTAACGAATTCATTGCTTGGAGTGTAACGGCCTAATACCTGAAATATGTTTTGATCTTTGGAAACTTTTATATTATTGCCTATGATCTTGAGAGGCGGTATCTGTGTACTGTAGACCATCTTAAATATTGTGTGGCCAACCTTGTAGAATTTTATATAAGATTGCATTTCATAGGGTTTTATTTAAATGATCATTTTAGTACATAAAGTTGCCACCCTTTCACCGTAAGACTTTTCTTAGAAGTTAAAATCAAGTTTCACCTTCGGTGGCAAGGTTAATATTTTAATTGTTTGTGTTTTGTACCATTTCCATCCCTCCTACCGGTGGTGCATAGTTTGTGTGCTTGTGTAAATTGTTAAAACTCTTAGTTTAAAGTTATCTGGTGTTTTGCAGATTTGCACCAGTGTAGTCTTTCAGACTCTGTTGTGAGCGGTCGTAACTACGGCCGTGTCAAAAGGGAGCGGAAAGTTCTCTGCCCGAATGCTCATACAGTCAAAACCTGATCTTCCTGCCTCTGAATAAATTGTAACTTTGATATTTAGAGAGTGCTTTCTGATTATAATTTTAAATCTGTTTCTTTTTTAAAAAAAAATGCTTTTAGGCGCTATTAATGTGAATAAAATTCCCATTTGTTAAAAGGAATTTGGTTATGATTTCATCAGTTACTCCCTGCCAACTACTTCCATGCTCACATAGTGTGATTAAATGTGTTAATGTTCTTGATGAATCGATAGTAAATAAAATAAATTCTTAAGAATATTCTTTGAAAATAAATCACGGTTCAAGGAGCAGGCACGAAATTGGATCAGTCATTTAGTAACGATGAAGAGTAGGCTGAAGTGTAAGCTACTCATCCTTAAGAATCAGTGAGCAAAGAACTGGGAAAATGAAGTACTGTGGAATGACGCAATCCATTTGAAGTTCTCTGAACCTATAGATACTACGATAATGATTACCACAATAGGAAGTTCAGTTGAAGACGAATTGACATCGTAAAAAGAGCAGAAGTGAACACACACACACACACACACACACACACACACACACACAAACGTACGTGCAAGCGAGATAATTGCGAAGAAATTCTTCAATTGACCAACGAAAGAATTGAATACAAAAATGTTCATAAAGTTCAGGAAAGCAGAATTGTAAGACATTCCGGAATGAAAAGAATTGGCAGTGCAGGAAAGTCAAGGCGAAGTGGCTGGAGGAAAAATGTGAAGAAATCATAAAAGAACTGGCTGTCGGAAGGACTGATTCAGCATACAGAAAAGTCAAAAAATCTTGGGTGAAATTAAAAGTAAACATTAACAGTACAAGGGGAATTTCACTTTCAAATGCAGAAGAGAAAGCGGGTAGCTGGAAAGGTGGCCTCTGCGGAGTACTGTCTGAAGACGTGATAGACCAAAAATTGGAACTTATGAAGACATAGGGGATGCTGTATTAATCAGAATTTAGTTGACCATTGGAAAAATTGTGATCAAATAAGATGGAAAGCATATATGACACTGATGTCGGCATTTCTTGGATAATTGAGGGAAATTGTAAGCAAACGACTATTCAAACTGGTTTATAGAATATGTGAGTGTGGTGAGGAGACATGCCATCAAACTTTCGGAAAAATATCATCCCCACAGTCCCGAAAATAACAAGGGCAGTTAAGTGCCATAACTACCCCACAATTATTTTAACAGCTGACGTGTCGAAATGGCTAACGACATTAATACGCAGAAGAAAGGAAAACAAAATTGAGGATTTGTTATATTACCATCAGGTTGGCTTTCCGAAAAGTAAAGGCGCTTCAGACGCAGTTATGGAGTTGCGCTTGATAACAGAGGCAAGATTTAAGAAAAGTTCATAATACTTGTCGACCTAGAAAAGGAATTTCACTTTATAAGATGGCGCAAAATATGGGAAATGCACAGGAAAATAAATGTAAGCTGTAGGGAAAGGTGGATGATATATATTACTACATAAAAACAAGTTGTAGTTTAAGGTTGTTACCAAAATTCTCGAAAAGTACTTGACCGATTTACTTCAAATTTTTACACAATACGCTAATAAACGTTCGGACGGACAAAGGCTGCTTAGGTTTTTAATATATATTGTATATAAATGTATATACACTGTATAAAAAGGATAGATTTTTAGCGCTAGTCACTAGCGCAACAGAGCAGAAGCTCTGGCGGAGCTGTGGCGAAGAAAACGCATGGAGATTGTTGGTTGGTTGTTTGGGGGAAGAGACCAAACAGCGCGGTCATTGGTCTCATCGGATTAGGGATGGATGGGGAAGGGAGGCGGCCGTGCCCTTTCAAAGGAACCATCCCGGCATTTGCCTGGAGAGATTTAGGGAAATCAAGGAAAACCTAAATCAGGATGATCGGACGTGGGATTGAACCGTCGTCCTTCCGAATGCGAGTCCAGTGTGCTAACCACTGCGCCACCTCGCTCGGTAAAACGCATTGTGAGCCATCCCGATCGTTCCAGGATTCGGTCGTTACTTACCCTTCCGTACTTTGTTTGAGAGTAGTTTGTTAGAACCGTAATTGTCCGGTCACCCGGACCAGAAGAGTTTCTCCGTCGAGTTTGGAGCCCTCTACATCGGACGCCATCAGCCTCATCGCAGCGCACGTGGCCATCAATCATAACAGTCGTCTATGCGCCGAAATTTGCTCTATGTGATAGTGCTCTCTGCTCCGACTAACAGGGAATTCGTCAGTCGATTTCACGCCCCGACACAGTAACCTTGTCTTCATAATGGATGCATTTAGCACCACTTTCCTTGAATTAGCAACAGGGTGACAAAGTGTTCGATCACTGACACAGCTACAATTGCAAATTGATTCGCATCTCATTGCAGCCCCAGTTACATGTAGGTGCCTCACAGCAATTTTTCTCAGATAGACCCCCTACTGCATTTTGTCAGAGCCTCTATCTACTTTTGTTCAAAATTTTGTAATCAACTGCTCATATTTGAATTTCATGTCCATGTTTATTTTTGAGTCAATAACGTTCTAGGTTAGAATTTTCTCTGCTGAACTGCACTACTTCCCTGCATTCCTACCCATCACTGCTATAGAAGGGAAATAATACTCTCTTAATGAAATATATGTAAAGTTTAGCCTCCTCAAGGTGGGTTGCTTTGGGACCAAATTAATATTCGCATCTTCCCTTACAACTGATGCGCACCAACATAAGTGTGGAATGCATCAGAGTTTCACTCTGCTCCTAATTTGCAAGACAATTATTGACACCACCCAATCACAGGCTAATGCACTTTCCATAGATACAGCAGCTGGAGACGTTTCTCCTGTACCCCTTGTAATGACACCACTCGACATACCCAATCATTTTAAGTGGCTTTATTTCCCAATCGAGGTTTCGTTTGCAGTAACAGTAAACAAAGGTCAAGGAGAGATGGAGAGGGGAAGAGGAGACGGCAGAGGAGAAAATAGTGGAAAGAGGAGACGGACAGAGAGAGAGAGATGAGGAGAAGATGGAGAGAGATTGGGGGGAACGAGGAGATGGACAGTGGAGGTAAGAGGAGGAGATGGAGAAAGAGAGGGGGAGGAGGAGATTAGGACGTATAAATAACTGCCATACATATTTAGCAAATTGTGAAGCATCACCGGTGTCACTACTATACAGTATACAGGGTGGTCCATTGATCGTGACCGGGCCAAATATCTCACGAAATAAGCGTCAAACGAAAAACTACAAAGAACAAAACCTGTTTAGCTTGAAGGGGGAAACCAGATGGCGCTATGGTTCGCCCGGTAGATGGTGCTGTCATAGGTCAAACGGATATCAACTGCGTTTTTTTAAACAGGTACCCTGATTTTTTACTACATATTGGTGTAGTACGTAAAGAAATATGAATGTTTTAGTTGACCACTTTTTTCGCTTTGTGATAGATGGCGCTGTTATAGTCACAAACACATAGCTCACAATTTTAGACGAACAGTTGGTAACAGGTTGGTTTTTTAAATTAAAATACGGAACGTAGGTACGTTTGAACATTTTATTTCGGTTGTTCCAATGTGATACATGTACCTTTGTGGACTTATCATTTCTGAGAACGTATGCTGTTACAGCGTGATTACCTGTAAATACCACATTAATGCAATAAATGCTCAAAATGATGTCTGTCAACCTCAATGCATTTGGCAATACGTTTAACGACATTCCTCTCAACAGCGAGTAGCTCACCTTCCGTAATGTTCGCACATGCATTGACAATACGCTGACGCATGTTGTCAGGCGTTGTCGGTGGATCACCATAGCAAATATCCTTCAACTTTCCCCACAGAAAGAAACCCGGGGACGTCAGATTCTGTGGACGTGCGGGCCATGGTATGGTGTTTCGACGACCAATCCACCTGTCATGAAATACGTTATTCAATACCGCTTCAACCGCACGCGAGCTATGTGCCGGACATCCATCATGTTGGAAGTACATCGCCATTCTGTCATGCAGTGAAACATCTTGTAGTAACATCGGTAGAACATTACGTAGGAAATCGGCATACATTTTAGATTGCCATCGATAAAATGGGGGCCAATTATCCTTCCCCCCATAATGCCGCACCATACATTAACCCGCCAAGGTCGCTGTTTTTCCACTTGTCGCAGCCATCGTGGATTTTCCGTTGCCCAATAGCGCATATTCTGCTGGTTTACGTTACCGCTGTTGGTGAATGATGCTCCGTCGCTAAACAGAACGCGTGCAAAAAATCTGTTATCTCCCGTAATTTCTCTTGTGTCCAGTGGCAGAACTGTACACGACGTTCAAAGTCATCGCCATGCAATTCCTGGTGCATAGAAATATGGTACGGTTGCAATCGATGTTGATGTAGCATTCTCAACAACGACGTTTTTGAGATTTCCGAATCTCGCGCAATTTGTCTGCTACTGATGTGCGGATTAGCCGCCACAGCAGCTGAAACACCTAGTTGGGTATCATCATTTGTTGCAGGTCGTGGTTGACGTTTCACATGTGGGTGAACACTTCCTGTTTCCTTGAATAACATAACTGTCCGGCGAAGGGTCCGGACACTTGGATGATGTCGTCCAGGATACCGAGGAGCATACATACCACAAGCCTGTTGGGCATTTTGATCACAATAACCATACATCAACACGATATCGACCTTTTCCGTAATTGATAAACGGTCCATTTTAACATAGGTATTGTATCACGAAGCAAATACCGTCCGCACTGGCGGAATGTTACGTGATACCACGTACTTATACGTTTGTAACTATTACAGCGCCATCTATCACAAAGCGAAAAAAGTGGTCCAACTAAAACATTCATATTTCTTTACGTACTACCCGAATATGTAATAAAAAATGGGAGTTCCTATTTTTAAAAAAACGCAGTTGATATCCGTTTGACCTATGGCAGCGCTATCTAGCGGGCCAACCATAGCGTCATCTGGTTTCCCCCTTCAAGCTAGACGAGTTTCGATCTTTGTAGTTTTTTCGTTTGACGCTTATTTAGTGAGATAATTTTCCCGGTCACTATCAATGGATGACCCCGTATACTAGTATACCATGTATACGAGGAGAATCGGAAAGTAACGCACAATAATTTTTTTTTTCTCCCCTGGTATTGCTGCGGGAATGTTGAAATTTCATGACGATATAGTTAGAAGTTTGCGCTACAGAGGACGGGTATGTTGATGTCCAAAACTTATGAAGAGCAACGAAGTGTAGTTCGATATTTGTGGGCCAAAGGGCATAAACGCAGTGAAATTCACAGGGACATGCCTGGTGTTTATGGGTTCTCCCGTATGGACAGTATAAATGTCTCCAGGGGATGTGTATTCTTCCAAGGGGGGCGTGTGGACCTTACTGATTCGCCGCACTCCGGGCTGCTCCTAAAAGGTGCAATCCTGTATAATGTCCGAGCCATTGAGGCAGCGATTTTGAACGACTGACCTGAGGAACTGGGAACCTTATGACAGCTGTTCTACATTTCCAATGGTGCGGAGAACGATATTGCTCTTGATACGTTGAAATTTCGTAAAGTTAGTGATCAATGTGCGATGTGGCGGGGTTTGAAATTCCGTGTGATGTGCAGGCTGCAAATTAAAAATTCACCTACCTCAGAATGGCGTCTGCTCGATGTCCCTTTACTGGGCAACGTAGATACTTACAATATGATGTAAAAGCAGCGTTGATAAAAAACACCGTCTAATATCTACAATTATTGCGATACTCTAGTAATGAAATAAAGTTCTGTAGAAAAACTGTCAATAAAAAATCTATCGGGCGGTAAGATAATGGAGTGGCTTCTGAAAAATAATGTCCGAATTTTCCACACAAAAATGTTTATTTGTTATTATAACCAAAGAAACGGTACTATTCGGTCCACATTTAAACTATTGGTTATTTTCGTCAAGCTCACAATTCATACACTCATTTCGCACGCACAGCAGCCAGAAATCTGTCCAGATCCGACCCGTGTTAAACAACGTTTCCACAGTCATTAATTCCACATGAGTTCTTACATTCGGTCATTCTGGTGGATTTCAAAAAAGGAAATTGCTCGCCAAAAATGTAATGTTTAATAAACGAAAAGGCAATAAATCTCTAAATATTCCTTAGATACAGATAATACTCCAGCTGACTTTCTGGCTGCTCTGTTACAGTAGCAAATGCACCTAGACATACGTCATCACCAAAGTGGGTAAATTCCCTATGAACATTTTCCCACGACAGGCTTGCGTAACTCTTGCAGGTTGCTTAAGACGGTATATAACGCAACATTAAAATTTGACGAATGTCCCACATACACACTCTCATTCACTCACATATACTCCCAGAACAATATTAGACACCAAAAATAATTTTGTATGAGTTTTATACTACGAAAACGAAAAATAATTAAAGTTTTAATATGAGAAACTCAATTAATTAATTCTGCGCCCTACGAGTTCTGTTTGTATTTTTAGATAATACCAAGGGATAAACTGTTATATTTCCTAACTGAATTTAGTTTCCTAAGTGTCGGTTTTTTACTTTTTTTAGCAACTTTTTTTAATCTCTGAAACAAATACAGTTATAAAGCTGAAATTTGGATACGATATTCTCCTGAATGTCAAAAGGTAGTGTACCGATTTTGAAAATGATTGAATAATATTTAATATCATTTCCTTAGGTTCTTATAGGTGGTAAATGCATGGTCGCTAAGAAGTTACACGGGAGCCGTTCTCAGGCTGCCGTAGTAGCTGATGTACATGACTCATTGGCTAAGACACAAGAGGCGGTTTCTTTCACAGCCCCCGGCTACAATATTGCAGGCTGTGTAGCAACGAATGTTATCGCGCATTTATTCACGGTTACACACACCCTAAGAAGTTAAAATATCTGCTGAGCATATTTTATGGTTCTTAACTTTAACTAGCACGACACTGTTAATCACACTTTGTTTTCCTCAATTAACCAAATATCTAAATTACATAACAGTATTATATACAATTACATCAAATATCTAGGGCTGGAACTGAATACTATACAATCAAATCAATTTACAGAAAATTTTCGTCTGTTTATCACATCACTTTTTTCTTACACAATTGTTCTTGAACTCTTTTTATTTTTCAAAATTCAATTAACAAATTACTTACATCAGACAAAATTTACAATTGCTCTTGAAACTACAAACTTTTTTTTCCTTCAGACAGGTTCTCAAACTTCCATAATGAATTTAAGCAAGAAACAATTAATTAACACTCCACTCTGTCAGCGTCCAAAAAAATTGACTATAAATATAATTTGGGCACTGTGGAGGGTGTCCTTTCCTATCGCAGATTAAATTCACTTCGATATAGTGGTCGTCTTTTTACCTAGCATTTCTCTGACAACACGTTGGGGTTCTGATAACTGTCACCGATAAATAAAATGGGTGCGGATCACTTCTGTTCAGCACTTACATAAGGGTCCAGCTCTGTCTTAGATCGGGTTCTCTCTCAATCTTGTATCAGGTTCTATCATATTTTTGTACCTGCAATATCCAGTACATCTAAGAGTACATTCTTAATCTATACATCCTACCCTAATACACGTATATACTCTAATCAACAATTGCTGCTCTCAAAGTCAACAGCAAAAAACTCCATGAAAAATTTTTCGAAAACTTTACCGTCCTCCACAATTTACTTCTTATTTTCACAAAAAATTTCTTTCTCAGGCAGATTCATACTTCATTGCAGTTTAACATTTTCTTCACAGTAGTTACATTTTATACTAATCCTCTCAGTAAAAAGTGAATTAGCTGTCCCTCAAAAAAAAACCAACAGTACCCCAAAACTGGCACCATTACTGAACTTGTTTTTCAAAATCAGTTGACAGTTAAGTAAGTTACTGTTACAAAATCTGCTGATTTCCAAAAAAACACTCTTTCTTGACTCTCTTTCAGAAAATAAAATTTACTGCCTGACTTCACACATATAATCTACTATACACGAAGAACAAAATACGACAATATAATATATCCTGCAAAGTTATCTACGCCACCATCAGCGGCTCTGAAAAATATCATTACACCTTATGTAAAGAAATACAAAACTATTGAGCAATGAAAATCATTCAGTCCACCTCCTGCAGTCCTGCAGCACCTCCTATATATGTCATACAGAAAGGGCAAACAATTTTATGAAATCACTGAAATTTACTTATGCCCGCTTCTGCAGCTTTGAGACACATCTTACATAATACTATTTACAAAGAACATCTATTCTACAGTAAAGTCCTCATAAAATCTCTAAAAAATATCGTTGCCAGCTTCTGTGGCTTCAGTGAAGTCCTCGCATTATACACATATTACATAAGGAATACCCTATTATTGGCAAAGAATATCGAAAGTCCATGTAGAAAATTTGAATATAACTCATACCACCTCTGTGGCTCTGCCCTTCTAGTACCCAACATTCAAGATAATTAAAAAAATCCTTATAGAATAGTATTGAACCTTTTAGCCAATCACTGTGGCTCTACATTACGCATAACTGAAGCTAACTTCAGCCAACTTCCGTGGCTCTCAAAGCATCTCTCATTCACTATGTTCCAAAAAAATATACATTACTGAAAATATTAAATACAATTTAGTCCATCTCTCTGTGGCTTTCAAGTCATCTCTAATGCAAAACTTCTTTTTACCCATTAGGCAGGCAATCCTCTTTTGCCTCTGAAGACCTTACCTATACAATAATATTTCTAACACTTGCATAAAACTTCAGGAAAATTAGACATCTTATGCTCACCTCTGTGGCCTTCAAAACACATCACATTTTAGACTTTGCTTCCTTGAATAGGCCCTCTCTTGCCTTAAACACATTTCTTACACTGCGATGTCTTTACAGGTTACAAAAAACTCTTGTATTACTCTTCATATTACTCTATAGTCACTTTAAAGTAATCTTTTCTGTCATTAATATGCAATTCTCCCTCATTTCTTTGTTTCTACTGGGACACTAGCTCTCTGTACACTTGGTACTACTCCAAAAACTCTATTTACTGATAGGGGAGAAGGAAAGACGATAGTCAAAGTTATGAATGAAGAAGAGGAAGATTGACAATACAAAAATAAACGGAAATAGTATTTGTCAATAACCCGAGTACTTAGTGTTCGTCCAACACTTAGCATTGCATAGAGTGCAACGCCCTCTGTGGCTTCTTAGTTACTGCTATTTATTTGCTGCTCCATTAAATATCTCTTCAAATCAAATATGTTTTTGATACCCAGTCGCTTAAATGATTTCATTTCAACAGGACCTACTTCTTTCCCTTCTCCGTCTTCATCAATCTCTTCAACGTTCACTGTGGATCTGCGAAAGCATATTGGCAAGTCTTTAGCAATGGACCCTTTTTCTCCAACAGAAGGAATGGATATAGTTTCCCCTTGTACATTTATTACGGCCTCAATGTTTCCAAAATCTAATCTACCTTTGTATTTTTGTAAAAAGTCAGCACCTACTAACATTTCCACACTTGGTCCTTTTTTAATCAGAAAGTTCTGCTCCAACTGAACCCCACCTAGAGTAATTTGTATCATCAACTCTTGCTTGTACCAGTGGCCACAATAACGTTTAACCCAACTAATGGCATAGTAGTTACTTCTTTTCTTTCAGGGCGAGCATTTACAAATTCCTGTGACACTGCACATACTTTAGAACCACTGTCAACAAGACACTCAACTTTCTCCTTATTACCTCAATTATAGGTTTCTAGGATTTATTTTTACAGATTAAGATTCGGGCTAGTCTAGCAAATTGTGCACCACCTCTCGCATGTCAAAACCTACGCCTCGTGTGGAAATTAACCGTACATTTACTGACTCCTCTTTCACCTTATTTCTACCATTACTAACCTCTTTCACTAAATTACTCATAATGGAAAAAGCATCTCTGTCTTTACGCTTCTCTTCACCTGAAATATCCTCTGATTCTGCAACCCTATCTAAGGTGTCGACAGAATTATCTATATTACCCCTCTTCTTCCTCTCCTGATTCCTTGTATTCACCTTCTGAAATAACTCCACTTACTTTATTCAAAAACTCAGCAATACTGTCCTCCTCTTCCTCCTACGTTTCCATAATATTAATTCCACAGACTCCAGTTAGCCTCTTATCTGTTCTGCGGTGCTGATCCACCCCTAAATCCTGATTTACATATCTACTTTCTGAAATAAATTCCTCTTTAAAATGATTCTGTTGATATCTGTCTGAGCTTTCACTCTCACAAAAATGCTACTTCCTTTTCTAAAGGAACAAATTGTTTAACAGTGTCACTCTCCTTAGCCCTCCTATTTTCAGTAACATTACTCTCTAAACATTGTTTAATAGGTGCCTTCTTTACAAATGATTTTGCTAGCTGATTTATTCGGTAAGATTTATGTGATTTGAGTCTGCAAACACTAGCGTCATTACAGACTGCTAACAGGTTTCCTCCTGTGTGACGTCATTGCCTCTGACGTTTCTGTCACCTGTCGCGCCGCGCATTCCTGTTACGCCAACAGACGGTAGCTAACGGCAATCAAAGTATTGGACTCGGTCGCTGAACCTATTTCCAACACTGGGCCCTCTCCCCCGGCATCTGCCTCTATTGCAACTGTTACCTCTTTGTTCGCCTATTCTGTTTAACTGACTTCGGCTCTGTTGTCATTCGACCTAATAGGAGGCCTGTACTCTATTCAGTTGTTTTCCTCTTCTTTTAAGATGTTTTCTACTCGTTCAAGATAATGAATAAAAAGGTCAATATCATCCCTAGGTGCCGAAATGATCTAATTTCGCCAGCTCAATGGCAATTTGTTTTCAATCCCCATGATTATGTGTTCCGTCTCTACTTTTGCATTTAAATAATATAAGGTTGTCACCCACTTTTGTACGAATCTTTCAATGTTATCTCTCTTGGAATCATATTTTTCCCCCCAAACAAAATTTATTCAACACTTCCATTTGCTTCCTCTTTCCCAAATATTCTTCAAAAAAAAAAAAAAATGCCTGTTTGAACTCTACTCATTTATCGTACTTATCTGAAGCCAAATTCCCCCAGATTCTAACTTCTCCCATTAGATTAGAGGTAATGAATCCAATCTTTTGCTTGCCGTTCCACACTTTAGATAACACATATTCAAAATCACTCCAAAACCCTTTAGGGTGAACATTCTTATTTGGATCAAATTTCAAGAATTGGCAATGTGTTACATAAGCAATTTCAGATGATTCTACTACCCCATTAGTTACTACACAGCCACTACGGTTGTTAACATTTTGCTCTACTCGGGTTAGTCTACCCTCATACACAATTGTTCATTCACACTGGTACTAAATTGCTGGATATTTGTTTCTATGTTGGTAATTTTACTTGCCACATGCGTACCAATCTTTGCACACATATATTTCCTTCTTTGATTTTACTTGCTACTGTGTGACTTTCCTCACACCACACAATGTTTTCCTACATTATGAACCTGTTCATTAACTTTGTCTAATTCTGAAACACTCTCATTTGGTTCACTCATGGGACACTGGGTTCCAATACATTTTGTTCACTATCACTCCCACAATTAACATACAGTGAATCTGGCAAACTCTTACTAACATTTTCTTGTGACAAATCAGAACTGAAATTACCAATCATGGAATCATTCTCATCTTTTACATTCCCCAAATCTACCCCCAGTCTCTCTTTTACTATCACCTGATTATTTTGAGCCATTCTGCAAAGTTTCTTGGAGCACACACACACAAAACTCTAAGTAGAAAAGTATTTATCTTTTGCCTCGTCTGCATGACTGCACAGCAAGGTGATACGGCGGGTCTGTTCTCCTCGCCCTGCTTCCACTTATACAGCTTACGGGCCAGCACTCCCCACACGGCTGCCAACTGTTCTGTCCACCGGTTTGCTGCTGTAGTGTGGCACCTGTCGATCTTCAGCTGTCTGCACGTAGTCTGCTACTGCAGACCGTCAGTTGTTCTCGCTGCCTTGTACACTTCACCACTCGAGCTCTTTTGCTGCTGCGCTCCAACTACCATTCATTATCACACTTGTCTATTGTCTCACAATAGTTCCTTTATCAGTCGCGTGTGAATTCTTTACGAGTTCATTTAAACACTGCTGCCTGTTTATAAAGTTCCTACCCACCGGAACTTTACTACTGTCTTTCCCAGAAACCGATGAACCAATTACGGCGTGGCGGGGTTTGAAATTCCGTGTGCTGTGCAGGCTGCAAATTAGAAATTCACCTACCTTAGAATGACGTCTGCTCGATGTCCCTTCACTCGGCAACGTAAATACTTACAAGATGATGTAAAAGCAGCGTTGATAAAAAACACCGTCTAATATCTACAATTATTGCGATACTCTAGTAATGAAATAAAGTTCTGTAGAAAAACCGTCAGTAAAAAATCTATCGGGCGGTAAGATAATGGAGTGGCTTCTGAAAAATAATGTCCGAATTTTCCACACAAAAATGTTTATTTGTTATTATAACCAAAGAAACGGTACTATTCGGTCCACATTTAAACTATTGGTTAGTTTCGTCAAGCTCACAATTCATACACTCATTTCGCACGCACAGCAGCCAGAAATCTGTCCAGATCCGACCCGTGTTAAACAACGTTTCCACAATCATTAATTCCACATGAGTTCTTACATTCGGTCATTCTGGTGGATTTCAAAAAAGAAATTGCTCGCCAAAAATGTAATGTTTAATAAACGAAAACGAAAAGGCAATAAATCTCTAAATATTCTTTAGATAGAGATAATACTCCACCTGACTTTCTGGCTGCTCTGCTACAGTAGCAAATGCACCTAGACATACGTCATCACCAAAGTGGGTAAATTCCCTATGAACATTTTCCCACGACAGGCTTGCGTAACTCTTGCAGGTTGCTTAAGACAGTATATAACGCAACATTAAAATTTGACAAATGTCCCACATACACACTCTCATTCACTCACATATACTCCCAGAACAATATTAGACACCAAAAATAATTTTGTATGAGTTTTATACTACGAAAACGAAATATAATTAAAGTTTTAATATGAGAAACTCAATTAATTAATTCTGCACCCTACGGGTTCTGTTTGTGTTTTTAGATAATACCAAGGGATAAACTGTTATATTTCCTAACTGAATTTAGTTTCCTTAGTGTCGGTTTTTTACTTTTTTTAGCAACTTTTTTTTAATCTCTGAAACAAATACAGTTATAAAGCTGAAATTTGGATACGATATTCTCCTGAATGTCAAAAGGTAGTGTACCGATTTTGAAAATGATTGAATAATATTTAATATCATTTCCTTAGGTTCTTATAGGTGGTAAATGCATGGTCGCTAAGAAGTTACACGGGAGCCGTTCTCAGGCTGCCGTAGTAGCTGGTGTACATGACTCATTGGCTAAGACACAAGAGGCGGTTTCTTTCACAGCCTCCGGCTACAATATTGCAGGCTGTGTAGCAACGAATGTTATCGCGCATTTATTCATGGTTACACACACCCTAAGAAGTTAAAATTTCTGCTGAGCATATTTTATGGTTCTTAACTTTAACTAGCACGACACTGTTAATCACACTTTTTTCCCTCAACTAACCAAATATCGAAATTACATAACAGTATTATATAAAATTACATCGAATATCAAGGGCTAGAACTGATTAGCATACAATCAGATCAATTTACAGAAAATTTCCATCTTTTTCTCGTATGATGTTTTTATTACAAATTATTCCTGAACTCTTTTTTTTCGAAACTGAATTAACAAAATATTTACATCGGAAAAATTTTACATTTGTTCTTGAAACTACAAACTTCTTTTTTCTTCAAACAGGTTCTCATCCTTCCATAATGAACTTAAGCAAGAAACAATTAATTAACACTTAGCTCAATCAGCGTCCAAAAAAATTGGCTACAAATATAATTTCGGCACCGTGGAGGGTGTCCTTTCCTGTCGCATAATACATTCACTTCGATGTGGTGGTGCTCCAGCAGTCCAGACCTTATACCGTCGGACTTTCATCTGTTTGAAATTACAATGAAATGCAGACCTTCAGCTGGATATTTCATCTGTTTGGTCCCCTGACGGAATTCCTGGCCGGCCAACAGATGCGGAAGTGAAATCAGCAGTGCACAGATGGCTAGATTCCAACCAACCAGACATCTGCGAGCGGTCGTATTCGGGTACCACGATGGAATAAATGTGTTGAGAACGTTAGAAACGTAGGTAAAAGTCAGAAGTTCATTTACAATTTTTTATTACGTATTAAAGTTTTTGGTAACAAAATTATTGTGAGTTATTTTCCAATCTTCCCTCGTACAAGAACCAAGTGATAAAAGTAAGTCTAAAAGGCCAAGAATGACGTGATGGATTAAATAGTATTGCTGAATCTTTACACTGAAGAAGCAATGATGGAAGTAAAAGTTAAACAACGAGATAAAAAATTGTGTGTGAAAGGAAATCAATGGCAAGATAAACTGATGACAGCTGTCATCAGTGAAAGTGAAGAAGAATTGTAGGAGCTTTTAGATGGAATAAACAGTCTGATGAGTACAGAAAACAGACCGAGAGTAAACCGAAGAAAGATAAAAGTAGTGAGAAGTAGCAGAACTGAGATTGGCGATTAACTTATCTTCAAAATTGGGAACTACGAAGTGAAGGAATTCTGCTACGTTGGGAGCAAAATTGCGCATTACGGTCGAAGCAAGGACGGTATAAAACGCAGAATGTCGGAGGCAAAGAGGGCATTCCTATCAAAAGAAGTCTACTGGTAACAAATACCAGTCTTAATTTGAGAAGAAATTTCTAAGAATGTACGTTTGGAGCACAGAATTGTATGGCAGTGAATCATGCACTGTGGGAAAACTGGAAAAGAAGATAATCGAAGCGTTTGAGATGTGTTGTTACAGAAGATTTCTATAGGTAGGGCAACTGGTAAGATAGGAGGACGTTCTCGGTAGAATCGCTCAGTAGAAGAAGAACATATGGAAAACATGGACAAGATAAAGGGACAGGAGGGTAGGACATGTCTTAAGACATCGCAGAGTAACTTCCATGATACTTGAAGGAACAGCACAGAATAAAAACTGTAGGGGAAGACAGAAATCGGAGCATGTCCAACAAATAGCTGAGGACGTTTTGGGTCCAAGTGCTACTCTGAGATGAAGCGGATGGCACAGCAGGGGAATTCGTGATGGGACACATCATTTTAGACAGGAGACCGACGAAAAAAGAAAAAAAAAAGTAACATCAAATGGAATGGCCATGTAAAATCAGTTTCACGCTAGACAAATGGGAGACTTAGATCTGTTGGAAGGGTACTGGGAAGTGCATTCTTTTATACAGGATATCCTACGTAAGATGCTATGGCAACTAGTTCTAGTTCCGATGGTTAAAGTCCTTATCAAGTAGGCGAGACAATGGCTATCGAATGGATTCAGAGACGCACTTTTCAGATAATAACAGGTCAGTGCAACATACATAAAATTATAACTGAAACGCTCCGAGAGTTGAAATGGATATCCTTGGAAGAAAGACTAAGTCGTTCCCGCGAAACCCGATTGGGTAAATTGAGAGAACCTTTATTATAAGTTGGCTGTGCGACGATTGTGCTTCACGAGTGCATATCATGTGAAAAAGATAAGGCACAATAGGGCGGATACAGAGGTGTATAGTCAGCCATGTTGCCCTCGCTGAATTCGCGGATGCAATGGAAGGGAAAACTAGCAGTATTGGCTGTAGGCTTGTTCATGAATTGCGGTTAGCGGAGTTTTTACGTAGATGTAGATGTAGAAGAGTCGTACTTCACCTTGGCCAATATAAGCTAAAGAAGCCAACATTAACCCCAGGATGCATAACAGGGGTCTTTGGTCCCGGCAACCTTCAAGTGTATCTATAAACTGTATTCAAAATTGTTAATTTTGTTGACGTTCTGAACAATCCTTGTAAATACACTACTGGGCATTAAAATTACTACACCATGAACATGACGTGCTACAGACGCGAAATTTAATCGACAGGAAGAAGATGCTGTGACGTGCAAATGATTAGCTTTTCAGACCATTCACACAAGGTTGGCGCCGGTGGCGACACCTACAACGTACTGACATGAGGAAAGTTTCCAGCCGATTTCTCATACACAAACAGCAGTTGACCGGCGTTGCCTGGTGAAACGTTGTTGTGATGCTTCGTGTAAGGAGGAGAAATGCGTACCATCACGTTTCCGACTTTGATAAAGGTAGGATTGTAGCCTATCGCGATTGCGGGTTATCGTATCGCGACATTGCTGCTCGCGTTGGTCGAGATCCAATGACTGTTAGCAGAATATGGAATCGGTGGGTTCAGGAGGGTAATACGGAACGCCGTGCTGGATCCCAACGGCCTCGTATCACTAGCAGTCGAGATGACAGGCATATTATCCGCATGGCTGTAACGGATCGTGCAGCCACGTCTCGATCCCTGAGTCAACAGATGGGGACGTTTGCAAGACAACAACCATCTGCACGAACAGTTCGACGACGTTTGCATCAGCATGGACTATCAGCTCGGAGATCATGGCTCCGGTTACCCTTGACGCTGCCTCACAGACAGGAGCGCCTGCGATGGTGTACTCAACGACGATCCTGAGTGCACGAATGGCAAAACGTCATTTTTTCGGATGACTCCAGGTTCTGTTTACAGCATCATGATGGTTGCGTCCATGAATGGCGACATCGAGATGAACGCAAATTGGAAGCGTGTATTCGTCATCGCCATACTGGCGTATCACCCGGCGTGATGGTATGGTGTGCCATTGGTTACACGTCTCGGTCACCTCTTGTTCTCATTGACGGCACTTTGAACAGTGCACGTTACATTTCAGATGTGTTACGACCCGTGGCTCTATCCTTCATTCGATCCCTGCGAAACCCTACATTTCAGCAGGATGATGCACGACCGCATGTTACAGGTCTTGTACGGACCTTACTGGATACTGAAAATGTTCGACTGCTGCTCTGGCCAGAACATTCTCCAGATCTCTCACCAATTGAAAACGTCTTGCCAGGGGTGGCTGAGCAACTGACTCGTCACAATACGCCAGTCACTACTCTTGATGAACTGTGGTATCGTGTTGTAGCTGCATGGGCCGCTAGCTGTACACGCCATCCAAGCTGTTTGACTCAATGCCCAGGCGTATCAAGGCCGTTATTACGGCCAGAGGTGGTTGTTCTGGGTATTGATTTCTCAGGATCTAAGCATCCAAATTGCGTGAAAATCTAATCACATGTCAGTTCTAGTATAATATATTTGTCCAATGAATACCCGTTTATCATCTGCATTTCTTCTTCGTGTAGCAATTTTAATGGCCAGTTGTGTACAAATGAATTTCTGTAGCAAAAACATTATTTGGTCGAGGTTAAATTAATTATTTTTGTTTATTAATTTTGTAATCCTACATGTCTAATGCATGGCAGGGGTCTTTCAGACCCGTTGGCGAGCAAGCTATCTCTCGAATTTATCTGTGGTCTGATTGCCACGTTATGTTGGAAAGATTACTAACAGCAAATAACAGTTCGGCACACTTATTTGCTGTTGAAAAGCCAGAAGTACTACAGTTTATTGAGCTACACTCAGTTTTATTTTGGAAGGAATTTTTTTGCATCAGAATTGTTTCAGGTGAGCAGAAGTTTAGCTTCATGAGCGGAATAGTTTTATCTTTTACTTAGAGAATGATTGCGACATAAGTAAAACAGCAATATCTAAAGTCAGCGACAGCGATCAGAATTTGGAGTCAACGATTAATGAATGTCTTGATAATGAAGCTCTTTTTGACTAGGAAGATGACAGTGGTTCTGACACTGATGTACCCAGGATAATGAATCCATGTCTTCTAGCATTCCAAGTGAAGACAGCAGTGCTGATTTCTTTATTAGTCGTATTGGAACTTAGTGGAGTAAAACACCGCCACAATGCTGCAGAATTCGTGTACACAATATCATGAAAATTTCATCTGAACCACTAACAGGTAGTGTAATTGTCAGTCTCAAATCGCATGAGACTATTTCATCTCGTAAAAAATGTTAGAGATGGTAATACGTCGTACGAATTTGAAAGGAAGGTGCACTGCAATTATCGTGAAAGAAGACGGCAGAGTATTACGGCTAAGAAAGTGAATGCATTTTTTGGAACCTGATCAGACACATGAAACCAATATTGCTTTTGCCACAGCAAAGACACTAACAAAGACATTGGGAAGAACGTTAACAAATTTTGCTATGAATAATTATTTCACGGCGTTCCTCTATTTGAAGAACTGTAGCAGGAAAAGAGTACAGCACTGGCAGCTTTGAGGAAAAACATAGAGGAAATTCTACCAGAAATGAAGTCTTCCAAGTTCAAAGAAGCCTTCTCTTCATGATAAGGTCTTATTTTTCTTATCGACAAATGTAATGGTTGTGGCATCCGTGAAAATTCTATGTTTATTTTCACATCATAATAACTAAGAAGGCAGATATGATGAAAGAAATTATCCTCAAGGAATTATAGCAAGAACTGATATGTCTTCGCTGAGCTGGTGCGTTTCTGGCGCCAGTTTCCATCGATCGTCGTTTTGATCTTTGAGTCCACTACGATGCTTACTTGTTTTCTGCTCATCTTTGGCGGCGCGGATTTAACGACAGCGCGTGCGCTCTGCTGACAAGGGAGCCTCCCCATCGCACCCCCCTCAGATTTAGGTATAAGTTGGCACACTGCATAGGCCTTGAAAAACTGAACACAGATAACTCGAGAAAACAGGAAGAAGTTGTGTGGAACTATGAAAAAATAAGCAAAATATACAAACTGAGTTGTCTATGCGCAAGATATGCAAAATCATGGCTGATATGAGCTTAGGAGCGCCGTGGTCCCGTGGTTAGCGTGAGCAGCTGCGGAACGAGAGGTCCCAGTTCACGTCTTCGCTCCTGTAAAAAGTTTAATTTCTTTATTTTCGCAAATTTATGATCTATCCGTTCGTTCATTGACGTCTCTGTTCACTGTAATGAGTTTAGTGTCTGTGTTTTGCGACCGCACCGGTAAACCCGTACGATTAGTAGACGAAAGGACGTGCCTCTCCAATGGGAACCGAAAACATTTGATCGCAAGGTCATAGGTCAACCGATTCCTCCACAGGAAAACGCGTCTGATGTATTCTATACGACACTGGTGACAGCATGTGCGTCACATGACAGGAATATGTTGTCGACCCACCTAACTTGTACACTTGGCGAATGGGTAAAAAGATTCTTCTACCTTACCCGATTTCGGTTTTCTTGTGGATGCGATAATCACTCCCAAAAAAGTGATGAAAACATAAGAGTTTGCCCGCACCTCGTGGTCGTGCGGTAGCGTTCTCGCTTCCCACGCCCGGGTTCCCGGGTTCGATTCCCGACGGGGTCAGGGATTTTCTCTGCCTCGTGATGGCTGGGTGTTGTGTGCTGTCCTTAGGTTAGTTAGGTTTAAGTAGTTCTAAGTTCTAGGGGACTGATGACCATAGATGTTAAGTCCCATAGTGCTCAGAGCCATTTGAACCATAAGAGTTTGTCACATAAACTGAAAATAAAAAATTAAACTTTTCACTCGAGGGAAGACTTGAACCAAGGACCTCTCGTTTCCCACCTGTTCACGCTAACCACGGGACCACGGCGCTCCTGAGCTCGGATCGGCCTTGATGTTCCATATCTTGCGCATGGACTCCTCAGTTTGTATATTTTGCTTATTTTATCGTAGTTCCACATAACTTCTTCCTGTTTTATCGATTGATCTGTGTTCAGTTTTTCAAGGCCTATCCACTGTGCCAACTTATAACTAAATCTGAGGGGGGTGCGATGGGGAGGTTCCCTTGTGAGAGGTGTGTGAAAATCAGCGGTGAGCGAGAGTCATGTGGGACTGTGTACGTAGGCAGGACGGCAAGAGGACGAGTCGGACAAGGAAGGAGCGGGGCCAGCGGCTACGGCGTGTTGAGTCGTGAGGGCAGATCCACGGCCCATGGTGATTTGGTTTTCCTAGAGGTCGGTAGGACAAGCAACTTCGAGTCTATTATAAGCTACGCCGGCCGATTGAAATGAAGTCACCGAGTTGCTTCGGAGGGTTGCGTGCGGCTTAATTGAATATGCCAGTGTACTAAAAATCCTTTGGAATTGTTTTAGTTGTTTATCACTTACCTCGGCGTCATAACTAACTATCTTGACGGCAGTTGAGGAAGTGTGGCTACGCCCAACCAATCGACGTGAAGTGTGGTTAAAGACGTAGCTAGGAGTGCAACGAGTGGTGAGTAAGTCCGGCTCTGGCGTTACAAGACTCACCGAGATACGTCCTCTGTCCTACCTTGTAGTTCATTTGGTAGTTTGGCGTGTAAATGTGCGCCGAGATAATTCTTGTCTTGTTACCTTTAGGGCATGATTTTTAGCGAACTTATCAATCAAAGTTTAAGGGCTGGCACTGGCCAAGTAACTCACGGAGGCTACTTTGTTTCTCTTCAGTTGTATTGATCACCTATTCTCTAGATAAGATTGTGTAGTTTATGTCTCAGAATATTTTTTGCCGTTGATGTGTGTTGTGTTACAGATAATTGGAAGCGGTCGATACGAGCATATTGGGAGCAGAGCACCACGGGAGCAGAGAGATATTTAAGGCCCTGTCTTCTCCTTTACATCTTGGGTTGTGTTGTCACTGTTGCGTGATTACATCTTTCCGGTGGAGAATTATAGCATCTGAAGTTCAATCGCAGTGCAAAGTTGAGTACATTTCTATGTCATTTTCTGTCTCGTGGATCTCTCGTATCGATCTGAATCCTTGGTCTGCTCGCGTCTATCGCTAATTCACACGCAGTATTGAAGCGACCTCATTTTAGGGGTATTGTCATATGGTCATGTTATAGTTGAAATCATTCTGAGAATATTATTGATTAATCATTTGAGTAAGTAAATTTCAAGATTGATTTGGCCAAAATTAAAGCACCTCCTTAATTGTTTTAGTCATTTGCGTATAGTTTTGTTTACGAAAGTTGGCTAGCCAAACCTTAAAAGATCTGTGTTCTTACCCTTAATCTGGATTCAAAAGGCTCTGAGCACTGTGGGACTTAACATCTGAGGTCATCAGTCCCCTAGAACTTAGAACTACATAAACCTAACTAACGTAAGGACGTCACACACATCCATGCCCGAGGCAGGATTCGAACCTGCGACAGTAGCGGTCGCGCGGTTCCAGATTGAAGCGCTTAGAACCGCTCTGCCACAACGGCCGGCTTAATCTGTTCCTCAGCTGATTGGGAGTAATGAGAGTTCTGATGGGAATTGTATGAACATTGGTACTTTTTAAGTAAACCTTTACCTGAGTATATTTACCTAGTCATATTCGAATTTCCAGTCTTATTGGTTTTGTTCCGGTTAAAGATATTTATTTGTTATTTGTCCAAGTGATCTGGCCTTGTAAGGCAGTCTCCTGTATTATTGTTATTGTGATTTTATAATGCTTTTGATTGTAATAAAATATGTAGCAACTACAACGGATTCCTATTGTGATTTTGGTGTGTCACTACCATTACACACTTCAGAACCTTTCCGACGAAATTTCAACGTCGGCAACTGTTGTTATAGCCGGCCGGGGTGGCCGAGCTGTTCTAGGCGCTACAGTCTGGAACCGCGCTGCTGCCACGGTTGCAGGTTCGAATCCTGCCTCGGGCATGGATGTGTGTGATGTCCTTAGATTAGTTAGGTTTAAGTAGTTCTAAGTTCTAGGGGACTGATGACCGCAGAAGTTAAGTCCCATAGTGCTCAGAGCCATTTGAACTGTTGTTGTAAATATAGCGCAATATTTACTTTGTTTATAGTTGCCGTTGTGCCGTTGTGAGTTACTCGTCGACCATCGGTTCAAAACTACGTTACGTAGCCTCGTGCCGTGCTCGCCATTGGATACCTCCCTCCAGTCCCAGTCCCTCTTGCCATTAGCACCCAGTATTGTGGTTGCATGGTAGAGAATATGTGGGGTCGAATGCCGCAAACATCGTTGACTTTTTGCTATCTCGCGCTCAAGAGGCTCCTTGTCAGTGTTCTTGTCGCTGCATGGCGAATTGTGTTCTCCACATGAACAACGTCTGCCGATATTGCAGTTTACAGATTCAGCTGCAGTGGATAAACTCCGATTTTTATTTGAACAATCTAAGTGGGGGTCCTGTTTCAGAGAAAACCGGTTGCCCCTCTCGCAGCATATGAATGCAGTTTTACTCCACAGCAGCTGCGCTCTTCGTGCTTTACGCCCGCACTTTGATCGACTGGCCTTTATCGCACGTGATAAGAGAGGGCGCTTGATACCGATTTTTTCCCTTCTGACTGCAAGGCTCCGCTGTTCTGCTAGCTCACTGCTTACAAGTATTTGTAAACCGCTGCGGACAGCGACCCGGAAACGGCGATCCTGATGACATTTCTTGAGACACTTATCTTCTCGTATCAAAAATTACACCAACAGATTTTGAGCAGTTCTCACAGGAAAATGGCAGCTGTCATCGTTGGTTAATGAAATTAGAAGAAGGAGATTACTGCAATGTTTCTTAAATACACTACTGGCCATTATAATTGCTACACCAAGAAGAAATGCAGATGATAAACGGATATTCATTGGACAAATACATCTTACTAGAACTGACATGTGATTGCATTTTCACCCAATTTGGGTGCATATATCATGAGAAATCAGTACACAGAACGACCTTGATACGCCTGGGCATTGAGTCAAACAGAACTTGGATGGCTCGTACAGGTACAGCTGCCCATGCAGCTTCAACACGATACCACAGTTCATCAAGAGTAGTGACTGGCGTTTTGTGACGAGCCAGTTCCTCGGCCAGCTTTGACGAGACGTTTTCAATTGGTGAGAGATATGGAGAATGTGCTGGCCAGGGCAGCAGTCGAACATTTTCTGCATTCAGAAAGGCCCGTACAGGACCTGCAACATGCGATCGTGCATTACCCTGCTGAAATGTAGGGTTTCGCAGGGATCGAATGAAGGGTAGAGCCACGGGTCATAATACATCTGAAATGTAACGTTCATTGTTCAAAGTGCTGTCAATGCGAACAAGAGGTGACCAAGACGTGTAACCAATGGCACCCCATACCATCACGCCGGGTGATACGCCAGTATGGCGATGACGAATACACGCTTCCAATGTGCGTTCACCGCGATGTCGCCAAACACGAATGCGACCATCATGATGCTGTAAACAGAACCTGGATTCATCCGAAAAAATGACGTTTTGCCATTCGTGCACCCAGGTTCGTCGTTGAGTACACCATCGCAGGCGCTCCTGTCTGTGATGCAGCGTCAAGGGTAACCGCAGCCATGGTCTCCGAGCTGATAGTCCATGCTGATGCAAACGTCGTCGAACTGTTCGTGCATATGGTTGTTGTCTTGCAAACGTCCCCATCTGTTGACTCAGTGATCGAGACGTGGTTGCACGATCCGTTACAGCCATGCGGATAAAATGCCTGTCATCTCGACTGCTAGTGATACGAGGCCGTTGGGATCCAGCACGGCGTATTACACTCCTGAACCCACCGATTCCATGTTCTGCTAACAGCATTGGATCTCGACCAACGTGAGCAGCAATGTCGCGATACGATAATCCGCAATCGCGATAGGCTACAATCCGACCTTTATCAAAGTCAGAAATGTGATGGTACGCATTTCTCCTCCTTACACGAGGCATCACAACAACGTTTCACCAGGCAACGCCGGTCAACCGCTGTTTGTGTATGAGAAATCGCTTGGAAACTTTCCTCATGTCAGCACCTTGTAGGTGTCGCCAGCGGCGCCAATCTTGTGTGAATGCTCTGAAAAGCTAATCATCTGCATATCACAGCATCTTCTTCCTGTCGGTTAAATTTCGCGTCTGTAGCACGTCGTCTTCGTGGCGTGCAATTTTAATGGCCAGTAAGTGTAATTCCTTCTTTTATGTTTTGGTACAACACCTCTTCTAAGAATACTCTTGCACTAAATTTGTTATTGTCTAACACATTCTTTCTAATGATCGTGACTTCCTACGTCGTGCTCGTTGTTGGTAAACGAAATAACCAAATTTAAGAGGAACAGAAAGTTTTCTTCTATGTCGTTGAGACGCTTTCCTTGTCACTGTCACACCACACGGCTGCCATTCACTCACCGAATGGTCGATTTATTTACTTGCCTTTACAAATAATTGCTAATTAAGAATGAATGGTTGTGAAAAAGTTTTTATTTTCCGAAGAGAAGTTAGAAAATATGCAGGGACTGCATAAAAACGTGGAAACACCGCAGGAAATGCGTGCTTGAACATGAAAGCAGATATTAGGCAAGCCTGCAGGTCGCACTGTTGTGACGGACCACGAACGGCACTTGTGCACTTTCGTCAACATGTTGCAAATGTCAGTCGTGATCGGAAGAGTGTTTTTGTGTCGATATGAGTGCATTATTTCAGAGTTAAGTAAATTAGAAATCCGGAAAATGGTTGGCGCTGGTGTGATGAACGCTTCCGTGGCGGTAGCCGACGCCTTTGGTGTTTCAAAAGGCACATTATCACAGGTTTATACCGCAGGGAAAGCGGAAAACCATCATCCGCTAAGCCACAAAGCGGACGAAATTGTGTGTTGGGTGGACGTGACGGACGGTCATTTAAGAGGGCAGCAGCTGCAAAAGTCACTGCGGAACTGAATGTCGCACTTGCGAATCTTGTCAGCTTAAAAACAACACAAAGGGGGCTCCATTAGCAAGAAACTGCAGCGCGAGCTGTAATTCCAGAAGCATTCACCAGTGACGCAAATGCCCGTAACGGGGTAACGTGGAACCGAAGCCATAAAATCTTGATTAAGGAGCAATGGAAGACAGTCATTTGGTCGGATGAGTTTGTTTTTCACACTGTTTCCAGCTACTGGCCATGTGACACATGGTGGCGCTTCGCTGTTGATCTGAGCAGCCGTGTTGTGATATTCCGCGGAATATTTTGCTACTGTGTAAGGTCACATTACCGCCAAGGATGATGTCACCATTTTGGGTGCTCAGGACCATCGAATGGTACGATGTTTCTTCCCCAAAGGTAATGCTGTGTTCCGAGACGACAGGACGTCTGTTCACACAGCTCGCATAGCCCAGGACTGGTTTTATGAGGTTACTTATAATCCGTCTCGATTGCATAAAATGTTTATTCATATGACCGGTTTCGGTTCCTCTAGAACCATCTTCACATCTGTAACGATAATGATACTAATTTAAAATTTCACGAATGCAAATCTTTTTCATCCTGTCCAATCACCATCATATGTACCAGAACATACCTGCTATTTCGGTTACAGGAGTAACGCGTCCACACACCGCAAGCTTCACATGCTGCGTCAAATAAAATTGATTGGCAAAATACGTGTCATATATATTACTTAAAGCACTATTACCGACAGGTGGCGTCTGGTACATTTGTTACATTACATATGCACATACTGTATTAAGTAAAGTTTTGTAATTTACTTATATCTGTAAAAATACTTAATTAAAATCTGTATATGTCAAGGTTAAAGTCTATACTTGTCAAAATTAAAATACACTGTAAAATATCATTTTTTATTATCTAACAACAAAGGGCGATTTTTCTATCCATGGCGCTTGTGAAGATTTGTTTTCCTCCATGACCATAACGTCTATGGTAGAAGCCGACCTCGGGGAAGATCAGTTTGGATTCCGTAGAAATGTTGGAAAACGTGAGGTAATACTGACCTTACGACTTATCTTAGAAGAAAGATTAAGGAAAGGCAAACCTACGTTTCTAGTATTTGTAGACTTAGAGAAAGCTTTTGACAATGTTGACTGGAATACTCTCTTTCAAATTCTAAAGGTGGCAGGGGTAAAATAAAGGGAGCGAAAGGCTATTTACAATTTGTACAGAAAGCAGATGGCAGTTATAGGAGTCGAGGGACCTGAAAGGGAAGCAGTGGTTGGGAAGGGAGTGAGACAGAGTTGTAGCCTCTCCCTGTTGCTATTCAATCTGTATATTGTGCAAGCAGTAAAGGAAACGAAAGAAAAGTTCGGAGTAGGTATTAAAATCCATGGAGAAGAAATAAAAACTTTGAGGTTCGCCGAGACAGCAAAGGACTTGGAAGAGCAGTTGAACGGAATGGACAGTGTCTAGAAAGGAGGGTATAAGATGAACATCAACAAAAGCAAAACGAGGATAATGGAATGAAGTCGAATTAAGTCGGGTGATGCTGCGGGAATTAGATTAGGAAATGAGACACTTAAAGTAGTAAAGGAGTTTTGCTATTTGGGGAGCAAAATAACTGACGATGGTCGAAGTAGAGAGGATATAAAATGTAGACTGGCAATGGCAAGGAAAGCGTTCCTGATGAAGAGAAATTTGTTAACATCAAGTATAGATTTAAGTGTCAGGAAGTCGTTTCTGAAACCTTTGTGTGGAGTGTAGCCATGTACGGAAGTGAAACATGGACGATAAATAGTTTGGACAAGAAGAGAATAGAAGCTGTAGAAATGTGGTGCTACAGAAGAATGCTGAAGATTAGATGGGTAGATCACATAACTAATGAGGAGGTATTGAATAGAACTGGGGAGAAGAGGAGTTTGTGGCACAACTTGACTAGAAGAAGGGATCGGTTGGTAGGACATGTTCTGAGGCATCAAGGGATCACAAATTTAGCATTGGAGGGCAGCGTGGAGGGTAAAAATCGTAGAGGGAGACCAAGAGATGAATACACTAAGCAGATTCAGAAGGATGTAGGCTGCAGTAGGTACTGGGAGATGAAGAGGCTTGCACAGGATAGAGTAGCATGGAGAGTTGCATCAAACCAGTCTCAGGACTGAAGACCACAACAACAACAACGCCTATTTCTGTATTTATTACGACTTACTGAGATGCCAACTGTTGCGTGTGGAGGTCCAGTCCTAGGGCTGAGAGTTGGTGCATGATGGGTAAACTGGAAGATGCGTGCAGCGCCTGCTGTCGTAGACGGGGCCCTCCTGCGCGGCCCTCAAGCCCACGGTGATGGACGTCAGACGACTGGGCGGATCGCGGCACAACACCGAAATGGCGGCGGGAAACACGGAAGCAGGTCATGGAGGAAAACAAATCTTCACAAGCGCCATGGATAGAGAAATCGCCCTTTGTTTTTAGATCATAAAAATGATATTTTACAGTGTGTTTTAATTTTGACAAGTATAGACTTTAACCTTGACGTATACAGATTTTAATTAAGTATTTTTACAGATTTAAGTAAATTACAAAACTTTACTTAATACAGTATGTGCATATGTAATGTAACAAATGTACCAGACGCCACCTGTCAGTAATAGTGCTTTAAGTAGTATATATGACGTGTATTTTGCCAATCAATTTTATTTGACGCAGCATGTGAAGCTTGCGGTGTGTGGACGCGTTACTCCTGTAACCGAAATTGCAGGTATGTTCTGGTACATATGATGGTGATTGGACAGGATGAAAAAGGTTTGCATTCGTGAAATAGTAAATTAGTATCATTATCGTTACAGATGTGAAGATGGTTCTAGAGGAACCGAAACCGGTCATATGAATAAACATTTTATCCTATCAAGGCGGATTATAGGTAACATTGTAAAACCACTGATTGCCGTTATCCCATCAGACATTATGTCTGTTTTTGCAATGATTTTATGAGCACGAAAAGGAGTTGTCGTATCTTCTCTGACCACCTGAGCCACCTGATTTCAATATTATTCAGTCTCTGTGGTCCATTTTTGAGAGGAGAGCGCCTGACCGCTATCCACCATTTTGCAGAAAGTATGGCACAAATATCCTTAAACACCATACATTACTTGCATTTACACATTCCGAGACGTGTGGATGCTGATTTGAATACCAGCGGCTTTCTTACACTGTATCAGTCATGATAATATGTTTGTCTTGTTTCCACATTTTTGTCCAATGCCTGTACATAAAAATATCCTTCTAAATTTCTTGGAAATTGTATGTTTTCGTCCCCCTCCGGTGGATGGTTTTTCAAACCATGATTGCTCATCTACACTTGTTTCATCTGAGATAAAGTTCAAGCAATGGTACTTTAAGTCTGTCTCCGATGCTGAGTGGTCAACGCAGATGGCTGCCGAGCGGAGGACGAGGGTTCGATTCTTGGTACTGCCAAGGATTTTTCCTTGGTAGGAGGACTGGTACGAGGTTCACTCAGCCTCGTAACGTCAACAGAGGAGCTACTTGACGGAGAAGTAGCTGCTCCGCTGTCTGGGAAGTCTCAGAAACGGCGTGGAGAGCAATGCGCTGACGCATGTCGCTCCATAGCGCGTACGTCCTTACTTAGGCACATCGGCAGAAAAAATTAATCCTCCCGCAGGAGACATTGCGTTAATACCACGCGTGACCACTCCTATAGCCTTAATAACGGCCGCGGTTTGGCGAGGAAAAGTCCGCAAGGTTTCTCAGCTAAGCCATACCAAACTGAAGCCATTCACTGACGATGATACATTTCAGCCGCTGTTCCAGATAGTCTCTCACATTTTATATGGGACTTACATAAGTTGATTTAGAGGAAAAGTCGAGGTGCGGCAAGACGCATAAGTTGTTTGCCTCGCACGGACATCATTGTCTTGTGATTATTTTCTAAAGGAAGCTGTCAAAATATGAATGGCCGATAGGCTGGTCAAGAGAGACAGCGGCTTCACTCTCAGTAAAGCGTTCAACTCAGCTCTCAAACAAGTGAAGTCACGCCATCAGCCGAGAGAGAGACTTCCGCACCCGACGGAGACGCAGAAGCACTCAAAGAGACCGGAGTTCGCGCCCAGTATTCCGCGATAGCGTTCTCCCACCACTCCACCCGGCGTGGCGTGCGGCCTCTTACTAAGGAAACGGGTGTGGAGCGACAAAGGTATAACTGTGACATGACGTAGCAACACGCTCATACGACATGTGTCACTTGAAGATGACGGTGAGGCACGCTCTCGAAATGTCGTGTTCCGTAAGCGACAGCACTCAGCTCAACACCAGAGAGCAATATAAACTCTTGAATCGCCGTGAAAACTTAAGGTCTCAAGTGACACATGTTGCCACCTGCTAGATTCCGCAGCAAGTCACATCCATTCAAAATGCCAGCAACGTAAATGTTGCAGCTGTGTCGGGCCAGTCCAGATCACTCCTTTACCTGCCTAACCACAGTATACTAGAGCTGTTTTGTATCACTACGACACTGAGACAAAGAAACAAAGCAGATAGTGGATATTTGCGTATTCACCATCCACTAGAAAGCAGAAAAAGTAATCATTATTTGACTAGCTGATGCTGAGAGGCTATTGGGCCCGCTAAGGTGCGAGGCCAAGAGACTATATCCGTAAGGGCAAACGGCCACAGTAGGTTATGGGAAGCTATTAACACGATTCATCGAGTGAAGAGGTCCAAGTGGGCGGTTTTGCTTCACGGAGGCTTCTCAGCTCAGTCTGCACAGGACACGATCTCACATGTTGCTACTTAGGACTATCTAGTTCTGCCTCACCCTTTATTCTCATGACATGTAAATCAGTGACTTCTCCCTCCTCCTCAAACACAGAAATCATTGTGTGACAGACATTTCCAGTATGACAATGAAGTGATCTTGCAGGTGAAACGTTCCATCAACACCCAAATACAGGATTCTAAAACCAGCTGCACTGGGCTTAGTTTCAAAACTGGAAGACAAGCCTAGTAGGTTTCACAATAACCCTCCAAAACAATAACTGGGGAAACTTACGACTAGAACTGGGACACAAACCACAAGTGCTTTGATTTATTTCATTAAAATTAGTGTTACGTGTTTTTGGAAACAGGTAGTGCTACAGAAGAGAATATGTCTCATCTGTGGATGAAGTTGAAAGCACACTGTTCATTGACGTCAATTTTCTGAGTGAAAATTGAAGTTGTCGTGAATCACAGTAACAAGCAGCGATTTGCAGTCCTAACACAACACTGTATTTAACAGTCACAGAGCATACACATAAAAAAGAATTTACAATATGTTATGTCTTACAAAGAGTATCATTAATCAGAGGTATAAATGCACCAGGGGCCTCAGTTCCCAACATCCTCCTCATCCTTGCTCCTAAGCTACATGAGATACTTCTTGGTCCGCCTTTTCCAAAAGTCGTCTGCTAGTTTTTGCTGCAATTTAAATTCTTTGGCCGGACTGTGTGTAACGGTAGGTTCTGGTCCAGTGGGGACATTTAACAGGTCTTCACCAATCAAAAAATGTGCTGGTGTTGGAGGTTGTGTCATCTCCTGAAGAGATTCACCTTGAGTTTACTGAAGCTTCAGTGCTGATCAAGATGATACAGAGCTGCTCTGCAGTTAGACATGATCGTCCAAATACCTTCAGTAAGCATCGCTTGACGGTGCCCACCATCCCCTCCCACCATCGTCCCAACCAAGGCGCATTTGGTGCAATGAACTTCCAAGTGACTCAGTTTTTGGCGAGGAAGCGATGGGTCTCTTTGGCGGTTGGTGAGTTCCATAGTTCCTATTTTTTTTCACAGTCTGAAAGGTCTTTGCATTGTCGGTGTAGAAAGTGTGCAGAAATTCATGTCTACTTGCAAATCTCTCTAAAACCATCAAAACTGCGTTTGTATTCATATTGGAACAGAGCTCTAAATGTACTGCACGTGTTGCTGCGCAAGTTGGGAGTGTTATACATGCCTTTCCCATGATCATGCCTGTTTTGATGTAAAGATGTAAAGAGGGCCAGCAGAATCAACGCCAGTGAGAGTAAAAGGCTTAGATGGTCTCATCCTATCTGTCGGTAGAGGAGCTTCAATTATTTTCATCTTGAAGACCTCATGATCTTGCATGAGAAACATGTGTGCAGAACTCTCCTAATGGTTTGGCGACCTTTAAGTATCCAAAATTCTTGTCGAAGTTTGTATAAGAAAATTCTGACACCAAGATGATTGAGATCAATATGTGTTTAAAGTACGAGGAGTCTCGTGAAGCGATGTGAACCATCTACATGTAATAGATGTTGTTTCTTACTGGTGAGGTCTGCAAACTGTAGTCTACCTTCCAGACGAAGAGTCCGCCTTCAAGGAATGGATTAAAGCGTCCAATTTTAGAACCTTGGGGGATCGGGTTACTGTCATGAAGTGCGTGGAATTCCCGCGTGAAGCACTGACGTTTGATCCAATAAGTGCGTGCATGTGCGAGCTTGATTGCTGGCAGCTCTCCAGAAAGCTTGTCTTCGTGACGAATCTTATATATGAAGCGAAGAATCTAGCCAGTGGGAGCTGAACTTGGAAATTTCTATGATATTGGGAAGTACAGTTGAAAGGTCTCTGTTGGATTCCTTTCATGTTAATTTCTGAAATCTGATGTAATTTACGGCATAACTTCCTCTTCTAAATTTACTGTGGTGTTTCTGACTATCTGGGAGGAGACTGAGCAGTGAAACGTGTTACTTTTACACATAAACAAGAACGATCTATCACACTACTACACTTTAAAACACAGTTTATATTGAATTCATGTCACACAGTCTCATACGGAACCTACATCCGCTTCCTTTTATATACTGTATATGATAAGATACTGTCATCCCCCTTCCCTTCTGTGTGAGAGAATGAATGAGCAAATGTATTTCTAGTTGCATGCTGGATGGTAGCAGACACGCTTGTCTGCTAGAGAACAGTAGGACCAACGTCGGAACAGGTAGTTACGCTTTCTAAAAGCAAAGAGGTTTCTATCCCTAGTATGGTCCTGTCCGTCCCTTGTCATGTTGGTATAGGAAGCTGCCTCTCTGGTCACTTCCGTTTGTATTTGTGAGCCACCCCTCAAGAAGGGACCACGGCAGTCTGTCCGTGGCGAGCGTCTGAAGTGGTAAGATCTCCGGCTAAGCACGTCTCTGCTAAGTCCGTAGGGCAATGGATTTCTTAAGTTCAGCCTAACTGAAAATTTAATCACCTTTATTTCAGGTTCAGCTCTAAAATATCTAATGTTATCTTAAATTGCAACGCAGTGTAATTCGAGTGTGAAGTTCAGAATAGTATTCCGGTAGTTGCTTTGTCAATGCTTAGTGAGTAAAGCGGAACCACGTGTTGATCCGTAACTCTAACTAAGTTCATCAATCTTAAATGCGAATGTGCGTGAGATTCTAACGTCTCGTCTTGACAATATTTTTCAATATAGCAACTTTTCTTTATGTTCAACCCACGTGGGGTGTACTTTGTGAGACCAGTACCACGTGCTTATACAATTGTTTGACCCATCAGGTTAATAGTAAGACGATAGTAACCAGTTCGAGGTTTTTCTTTTGTAAATTGAGTTTCGATGTAATTTATTTTAATTATCAAAATTATTGTGGAGTTACACACTTTGTGTAAACCAAGTTGACCACGTGAACCATGTGGTGTAATCATCAAAGTAGCCCTCAGTTATTCTTTTCGGGAAGATTTCACAGAGAGTTAGTATGAATTTAGTGTACCAGTGTGTGGTAATTTCATGACGGACAGGACTGCGCTACGAACGTAACTTCTTTGGGTGAAAATTGAATCGGTTGGTTGTGGTTAATTTCCTCTTGCATATGTTTCAACGTTATTCGTGTGTTATTTTATGAATGCAGTGTTGTATGCTGTCTCCCAATCTTGGCTCCATATTTGATGTGTTCCGTAAGATTACAAACTCACATTTTCACAGACCTAAATAAGGCACCAGCTTAGTTATGACTCAAGTTTAATATGCTGAAATTGCAATGATCAATGTTAAAATAAATTTCCAAATATAAACTGATTTATTTCTTTTTATTTAAATTCTCTTTCTATATATCACCGGTTGTCGTATGACGATTAAAAGATTATAATTAATGTTAGTCTGGTTGGGAATTTGGTAAGCTAGACTGGATACCTGGTGAAACAGTTGCTCAGTAATGCAAGGTTAACGTCCTCAGATAGCTCACAGCTTTTAACCCACTTTTATGGTCTTGTCTAGCAGCACTGCTTACACCACAAATCACAGCAACAACGTTACACAGTAACTGGCATCACATGTTTTACATTCCATCTTTCTTCCGGGAGGTCATGACGCAAATTTGGAGTACCAGATGGCCAACATTTGGTTTCCAAGAAGCCCCCGTGTTAGGTGATCCGCTGGGTTACCACTTCCAGGAAAATGTCTCCACTGACTAGGGGTCGTATATGTATGAATTTCTGTCTCTGTGTTGCACATGATTCTCATCACTGTCCATCCAGCCTATGATCACTGCAGTGTCCGTCCACAACATTGCATGAGTAATGTCGTACCCCGGAACTGTGCAGAAATATCTTAGTAATAGTATTCCCTCAAGTGTACCTATACGTTTGAGACGTGACAGTGTTATCCTTCTGACAGGTGCTACTCTGTTCTTGCTACGGACCAAGTGAATGATTGTGGCGCCTTGCAAAACACTGCGGAGGAACAGAGTTGCGCCATACGCTCGTTGTGTAGCACCGCAAAATACGTGAATCTGAACGTCGCGATCTTTGGTAGTTGATATCCGACGTGGGATACGAATGCAAGACAATGGAGGTAAATTAGACACCCAAGTATTCCACTGGGCTACCATATTGTTGCGTAGCAGAACATCCCAGTCACTTCCCCTACACCAGGCTTATTGGAATAATAGCTTTACCATGACTGACACAGAAGAGAATACTGCTAGTGGATCGTAAAGTTCACTACAGTTTGTAATAGTTATAGTTTCCTCTTGGTGGTAGGTTCATCAGATAATTTTTCTGTGACATAATCAGTGTTGATGTAGAAGCTGTCCATTGCAGTGTTCGAGTATACGTGTAAAACTTGAGTAGATGTAGTCATCTCTCATCCTGCGGTTCTCCATATGTCGTGTAACTGATCTGAAGTAGTGACCCATTTCGTCAACTGAAAGTTCAATAGTTTCTTAAGGGGCGTTAGTTCATAATACATAGCTATAGCTTCACAGTCGTCATCAGCACCAAACGCTAATTCATCCATGTAAACATTGTTGGTGGCTAGTACCTGTGCAGCGACAGGAAATGTGGTCTCATGTTTAGAAGCATGTTCTTTCAGCGTTGCGGAAAGCAGGAATGGACTGCATGTCAGGCCCAATGGAAGTATACTGAAAAGGTAAATCGTTACTTCTTCATCTTATGCTAGTTCCTGTTACTATCTTCAAAAACTTCATGCCATAGAAATCTTGCCAAGTCCCTGTCGCCTTTGTACAAGATAAGTTGCAGAGATGCTTGCGTAATATCGCTAATAACAGCCACGGGGAGTATTCGAAACCGTATCAGAGCAGCAAGTGTTTCTGGCAGAAGATTTGGTTCCGCCTCTAAACTGTTGAGAAGGAGAGCGTTGATCTCGTGAGAAGACGCTCAAAAACGATCCTCCACTTTATTTTATCAACTGTCCCTTGTATCTTCAGGAAGAGCGAGTTCTACGTGGTTCTCTGTAATGGACTCCAACATTAGATGGTGGTAAGTGTTCTTTAAGGAATCGTTGCTAAGAAGTCTTTTATGTAAACTTCAAAATCTTCTTTCTGCGTTCAGTCAGTTAGTAGAATATAAAATAATATTTTGTTTCTTAGAAAGACGAACGATTCTTCGATGATCCTGCACAAGATAAGATGCCTAAAATTTGTGAATGAGGGAAAAATCTTTCTTAGTCTTTACCGTATCATAATGCGCAGTCATGCCAATAGAATCTAGATCCCACAGTCGTCTCAAGTGGTCATCTGTGAGCATTTGTTAACAATAGCCAGATCTGCAGCTGCTGAGGATCCAACCAAATTTGGTGGGAAACAGAACAATGGGTTTAGAAATACGAATAGGTAAATCATCGGTGACGATCTTCCAGTAGTGATCACTACCAGTTAAAAACTCGATGGGCATATCTTCTTGGGAATTTGTGGATCAGCTAACAGTAGTGTGCAGACTTGTGTTACATTCTTAATATCTTGTGGACCTCTGGGCTGAGGCGTGAAGTAGGGCTCACTTCCACACGCGTTGATGGAAGTCGTACAGTTAGTCAACACTCCTCTAATTTCGAAGCTGGCAAGGTTACGCCATTGTGAGGAGCTAGTACGAGATTCGGACGTGCAAACACTGTTACAATTGGTCCAGGGCAGGTAATTTCAAATCATCAATTAATGACCTTACTATGAAGGTTGATTGGCTTCCATCTTCTGGCACTCATCGAGTGAGTTTACTTAGTCATGTTGGTCCTACGGTGTGCACATGAGCAGTTTACTAGAAGGTAAAGGTAGGTATAATTGCGTCTATTTCACTGATAGAAGTGACGTTGTTCGGTGCCGCTTTCTTACACGTCTTACCTTCGACGCATATCGACTTGTGATGTGTTTTTTTACAATTAGCAGAAAATGCCCTACCCTTCTTCCCGCACTCTGACATTTTATGTTCTCTGGTTAGGCATAGACAACATCGGTTAGTATCAGTTTCTGCTTTCTTTAGTGAGGTCAGTAACTCTGGTAGGTTCTTGGGCTCCATGGCCATGTTCTTCGCAAAACGAACCGTAGTTTTTACTGTCCTTGGGTAATGTTTGTTTCTGATGAGCGCGGACGTGAAGGGCTGCAGCTGTGGGAGTGTAATTCAACGTTTTATTGTCACAACGAATCTTGGGTGAAGCAAGCTCTGCGTCTATTTCCGTGCCTATAAATTACATCAACTGAAGTATGTCCCCTTCTGAAAGACCGGTTTACTTGACATGGATGAGTCAGTGTCGGCAGATATCATCAGGAAATGTTTTGAGAATTTATGGTGCTAGCACGCGAGCGTAAAGGCGCGTGTCCACTAGCAAGTAAACTTCCGCAAGTCGCTTGCAGAAGCTACTTCTGCAAGTTCTTTGCATGTGGAAACACCGGCAGCAAGTTGACATCCGTAAGTTTCGTCAACTTGGAAAAGTAGCTTTCGCAGGCTAGTGTAAACGGTTCCCCGTAGCTTGCTTCAATTACTTGCTCGACTTGCCAGTTGCGAGAAGTATTTTCGGAACTTGCAGAAGTGTGTACAGTACGAAACGTCAGTCTTGAAGTTCGTGTGGACGAGTGAAAAAACACAATGACTTATTCAGCGAGTGGAGTGTTTTCCAGTGTTGTGCGACACATAACACATGGACTTTAAAAATCGGTTAAAAAAAAACAAGACGCACGGGAAATTATTGCGTCAGAATTCGACTCTACAGAGCCAGAAATACGGAAAAAATTCCATGATTTGCGTACGCAGTATAATCAAGAACTAAATAAATCGAAGAAAAGAAAAAGTGGACAAAGTTCAGACGACTTACATAAAAGTAAATGGGAATTCTTTGATTACTTTTATTACAGATGTATTTATGTTTACACTCTCATCAGAAATCAATTGAAATTTAAAGGCGTCTGTATTGCCAGGCTGCTTCCCCTTCTGATGAAACAAAGTAGTTTGTGAATTCATTTCTGACTTTCTTGGCATTTGTGGCCAATTATGTATGTTTATTGATTCCAGCGGTATAGTCGGCATAAACGGAATTTCTACTCTCTTCTGTGAGTAAAAAGCTGTGAAGAGCACAAATCGCTATGGCAATTTGCCTCGATTTCTCTGGGTTTAGAAGAATTTGCGTTCGTAATACTCGAAAACGTGTGCATATAAGCAAAAAAAAAAAAAGTTTTAAGACACATATCTTGCTCTAGAGAGCCGATAGTTAAACACACGATTTTGCATTGGTTGGCCTCTTAAAGGGTAGGGCTTCATAATATAATTTTTTAGAGCAAATGTATCATCAGCAACAATGACGTAAGGTATCTGCACAGTTTTACCAGGTAAATTTCGAGGGACTGGTACATTCGAAGAATTAGACTCAAGACATTCTGATAGTCTACAATTATTAAAAACTCCACCATCACGTATTCTACCATTACTGCCCACATCGAAGTATATAACTCTGTAGTCAGGTCCAATCAGTGTAAAGTACACACTGCCTTCTTTCTTGGGAGCCCGTATGACTATATGTTTTCCATCCACAGCGCCAATACAGTTGCGGAAATCCCATCTATTCTCAAAACCAGTTGCGATTTGCAACCATTCTTCTTCTGTTGAAGGTACGTAAAATTATAGAAAACAACATTATATCTGAAATTTATCCTTTTGAAGACAAATATTACATTACAATATTTATTTTAGGGATTAGAAAACGCCAAGGAAGATCATGAGTGTGAGACAGATACAGTCCAGGTAAAAGCACAGGAAAGAAGAATTTTGAAGAGAAAAAAATACCGAGGAAAATTCTGACACTGTTCTAAACAAGGCAATAGGAGCGATGCACATACCTGTTGATGAACATCAGGTGTTTGGAGACAATGTGGCATCGGAATTGAGGTTATTAACACAAATGTCAAGTCGAAAAAAATTAAGGATGATAATACAAAAGGCAATACTGAAAATATCTGAGGAAGATGAATCTATAACTAATTCTTGGATGACAGATGAAAGCAGTTTCATCTGCACACCATCAGAGAAAGTACTTATTATTTCTGATACTGCCCAAGTTCATCATCCACAAGATAACTGTTTCGTATTTTTCTGCTTATATCTCTTGGTGATATAGCTTGCCGCATATTTGTGTCCTGTTTCCGAATATTTGATTCTACAATTGACAAGAGGTGTTCAAAACTTGCAAAAGACATTCTCAGAAAGTTTTTAATCTGAGCAAAGTCCTCTTATATCAGTTCGTTCAGTAGTGTTTCTTCGAAACTTAAGCATGAACACCACTGTATCCATTTCTTTACCCAAACACTTCTCTTTTTCTTAACTTTTGGTTATACGTCACGCTTTTTCTTTAACACTAACAATACAACAATACTGGCGGCTGCTCTCGTTTGTGCACACGACATTGTAATCTTCAACTTGCCTGTCTCACAACGCGAACTGTAGTGGATACACTTCCGCAAATACCTGCAGCAAGTTCGTGAAATTAACTTGCCGAAGCGACTTGCAGAAGTCAACTTGCGCAAGTTTTCGTACTAATGTAAACACTTCAGCAAGTAGTTGCGGAAGTTACTTGCTAGTGGACACGCGCCTTAAAGATTTACGTCTTAACCGAGCGCGCGCAAAGCTTGGATGCGTTGGTTGCACTCGATAAATGTATAATTAAGAGATTCTGAATTCGAAAATTGAACAGGTTTTATAGATGTAATTCTGTTTTATCGCCAATGAGTGCGGTAAGGATTCTCTTGGTTTCTTCATATGTATCAGAGACTACAGCAATACCATCAGCTAAAAATTTTGGCTCCCCTTCTAAGTAGCCACGCAGAAAAACGTGTTTATGAACGGTGGTTGTCCGTATGTCGTGAATCACAGTAGTAAGCAACGATTTGCAGGCTTAACGCAACACTTTACTTAACAGTCACAGAACATACATATAACAAAGAGTTTACAAGGTGTTATGTCTTACAAAGAGTATCATTAATCATAGATATAAATGTCCCGACGACTTCAATTCCCAACAGAAGTAACCAATTACTATAAAATGGCTTTAATGCCCCTACACATTTATCACAGTCGCGGCTCGACCTCACAATAGATTTGCTGGTGGATGCTTAAGTGGCTGCAGAATCAATCATTGGCAGAACCAAAATCAGACCGAAATTTTTCTCAGTCCACAACAGATTGGTTCAGGCCAGCAGAATCGATAGCGGTTCTCAGCGTGGAACTGGTGATACAGGCTCCCGGACTGAGTCACTTCTGATCGACTCTTAATAAAAAGCAAACCTCAAATTTCTATGTTTGTGTCTTGCTAAATGCAGACTGACTGGGCTTTAAAATTTCCGAGCACCAACCGATAAAAATGCTCCTAGGAAACACTAATCTGTCTTCCTCCAACTGGTTAAACAATTTCGTACATCACACCATCTTCCACAGAAAAAAGTCGCTTCCATCTCTCTCTCTCTCTGTCTCTCTCTCTCTCTCTCTCTCTCTGTGACCAATGAGATGGTCTTCACTGTCACCGTCCCGTATCTCTCCCTAACTTGTATTTATTTATGTTAACCAATGCTGAAGGTTGTTTCATTGCATAAACATTTAAGTTAAAATTAACAGTCGAGATAGAAAAACTATTTGTTTATTTACTGGATTCTGCTTATGTAAAGGCCATCTTCAGAATTTTTGGCCCCCTGAGCCAGTGTAGGATCGTGGTATCACGAGAAAACCGAGGCGCCGCCAGCACTATCCACAGGGGGCCAAAAATTCTGAAGATGGCTTTTACATAAGCAGAATCCAGTAAATAAACAAATATTTTTGTGATCCCTGCTGTTCATTTTAACTTAATAGCATCAGGTCGCTGCTCTCCGTAGACTATGTTGTCTAAATTTTTGCATGCATTTTTGCAGTGGTGTCTCACATTACCAAAAGCTCAAAACGTGGGACTTCAGTCCGTCTTCGACATGTTGAGCATTGGTTAAAAATGGTTCAAATGGCTCTGAGCACTATGGGACTTAACTTCTGTGGTCATCAGTCCCCTAGAACTTAGAACAACTTAAACCTAACTAACCTAAGGACATCACACACATCCATGCCCGAGGCAGGATTCGAACCTGCGACCGGAGCAGTCGCGCGGTTCCGGACTGAGCGCCTTAACCGCGAGACCACCGCGGCCGGCTTTGAGCATTGGTGTCAAGAGCTTTGTGAGAAACAGTGAGGTTTCTACATTTGAACATAATAGTACCTTCCGCTAAAAGACAAACATTCTCATTCCACTACCACTTTGTAAAATGTTTTCACCGGGCGTTTGTGCCTGTGCCACGGGAGGTCTTATTTCTGTTCGTTCAGAACAAAGCTGGACGTCACAGGTGCACTACGAAAGGTGGTGGGCTATTGACGCTCACCTCTCCGTCGGCAGGCCTTCTGCTAATTATCTCTAGGGGAGGCAGCTGACTCTACTAAGAGTAAAAGAAGAACAAAGTTGGATTAGTCAGTTACTGACCATCTTTAGTACTACTGTTTACCATATTCCTCAGCATCAATTAAATGTTCTGACCAAACAGGTCTTTCATCATGAATTTGCGTAAATTACGTGACTGCTTCCGGAAAAGCGGTCGCACAACGCAAGCTGACTGCCAGATCATCCATTCCTGAAACGTGTCACACTGAAGGGCGAATATGTAGGCTGCCATTACCCTCACCAAGTTTCATGCTTGGAACACAATGCTTTTAAGGTGGAAACGCAAACACCATTCAGGGATTAGCTCGTAGGTCTGTTCCGATCGACTGCTGCCTACAAGCTAGTATGATGAGCGATCCATGGTCATGGAACACGTGATCAGCATGTCGCCAATCCCTCCAGCCGTTATTGTTAATGGATGAATCCTGGTGATCGTTCTGCCTGTTTATTCGAGCAGCTCCTCATTTGGCCTCACGATTCAGACTCTCCCTACCACAGAAAAATTCAAATAGGTACTGAGGACCAAAGCAAGGTCTTTTAGCACTGAAGGCAGCGGCGTTAGCAGTTCGACAACAGAGGACGGTGCACGTTTCAAAGATGATAGTTAAAATTTTAGGAAACCTCTCATACATAAATAAGCAGTTATATGGCTACACACTAGTCTACACAGTTTTTATAGCGTCAATTTGTTTCATTTATTTATTGTTTTCATTTAGCCCGGCCATATTACGGCCTCGATATTCTCTTACATCGGGAAGGGAACTATACAAAAGAAAAACTATTAGTAAACAGTGTTTAACAGTCTTCTTCACTACAATGCGTACTTGTGGCTGAGTTGTGTGTACATATAATACATTATTATCAGAATGATTACAATTACCAACACAAATAACAACATTTATTAATAACAATGTAAATATCTTCACTCTCTTGAGTTCGACAAAGGATTTCTGGAACCTTCCCTTGTTTGTAAAGTAAATGTGGCGAACAACGGTCTGGCACAAAAGATCAGAGATCTACAATGAAAACCGATCGTCCTGTCAGTTTGGGCTGTGAATGACGAGTGTAGAACATAAAAAAATCAGCACTTTGTCAAGTTCGGTATTTCTGTAACAGACACGTCGGCCGCTGTGGCCGAGCGATTCTAGGCGCTTCGGTCCGGAACCGCGCTGCTGCTACGGTCGCAGGTTCGAATCCTGCCTCGGGCATCGATGTGTGTGATGTCCTTAGGTTAGTTAGGTTTAAGTAGTTCTAAGTTCTAGGGGACTGATGACCACAGTAGTTAAGTCCCATAGTGCTCAGAGCCATTTGAACCATTTTATTAAATCCAGTGAACAAGATGGATACTCCACAGCAGTTCCTCTTCGTCCCGTCGATCCGGAAGGGAATGTGCAGTTGAGGAGTTCCCCCACTTGAAGTCCAAAGTGTGATAGCAATCCACCCTGTTGAAAGTAATAATCTTCACTGTCAAAAATATCGCTAACATGGAACCCTTTTGAGTGCGAGGTCGCAAGTTCAGTCTTCAGTTTATATGCCAACTAGCTCTGCAGATGATGAAGAAATTGATGAAATGTATGACGAGATAAAAGAAATTGTTCAGGTAGTGAAGGGAGACGAAAATTTAATAGTCATGGGTGACTGGAATTCGTCAGAAGGAAAAGGGAGAGAAGGAAACATAGTAGGTGAATATGGATTGGGGGGAAGAAATGAAAAAGGAAGCCGTCTGGTAGAATTTTGCACTGAGCATAACTTAATCATAGCTAGCACTTGGTTCAAGAATCATAAAAGAAGGTTGTATACCTGCAAGAATCCTGGAGATACTAAAAGGTATCAGATAGATTATATAATGGTAAGACAGAGATTTAGTAACCAGGTTTTAAATTGTAAGACATTTCCAGGGGCAGATGTGGATTCTGACCACAATCTATTGGTTATGAACTGCAGATTCAAACTGAAGAAGCTGCAAAAAGGTGGGAATTTAAGGAGATGGGACCTGGATAAACTGAAAGAACCAGAGATTCTAGAGATTTTCTGGGAGAGCATAAGGGAACAATTGACAGGAATGGGGGAAAGAAATACAGTAGAAGAAGAATGGGTAGCTCTGAGGGATGAAGTAGTGAAGGTAGCAGACGATCAAGTAGGTAAAAAGACGAGGGCTAGTAGAAATCCTTGGGTAACAGAAGAAATATTGAATTTAACTGATGAAAGGAGAAAATATAAAAATGCAGTAAATGAGGCAGGCAAGAAGGAATACAAACGTCTCAAAAATGAGATCGACAGGAAGTGCAAAATGGCTAAGCAGGGATGGCTAGAGGACAAATGTAAGGATGTAGAGGCTTGTCTCACTAGGGGTAAGATAGATACTGCCTACAGGAAAATTAAAGAGACCTTTGGAGAGAAGAGAACCACTTGTATGAATATCAAGAACTCAGATGGCAACCCATTTCTAAGCAAAGAAGGGAAGGCAGAAAGGTGGAAGTAGTATATAGAGGGTTTATACAAGGGCAATGTACTTGAGGACAATATTATGGAAATGGAAGAGGATGTAGATGAAGACGAAATGGGAGATAAGATACTGCGTGAAGAGTTTGACAGAGCACTGAAAGACCTAAGTCGAAACAAGGCCCCGGGAGTAGACAACATTCCATTAGAATTACTGATGGCCTTGGGAGAGCCAGTCATGACAAAACTCTACCATCTGGTGAGCAAGATGTATGAGACAGGCGAAATACCCTCAGACTTCAAGAAGAATATAATAATTCCAATCCCAAAGAAAGCTGGTGTTGACAGATGTGAAAATTACCGAACTACACTCCTGGAAATGGAAAAAAGAACACATTGACACCGGTTTGTCAGACCCACCATACTTGCTCCGGACACTGCGAGAGGGCTGTACAAGCAATGATCACACGCACGGCACAGCGGACACACCAGGAACCGCGGTGTTGGCCGTCGAATGGCGCTAGCTGCGCAGCATTTGTGCACCGCCGCCGTCAGTGTCAGTCAGTTTGCCGTGGCATACGGAGCTCCATCGCAGTCTTTAACACTGGTAGCATGCCGCGACAGCGTGGACGTGAACCGTATGTGCAGTTGACGGACTTTGAGCGAGGGCGTATAGTGGGCATGCGGGAGGCCGGGTGGACGTACCGCCGAATTGCTCAACACGTGGGGCGTGAGGTCTCCACAGTACATCGATGTTGTCGCCAGTGGTCGGCGGAAGGTGCATGTGCCCGTCGACCTGGGACCGGACCGCAGCGACGCACGGATGCACGCCAAGACCGTAGGATCCTACGCAGTGCCGTAGGGGACCGCACCGCCACTTCCCAGGAAATTAGGGACACTGTTGCTCCTGGGGTATCGGCGAGGACCATTCGCAACCGTCTCCATGAAGCTGGGCTACGGTCCCGCGCACCGTTAGGCCGTCTTCCGCTCACGCCCCAACATCGTGCAGCCCGCCTCCAGTGGTGTCGCGACAGGCGTGAATGGAGGGACGAATGGAGATGTGTCGTCTTCAGCGATGAGAGTCGCTTCTGCCTTGGTGCCAATGATGGTCGTATGCGTGATTGGCGCCGTGCAGGTGAGCGCCACAATCAGGACTGCATACGACCGAGGCACACAGGGCCAACACCCGGCATCATGGTGTGGGGAGCGATCTCCTACACTGGCCGTACACCACTGGTGATCGTCGAGGGGACACTGAATAGTGCACGGTACATCCAAACCGTCATCGAACCCATCGTTCTACCATTCCTAGACCGGCAAGGGAACTTGCTGTTCCAACAGGACAATGCACGTCCGCATGTATCCCGTGCCACCCAACGTGCTCTAGAAGGTGTAAGTCAACTACCCTGGCCAGCAAGATCTCCGGATCTGTCCCCCATTGAGCATGTTTGGGACTGGATGAAGCGTCGTCTCACGCGGTCTGCACGTCCAGCACGAACGCTGGTCCAACTGAGGCGCCAGGTGGAAATGGCATGGCAAGCCGTTCCACAGGACTACATCCAGCATCTCTACGATCGTCTCCATGGGAGAATAGCAGCCTGCATTGCTGCGAAAGGTGGATATACACTGTACTAGTGCCTACATTGTGCATGCTCTGTTGCCTGTGTCTATGTGCCTGTGGTTCTGTCAGTGTGATCATGTGATGTATCTGATCCCAGGAATGTGTCAATAAAGTTTCCCCTTCCTGGGACAATGAATTCACGGTGTTCTTATTTCAATTTCCAGGAGTGTATCAGTTTAATAAGTCACAGCTGCAAAATACTAACGCGAATTCTTTACAGACGAATGGAAAAACTGGTAGAAACCGACCTCGGGGAAGATCAGTTTGGATTCCGTAGAAACGTTGGAACACGTGAGGCAATACTAACCTTACGACTTATCTTAGAAGACAGATTAAGGAAAGGTAAACCAATTTTTCTAGCATTTGTAGACTTAGAGAAAGGTTTTGACAATGTTAACTGGAATACTCTGTTTCAAATTCTGAAGGTGGCAGGGGTAAAATACAGGGAGCGAAAGGCTATTTACAATTTGTACAGAAACCAGATGGCAGTTATAAGAGTCGAGGGGCATGAAAGGGAAGCAGTGGTTGGGAAAGGAGTGAGACAGGGTTGTAGCCTCTCCCCGATGTTATTCAATCTGTATATTGAGCAAGCAGTAAAGGAAACAAAAGAAAAATTCGGAGTAGGTATTAAAATTCATGGAGAAGAAGTAAAAACTTTGAGGTTCGCCGATGACATTGTAATTCTGTCAGAGACAGCAAAGGACTTGGAAGAGCAGTTGAACGGAATGGACAGTGTCTTGAAAGGAGGATATAAGATGAACATCAACAAAAGCAAAACGAGGATAATGGAATGTAGTCAAATTAAATCGGGTGATGCCGAGGGAATTAGATTAGGAAATGAGACACTTAAAGTAGTAAAGGAGTTTTGCCGTTTAGGGAGTGAAATAACTGATGATGGTCGAAGTAGACTGGCAATGGCAAGGAAATCGTTTCTGAAGAAGAGAAATTTGTTAACATCGAGTATAGATTTAAGTGTCAGGAAGTTGTTTCTGAAAGTATTTGTATGGAGTGTAGCCATGTATGGAAGAGAAACATGGACGATAAATAGTTTAGACAAGAAGAGAATAGAAGCTTTCGAAATGTGGTGCTACAGGAGAATGCTGAAGATAAGGTGGGTAGATCACGTAACTAATGAGGAGGTATTGAATAGGATTGGGGAGAAGAGAAGTTTGTGGCACAACTTGACCAGAAGAAGGGATCGGTGGTAGGACACGTTTTGAGGCATCAAGGGATCACAAATTTAGCATTGGAGGGCAGCGTGGAGGGTAAAAATCGTAGAGGGAGACCAACAGATGAATACACTAAGCAGATTCAGAAGGATGTAGGTTGCAGTAGGTACTGGGAGATGAAGCAGCTTGCACAGGATAGAGTAGCATGGAGAGCTGCATCAAAACAGTCTCAGTACTGAAGACCACAACAACAACAACAACTACTACTTCTAAAAGTCTTCACATTTTTCCTCAAAATATCAAAGGTGTATTTTCCACAGTAATATTAATGTGTTCAGACTTTATGACTGGAAAAAGTGTTTGCAACATCAGTAACCACAGGAGACGGGGTTCTAATGTTTGAACTATCCGAGAACACATTTAAGATTGAAACAAGAGCTGTTCGATGTGATCACATTTGGATGATGAAACACTAACGTTTGACAGCGAAGATGACTTAAGTGCCAAAAAACTGAAACAGAAAGATAAGAAGTACTGTTGTTAGTAAACAGCTTTGTAATTATCAATCGAAACCCAACATTAAATGAGAAAATATTTACCAGTTCAAAAGTTAGTGATAGTAAGACCAGAACAGGTTGTAAGAAACAAGAACGGTCATTTCTATACGCAACTGGAAGTGTCCAAAGTCATGCTATTTTGTAAAGACCAGATAAGTGGAGATAGTACAACTAACTGTACTGTTTCTATAGAGATGTGTGCATAAAACGGAAAGAGAAAAAATATTCAAAGTATTCTTCACTTATTTAGCACGATGATGTTCGTGTTCGAAATTCATGGATGCCAGAAGTTTTAAGGATTAGTGAAACAAAGTTACATGAGAAAATATTTAAAAATAGAGGAATTATTGATATTAAGAATAGCGAACTCGTTTTTGTACATAGAGCTTAAATGTGTGGGGCCCATCCAAGATTCGAGTAACAGGGGAAGAAGGTAACAAGAATGGCTAGAAGTTTGACTCACGGAAGAGCTTCACAGAAATTCTGAGAAACGTGGAAAGGAAGGTGGAAACGTGGAAGAGGGATGCTTGAAGACAGGCGAAAACTCTCCTGCGAAATCCTACTTGCTTAGTTTTAGCAACCAGTCTTAACTGAAGAAACTAGGGACCTATTACAGCCCCCTGTTAACCGCTCCCGTAGGGACCACTAGAGCAAGCAAAATGACTGGGAGACTCTTGATCTGTGGTACCATGGGAAATACCCTCTTTCAAGCACTTCACAGACTATAGATGTACGTAGTTGTAGACATACAACTACAGAGAAGAAGAATGTTCGATCTACAAAGTTTTTTGTGATACTTTGTAAACTTTGTTACTAAATCGTGCTGGCATTAACCGAAGTTCATCGTACCTATTTTGTAGGTCTGAAAAATCATTATTTCGTCAACAAGGGAAAGAGGAAACTCCGGGCAGTTTCTGATCACAAGGTAGTTAAATATAGTTAACTGAAATACTTACGCGCAGTATCTCTACAATGAAGGCATAAAAGCCATTGTTGATGACCCGACAGGCATATCACCAAGGCCGTTCGCAGATTTTTATGCGTATTTTTTATTCTTTTATTCATAACTCAACTCTTTATTTGGCATTTATTTTTGTGAGTAATCAGCTTTTTCTTTGTGGATCACATTGTGAGAAAACGGAATATGAAAATCAAGTTCACCACAAATTGTTAAGTTTTACTTAGAAGCTACGCGGTAAAATGCTTTCGTATCCATGTCATTCTCGTACGTCTATGTTTGAACATAAGGTGTCGTAGATAAAAGCTATGTTTAGAAATTTTTCAAGAGGCCACAATCTATCTGTCGTTTTGCTGTCCTTGAATACTAGAGTGTATCAGAATTTCTAATTGTACGATGTTATTTTTCTGACTGAATTGTCCAATACGTTCGAAGCGTACTCGTGCGACAGCGCAACCTCCACGCCATCTGGCGGAAGAAAGGAGAGATACTCACGAGTTACCTCTCGCTCGTAGTTCATGACGCGCTGAGATGAGGGCGTTGCAACTCACTTTCATTAATGTTACATTTGCTTGTAGTGTAGCATTGTTTGTCGCATTACAATTTAGTTGTTTATAGCTGTTTGTCATTCGATAAATGCACCACCACGAAACGAACTACCTTTGGTTCATTCACTATAATCCACTGATTTTTCTGCAGTTAAATTACATTAGCAACGTCAGAGGAACAACACGCACAAGAAGTGACATGGTAAGGGTATGCACACGGGTATTTCATACGTGGCTAAAATGTTCGAACAGAAATACGATAACAAAACAAATATGTCACAATATTGTAAATTGCTTTTCTGTAAAATGTACTTCACACCAGAGCAGACATATTATTACAAAGCCACTGAATCGTAGAAAGTAAATCTAATAATGTCTTCAGTCAAGAAATTTTTCAAATATTGTTTTACATAGGAGACAAAGCTTTTATGTAACTTTCTAGCCAATATGCCTTTCAACATAAAGTTATCCAGATTATTTCCTGTTCTCAAAGAATGATTTACAAACATGTAAAGTGTGGTAGATCAGTCACAGGCATAGAATTTACGACATCTATTTGAATCATTATCGAACTCGAAGTACGACTGTTCCGCATTCACCAAGTTCTCAACACTGGGCCTTCTGATTCGTCGAGGAACACTTACTCACAGAAACATAAGTCAAGAATAGTGCAGAAAATGAATCCTTGTAATAACGCTAACAAATCATGAGCAACCGGCGTGCCATATTCATCACTGCCGCAGAGTATCACAAATCTCCTCCATCTACATCACACACTATATTTTCCTTTAACAGCACCCATACAATGGATTGCAGGTGGAGATGGTCAGCGGGATAGACCTGGAGGTATGGAGTATTTTCCGTATTTTGGAAGACGAATTGTGACTTGTAAGCAGTCGTGAATAAGTTCCAGTTACGAGACAGTTAACTAACGCAATACCAACTTTTAGATTATTTTCTTGAAAGAAAAACTCCTGACTACACTATGTTTTTTCCTTTGTCTGAGAGCTGGAGTGGGTGGTGGAGGCAGGGGGTAGGGGAGAGGGGGCTCCAGAGCTACAAACTGGATGTTCTAACCAGGTTGTGTGTGTCTGCCCTATCCTTCAACCAATAGGATTCCGTTTCGTTGGTAGCTGCGATGGTACAACTTTACCTACTGTGTTCTAAACTTCTAACTCCTCGATTTAACACACGAGTTATCGATCGAAACAACATCTGATATCCCATTACAATTCTTGCGGTTATTGCTGCATCGTTTCCTTCTTTCTGTTAGCGAATCGCAGTGCACGTTGTACTATCTACAAGGTTCGTACGACTAGTGCTATGTAACTGGGGTGACCATATTTTCTTCGGACAAAAGTGGGACTTTCATACATTTTCTTGGCCAAAAAGTGGGACAATTTTTATTTCTCGTTAAATATCACTTTTAATGCTAACATTTCTTCTTCCTCTGCAAATATAGCCTTCACTGATATTTATGTGTGTGTGTGTGTGTGTGTGTGTGTGTGTGTACAAAACCAAACAAAGAATGGAAAGACAGGAAAGAAGTACATTTCAGGTTTCCAGAAATTTACTTATTAAGAAATGTAACATTTATAACACAGAATGTAGAAAGACATACAGTAACAATCACTACAAAAAAAGTTATTAGTGAACACAAGGAATTTATGGTTTTGTGGATTCCACACTGCAATCATATTTCTTCAAAGATGAAATTTCATTCAGCAACTCAGGTTTGCCTAATAGGTATGAATAGAAGTCAGTACAATTGTATTTACTGAAGTTTAAACAGGTCAGTAAAATACACGTAACGCTCCTCACCGTAAATCTATTCCTCTCATCTGTCCACTGTGACTATAGTAAGCTGAAAACTCTTTCAGCATTTGCATTGTGGCCAGGGAGTGAAAAGAAGTACTGCGATATAATAAGCGATTCTCTGAACTGTTCATTACACTGGCAAGATCTGAAAAACCTACACCGTTTTTCATGTGCCATCAACTGATTCCATTGTTCACTGTCTGTTTCCACTTGTTTTACAAATGACAAGAGGCTGTCATTTACTAGAATGCCCTTTTCATTTAGCCACATTAAAGTATTTTCAACTACATTCTGGTGGTTCTGTGAGAATCATCCATGAGAATACAGAACACTCAGCTATTCCCCGTAACTATGAGGATAAATAGTCTACTGAAGAATCATAAACTGCTATGTCAAATTTCTGAAAAGACTGGTCATCACAATCATTCAGCAGTTTTTTTACACTTAGTGGTACAAAATGTTCATGTTTCCTTGAATTTAGACTTGTCAAAGCTTTCTTTAAGACTGCTAATACTTCACATATGGAATTATTCTGTTTCTCAATGCTCAGAATGGATTGTTGGAAAACACTCATTTGTGAATATACAAAAAGTAAATAACATTCATTTATAGGATCACTGAAAAAACTCTTTAAGATTGCAGGGCACTTTGAGTTAGACTGACAAAAAGTAGATTTCAAAGATTCATACATTTTCAAGATACTTTCTATGGCTGGCAACAATGAAACCCACCTTGTTTTGGAAAAGGAAAGTAAATTTTTGTAATTGACACCAACAAATTCATAGAATTCATTGAGTTCTGCAACACGAATAGAAAAAATATGAGAATGGTTGTACAACTTCATGACAATGCAGTCAATGTAAACAGGTAAAACATCACAAGCACTTTGAAGTGTGTTATGAACAACATGTGCTGGACAACCTATGCCAACAATGTTAGAGTTTTTTAATTTTTCTTTCAGATGTGTGAAAACATTATTAACCTCTTTCTTCATTAACGCCCCAAAATTACAGTTAGTATTGTCTGCACCAAATGCAACACACTTTGAGATGATACTGAATGTGTGTATAACATGAGACAGAAATTGGAAATTGGTTCGGACTTTTCGTTCTGCAATTCATCAAGATCAAGCAATTTCGTCTGCAGTCCACCCTCACTTACAGAAAAATACTGAACTATCACAGGAAAAATTTTCTGATGCCCATTGTTGCTAGCATCAGTAGATGCTGAAAAGTATTTTGCACTGTTTACAGCAGCTATTACCTGTTTCTGGGAATGCGGAGCTATAACGTTGTTGATAATTGCTTCACACTTTGTTCTTCCACACGAAACATTTTCTGGAATCTTAGAATCAGGAAAAATATTTTTGTTTAGTTGAACACTTCAGTCATTAGAACGATAGCTTTGGTGGTGTTTAACAACATGGAATGACAGGGTTCCTTCTGCTGCAGCTACGTTTTTCTGTTCCTGTGTATTTGAAGTTACAAAATATCTCGTCATTTTTTGCGAGGAACCTGCCGATCGAAGATTCTTCCTGTGTTTCTCTGATTCCATATGATGCTTGAGATCTGCAGCACCACCATGAGACACGGATACAGCACAGTTACATACGTTACATTTTGCTGAACAGTCATTGTCTGTAGCAGTGAAGCAAGGAAATTTCCTCTGAAGCTCTTCGGGAAACTTTGATTTTCGTTTCGGCATCGCCACGACGTACTAGCACTTCACGAAACTGATACTGAGTGCTGACAACAATGGCAAGCAAAAGAAAAGAAAATAAGAGTACGCAACAATTACAGTGCTTAAGCTGTACACTATCGGGGGTACCAACGTACGGAATGTCAGTTTCAATTGATAGTTTATAAAATCGACACTCAGAAAATATTTTAACCACTTTGTAAATGTCTGAAAATAATCCTTGAAAATCGGGACAAATTGCTTGTTTAAAAAAAAAAGTCGGGACAAATTTTCGAGCATCAAAAAACGGGTCAGTCGCGATTAATCGGGACGTCACCCAATATGTAACTCTTCGTCACTGCGATCAATTAATTTAACATCATTAGTGCCGTGGTGCTTGAGTAACCCCAAGTTAATGTTTTTGTTTGAGAGTGAAATGGTACGTCTTGTTAGAAATATTGGTGAAAACATTTGTAACGAACATTGACAACAGTTACAAAAAGTTTTGATTTTTCCATACCAGCATTATTTTTTTTTTTAAGTTCTGAAAATTTTTGTAATTTTCAGTTATAACGCTCATTTTGTCAAAAATAAGAGCAACAATAACTACGCTTACATTGTCCTAATTTCAGTTGTAATGTACAGTTTTCTTACGTGTAACTGAGGGAAACAATGCCCATTCAGTGTCTTCTTCAGCACAGAAACGATCTTTCACACATTAAAACAATGTATTCTACGCATGCACAGCACTGGCGTTTAGTTTTCCTGTCTTTGGACGTAAGACGTATTATGTACTCGCTTTGCGATGAGGTTTTTATGCGGACAGTTTCATTGGAACACAGAAAATTTTTAATGTGTATTTGAAAAATTGTGGGAATGAATTAGATGACCTTTCGTTGCATCAGGAAAACTTCGTAAATCACATTTACTGTTGAAAACTGTTTATTGAGTTACCATTTTTGTGGAAATAGTCTCCACTAGTATGGTGGGATTTGTCAAACCCCCAGCGACGGGAAACGCGTCTGTCTTCCTCCGGAAAAGAAGTAAAATGACGGTAACTACAGCAACATTATAACTGTCTATTCTAAGCTGCTGCAGCATGAATATTTAGACTTCGTCCCTTTCAACTTAGGAAATATTATGCACTTGCCACAGAACTGAAGTGTGCAAGTGAAAATTACACGCCATTTAATGAAAACAAAATACATCGAAAGGGGTGTTTGCAACCCAGCACGGTAAGGATGGTTTAAATATATCACTTTCATCGACCAGCATCAAAAACATCGTTGAATTAGGGCTCCGAGTTTCCTTCATTGTACAATTTGAGGCTCAAGATGATGGTGCCATCACGCCATTAGGCACTGCGGGGAGGTGTGCAATTTATTTCAAACCTTGAGATAGATGTTGGTGATCAGGAACTTTAGATAAGTCTAGGACTGCCAGATTCAAAAATAGAAAAGTCGGACTCGGTGTTATATTAAGCCAGACATTTTGCCCTAAAAGCCAGACAGCCTATTTTGAATAGAAACAGTGTCAGCTGGGTATATTCGATGGCTTGATAATAAACAGTTATAGCCAGTTTTTCGCAAGACCAATCTTAAACGTGTTAAATTAAAGCAAAAACAATCGATGTACAGCCTTACAATTTTCCAAATACTATAGCACGTACGTGCTCATTTTTTCTCAGTCTCTGTCTTCGTCCTAAGACAATCTTATGCCACAACGAAGTAAAATTTCTTGATTAAAGAGGTAACTATCTATTCTTCTGGGACGAAAAACGAAATGATGTTCAATAACTTCGGTAATTCAGTTAGTCATAGTATGAGGGAGTAATGAAAAGTAGTGCCACTTAATTTTTTATGTGAAAACTCTTAAGGCTTTTTAAATAAAACAAACCTTATTGACATTCTACATCTTTATGGAACTCATTTGTCCCAACGAAAGACGCCGTCACTGCAGAATGTTTGATTTTTTTGACGGACCCACGAGGTCACCTCTGCTTAGACCGCTTCATCACTATCGAAGTTGTTGTTGTGGTCTTCAGTCCAGAGACTGGTTTGATGCAGCTCTCCATGCTACTCTATCTTGTGCAAGCTTCTTCATCTCCCAGTACCTACTGCAACCTACATCCTTCTGAACCTGCTTAGTGTATTCATCTCTTGTTCTCCCTCTACGATTTGTACCCTCCACGCTGCCCTCTAATACTAAATTAGTGATCCCTCGATGCCTCAGAATATGTCCTACAAACCGATCCCTTCTTCTAGTCCAGATGTGCCACAAATTTCTCTTCTCCCCAATTCTGTTCAATACCTCCTCATTAGTTATGTGATCTACCCATCTAATATTCAGCTTTCCTCTGTAGCACCAGATTTCGAAAGCTTCTATTCTCTTCTTGTCCAAACTATTTATCGTCCACGTTTCACTTCCATACATGGCTACACTGCATACAAATACTTTCAGAAACGACTTCCTGACACTTAAACCTACACTCGATGTTAACAAATTTCTCTTCTTTAGAAACGCTTTCCTTGCCATTGCCAATCTACATTTTATATCCTCTCTACTTCGACCATCATGAGTTATTTTGCTCCCCAAAAAGCAAAACTCATTTACTACTTTAAGCGTCTCATTTCCTGATCTAATTCCCGCAGCATCACCCGATTTAATCCGACTACATTCCATTATCCTCATTTTGCTTTTGTTAATGTTCCTCTTATATCCTCCTTTCAAGACACTGTCCATTCCGTTCAGCTGCTCTTCCAGGTCCTTTGCTGTCTGACAGAACTACAATGTCATCGGCGAACCTCAAAGTTTTTATTTCTTCTCCATGGATTTTAATTCCTACTCCGAATTTTTCTTTTGCTTCCTTTACTGCTTGCTCAATATACAGATTGAATAACATCGGGGAGAGGCTCTCACTCCCTTTCATGCCCCTCGACTCTTCTAACTGCCGTCTGGTAGCTATAGAAATTGTAAATAGCTATTCGCTCCCTATATCTTACCCCTGCCACCTTCAGAATTTGAAAGAGGGTATTCCAATCAACATTGTCAAAAGCTTTCTCTAAGTCTACAAATACGAGAAACGTAGGCTTGCCTTTCCTTAATCTATTTTCTAAGATACGTTGTAGGGTCAGTATTGCCTCACGTGTTCCATCACTTCTACGGAATCCAAACTGATCTTCCCAGAGTTCGGCTTCTACCAGTTTTTCCATTCGTCTGTAAGGAATTCGTGAAAATACCAACACACTATCGAAGTTAAGTCCTAGAAATTATTCTTTAAGTTTTGGAAACGTATAAATATAAGATGGAGGCGATTTAGGGACAGTGTGAAGGATGAGTGATGACAGTAAACCCATGGCACTGGATTGTTGCAGATATCGCAGCACTCGTGTGTGATCTGGCGTTGTTATGCTGAAAGAGAGGCTGCTCCACGTGTGGACGAACGCTTCGAATTCGAAACTCAGTTCTCGCGCACCATCATAGTCATATTACACACCACCATGTCACACGCTACAATTCGGAGTCGTTTAGCGGCAGAAGGCTGCAGATATGTAGATACGAAAATGAAGACGTAGAATGTTAATAACACTGGTTTTATTTGAAAAACTTTAGGAGATAATAATAAATTCGAAGGCATTAAGTTATAGCACGCTCTCGTAAATAACAATTACCTGTAGTTAAGTATTAATATTTTTCATTTTCACCCACTTTATCAAGAACGTTATTTTTCTTGGAAAGCATTTCGGGGAAATCTTGACAATACAATTTTAAATTACGCAATATCAACATAATTTTTGTGATTGTGTTGATTTGCAATTTACTGTGCTCCTTTCTCCACTGGGCGCGGTGAAGGGTAACACCGTTTCGACGTCGGAGTTAAGCCTGGAATTGCAAAGTAATATTCCACCAGTTACAATAATTTCGAAAAAACGTTTTCGATATGCACTTGTGTGGCGGGGCATGGCGGATTGTCGGCTGACCGACAACTGTACTTTGTCGTGCCTGCTCTGCGCGAAGGGAGGTTGTGACATCTCCCGCGTACGTCATTAACTTGGAACGGACCTTTATTCTGTGTTCACTATCTCATCGCTAAAAAGCCGAGCAAAAGCCGCACGGGCCGAACTTGTATACAGCGTGTATGGTCAATGTTCAGCTATATGATACGAACGATCATATGAATCAAAAACATCAAGAAAACATAGGCTCTAAAATGAGAAATATGAAGACTTCTTTATGCTCCCTTTTGTGAAACACATCTCTTTTACTGGACAAGTGCTCATAGCTCTTAATATACCCATTTTAAAGCTCATGTTTACTGGACCTTTTTCCTTCGAGTGGTCGTTCCTGTCATATTCCTGAATACTTACCAGTTTCTCCTGGGACACCCTGTATAGCTGCTCGGACACGACCGTAAAAGGCTGGACATTTCCAGCTAAAGCCGAGCATTTGGCAGCCGTAGTACCGTCATTATTATCAGAGGAAACTACCGTGTATACAGGCTCATCTTCGAGTCAGGTTCATTAACTGCTTTGAATTATGAAGCTTAAACAACTTTATATGAGACTGATGATAAACTGAGAGGTGTTTCTTTGAGTGGGTTGTATTAATGTTTGTCAGCATAGTAGAAGACGCCGTAAGAGACCTCCTCAGAAGAAAAAACAGTTACATCACTGGCTATCCTCTTCTCTCGTTGCTCATGCAGCAAGAGCAATGAAAATTCCTTCAATCGCCAGTTTTTTGACAGTCTCTGAGCTTTGTTAGTAAATGGAAGTCAGACTGAAGAAAAATCAGGACATCACCCCAACATTTGTGGACCTGGAGAGAGCCATTACAATGTTATTTTTAGAAGATTGTATATGAAGTACAGAGATAACAAATAGTATACGACAGTTACAGAACCAAAGTGGGAATGGTGAAACTGGCGGGTCACAGAAAACATGTTCACGTTATAAAGGGTGTAAGACAGGATTTCGGTAGACCATCGCTGTTGATCAGTTTGTTGGCCGAAGAATCAATTAAAAAAAATTAAAGGAAAATTTAGGAAGGGGAATAAAACTCGAAACGGAACAGACAACAAAGATACGGTTAGCAGACAACACAGATATTCTAGCTGGGCTGGACTCGCATTCGGGAGGACGACGGTTCAATCCCGTCTCCGGCCATCCTGATTTAGGTTTTCCGTGATTTCCCTAAATCGTTTCAGGCAAATGCCGGGATGGTTCCTTTGAAAGGGCACGGCCGATTTCCTTCCCAATTCTTCCCTAACCCGAGCTTGCGCTCCGTCTCTAATGACCTCGTTGTCGACGGGACGTTAAACACTAACCACCACCACCATCTAGCTGGGTGTAGGGAAAACAATCGGAAGAAGTAGCATAGGATGTGGCTTAAAGACAAACAAAGCAAAGACAAATATTTCTTTAAACTCAGTACCGCCATTAGACTGTTGTTTATTTACAGTGTTATATTTACACTTACACAATCATTATTTCGGCTTCAATGTGCCGTTATCAAGATTTGTGTCGATAGCAAATGAAGATGGAACACCGAAACCAATGTTTCCTTTATTGGTGCTACTTCTTGATCGCTTCATTTTCAGCTTTCAATTCGTATGAGCAACATTTTTAATGTTCATGTTTGTAAGTAACTTACCTACGTGTGCTTCGTTAGCCTATAAATATGTGCAATAAGGAAGGAAGCAAGGGACGCTATAGTTTATTGTGCATGTCAGCAAAGCGAGCGATAGTGAAATGTCAAAGAAACAGAACTGCACAGAGGTATACCTCCATGCAGAATAGAGCTCTTGTTTTATTAGAGTGCCTGTGCATTTGTCTCACTGTAGTTTACACATCTTCTCACTTTCAAATCTTATCTGTGATGTGTGTGGCCAATAATTACAGTTTACTGGGTAAAAAACGGTTTAATTTTTTAAACATGTTCCAGCATTGTGCAATGCTACAAAAGTGATTAAGGGAATGATCTCAAACACTTGGACCGCGTAAAATGGATGTTTTGCTTTAACATGTATGTAAGTCATTTTTGAGTAATAGTAGCTCGATCTGTGTAGCATGTAGGCCTACTTTCCAACAGTAGCTTACGAGGTGCTATCCAAAATTTTCGGGACTGGTGCTGACATCTGTTAAAACCCTCACCTCTGGACTAATGGTCACCATCACCCTCGAAGTATTTCCCATCCGCACGTACACACCGGTCCTAGCGCTTCTGCCACTGGTGAAACGTTTTCTAGAAGTCCTGTTCGTTGACGGCTTCTATCACCGCCAGCGACGCTTCTTGAGTCCTCTCTAGAGTGTCGAACCGACGGCCTTTCAACTTGAGTTTCAGTTCTGGGAATAACGCGAAGTCGCAATGTGTCAAATCTGGCGAGTACGGAGGGAGGGGTACAACCGTCATGTTTTTTGTCAAAAAGGCCGTGGTGAGCAAGGAGGTGTGACAGCGCGCGTTGTCGTGACGCAGCAGCCAGTTCCCTGGACGCCAAAGTTCGGGCCGTCGTCGCCGCACGTTTTCACGGAGCCGTCGCAAAACGTCACAGTAGTACGCGGAATTCACTGTTTGGTCGGGTGGGACGAATTCTTTGTGCACAATTCCCTTGGTATCAAAGAAAACGATGGTCATGATCTTCACTTTGCTCTTCCCCCGTCTCGCTTTTTTGGGGCTTGGAGGGCCCGGGCTCTTCCACTAGGACGATTGTACGTCTCATGCTCTGTCCCCCAAACACTTGTTGAATCACTGCAAGGGTTTCCGTAGGGCTTTTCCTGAGATTCGCACAGAATTTGATACACACGCGCTTGCATTACGGAAATCACTGTGGACAGACAACTCCTCCCAGCTGAATGCCACTCCGCACACTGACTCATCAGACATGCAGCTGTCGCCACCTAGCGGTACAAAGATCTGCTACTTCTACTTTCCAGATGTCAGCAACAGTCCCGAAAATTTTTGATTCCACATCGTGTTTGATCTTTTCCCGGAATATTTCTCTGTCAGTAACTGCCAGTTTTTCAAAAATAACTAAACACATCACCATTGGTATGTACGTCTACTTTGATCACCTGCTTAGTTTTTCTTTTGAATTTCATTAAGAGGTTTTCAAAGTATAGAAGTCTACACCATGCTTTGTGCTATACCAATAGTCACTTGTTAGTATGTTTCATTTTTCGTATACCATTTGCACGATAAATGGTAAAGATATGGAACAAGTCATTGTATATCGACATGAGACTTTCTTTAATATACCTCTATGCGGATCATTTGTCAGTTTTTACGTTTTTTAGTTGAAGACAGACATCCGTTAATCGGTAATTCCTACCTATCGCCATGTAGACATTGCAGTAATAGACAATCTTCCGCAGAGTGGAAGGAGTTGTCAAAGAGAAACGTTTGCATTTTAGTTTAAAATTTTACTTTTCTGTAGGTCAGGCATTTTATATCAAAGGGTAAGTGATCAAAACTTTTGGTTGCAGCATTGTGAACCCCTGTTTGGGCTACAGACAATCTTAATGTGGTGTAATGAACATAATTTTTTTTCTTCTGGTATTGTAATTACGTACTTTATTGTTCCTTTTGAATTGCAGAGGATTTTTTGCAACAAACTACATGTAAATTTTCAGCCAAAGCGTTATTCAGAAAAGAAGCAAAGCACACACACACATTCATAGAATCATACACACGAAAATCATTCACGCGTGACCGCTGTCTCCGTCTGTTCTATGGGGAATCTTTTTTAAAGAGGGAGGAAATGCAAAAAAAAATAATAATAATTATCGGTGAGAGGATTTTAGGGTATGAGACGTTGCCCCAACAATCAGCGCGGTTACGTAGCTGGGTGTTGTGCTGGGACGAGACAGCTGATACAGCGTGGCTCGTTTGTTGAAGCGTTTGCGATTTGAAGGCAATGAGAAACACAGGAAAGAAGAGAAAGAAAGGACAGTGATTACAATGAGGCAAATCTAAAGTCAAATTACAGAAATAAAACTACTACAATAAAAGTAAACAATCTAATAATAATTCATGTATACAAAAGAAAATATTACTTGATCGGCTCCAGTTACGAATGAAATAGTATTTCTTTAAATTTGAGTTTACGATCGGATCGATTAGTGCAGGCGTAAACAACGCAAGCTGTCATTTTTGATGAAACAACTACGTCTCCACACAATCAAAGCACGCAACACGACACAAACTGGGCACGGGCACGTCAGAATGAGTTCACGAGCAAGTATCACTGCATTTAACTGTGGAGGTATAAATGCTGTGAACTAATGTTTTGGGCTAGTGAATATGACGGACATCAGCTTCAAGTTTGTGACGTAATGACACCACTCTCCCTTTTTAGCTCCATGACCAGAGACGCCGCATTCGACTGAGAAAGGTTCACGCTTCACAACCGTTAGCCGTTCATCTTTAGCGCATTTGTACTTGCTCCGCGGCAGCATCATTCCCGTCATTTTATAGCCACACGTCGTATACGCTACAGATTACAGATGATGTGTCTCTGAGTCAAACATCAATGAACTGGCTGTGTCAAAGACTTTTGCTACAGGTTCAGTTATGGTAATAGTGAGACGAAACAACTAAAATTACTGCTCTAAAGATGAATAACAATACTTAACATTTCCTGTAAAATACATACATCTAGCCTGAAGAGCCAAAGAAACTGGGACACCTGCCTAATATCGTGTAGGGCCCCCGCGAGCACGCAGAAGTGCCGCAACACGGCGTGGCATGGACTCGACTAATGTCTGAAGTGCCGGCCGGGGTGGCCGAGAGGTTCTAGGCGCTACAGTTTGGAACCGCGCGACCGCTACGGTCGCAGGTTCGAATCCTGCCTCGGGCATTTATGTGTGTGATGTCCTTAGGTTAGTTAGGTTTAAGTAGTTCTAAGTTCTAGGGGACTGATGACCTCAGAAGTCATAGTGCTCAGAGCCATTTGAACCATTAGAATGTCTGAAGTAGTGCTGGAGGGAATTGATACCATAAATGTGTAAGAGAACGAGGAGATGGGGATCTCTTCTCAACAACACGTTGCAAGGCAACCCAGATATGCCGAATATTGTTCATATCTGGGGAGTTTGTGGCCAGCAGAAGTGTTTAAACTCAGAAGAGTGTTCCTGGAGCCATTCTGTAGCAATTCTGGACGTGTGGGGTGTCGCATTTTTCTGCTGGAATTGCTTAAGTCCCTCGGAATGCACAATGGACATGAATGGAGACAGATAATGAGACAGGATTTTTACGTACGTGTCAAACGTCAGAGTAGTATCTAGACGTATCCCTCCAACTACACAAGACCCACGCCATTACAGAGCCTCCACCAGCTTCAACAATCCCCTGCTGACATGCAGGGTCCATGGATTCATGAGGTTTTCCCCATACCCGTACTCTTCCATCCACTCGATACAATTCGAAACGAGACTCGTCCGACCAGGCAACATGTTTCCAGTCATCAGCAGTCCAATATCGGTGTTGACGGGCCCAGGCGAGGTCTAAAGCTTTGTCTCGTGCAGTCATCAGGACACACGGGTGGACCTTCGGCTCCGAAAGCTCATATCGATGATGTTTCGTTGGATGGTTCGCACGCTGAACGTTATTGACGGCCCAGAATTGAAACTTGCAGCAATTTGCGGAAGGGTTGACTTCTGTCACGTTGAACGATTCTCTTTAGCCGTCGTTGGTACCGTTTTGTACATCTTTTTCCGATCGCAGCGACGTCGGAGATCTGATGTTCTACCTGATTCCTGGTATTCACGGTACACTCTCGAAATGGTCGTATGGGAAAATTCCCGCTTCATCGCTGCTTCGGAGAAGCTGTGTCCCATCGATCCTGCGCCATGTGAACATCACGTTCAAACTCACTTAAATCTTGGAACTTCCTGGCAGATTAAAACTGTGTGCCCGACCGAGACTCGAACTCGGGACCTTTGCCTTTCGCGGGCAAGTGCTCTACCATCTGAGCTACCGAAGCACGACTCACGCCCGGTTCTCACAGCTTTACTTCTGCCAGTATCTCGTCTCCTACCCTCCAAACTTTACAGAAGCTCTCCTGCGAACCAAGCAGAACTAACACTCCTGAAAGAAAGGATATTGCGGAGACTTGGCTTAGCCAAAGCCTGGGGGATGTTTCCAGTTGTAATCTGCTAGGAAGTTTCATATCAGCACACACTCAGCTGCAGAGTGAAAATCTCATTCTGGAAACATCCCCCAGGCTGTGGCTAAGCCAAGTCTCCGCAATATCCTTTCTTTCAGGAGTGCTAGTTCTGCGTGGTTCGCAGGAGAGCTTCTGTAAAGTTTGGAAGGTAGGAGACGAGATACTGGCAGAAGTAAAGCTGTGAGAACCGGGCGTGAGTCGTGCTTCGGTAGCTCAGATGGTAGAGCACTTGCCTGCGAAAGGCAAAGGTCCCGAGTTCGAGTCTCGGTCCGGCACACAGTTTTAATCTGCCAGGAAGTTTCATATCAGCGCACACTCCGCTGCAGAATGAAAATCTCATTCTGGAAACATCCCCCAGGCTGTGGCTAAGCCAAGTCTCCGCAATATCCTTTCTTTCAGGAGTGGTAGTTCTGCGTGGTTCGCAGGAGAGCTTCTGTAAAGTTTGGAAGGTAGGAGACGAGATACTGGCAGAAGTAAAGCTGTGAGAACCCGGCGTGAGTCGTGCTTCGGTAGCTCAGATGGTAGAGCACTTGCCCGCGAAAGGCAAAGGTCCCGAGTTCGAGTCTCGGTCGGGCACACAGTTTTAATCTGCCAGGAAGTTTCATATCAGCGCACACCCCGCTGCAGAGTGAAAATCTCATTCTGCTCACTTAAATCTTGATAACCTGCCATTGTAGCAGCAGTTATCGATCTGAGAACTCCTCCAGAGACTTCTTCTCGTATAAAGGCGTTGCCGACCGCAGCGCCGTATTCTGTCTCTTTACATATCTCTGTTTTTGAATAAGCATGCCTATACCAGATTCTTTGGTGCTTCAGTGTATGTTATCATATTAAATGTGCCGTATATCTCCATGTACCGGTATTTTTAAAAAAAGCTTTAATTTATTTGGAAAAGTAATAAGAATAGTTATCTTAAAGTTGGTGAATCATTAATTGTTGTCATGGTCATTGAGCTTACTGTGCTGATTTAGTTGCCTTTCATCAGGATTAGAAGATAAGCGATCTGGCTCACTCTAGCGACGATATGGTTCACAGATGGGGACTGCCCAATGGCAGACTGTTATGAACCGACGTCTGGGAACGAGCTGCTGGGCCGTTTGCGTGTTACTGCCCCGAGCGTCCGTAGAAAGTGGCTGAAGGACGGTGAAATCATGAGTAGACGGCAAGGTGTTCGACGTCCACGTCCTATCACAGAACGTGGAGGTCGCAGGCTCGCCCGTTTAAGACAGGATAAGCGGCGATCTCTGGCGCATGTGACGTCAAGAGTACAATACTGGAGAAGGTACGAGTGTTCCGGAACATAGGGTTCAGCGCACGTTGTTGAACGTGGGGCTCCACAGCAGACGACTTCTAGGATCCCACGCTCACCAGACGACATCGTGAGTTATTATTGCTGTACTTTCAGAAGATCATAAGTGTGTACTGTCACAATTATGGCCCAAATTTACTCATGGGATCAATTACTGGGTATGATATCTCGGAAGTGAGCTTTTTTTCTCCTTAAAATACGAGACCAAGTTGGTGATATTCCGTAGAGAGACTGGAAAAAACAGATTGGGTCTGAGACTTCCCAGCAGTCGTTATTCATGCGCACTACTTACGATTAGCCCATAACCGGCGGTAAATGATGGCGGTAGCAAAAGTACTCTTCGACACACGCTGAATCGTAGTTTGCGGAGTATACATTGAGATGTAGAGGACCACTGTGATATGAGCGCTCGTTATGGTTAGGGAACATCGGCAACCTTTGATTACTAGCTACCCACTAAAAAGAAAAAAAATACTTTAAAGTGCACTGAATGAGTCTGTTACTACATATATTATTTACTGCAGACGATTTCTGTTGGCATTCAAGTACAGACGACAGTGCGATAAGGATCCAGTGAGAGGTTGCTCATGAAGTGGTGCAAAGAAGATCGTGGAGCAGCGAAGAAAGTTTAAGGGGTGTTCGTATCGTTGAGTGTATACGGATCAGTTTCCAACCAAACAATATTTGCCTGAGCGTGTTGTGACAACAGCGAACTACAGTGAGAGCTGTTAGACTGTACCATTAGTTTCTGCAGACGGTAGTCAGAATAAAACAAAAACTTGTCCCACATAAAACTGCAACAGTTTGCCATAGGGAGTTTCCCATTCTCGTGTCCTCTAAGAAAGGGACGTTGCATTGAACGTAGAAAGAATAAATTACATGGCGTGTCTTTACGACTAAACAATGTTTCAGTTGTGTTCGAGATAATCATTCATTTTATAAGAGCTACACTTTGTCGAAGCAACCAATCTACTCCATTTTCTCCTCTTTTCATGGCCTCATAATCTTCGCATCTCGTTCTGGTCCTAACATATTTTACGACTGTCCTCTTGGTTGTTTGGCTAATATAATACCTTCAAATATATTTTTGATAAATTCACTGTACGAGCATTACACACATGCTCAAGGTACTGAAATAGTATCATTGTGGAACCATCATAAGCTGTCTGCTGAATTTAATCTTTATTATGTGATACAAGACGTAATTATCATTTGTTGTTCTATTATTTACTGGACAATCATAACTGGTTTACTTTTAAATTTCGTTTTCAGTTCTTATCAACATCGAAGAAGTTAGTGTTTTCAGGTAAATAAGAAACTAGTAAGAAAGGAAAATATTTGTGAGTGCCATAATTTAAAACAGAAACCAGTCAAAAGTATGATTTAATTTCTTTACTTACGTCGAATCATTACCAGTTTCGGATTTATTTTAGATCCATTCTGAGATGGCTCTTACAGATTTTCTTGATTTCTTTCTGGGGTCCCGTTTTGTCGTCGTTTTAGGTTTTGTGCACTGTTGAGTATTTCTATTAGACGACTTCCGTATTTGAGGTATACAGTTTAAAGTTCGCACACTGTGGCACATGCGCTAAGTGAGTGCTAATAAATTCTCGGGAAACTGCTTCAACACACATCTTTCTACATTTTATAGCAGCCCAGCTTCACGTAAGTGGCAAAAACATTGTTCTTGATTTGAACTATAAACCTTATAATTGTTCTATAGCCACAGTTCTCATTATGTCAGCTTTCGACAACATAGAGGATAATATTTTCTTGGCAACTAGTTTCAGTTGACGTGAAGCTCCTTCTTCTCAAAAGTTACACTTACCAGGAGAATTGATTACAGTTATACATCCTATCCAAGCAGTGTCCGTTTTCATACTGTCAGTCACACTGCCATTTTAATAATCACCACTCTCAATTATTACATACAACCATCTCAAATACGAGTATCATGTTCAGTTTTTGCCAAACAGCCATTAGACGGCCGTGCTGTGTGACATTACTGCGATTTTAAGATTTGTAAAAAATGATTATATTGTGAAAGTTTTGGTTGTATGGTTATTTTATCATTTCAGTAAAGTACTAATTCAACTACAATGTCACGAATAGCTTCATTCAGCTGCTGTTAATAAAATGAAAGGAGACTGTTTTATTTGCCATGACAATTTTCGGGTACTTTTGGCCATAAATGTGAATGAAATCGTGAATTTGGTACCTGTGCTGAACCTCCAGAGTATCGATACAACCACGTTCTTTGTATGTTCCTGAGACCTTTGACCTTGGTCAGAGAAGTTAGTTTTACTTTCTCAGAGTAGCACTCAGTGTGTGTTAGTTTGGCAATGTTCTCAGTTTGAAATGGATGGAAGCTTATCAACTGTGTAATGGAGGCAGCATTATCTGAAAAGGATTTTCTTTTAACTTATTCTGAGGTAAAATTCTGTTGAAGCGAGATGATATGAATGGAAGAATGTCAGAAAGGAAGTTTTCTAAGGTAATCTAGTTTTTTTAATATACTGGCAATTGTGTAGTTTCGTATTATTAGAAGATCTTGTATGGTTAAATTTTACTGTAAGAAGTTTTATAGTGAAGCACATGGCTTTTTCTTATAATCCAAATAAATGTCAAGTAAAATTATTAAGAAATATTGTGGTAACTTGTCTAGTTGTGAGGACTTTATGAAAGGGTGTATCGTTACAGTTTAAGGAAGCATAGTTATACTTGGAGTCTATATTGTAATTTATCAGTTGTTAAGTTTAGTTGCACATTTTTCATTCATTGCCTTTACGGATGTGTTTTGTACATTGACATGGCACATCGCGATTTGCGTCATGCGGAAGCATTTTGTGGAAACTGGTGAGATAATGTCTTGTATTGCAAGTGTGGTAAATGAAATTTGGTTTTGGACAGTCAGATCAATATTCTTAATAGTAACAGCTTGCAGAACAGATGAGTGTTTTGGGATCACAGATAGGCCAATGACTATAATTATCCTCAAAATTAATGTCCACCGTAAGGTGCAGTGATTGTCAGAATGTGTTTGTGAAAATATCATATCATTTCAGAGCTTTCAAATCAATAAAAGATTTCAGAAAGTTGCTATCTTGTGAACTTTCAAGCAGTTTGAACACAAAGTCAAATGCGTTAATTTTTATGCCCATTTGCCCTATAATTACAATAAAAATTCTGGTGCAGTTATTAAAGATTAATAATATTCAGGGCCAACATTTTAATCAGTGTCGTTTGTTGAACAGTCAAATAGTATATATAAATTCTATTGAAAACGGATTGCTCTCTCGTAGGCGAATTGTTTCATGTACTGCCTAGCCTGGATTTCGCATCGTGTAACGTGCGCTTCACATATTCCCATTCAAAATTTAACACATTTTTGTTGCCCTGCACTTAGGTTTACGTATTCCCATATCAAAAAAGTTTTTTATACGTTTATCACATTCCGACCAGACCCAGACACACTAGTTTAAGTAAAAGTTTTAACGTTACTTTCAAAAAGGCTGTCAGCGCTGCAAGGGTAGGGGGAAGAAATCTGGCAACAGTGCTGAGTGGAGCAGAACAGCCCCACTACTGTTTGAATCTCCCGCCATGCTATATTTACAGTAACTGGGGTAGGTAGGCATGCTCTGATGTCATAGGGTAGAGTTGAGGGTACTGGTCATTAAAATTTCAACTACATGAAGATCGCTTATTCCCCCAGCGATAAAAGTGCCCCTTAGCTTGTAGTGTGGGCTGCCTATCTACTTTAGCCTTGGCCAGTACCATGACAGCATCACTACACCGGATGGCTTCCACACAATTGGACTGAAGCCTAAAAAGAGGCCCATGTCAGTTGGTCTAAGGAAATAGTCGAAAATTTTGAAAGAAAAACCGCAAAATCCACATACAACATCATAACAGGAGACGTCACTCGGACATATTCGTACGATCTGTCAACTATTTAGGCGCTCCAAGATGAACAGAAAACAACAGTGATTCGTTGGCGCCGGCCGAAGTGGACGTGCTGTTCTAGGCGCTGCAGTCTGGAACCGTGAGACCGCTGCGGTCGCAGGTTCGAAACCTGCCTCGGGCATGGATGTGTGTGATGTCCTTAGGTTAGTTAGGTTTAACTAGTTCTAAGTTCTAGGGGACTAATGACCTCACAAGTTGAGTCCCATAGTGCTCAGAGCCATTTGAAACATTTGATTCGTTGGCAAAACACTTCCAAAAATTAATCCCTGGTTCCTTTGTCACACGGGACATGTCGTGACCTTTGTTTTATAGACTGAATGTACATAAGTTTGTCTGTCACAAGTCGTCGATGAAATAAGGAAGAGCAACAGAAAATACCGCATCATGATAATGGTAACTATCACACAGAAAGTAAAAAAAAAGTTAATTTACGGAGAACAAATCTAATGAGTGTGTCTTTATCCGTCTTCACCTCATTTAACATACGACTTTTTTTGTCCCGTTGTCTCAGACAAAAAAAATACGTGTACAGTGATTTTCATCGCCTCAAAAAGGTATTGAATCCTTCGAAAATTACCTAAGGTACCAGTGCGAAAATGTTTCCAGAATTGGTTCAAGCCCATGGAAAAGTGGCCGGCCGGTGTGGCCGTGCGGTTCTAGGCGCTTCAGTGGAACCGCGTGACCGATACGGTCGCAGGTTCGAATCCTGCCTCGGGCATGGATGTGTGTGATGTCCTTAGGCTAGTTAGGTTTATGTAGATCGAAGTCTAGGGGACTGATGACCACAGATGTTAAGGCCCATAGTGTTCAGAGCCATTTGAACCATTTTGAACCATGGAAAAGTAATACTGAAGACGGATATTTTGACAAACATTTTACACCAAAAGGTGGTTTTCTTTAATATTTTTTGTAATATCAGACTTCAGTAGCACATGTAGGCCAGTCAAAGTCATATGATAGTGAAGTGTGTAACAGCTGACAGCTATTGACTTTGGGTACAGCGATACTGAACGGACGGCGATATTATCTGTACTACGGAATTGACGGTTAGACGTCATGAGAGGCGAACCTGCCAGCATAAAATATGGAGGCGAGTTCGTAGTGTGTTGTCATTAGAGAATCAGGAACAGCAGAACAGATCGCTAAGGAGAACCCATTGACGTGGAATGTGGAGAATTCGTTGGGTGTCATCCGGGTTACAAAATGATCAGGGACGTTTCAACTCTTGTAAAGGTGCACATGTCAGCTGTTGGTGATGTCCTCTGGTGTACTGACGGAACAGGTATCGTCGTCCATTGCGAAAGGTGGTTGTAATAAATCGTATTCAATCAGCGGAAATATTCACTCGTGAGCTCCAAAGTGCTGCTACCAGCATTCCAGCTAGCTCAGTGACTGTCCGTGGGAGATAAAAAGAATGGAGTACAATGTTGGAGCAGCTCATCATAAGCCACACATTTCTGTGGCCAGTGCTTGAGGTGGTGTAAAGAGCGACGCCATTCGACTGTTCATGAGTCTAAATATGTGGTATGGAGTTATGAGTGCGGCAGTCCATCGGATAAGTTGGGTTTGCCGCATGTCTCGAGAACGCTATCTGCCTTCCTGTGTAGTGCCAACAGCGAAGCGCGGGGGACGGCGTCTTGTGGTATGCGAGTGGTGAGGAAGCGGTCCCCTTAGTGCACCTACAGACGTTCAGACATCTCATTCAAAGCATCCCCAGCAGAATTCAAGCCTTCATAAAAGCAAAGGGTGGGCACACCCTGCATTCACGCCCACTAATACGTGTGAGATAATCCACTACAGGTGCGACGCTTATAACAAAGGTGGTTCGGTGTATTGCATAAATATTTACTTCTTCGTCTTTAACCCAGTTTGGACATTTAATAACATCAACAAGTCCTTCTAAGAACCCTCTGTTAATACTCGTACAGATTGTATTGAAACTGAGTCAAAATATTTCTGACAATCGATGAAACCCGAGCAAAGTTGTTATTCCCTTCTACAATTATCTTCAGTTTTGCAAGTAATCCATTGTCGTACATCACTATTTCTTGCAAATATTGATAATTTCAGGGAATATCTTGAACATTACGGAGGGGGAAGCTCAGAAATCGAGAATTTTTCATGTCTTGTTTGCGCCTTTCTTCTGAAGACACAGTTGCAGTATTGTTCCAGGTTCGGAAAATTATTAGTCTCTTCAGAAATTCCGTAAATATTTTTTCCAAGTTCCTATTGTAATAGTTTCTCTCCTACTTCAATTACACGTCACATTCATCTCTTTCTGTTTTTCTTTTCTTTACAACTCAGATTGCTTCATACATCTAATTTGGTATTATTTCCTGAATTTCATTATTTCCGTCATTCATTGTCTTTGTTTCTGACTTTTTATTTTAGTACAAACCTTTGAAATACGTTGTTTTATAATAATCGACATTTCGCTGCAACATGTCCCTGCATACATTTATACATAGTCGAATACATCTTATGTTCAAAACTGAACTTAGTAGACCAACCATATTTCACTTTTTCATGTTTATAGCTCGTCACTTTCATTGTAGAGGGTCTTAACAGATGTTTTATTGCTGAGGTAATTCACAGTTACTCCATTAATACAGTGTCCTTCTACGCTAATTGTTCATGTCATTGAATTCATTCGTGGGGGTTGGTCCTCTGTACAATTGTACAATGAAATGTTTCGTCTGTAGTTTTCACGAAATGTCCGATTTTCGTATCAGTCGTTTTCCATCCTGTTCAGGCCTCACAGAACTTGCTTTCGTAGTTATTTGCAGTATTTACAGATATTAAGCTATCAAGATATTCAATATATCTGCGCACCTGAGCTAAGAACTTACATCATGCGAACCACTATGTTTACTTATTAGCCTAGGGACTATTACATGGTGATTTCACCTATGACGATACTCGGACACATGTTAGTATATCAGAAAGAGCATGAGGTTGTTTCACGAAACATTATCCATTGAATGTTAGCCTTCGACCATAAATATAATAGACTGGCCCTGGCGTCATTTGCGTGGCTCCAACATCTCTGTGCTGAAGTCACGTGAATGTTGGCAAAACATGGTTGTTTCGTGTTGCGCTTATGGCTGTACTCAGCGTTTTGTCGGGGAAATGGCATTACATTTCACGTGTAAGTGTTTCTATGATAGTGCAGATGCGTTTATTGAAATCTGCTGAAGTGACGTTTATATGTTTTTTGCACTTGAAATAGAGTATCAAGTAGATTAAAATGTTGAAAGTGATGCCTGTAAAGTCAGACTCATATTACATTTTGGAAAGTATCTGTGATAATTCGGTTACAGAAGTAAGTATAATCGTTTCTCCCTCCTACTCATAGGTTCCGTAAGGATGAAAACCGAAGGCAGCTTTGGTTACAGGCCCTGAAACGGAAAAACTTTAGTCCATTTGCACATACGCGCCTTTGCTCGAAGCACTTCGCGGAGAGGTGTTTTGATAGGTTAGTTATTATTTACAATGTATATCTATAATTTGTATTTACAGTGTCTGTCATTTGTAAACCTAGGCTCCAAAATTATTTTCTGAAACTGCAAAGTCTCACCTTTCATCTAAAATATCTTTTTTTTTAACTGATAGTTTCAACTTTTGTAAAAATAGTGGGAACTGAACCTTTGAAGTGCACCTAAAATTGATAGTCTAAAATGGACCTACTCCTAAAGTAAACAATTTTGACACCTATAGTTGACATAATTCCCATAGCCCATGATCTTTTATAAGTGACTAGAGCTCGAAACGTGGCGAATACAATGTTTAAAGTTTTGACACGAGCCCACTCTTACTGTTTAAAAGAATTTTAACGACATTTTATTATAATTGATAGTTCATAGTAATTTCGTCCCGCTGCCCACCAGAGTGGCGTTCGATGTATTTGTTGGATTTTATAAATGGTACTTTGAACAAATCCAGGTCAAATGTAGTTCTGGCACAATTTTTCACAAATATAAAAGTAGTTTTTGTTGGAAGCGTTTGGCAGTCAATTGAGAAATGTGGGGAAAATCCGATACAAACATAGGATGGCAGACCGCTGATTTGAAATCCCGCCACGTTTTGCCAACAGTCACGTGGTTTATGTTGTAGCCACACTAGCCCCATAGCTTCTGTACAGTAAGGCCAGTCTACTAGTATCTATGGTCGAAGATGTTAGATCCTTTAGGCAGTGCATATTTGACAGTTAAGAAAAGTCGTTTGAATTTGCCTCCTCAGAACGCAACTTCGCTATCTGTGGGTTAACTTTACTTGCGCTGCGCCAGAGAGCGTTGGCTTACTGGTTGCTGGCGACATCTGTTGTGCCACTGCTGAACTACTTGATCGTTTGCCACCTTCCTTCGTCTTCGGCGCGACATGGAACGAACGTCAAATTTCAAACATTTGCAATCCGTCAGTTATGTATTACGATATCTAAGTGTGTTATTTAACAGAACACTACTGAAAAAAGTGCTAAACTCGTGAACAAGCCTATCGAGAGACACGCAGAAGTATTCTTATTCATACAGTGTTGCAGAACGTATCTGTACAAAGCGTGATGAAATCACGTGGCGTGATTCATGTTACAATTTGCAGAAAAAAGTAGGTGGTCTTAAAAGTTCTCACTGAATCAACTTAACTCGTAGACTGCAAAATGAATTCAATTAAACTTTTTTTTCCGAAATCAGCGTGCATACTAAAGAGAATATGATATAGGGAACGTAAACAATAGCTCATGAAGCTCAGCTGGCTTTGAACAACTTGTTATCCCCATTTTTTTATAACGCTTTTGAGACGTGTAATGCTGCAAATGTCAACCGTGGAACAAAACCTGTGCCAATTACGAAAGTGCCAGTAAAATTATCACGCAATTCATCCTGATATAAATGAGAAACAGTCACAGGAATCACAGGAACAACAAAAAATGAAACTCCATACTGACGCATAACTGTATTTTATAATATCGGCGAACTGATCGAGTGAATCGCTATTTATTATCGAAGATCAACGAGGATAATATTAAATAAATATTTAATAGGACTAGGAAAACTGGAAATCATCACCTATTTACTTTACGTAGAGGGCACTAAATATAAAATTTACTCCAGACAGACATATACGGCTCTCCACTATAACAATGCCTATCTATATACTTTCTGCAAACGTGACATTGTTTGCCGTATCATAACACTATCAGTGTTGACCGTTGACTACAAGATTCTATACTATAAGACAAGAATTCTATGTTCACCAAATCGATATGCTTTAATGTATAGTCCATTTTCAATGAGGCGTTAAGGCATATGACATTGATTCGCTCCAGTTCATTACGCTCTTAATTATTTGTGTCTTTGTTCAGTGTCAGAGATTATGATTCCACACTAAAATTTTTCCTTCATGAGAGTGTGACCTACGAGATGCTCTCACACTATTCTACAGTTAAGACTTATCAGCCACTTGCAACCCTTCAGACACCGAATCTAGTCGTCACCGAATGCCTTCGGCTGTGTATTCATAAAGTATAAATGAGAGTTAATGTTTTGTAGTTTGTCTTCTTGGAATCTGCTGGTTCGTATTCAAAAAACAAACAGCCAAATACAGGAAGAGTCTACCATGTTCAGAGAAGTGGCTGTACGGTACCTACGGACCTGGGAAAAGGAATTTTGATGTAAGTCCTGTTCCTATATTTTTTATGGTTTGTAATACAGAACCCGATACAAAGAAAGTAAACACACAAGAGATAGGCCTACCATGTCACATTAATGACTAGTTTAAACTTCGTGTCCCATCAAGACAGTAATTCGAACACTTGTTTTTGGAAGCATTGCTGTTCCAATAATTCGAGTACTCCTCACATGCCTTAATGTCATTAATTTAGTCATTCATATAATCCGTGTGATCTATAATATGACATTTCTAAAAGCTTTAATTCGCTTCCTTTCCGATATTCCAATCGTCCAGGTACCACATTCATAAAGCAATGCAATTAAAACGAAAGTTGTCACTAAATACATCCTGACGGTACTTCCAGTATTATTTGTGGTGAATAGCCTTCTTCTGTTGCTTAAAATGGTTGTTAACTGCCCAATTCTGTTTACTATATCACTTTTGCTCTTACAGCCATATTTTACTTTACTTTCTGGATAAGTAAATTCTTTGGAAAATAATGAGGTAACAACAGTTTCTGCTTTTATTTACTTGTGGCTTAGAATGTATAAGTAAACAAAATTTTAAGTATGTTATTTGGTACATATTTTTTAGTTGTTCATGTGATACCATGACTATAGTCGTTTCTGTACGCAATAAATCCAGATGTGAACTCTGCCGCGAAACGCGTGGCAGTGAATATTGTTTCTTGTGTCTGTCATAAGAGGTTTTTCAGGACTCCTATTCCTTCCTTCCACGACTAAGGTATGCTTGCGACCATTCATCGTGATTTTTGTACACTTTTGACATTTCTTGTTAATACAAAGTAACACTTGAGCAGTCTTGCCACTTTGGTCATACTAATGTTTCGTAAACTGCGTCCTACAGTTCCCCTGAATTCTATGAGTACGACTTATAGAGTGATCATTACAGTTCTTATCCACAAGCTCAACTGTTTATGTGTGATGACTGACTACAGTGGTTACTCATTAATATTATGGTTGTACTTCAGACCATAATGATAACCTTTCACAAAGTACATCGGCTTCCACCAACTGACACCCACTCCTCCAGACTTCTCGGCTGTAAGCTTTCCGGCTACAAACATCCGCGTCGCTGCATCATGTTTTATAATCCCATATCATTCTCACATTTCATTTAACTAACTTATGGATTTTTTCTACACCTTGGAATAAAGAGAAGAACTTCCCCTTTTCACCCATCACCCACTCGCGTGTTCAAATATCCAGTCCATTTGCGGCTGATTTAATTCCACTCCATTGTGCTCCCTTATCCATATTTTTTTTATTTTTCCTGTTTTCCTTTACACTGATCTACACTGACAAGACGTTGGCAATCGTAAAACATCACCAAAATATTGCAAAGACTCAATTTTTATAGGAATGTATTTCGTTCATTTGGTTTTAGATAATTAACTGTGGCAAATCATATATTGCAACAAATACTACCTGCTAAATAATTGTTATGTAACCTGATCGATAGTTGACCTACCGATCCTTCTAGTAGCACACCTAAAATTACTTTTAGGTCTACGGATGACTCTTCATCTAGGATAGCGAGTTATGGCCTTATCAGTAAGTTCTCAAAGCAGATATGTCTGAGTCAAAATTGCAGTGTTTGAAATAAATGTTTCATCTTTTACCTATGCTCCTTAGGGGATCTGTGATGAAGAACACGACTTAGCTTTCTCAGTAAATGCTTGGTGCTATGAAGCTGCTCGTTTTGTTTCAGTCATGTCAACTGATCTACATCTTCATCTATAATCATCTACACAGATTGAGTCAGGAGGAAAGGTACATGCTTTGAGGGGCGATAGTGATTTGAACAAAAAAGCTTCATCCGGTCATATGCCCTATTCCGAATGGTTTCCGAGACAGAACACATTTAATATCACTTCTGTACATTTTCTTAAATAACTCGAAAACCGTACTGTCGGTCGAAAACGTGCCACAATACAGGATCAAATTACATCCAATTTCTTACAAAAAAGGTCCTTTTCATTTTTTCTCTATGACCAATGGTTTGCGTTAAGGGAGCGCGAGAATACTGAAAAACATGGGCGACGTGCATGAGCTGTAGCTTAGGTAGTTTTAATAGGCCAGTTTGAGGTAGTTTCCCGATTTGATAGACCACAAGGGTTCTCTATCAAATTGATCGTCTCAACTTCTTCTACACTTCTGTCGTACATTTTAAACAATGACAGTGTTTGAATAATACAGAAATAAAGAGCCAGGTCCATTAAGTGTGTTCGCTCTCGGATCACTCCATCACCCCACAGAGCACGTATCTTTTCTCCTTACTACTTTGTATTTAACTATTTAACTCTGTGCTTCGCAAGCCACTGCGCGGTATACCCCCCCCTCCCCAAATGTCGTGAACCGATCGACAGACATGCATGCACGGTATAGACGTCTATTTCTCAATAAAAACTTAAGTCGCTAGAACTGTTGATATTTTAAAAAATATAGGGAATCTGATATATCGATATTTAATAAAATATCATTATCGGATCACGTTATATCGAGAAAAAATATTGACTTTACGAGTCATGAAAATATCGGCTTCGCATTGTAGATATACTGCCAGTCTTAGAGCTGTATATTTAAGTATTGATTTATTATTAGGCATTCTGTACACCAATAAAGTAGCAGCATCCCCATCCCCCTTAGAGCAAGAATTGAAAGGAAAGCGATGCACGTTTATGGTTGGTGTAATCACTTTGCTAACAGTGGTAATAGCATGTAAGTGGAACAATGAAAGGTGCCGAATGGGTCCGTTGCTCGGTTTCGCCACATTCCGGATTTGTCTGGAACACTTCATGTATACTTCCTGTTTTATTTTTTTCATTTCTGCCAACCGCATTGTCATTTAGCACACTAGTTGCTATTTCTTCGCATCGGTAATCTTGTTATTCCATTCACACCGGCATTCCCCCCCCCCCCCCCCCCCCTTCAGTGCAGTGTGACTCCTTTTGTGCCACATATACTTCCTTCACACAGTCAAAGAGAAAGATTGAACGTACTGAAAGCTCAAAACGTTGTATGTATCCTTCACACAGTAAAAGTAAAATTATATTCTACTTCAATTTCAAAAGAACAACTTTAAATATGCATCGAAAATTGTGAAAAAATATAATATAAAATTAAAATATCTGCACTCGATACTACCATTTTAATCTTGACATATCGATACATCCTAGTAGGAAAAATCGCGATTACATATCGAAGCACTCTTAGCGGAAAAGATATTGCGGAGAGATTGAGAGATTGTTCCCAGAATTAATTAGCAGCGGAGTTGCGCTAATATGATGCTTCCTGTCGTATTACAGTTGTGCTCTGGACCAAGACTCAAACCTAGAACCGCTGCCTTTCGCAGGCAAGTGCTGCACCGATGGAACTCGCAAAGCGCGACTCAAGACCCGAAGTGTGGAAGGTAGGAGATGAAGCACTGGCGAGAATAAAGCTGTGAGGGGTGCTTGTGGACTGTGCTTGGATAGTTCAGTCGGTACAGGACTTCCCTGCGAAATGTAATGGCCAAAGGCTCGAGTTCTGGTTTGGCAAACAGTTTTAAGCTGTCCCAAGAAGTTTTAAATTAGTGCACACTCCGCTGTAGTGTGAAAATTCATTCTGAGTATAAAGTGCCTGACGACAGTTCGATCATACAGCCTCAGAGTCTCAACAGTCAATTTCTTCATGGTGCACAACGCCTCCCTTGTAGGGTCAACTACAGGATTTTGAAGACTATTTGCGAGGCGCCATCGTATCTACTAAATAAACCAGCGAGAAAAAGTGCCATTCTTCGGTTCTTCTCTATCTCTCGTATTAAGTCTACATGGAAAAAATCCCAGACCGACTAGCAGTCGTACTTGGGTTATACACTGAAACGCCAAAGCAACTGGAATAGGTATGCGTATTCAAATACAGAGATATATGAACAGCCAGAATACGGCGCTACGCCTTCATAAGACAAGTGTCTGGCGCAGTTGTTAGATCGGTTACTGCTGGTACAATGACAGGTTATCAAGATTTTAAGTGAGTTTGAATGTGGTGTTATAGTTGGCGCACGTGCCCTGGGACACAGGCATCTCCGAGGTAGCGATGAAGTGGGGATTCTCCTGTACGACCATTTCACGAGTGTAGCGCGAATATCATGAATCCGGTGAAACATCAAATCTCCGACATCGCTGAGGCCGTAAAAATATCCTGCAGGAACGGGGTCAACGACGACTGAAGAGAATCGTTCAGCGTGACAGAAGTGCAACCCTTCCGCAAATTGCTGCAGATTTCAGTGCTGGACCATCAACAAGTGTCAGCGCGCGAACCATTCGGCGAAATAGACTGACTAAAAAAGATGTTAATTTTTTTCGGTTTTGTAACAGGGCTGAGCCGAAATAGTCTCTTAAATAGTTAAATTAGACGGGCGACCTGGCTATGGATGCAATTAAAATGTGGTAAATGCAGCTGTCGAAAGACAGTTGTCAGTGAATGAGGTTACCTATTTCACAGAGAAGTTGACTGTGGGTATATGTAGTGCGAGGAGCAGTAGCTTGGTTTCTAGCCTCGGAGAGATTGCGAATCCCTCAGCAGTGTTGCCAAATTATCAAACACCGGAGGGCCCTCTTAAATTACGTTGCAAAATACGTGTTTTTGCAATTTTATCTAACGATCGCGCGTTGTGAAAACCGCAAAACTGCACCTCAAGAAACGAAAAGAAACTTGCAGATAACACCCTTTATCCAAGTAATTGCCGTTAGCAAGCAACGAACTTGTTACTAACTGTAAATACAAAGAAATGTTTTAGGGCCGTTGTTGGTTCGAATCGTTCGTGTAACCCTGGGTAAGTGATAACACTTAAGTTAGCGTATTTTAGGACACACTAACACGATATTTACAAACTTAGCATACTTTTACCGCAGAAATGCCGAACATTCTGTGGCTCCCCTTCGTCGTAACTAGCGGGAAGTGCAAATTGTGTGGAGGGTGGTACGGACTCTCATAGGATCAGCGACTAGAGCATTGTAGAAGCCCACAACTTCTGTCCTCTGTACGGAGCCATGTCCCTAAAACTCAACTGCGTGCAGTTAGTCAGCATTTGAAGGCACAGTCTTAAGACTAGTTACTACCTGTTTTCAAAACATCTGTTTGTATCACCAGTTCTAATAAGTAGATTGTCATTATAGAAATATGCGTGGAAAAATATCCGAAAAGTTTACCAGTAATTTAAATTCTGAAATTCATCATTCAAAAATACTTAGTGTTTGAAAAACTGAAGCGTGCAGAATGTCGAATGTACACGTACATACCATCGGGCGATATGTAAATGTTTGGATGTAATTCTTTGTGAAATGTAGAGCGCAACCAGAGTGTATTAATTTTGTTCATGCTTAGTCCCATTTGGCGCAACAGCCTTGCCGCAGTGGATACACCGGTTCCCGTGAGATCACCGGAGTTAAGCGCTGTTGGGCGTGGCCAGTGCTTGGATGGGTGACCATCCAGCGCCCATGCGCTGTCGCCATTTTTCGGGGTGCACTCAGCCTCGTGATGCCAATTGAGAAGCTACTCGACCGAATAGTAGCGGCTTCGGTCAAGAATACCATCATAACGACCGGGAGAGCGGTGTGCTGACCCCACGCCGCACCTATCCGCATCCTCCCCTGAGGATGACACGGCGGTCGGATGGTCCCTGTTGGCCACTCGTGGCCTGAAGACAGAGTGCTTTTAGTCTCATTGCCAGGCCTGGTAGGGTGTATAAGAGGCGTGAACAGCGTTAGATGCTGAGTGATGACTCTGAAGGCCTCGGAGATGCCGTGCTGTCATGTGAAACAGCGTTATCCACACCTGAAAGAGCTAAAAGGGTGCTTTGTGGGTCTCCATTTAGCCAGCCGGTTGAAACGTGCTATATCCTGATTTGAGGGACATTCTGGTGTGACAGCGGCCCGATGTTATACGGTGAGGGATCTTTAGGGAGGGCATATCCGTCGTCATGGTTCAAATATGACCAGCCCAAGGAGGAATCTCCGCATCGTGCACCAAGGACGTTGTAACCCTTTTACATCTGCGGTTGCGATCCGAGAACTGATCGGTTGGTTGGTTTATTGCCGGTCGCCGTGGCCGAGCGGTTCTAGGCGCTTCATTCCGGAACCCCGCGACTGCTACGGTCGCAGGTTCGAATCCTGCCTCGGGCATGGATGTGTGTGGTGTTCTTAGGCTCGTTAGGTTTAAGTAGTTGTAAGTTCTAGGGGACTGATGACCTCAGATGTTAAGTCCCATAGTGCTCAGAGCCATGTGAACCATGTGTGTGTTGGTTAATTTGGGGGGAGGGGACGAAGCAGAGAGGTCATCATCCCATCGGATTAGGGAAGTACGGGGAAGTAAGTCGTGCCCTTTCAAAGGAACCATCCCGGCATTTGCCTGAAGTGATTTAGCGAAATCACGGAAAACCTAAATCAAGATGGCCGGACGCGGGTTTGAACCATTGTCCTCCAGAATACTAATCCAGTGTGCTAACTACTGCGCCCCCTCGCTCGGTCGAGAACGGGTAATGGCCTCCCTACAACGTTCCGTGTTATCCCGCAGCATTTCTCGGCGACTAGCAGCAGCCGGATTAGGGCTGCTGTTAACATCAGAACATAAGCGTCTTCGTTTCGAATGGTGCGGTGATCAGGAACCATGAAATAAAAAAATAACAATAAAAATAAAAAATAAAGAAAAACAAAAAACACAAAAAAATTGTTATATTAACTTAAGTATGTTGTTAAATTAACCTAATTAGCCATGTATTGGAAAATTCGACTCGTTCCACATCATTACGAAATATCGTATTCATGATCCATGGAACTAGTATTAATCTAATCTAATCTAATCTAATGAACTGCTGACGAGAGGCGTTGCCGTACGTTCAGCGATGAATGGCCGTTTTGGACTATGTAACCCAGGTGACCATCTTCAGCGAGCATGGTGACGACCTGGGAATAGGCCCCATTCTTCCACTGTTTTGGAGAGGCACAACAGTGTTAATCACGGCGTCATGTTGCTTAGGAGTCATCGGGAATGACTTCAGCTCACTGCTTATAGTGACTGAAGGAACTGTGACAGAACAACAGTACCCCACGGACATTTTGCGTCCTCACATGTAACCCGGCATGCAATGCCATTTTTCAACAGGACAATGCTCATTCATACTTGCCACTTGTCTCTATGAACTGAGAGCATAATGTTGACGTACTCCCGTGACCAGCAAGATCATGAGATAGTCCTCGATAGAACATGTGTAGGACCATCTCAGACATCAAGTCCGTACTGGAGTCAGTATCCAGGACATCAAGAACCAATTACACCAGTTACGAAACAGTTTTCCAGAAGAGACGATACATCGGCTTTATGACACCTTTCCAGACCGAATCAGTGCATGCGTCCAGGCCATTATGGGTGCACTCATACTGCCAGTTTTGTAACCAGTGAGATAATACCAAATATCCTGTCGACCCACGAGGTGTTTTTCATTTCGTCCTCCCCTTCCGGCTGTTTCACTATATTTTGTCACACAGTGCGCTTTACTATATCTTTTGCGACTCCTACACCTTTTAACTGTCAGTGGAGCTGCCTGGTCCAAAAGTAGAAAAGCCAGAGTTGTTTCTATATTTCGCTGTACATCTTGTTCTAAAAACTGGGCTACCAGCGTTAAATAGAAGAATCGATCTATTATTTTCAGTCAGTTATTAATAATCGTTTACAGTAGGTCTTTGGTTGAGATCAACCTGAAATATGCTTAAAAACTAAAAAAAAGAATAAACAACCTTATGATTTATCAATTATGACAGCAATTAAGTGCTCAATCTTCTTCATTCTTCAGTCTTCTTTCTGAGATAATCTTATGTCAAAACAAACTAAAAGTTCTTCATTAAACAAAACGAACAATTATCATTTCAGTTATATCTGGAAAGAAAGAACAATAATCGGTAGTGAAGTATGAACATGTCTCGTCCGAACCCACTTTTCAAGGACTTTAATTGTTTTGGAAATCATTTGGTGGAACTGTTGACAGGATATTTTTAAATTACACATCACCAACATCATCTTTGTGATTGCGTCGGTTTGCACTTTATTGCATTCGTTTCTCCATTGGACTTTTATAGAAGAGGATGTTCTTCCGACATTGGCATTATGCCCTGGAATTGCAAAGTAGTAGTCTGCCAATTTCATTGGTTCCGAATAGAAATCTTCGTTATGGGTTATGATGTGATTTGAAATAAGCTGCCCACATTTCACGCGCAAAAATGTTTTTAAAGACAGCGTCGTCTATTTCTTCGTGAATTTAGTGGAATTTTGCCACCGATCAAAGAATTTTTGGCAGAATCGAAGTGAATCAAGTTGTGAACTTTGGTTAGAATGTGATATCTGTGTATTCGGGCGGAGTTCTTTGGATAATGCTTTGTGTTGTATGCTTATTATATGTGCTTTGAAGAAAATGTATAATAAATCGAAGGAATTTCAGTATATTTAGCAGTGTTTATTCAGTGGCGTTACACAGAATATCTAACAGCTTACCGTCATCCAACATAACGTTTTTCTAGAACGGCATAAGATGGTACCTCTATAGATCTTTATGGTATATCGCCTTGTTCCTTCACTGGTACGGGCCATAGTTGTGAGTTCCCTACTTCAACACCAAAAAGCCTAACAAAAATCGGACGGGATGGATGTGCACCGCCGAGGTTGGTTTTTTTTAATAAGAACCATTTTGTTACGGCACAAGAAATAATTTATTGACGAACATAACCTTTAAAGGAAACGAAAAGATGAACATTAGTGTATTTTTCTACATAGTCACCATTAAGGTATGAACAGTTGCCAGCTGTGGCACCGATTTTTGGATCCGTCTTCACAGAACTCTGCTGGCGTTCCGTTCTACATAGTCACCATTAAGGTATAAACAGTTGCCAGCTGTGGCACCGATTTTTGGATCCGTCTTCACAGAACTCTGCTGGCGTTCCGTTTAACCAGTAATTAACAGTTACTTTCAACATGTTATCACTGTCAAAACGTCGCCCACCAATAAATACCCTAAGTTTTGGAAAAAGATGAAAGTGTGAAGGTTGTAGATCAGAACCGTAGGGGTTACGGCCCAGTAATTCACGTCGAAATTGTCCGGTTGAGCCCAGTCTCCGCTAGCAGTTTTGAATGGTACGCGTAAGCTTTAGTAAGGTTTCACAATACCTCTCAGCAAATCACACCTCTTGGCACTACGTCTGTCAAAAGGACGCCTCACAGTCCCTGAAAACTGTGGTCATGATATTCATCTCGTTTATTGTTGTTTGAATTTTCTCACTTTTATTGGAGAAATTGAATGATTCTACCCATTGGACTGTTGGTTAGCCTCTGGGATATACACTATGTGGTCAAAAGTATCCGGACACCTAGCTGAAGATGACTTACAAGTTCGTGGCGCCTTCCATCGATAATGATGGAATTCAATGTGTGTTGGCCCACCCTTAGCCTTGATGACAGCTACCACTCTCGCAGGCATACGTTGAATCAGGTGCTGGAAGGTTTTTTGGGGAATTGCAGCCCATTCTTCACGGAGTGCTGCACTGAGGAGAGGAATCGATGTCGGTCGGTGAGGCCTGGCACAAAGTCGGCGTTCCAAAACATCCCAAAGGTGATCTATACGATTCAGGTCAGGACTCTGTGCAGGCCACTCCATTACAGCGATGTTATTGTCGTGTAACTACTCCGCCACAGGCTATGCATTATGAACATGAGCTCGATCGTGTTGAAAGATACAATCGCCACTCCCGAATTGCTCTTCAACAATGGGAAGCAAGAAGGTGCTTAAAACATCAATGTAGGCCTGTGCTGTGATAGTGCCACGCAAAACAACAAGAAGTGCAAGCCCCCTCCATGAAAAACGCGATCACATCATAAGACCACCGCCTCCAAATTTTACTGTAGGCAATACACACACTGGCAGATGACGTTCACCGGGCATTCGCCATACCCACACTTGCCGTCGGATCGCCACATTGTGTACCGTGGTCCGCCACTCGACACAACGTTTTTCCACTGTTCGATCGTCCAATGTTTACGCTACTTATACCAAACGAGGCGTCGTTTGGCATTTACTGGGGTGATGTGTGACTTACGAGCAGCCTCTGGACCATGAAATCCAAGTTTTCTCACCTCCCGCCTAGCTGTCATAGTACTTGCAGTGAATTATGATGCAGTTTGGAATTTCTATATGATGGTCTGGATAGATGTCTGCCTATTACACATTACGACGCTCTTCAATTGTCGGCGATCTCTTGTCAGTCAACAGACGAGGTCGGCCAGTACGCTTTTGTGCTGTACGTGTCCCTCCACGTTTCCATTTCACTATCACATCGGAAACAGTGGAGCTGGGGATGTTTGAGAGTGTGAAAATCTCGCGTACAGACGTATGACACGAGTGACACCCAATCACCTGATCACGTACGAAGTCCGTGAGTACCGCGGAGTGCCCCATTCTGCTCTGTCACTGAGGTCGCTGATATGGAGTTCAAAAATGGTTCAAATGGCTCTGAGCACTATGGGACTTAACTTCTGAGGTCATCGGTCCCCTAGAACTTAGAACTACTTAAACCTAACTAACCTAAGGACATCACACACATCCATGCCCGAGGCAGGATTCGAAACTGCGACCGTAACTACTTAAACTTAACTAACCTAAGGACATCACACACATCCATGCCCGAGGCAGGATTCGAAACTGCGACCGTAGCGGTCGCGCGGTTCCAGACTGTAGCGCCTAGAACCGCTCGGCCACTTCGGCCGGCTGATATGAAGTATCGAGCAGTAGGTGGCTGCACAATGCACCTAATATGAAAAACATGTGTTTTTGGGGGTGTCCGGATACTTTTGATCACACAGTGTAGTAAGCAAACCATGTTTCATCACCAGTCACAATGTGACTGAAGTGCACATAACCATACTTGGCATAGAATTCCAAAAGGGACAAACGTTGTGCCTAACGCTGTGTCTGGCGTTGGTAATGAACATTCTTCGTACCCATCTTTCACACTTTTTTGTGTTTAAGTTGGTTGGTAGCAACTGCGTATAGTACTGATCTTGAGAATTGAGGGAAATGTTGATAAAGTTCGTCAGTAGTGACACGCCTGTTTTCACGAATCGCCTCATTAGCTTTTTGTGTCAACTCTTCAACGATGACAGCAGGCCATCCAAATCCACCCTCATCATGAACATTCTTCCCACATCCAACGAGCAGTCTGCTCTCCTAACGCATATTTCCTTTCATTAACCTTACCTTCCCCAATGTGTTGCATCAACTTGTCGATAAATTTCAGGAGGACGGACCCTTTTTCGTTTAAAAACCAAATGACAGAACGCACCTCGCTGTCGGCGGGATTATTAATTGACATGCCGGTGAACAACGAATCACAAGCAAACGAACAACACAGAGAATTGAAGCTTGCTGGCAGAGAGGGGGGGGGGGGGACCGGCAGAGAATGGCCGATAGGCGTTGCACGACACCATGAGTCCACTACGCGTAGCCAGTTCTTACTAAAAAAATTAGGCAAGTACATGGCCAGGCACGACAGTAAAATGCGGGACATCTGGCAAGAAGCAACTACCCTACGAGCCGTGCATAGCGTAGAGTGGTGTAAGAGACGAGACGTATGTGCTGGTCGCCGGCTGCAGCTTCTTCCGCGTGCGCCGCGGTAGCAGCAGAGGGCCGGGGGGGGGGGGGGGGGGGGACAGGCCGGGACAGGCGCCGGCCACGTGATGCCGCGGCCTTGGCGCTCTGCCGATGACAAATGACTAACGTCTGGCGGGAAGCGCTGCAGGCCGCTCGCAGGAAGCACGCGCCGAGCGCCCGTCTCACAAAATCACTGCAGCGACTTTAGTCGCACCACACGAAGCATGGCGGTAACGGATGGAAAAAACCGACCGTCTGAAACTCGTACCGGATATCTTAGTTCTGAATAACCGGTGTTTTCCGGTATTTGTTTCATCCCTGTGGAAATTTTTTTATTCCTTTTTTTATTATTATTATTTTGAGCTTTTCTTCATTACAGAGGCTTATCTCCAACATAATAATTTTCTCTGAAATTATAAGAATAAACATTCTTAAAATATATTTTCCAAATATTCTTCCAGGTGTTTCGATCTTCTGTGCCCTCTTTCTCTGCGCCCATTCTCGTCATTGTGTGCTGCACATTTTGGAGCCAGGTGGTCATAGGTTGTCTTCTTCTTCTCCCCTCTGGTTCCCACTTTTCTTCCTATCCATTACGTCATATATTCTTTCTTTTATTTCCTTTCTCCTTATTATTTCGGTGTTCCTTATCTTTTCTTTCCTGGAGATTCTTGCCGATCTTCTCCAGAAGTCCATCTCTAGAGTTTGTAATTTTTTAATGTGCTTCAGGTTAGTTGTCCAGGTCTCCGTTCCACATAGAACCACACTCTCTAATATGGATTTGTATATTAATTTTTTAGTTCTGCTCATTACATTCCTGTTCCATGAGACTGAGTTAAGCATCCCAATGGCTGCCGTCCGCTACTAATTCTTTTATTTATTTCTGACTCTGATTTTCCGTCGATTTCTAAAATTGATCCCAAATAACAGAAAGTGTTTATCTTCTTGATTTTCTTTCCTTCAATGTACAGCTCATCTAAATCATTAGTCAAGTATTCTGTTTTTTTGGTAATTAATCTTCAAACCACAAGTTTTGTCTGCTACTGCTAATTGATTGCACATATAGTTAGCAGCATCCTCCCCATCTTGTGCTATGACTACTTGATCATCAACAAAGAATAAATGATGCAGGTAAACTCCATCTCTTATTTCTAATCCCATAATATTACATTTACGAGACCACGTTCTAAGGCTAATATCTATTTAGGTTTTAAATAATGATGGTGACATGGAACAGCCCTGTAAAAGGCCTTTGCTTGTTCTAAATTTCTGTGAAAGTTTATTACCAACTTTCACTTGGCAAATGTTATCTTTATACATCTGTTGTATAATTTTAATCAAGGAACGGTTTATGTTTGCCATATGTAGTGCTCTCCAAAGTAATTTTCTTGGCACAGTATCATGCGCTTTTTCTAGCTCTATGAAAATTAATCCTATAGTTTTTGATTTTTCCCTATGTTTCTCCACTAATTACCAGGTAAAAAAACAAAAAAACAAAACGGCATTTGCCAGTGTAGCAGTGATTAAATTTTTAGTTTTGTGTGTTTGTAAACAGAGTTATGTTTATTTGTAAAGTTTCCACTGCGTCCATATATTAAGTTAACATAGAAAATTGGAAAATCGATCAGTGGAGTTATTATAACAACGCCGACAGTTGCGAACTAGCAACGACTGGTTCAAATGGCTCTGAGCACTATGGGACTAATCATCTGAGGTCATCAGTCCCCTAGAACTTGCGAGGTGCCGGGGCTAGCAGTGTATTTAACACTAAATTCTTCTAGAATCTATATACGTAAATGATGCTCTAAGCCCCCCCTATTCTAACTCCGACTTTTGCTGTTGCAAAAGGATTAAAAAAAAATACGCGAACTGACTCTAATCAACCTTGCCAGTGGAGTAGAAGAGAGTTTGGCACCTGCAATAATTTAATTTGATAAACAAGTTAAATAAACGAAGGTTTCGTTAACATAGTGAGGAATGATAGGGTTGCTCTACCGATTAACAGAATGAAAGTTCTGTCCAAAATAACAATATGATTTATTAAGACTAAACACAAAATAATAAACAAAAACACATGAAACATTTACAATACATCAAATTGGCTCAAATTGGATCCTCAAACAAACGCTGTGAATGTGAAGTTGTCCCTAAACTAGATTGTGAGGATTATGACGAAGTGGTATGTGGAGCCAATTCCTTGCAACTCAAATCTTAAGATAAAACACATAGCCAACCAAACATTAATTGCTGCTACCCAAGACAGAACAAAGTTAGAAAAAGACGAACAGGCGCACTCTGCTGAGCTCTGATTATCACCTAGGAAAATCCCTGTCTGCCGGTGCTGCGGACATACCTTACCAATCTGTCTTCTTAACTGCAAGAACACGATTTGGCGTACTGGAGGCGATGGCTGGTTGCTTCGACGTCCTCGACCGAAAGGCGAGAGCCGACTACTTAGAGCACCCGTACAGGCTGAACACACAACATTCCCACCCCCACGACAGTGGCCGTGGTTAAACGTTCCAATCAGCAACTCGAAAACCGGCGGAAAATTCCACTCTATTGCCGGAGCACTATCATTCCACCAATGGAGATTCTTGGCGCTAATTTCTGCGCTGATTTTGCTTCGTCACGGAGCTATGCCGTGAGCAAGCCAATCACAGTTACTATTTTGCAGAAAGAGCGGGAATTTTCCTGCCACAACTGCCTGGGTACACAAGTCATTCCCACACCTCCTGGTAGCCCGCCAGAAAGTGTTTTCGCTAAGTTTCTGCTAAGTAACGGAACCTCTAGCCCAGCCGCTACTTCAGACCCCTCCGGGCGTGTCTTTTGACAATGTCGGCGTCTGCAAAGCATTCACTCGACTTCCCCACACCCGTCGGCTTAACCCTTTCCAGATCAGCAGACCCCGCCTGTCACGGGACCGCCCGGGTGACGAGAGACGCTGCGTGGGAAGTCCGCGTGTGAAGGAATAGCGACTTTTCACTGCATGCAATTAGAGAGGAAAATCGTAAGATAGAAATATGAGAGGGGGCTCATGCCACCTCTCATAGCCCCTATGCCATTTTAGATTGTAATTGGTGAGCGGTTGGCTCACTTAGGAGCAAGGTAGTGAGTCAATTGTCCAAGAACAATCTCGCAAACTGGCCGCACTCTATAAATAAAATCACTGCAACTGAAAAATGCAGCTCATAGAGGGAGGATTATTTATGATGTAGCCAACTTCACCTTCTTAATATGGAACACTAACAATCACATCACACATCCATACCCAGGGAGCCCCTTCCAAACACCGATTCACACAGACATTCACTCTCTAAATATGGCCCGGGCGTGTGAGCCAAATATGGAGCAATTTATTCTTTACAATCAGAGTTGGAGTGCTCCGCAATTAAATGCCCAAGATGTTACAACAATTTTAATCATTAAACTAACCTGAACTCACTCACACATGATACTATTTAATTTAACAATCTCTTTGTGAGCTTTCAGAATCTAATTACAACCTCCGATTCATTCTGTCTCCCTGCAGCAAGAATAACCTTTACAAAATGTTCCCTGAACTGATAGTCCATTCACAATGACAGTGGTGGTATCTGCTTCAGTTTATGGGGACTTCAGGCACACTGTTTGCATACACACAACAATAAATACAAAATACAAAAAAAAACATGGTGTGGAGAACAATACAGTAATTTATAATAAGAATTACAGTGTGAAACACGAACACATACAAGGTATAACATACATTACAAAAACAACACTAGAGAAAGAAATTTAAGAAAAAAACAAGGTTCATGGGGCATCAAGTTGTGCGTGCACATTGCACAAAGTTCACGACTGTGCTGAGAATGAGGCACTAAATCACATTGTTAGAAATATTCGAAGCACTTTACAAATTCCACAGTACTGACATACAACCTCCGATTCATTCTGTCTCCCTGCAGCAAGAATAACCTTTACAAAATGTTCCCTGAACTGATGGTCCGTTCACAATGACAGTGGTGGTATCTGCTTCAGTTTATGGGGACTTCAGGCACACTGTTTGCATATACACAACAATAAATACAAAATACAAAAAAAAACATGGTGTGGAGAACAATACAGTAATTTATAATAAGAATTACAGTGTGAAACACGAACACATACAAGGTATAACATCATTACAAAAACAACACTAGAGAAAAAAATTTAAGAAAAAAAACAAGGTTCATGGGGCATCAAGTTGTGCGTGCACATTGCACAAAGTTCACGACTGTGCTGAGAATGAGGCACTAAATCACATTGTTAGAAATATTCGAAGCACTTTACAAATTCCACAGTACTGACATACAACCTCCGATTCATTCTGTCTCCCTGCAGCAAGAATAACCTTTACAAAATGTTCCCTGAACTGATAGTACATTCACAATGACAGTGGTGGTATCTGCTTCAGTTTATGGGGACTTCAGGCACACTGTTTGCATACACACAACAATAAATACAAAATACAAAAAAAAAAACATGGTGTGGAGAACAATACAGTAATTTATAATAAGAATTACAGTGTGAAACACGAACACATACAAGGTATAACATCATTACAAAAACAACACTAGAGAAAAAAATTTAAGAAAAAAAACAAGGTTCATGGGGCATCAAGTTGTGCGTGCACATTGCACAAAGTTCACGACTGTGCTGAGAATGAGGCACTAAATCACATTGTTAGAAATATTCGAAGCACTTTACAAATTCCACAGTACTGACATACAACCTCCGATTCATTCTGTCTCCCTGCAGCAAGAATAACCTTTACAAAATGTTCCCTGAACTGATGGTCCATTCACAATGACAGTGGTGGTATCTGCTTCAGTTTATGGGGACTTCAGGCACACTGTTTGCATACACACAACAATAAATACAAAATAAAAAAAAAACATGGTGTGGAGAACAATACAGTAATTTATAATAAAAATTACAGTGTAAAACACAAACACATACAAGGTATAACATACATTGCAAAAACAACACTAGAGAAAGAAATTTAAGAAAAAAACAAGGTTCATGGGGCATCAAGTTGTGCGTGCACATTTCACAAAGTTCACGACTGTGCTGAGAATGAGGCACTAAATCACATTGTTAGAAATATTCGAAGCACTTCACAAATTTCACAGCACTGACAACACATAGGGCTAAACGTCGGGTGTTGTTGCTACGTTGTTGCAACACAATAGGGTGTGCTGGAGCATCTGCAGTACTCTGTTGAGATTGCACCAAGACCCACGCATATGATCATGGCAGTACGGTAGGAAGACACAGTGATAGGCTCTCCTCACGTCGATTAATTGTCTCTGAGGTCTACTTGTTGGGATACGTCACTAGTCTAGGTCTCTTCTCTCGCTGGACAGTACTTTACGTTTCCCAATATTGCAATTCAACGAGGGATGATGGCACGTGGAGTGACTCCACAAGTGTGTGAGGTCATCCATACAGGATCGAACTAGGAGCGACGATTGCTAAAACTGCTCTCTAATAGAGAGGAGAAGTTAGAAATGAGACCATACATTTGTTAGTGTGGCACGATACTGCTTTGTGTACGCAGATCGGCCAATGCTAGTGAGTTGTAAAAACCCAAACAGGTGAGTATATAGCGTCCCTTTCTGTCCTGAGGCACATGAGGCGCAGGTTCTGATACGATATGTGATCTTCTTCGTGTACTCACCATAACATGGTCTGCCGCAGGGAATCCCTCCAAATGGCTGCCGCGTCCGGAGAGCTAGCAGGCTGTCGCGTGTGGGTCGCGTGTCAGTGTCAACGGCCAGCCTCACTTTCGCTTGTGGCCCGGCGAGGATCCCGCCTAATCCCTCAGGTATACGGCCCGGTGACTGTCAGCTTGCAGGACTGGACGCTCGCCTTCTTGCAGGTAGCCGAAGACCTCTTGTTTTCTGCGCTGGCTGGCATCTGCATTGCCACGATACCCATCATCTGCACAGTTCTGACAAAAATCTTATGCCTAACTTTTTCCCATGACCTTCTATGTTATAATAAATTTACATAATGACACATTGATGGTCTGTCATTTCAGACACTTTTATTTTACTTTTATAGTTATTAATCTATGGCTATCATTATAACAAAATCTTGGTGTATCAAATTTAGACATGGAAATAATTTATCTTGATTTTTGTGTAGAGACCGGTCTCACTACTGTACATGGTGTGTGACACTACACTGGATGAACAGCTAAATGTGCGGGCCTGCACCAATATTACTATTACTTATATAGATCGACAGTAGACATGCTCAAGAATTAACTACCATATGCCAACGATCTACATTCTATGGTTCAAAAAATGGCTCTGAGCACTATGGGACTCAACTGCTGAGGTCATTAGTCCCCTAGAACTTAGAACTAGCTAGACCTAACTAACCTAAGGACATCACAAACATCCATGCCCGAGGCAGGATTCGAACCTGCGACCGTAGCGGTCTTGCGGTTCCAGACTGCAGCGCCTTTAACCGCACGGCCACTTCGGCCGGCTACATTCTATGTCTTCTGAATAAATTATGTTATTATTCAGGCTGAAGTTTTACTGAGCTATAAAGAACATGCAACTATTGTACGCTCGCTCGCCGGTCGTCCCTCCATCTCGGGTCTGTGGTTTGGTGACCTGAAAAATAGCATCCCAACAGGCGCGCGCCAAACACTTGTGGTAGAAAACCCCCACAATATTAATCTAGTTATTGTTAAATCATACAGTTTAACTTATCCTAGTATATCGTACCTTTTTTATTTATTTATTTATTTATTTATTTTTGTTTACCTTATACAATACTCTTATATAATTCCTGTTACGTTGAGATGTCTCGCTGCTCGCCGCTATTGACGACAGTGATGTGCGCGCCGTACGACATGACCTCCGAGTTTTCATTACGCCTCACTGAAACTCCAGCGACTGGGTTAGCCATGGCTATACACGACAATAAATTTATAGTTGCAACTTCTTTTTCTATGTTATGCAGTATTCGCGATCAAAGCACACCTTTCCAGAGGCAATGTAATATGACCAAGCCAGGACTGGTTCCTGTTGAGGATTCCGTCGCCCACCACACAGCAGCTACACAGTATGTCACGAATTTTCAAGTATAATTCCTTGGTTATTCATCTGTGACAGTCACAAGCAGCACGCTAAATCCCCAACCAGCACATTGGCATGGTAGGCTTTATGCCCGCATTTCTACCGTCTAGGCCCTAGGGCACCATTGGAGTCAAACGCTCACAGGTTCACCCTGACTTGCAAGACAACGATGCTGGCGCATCACTGTAAAAACTATACTGCACATGTTCATCCTCGAAATCACGCAATATACACAATCTTGCAGTGCACTGACGCGTGCCTGCAAGCATTAGAACTACTTAAACCAAACTAACCTAAGGACATCACACACATTCATGCCCGAGGCAGGATCCGAACCTGCGACCGTAGCGATCGCGCGGTTCCAGACTGAAGCGCCTAGAACCGCACGGCCACACCGGCCGGCGACTAGCAGCAAACACATGACGTAAGACTCGATACAAAATTGATGACACCCATACTTCCAGATGTCAGACACTGAGATCGCTACCAAACTTTGTATGTCGATAGAATATCAACCAAAACTCCGATTTAGTTCGTACTATGTGCTGTCGTCCACCAAACGGGCGTAAACATTAATTAAAAGTAACACCACATTTACGGAGGACATGAAATGTACACTCCTGGAAATGGAAAAAAGAACACACTGACACCGGTGTGTCAGACCCACCATACTTGCTCCCGACACTGCGAGAGGGCTGTACAAGCAATGATCACACGCACGGCACAGCGGACACACCAGGAACCGCGGTGTTGGCCGTCGAATGGCGCTAGCTGCGCAGCATTTGTGCACCGCCGCCGTCAGTGTCAGCCAGTTTGCCGTGGCATACGGAGCTCCATCGCAGTCTTTAACACTGGTAGCATGCCGCGACAGCGTGGAAGTGAACCGTATGTGCAGTTGACGGACTTTGAGCGAGGGCGTATAGTGGGCATGCGGGAGGCCGGGTGGACGTACCGCCGAATTGCTCAACACGTGGGGCGTGAGGTCTCCACAGTACATCGATGTTGACGTCAGTGGTCGGCGGAAGGTGCACGTGCCCGTCGACCTGGGACCGGACCGCAGCGACGCACGGATGCACGCCAAGACCGTAGGATCCTACGCAGTGCCGTAGGGGACCGCACCGCCACTTCCCAGCAAATTAGGGACACTGTTGCTCCTGGGGTATCGGCGAGGACCATTCGCAACCGTCTCCATGAAGCTGGGCTACGGTCCCGCACACCGTTAGGCCGTCTTCCGCTCACGCCCCAACATCGTGCAGCCCGCCTCCAGTTAAGTTGAGAAGCCGTGTACACACTGACGTACTGAACGCATTGGGGAATGTCCAACGATCTAAATTCGTTGAGGTGACACTTTGTGCAGAGTCGTTGTACCTGTCGATGAAACGATATCCCTAAACATTTGAGCATTGGGACCTTAGTCAGGTGTACATCCAGTTCTGCAGGCATGTCTCTTCCCACCTCCATGTAGTGTGATTTCCGTAGGTTGATCACACTGCCTGCCACCGCCTATACTGTTGGAGCCAGGAAGGCGCCATATGCATTTCGTCACCAGTCCGTGGTAAGAACATCAAATCATCGGTTTACTTTTCAAATCGCTAGGTCACGGAGATCTTCCAAGCGTCGCTACAGTCCGTGCAGAGCGGGTTCGACGGCGATGGCAAATAGCATGGCAGAAAGAGGACAGCCCTACCCGACGGACCTTTTGACACGGATGGGGGCGGACCGATAGCCGTTTACCATAATCGTCGTGACCGCTCCATGGATCAAACGAAGCACAACATATGTCATCAAGCGCGGTGTAGTGATTGTTCCATAACTGCACGCAGGAAATCATGTTCGACGCGATCGATAGCATGGCCAAAATCCAGCGCCGTGGAGATGGCATGTTTACATCAGCGCCACCACGTCTTTATACGTACTCAAAGTCGTAATCACATTAGTGTTGCCTCTGTGGCAGGTTTGATCAGTGTAAACGGCCGCCATCTGAGCCTCTCACGACGGCCGGAGTGGCCGAGCGGTTCTAGGCACTACAGTCTGGAGCCGCGCAACCGCTACCGCTACGGTCGCAGGATCGAATCCTACCTCGGGCACGGATGTATATGATGCCCTTAGGTCACTTAGGTTTAAGTAGTTCTCAGTTCTAGGGGACTGATGACCTCAGAAGTTAACTCCCATAGTGCTCAGAGCCATTTGCACGATTTTTTGAGCCTCTCACAGAGGATGTGTGTCAACAATTTGTAGTCAGTGTTTAGCATTGTCAATGGGCGAAAATCAAGCGGCCGACAGCCTCCTCCGGGTTTAGGTGCCGGAATCAAAAGGCCCCACTGAATTCAGATGGTACTTGAAAATCGGGGTTCAGGTGTTCTCTTTACGTCCTGACCCACTTTGGGCCAATAAGATCACAATTTTCACTTTTGTAAAATTCAAGAGGGAGTCCATCAGGACAACAAAGAATCTCGCAGTTCTTCGAAGTCACCTCCGACAAGAGCATACCATCATCTTATGGGTTTCGAGAGATGGGTATGTCGGATAGGACTTCCCTGACTCCTATATCCATGTTGTGCCCTCGCTCGTAGACAGGTGTATATGACTGTGTGAACGCTCATACGACATCCGTCTGCGTTTCAGCTCGACGTCCAGCCTCCGTCTCGACCTCCATAATAAACTGCCACTTTTGTTTCCAAAATGAGATTTTCACTCTGCAGTGGAGTGTGCGCTGATATGAAAATTCCTGGCAGATTAAAACTGTTTGTCGGACCGAGACTCGAACTACGGAGCGTGAGTCGTGCTTGGGTAGCTCAGATGGTAGAGCACTTGCCTGCGAAAGGCAAAGGTCCCGAGTTCGAGTCTCGGTCCGGCACACAGATTCAATCTGCCAGGAAGTTTCATATCAGCGCACACTCCACTGCAGAGTGAAAATCTCATTTTGGAAACATCCCCCAGGCTGTGGCTAAGCCATGTCTCCGAAATATCCATCTTTCAGGAGTGCTAGCTCTGCAAGGTTCGCAGGAGAGCTTCTGTTAAATTTGGAAAGTAGGAGACGAGGTACTCGCAGAAGTAAAGCTGTGAGGACGGGGCGTCAGTCGTGCTTGGGTAGCTCAGTTGGTAGAGCACTTGCCCGCGAAAGGCAAAGGTCCTGAGTTCGAGTCTCGGTCCGGCACACAGTTTTAATCTGCCAGGAAGTTTCATGTCACTTTTGTCTTCTCCTGTCTTGAATGATATGGCAGAGGGAAGGTCGTTCTCCGCTAACATCATCAGTTGTCCTCGCTCGCACCCGCACTCCCCCGAGACGTAAGGCGGTGATACTTAGCAACTGTGACTTGACGTGGTGTTCTGCCGACTGTCGTTCCGGCGACGGCGGTTACACAGCCAGTTCGTGGAGAGCAGTAGAAATCAGTGGTCGTAGTACACCAGCGTGCTCTAGCTCGTCCATAGCTGGCTAATGTTCGGCACAAGGCGGGTTTTGTTGTGTTGGCAGAAGAGCCAACACCGTGTTACTAGGGGAGGCCGAAATGCGGGCGTTTTAGCCCACGCAGGCTGGCGTGAGGAGGGAAGGACTATACTGAAGTGAGGTCTGGAACATGACAAGGAATTAGAATTCAGAAAGCGGACGTAATTAGTTTGATACTTAGCTTTAATCTATTAATGATGAACGTCGCTCTTGACGGTACATGATTCACAATGTTATCTGTTCAGGATACATTCATAGAAACTGAATATGGCGCCTTGCTAGGTCGTAGCAAATGACATAGCTGAAGGCTATGCTGTCGTCTCGGCAAATGAGAGCGTATGTAGACAGTGAACCATCGCTAGCAAAGTCGGCTGTACAACTGGGGCGAGTGCTAGGGAGTCTCTAGACTAGACCTGCCGTGTGGCGGCGCTCGGTCTGCAATCACTGATAGTGGCGACACGCGGGTCCGACGTATACTAACGGACCGCGGCCGATTTAAAGGCTACCACCTAGCAAGTGTGGTGTCTGGCTGTGACACCACAGGTTTAAAACACCGTAACCACCATTGAAGTATGGAACCGTAGGCGGGTAATCACTGGTGCTATTTGCTCCATGTGGACTCATCTTCGCGCCTGAAGTTTACCTCATCAAGAAGGGCCACGTTGAGGCGCCACGGACCTCTACTTCGTCGGACTCGTTGCAGGGGAGGGTGAGAGTACGCACTTATGCTAGGTGGTCCGTGAATGCTGCCGGCCACATCTCAGCGTCGACAACTGCCGACCGCGGGCCGCATGCGACGTAGACTCGATCCAAAGGGCTCGCGGAACGGCTAGTAATGTAGATGTATGCCTTTCGATCGCCGTGTTGTATGACCAATGTGTCCAACAAAGCCAAGTCATTTACAAGCGCCTGAAGTGCCACGCAGGTCGTACAGAGCATCATCTGGCCAGATTGTCTGAGTCCACAATTGAAATCTCCGCCTACAACCAAATGGTCGGCATTGCCCTGGAAGAGCAGTGCTATGTCTTCAGCGCAAAAGGTGCCGCATTCCCTCTTTCTGTCGGTTCCGAAAAGAGTATACAAGTTCAATAGACGAACTTTACTAACCGTGAGTGCGACCCCAAGGGCCGACGGCAAATAGGATACTATCCAGATCTTTTGTATCCTCTTACTAGTTATAATAATCGGGTTAACAAAATGTATCAACAAAACATTAATATTTAAAATTAAGAAACCTGGGTACATGTGGGTACATGAGGTGCCCGTTGGCACCCGGGTGAATGTGTCCCGGTTTTCACCGAAAATAATTTGGTCACCCTAGCCTAGGAGGAAAGCTCGTATCTGGCGGATCAGTTTCCAGTAAAATCCACTGATACTTTTAGACCCAAAATTTTAGAAACACGAAAGAACTGATTTAAAACAATATGTCAAAGAACTTTACAATGATACGTTTAATTTAATGTGGTACCTTGGCCAAGAAAAACCTTACTACCAGAAGTGAATATAACATATGCATCTGTCCTGTCACAATTATTTCAGTTCCTCATTCGTCTATCTTTACAGTTACAAAAGAGAAACACAACTATCAGAATTTGTCGCTGGAAGGGACACGAAAATAACCATCTGAATACAGTACATATGAGTAGCATGACAAGTTGTCTGACTCCTCCTCCCGCAGAGTTCTCTTAGTTAAATATACGCCACAGTTGAGCCACATAGAACACGCCCGATATTCAGAACCCTGGGCGACGACTGTTCCAATCACCACAGCTCACTATAACTCAAAAAGGTTAATGATCGGTACTATCCACGGGGTCACCGATACCGACCAAAGGCATCTTCTGTCCGGAACACGTGTTGTAGCAGGTTCACGTAGTCCGTGGCTCCACGCTTCCGTCTCGCTCCCTGGTTGCAACCGTTCTCCCCATAGAACAACAAGAAAAGAGAAGCGCAGCTCTTGTGTTAAAAGAGGGAAACACTGACCGATAGCAGCGCCTCTAGTGGTACGGATATGAACTAAAGAAGGATAAACATTGCGGGTTGCATCGCTCCTAGCTTATGTACGCTGTTTTTCTTTTAATTTTCTTATCTCAGTTTTCTGGGCGCGCTGTGTAATTATTTTGGCTAGCATACTATAATAAAATAATTTAAACGCAGCTATAGCACAGTGCAATACAGCAGTGACAACCTATTATTCAGGAATATTTGTAGTCCAATTTAGCTGCAACAATTTTATTTAGCTTCAGCTATTTAAGCTACAAGCTTGTTTCGACTTACTGTCAGTTTCAAGTGTTGTGTCTAGTTTTTATGACGCACAAAACATCCTGGAGCTCTTATGTGTTGATAGAAATCATTATAAGTGTGTCAGTTTACAAGTCAATTCTTGACGTTTGTGTCTGACAGTCGCTGCTTCTATGATCTTTTCTTGAGCAGCAACTGTCAGGCGCAAACATCAAGAACAGACTTGCCAACTGACACACTTATACTGATTTCTATCAACATATAAGAGCTCCAGGATGTTTTGCGCGTTACAAAAACTAGACGCAACACTTGAAACTGACAGTAAGTCGAAACAAGCTTGTAGTCTAAATAACTGTCACAAGCTAAATAAAAATTGTTGTATATAAATAGGATCACAAATATTCTTGAATAATGTCATACTTTGACATCTTATAAGCTGTGGGGTCAATGGAAGAAAAAAAACTATTATTAAGAGAATAATCGGCAGTTAAAGAGGTTCAATTAAGAAATCTTTGTCACAGTGTTAATGAGTGAAGAACTCTAAAATTTGTTACAACTATGTTTCAGGGCTGTAATTTCTGAGTAATTGCCCAGGAAACGTGCACTACTGACCATTAATTTCTTAAAAAAGTTCCTACATATTACAACTGTAAACGCTTCAACACAAAAAAGAAGACATCAGTATTAAGTACCAAAAATAGAAGAGGTGGATAAAAACAGTGAAATGAAAACAAAACTTATTTTTTATTTGTTAAGCACACAATAAAAATTTCACTATGAGCAACAGTTTCACCTGATTCTCTACTGATATTAACAATTTCACATGGAACACCTGCCACATGTTTTGGAAACTCACCCCTGTTTAGCCTATGCCTAGTTTTATTCATAAAATCTTCCTCGAAAAAATGATCTTCACAAATAAAATAAGTAGCACAATTCACATCAGGTCACAGTTTACAAACACTTTTTCGCTTCAGAAGCAATCCTGGAAGTAGTTTTGGAAACCTGTTGAAATGCTTGTTCCTAACTTTCTCCGTTGAACCGACGTAATATCCAGATGAACAGTCAGGGAATTTACAGGAGTATTTCTACGTCAATTTGTTGTGTTGAATATCCTGAAAAACATAAAATTCTTCATCAAATAAAACTAATACTGACATATCAAAGTTATAAGTAAACAGAAATCACACAGCTTCATTCACGACAGAAGAGAATACATTTCATTTATAGGCTACGAGATTATTTACTGAAAATTAAATGTCTTACCTTAGGATTAACTGCGGACATTTTTTCTGCAGGAAATCTCTTCAGTTCCACAGTGAACTTTATGAAATTTAAAGTAATAAACCTGTTTCTAATGAGTAGTATGTAAATATAAAACATATACAAAGACGACTGTAACCGTGGACTTCAGTACAGAGCAAAACGATATAATATCAATAACCGCCATTGGACAGTTCTCATTGGTCAATTGCAGCTTCGTTTGACCTATAGCGCCTCTAGTGGTCTGGAAGGAACTACCTGGCTTGTTACTTCTTCTCTCATATAGCTTTCACCCCCGTGGTTCTCCCTGTAGGTGGCTTCGGCCGTCCCTCATGGCAGTCGATAGAGGGCGACACCTGAGTGAGGCTGGTCGCGCCACACTGTAGTACCGGCGCAGGAAGGTTGCGCGCGGCTTTCAAAGGCATCGGACATGTGGCGATGATACCATCGTCACAGAAATCTTCTTTTACTACGGGAAATGAGAGCAATACAAAACCAGAAATCGGTTATTTCAGTAGACGGCAATTTTGAACGGTGTTAAGAGTCAAGTTAAGCTACAGACGAAAAAAAAAGAAAAAACAATATTACTGAAAAATGGTTGGTCAGCGATAAACGCCATTCCTAGTGGCGGTTGTCGCTGAAACAACCGGTTTTTGGTTATACCAGTTTTTTCAAATCAAGTTTAACCTATGAAAACCTCTAGAAATATCCGGTTCTTGAAAGAATCGGCTTTCGGCTTGTTATGGGGATTAATTCCGGTAAAATCAGACAGAGACTGAAAAGTTCTAAGCCTCACCCAGACATCTACGTTACACCTTTCAGGACGTGTAGGATCAAAATATCAAATAAGACAGGTAAATAAAGGAAAACTTAGTTTGACCACCATTTGCTGCTTTTCTCGAAAAGTAATAAGGGATTGAATACTACAAAAAAGTCATCAGTATTCTCCTGTTGGGTCAAATTTTTTGAAACTGTCTTCAAAAATCATTTTGTAACTGAGGATCTCACCACTGCTTGAGCATTACGGATGGCCAGTGCTAAAGCATGAAAACTGCTGTTTTCGTGATAAGTTGTCCGTCACCAAGGACTGCACGCACACAAAGACAGATCATGTAGACACAGGCAGCACATCTGCTACTTTCTACTATGAATGAATTGTTAAGTTTTTAATTTATTACTGTTATTATAATATCCTTTCCCTTTTATTGTTTCACAAACATGACGGACAAATTATAAGCAATTGTGTAATATTTGTAGTATTCTTTTTCTTTAATTATTTGGAATGAAAAACTTGTTCTTTTTTTTTAAAAAAAAGTTTCATATAATAAGCAAAAATTTTAGCACTTCTACTGTGATAAATAGATATACTACTTTTTTATGCGATCATTAGTAAAAAATAGTAAAAAATACCTTTCATAACAGAGACGAAACAAATGTCGAAAAACATTTATTCAGAACTAACACACCAGTGCCGGTTTCAAGTGGTCGATTTTTCCAACCCCTACCAAAGACTTCGGAGACAGGTCCGGTACTCGGAATTCTACTCTTCCACAACCTCTGCTCGCCCGTACCTCAATGAGAGGAAACGTATTAACTCAACAGGTAGTGAAGCACGACCGCTGCACCGACTCACGAATGATAGATATCGATATTAGCACCCCAGTTTTTGAAAAACAATGAAACTTAACTTCAAGCGAACAAGGCACCGGGCCTTGACACAATACAGTTAGTTCTTACTTTGAATACGTCGCAGAGTTAGCTCCTTTCCTAGTCAGTACACTGACTGGAAAAAGAAATCGCAACACCAAGAAGGAGATGTGCGACATAAGCGAAAGTTGGTAGGCGTGTTTCTATATCTGAAGGATGACGTGTATTCAAATTTAGCGCGTCGCATAAAGTGACGGTGGTACCACCAATCTGAGGGTGCAAATCATGTTTACTTTAAATATACACCATAACGGTCACGAGCGTTAGTTACACTACTGGCCATTAAAATTGCTACACCACGAAGATGACGTGCTACAGACGCGAAATTTAACCGACAGGAAGAAGATGCTGTGATATGCAAATGATTAGCTTTTCAGAGCATTCACACAAGGTTGGTGCCGGTGGCGACACCTACAACGTGCTGACATGAGGGAAGTTTCCAATCAATTTCTCATACACAAACAGCAGTTGACCGGCGTTGCCTGGTGAAACGTTGTTGTGATGCATCGTGTAAGGAGGAGAAATGGGTACCATCACATTTTCGACTTTGATAAAGGTCGGATTGTAACCTAGCGCGATTGCGGTTTATCGTATCGCGACACTGCTGCTCGCGTTGGTCGAGATCCAATGACTGTTAGCAGGATATGGAATCGGTGGGTTCAGGAGGGTAATACGGAACACCGTGCTGGATCCCAACGGCCTCGAATCACTAGCAGTCGAGATGACAGGCATCTTATCCGCATGGCTGTTACGGATCGTGCAATCACGTCTCGATCCCTGAGTCAACAGATGGGGACATTTGCAAGACAACAACCATCTGCACGAACAGTTCGACGACGTTCGCAGCAGCATGGACTATCAGCTCGGAGACCGTGGCTGCGGTTACCCTTGACGCTGCATCACAGACAGGAGCGCCTGCGATGGTGTACTCAACGACGAACGTGGGTGCACAAATGGTGTTTTTTCGGATGAATCCAGGTTCAATTTACAGTATCATGATGGTCGCATCCGTGTTTGGTGACATCGCGGTGAACGCACATTGGAAGTGTGTATTCGTCATCACCATACTGGCGTATCACCGGCGTGATGGTATGGGGTGCCATTGGTTACATGTATCGGTCACCTCTTGTTCGCATTGACGGCACTTTGAACAGTGAACGTTACATTTCAGATGTGTTACGACCCGTGGCTCTACCCTTCATTCGATCCCTGCGAAACCCTACATTTCAGCAGGATAATACACGACCACATGTTGCGGGTTGTGTACGGGCCTTTCTGGATACAGAAAATGTTCGACTGCTGCCTAGGCCAGCACATTCTCCACATCTCTCACCAATTGAAAACGTCTGGTCAATGGTGGCCGAGCAACTGTCTCGTCACAATACGCCAGTCACTACTCTTGATGAACTGTGGTATCGTGTTGAAGCTGCATGGGCAGCTGTACCTGTACACGCCGTCCAAGCTCTGGTTGACTGAATGCCCAGGCGTATCAAGGCCGTTATTACGGCCAGAGGTTGTTGTTCTGGGTACTGATTTCTCAGGATCTATGCACCCAAATTGCGTGAAAATGTAATCACATGTCAGTCCTAGTATAATATATTTGTCCAATGAATACCCGTTTATCATCAGCATTTCTTCTTGGTGTAGCAATTTTAATGGCCAGTAGTGCACCTCTGAGATTGAACATGATGCGTTGATGTTAGTCAAGAATGCCTTTAAGGTGACAAACACGCCATCATCAACACTTCACTGAACAAGGTTGTGTAATAGAGCTACGAGAAGCTGGATGTCCCTTCTGCGATACTGCAGAAAGACTTGGTAGCAATGTAGCCCCTGTACATGATTGGTGGCAGCAGAGGTAACGACAATGTACGGTCGCAAGAAACCCTGGCTTCCAACGGCCACGTTGGACTACCGAGAGGGAAGACCATCGTGTTCACGTGTAGCTCTGGCGTGTAGTACTGCATCAGCAGTAATTTGAGTAGCAATAGCACCACACTGGCAAAACGAATAGTTACAAATCGGTTACTTCAAAGACAGCTCCGAACCAGAACCCTCCCCCTCCTGTTGCGTGCACTATTGACCTCAAATCGACTTCACTGTTGTCAAGCGGGAGCTCTGTGGAGGACAGGGTGGAAGTCTGTTGTATTTTCTGATGAAAGTTGTTTCTATCTCAGTGACAGTGATGGCCATGTGTTGGTTAAGAAAGAGGCAAATTGAGGCCCTGCAGCCAATCTGTCTACTTTCTGGACACATTGGACCTACACTTGAAGTTATGGTCTGGGATACGGTTTCGTATGACAGCAGGACCACTCTCGTAGTCACCGCACGCACCGTGAGTGCAAACTGGTACGTCGACCTGGTGATTCGACCTGTTGCGCAGCTATTCATGAATAGCATTCAAGGTGGTGTTTTCCAACATGATAACACTCTCCCACATACCCCTGTTGTAACCCAAAAGACTCTACAGTGTGTCAACATATTGCCTTGTCCTGCTCGGTCATTGGCTCTGTCTCCAGTCGAACACATAGGGACATCATAGGACGACAGTTCCAGCGTCATCCACAAATAGCATTATCGCCCCATTGTTGACCGACCAAGCGTAACAGGCGTGGAACTGCACCCCACAACTGACATGCGGAATCTGTACAACACAATGTATGCACGTTTGCATGCTTGCAATCAACATTCTGGCGATTACAACGGTTAGTAATGTATCAGCATTTCGCATCTGCAATGGCATATCTCGCACTTACATTAGCGCGTGATCTTGCAATGTTAATCACTTAAATATGTTACCTAGACACATGTATTCCCATAATTCCATTGCTCTACATTAATTATTTTTTGTGTTGCGATTTCTTTTCCCGTCAGCGTTTTTATCCCGTAGCGTAGGAAGAGTGCCTTATAACTAGGAAAGAGCGTACGTGACTCCTGTTTAGAAACAGGTTAGTAGATTGTATGTACACAATTACAGACCATTACCACTGGCGTCCGCCTGTTGCAGGATCCTAACGCGCTTCCAAGCTTGAATGTTATGACTTTTCTGGAGACAACGAACATTTCTAAAAGAATTTCACGGCTGTGCTCCTCTATGAGGTTTCCAAGCACAATAAATTTTACTTAATAGGTACCGACGACAATAACCAGCAGTGGCACGCGATGCACGGTAACTATTTCTTTATGGGTCATCTAAGTCAAAGCGGTTTCCGTGCACCATTGTATTCTGTTCCTGGGAATATTGTTCACTGATAACACCTGTAAAAGTCCTTAGGTAATTGTGATATAGGGGCGATTTCAATTTACAGCACTTGAAAGATGAGAGACTTGGCAAGTTCGATTAACTGTTTATTATAGTCAGACATATGCGCAAACAATGCTGAATTGTAGGGCGAACTTCGCTTAACTGGCTCATTAAAGTTAAATTCTACAAATCCCGTCAAGGACACGAACACAATGACCAATTATTCAAAGTCTCAACAACTTTTAGCATATATAGCCTAGCGGTTCTCCCAGCGCAAAGTCCCTTTAAAACTTGAAGTATCGCGAACTGCTGACAACATGCAGAACACCAAGCCCCAGCGAAGGTTTAAGCACTTCTCACGACCAATAATTTACCAAAGCGGCTAATTCGCCACCGAAATTAACATAGGTAACTCGTTAAAACCATCTCATACTGTAGTCCCTCCACATTCGTGTCTCTGAAGGTGTACTCTTTACCCGACTGTGTGTCTTCGATCGTTACTGTCCTCATTCATCAGGCTCCAAAGTTCATATCTTTTCAGTAATACACGATATTTACAAAACAATTGTACCATGACATACATACTTAATTTCTCAATAAACAGACGCTGAAAACTATATGTTTAAAATATTCTATGAGATAACTGCGATTTGTAGCATTTGCATGAAGTTCGAATCTTTTTACAGTCAAAAAATATTCGAACTGTATGCTAAGAGAATAAGTAGTGTGTCTTTTCAATGCGAATAAATCCCTCTTTCCAATCATAGACTCAGAATTGAGGTAACACTTCTTGTTCTTGCATAAGTGACGACATTAACATTACGCAGTCAGCTTCATCTAATTTTGCCCTGAACTTACATAAAATCATGAAGATTTATGTTTATTTAAAGAGCTAGTGCATGCTGCTGCGTGCAGAATTCTGTTAAAGCTGTAGCTTCTCAAAACGAATCACATTTGATAATTAGTGGCGGCATCACTCAGCAAAAAGGACGCGTGAGTAATGTAAGTGAATTTATTTATAGATGGCTCTCGCCGAGATTTGTCTACATCCCTGAGTGTCGTATCAGTCTTATTTAAAGAGTTAATTAATTTCATAGCATGGTATGAAATACGTTCTTTGATTAGATGTAGCTCTGCAACCGCTGGTCGCATTAGAGAGCTCAGGTCTACTTTATCTTTAATTTGAGTTTTTTTTTAAATTTTTGGCAGCTCGCATAGTTCTCCACGGACAGGTTTTTCCCTCCCCCAGTCGATGATGGACGATCTTCTCCTGTACGTAAGGTAGCGTCTTTGATTCATAATCAAAATATCTTCGGTCCCGGGTTAGAATCCCACGGCTACTTAAAATTTGATTAATAATCAGCATTGCCGGCCGAAGACTTCCGGCATAAGAAGTCACTCCTCATTCTGCCAACGGCCTTGTCAAAGAGGACGGAGTAGCGGACAGAGGTTCATGGCATTCTCTTGTCCTAGGGATGGGAAACTGCCACTAAAGGGGGAAGAATCAGCAATGATCAACGGCATGAGAATGCAAAAGGCAATGGAAACCACTGCATTAAAGACACGTAACCAACGAAATAATAACGTTCTATGAGTACGGGCGTGGAATATCAGAAGCTTGAACGTCATAGGGAAACTAGAAAATCTGAAAAGGGAAACGCAAAGGTCCAATCTAGATATAGTAGGGGTCGGTGAAGTGAAGCGGAAAGAAGACAAGGATATCTGGTCAGATGAGTATAAGGTAATATCAACAGCAGCAGAAAATGGTATCACGGGAGTAGGATTCGTTATGAATAGGAAGATAGGGCAGAGAGTGTGTTACTGTGAACAGTTCAGTGATAGGGTTGTTCTTATCAGAATCGACAGCAAGTCAACACCAACAACGATAGTTCAGGTATTCATGCCTACGTCTCAAGCTGAAGATGAAGAGATAGAGAAAGTGCATGAGGATATTGGAAAGGTTATACAGTATGTAAAGGGATATGAAAATCTAATAGTCATGGGAGACTCGAATGCATTTGTAGGGGAAGAAGAAAAGGTTACAGGTGAATAAGGGCTTGGGACAAGGAATGAGAGAGGAGAAAGACTAATTGAGTTCTGTAACAAATTTCAGCTAGTAATAGCGAAACTCTGTTCAAAAATCACAACAGGAGGAGGTATACTTGGAAAAGGCCGGGTGATACGGGAAGATTTCAGTTAAGATTACATCATGGTCAGACAGAGATTCCTAAATCAGATACTGGATAGTATAGCGTACCCAGGAGCAGACTTAATTCACAATATAGTAGTGATGAAGAGTTGGCTGAAGTTTAAGACATTAATCAGGAAGAAACAGTACGCAAAGAAGTACTAAGGAATGAAGAGATACGGTTGAAGTCCTCTAAGGCTATAAATACAGCAATAACGAATAGCTTAGTAGGCAGTACAGTTGAAGAGGAATGGACATCTCTAAAAAGGGCCATCACAGAGGATGGGAAGGAAAACTTAGGTACAAAGGAGATAACTGCGAAGAAAGCATTGGTAACAGAAGAAATACTTCAACTGAACCGATGAAAGGAGGAAGTAGAAAAATGTTCCGGGAAACTCAGGAATAGGCAAACACAAGCCGCTGAGGAATGATATAAATAGGAAGTGCAGGGAAGCTAAGACGAAATGGCTGCAGGAAATTGTGAAGACATCGAAAAACAAATGATTGTCGGAAGGACAGACTCAGCACGTAGGAAAGTCAAAACAACCTTCGGTGACGTTAAAAGCAAGGGTGATAACATTAAGAGTGCAACGGGAATTTCACTGTTAAATGCAGAGGACAGAGTGGATAGGTGCAGGAATACATCGAAAGCCTCTATAAGGGGGAAGATTCGCCTGATGTGTTACAAGATGAAACAGAAGTCGATTCAGAAGAGATAGGGGATCCAGTATTACAATCAGAATTTAAGAGAGCTTTGGAGGACTTAAGATCAAATAAGGCAGAAGGGATAGATAACATTCCATCAGAATTTCTAAAATCATTGGGGGAAGTGGCAACAAAATGACTATCCACGTTTGTGTGTAGAATGTATGAGTGGCGACATACCATCTGCCTTTCGGAAAAGCATCGTCCACACAGTTCAGAAGACGACAAGAGCTGACACGTGCGAGAATTACCGCACACTCAGCTTCACAGTGCGTGCATCCAAGTTGCTTACAAGAATAATATACAGAAGAATGGAAAAGAAAATTTAGGATGCACTATATGGCGATCAGTTTGGCTTCAGGAAAGGTAAAGGCACGAGAGAGGCAATTCTGACGTTGCGGTTAATAATGGAACCAAGACAAAAGAAAAATCAAGATACGTTCATAGGATTTGTCGACCTGGGAAAAGCGTTCAACAGTGTAAAATGGGGCAAGATGTTCGAAATTCTGAGAAAAGTAAGCTACAGGGACAGACGGTTATATGCAATATGTACAACAGCCAAGAGGGAATAATAAGATCGGACGACCAAGAACGAAGGGCTCGTATTAAAAAGGATGTAAAGACAAGGATGTAGCCTTTCGCCCTTACTGTTCAGTCTGCACATCGAGGAAGCAATGATGGAAATAGAAGAAAGGTTCAGGAGTGGAATAAAAATTCAAGGTGAAAGGATATCAATAATACGATTCGCTGATGACATTGCTATCCTGAGTGAAAGTGAAGAAGAACTAAATGATCTGCTGAACGGAATGAACAGTCTAATGTATACAGAGTATGGATTGAGAGTAAATCGAAAAAAGACGAAGGTAATGAGAAGTAGTAGAAATGATAACAGCGAGAAATTTATCATCAGGATCGATGGTCACGAAGTAGATGAAGTTAAGGAATTCTGCTACCTAGGCAGTAAAATAACGGATGGAGCAAGAAGGACATCAAAAGTAGACTAGCAATGGCAAAATAGGCAGGCATTCCTGGACAAGAGAAGTCTACTAATATCAAATATCGGCCTTAATTTGAGAAGAAATTTCTGAGAATGTATGTCTGGAGTACAGCATTGTATGGTAGTGAAACATGGACTTTGGGAAAACCGGAACAGAAGAGAATCGAATAATGTAAGATGTGGTACTACAGACGAATGTTGAAAATTAGGTGGACCGATAAGGTAAGGAAGGAGGATGTTCTGCGCAGAATCGGAGAGGAAAGGAATATGTGGAAAACACTGATAAGGAGAACGGACAAAATGATTTAACATGTGTAGACGTGGTCTAAGGGTAGTTCTCCACGGACAGGTTTTTCCCTCCCCCAGTCGATGATGGACGATCTTCTCCTGTGCGTAAGGTAGCGTCTTTGATTCATAATCAAAATATCTTCGGTCCCGGGTTCGATCCCCCGTACTGCCTAAATTTTGATAAATAATCAGCATTGGCTTCCGGCATAAGAAGTCAGCCTCATTCTGCCAACGGCCTTGTCAAAGAGGGCGGAGGAGCGGATAGAGGTTCAGGGCACTCTCTTCTCCTAGGGCTGGGAAATTGCCCCTAAAGGCGGTAGAATCAGCAATGATCAACGACATGAGGATGCAGAAGGCAATGGAAACCACTGCATTAGAGACACGTAACGTGTATCCACAGGACATGTGGCCTGTAATTGAAGAAGTGTCATGATGATCTCTCCATTGGCAAAAGATTCCGGAATAGTCCCCCATTCGGATCTCCGGGAGGGGACTGCCAAGGGGGAGGTTACAGTGAGAAAAAGATTGAATAATCAACGAAAGGATAATGTTCTACGAGTCGGGGCGTGGAATGTCAGAAGCTTGAACGTGGTAGGGAAACTAGAAAATCTGAAAAGGGAAATGCAAAGGCTCAATCTAGATATAGTAGGGGTCAGTGAAGTGAAGTGGAAGGAAGACAAGGATTTCTGGTCAGATGAGTATCGGATAATATCAACAGCAGCAGAAAATGGTATAACAGGTGTAGGATTCGTTATGAATAGGAATGTAGGGCAGAGGGTGTGTTACTGCGAACAGTTCAGTGATCGGGTTGTTCTAATCAGAATCGACAGCAGACCAACACCGACAACGATAGTTCAAGTATACATGCCGACGTCGCAAGCTGAAGATGAACAGATAGAGAAAGTGTATGAGGATATTGAAAGGGTAATGCAGTATGTAAAGGGGGACGAAAATCTAATAGTCATGGGCGACAGGAGTGCAGTTGTAAGGGGCGAGAGAGGCAATTCTGACGTTACGGCTAATAATGGAAGCAAGGCTAAAGAAAAATCAAGACACTTTCATAGGATTTGTCGACCTGGAAAAAGCTTTCGGCAATATAAAATGGTGCAAGCTGTTCTAGATTCTGAAAAAAGTGGGGGTAAGCTATAGGGAGAGACGAGTCATATACAATATGTACAACAACCAAGAGGGAATAATAAGAGTGGATGATCAAGAACGAAGTGCTCGTATTAAGAAGGGTGTAAGACAAGGCTGTAGCCTTGCGCCCCTACTCTTCAATCTGTACGTCGAGGAAGCAATGATGGAAATAAAAGAAAGGTTCAGGAGTGGAATTAAAATACAAGGTGAAAGGATATCAATGATACGATTCGCTGATGACATTGCTATCCTGAGTGAAAGTGAAGAAGAATTAAATGATCTGCTGAACGGAATGAACAGTCTAATGAGTACACAGTATGGTTTGAGAGTAAATCGGAGAAAGACGAAGGTAATAAGAAGTAGTAGAAATGAGAACAGCGAGAAACTTAACATCAGGATGGATGGTCACGAAGTCAGTGAAGTTAAGGAATTCTGCTACCTAGGCAGTAAAATAACCAATGACGGACGGAACAAGGAGGACATCAAAAGCAGACTCGCTATGGCAAAAAAGGCATTCCTGGCCAAGAGAAGTCTACTAATATCAAATACCGGCCTTAATTTGAGGAAGAAATTTCTGAGGATGTACGTCTGGAGTACAGCATTGTATGGTAGTGAAACATGGACTGTGGGAAAACCGGAACAGAAGAGAATCGAAGTATTTGAGATGTGGTGCTATAGACGAATGTTGAAAATTAGGTGGACTGATAAGGTAAGGAATGAGGAGGTTCTACGCAGAATCGGAGAGGAAAGGAATATGTGGAAAACACTGATAAGGAGAAGGGACAGGATGATAGGACATCTGCTAAGACATGAGGGAATGACTTCCATGGTACCAGAGGGAGCTGTAGAGGGCAAAAACTGTAGAGGAAGACAGAGATTGGAATACGTCAAGCAAATAATTGAGGACGTAGGTTGCAAGTGCTACTCTGAGATGAAGAGATTAGCACAGGAATGGGATTCGTGGCGGGCCGCATCAAACCAGTCAGTAGACTGATGACAAAAAAAAAAAAAAAAGACTTGAGGGAATGACTTCCATGGTACTACAGAGAGCTGTAGTGGGCGAAAACTGTAGAGGAAGACAGAGATGGAATACATCCAGCAAATAATTGATAATGTAGGTTGCAAGTGCTTCTCTGAGAGGAAGAGGTTACCGCAGGAGAGAAATTCGAGGCGGGCCGCATCAAAGCAGTCAGAAGATTGATGACAAAAAAGAAAAAAGGTAGCCCTTCTCCAATAATGTGTATATGTCCTCAAGCAGCTAGCCGTTCCGCACACACCGATGCCGATGCACCCATCGTAGCCACGTGATCACTAGAGGATTGACTCTCTTTAACAACCGAAATATTGAGACAAATACGATTTTAATGGAACTATATAGTTTCATTAGCCCTTTAATTCACAAAATGTTTTATCCAGCAATTAATGAAATACATGTTAGTCTGTGCCTTTTGGGAACAGTCACCAATAAAATTGCTCAATTTATTCTGTATGTCTAAGTCCATTATGAATTATGGGGTGGTAATTACTAATATCAATGAAAAAGGAGGACGAGATTATTCATTGTAGTTTCACTGGTAAGTTTGAAAAAATCTCCTGGCAATTATAAGTGTCAACTTCTGTTAGTAAACACATGCCCACGTGAAGAAGACATTTCGCAAAGGACTGACGTCCGCAACAACTTCAGAGCATGCCTATAAATCCACATTTGCTGCCACTTCAGTATCACTTCCATGATATGCTTCTCCAAGCATAGGCGAACAGTCTGTCCCACTTGCTCCATCTGCAGTACACACTTCACCCTCTGTCAGCTGCACTAGGATTTGAAGCTGTAGAAATGGCGGTCACATCCTCTGCATCAGAGTTTTCTCCAAATTCTGAATCTTCTGCGTGCGCTTTTGAAATTTCTTCCCAGCAGTTCATTACTCGATCAGCCAAACGTTCATCTGCCATGGAACTTGAAATCTGCATGACGTCATTGTTATAGATCTAAAAGAAATATCGACAAATGTCAGTATTATCCCGCTGGCTATAAAAACCATTCAAAAAGGTGCAAATAATATGCCTATTACACCGAAATGCGTGCATAAACCCTTTTCGTCATGTTGCATATTTTCAGTAATCATCCTACATGTGCCCTGTCAGCGGAATTAATTTATTTCAACGTCTGACATTTTAGAGATGGTTTGTGAAACCATACTATCTGCGATGTCTATTGTTCTTTAGAAGAAACATTTCACAGCACATTATCAATGAAATTGGATATAACAAAGAACAGAATTCACGGCAATCCATTTGGTAACATGTACGGTGCAGACGAAAACTAGTTGCAATTAAGCTTAATAACGACTCCCATATTGATTTAATATTCATCATGCAGAATATGTTACTGTGGATTGAACTTACCGTCTTTAGAAAATGTAATTTAACCGTCAGGTGTTTCATTTAACCTTTATATCCTTTGCCGATTTCGGTCATAGACCATCGTCACTGGATGCAAGGCAAAACAGATAAGTGAAAAATATACCCCATTTTCCTTTTAACCTGATACAACATCAAGGTTGTCACAGTGAAACAGCCCAAACAAATATCGCAACCCGTCCTTCAAATACTAAGAAACATATCTCTCATGCTTGAAGTCTTACAGACGTGTTTGACTTACTCAAGTACTTAACACCTGTTGGTTCTCACCTCATGAAAACGCTAAAACTTATCATCATGTGTATCGTAATGGTAAATCCACAGCTGAAAAATGGTAGCTGAACACAAAACTAACTTTGAAGACGATTGCCTCAAAGACCATCGATCAAAATTCATACCATTACTCACTTGTTCGCTGACATCTCAGGCGTACCAATTTATAAATATAAAAATCATATTCATACTTAACAGAGAAACCACTACGCTACAGTTGGTGTGATGAATATCAGCTTGCTCTAAATGTAGAAAAATGTAGCCTAAAGCAGATGGGTTGAAAAAATAATGCTCGAAAACTGTATTGGGACTATTCTACTTGACACAGTAAAGACGATTAGATCACAATCTAACGTAACAGCCGCGATACTCCGTCTCGCTTGTATTAGCCATTGCGATAGTAGCGTGCCAAACGGCCAGGAAGTTATTCTGTCTGACCATGTGAAAGCGAAAGCGAATCTTAATTGTTTATATTGGCCTGTAGAATGGTTTTAACAAACGGGGGTGTCTGCAACGCAATAAACTGTAGTAACAAGACGAAGACTCCTTTTTTTATACTTCGTAAGGAACGTGGGAGGTGTGAACAGTTATATTACAGAATAGTTTCTTCACGATTTTCTTATAATCTACAGATATTTACTCGGTAATGTCCTGTACTTTAAAGAACAAAAAATTGCTAGTACACAACGAAAGTCCAGACATTTTTGCAGAAGGACACCATATACCTACTCAGCAACGTGAAGTTTCCTTCACTGTCCGTACGCTTCCAGTCAAATCAGTGAACATGGATCGTAGGAAAATAGTGTGGAATGCAATACTTACATTATTCAACGTACCAAATCAGTCACCACAATCGTAGGGAAGGGAAAGCCATCCAGACGTGATAATAAAACAATATAAGAAACTGTTTCCAAACACATAAGAAACCTATTCCACAATTGTTTGCCCCATCTGAACCACAAATGGCAAGAATATTTAATACATTCAGTTGTGAAGCAAAAGTAGCTGCATTTGCAAAAATGTTCATATATTGGAAGATCGAGGGAAGTATAAGAATGTGCGAATCATTAGATTACATATAAAATTGTTACGTGTCAAGGAACGTGTCTATCATAATAAGAACAGACAACAAAAGAAATATGCTTCCCAAATATAAAATATGTGTTTATATTCTGTTGTTCTGAGCAGAATACGCTGCAATTATACACATATTAGAAAGTATTTCCTCTCGAATGTCACTGAGTCAGTGAGATTCGGCTGTTTTTACATTTATTTCACAATCATTTGCAGCTCTTGATAATTTACTTATACTTGGAAGGCTAAAATATAGTAGCTGTTTCGTTAATAAATTAGAAAAAAATTATTAAAACAACCTTAATCTCGAGGCGCTAGTATCATATCAACTGCAGATGGAAACAATTTTCACAGTAGTGAGTGTCGCGACGGTATATGTTAGACTCTGATCAAATATCGAAGCGTAACGTTACAAAGCTATATGAAATGGAACGTAGAGAATGCGAATGACAGACTTCGGTTTACTGGGAGAATTTTAGAAAATTATAGCTGATCTATAAAGGGAACCACGTATGGAGGACTAGTGTGACCCATTATTTAGTACTGCTCTAGCATTTCGGATCCCCGCCAGGTCTGATTGAAGGAAGACATCGAAGCAATTCAGAGGAGGGCTGCTAGATTTGTCACAGGAGGTATCTATCTACATGCGAGTATTAGGGAGATACTTCGTCAACTCAAACGGAGGTCCCTGGAGGAAAGACGTTTTTTTCGCGAAACACTGACGAGGAAATTTAGAGAACCGGCATTTGCCACTGGCTGCAGAACAAATCTACCGCCGCCAACGTAGATTTCGCGCAGTGACCGCTAACACAAATAAGAGTAATTAGGCCTGTATGGAGACATATAGGCAGTCGTTTTGCTCTCGGTCCATTTTTGAGTGGAACGGGAAAGGAAATGCCTCGCATTTGTACAAGCTACCCTCCGCTATGCATTGTACAGCGCCTTGTGGAGTGCGTATGTAAATAGATGATGATGTAGATATAGTTCTGTGGAGATAAAAAGATGAGTATATGATAAAAAAAGATGGACATTAAAGATAAAGATTGAGATAAAAAAGACAACCTTAAAACAGAGCAGCAGTCACCTATAGTAAAACAAAAAACCCAGACGGAATATACTATCGCGGTTCCTAAGTCAAGTTCGCCATTAATTTAGAGTACTGTTTTCGCATAACAGCAACAGAAGTAAAAGGGTTGCCTACAATTCGCTAAACGTGGAAGGTGACTTGGTCAGCTTTAACATTTCTATGTAGTACGACATTCTTGATAAATAAATATCGATTGTTGACTTTACAGCAACTTTATTAGACATCTACAATCTCCGTACAAGAATTCGTAAGTTAATGTCTAATTCTGGAGCCAGTGTTTTGAATCAACACTGACAAACAAATGAGTTCAATAAAGTTATAAATTCCCCTCAGCGTTTCTCAACATAATCGCAGCCCGTACAGATGAATCAACCAGTGAGTGAAGTTACTATGTTGCACAATACCTCAGTTGGATACAGTAGTTACGAGTATTGACCGTACAACAAAATTAGCTGTCGCTATGTGTACTACCGTTTGCCTATAGACAGCTTTGTTTCTTTATACCCGTCTATCTCATATTTCTTTCTCGTTTCATTATAAGGACTTGAAAAGTTTCTGCTGGATTTTCCAGCACCATGTAAAACAGGTGTTTCAAGCAGAGACAGAATATTTGGTCAACTTTGTGAACAGCGAGCGGAAATGATCGCTGTTTTATCGTCTTCCATAACACATAGATTGAGGTTGTCAGACAACTGGAAATAAATATAGTGCAAATTCTCCTATGTACATGCTACCATCACGTAGAAAGTTGACGAACGTCACTGAAACGGGTAACAGAGAGCGTTGGCGTCCTTGACTCACGTGAGATCATGGACGCATCAGGCTTGATCCATCTATAAGTGGTGAATGGCGTATCTGATAACGGGGTTACCGTAAACACGTTTTCACATCTGGCGACTTGTTCATGTGCCAAAGATACCATCAGTTACGACAACAAAGGGCATGAGATCCCCTTGACTGAATCACGATGCAGTGAAAACGAGTTACGTGAACAGCTGAACCTCTTTGCTTGTTATGCCACTTCTGCCTGTATCAGGATATCAGATCTTTCCTGGAAATTAACTAATGAAAATGGAACGCACAGCCGTATTTTCAAAATATTTATTACTTGGACGACTAGTTTCAACACTACATTTGTGGAATCTTCGGGTATTGTTAATAAAAAGAAACTTACATAGTTACAATGCCTTTGTCTAATAACTTAGTTGATGTAAGACTAAGATACGAGTGCTACTTTAACATCGTAAAAGAAACAAAACTCAACCACAGCAACCTGTAAGTGTGCCCATACATACGTGGGAAGGTTTTATACAGGGTGTTACAAAAAGGTACGGCCAAACTTTCAGGAAACATTCCTCACACACAAAGAAAGAAAATTTGTTATGTGGACATGTGTCCGGAAACGCTTACTTTCTGTGTTAGAGCTCATTTTATTACTTCTCTTCAAATCACATTAATCATGGAATGGAAACACACAGCATCAGAACGTACCAGAGTGACTTCAAACACTTTGTTTCAGGAAATGTTCAAAATGTTCTCCGTTAGCGAGGATACATGCATCCACCCTCCGTCGCATGGAATCCCTGATGCGTTGATGCAGCCCTGGAGAATTCCGTATTGTATCACAGCCGTCCACAATATGAGCACGAAGAGTATCTACATTTGGCACCGGGGTTGCGTAGACAAGAGCTTTCAAATTCCCCCGTAAATGAAAGTCAAGAGGGTTGAGGTCAGGAGAGCGTGGAGGCCATGGAATTCTACCAATCCATCGGTCACCGAATCTGTTGTTGAGAAGCGTACGAACACTTCAACTGAAATGTGCAGGAGCTTCATCGTGCATGAACCACATGTTGTGTCGTACTTGTAAAGGCACATGTTCTAGCAGCGCAGGTAGAGTATCCCGTATGAAATCATGATAACGTACTCCATTGAGCGTAGGTAGACGAAACTAAAATGAGCTCTAACATGAAAATTAACCGTTTCCGGACACATGTCCACATAACATCTTTTCTTTATTTGTGTGTGAGGAATGTTTTCTGAAAGTTTGGCAGTACCTTTTTGTAACACCCTGTATACATACCATTTTTTCACTTATACTTGAATCATAAAATGGATGAAGTAGATAATCATTAAAACACACAGTAGAAAAATGTATAATAGTAATCATATGTGTGGTTATTAGTATATGTGGAAAAGGTAGGAGCTGCTAAGGTAACTACTCACTTTATTTAAAATTATGACAATATAAAACAACATAGCGTCGAACAACAGCAAACTATGAAAAGGGCAAAATATCAGACATGATACAAGTAAACGATACAGTGATATACATCTAACAAGATATGTAAAAGGCTGTGGAAGTGGTGTGAGGTACGCGGAGTAACAGCGAGGAGCTCTAGGTCAGCCGCAAGCAAAGCATAAATGGAACTATGTGGTTCCAAAGACCTTTTCAAGTCTCATACATGTGTGATTAAAGCACCTACACCTGGGTTTCATGCGGGATTCCCCATTCCGTACGATGCTGAGGTGCTATTCCAGTACAGCTGGAGAGCCTCTGCAGTGCTTTTCGAGTCAGGGGAACATCAAGTGAGCTGAGGCTGAATGGAAATTTGGATTGTGGAGGGAGGTGTGTTAGGGCAGTCTGTGCAGCTGTGCAGAGCCAGTGTGCCAGGGTGGCGCAGTGTTTAGCGCATCTGCCAAGTGAGCAGGAGACTCGGGTTCGAATCCTAGCCTTGATAAAAATTTTCATTCGTCGTTTCTGTCTCCATATATACACCAAAGGGTGAACAATGGGTAAAATTGCAAATTTGTGCTAAGATCCTATGGGACCAAGCTCCTAAGATCAGCGGTTCCTAAGCTTACACACTTTTTAATCTAACTGAAACTAGCTTAGGCTGAGGACAACACACACACCCATGCCCGAAGGAGGACTCGAACCTCTGACGGGCGGAGCCGAGCAGATCTTGAGAAGGCGCCTCAGACCACGCGGCAAACGATGGCTGCGGACATGTGTGCGAGGGAATAGGCGCGCTACGTGTTGAGCAACTGACCGTCCAGAGGATTCTAGGGGCTACCAACAGTGTCTCCTTAACGACTATTCAGCGAACGTTGCTAAGTATGCGAGGTGCCGGGGTGGAGAGGCGTTTGTACCTCTTTAATTCAGACGAATTTTGCATGAGTACGAGACATGGACTCGATCCCCTCCTTATGTACCAACTAATTAATTATGCACACAATGGTAACGGAAGGAAATGATGGTGGACCCTGCTTGTTGGTAAAATAAGGAGTGCACACTCACAATAATTTTATAAAAATCGTAATCTACTAAAAAAAAAGAGAACTTTATCATAATACGCAACAGGAAATGGGATTCTGCATATATGTACGAAATGATATGCGGATTAAACATTACAATGAGATTTATTATACATCAGAACATAAATGCACATGATCGTCGATACAAACACTAGGTTAAAGGATAGGATATACCGAACTATTATGAGAACAAGAGCTGGCTAGTGAACAAGGGGCTCCTACTCTCTGTGATGCAACAGATTGACGATAATGACTGGAGGTCCTAATGAATCAAATATTAATCATCTGACTATATAGCAGTACCGCAATTAGTACGCAAATGGGATTACATGGAGAAACAAGCAAGATGGACTTGCAGCAAAGCGAGCGCACATGCTGCTGAGGGATTCAGTATAAAAATGATGAGGTCCTACAATACCGGAGCCGCAAAATACTGTACCAGTACTGAAATCTGCAGCACGTCGTCGGTAGGCAGCGTCCTGATGATGTAGGCGCCGACTTCTGCCGTGCAGCAACTCTGTGTCAACCCCTGGCCGCGAAGGCTGACCGAGAATTCTAAGTTCTTCCGAAAACGAGCGACCAAGTCGCAAGACCATCCGACTCCGAGGAAGATCAGATCCCAAAACCCCTGCCCGCGCAACGCAAGAGTGAAGCCAACATTGCTCTACTCCCTACTCTCCTCGAAAACTGCGAATCAGCTCTCAGTTATGATTCCAAAATTCCCTCACACTGTCTCAGAGCATCATTCGCGGCAATAGTGACCGTTCCCTCCAATTTCGAGCAGGGCTTTATGACGTCAACTAGCCTCAGTTTAAGTAGACCAATCAAGCCTCTGCTATTCAGCTGAGGGCACTGAACTTGTCGTTAGACTGGTTATGAAAACAACCTGCCTGGACCACCGACCATCCGGCGCCAGACAGTCGCACCCAGCAGGGCGCAGTCCACAACGATTCTCAGAATTAGGAGGACAATGCAGTGAGTCGGTGATAGAAATCTTCGTTCCGAACGCGGCGACACTCAGACGTCTCTCAGGTCGTTTCGCCCTGCATACGATAGGCGTAATTCGACCGACGTCAGTCGTTCTGCCAGGCGCTTAAGCCTATTGTGTGAACCCCTCAGAATTCTGGGAAGTGCAACCCCCAACCGGAAACGCAGTGTGCCACGTCCTCCGAAGCTCGCCTCGCACAGGCCACCCAGGGAAGTAAAACAACATGTTTAGGAATCAAGTGAAAAGTATTTTTGAGCTCTCAGTACAAATACTCTCATTACAATAACCTTCTCCGGCCTGTTACTACCGTACAATGACATAGAACATTAATACAATTGATGAAAATGAGAGGAGACATGCAAAAGAGGGCGTGGAACCTCTCAAGTATGGGCCTCTGGCGGCAGCCGCCTGTTTCATGCACCCGCGCTGACTGCTGTTCATCGGTGAAGAAGGCTGGAATTTGCACGCCAGTACTGCAAGTGATGTCCACTGAGTGGCAACAGGTAGCCTTTTCAGATGAGTCACATTTTATGCTCCATCTTACACATGGCCGCTAGTGTGTACGATGTGAAACATCTGAAAGCAAACATCCTGCAACATTATGGTCTGAGGAATGTTTCCGTGGCGTTCCCTGGGTGATCTTGTCATTCCTGAACGCTCAAGGGATCAACACAAATATCCATCTGTCCTTGGGGACCATTGCTGCCGCTACAAGCAGTTTGGTTTTTCCTCGGCATGATGGCATCTACCAGCAGGACAGTGTAACGTGTCGCTCAGTTAGCAGTGTACGTGCGTAATGAGTTTACCGTATACTTTGGCCACCAAACCCAATCGAGAATCCGTGGGACCACCTCGATAGGGCTGTTCTCGCCATGGATCCTCAACCGAGGATCCTAGCGCAGCTGGCGACGGCACCGGAGTCTCTTCCAGCGCGTTCGCAGCGATCCGCGTTGCAAAAGGTGATTATTAAGGTTATTGGTAGGTGGTCACATTAATGTGACAGGACAGTATATGAAGGAAGGAAATGTGTCAACAGACTATTTTATTTAAGTAGAAATAATTAAAATTGGGGAAAAGCTACACAAAAGGTTTCTAGAGCGAAATTTTCACTCTACAGCGAAGTGTGCGCTGATATGAAACTTCCTGGCAAATTAAAACTGTGTCGGACCGAGACTCGAACACGGGACCTTTACCTTTCGCGGGCAAGTGCTCTACCGACTTTTTTTTTTTTAATCTCATTTTGTTCGGTTTTGTTCGTTGCATTTGCTCGGGGCGGACGTCGTATGACATCCGTTTAAGTTCGTTGTTAATCGAGTAACTCAGATTTTTTTTATTACAGAGGGCAGTTAACCCTCTGACCAAACACGCTGAGTTACCGTGCCGGCTGCCGACTGAGCTACCCAAGCACGACTCACGCCCCGTCCTCACAGCTTTACTTCTGCCAGTACCTCATCTCCTACCTTCCAAACTTTACAGAAGCTCTCCTGCGAACCTTGAAGAACTAGCACTCCTGAAAGAAATGATATTGCAGAGACATGGCTTAGCCACAGCCTGGGGGATGTTTCTAGAATGAAATTTTCACTCTACAGCGGAGTGTGCGCTGATATGAAACTTCCTGGCAGATTAAAACTGTGTGCCGGACCGAGACTCGAACTCGGGACCTTTGCCCGCGAAAGGCAAAGGTCCCGAGTTCGAATCTCGGTCCGGCACACAGTTTTAATCTGCCAGGAAGTTTTTACAAAAAAGGTATTTGCAATACTTTATACATAACATCTGCCGGGGAAGACAATTCCTCAAAGCTGGAATATTACTGCAGTTGTTCTAATTGACAAGAAAGGAGGCGGAGAAGACAACTTATTACTCCTCCAGATAATGTAAAGAAATTCACTAGATTTACGACCGGCAACATAGAAATATTGTTGGATTGTAACCTAACAAAGAACAAGTTGTCTTGGAAGTGGGTAAATTGGAATGAACATTCAGCAAGACGTGTAACGACTGTGAATTTTCACTTGTCCTATGAAACATAGATTCTGAGTAATCATTCGCTTGATTTCAACAAAACCTGTTCCAACCGAAGAAGAAGAAGACATTCAAGCAATATTTCTGTGCCGAAGAATATACTGTGTGTATCATAATTAACAGCGAAAATGGACACGCGTGAAAGTATATAGTAATAAAAGCAAAAGCATTTGACTTCGCAGACTTCCACGACCAGTTTAGTCGACATAAAAATCTTCTGGGTATGGTACGGATCCAAATTAGAAAAAAAACCTACCCGTGAAACAAAGTTACGGCCACGGCTACGATGGAATTCTTCTGGGACTAATGGTGTGTTTTTGTTGTCCGTATTCACTTAAATTTTGTCACTACCGACTGATAATGATGTTAGGTCATAAATTTAATAATATTTGGTATAATTAGTAGCCATTCTATCAATATCCGCTTGCAGCGCCTAAGTGAGGCCCAAAGTACAACATCTGAGTTCGGAAGGATGCGAACAACGTTCTTGGCCAATGGCAACGAACAAAAGATAGGCAGAAAATGGAAGAACTGCAGCCAGCAGTGCCCTTACCCTATGTGAAGAATGTCGCCGTCTGGGTTGATAAAAATCTTCGCCGGGTTGGTGTCCAGCCTGTCTTCTACAGCACCCGCAAGATCCAGCATGTTCTGGGCTCTACCAAGGACAAGGCAGATGCTGTGCACACTGCAGGCATGTGTTTGTTGTTGTCGTCCTCAGTCCAGAGACTGGTTTGATGCAGCTCTCCATGCTACTCTATCCTGTGCAAGCTTCTTCATCTCCCAGAACCTACTGCAACCTACATCCTTCTGAATCTGTTTAGTGTATTCATCTCTTGGTCTTCCTCTACGATTTTTACCCTCCACGCTGCCAATTGGTGATCCCTTGATGCCTCAGAATATGCCCTACCAACCGATCCCTTCTTCTAGTCAAAGTTGTACCACAAATTTCTCTTCTCTCCAATTCTATTCAGTACCTCCTCATTCGTTATGTGATCTACCCATCTATTCTTCAGCATTCTTCTGTAGCACCACATTTTGAAAGATTCTATTCTCTTCTTGTCTAAAGTATTTATCGTCCACGTTTCACTTCCATACATGGCTACACTCCATACGAATACTATCAGAAACGACTTCCTGACACGTAAATCTATACTCGATGTTAAAAAATTTCTCTTCTTCAGAAACGCTTTCCTTGCCATTGCCAGTCTACATTTTATATTCTCTCTACTTCGGCCATCATCAGTTAATTTGCTCCCCAAATAGCAAAACTCATTTACTACTTTAAGTGTCTCATTTCCTAATCTAATCCCCGCAGACGTGTAGAAGGTGGAATGACAGTGTGGCGAAATATACGGTGTGATCAAAAGGCACGGGGAACTTTTCCCCTTCAAAGTAATTGCCCTCAGCTATAGTACACTTGCGCCAACGCTTTTCCAGTCTTGGGAGCATTTCTGGAACTCACTTTTTATTATGGTGTTAGTTCCTTCAGCGGTTTTTATTTTCATGTCATCAATGGAGGCAAAACGACGTCCTTTCATGGCTCTCTACAGCCTCGGGGGTGAAGTAAGTCGCAGGGGGCCATATCCGGCGAATACGGTGGCATCACGCACAACCATGCCCGAGGCAGGATTCGAACCTGCGACCGTAGCGGTCACGCGGTTCCAGACTGTAGCACCTAGAACCGCTCGGCCACAACGGCCGGCGAATTTTTATAATTAAAAACGTTAACTATTTTTCATTTTCGTAATACAAAATCATAAAAGATCAGTATTTATTTAATGTGTTGTTGTGTGAGTAAATGACAATGGGTGAGAGTGTGTATGTGGGAGATACGAAAAAATTCCATATTATCTCACGTTAAACATTACGTAACTATGTCATGGGAAAGTGCTGAGCAAGCAAGTTGCAATGAAAAATGTAATTTCCCCACCCTGCTAATGACATATGTCCAAGGGTACTTGCTTTTGTAAGGAGGCAGCCAGAATATCCATTTGCAGAGTAATGATTTTCTAAAGTCATTTCAAGATAAGTTTTCTTTTCGTTTGGTTTTGTTAAACATTATATTAATACTTGCATGGTGAAGTGACGTAAATGCATCTGTGAATGTTGATTGGCGGAAGACAGTTTTAGAGCGAAAAAGAACTCGAAGGATTGTTTTGATTGGCTGGTCATTTTGAACAACCGATCAGAGTTAAGCATTTCCCGCGCTTTGCAGGTAGTTATAGGCTGTGGAAGGAGCATCATTCCAGAGTCGCTGGCTAACTATCGGACGTGCAGATCGTGCTGGACGTGTCCGCCTACATTATGAGTAGTTGCATTTACGGACAGATTGTGAAGATTTAAGCTTTGTGAAGTGTTTTGTTGGAAAGACAAACGCGTGTGAACTTTCGGCCTTTGTAAAATTCCGCGTGGCATGTTTCATAGCCGTTTATGGAATATCTGGCGAGCAGTTTCTTTATTAGAAACCCACTGAAAAGGACCGAATGTGAAACTCGTATATCGTAGCAGAGTAATGACTGTAAATCGCGTAATAATACGGGTCGGACTTAAGTACATTTCTGGCTAGCTTCCGTGTGTACTGAGTTGTCTGAACTGTGAGCTGAGGACAGTGATATTATTAATTAAATATAGGCTGATGGCAAGTGTTTATTTTGAACCGAAAAAAAAGAACTCGTTTGCAGAAGTCTGACATTTTTTCTAAAAAGATGAAGTAGTCGCCCTCCACCCGAAGTTTGCTATAAGGTATTACAGGATAGCTTGCTACCAGAGTTCGCGCGGACTTTGCAAACGTAAGTATTGACGGTGTTCTTCTTCAACGCTGCTTTTAACATGGTCTGGACAGTCTCTACGTATGCAAAGAAACGGGCTGGTGATCCGACGCCGTACTGACGTAGGTGGAACTTTGGTAGTGCACCGTACGACTAGAGACAGTGATCAAACAAGTACGCCACCCTACTAAACCCGCCCCTCCGCAACTTCCTGAAACTGAGGTGTGTACGATTATACTACTTCACTACTAAGATACTTATTTTCCTTTCATAAATGTGTATTAGCGGTCCTCTTATGGAACAGTTTTGTCATGTGTTGTTGAGCTGGCTACTCTCTCTGAACTTATATTATGAAATGTAGGGAGATGTCCTTTGATGGTATATTATACGAGTCCTTATTCTACTTTGCATAATAAATTCGCATTGTAGTTAATGAATCTCACTGTAACATAATGTACTTCATACTGCACACTCTCATTTCCCAGTCCTTCACATATGACTTTCCAAAGAGTTGATGCGATTGACACTTATGTATATACCTTGAGTTAGAGAATGAATCATGCTTAGGAAAGAAATTACAGTACAATGCATCGCTCTTGATGTCATCTTCTTTCTCAACCACATGCCTATCCAAGAATAATATAAGTCTTGATCCAGTTATTCGTTGCGCTTAAAAATAATAGAAATCGCTTTAATTATTGGACCAATTCAATAGTATGAACTTAGTGTGAAGGCCATGCAGGTGACGTAGACTAACGTAAATACGATCCCACACGATCGTAAATGAACGAGCAAAGATAAATAGCCACCACCGGCAAACATAAACACGCCCCTTTCTATTGAAAGAGGTGTCAGGGAAGGAGATTCAAAACCACCAAAGCTATTCACAGAGGCCTTGGAGAAAGCTTTTAGATCTTTAAATTGAGGGTGGAAGGAAGGAATGCGCTTACATATTAAAGGAATGCATCCGAACTACTTTCGTTTAGGTAATGACACCTTTACTCCCTTTGCAAATATACTTTGACAGCTAATAAAATAGAACGAGCTTGGAAATAGATTTAAAAATCAGTTATAATGAGACTGAAATAACGTATAAGAGACATACCGAAAATAAAATGGGCAGATTAACTCTCAAACTTTCTACATATACATCTACATATATACTCCGCAATCCACCATACGGTGCGTGGCGGAGGGTACCTCGTACCACAACTAGCATCTTCTCTCCCTGTTCCACTCCCAAACAGAACGAGGGAAAAATGACTGCCTATATGCCTCTGTACGAGCCCTAATCTCTCTTATCTTTGTGGTCTTTCCGCGAAATGTAAGTTGGCTGCAGTAAAGTTGTACTGCAGTCAGCCTCAAATGCTGGTTCTCTAAATTTCCTCAGTAGCGATTCACGAAAAGAACGCCTCCTTTCCTCTAGAGACTCCCACCCGAGTTCCTGAAGCATTTCCGTAACACTCGCGTGATGATCAGACCTACCAGTAACAAATCTAGCAGCCCGCCTCTGAAATGCTTCTATGTCCTCCCTCAATCCGACCTGATAGGGATCCCAAACGCTCGAGCAGTACTCAAGAATAGGTCGTATTAGTGTTTTATAAGCGGTCTCCTTCACAGATGAACCATATCTTCCCAAAATTCTGCCAAAGAGCCGAAGACGACTATCCGCCTTCCCCACAACTGCCATTACATGCTTGTCCCGATGAAGTAATAGGGTCACTGATGAATTTACGTGTTAGGGAAGCTGAAGGAAATGGCGGCTGGACAACAAGAGAAATAAATAAAAGAGTAACAACGGCCTCAAGCAGTTTTGTTAGAACGAACAGGCCTCTCAAATGTAAGCTCCCACTACAACTACGACACAAAATTTGCGCTCAGTGTATATTACTAATTTTAGTTAAGACAGTATGCGAAGGGCCTTTAAAGATCATTGAAAAACTGACAATTGTTCAGAACGAAATGGAGAGCCGCATACTGCGAGTTACTATGAGAGATAAGAAAACAAATTGAGAGGTCAACAGATAGGTGCAGTAGACGTTATTATGACTATAACTAATATGAAAGGGAGTTGGGTAGGACACACTACCAGACGAATAGAAAGTAAATGGCCCAAGGAAATGTCTGCTTGGTCCCAAGCGATAGTAAACGATAAATTTGACCCGTAATGGAAGGTGGAAGATGGAAGATGGATGGATCATATTAAAATGCTGGAACAACGTGGTTGGATATTGTTGAAGGACATAATGCTCTACAAGACTGAAGAGCAGGTTGAGTGGACAAAGGGTCGAGGTTACAATTTAAAGGCGTGTTTAGTGTCATTGACTCTTTGTAAACCGTCCGGGCGGAGCGATATAAGCTGTACAGAAATATAGTGTGAAGCTTTTCTATCAAAACATTTCTGCGAATGACGAGCTCATCTTCAGACACCACAGTCACCGGGCACAATTCGAAGCGGGACTCATCACTGAAGACAATTCTACTCCAGCCAATGAGATTCCCGGACAGAGTCGTGTCTGGAGGCGCCACATACATCGGTGGGATACCAACCTGACTGTCACCAGCCATACTGCCCGACAACGAGGACTGACGGTCTAGGCTGACATTTCATTTCATAGCAGGAACCCTTTGGTTGTCATTCGCGGCATCCTTACAGCACAGGAGTACGTCGACGATTTTGTACACCCAGTTTTGTTATCCTTCGTGGCTAGCCATTTTGGGCTTACACTTTAGCAAGATAATGCTCGCTCGCATACGGCGAGAGTTTCTACTGTTTCTCTTCATGCTTGCCCAACCCTGCCTTCGCCAGCAAGGTAATCGAATCTCTCCCCAATTGAGAACGTTTGGAGCATTATGGGCAGAGCCCTCCAATCAGCTCGAGATTGTGACAGTCTAACGCATCAATTGGACAAAATTTGGCACGATATCCCTCAGGAGGATATCCAGCAATTCTGTCGATCAATCCAAGTCGAATACTGCATGCACAAAGGCCAAGGGTGAACCAAAGCGTTTTTGACTTTGTGAAGTTATTTCTCTTGAATAAATAATCCAGTGTTTCTGAAAAGGTAATTATTGGTTTGTCTGTACATGTACATCACACCCGCCGATTTCCATCTCATTCGGAATTCGGATAATTGCTTTGTGGAGAGATTTTGTTTTTGTTGTTGTCTCAGAGTCTATTACGTCGAGGGCAGCACTAGCGACGTTGAAGAATTCCAGCAGCTGATACAATACTGTCCTTTGGTGTTGGAGACGGTTACGCAGTTCTGTAATTGCACTCATCTCACAAGTAAGTCTTCGACGTGACAGTGCTTCCTGTTCTGGTTCTCTTAACGATAGTGCTAAAATCGCTGTTGGCTGCTGGATCGTGATAAATGACGTTCAGTTGGAACTGACCTGATATCTGGTGAGATATCAGGTCAGGAGCCGAAACCAATACAGAAGTGCTAATTTGTCAGTGGGTTACGAGAGTTACAAAAATTTGCGCTAATTGGATAGTGCAACGGAAAGTGTTCCAGGAAAGGTAGATGCCATGCATAAACTCTGACACGGAATTGGTGTCAAAGCGAATTTTCTGCCCCAGGGTGGGCCTTTTTAACTCTTGAGGGCAATACAAGACTTTCTTGGAAGTATCACGTTCAAAAACTTGTGCAGAAAATGAATTCTTCAAGAATGGTATGCACCGTCTGGGTTACCTATTTTGCTTAGTTAAACCCTGTTATCTCGTATGGTTGTATATTTTGAGGCCAGTATGTGAATTCATTAAGAATATTCTTAGTCCAGAAAATGTCGAACAGACAGGTCTGCCGTGACATTTCACGATCGTCTATAGACCTTTGTTCTGGTGTCTTGGAATTCCAATACTGGCGTTGCCGTACACATGCTTCATCAAGCAATTTGTTATTGATCCACTGACTGATTTAAAAGTAACAGTATCATTCATTCAGGTAACACTATCTGGATAAGAGATATGAATTTGAGTAACACTTTCTTAAGCATTGCATAGAATGGTGTGCACCGTGTAAAAGATTGCATCCTCAACTGGCTTCTAGCATAAAAACAAAATTTAAGTTGAACGTTTTCTATAATGTATTATTTATTCGTACACTTAGTTTTTTTGTCCCCCCCATGAACCATAGACCTTGCCGTTGGTGGGGAGGCTTGCGGGCCTCAGCGATACAGATAGCCGTACCGTAGGTGCAACCACATCGGAGGGGTATCTGTTGAGAGGCCAGACAAACGTGTGGTTCCTGAAGAGGGGCAGCACCCTTTTCAGTAGTTGCAGGGGCAACAATCTGGATGATTGACTGATCTGGCCTTGTAACACTAACCATAACGGCCTTGCTGTTGTGGTACTGCGAACGGCTGAAAGCAAGGGGAAACTACAGCCGTAATTTTTCCCGAGGGCATGCAGCTTTACTGTATGGATAAATGATGATGGCGTCCTCTTGGGTAAAATATTCCGGAGGTAAAATAGTCCCGCATTCGGATCTCCGGGCGGGGAATACTCAAGAGGACGTCGTTATCAGGAGAAAGAAAACTGGCGTTCTACGGATCGGAGCGTGGAATGTCAGATCCCTTAATCGGGCAGGTAGATTAGAAAATTTAAAAAGCGAAATGGATAGGTTAAATTTAGATATAGTGGGAATTAGCGAAGTTCGGTGGCAGGAGGAACAAGACTTTTGGTCAGATGAATACAGGGTTGTTGTTGTTGTTGTGGTCTTCAGTCCTGAGACTGGTTTGATGCAGCTCTCCATGCTACTCTATCCTGTGCAAGCTACTTCATCTCCCAGTACCTACTGCAACTTACATCCTTCTGAATCCGCTTAGTGTATTCATCTCTTGGTCTCCCTCTACGATTTTTACCCTCCACGCTGCACTCCAATGCTAAATTTGTGATCCCTTGATGCCTCAAAACATGTCCAACCAAACGATCCCTTCTTCTAGTCAAGTTGTGCCACAAACTTCTCTTCCCCCCAATCCTATTCAATACCTCCTCATTAGTTACGTGATCTACCCACCTTATCTTCAGCATTCTTCTGTAGCACCACATTTCGAAAGCTTCTATTCTCTTCTTGTCCAAACTGGTTATCGTCCATGTTTCACTTCCATACATGGCTACACTCCATACAAATACTTTCAGAAACGACTTCCTGACACTTAAATCTATACTCGATGTTAACAGATTTCTCTTCTTCAGAAACGATTTCCTTGCCATTGCCAGTCTACATTTTATATCCTCTCTACTTCGACCATCATCAGTTATTTTACTCCCCAAATAGCAAAACTCCTTTACTACTTTAAGTGTCTCATTTCCTGATCTAATCCCCTCAGCATCAACCGATTTAATTTGACTACATTCCATTATCCTCGTTTTGCTTTTGTTGATGTTCATCTTATATCCTCCTTTCAAGACACTGTCCATTCCGTTCAACTGCTCTTCCAAGTCCTTTGCTGTCTCTGACAGAATTACAATGTCCTCGGCGAACCTCAAAGTTTTTACTTCTTCTCCATGAATTTTTAAACCTACTCCGAATTTTTCTTTTGTTTCCTTTACTGCAGGGTTATCAATACAAAATCAAATAGGGGTAATGTAGGAGTAGGTTTAATAATGAATAAAAAAACAGGAGTTCGGGTAAGCTCCTACAAACAACATAGTGAACGCATTATTGTGGCAAAGATAGAAACGAAGCCCACGCCTACGACAGTAGTACAAGTCTATATGCCAACTAGCACTGCAGATGATGAACAAATTGAAGAAATGTATGATAAGATAAAAGAAATCATTCAGGTAGTGAAGGGAGACGAAAATTTAATAGTCATTGGTGACTGGAATTCGATAGTAGGAAAAGGAAGAGAAGGAAATGTAGTAGGTGAATATGGATTAGGGGGAAGAAATGAAAGAGGAAGCTGCCTGGTAGAATTTTGCACAGAGCATAACTTAATCACAGCTAACACTTGGTTCAAGAATGATAAATTAAGGTTGTATACATGGAAGAAGCGTGGAGATACTGACAGGTTTATAATGGTAAGATATGTTTATAATGGTAAGACAGAGATTTAGGAACCAGGTTTTAAATTGTAGGACATTTCCAGGGGGAGATGTGGACTCTGACCACAATCTATTGGTTATGAACCGTAGATTAAAACTGAAGAAACTGCAAAAAGGTGGGAATTTAAGGAGATGGGACCTGGATAAACTGAAAGAACCAGAGGTTGTACGGAGTTTCAGGGAGAGCATAAGGGAACAATTGACAGAAATGGGGGAAAGAAATACAGTAGAAAAAGAATGGGTAGCTTTGAGGGATGAAGTAGTGAAGGCAGCAGAGGATCAAGTAGGTAAAAAGACGAGGTCTAGTAGAAACCCTTGGGTGACAGAAGAAATATTGAATTTAATTGAGGAGAAAATGAAAAATGCAGTAAATGAAGCAGGCAAAAAGGAATACAAACGTCTCAAAAATGAGATCGACAGGAAGTGCAAAATGGCTAAGCAGGGATGGCTAGAGGACAAATGTAAGGATGTAGAGGCTTATCTCACTAGGGGTAAGATAGATACTGCCTACAGGAAAATTAAAGAGACCTTTGGAGAAAAGAGAACCACTTGTATGAATGTCAAGAGCTCAGATGGAAACCCAGTTTTAATCAAAGACGGGAAAGCATAAAGGTGGAAGGAGTATATAGAGGGTCTATACAAGGGCGATGTACTTGAGGGCAATGTTATTGGGAGATACGATACTGCGTGAAGAGTTTGACAGAGCACTGAAAGACCTGATTCGAAACAAGGCCCCAGGAGTAGACAACATTCCATTAGAACTACTGAAGGCCTTGGGAGAGCCAGTCCTGACAAAACTCTACCATCTGGTGAGCAAAAAAATGTATGAGACAGGCGAAATACCCTCAGACTTCAAGAAGAATATAATAATTCCAATCCCAAAGAAATGCAGGTGTTGACAGATGTGAGAATTACCGAACTATCAGTTTAATAAGTCACAGCTGCAAAATACTAACGCGAATTCTTTACAGACGAATGGAAAAAGTGGTAGAAGCCGACCTCGGGGAAGATCAGTTTGGATTCCGTAGAAATATGGGAACACGTGAGGCAATACTGACCCTACGACTTATCTTAGAAGAAAGATTAAGGAAAGGCAAACCTACGTTTCTAGCATTTGTAGACTTGGAGAAAGCTTTTGACAATGTTGTCTGGAATACTCTCTTTCAATTTCTGAAGGTGGCAGGGGTAAAATACAGGGAGCGAAAGGCTATTTACAATTTGTACAGAAACCAGATGGCAGTTATAAGAGTCGAGGGGCATGAAAGGGAAGCAGTGGTTGGGAAAGGAGTGATACAGGGTTGTAGCCTCTCCCCGATGTTATTCAATCTGTATATTGAGCAAGCAGTAAAGGAAACAAAAAAAAATTCGGAGTAGGTATTAAAATTCCTGGAGAAGAAGTAAAAACTTTGAGGTTCGCCGATGACATTGTAATTCTGTCAGAGACAGCAAAGGACTTGGAAGAGCTGTTGAACGGAATGGACAGTGTCTTGAAAGGAGGATATAAGATGAACATCAACAAAAGCAAAACGAGGATAATGGAATGTAGTCAAATTAAATCGGGTGATGCTGAGGGAATTAGATTAGGAAATGAGTCACTTAAAGTAGTAAAGGAGTTTTGCTATTTAGGGAGTAAAATATCTGATGATGGTCGAAGTAGAGAGGATATAAAACGTAGACTGGCAATGGCAAGGAAATCGTTTCTGATGAAGAAAAATTTTTTAACATCGAGTATAGATTTAAGTGTCAGGAAGTCGTTTCTGAAAGTATTTGTATGGAGTGTAGCCATGTATGGAAGTGAAACATGGACGATAAACAGTTTGGACAAGAAGAGAATAGAAGCTTTCGAAATGTGGTGCTACAGAAGAATGCTGAAGATTAGATGGGTAGATCACATAACTAATGAGGAGGTATTGAATAGGACTGGGGAGAAGAGGAGTTTGTGGCACAACTTGACTAGAAGAAGGGATCGGTTGGTAGAACACGTTCTGAGGCATCCAGGGAACACCAATTTAGTATTGGAGTGCAGCGTGGAGGGTAAAAATCGTAGAGGGAGACCAAGAGATGAATACACTAAGCAGATTCAGAAGGATGTAGGCTGTAGTAGGTACTGGGAGATGAAGAAGCTTGCACAGGATAGAGTAGCATGGGGAGCTGCATCACACCAGTCTCTGGACTGAAAACCACAACAACAACAGTTTTTTTGTGTTTTATTAAGGAAGTTAGTAGAGAAGGATAAAAATGGGGCATTCATGTCAACATGAATAAAGGAAAATATACGATAATAGGAGGAAAAAAATTGAGATTTGACAGTAACAAAAGAGATTGAACGATTACATATACTGGGGAGTTCAAGTATGTAGGAGTAAAAATCACGCAAGATGACATGAGAAAATTAATTCAAGAATGGATACTGGAAAATTCATTATTGGAACATTAGATGGTCTTCTATGGGATCAATAGATCAGAAAGGAAACAAAAAACTCTTCAAAATATTTATTACACGGTCCAGTCACATTAATTAGACCACCGCCGATATTCTACGTCAACGTGCAATAACCACTCTCAGACTACAGGTGGCAGCCCTAGCAGTGGAGTGTATATAAATCGCAAAGCAGTGCACTCGTTGTCGTAACGTGTAACTGGAGCGATTTCTCTGATATCCAAAAGGGCATGCTCATTGGATTTCGGGCCAAGGGTGGAAGCATTTCCGAAACGGCGAAGTTTTTAAACTGTTGGTGTGCCGCCGTGGTCAAAGTTTACCGTGCATGGCAATGTGGTGCTACGCAAAACATGCGATGAGGCAACTGTGGTGCACCACGGTCGATAGATAACGGGGGTGAACGACAGCTGTGGAGATGTTGAAACGTCCCCTTAGAGCAATTATACATGACTGTGCTTAAACTGACACACAATATTTTGTTAGCGCAACGCAATCTGACTTTCAAAATTCCCTACAAGAGAATGGCCCTGACTAACATTAAACTATACCTTTCACAAATCACTTACCTCACAAAAATCTTCGCTGCTCAAGCTACTGCAATACAGCGAGCGCCACTACTGCCAGCTAAATAAAAGATTCAAACTATGGAAGGCACTAACTACTGATAGGGATAGTTAGCAAATGAAAGGTATTAATAGAGAACAAACAATGTATTTACCTTGATATCATCATATATAAATGTAGCAGTTCATGACAAATTTCAAAACTCCGCCATCTCTCTCCCCACATCCACCACTGCTGGCGGCTCACCTCCAACTGCCCAACGCTACGCGCTGTTCACATCCAGCTGCCGCTGCCCAACACTACAATGGCAGACAACAATGCAAACTAGCCACAGACTGCACACAGCACAGCCAGTGATTTTCATATTGAGCGCTACGTAACGTTGCCAATAAGAAAACATAAACAGCCTACTTACATAGCCCCCATGCTCCCCACAAAAAATTTTACAAATTTTTTTTGGGCAGTGGCCAATAATGATTTGATAAAATTTTTCATAATTACAATAACAAAGAAATCAAATGCACACACTTATTGATATTATGTTGGTCAAAAGCTCAAATTTTCTCACAGTCTATAAAGACAGTCCTGATCATTCACCACAGTGAAACTGCCGTTTCTTTTCTCAAAGTCTGAGCAGTAAAAGACAATGCACACGGAAGTAGTGGATTTCCATGCCGTCTTGAAGAAGTAGTGTTGTCCTTCCAACGGAAAGACAGTGCTGACTCTTGACATGCTGACAGGTAATGGGCCACAATGGAGCAAACCGACAGCAGAGTCATTCGAAGTTTTGAAGAATATTGGTAGGTAGGTCATCACAAAGCAGAACCACTGGAGTCCTGGTAGAGATTGTGGTATTGGTGGGCCACCAGAGGTGCAGACCCACTGCAGTCCTTGTAGAAATAATGGCATGGTGGGTCATCAAAGATGCAGACCCACTGTAGTCCTTGTAGAGATGATGGTATTGGTGGGTCATCAAAGATGCAGACCCACTGTAGTCCTTGTAGAGATGGCCAGCAGCCATCTGTTGCGATCTGTTGCGACTGTGCAGGTGCACAATCACCATCGAAGAGTCTTGCGAATAATATAGCAAGTCCATAACCACCACTTGTGCACTCACAAAGTTTTTGGAATTGTCCTCAGAACCAGAAATGCTGTTATCCAGTCCCTTGCTGAATTATTAACACACGTGCAAACACTATCAGTCCCTACTTCTCACATATTGTCCATATACTATGCCCAACAGAAACGTGTGCAGTGAAATGTAACTAACAAGTTAATAATATCATGAACTGGTGACAATTACAATTTTATAACATAAGAATACAATAACAAAGGTACAAAATACATCATTAAAAACATAACAATACAGATAACATTTGTAGTACAGGCTTTACAAAAGAATCGAACTAACATATACATCAGTGGAATTATGACATGAGTACATGCATAAAAGATCACAATAACTTTTGAAACATCAACTTCACACATGAGCATTAGACAGAAAAGAATTAATAGTGTCTAACATCTTTACAAAGTAAATAACATATTATTAATGCCAATTATATTCGAGGATAACAGTATTCCTGATCATAGTGAATGTAGCTTAATATTAAAAGAAGAAAAAAATTCTATGAAACTACACAGAGACAGGAAGAAAACAAATACACAAGGGTACACAAACACATAGTGGGATAACACCAATAGGAAAGGACAGGGTTCGTTTTCAGTGTAACATGTGGTACTGCAGTCCAACCAAAAACTTCATATATCTTTCCTCTTATTTCATCCTTTGTTTCCACCAAAAAAATTCTATCTAAGCATGCTTTCTGTATTTATATGTTCACACATTTCTTACCTCAACATTTATTTCCAAGAAAATCCTACCTAAACCTGTTTTCTGTACTTTTTTTCGTATAACTTCTCAATGCATTTCTTCCAATTCATCGCAACTCATTCTCTTAGAGGCTACCCCCTCTTAAGCTAACTTAAATCTACTGAGCTCAGATGCTAAACTAAGGGACGAGGCAATGCAGCAGCACAAAATAAATAACACAAACAGCAATGAGCAAAATATGGAAAATTGCAAAGCAAGCTACAGTAAATCTAAATTACCAAGCAATGCAACATTACAACTAATATGAGCCAATGTGCAGCAACAAGAAAAATAAATGAGTAGTAAAACTGGCTTAACAGCGTAATAAAAAGTCAAATTCTGTATCATTATGCCTGGCAAACAGCAGAAGCAAAAGCAATAAATTAAATCTAAACATGACATAGCTCAAGCAGAAAAAATAGTACACTAAAGATAACAATGCAGACAAGGGAAATGTCTATTCACATCTTAATGTCTAAGTAATTAAAGTGGTGCACCACAACAACTTATTGTAAAACAAATATTACCATGTACTTGAAAAGAATATTATGTATGCAGTTACTGTTACTAGTCCCTTCTTATTGTTCTTCCCTTTCCAAGTGCTCCTTTTTTGAAGAATGTGGATCAGAAAATAATTATTTAATAAATCTGTTGACAGAAAGTGTTCACATTAGCAAATGCATTTAATTTTATTTTATGAAACCAATGCTGCAACACAGCTGGAAAACAGATGTCAAATGAAATAAGCAATTACGCAAACCAAAGCATAAAAACATCATTCAATAGCTATGTGGCATTTTGTAAGTCAGTAGCTCTCAATTCTCGTAGAAAGACACTTGTCATTATCAAGTTTGCAGATGTAAGAATATTTCCCATCAATTCATAAGCATTTCAGTAAATATCATAAATTAAGAGCTCCCAAGTTCGACCGTGTCGTTTTTGCGATGCTTTCTACAAAGGAACGTCAATAGCGAGGATAATGGCCTCCCGTTTTTTTTTTTTTCAACCTGTGCCGCTGAAAGGCTAATGGCTCTTTTTTTTTTTTTTTTTTTTTTTTTTTTTTTTTTTTTTTTTTTTTTTTTTTTTTTTTTTTGGGCGGCTGTCCCCCAGGTGGGTGCCCGCGACGCATTACGTGCAGGTGGTCACTTAACTTTCTTACGGAAATATTTACGACAGCAGTTTCCGCTACAGTGACAGTCTCATACACAAAATTTCACGGCTCGAGAATTTGCGTTGCAAATGTGTAGAAACAAAATCTTATCAATATAACAGTGTCATCTACCTCAAACGTACTTTAAAAATCATGCTCCCTTACCAAATATATCATTCAAAGCTCTCATAGTATCACAATGGTTCCGAAAAAATATGAGCATTTCACAAAGTACAGACAAAATACAATTTCATAAGTGTGAAGTTATCCAACTGTGTAATTGCGTAAACATCTGTCACTGATGTAATAAAAAAAGTTTATCTCTCAGTTACATGATCAGATAGCTGTGTAATTTGTGTGTTAGAGAAATATGGTACCGATGTGTAAAGTTGTATAAGCAAATACCTTATTAGCTAGGGTTCCTTGTGGTTGCCACACACATGGTACACAAAGTAGGCGTATACCCCCCTGAGGATTAATGTAATTATACCCTCAGGTGTTACAAATTACAGCAATGGAATGAAATGTATCACGGAAAACTTTCTTTGTAATTAAAAAATCTCTAAAAATAAGTGTTTTAAGTATAAGATTAATCACTCAAATGCGTGTACTGTAGCGCTAAACTGTGCGTCTTGTCGCAACATAATCTCTGTGGAAGTGTCGTAGATATCGTCCTCCGAAAGCTAAGTTCTGCAGAAGTCAATGTACTTACCTCATGATGAACAAAAGTGAAATGCTTTGCGTATAGATATCGTAGTTATTATGCTTATTGGCGTGATGAAGAAAGTACTGTACAGTAACGTATTGTTATGCCACGAAAAAGGCTGTCTCATTGTTGCTATACCACAAAAGTTACTACTAAAACATGTTTTTCTTCCCAGAAGAATTCAGAAAACTGTGCAGATATAAAACAGATACACCGCAAAAGCAACATTGTATATTGTCACTCATTAGTAGCGTCGTGATAAAATCGTGTAGCTGTCACATAAACTAACCACTGTGTCATCTGGTATCTCACAGAAAGTACTTCAAATAAAGAATGTATTTTCAAGTAAACCAAAATGTTGCATGAAAATCTCATTAGCAGTGCCAGTATATGTTCTAAGTATGTAAGCCTGATAGTCGTTACGTAATCGTGCAACTAACAAGCAAGAATGTACAAATACAACACTGTGTCGTCTGTTCACTATAACAATCCATTCATAATTTCTGTTTAAAAATGTTCCCTAGGTTCTAGACTGGATATTTAACTTCAAACATTGTTGTATGTTAACAGTTTCTTAAGTCTGACAAAGCATACTAGTAATGTAAAGTGAAAAGTTATATGGCAAAGACAAAGTTAAAAAGCAGATTATCTTTCAATAATCGGTTTTACATGTGAAATGTGGTACAATCTTTTACTCTTCAAAGTACTCAGAATTTCAGCTTGAACGCAATTATCATGCAGTGTACGTCGGTAAAGAATACTGGAATTTTTCACAAGGTTAGCGTCTATGTTATTTTTCTCTGAGCCAGCCGGCGCACGTGGGTGCCTGCGGCACGAGTCATTGTCTGTCTCTTTGTTGCCGCGCGTCGTTACTGGGATTAGGAGGCCTAACTTCCACAAATTCGCCTTGCCGAGAGGGCCCAGCTCTGTTTAAAGCACGCCCGTTCTGATGGAATTTAGGTCTGTCGTTTTGTCGGTAGTTTACACAGTTTCTTTCGTGTCGGTCACGTGGTGGAGAATTTCTCCCTGAATCGTAACTGCGCGCTGAACTGTTGCGTCTGAAATTATTCTGTCTCCCTTGATAATAATAGTTCTGATTACCATATTGTCTGTTTCTATGGTTATCTCTGTCATATTCATTACTACGGAAATGCGATCTTTCTCTGTAACTATTACTCTGCCAATGGTTGCCATATGGGTGGTGTCTGTTTTGGTCACGATTTGCGTTGTAAGAATAGGCTTGTTGTGGCCAGTTATTGTTTCTGTCGTCACGGAATTGTGACGGATGTAACCTGTAGTGATTGTTTTCCTGTTTTCGCATCCCGCGACTGTCTGTGTCAATTTCTAATTCTTGTAGGAGTCCCTGAAAAGCCTCAATGTCTTCTTTGCAACGTCCTGCTAAAATAATATGTCGTAAATGTTCAGGCAATTTGAGTAAGCAAATGCGGATGAGTTCTGAGGGGCTGTATGGGTTTGAAAGATACTGATTCTTATGGAACATGTCTTCAAAATATTTCACAAGACTGGAAAATTCAGATTGTTCGAAATGTTTCATCATTATGATGCCATGTTTTACTCGGTCTTGTGTGGCTTGAGACCAATATGCTGAGAGGAAGGCATGGTAAAATTCTCCTTCACTGTGGCAATCGTGAATGACCGATCGCATTCTTACAGCTGGTTCATTCTCTAAATAGCCACACATAAATTCTAATCTGTGTTCTAACGACCAGTTGGGAGGAAAACAATGAGAGAATTGATGGAGCCATGCTTGTGGATGAATGTCGTTGCCAGAATTCTTAAATGTTTTGAATTTACGTGTAGTAATGAACAGCTTATAGTCAAAATCGTCGTGTCGGCGAGTCGCATGTCGGTCATTGTTACTTCGTTTCGGCGGTTCCATCTCAAAATCCAATGCGCCTTGCTAATTTCTTTCATAATTTCCGAAGTGTCCTGTGTTATTATTTTGTGTTTGTTCCGTATTTCTATGTCCCTCTTCCCGTATTGGAGCGCGAGTGTCCTCTGAAATACGTAATTCTTGTATTACCTGCGTCAACTGATCTTGTACTTCCCGGATTTCTCTTTTGTACTGTGTATTGATTTGATTTTGATTTTGTTTGAATTTTCTTATTTGTTCATACTCTTCTGTGTCAATGAAGGCTATGGGTCTTGTGTCATTCAGATCATCATCTACCTTTGTAGATAAGTTAGTGACCTGATCCGAAAGTTCGGCTACTTTCTCCGATAATGTACTTATTTCCTCCATGTGTCTTTCTGAACCAATTTTCAGGATATCTACTGTGTCCTTTAAGTTTTCCTGAGTTCTTGCAAGTTGCGTAACCGAATCGGTAGATGCAACTGAGTCAATTTTAGCTTGCAAGGTCTCATGATTTTCATGAACAATAGTTTGCAGTTCTTTTATGGCTGCTTCGTGATTCTGTAATACATTTTCATGACGCGAAAAAATAGGTTGGAAATGCTCGCAAATTTGTGTTTTTACGTCATTACAGACCTTTTGACATTTCGATTCGATGTTATGTAACTCAGTGGTTAAATCTTCACGTGTTTGTTCAAGTGTAGTGTCTAACTTTTTGAGATTTTGTTCCACTGTGTCTAACTTTTTGAGATTTTGTTCCACTGTGTCTAACTGTTGCTGTGTTTGTCTCTGGTGTTGTTCCATTGTGTCTAACTTTTCAAGCTTTTGTCCCATTTGTTGCATTAATTGTAATAACAATGCACTGGTGTCTGAAACATGTTCCTCAGTGCTTTTCGGCAGTGAAGTTGCACCGGCAACATTCACATTTTGACAAGCAGAAAATGTTTCTTGACTCATTTGAGAAAACGGTGAGAACCCAAAACCTGAGTCTACAGTATTTGCAATATTGTGTTCTGTCATTCCCGATTCCTGAGGCAAGCTGTTGCCGACCGATCGATCGATAATGCGTCCCTCTTCACTAATTGTTTCACTGTCCACGCCATTGTTTGCCGCCTGCTCCATTTCCCTATGCACAGTTACCAAATTACTACTTTGAATGTCTGTTAATTCATTACTCTGCGGCGCTATCACACTGCTTTCGTCTTCACTGTCATTTCTCAGTTTACTTTGGAGCCTAGTATTACGTTTTTCACACGCCATTATTGTCACAATATTTCACACGACAACACAGAAAAGCACAATTTGAAGAGCAAAAATAAGAGAACACATTAACATAGCACTGAAAATAATATTTAGTTAATTGCAAGGGCAGCTGCGAAAAACTTGCTGCAAATCTACATGCATGCCACAACTGTTTTACTGTACAACAATGAAAAACTGCAACTACAAAGGAAATTCTCTCTATAATTACACGCTAGCAATAAACAAAATCTACACTAATTACACAAACTACAAGTAAAAATCAGAAGATTCCAGTGAGGTATCCTCGGCTAAGGGTCGACATATGAAACGTCCCCTTAGAACAATTATACATGACTGTGCTTAAACTGACACAATATTTTGTTAGCGCAACGCAATCTGACTTTCAAAATTCCCTACAAGAGAATGGCCCTGACTAACATTAAACTATACCTTTCACAAATCACTTACCTCACAAAAATCTTCGCTGCTCAAGCTACTGCAATACAGCGAGCGCCACTACTGCCAGCTAAATAAAAGATTCAAACTATGGAAGGCACTAACTACTGATAGGGATAGTTAGCAAATGAAAGATATTAATAGAGAACAAACAATGTATTTACCTTGATATCATCATATATAAATATAGCAGTTCATGACAAATTTCAAAACTCCGCCATCTCTCTCCCCACATCCACCACTGCTGGCGGCTCACCTCCAACTGCCCAACGCTACGCGCTGTTCACATCCAGCTGCCGCTGCCCAACACTACAATGGCAGACAACAATGCAAACTAGCCACAGACTGCACACAGCACAGCCAGTGATTTTCATATTGAGCGCTACGTAACGTTGCCAATAAGAAAAAATAAACAGCCTACTTACAATGTGTACGGGCGAATGGGACTGCAACTGCTGAGCAACTGACCAGCAAGGGGCTACCAACTGGGTCTCCTCAGCGAGCGTTCAGCGAACGTTGCAGCGTATGTGTCTCCGCAGCAGGTGGCTGTTTCACGCACACATTCTGACTGCTACTCATCTACGACGAAGGCTGGAATTTGCACACCAGTACTGGCAACTGGACGTCCACTGAGTGGTGAGCTGTGACCTTTCGAGATGAAACACGTTTTGTGCTCCATTGATCAGAGATCTGTTGGCGAGTACGGCATAAAACGTCTGAAAGTAAACACCCTCGTAGTAAAGACCCACGCCGGAGAAGGAAGCTTTGTGGTATCGGGAATATTCCGTTGCATTCCCTGGGTGATCTCGTCATTCGGGAAAGCACAGTGGATCAACACAAGTATGCAGCAATCCTTGGGGACCATACTCAAGCTTTTGACAGTTGGTCGCGTTAATTTGACCGGACAGTGTATAAGCATTAAGACACGTGAATCAGATCTACGGACATCTAAATCTCAGTTAATGAAAATGTTGATGGAAACTGTGATAGACATTTGCAGTCGGTCTGCAGGGACATCCGGGTTGGTAATGGTCGGAAATGAAATCACCAGGAAAAAAAAATGGATGTCACAAGTTCGGTTACTGAATTTGTGAAAGAAAAATAATTCGTATGGTACATACATACGAAAAGGATGTCAGAGGAGAGATTGCCACAACAGATCATGAAATGGAAGCCACCAGGAAGGAAGAAAAGAGGGAGACCATAGGCGACATTAATACAAGGAATTCAGACATTAATCTGAATACTGTAGAAATTATGTCTACAGACAGGAAGAAATAGAGAATGCAAATTAAATTTGTGGTATAATGTTGGGATACTGGAAAATGTTAATACAGTGCAAAACAGGGAATAATAGAAATAATAATAATAATAACTCCGCCATAGCCGGTCCCGAGCCCTGTTGAGAAAGGAGGAGGGGGAGGAGCAACACTTCTGGCCCGGGTGATAGTACCTCGTGAGGGCCCCTCGCCAGGGATACGGTGAGGACCTCAACGGCAGCGAAGGCGGAGAAGATGGACTTCCGTACGGCGGAGCTGGCGGAAGAGGCAGCCTCTTGTCCAAGGCCAAAATGGACAGAGGGCACGACGGTTCCACATGTTAGTGGCGGCACCCCGACAGCGTCTGTTCCACATGTTAGTGGAGGCTGAATAAATAATATTCCAGGCTAACAACCTGGTCTTACTTTGGGAATTCAGGGATGACCTTGGATTCCCTACTCTTACAATTTACAGCTTGAAGTCACAATATGGGAAGTTCGCACAAAGGATACTCTACGCCAGGTGGTAACTCTGATGATGAATCCATCATTACATCATGTAATGCAATGGGACCTAGGATTCTGGGGAGTCCTGAAACGTCCCCTTCGAAAAATTTGTGAATTACTGTGCTGGTATATCCCTTACGTTATTTGATTTTCAAACAGCTGAGCAAAACTGAATTTCAGACATTTCGCTCTTTACCTGTTCTGATCAACACTAAACTGACACACAATATTTTTTAGCGCAACACAATCTGACTTTCAAAAATCCCTACAAAAGAATTGCCCTGACTAACATTAACCTATACCTTTCACAAATCACTTACCTCACAAAAATCTTCGTTACTCAAGCTACTGCAATACAGCGAGCGCCACTACTGCCAGCTAAATAAAGGATTCAAACCACTGAAGGCACTAACTACTGATAGGCATAGTTAGCAAATGAAAGATTTTGATAGAGAACGAACAATGTATTTACCTTAATAGTGTTCAAAAGTCATAATATATATAGCTCCGCCATTTCTCTCCTCACATCCACCACTGCTGGCGGCTCACCTCCAACTGTCCAACGCTACGCGCTGTTAACAGCCAACAGCCCAACACTACAATAGCGAATATTACAACAATGCCACCCAGTCACGGACTGCACACAGCACAGCCAGTGATTTTCATACAGAGCGCTACGTGGCGTTACCGATATAAAAACCTAAACACCATACTTAAATCAAAATATCCACGGGTATGTTGCCGGTCTATAGTGTCCAACGGGCACAATATTTCGGCGATCATACATGTCGCCATCATCAGGTCAACTGACGGACTGAGCTCCTGTGAACGTGCCGGCACGGAGATCCGTACGCTATGGCTGCTCAGAGGGAACTGGGTTCGGTCGTGGCGGCGGCCGATTTAAATACCCTCCGCCCGCGGCGCGCTCCCTCCGCCGTCGCGCGGTGGAACAGATCGCGACGGCGTCTGAGATGACGTCTGAGATGACGTCTGAGATGACGTCACAACTATACGTTTGCTCGATTTACTCTTGATTAACCCGATCGCTGGTTCCCAAGCCTTGCTAAGATTATAACCACAGTCACGGTTTATGAGGTCGTCATTGGCGCGAATTTCGATGGCCTCTCTAACAACGCTGTCCCAGTATCTCGACGTCTGTACCAGAATCCTAGTGCGGTCATACTCCATGGCGTGATTTTCCGACAAACAATGTTCAGCGACCGCCGAGTTGCTCGGATACATCAGTCGAGTGTGCCACTGGTGTTCACGGCATCGATCCTCGACGGTACGCATCGTCTGACCAATATACGACTTGCCACATTGACACGGAATCTGGTACACGCCGGCCTTCCTCAAACCGAGGTCATCTTTGGCGCTCCCCACCAATGCACGAGTTTTATTTGGAGGACAAAACACAGTTCCGACCCGGTGTTTCTTCAGAATGCGGGCGATTTTCCCCGAGAGTGCGCCTGTGTATGGAATAAATGCAGTGCCTACCTCCTCCCTCGTGACTTCATCCATCTCAACAGGTTGTGCTGCAGTGGTTGGGCAGAGAGCACGTTGAATCTGCCACTCTGAGTACCCATTTTTTCGAAATACAGCTCTCAGATGTTACAATTCCTGGGGTAGACTCTCTGCGTCAGAGATAGTCCGCGCCCTATGTACTAGAGTTTTAAGTACCCCATTCCTCTGTGAAGGGTGGTGGCAGCTGTCTGCGTGCAAATACAGATCAGTGTGCGTAGTCTTCCGATACACCCCATGACCTAGGGTGCCGTCAGCCCTTCTCTTGACCAAGACGTCAAGGAAAGGTAATTTACCCTCCGTTTCAGTCTCCATAGTGAATTTGACGTTGGGGTGTATGGAGTTTAGATGTGTAAGGAAGTCAAGGAGTTTATCCATACCATGTGGCCAGACGACGAACGTGTCGTCCACGTAACGGAAAAAGCAAGTAGGTTTCCATACGGATGACGACAGGGCTTCCTCCTCGAAGTTCTCCATGTACAAATTCGCTACCACCGGTGAGAGTGGGCTACCCATGGCGACTCCCTCCGTTTGTTCGTAATATTCTCCATTAAAAAGAAAATACGTGGAAGTCAAGACATTCCTAAAAAGTTCAGTGGTCTTCTCGTCAAACTTCTGACTAATCAATTCTAGTGACTCTCGCAGGGGTACCCTGCAAGTCGGCGGTCGCTGAACATTGTTTGTCGGAAAATCACGCCATGGAGTATGACCGCACGAGGATTCTGGTACAGACGTCGAGATACTGGGACAGCGTTGTTAGAGAGGCCATCGAAATTCGCACCAACGACGACCTCATAAACCGTGACTGTGGCTATAATCTTAGCAAGGCTTGGGAACCAGCGATTGGGTTAATCAAGAGTAAATCGAGCAAACGTATAGTTGTGACGACCACGGCGGACAGAGCCATCACACCGACGTCATCTCAGACGCCGTCGCAATCTGTTCCACCACGCGACCGTGGCGCGGGGCGCGGACGGCGGAGGGAGCGCGCCGCGGGTGGAGGGTATTTAAATCGGCCGCCGTCGCGACCGAACCCAGTTCCCTCTGAGCAGCCATAGCGTACGAATCTCCGTGCCGGCACGTTCACAGGAGCTCAGTCCGTCAGTTCACCTGATGATGGCGACATGTATGATCGCCGAAATATTGTGCCCGTTGGACGCTATAGACCGGCAGCATACCCGTGGATATTTTGATTATCAAATACGCCAGGAGAAACTCAAGAATCAGCATACTTAAAGTCCCAACATTTGCGGTGAAGAAAGCCTTCCAAGTTTCAGTTCAAGAAGAATGCAAATTCTCTTCTGAAAACTGGGAAACAAAAAGAATTAGAATTATTTCTGCAGAAGAACGATATACAGATTATAGCAGTTCAGGAAACATGATTCTTAGATGAGGATGTAGTTGATACACAACATTATAGAATTTATAAAGAGAAACCAGTAGTGAGAATAACGGAAAACATGCCGATGTTTGGAGCAGCATTTTATGTAAACAAAAAAATCGTAGATAGTGTAATAGAATTTAGATCCAATTCAGAAAGGATATCCATGTTAACAATGAAGTGCAAGAATAAAAGTTACACCCTCATAAACTGTCATGCACCTATAAATGCTGACAACAGATGAAATCTGGAGAAAGTAAATAAATTCTGGGAACTTCTAGAATCTGAAATTTCTATCATACCTAAAAAGAACGTTAAAATACTTCTTGGTGACTTCAATGCGCAAATTGCGAGGGAAAAGAAATTTAGTACTATTGTAGGTGAATATCCAGCACACTCACGAACAAACAGAACTGGTGAAACACTGATCAACGTGTGTAAAATGTTGCAGTTAAAATTCATGTCCACATATTTCCGTAAACTGCCAAGAAAAGCCAAAACCTGAAGACATCCAAATTCAAACCTAGGCGAATTTCAACTGGATGACGTAGCCATATCTAAAAGGTACATCACGGAAATTATGAATGTTAAAATAGTCAGAAATGGGGAATTCGATTCAGATCATTATCCCTCTAAGATTAAAATAAAATTTCTCCCGTCTAAACAAAAAAAGGCGACCAAGAAAGTGATCAGATACAACACCACTACAGCTAATATTACAAAAGAAAATATAGAAAAATTTAGAGAAGAAATTGAGGCAAGTAAAGAAGGTGATTGGCGTGAACTCCAGATGAAAATAACTCAAGCAGCGGAGAAAACTTTAGGATTAGCCAAGAATGAAGAGAAGACATGGTGGAATGAGGAGTGTGAAGAAGCACTAATACAAAGAGCTCAAAAATGGAGATGTTCGAAAAAAGTGGAAACCTTGAACAATTCAGACAAAAAAGAAAAGAAACATCAAAAATAATCCGGAAAATCAAAAGAATCTTTGAAAATTGTCAGCTTATTGAAATACAAGAAATTTTCACCAAAAAGAATTCTATAAATTTTTACCAAACCTTTAAACACGTACTTAAAGGATACCAGGCACCAAGTATTTGTTTCAAAGATGAAAATGGCAAAATATGATTAAATAATACAGAAAATTGTGAAATTTTAGCAAATTGTTTTGAAAAGTTGTTAAACTGTTCAGTTCCAACAAATAAATTAGAATTTCCAGTCACACCTCAAAATCTAGAGGAAGATTTCCCACCAACAGAGCTAGAAATTCATGAAGCCATCAAAACACTCAAAAACAATAAAGCAAGTGGTGAAGACTCCATTACAGCAGAGTTATTTAAGTGGTCAGAACCAAACATCATAAAGGTTCTACAGCTGCTTTTTGATAACATTTGGAAAACTGAAAAGATTCCAGTTGAATGGAAAACAGCATTAATCCACCCACTACATAAAAAGGGAAACAAACAAAATGTCAGCAATTACAGAGGAGTGTCACTTCTGCTAGTGTCATACAAAATATTATCAAAAATTCTCCTCAACAGAGTGGTAGATGCTTTAGACAAACAACTGGGAGAATATCGGGGTGGTTTTCGAAAGGGAAGATCTTGTGCAGAACAAATTATTAACTTAAAGTCAATAATTCGCCATAGAATGTTAACCAGCAAACCAACGCTAGTGTCATTTATAGATTTCAAGAAAGCATTTGATTGTATAGACTGAGAAACGATAGATAAGGTCATTAGAGAATTTGGTGTTAAATCAAAACTAGCAAACGTAAGTCGTGAAACACTAACAGGTACAGTATCTAAAGTCTAATTTATGGGAGATGTATCTCAGCCTTTTGAAATAAAAACTGGTGTTAGACAAGGTGATGGTTTATCACCTTTACTGTTTTACTGTGTTCTAGAAAAAATTGTAAGGATCTGGAATTCGGAGCTAAGAAATCACAAAATTGAACCAATAACTCTGGGAAGGAAAACAAATGGAATTAAGGTAAACTGCTTGGCTTTTGCGTATGATTTCGCAATACTTTCAGAAAACCTGACAGAAGCAGTTACTCAAATAAACATTCTGGAAAAATTAGCAAACAGAACTGGTCTCAAAATTTCAGCTGAAAAAACAAAATTCATGACAAATATAAAAAATGCACCAAAATACATAGAAGCACAAATAGGTAAAATAGAGTGAGTAAATAGATTTAAATATCTTGGAGAAACTATACACCAGAATGAACTACAAAAATCTGCGATAGATGTAAGAATTAACAAAATGGAAAGAGCATATGGTCTGACCAAAAATATTTACAACAGGAAATGTATATCTAGAAAAACAAAACTAAAACACTACTCCACAGTGGTACGACCAGAATGTGTATATGGATCTGAATGCCTAACGATGAACTATAAGATGGACAAACTAGAGGTACTGGAAAGAAGGATTATTAGAAAAATAATGGGTGCAATGAAAACTGCAGATGATTGGAAAATAAGAAGTAATGGGGAGATATACAAAAATGTAGAGAAAATATCTGAAGTAATGGCCAAACGAAGATTAACCTTTTTTGGACATCTCTACCGAACGGATGGAAATAGACTAACAAAACAAATACTCCTATATTTCTGGAAGAAGAAATCGACAGTAGCATAGATTACAGAAGTAAGAAAAGATCTTGAAAGACACAACATCAAAGAATCATAAATAGCAAAAAGAAACCGTTTCAAAAACAAAATACTAAATTTCGAAGGCTTTCAAAGCAGAAGAAATAAAAAATCGGTAACGACATGGACAGAAGAAAGGAGGAGACTTCATGGGGAGAAAATGAGGGAATACTGGAAAATTAGGAAACAACAACAAAGGAAGAAGAGGAACTGAAGTTGTTAACGTGATCCTAGCTGGTCAATACGATTGTAAAAATATAACTTATAATAATAATAAATAAATAGATACGAATTTTTTTTTCGAACAAAGGCGATGTGAGTTCTTCTGATCAATACAGTTGACAGTCAAGAACGTAGTTAAAAGAACCTGTATGATGATTTTCTTTTATAAGAGATTACTCGCATGAAATAAATGACCGATTACAGACAAGAACAGCTTCTGCAGTACTTCCCTGTCTTTGTACCGTCCTCTTTGGCTAATTTTAAGTATTGGCAGACGAGACTTCGATTACCGTCTTCTACCGGTGGCTGCTAAACAAGGAACTGTAAGCTGAGAGTGGCGTTGGCTTGAAGTTCATCTTTTTCGTGAAGCAGCGTAAGTACCTTTCAGATACCTGAAACTTACTAGAGGTCAGTAAGTGTGCGAGTACGCCCTACTCTTAAGAATCTCTCTTTATTCGCCAAAAATAATGCGAAATTCATGTTTATCCAACACGTCATCGCGATAAATTTCAGATTCCTGTCGGCTCAGATCTGTGAGACACTCAAGCTCTCAGTGACATACTCTGCCGTCATCGTCAGGAGGTATCTCGTAGGACGTTAGGCACTTGGCCGAATTATGCCATGGAGACGTGACGACCACGGAACTCTTTTATGCTACCAGAGATTATATCGATGTCTGTGACGGAGGGCCATTAGTAGCAATGCTGATTCCGTTAGATGGTGGGTACTCAATTTATTTTTCTTAAGTTCTTTAGAGTCGAATATTTGAAGTTTGAATTTGCCAACAAATCTGACGCAGCAAGAAACTGGGGAAGCATTTCTCCAAAAATGCTGGGGCGAAAAATTACATTTTCACGAAATATACGCACTCATCGGCTATGAGATTACGAGGCACCTACCGTATGTCTGTTCTTCAGACAGACACAGACAATCTGCATTAGTTAGTAGTATTTTCTTTATTGGCTCCCAGGTGTTTGAGCTGAAACTCTACTTAAGGAGGGTAGGACGTCAAACGGGCCGACTTGGAGCAGGAGAGGCACCACAGGACATTTTAATTTCCACTGCCTATACTTTTACAAGTAAATTCATAAAACTTTGTCAGCATGACCAGGAAGGATTCAGGATTCACACTCGTAGCAGCGGAAGTTCAAAAACATAACAAAATAATTTTTTTTACATGTGAAATTTCATCATTTTTTTCACTTACTATTGGCTGCGTTTGTTGCTATAGGTACACTTTTCTTAATAAGTAAGAGAGACTGTTCGATGAATTTTGCACAGCATACAAACCATATTTACAGGTGTCTGAAACTCTAGAATTTATTTAATTTATGAAAAAATGGATGAGCTGTTACGTTTTAAACTTTATGTTTAGAAGAAAATCAATTTTTGTAGTTAATTATCTCAAATTTTACCACAGTTTTTTATAATTTTGGAAAATTCTAGAGTTTCATACACCTGTAAGTATGGTTTGTATGCTGTTTAAAATTCATCGAAGAATCTCTCTTACTTGTGAAGAAAAATGTACCTATAGCAACAAATGCAGCCAACAGTAAGTGCAAAAATGATGAAATTTCACATGTAAAAAAAATTATTTTGGTATGTGTTTGCACTTCCACTGCTACGAGTGTGAATCCTGAATCTTTCCTGGTCATGCTGCCAAAGTTTTATGAATTTATTTGTAAAAGTATAGACAGTAGAAAATAAAATGTCCTGTGGTGCCTCTCCTGCTCCAAGACGGCCCGTTTGACGTCCTACCCCCGTTAATGAATCAATGTTATCCCTTTACTGATAATCGTTTTACAGGTATTACCCAGTAGCTGATCTCTGTCAGGCTCAAGAAAGAGAATGGAAGGCCTCGCTGAGTGCCTGGAGAGACATTCTGAGACTCCTTGCCGCCACCTGTGATGTTGCGCCTGCTTAGATGCGAGGCATGGATTGTGTACGGGCGTCTGTGCTGGTGCGCTCACGGGAATGTTAAGCAGACCGCCCCGGGCTTACAGGGGACCGCCTCGGTTTCCTTTCTTCTCTTCCCCACCTCACACGGCGCAAAGCGTGTGAAAGTGCACCTTCCAGGTGGTGTGCGACTAACTCAGGCGTTTCGCAGACCGAGCACGTCAGCTGGGTACCACCTTGGGCGCTGAGGGTTGTCGCGCCGGCATCTTGTGCAATGTTGCTGAACTCCAGCACAAGGATGAGTTGTGGGTGGCGATGGGGGTAACAGACGATAATGTACATACCGCGGCGCGTGGATTTCATTGTGTATTGCAGCTGCAGGCAAATCAAACAAGAAATAAATTACACAACTTCATACTTTCAAGGCGATAACTATACCTTTACGACCACCCGTCGCACATTTCACTCATGTTCCCTCGCAAAACACTTCTCCAATAAACCAAAGTGTTCCATTCCGCTGCAAAAATAGATTCCTCAGGCTACAACCTGTGGTATAACGTGCTCCAACACAGTGTGAAGAAAAAATGCCGCACTTGGAGGTCTGATGCAAGACCCCAACTAGATTGAAGACTAAAGTTTACTAGCAAAATCAGATCAAGTGCATTTTGAAAACCCATGTATGAAAACCAGAAGGTGGCATGCGGTCACATCATGCATCGCATAGGAAGTACAAATGAACGTGTATCACCCCCACACCACTGTACCAGGCGTCTTAGCTCTCTGAGCAGACTAATGGGGCATCAAACGTATATCGACATTGGAGCTATGGCTCGAATCCTCGTCAGTTTTTGTTTATTTTTGAGACGTCCGTTCCCTAGTTCTCGTCGTTTTTAACCAGGACTTCGTTTCATCACATGACAATAGTCTGTCACATGACAGTGGGATCTATTAAACTCCATGCATATGCTTGCTAGCCGGACAGTGCACAACCATAGCTGGTCCTGTCAGGTTCATGTACCGCGGGTTCCCGATGGAGTACGCAAACAATGAACATGAAAATGTGCTCATGGTAATGGGAACATCCGATAACCAAGCTGTTGCTGCTGCTTATGCTTATTCTGCACGGTACCCTCAAAGGCGCCATCGGATAAGAATGTTTTTCGTCGCCTGGAGCAACGCTTTCGGGAAACTGGTAATTTTCGTCCACAGGTAATGGACAGAGCTCGTCCAAGTACTGGGCATACTCCACAACAGATGACACGGTTCTTGAAACTGTTCATCAGTCACCTCAGCAGGAAAGTACCCGTGACACGGCAAGGCGGTATCAGATACCTTGGTGTCTTGTTGTTGAAGTGTCGCACAATGAAGAACGGCATCCATGTCATCACGCGTTGTGGAACTTTATTGTAGACGACCATCAGCTGTTTATTTTTGTACTCAGTGCTACCGGTTTCGATCAGTAGACCATTATCAAGTCGACGAAAAGCGTAGGCAGCTTTGGATCGGCTTGATAATGGTCTACTAATCAAAACCAATGGCATTGAGCGTAACAATAAGCAGCTGATGGTCATCTACAATCAATTTGCGCAATTATTTGACTGTTGTAAAGCACCACCTCATCATAAATATCATTAAACGTTAACTCAGAACCAGCGGCCAAAAGACTGCATTCGACGAGTTGACTTTTGTGAATGTCTTTTCCACCAAGTCGAAGATAATGGACATTTAATAAATAACGTGGTATGGACTGACGAACCTAGTTTCACTCGTGAAGGTATCTTCAACCTCCACAACAGTCATCATTGGTCAGAATGCAGCCCACATGTCACCCCTCAATGTGGATTTCAGGCACGCTTTGACATAAACCTGTGAGCTGGAATCGTGGGAGGAGTGTTTTCGGGCCCTTACCTATTGCCGGAAAAGTTGAACGTGCCCCAATATCCAAATTGTTTTGCAATACTTTGCCTGACGCATCAGGAAGCATTGCACTTGGCCATAGCTGTGGTTTCAGTGTGATGGTACATCGCCACACTTTGGCATGAACGTGCGTCACTATTTAAAATGAAGCTTTTCCAGGGAACTGTATTGGTCGTGGAGGTCCAATGTTGTGGCCCCCACGTTCCCCGGACGTCAATCCACTAGATTTTTATTTGTGAGGACACTCAAGGAACAAGTTTATAGTACTCCACTCAACTTTGTACACGACCTAATAGCTATCGCGCATCCCGCTTCGCCAATGATGAAAGCTGGTGTGTTGCGTAGGGTCTAGCAAAGAATGATCCAGCGAATAGTGAAGTGCTTGCGAATGCAAGAAGGTCGCTTTGAGCATCTTCTCCAAAGCGAGCATTGCCCTTACATGTATGTACTGCCTCTGTGAAGATAAGCGTGGACGTCAAACGCACAGAATGGAATTATTGTGCGTAGCGTAATGTGCAATCTAGTGTAGCCTACCTAGTGTATTTTTACCTCAGTTGATACATACGATGATACTGTATCCACTATTATTTTCTGTGTGCTTTATTTATCTCATTGCGAAACAAAGTCTTCACTCACGTCTTTAGGAAGTTCGTGTTACTTTAATTTTTAAACAAAGGTAACGGTAACAGAAAGAAATACCCAAGATATCGGATTGAGGAGGTGTTAACTGGATACGATTTGATAGTGTAACCGAAAAACAAAAAAATATCTGGTGCGAATGCCACTCGCTCATCGGTTAATTTTTATATTCGTTCCCCACAGCACTGGCTCATCCCGTTAACATTTAAGGAAAGAAGCGTATAAGCTTGCATACTTTAACAAGAAACGAAATTCGAGCAGATGACTAACTTAATTACGTAATCAGTGTGTATTAAGACCCATTGCTGAGTTCAGTGACGAGTCAAAGGGTGGAGGGCTCCCACCGCTGCCTGTGGAATCTTTAAGTTTCTTCTTTTTACGAGCCACCGCCCGCTCAGTTTGAACGCGTTATTTACACCGACTACGAGGCAATACATCATCGGCAGTCGGGGATGTAGGCAGTTCTTGGACGTTAACCAAAATAGATGGCAAACGAGGAGGCGCAGTGGCCCACTACGTAGGATGGGAGCCTTGCAGTTCAAATCGACACATAAGTGAGGGGTCAGGCATCACAAAATGTGATTTCACGGCCGCCAATCGTCTTCACTGGAGTAACAATAGTTAGTCGTCCTGACGACGCCTGAATGTGTGACACCAAGAGAATACGTAATTTTAGGGGTATCTCAGTTTGCTGCCGTTAAATCATTGGAATATCAGAAGGCTCAACGACTTCCCTACTCTTAGGTGGTCCCGGAGGAGTTACGTCAACCGCGACAAGAATGCTAGGAGAAACACCAGAGACCTCAGCAGCCAGTTTCACACTATCGATTCCATCAGGAATGCAGAACTCAGCGCTGCAAGACACATCAACCGATAAGACACTTTAGAGAGGGGTGGACGAGGAGTAGATACATCCGACTCCTCATCATCCTGCATGCAACGTCTGCGAGGATAAAGACGAAAAGTCTGGAACAGCAAATTGCGCATCCCTCTGTTGCTCCATTGCACCCGAGGAAGACGTGGCACCAGTCTCGTAAGTAGGAGAAACGAGATCAGTTAGCGTCAGTTTTCAACGCCGTTCAAATGAGGATTTCAATACAATTAGATCTAAGTTGGCAACTTTCATTGCAGGAAAAGCATGTCCCCACTTGTTCACTATACATTATATGAATGCGATTACCACAGACCAGTATGGGAAGGAATGTAATGAGTGACTTCCATCTCTAGTGAACTCATTCCGCTAAAATATTTCAACCGGTGTTGAGTGGACCAGTGTTCGCGTTGTACATCCCTCACGTCAGCATAAGAGAGCAACAGCTCCTGAAGTAAACTGTCGTAACCTTCCGGCGGGAGACTGAACACTCGGCCATTGATATAATCCAGTTCCGCGTCACGAAGAAGCACTATACTAATGGAACCATCACGATGCTTAAAGGAAACTTGAGAACCATGACGCAAAATCAACCTGTATAGAACCTGATCAGATGTTATATCTACATCTACATCTACATTTATACTCCGCAAGCCACCCAACGATGTGTGGCGGAGGGCACTTTACGTGCCACTGTCATTACTTCCCTTTCCTGTTCCAGTCGCGTACGGTTCGTGGGAAGAACGACTGCCGGAAAGCCTCCGTGCGCGCTAGAATCTCTCTGATTTTACATTCGTGATCTCTTCGGGAGGTATAAGTAGGGGAAAGCAATATATTCGATACCTCATCCAGAAACGCACCCTCTCAAAACCTGGACAGCAAGCTACACCGCGATACAGAGCGCCTCTCTTGCACAGTCCGCCACTTGAGTTTGCTAAACATCTCCGTAACGGTATCACGCTTACCAAATAATCCTGTGACGAAACGCGCCGCTCTTCTTTGGATCTTCTCTATCTCCCCTGTCAACCCGACCTGGTACGGATCCCACACTGATGAGCAATACTCAAGTATAGGTCGAACGAGTGTTTTGTAAGCCACCTCCTTTGTTGATGGACTACATTTTCTGAGGACTCTCCTAATGAATCTCAACCTGGCACCCGCCTTACCAACAATTAATTTTATATGATCATTCTACTTCAGATCGTTCCGTACGCATACTCCCAGATATTTTACAGAAGTAACTGCTACCAGTGTTTGTTCCGCTATCATATAATCATACAATAAAGGATCCTTCTTTCTATGTATTCGCAACAGTCTTCTCTGTTGGGTATGAAGCAATACAAAATTTAAGCTTGACATGAGCAATTACGCTTTACAGAAAGTAATAAAAATATAAAATATATATTCTTTGTACTCGAAATCTGGTGTTGCTGAAGCGAGAACAATGTCTTGTGACACCACAAACCTCATGTCTTGAAACATAGAACGGTTAATGAAAGTAAATAATTCGCAATTCTTAATCATAAATATAATCAGTGGCTAACACTTGGATTAAGAATCATGAAAGTAGGTTGTATACGTGGAAGAGATCTGAAGACATTCACGGCAAGGTTATGATAGATCATAGAATGGGAAGACAGTGGTATCGCATCCAGCTTTTAAACTGTAAAACATTTCCAGAAGCTCATGTGGACTCTGATCATAATCTGTTTGTCACGAACAACGGATTTAAATTACAAAAAGGAAATGGCTCTGCGCTCTATGGGACTTAACATCTGAGCTTATCAGTCCCCCAGCACTTGTAACTACTTAAACCTAACTAACCTAAGGAAATCACACACATCCATGCCCGAGGCAGGATTCGAATCTGCGACCGTAGCGGTCGCGCGGTTCCAGATAGAAGCGCCTAGAACAGCTCGGCCACACCGGCCGGCATTAAATTAAAGAAATTACGGCAAGTTAGAGTGTCAAGCAGATGAGACCTAATCTATAAAATTTCGGGCGTGCAGCCGCATAAATTTGTCTTCTTCTTCTAAAATTTCGGCTGAATACCTTCTAGCCATCTTCAGAGTGAGCCGAGGTGACTGACGCTCCAGCACTTGCTCCGTCCTTTTAAAGCCGTGGACCACACCACTGCGCATGCGGACACAGATACACAAGGCATCAGAGACGTTAATCGGCGGCAAAGACGTATGCCATATGCATGGAAATAGATCTATGGCTGCGCAGTCGATCCACACGGCGATATCGATGTATCACTGCGAGCTGCACCGTCGCAACGTCTTTGTGATTTTATTCCAGAAATTGCTGGACTCCTAGATTTATCCAAGCTGAAGCCGCTATCTCTATTAATTAAATTCGTCGCCAGGCGAATTTCAGTTGCTTCCTTCACTACTGAGTCCCAGAAGGATGAAGTCGAGGCTAAAATTTCGACGTTGTAGTACATCATAGAGTGCCCAGTGTCAATACAGTGCTCGGCCACCGCAGATACCTTGGAGGTATGTTGACGACACGTTTGTAGTGTGGCCCCGTGGTGAAGACAAGGATTTTTAGATCATCTGAACTCCATCCACGGACAAATTCAGTTCACGATGGAAATCGAAAAAGATGGATGCTTTCCATTTTTGGATGTGCTGGTACGGCGTAAAGATGATGGCACCTTGGGACACGCTGTTTATCGAAAACCGAGCCATACGGATTTATATTTGCACGCAAATAGTTGCCATCATCCTTCACAGACGGTGAGTGTACTCAGAACTCTAGTACACAGAGCACATGTCATTGCTGACGAGAGCAGTCTTAAGGACGAGCTTTTACATCTGAGAAGAATTTTTGAAGCCAACGGTTACTCACAACAGCAGATACGTAAGGCGCTACAAATAAAACCAACTGTAGGTATAAGAAAGTCAGAAGAAGACAAGAAAATTTCTAAATCGATGGCTTTTCTGCCATACATGGGAACCCTATCGTCAAAAATAGGACGGATCCTCTGTAACCGTGAAGTTAAAATGATTTTTCGCCCTCCACCAAAGACAGCAGCACTCCTGGGTTCCGTTAAAGATGATTTGGTGCTTCGGAAGCCTGGGGTTTACAAGATCCCCTGTGAGTACGGCCGTTCATGCATCGGACAGACGACACGTACTATCCAGGAGAGATGCACAGAGCACCGCAGGTACACCCGGCTCTTACAACCTAATAAATCTGCGGTGGCCGAGCACTGCATTGACACTGGGCTCTCTATGGTGTACGATAACGTCGAAATTTTATCGTCGACTTCATCCTTCTGGGACTCAGTAATGAAGGAAGCAATTGAAATTCGCTTGGCGACGAATTTAATTAATAGAGATAGCGGCTTCAGCTTGGATAAATCTAGGAGTCCAGCAATTTCTGGAATAAAATCACAAAGACGTTGCGACGGTGCAGCTCGCAGTGATACATCGATATCGCCGTGTGGATCGACTGCGCAGCCATAGATCTATTTCCATGCATATGGCATACGTCTTTGCCGCCGATTAACGTCTCTGATGCCTTGTGTATCTGTGTCCGCATGCGCAGTGGTGTGGTCCACGGCTTTAAAAGGACGGAGCAAGTGCTGGAGCGTCAGTCACCTCGGCTCACTCTGAAGATGGCTAGAAGGTATTCAGCCGAAATTTTAGAAGAAGAAGACAAATTTATGTTTATGCTGCTGCACGCTCGAAATTTTATAAATTAGGTCTCATCTGCTTGACACTCTAACTTGCCGTAATTTCTTTAATTTAATGCCGGCCGGTGTGGCCGAGCTGTTCTAGGATATTGCCAGTATTTGTGCCGGGCAAATATGAAGATGCACAGATGAGACCGAGATAATCTAAAAGAACCACACGTTGTTGAGGATTTCAGTGGGACTATTAGTCGATAATTTCCTGAAACGGCTGAAAGGAATGTAACAGAAAACAAATTTATGTCTTTTGAATATGAAGTAGGGAAGGCATCAAGGGATCAAATAGGCAAAAAGACAAGGCCCAGTCGAAATCCTTTAAGTAACACATGAAATTATAAATGTAACTGGTGAGAGAAGAAAGTACAAGAAAAGCAACAAATGAAACAGTCTAAAGGGAATACAGACGCCTACAACGAGACTGATAAGAAATGCAATACTGCAGAAGCTTGCATCACTATGGGAAAGATAGGTGCAACGTATACTAACATTAAAGATGCTTTTGGAGAAATGAGACAAGCAGCTATTTGAATATTGAGAGCTTAGATGGCAAGCCATTACTAATCAAAGAAGGGAAACCTGAAAGTTGGAAGGAATATACAGAACTGCTATATAAATAAAATGAAGTTAAAGACAGTATTATATAGATAGAAAAGGAAGTAAATGAAGGTGAGGTGCGAAACTGCGAGAATAATGTAATAGAGCGATGAAAGAACTAACTAGTATCAAAATTCCTGGAGCAGAAGACTTTCCCCTAGAATTACTAATATCTTTGGCAGAGTCAGTTATGACAAAAGTATTCCAGGTGGTGTGCAAGTTACAGGAAAGAGCCGAAATAACGTCAGACTTCAAGAAGAGTGAAATAATTAAAGTTTCAAAAAAGGCGGGTGCTGACAGGTATGAATATTAGCGAACTGTCTGTTCAGTAAGTCGCAGTTGCAAAATACTGAACGAAATATTTGCAGACGAATAGAGACGATGGTAGATGCCGACCTCATGGAAAATCAGTTTGGATTCGCGCGAATTGTAGGAATACGCGAGGCCATACATTTATAGCATCTGCAAATTTTAGAGAAATGTTTCACAGTGATTACTGGACTACACTCTCTGAAATTTTGAAGATAGCAAAGATAAAATACAGGGAGCGGAAGTTATACGCAGTTTGTACAGAAAGAAGACTGCAGTTATGAATCAGAAGATATGAAAGAGAAGCAGCAGCTGGGAAGGGAATGACACTGTTGTAGTTTATCCTCGATATTATTCTATCTATACACTTGTAACACGCCTGGGAGTACAATGGGGTGGGTGATCCTTAAAATGGTCGTCTCTTCTGCTTTTCTAGACCGTGCGCCCTGTCCACACCACGTACCTGATAATCTCGCGGCGGTCGTACTGTTCTGTTCCACACTGCTGCTGGCTTGTCTGAAATTATCTATCGAAGTATGCAAGCGAGTTCGGGGAGCCACTCATCGTCAAAACACAACACTGTCGTATGTCTGGTATGAACAGCTATATTCCGAGACGATATGGAAACCACAGGTTGCACTGTTTACACTCTAAATCGTAAATGTTTATCCCAATTAACAATCTTGATGATTAACTGTGGTGTCACCGCCAGACACCACACTTGCTAGGTGGTAGTTTTAAATCGGCCGCGGTCCATTAGTACATGTCGGACCCGCGTGTCGCCACTGTCAGTGATCGCAGACCGAGCACCACCACAAGGCAGGTCTCGAGATACGGACTAGCACTCGCCCCAGTTGTACGGACGACTTTGCTACCGACTACACGGACGAAGTATCGCTCATTAGCCGAGCAGCTAGTTAGCATAGCCTTCAGCTAAGTCAATGGCTACGACCTAGCAAGGCGCCATTAGCATTACATTGCATGAATCTTCAGAGTCTCACTTGTATCATCAAGAAAGCTGTATACAAATGATGGATTAAAGTTAAGTATTCCAGCAGGTACGTATTTTTCGTTATAGCATTCATTACGTATCCTGTTTCAGACTTCACGCAACCCTGCGTGAGTTAACGCGTGCATCTTGGCCGCCTCTTTCTATTAGTGTACGTAGTGTTGGCAAGTCTGCCGACACTACATTAACAGTCCAAAATATCATTCAGACGAGCGTACGCGTAACCGACACGACACGGGTGACTGTTGATGATGCGGAAGCCGAATGATCGAACGAAAGTTCTTACGCTCGTCACACATACCGATGTCTGGTAATAGTCCTCCTTGCACTAGTAATAGTCCTCCTTGCACTAGCAATGATATAACACTGTTCGTAAAGTTAAGTCTTCAGTTCTCAGTTCTCACTTGTACGAGCGTGCGCATAAGCGTCGCGGCGTGGCTGATTGTTGATAATGCGGAAACGCGATGACCGAACGCACGTTCTCACGCTCGCTACAAATCACTGGCACTTAATTGTACTCTTTTATGGTAACTAATTTCTACTGATTCACATCAGTTCATTCTGGGAGACCGAGCACGGCGCGGATGACTGATACTGTACGGAACGAGACGCAACGTGAGGATACACATACACCTTATCAGCAGCACTGCACATTTTTAAATTACTTCTTGATGCACTTTCCTCTCAACCATTTGCATACTTTATCACTTTACTGTAATAGCACTTGTAGCAACACTTCAACTTCCATAATAACATTGCCTCTCACATGCAGAGCTACACAGTACACAACATAACAATTCCGTGTCCTGCGCTCGACTTCACAAACGCGACTGCCCGCAAAGATACTCCATAACTAAGCCAGCGATATGACAATACGCTTAAACACTGAGCAAAATGTGCAAGAAACAAAGGAAAATGTTCGAAAGAAATCAAAGTTCCGCGAGAAAAAATAAGAACTTTTAAATTCGCTGATGGGCTTGGAAGAGCAGTAGAACGTTTTTATTCCTCTCTTGTACCAACCTCTTCATTTCAAATTAGCGCCTGCACCCTAAATTATCGATTATTTGGGGGGGGGGGGGGAGGCTGTTCCAGTGTCTGTCTTCCCCTACTGTTTTTACCCTCTACAACCTCTCTAGTGCCTTGTAAGTTATTCCCTGTTTTCCTAACACACAAGCTAAATCCTGTCTCTTCTTCTTTTAAGTGTTTTCCATATGTTTCTTTATTCACCAGTTTTACAGAGTACCTGCTCGCTCAGTCTTTATTTTAGCAGTGTACCTAATTTTAAACATACTTCTATAGCACCACATCGAATATGATTTGAATTTCTTCTTTTCCCGTTTTCCCACCGTCTATGCTTCACTACCTCTGACACAGAATGACTGTCGACACAAATCGCACTTTGCTTTATTTCTTGGTTCATCATTGAACCCCCCCCCCCCCCCCCCACACACACACAGACAAACACACACAATACCTTTTCTAATGCATGATTATTTCGCTACATAATGTGGAAATGTATTACTGTATTGTTCTGTGAACTCATACTTCCACCTCAGATCACAATTTTAATTTAATAATTTATTGGAACACTTTTTATAAAACATAGGTATGTCCAGCCAACCAACCTGGTAGTGTGCGTATCAAACCACCTCTTCTAGGATGGAGATGTGCACTGGTCCCGGATCGAATCTGATCACCGGATGAGCATGTGTCGGTGTACAGGCCAGCCTGAGTTTGGGTTTTAGACGATTTCCCACACCTCACTAGATGAATACCACCCTGGTATCCAAGTTCGGCGTCAGTTTCACGATTCGCAAGCATTTAGAAAACTTTCGCTCACTTTCACTCGAATAAAACTACAAATGCTTCAAATGGCTCTGAGCATTATGGGACTTAACATCTGAGGTCATCAGTCCCCTAGACTTAGAACTACTTAAACCTAAGTAACCTAAGGACATCACACACATCCATGCCCGAGGCAGGATTCGAACCTGCGACCGTAGCGGTCGCGCGGTTCCAGACTGAAGTGGCCACACCGGCTGGCCCATAAAACGACACGCAGGCATTTAAGGTACAAATATTTCGCCTAGTGGGAGGCCGTGGGAGAGGGGGTAGCGTGGTGGCCACAGGAAAGGCATCTGGCGACCCCTTAAATCAACTATGCCAAATGCGTTAATAGCCATGCCAACCCTGCGCCGATGTGAGACAAAGACGCAAGAAACAGAAGAAGAAGGTAGGTCCAACTAATGTTAAAAAATCATACAGATCCCGCAGAAGTCACTGACGCCATCTATTGCTCGTGCACTCACAGGACCTGAAGAATTACATGAATTATCTGCGTGGTGTCTGTTCTTTCGGACATGTCCGAGAAAACAGACACAATGCGTTCGCACAACTGATACACCTAGATGGGCTGTGAATCCACATCCACCAATGCAGAGACACATTTACGTTCGACCTCCAGCGGGATTCTAAAATTTTGCGAGCACGGAGGACATGCACGGACACTGCGCATGAGCGGTGGCGCCAGCTGGGAATGTAGGGCGACCGAATAGCGTGCCGAGGTAGTCCGCGCATTTGCGATTAGCACTCTGTTCGGGTGGCGCTGTAGTGAACGAAACTTTTCCCGGTAAGCAGAAGAACTTTGGTTAGAGTCCTGGTCCGGCTCGCATTTTCAATCGTCGCCGCTGACACTGCGCATAAAGTTCCGATGCGTCTGAGGCCCTCATTTCCTTCTCTGACTTCTCCCTCCACCTTCAGCTAATACAATTGGAGGATCACGAATACTGCCAGTGAGACCCGATTGGACACGAGTAGGATGCCGAAAAAAAATTGCAGCGAATGACAAAGTTTATTCGATGCTCCACGTCAGTACTGAGTTGGTCCGCTTTGAATAAGAAACTGGAAGATTTCAAAAACTACCGATTCGACACGAACGAGAGGGAGAGAAGACGAGCGAGTAACGAAACTTTTCCATAACACCGTAACGAATAAAAGGAGTATGAAAACTACCGTCCGTATCTCAGTCGATCACGAACTGCGTCCGGATATTAGAAAATGCGAGTAACGGAACGTTTTAGGTAGTAATGAAATTGTGCTTCGAGTCCCGAGGCGTCTTCGTTACTCACAAGGAAACTTCCCATCGCAACTCTCTCAGATTAAGTGGCAAGTGGGCCCAGCTCACAGCCCGTCAAAATTGGACACAGGTCAAGCGTGAAAACAGGTAGAAGGTGTACTTAACTGTGAGAATAAAAGCAAAATAGAAAGAGTGAACTGTCCAATCACAAGAAGTGAAACATAGAGAAGACTGCCTGAGCCGTTGCGTCGTGGATAGGTGGTCAAGGTATTGGTCTGCATAGCGGGCGAACAGTGTTCGAAGCCCTCGTCACAACTTATTTTTGGCTGTTCGCTCTATTCAAATTTTTGTCTGTGTCGTGGTGTAACGTCCGCTTGCAACAGCGATGTGTAAGGAATATATCTATAATGAAAGTTTATTCTCCACAACTGCTCTCTTAGTAGGTGATAGGAAGTGGCTTTCGAAAGGGCACCGCAAACCTTTGATGACAAGGCAACAAGTCAAGAGAATCCTCCACCAGAAAACACGTCTGGTGCGTCATACGCTGCTTTAGTGTCAGTACGTGTGTCATATGACAGGAATCTCTTATCGACGCACCTAACTTGTGCTCCTGGTGAGTGAGTGAGATATGTCTCCTTGCCCCATTTACGTGTTCCTATGAACGTGATCACTCCCAAGAAAATGACGAAAACATAATAGTTTGCACGTAAACGGAAACAAATGAACGTAACAGTTCCACAATCACACAGTTTTTTCCTGTGCTCTGTCGAAAATATGTTTTTATTGTTTTTGAAGTTACGTTCCGTTTTGGACGTTTTGACTCTTGAATTCCTTTGTTGTAACATAGTTCACACACGTTCATTTGCTATTTTCATTTCTGTGAGACGTCTATGTGGTATCTCGCCTGCTCCAACTACTGATAGCATTTACTTGCGACGGTAATGTATTTTTACCACGTGATCCTTATTCTATAACCAGTGTATAGTGTGACAGCTGCCAAATGAGAGAATGAACGTTTCAGTGGCCAGACGGAGAGTTCAAAATTTTGTGAATAAATACATAAATGACAAGAGTGAGTTTCGAACCCAGGTCAGCTCCTTAACAGTAAAAATGGGGCCCCTCCACGCCGACATCAACGTGGTGAGCAAAACAAAAGTTCTTCTGTCACTTCCATATGACATGTTAGTCTTTGAATTGGGAGTCACAGGATGCGGGCTATGATGTTATCCATGCGTCTGGGTAAGTGTGGTGTGCGTACTGTAAGACCTTCGATCCACTCACACTATCAGATTATTTGACTTGTCGCTCTAACGAAATAGGCGAGTATCAGCAATATGTCTCGTGGTCTTATCGTGGCGTGTTTATCTTCTGCCATTAGGTCAGACGATAGAAATGCCACTCACTTGCGCATTTAGAGTAGCATATTGACGGTGACCAACTTTAAACAGAACTTGATTAATTTTCACACACATTTATTAAAATAATAAAAAGCATAGACATTACATAACTTGATTCTGGATGCTGTTTACAACTGACAATCTGAAGTTCCTTTGGTCCTGGTATGTTAATCTTATTCTCAGATATCTCTGATACTTGTCAAAGTGTCTATACATTTATCTTCATAGCTGTGTACAGGAATATGGTAATCTTGTTAGGCGCAGACTAATGCAGACTGGTACAGACAGGTGCAGACTAGTGCAGACAAATGCAGACTGACTAATCGGAGGTCTGTACACTCGTTATAATACCTCGCGCGTTCAGGCATCACTGCGCGAGTGTGATCCACGAGGAGAAAAGGTTCTACGTTAGCAGCAATCTCATTGGCTGCGTTACATATTAATACGCGGATCGGCGGAAGCAGAATTTGGTCCGTCTCTAAGGCAGCGCCATCTCGTAGTGCAGAGACGGACGAGCGCTGCGCCTGCGCTATTGTGCTTAGCGGGGCGCGCTCTAGTGGGAAAGTTGTGTACGCGCTGACTACGCGGAACTATGTAGACAACAGTAAGATTACTCTTTTACATGGTCGATCAGGAGACAGAAGTGGACGAAAGAGATCGAAGGGCAGCGGTTGTAAGGGCAAGGGAAGAAAAGTGCCAAGGCAAGCTCCAAGGGGAAAAAAAAGCTCTGTGACCGTAGGACGGCTAGTAAGGGCAGTAACGGCTTGCTGTCTGCGACAGTGCATACAAGGTCAGGTAATGTTAGTGTGAGGTATCGTGCATCGTTACCTATGTCGCTGCGTGCTCGTTATAGCCGGCTCAGTCCGGGTGCTGCAGCTGGGCTCGTGTGGATTCTCCTGGGGCTGCTTCAGTGACTTCGTCCCTGTAACAAAGGAATTCGGTGCGGCAACGCATGCGTTGCCATTACGCCCTGTGCTGTATCGTCAGTGACTTGGTACAGCTTCATCACGCTGGCTGCTGAACAGCGGCAGCCCCCCACCGTTCGGCGTCCTCCGCTACTACATGGCGCAGCTCTGCCGCATCTGGGCCTCGACCAGCTCTGCTTGCTCGGTGAGCTGCACCGCCTCAGCATCGGAGAAATGCACGCCGTTCGCTCGCGCTATGATGGCTGCCTTTGCTGTCCCTTTCGGGGGCCGCCCCCACGGTGGTCGGCGTCGCCGCCGATACCGCTGGGCGGCGGTTGTCTTCTTTGCACCTTTCACCTGCGGTGTTGCTGGGCGGTCGCTGGGGCAGGCACGCGAGGTGGCAGGAGTGTTCGCAAGGGTTCGAACCCCTTCAGCTGTACGGAGGCCTTGAGCGAAGACTGCACGCAGTTGTCTCGAGGCCTCTTCCTTCTCTGCAGCCACGGCGGCTGCGAAGGCAGCCCTCTCTGCCGCCATGACCGCTTTGGCGGTTGCAGTGCCCTCCATGACGGCGGTGCCGAGTTCGAGGCCACAGTTCTTCTCGGGGGCGCGAGTTGCATCCTGACCGCCTGCCTCCGGACGGTCGTCCACACTCTTGGCAGGTGGAGCTGCTTCTCCGCTGTCCCTCAGCTGGGCTGAGCTGGTCTGCGCCCTACGTCGTTGCCGACGTCGTCTTCTCTTCTTCCGCTGCGTCGGTGCGGCCGCGGCCGCCTCGCTGCCTTCTGCACGGCTGCGGCTTGAGAAAGCCGGTGTAAGTAGGCTGTTTAGGTTTATATGTTGGTAACGCCACGTAGCGCTCTATATGAAAATCACTGTCTGTACTGTGTGCAGTCTGTGGCTGGTTGGCATTGTTGTAATATTCGCTATTGTAGTGTTGGGGTGTTGGCTGTGAACAGCGCGTAGCGTTGCGCAGTTGGAGGTGAGCCGCCAGCAGTGGTGCATGTGGGGAGAGAGATGGAGTTTTGAGAGCGGATGATCTGGACGTGTGCCCATCAGAGACAGTAAATTTGTAAGGCTGGATGTCATGAACTGATATATATATATATATTATGACTTTTGAACAGTATTAAGGTAAATACATTGTTTGTTCTCTATCAAAATCTTTCATTTGCTAACTATGCCCATCAGTAGTGCCTTCAATAGTTTGAATCTTTTATTTAGCTGTCAGTATTGGCGCTCGCTGTATTGCAGTAGCCGGCCGGAGTGGCCGTGCGGTTCTAGGCGCTACAGTCTGGAGCCGAGCGCCCGCTGCGTTCGCAGGTTTGAATCCTGCCTCGGGCATGGATGTGTGTGATGTCCTTAGGTTAGTTAGGTTTAATTAGTTCTTAGTTCTAGGCGACTGATGACCTCAGAAGTTAAGTCGCATAGTGCTGAGAGCCATTTGAACCATTTTTGTATTGCAGTAGTTCGAGTTACGAAGATTTTTGTGAGGTAAGTGATTCATGAAAGGTATAGGTTATTGTTAGTCAGGGCCATCCTTTTGTAGAGATTATTGAAAGTCAGATTGCGTTGCGCTAAAAATATTTTGTGTCTGTTTAGTGTTGATCAGAGCAGGTAAAGAGAGTAATGTGTGAGTACGTTCAGTTTTGCTCAGCTGTTTGAAAATCAAATAACGTAGAGGTTTATCAGCACAATCATTCATAAGTTTTTCTAAGGGCAGGTTTCACTGGGCAGCTGCGCCACCTGCCGACGTGCGGGCCGCCACACCGGACGGAAGTCGGCAGAACGTTGCTGCCGCGGTCGCAGGCGCGGCTGTCGTGCTCGCCGGAGCACTTGACGCACCACACCGCGTTGCGGCAATACTTCGCGACGTGGCCTTCGCCGTGGCACCTGAAGCACTGGGCTGGGGGTCCATGGCGTCGGGAGAGCTTCCGTCGTCACCGGGAAGCCCAGCAACTTCCGCAAGCCGAAGATGTCGCTCCCGCCGTCGGCCGTTTGCACGGTCACGGCATAGAGCGGCGCCCTCTTCTTATTGGTCCGGTTGTGCAACCTTGCAGTTGCATTACCAACCCCAGCTCGCAGCAGCCCTTTCCGGACCGCTGCCTCATCACAGCACCAAGGTAACCCTCTTAGGAATGCCTCGGTCTTCTTCTTCCTTCGAGCGGAAGGTGCCTTCTCACACGCTGGCGGCGAGTCGACAATGTGTCGGCCACTGTGACCTAGATCGTCCTGTGGTCAGCCACGTTTGCAGCCGGAACGCAGATAAGCGAGTCTGTGTCGACAGACTCGCAGACCACCTTGTTCTCGGCGCAATTCGTCATTATGTAGAACAGCGCTGTCCACCCGCCTTTGCACTTGACGTACATCTACATCTACATACTCCGCAATCCGCCATACGGTGCGTGGCGGAGGGTACCTCGTACCACAACTAGCATCTTCTCTCCTGTTCCACTCCCAAACAGAAAGAGGGAAAAGTGACTGCCTATATGCCTCTGTACGAGCCCTAATCTCTCTTATCTTTGTGGTCTTTCCGCGAAATGTAAGTTGGCGGCAGTAAAATTGTACTGCAGTCAGCCTCAAATGCTGGTTCTCTAAATTTCCTCAGTAGCGATTCACGAAAAGAACGCCTTCTTTCCTCCAGAGACTCCCACCCGAGTTCCTGAAGCATTTCCATAACACTCGAGTGATGATCAAACCTACCAGTAACAAATCTAGCAGCCCGCCTCTGAATTGCGTCTATGGCCTCCCTCAATCCGACCTGATAGGGATCCCAAACGCTCGAGCAGTACTCAAGATTAGGTCGTATTAGTGTTTTATAAGCGGTCTCCTTTACAGATGAGCCACATCTTCCCAAAATTATACCAATGAACCGAAGACGACTATTCGCCTTCCCCACAGCTGCCATTACATGCTTGTCCCACTTCATATCGCTCTGCAATTTTACTCCCAAACATTTAATCGACGTGACTGTGTCAAGCGCTACACTACTAATGGAGTATTCAAACAATACGGGATTCTTTTTCCTATTCGTCTGCATTAATTTACATTTATCTATATTTAGAGCTAGCTGCCATTCTTTACACCAGTCACAAATCCTGTCCAAGTCATCTTGTATCCTCCTACAGTCACTCAACGACGACACCTTCCCGTACACCACAGCATCATCAGCAAACGTACAAATGGGAGACAGGCTGCGACTCGTCTTCTCGGGACTTCCTTGCTTGGTCGGCAGACTAGTGAGTCACACAACCGAAGGACCCTTCGTAGCAGCAGCTTTCCTCTGCTGGCGTTGTGAAAACAACGCACAACAATTTGCTTCCCGCGGTGCCCACATCACAGAACTTCTTCACGCGCTCACATCAGCCTAGTATGCGTAGCGTGCAGCGACGGCGTTACGCACACCTCGCTAGCTCAGGCCGCTCTGCCTCCTTAGCAGTATAACGCTGTGACTACTTAACCACGATGCTGGAGCTCTTCGAATGCGCACGATGTTGCAGTTGTTAACGTGGACCTTTCACTGTTTCTGTTTTGCTTCATTTTCAGCCTTCGGTACTCCTCCTTCCTGTTTTCATGCTTGATCTTTACAGATTTTGACGGGCTACCAGCTGGGCCATCTACATCTACATCTACATTTATACTCCGCAAGCCACCCAATGGTGTGTGGCGGACGGCACTTTACGTGCCACTGCATTACCTACCTTTCCTGTTCCAGTCGCGTATGGTTCGCGGGAAGAACGACTGCCGGAAAGCCTCCGTGCGCGCTCGAATCTCTCTAATTTTACATTCGTGATCTCCTCTGAAGGGATAAGTAGGGGGAAGCGATATATTCGATACCTCATCCGGAAACGCACCCTCTCGAAAACTGGACTGCAAGCTACACCGCGATGCAGAGCGCCTCTCTTGCTCAGTCTGTCACTTAAGTTTGCTAAACATGTCCGTAACGCTGTCACGCTTACCAAATAACCCTGTGATGAAACGCGCAGCTCTTCTTTGGATCTTCTCTATCTCCTCCATCAACCCGAACTTGTACGGATCCCACACTGATGAGCAATACTCAAATATAGGTCGAACGAGTGTTTTGTAAGCCACCTCCATTGTTGATGGACTGCATTTTCTAAGGGCTCTCCCAATGAATCTCAACCTGGCACCCGCCTTACCCACAATTAATTTTATATGATCATTCAACTTCAAATCGTTGCGCACACATACTCCCAGATATTTTACAGAAGTAACTGCTACCAGTGTTTGTTCCGCTACCATATAATCATACAATAAAGGATCCTTCTTTGTATGTATTCGCAATACATTACATTTGTCTATATTAAGGGTCAGTTGCCACTCCCTGCACCAGGTGCCTATCCGCTGCAGATCTTCCTTCATTTCGCTGCAGTTTTCTAATGCTGCAACTTCTCTGTATACTACAGCATCATCCGCGAAAAGCCGCATGGAACTAACGACACTATCTACCAGGTCATTTATATATATTATGAAAAGCAATGGTCCCATAACACTCCCCTGTGGCACGCCGCCGGCCGGAGTGGCCGAGCGGTTCTAGGCGCTACAGTGTGGAGCCGCGCGAGCGCTACGGTCGCAGTTTCTAATCCTGCCTCGGGCATGGATGTGTGTGATGTCTTAAGGTTAGTTAGGTTTAAGTAGTTCTAAGTTCTAGGGGACTGATGACCTCAGATATTAAGTCCCATAGTGCTCAGAGCCATTTGAACCATTTTTTTTTGTGGCACGCCAGAGGTTACTTTAACGTCTGTAGACGTCTCTCCATTGAGAACAACATGCTGTGTTCTGTTTGCTAAAATCTCTTCAATCCAGCCACACAGCTGATCTGATATTCCGTAGGCTCTTACTTTGTTTCTCAGGCGACAGTGCGGAACTGTATCGAACGCCTTCCGGAAGTCAAGGGAAATAGCATCTTCCTGGGAGCCTGTATCTAATATTTTCTGGGTCTCATGAACAAATAAATCGAGTTGGGTCTCACACGATCGCTGTTTCCGGAATCCATATTGATTCCTACACAGTAGATTCTGTGTTTCCAGAAATGACATGATACGCGAGCAAAAAACATGTTCTAAAATTCTACAATAGATCGATGTCAGAGATGTAGGCCTATAGTTTTGCGCATCTGCTCGACGACCCTTCTTGAAAACTGCAACTACCTGTGCTCCTTCCCAATCATTTGGAACCTTCCGTTCCTCTAGAGCAGAGGTTCCCATCAAAATTTTCTCGAGGACCCCCACACCGAGCATGATTGGTACCTTGTCATATCACAGTACCAAGTACCAAAAAAAGCCAAATTAAGAGTCTTTTTATACGTTTTCTCTTCTTGGTACTTAGAAAAAACATTGACATATTCATTACTGAAAAAATATTGTGCTTAAAACTTTTTCAATTTAGCCATCATTGTTATTGTTATGTTTTTGATTATTGCTCAAAATCTTTGTCTTCAAATTTGGGTGTTCAGTTGCAAGGTGCCAGGACATGGGCACTTACACGTTAGCCTACCAACATTAGTATTTATAATAAAGGGAATGGCCATGGCATCAAATCATGACTCTATTTAAGGGGCTGCGGAAAGGCTCAAAATCATTAAAAGTTCAATTTTTACTTTTTTGCGTTTTCTGAATCTGCAGACTATTACCTTTTAATAGATATATAATTTATTCAATTCCGAAGACTACAACTATTTTTAAATTTTTTTTGAAATGTGTTCTACATGGGCGTGACCCACTGTGGCGCTGTTAAACTGCTGTCAAATGGTGTTATTATTAACGTCCGTGTTCATCAGGTACATTTTAGTGATGTGAGATAAAGTATGTGTTGTGGCTAACCTGTGATGGTTCAATATATATCGCTGGTGTGATTGTCGATTGTTTCATGTTTATTTACTCTGTCGTTATCTCGAAAATATTCGTAATTAATTCTGTTTCTTGAGTCTCTGTTTTGTTGAAGTATAATAATGAGTAAAATTAAAGCTATTAGAAATCCTCTGAAGGCTTTTAAGAAAAGGAGAAATGTTGGAAAGCCAAAGGTATGTGTTATTACTGTAAACAATAAAGACGATAAACAAGTGAGTGAACCTAACCTCTCAAGTACACCTGACCATAGCAGTCAAAGTGGGGAAGAAAATACTTCACAGAAGAAGCTTGGTTCAATGAGTGAAAACTATGAATGTTTTATGGGCGAATCGGATGTGAATGAAATATTTGATATGTCGGTTCTCAAAGGAATTTTTTCAAACTGTGTAAGATGTATTCATTGTAGTGAAGTTGGTCTGGAACTCTCCATAATAAAGCACGTAGGACTTGCTAGTGAAATACAACTGAAATGTGATAAGTGTTCATACATGACCACCTTTTGGAACAGTGTTGCAGTAACTGCAACTGAAGAAAATGGTAGCAAAATCTACGAACACAACAACGAGCGATGCTTGCTTTAGACAAGGAACGCCTTCGGGCTGCAGACAGGGCTGTAAAGAGTCTAGAAATACAAGTAAGAGTAAACAGGAGGAGGAACAAGAGGAAGCTGGAGGAGGAGTTTGCAGAGGATGAAGATAATCCATCCTATGGACCTGGAATGCACTAAAAAGTTAATCCAATCTTTGTCGCTCGATTCCCAAAACTTTTATTTTCACATACTAATTACATGTTTTCTAAGGATCTTCCAAACATATTTGTTTCAAACTTTCAGTAAATGTTACACAGTACCTTCTGCATAATTTAACACAGCCTTTTTCCAAAAAACTGTATATTTTTGAATATATAAATAAAAAATTGCAAAAAATGTTGTGAATTTTCATTACAATTGAAAGAAAAATCATCTTTAATAACTGAACTAAAATTTTGTAAAATCCCTGTGTTAAGTTGTAGCCCATATTACAATAAATAATCTGTAAAAAGTTCAACTTCCTACCTCAAATACTTTGTGAGGAAAGATGTATTTTATAAGCGTTATTTTAACATTGCAAGTATAGGGCGTTCCGGAGCCCCTTAATTATGATAAATATGAGGCACTCTCGAGCAGTATTCCCTGCATGTCTGCATGATTGATCCACTAACTTGAAGCGTTGGTGAAAAGTATTGGAAGTTGAGGATTGTGCAATGTAAAGTCTGCAGATGGCCTTAGCTCGCCGGGCCTCCGTGGGCGCAGGTGGCGGTCACCGGAAACGCGGGACAATACGGCGCTTTTGGGGATAGCCCGGCATCCGGAGCCACCTGTGCTGGGCAACACGTGGCCAAGATGGGAATTTCGTTTGCCTAGGTGCGTTATGACCTACTCGATCATTGGGTAGATCTCGGTGGAGGGATTTCGGCGATGATAGAGCGTTCGATACTGGCCGAAACTGAGTATTCTTCTGCCGCGTTTTCGTACGCGTGTGAGACGGGAGAATTGGGAGACAGAGGACTTCGCCTTCATCTATCGAGCGGTACGGACTTGGAGACGGCGTCTTGGCCATCGTCTTCGAAGGGAGATATACGGCCTGTATCGCAGCATTGCACCGAAGCGTGTTCCGTGCAGAGTTCTGCAGGTAGAGCTCTTTGTGTGCTCAGAAGCGAGATTTTCACCAACGCTTAACCACTTCCAACAACTTCTCTGATATTCTTGATCTTGTAGTTATCCTTGTGAGGTGCCAAGTATTCATCAACGTAGCTGCCGGTAATTGGGGCTCGTAATTGCAAATGTTAATGTGCCATTCTCAGGAGTGTGTGGATGGACAAAGAGATTCACATTTTTTTTTTTGCAATTTTTTTCAGTTGTGGGGAATATCAAATTAAAATGCCAGTATTACGATCAAATTATCGACTTCATTGTAACTAGCATTTACCCTGTCCCAGTAAGCTTTACATGTACTCTAGTCACTGCACAGCTTGCCCAGACGGGAAGGAAAGGTTTGCAGTCTTCTATACTTGAGGACAATATTATGGAAATGAAAGAGGAAGTAGATGAAGATGAAATGAGAGATATGATATTGCGCGAAGAGTTTGACAGAGCACTGAAAGACCTGAGTCGAAACAAGGCCCCCGGAGTAGACAACATTACATTAGAACTACTGACAGCCTTGCGAGAGCAAGTCCTGACAAAACTCTACCATCTAGTGAGCAAAATGTATGAGACAGGCGAAATACCCTCAGACTTCAAGAAGAATATAATAATCCCAATCCCAAAGAAAGCAGGTGTTGACAGATGTGAATATTACCGAACTATCAGTTTAATAAGTCACAGCTGCAAAATACTAACGCGAATTCTTTGCATACGAATGGAAAAACTGATAGAAGCCGACCTCAGGGAAGATCACTTTGGATTCCGTAGAAATGTTGGAACACGTGAGGCAATACTGACCCTACGACTTATGTTAGAAGAAAGATTAAGGAAAGGCAAACCTACGTTTCTAGCATTTGTAGACTTAGAGAAAGCTTTTGACAATGTTGACTGGAATACTCTCTTTCAAATTCTGAAGGTGGCAGGGGTAAAATACAGGGAACGAAAGGCTATTTACAATTTTTACAGAAACCAGATGGCAGTTATAAGAGCCGAGGGAAACGAAAGGGAAGCGGTGGTTGGGAAGGGAGTGAGACAGGGTTATAGCCTATCCCCGATGTTATTCAATCTGTATATTGAGCAAGCAATATAGGAAACAAAAGAAAAGTTCGGAGTAGGTATTAAAGTCCATGGAGAAGAAATAAAAACTTTGAGGTTCGCCGAGGACATTGTAATTCTCTCAGAGACAGCAAAGGACTTGGAAGAGCAGTTGAACGGAATGGACAGTGTCTTCAAACGAGGGTATAAGATGAACATCAACAAAATCAAAACGAGGATAATGGAATGTAGTCGAATTAAGTTGGGTGATGCTGAGGGAATCAGATTAGGAAATGAAACACTTAAAGTAGTAAAGGAGTGTTGCTATTTGGGGAGCAAAATAACTGATGATGGTCGAAGTAGAGAGGATATAAAATGTAGACTGGCAATGGCAAGGGAAGCGTTTCTGAAGAAGAAAAATTTGTTAACATCGAGTAAAGATTTAAATGTCAGGAGTGTAGCCATGTATGGAAGTGAAACGTGGACGATAAATAGCTTAGACCAGAAGAGAATAGAAGCTTTCGAAATGTAGTGCTACAGAAGAATGTTGAAGATTAGATGTGTAGATCACATAACTAATGAGGAGGTATTGAATAGAATTGGGGAGAAGAGGAGCTTGTGGCACAACTTGACTAGAATAAGGGATCGGTTGGTAGGACATGTTCTGAGACATCGAGGGATCACCAATTTAGAATTGGAGGGCAGCGTGGAGGGTAAAAATCGTAGAGGGAGGCCAAGAGATGAATACACTAAGCAGATTCAGAAGGATGTAGGCTGCAGTAGGTACTGGGAGATGAAGAAGCTTGCACAGGATAGAGTAGCATGGAGAGCTGCATCAAACCGGTCTCAGGACTGAAGACCACAACAACAACAACTCAGCGACTGAGTGATAAGCTGACACAGTGTAACGAACTCCTTAAAAAAATAAATATTGAGTATATCTGAAAAAGACAGGAAAAAATTAAAACTGAGTGTATTGGTCTTTCAAGTGTACTACACTTGAGATTGCTTGAGTAGATGTGTGAAAAATAGTAGCATCTTGCGGACCCCTCTGGCATAGCTCGTGGACCACCTGTTGGGAACCACTGCTCTAGAGACTTGCGGTACACGGCTGTTAGAAGGGGGGCAATTTCTTTCGCGTACTCTGTGTAGAATCGAATTGGTGTCCCGTCAGGTCCATCTTACCAAAAAATCTGAGCGGTCCGCGATGGGGACTTCCCTAGTCAGTTACGAAGACACGGTGGCAGCCGGCAGCGGCACTCGCGCGGGGTGGCCGCCCACGGAGCGTGGCGCTGGCGTGCGCCGCGACCTGACCTAGGCCACGGCGGCCCCTCCACTGCCAAGGCTCGCTCGGCTCTTAACCTCGTTCTGTTCCGCCACGGCTGGCAGCGCCGGGCCGCCGTGTCGTCTTTTTGCACCGCAGCGGCGCGCCGCGCCGCCTGTGTTTACGTCTACTTGCGTGTTTATTTGCTCATCCCTCGCCTGCCGGCGCCCTCTCCACGGCTCCCCGGCTGCTCTTGTTTCTCTCTAACGCCCGGCGAGCCCGTTTTATTGCTTTATCCGTTCCTTCCGCCTTTCCTTTCCCTTTCCCTCTTGCCGTCGTCGCCGTCTTATTTGAATCCGCGTCCCTGCTCCATTCATTACTGTACTCGGCTGTCTGGCGACACCACCGCTCTCCTGACAGCGGACGGTGGTTAAACGGATCGAGCCGCTTCGCTGCAGCCCGTATTGAAGGAGAGCTTGCGACGCGCTATCCCGGTCTGTAATATTCTAATCTACATCTCCACGATTATACTACAATTCACATTTCAGTGCCTGACAGAGGGTGCCTACAACCATTTTCAGTCTCTTATCTTCCCACCCTCCTATAGCTCGTGGTAAGAATTGAAACGTCCCATTTGGAAAATTATAAATTACTGTGCTGATAAACCTCTTACGTTATTTGATTTTCAAACAGCTGAGAAAAACTGAACGTACTCACACATTTCTCTCTTTACTTATTCTGATCAACACTAAATTGACGCCGGCCGTTCCGGCCGAGCGGTTCTAGGCGCTTCAGCCTGGAACTGCGCGACCTCTACGGTGGCAGGTTCGAATCCTGCCTCGGGCATGGATGTGTGTGACGTCGTTAGGTTAGCTAGGTTTGAGTAGTTCTAAGTTCTAGGGGACCCATGACCTCAGATGTTAAGTCCCATAGTGCTCAGAGCCATTTGAATTAAACTGACACACAATATTTTTAGCACAACGTAATCTGACTTTCAATAATCCCTACAAAAGAATGGTCCTGACTAACAATAACCTATACCTTTCATGAATCACTTATCTCACAAAAATCTTCGTTACTTGAACTACTGCAATACAGCGAGCGCCACTATTGCCAGCTAAATAAAAGATTCAAACTACTGAAGGCACTAACTACTGATAGGCACAGTTAGCAAATGAAAGATTTTGATAGAGAACAAACACTGCATTTACCTTAAAAATATTCAAAAGTCATCATTTATATATCAGATCATAATATCCCGTATTACAAATTTACTCTTTCTGATGGACACACGTCCAGATCGTCCGCTCTCAAAACTGCGCCATCTCTCTCCCCACATCCACCACTGCTGGCGGCTCGCCTCCAACTGCACATCGCTATGCGCTGTTCACATCCAACAGCCCAACATTACACAAGCGAATATTCCAACAATGCAAACCAGCTACAGACTGCACACAGCAGTCACTGATTTTCATACAGAGCGCTACGTGACGTTTCCAACTTAAAAACCTAAGCAGCCTACTTACAGAATGAAAAACTAAAGCTATCCGTACGAGCTCCGATTTGTCCCTATTTAGCCGGTTGTCATCAAAATTCAGTGGTATGCAAAACTTAAGGACGAAAGTAACTTTCGTGTGATGAGTCAGTGGCAAGTAACATAAGTCGATGAAACTTGAACCATACATAGAAAGAACTGTTACAGTATAGTAACTGTAAGAAATACGCAATGGCGCGATCAGAAATGACACATTTATTCAAAGACAATAATTCCACTGAAGCCACTGCCATTCATGGTCGTTTCCTGGACATTACAAGAGGCGGGACATAGTTTTTCAGTAGGGTGTGTGATCACGACGTACCTTAGTGAATACTCTGCAAAGTGCTACTATGCTGGCTACAAGCGATGGGGCGTCTCATTCCTACACCAATGCCGTTGTTGTTCGTGTTCTACATCTACATCTACATGGATACTCTGTAAATCACATTTAAGTGCCTGGCAGAGGGTTCATCGAACCACCTTTACAATTCTCTATTATTCCAATCTCGTATAGCGCACGGAAAGAATGAACACGAATATCGTTCTGTGCGAACTCTAATTTCCCTTATTTTATCGTGCTGATCGTTCCTCCCTATGTAGGTCGCTATCAACAAAACTTTTCGCATTCGGAGGAGAAAGTTGGTGGTTGTAATTTCGTGGGAAGATTCCGTCGCAACAAAAAACGCCTTTCTTTTAACGATTTCCAGCCCCAAATCTTGTATCATTTCTGTGACACTCTCTCCCATACTTCGCGATAATACAAAACGTGCCGCCTTTCTTTGAACTTTTTCGATGTACTCGGTCAGTCTTACCTGGTAAGCAGCAGTATTCTAAAAGAGGACAAACAAACGTAGTGTAGGCAGTCTCCTTAGTAGGTCTGTTACATTTTCTAAGTGTCCTGCCAATAAAACGCAGCTTTTGGTTAGCCTTCTCCACAGCATTTTCTATGTGTTCTTTCCAATTGAAGTTGTTCGTAATTGTAATACCTAGGTATTTACCGCCGGTGTGGCCGAGCGGTTCTAGGTGCTTCAGTCTGGAACCGCGCGACCGCTACGGTCGCAGGTTCGAATCCTGTCTTGGGCATGGATGCGTGTGATGTCCTTAGGTTAGTTAGGTTTAAGTAGTTCTAAGTTCTAGGGGACTAATGAGATCAAATGTTAAGTCCAATAATGCTCAGAACCGTTTGAACCATTTACGGCTTTTAGATTGTTGTTGTTGTTGTTGTCTTCAGTCCTGAGACTCGTTTGATGCAGCTCTCCATGCTACTCTATCCTGTGCAAGCTTCTTCATCTCCCAGTACTTACTGCAACCGACATTCTTCCGCATCTGCTTAGTGTATTCATCTCTTGGTCTCCCTCTACGATTTTTACCCTCCACGCTGCCCTCCAACGCTAAATTTGTGATCCCTTGATATCTCAGAACATGTCCTACCCTTCTTCTTGTCTAGTTGTGCCACAAACTCCTCTTCTCCCCAGTTCTGTTCAATACCTCTTCATTAGTTATGTGATCTACCCATCTAATCTTCAGCATTCTTCTGTAGCACCACATTTCGAAAGCTTCTATTCTCTTCTTGTCCAAACTATTTATCGTCCATGTTTCGCTTCCATACATGGCTACACGCCATACAAATACTTTCAGAACCGACTTCTTGACACTTAAATCTATACTCGATGTTAACAAATTTCTCTTCTTCAGAAACGCTTTCCTTGCCATTGCCAGTCTACATTTTATATCCTCTCTACTTCGACCATCATCAGTTATTTTGCTCCCCAAATAGCAAAACTCCTTTACTACTTTAAGTGTCTCATTTCCTAATCTGATTCCCTCAGCATCACCCGACTTAATTCGACTACATTCCATTATCCTCGTTTTGCTTTTGTTGATGTTCATCTTATATCCTCCTTTCAAGACACTGTCCATTCCGTTCAACTGCTCTTCCAAGTCCTTTGCTGTCTCTGACAGAATTAAAATGTCATCTGCGAACCTCAACGTTTTTATTTTTTTTCCGTGGACTTTAATACCTACACCGAATTTTTCTTTTTTTTTCTTTTACTACTTGCTCAATACACAGATTAAATAACATCGGGGACAGGCTACAACCCTGACTCACTCCCTTCCCAACCGCTGCTTCCCTTTCATGCCCCTCGACTCTTATAACTGCCATCTCGTTTCTGTACAAATTGTAAATAGCCTTTCGCTCCCTGTATTTTACCCCTGCCTCTTTAGAATTTGAAAGAGAGTATTCCAGTCAACATTGTCAAAAGCTTTCTCTAAGTCTACAAATGCTAGAAATGTAGGTTTGCCTTTCCCTAATCTATTTTCTAAGATAAGACGTAGGGTCAGTATTGCCTCACGTGTTCCAACATTTCTGCTGAATCCAATCTGATCTTCGCCGAGGTCGGCTTCTACCAGTTTTTCCATTCGTCTGTAAAGAATTCGCGTTAGTATTTTGCAGCCGTGACTTATTAAACTGATAGTTCGGTAATTTTCACATCTGTCAACACCTGCTTTCTTTGGGATTGGAATTATTATATTCTTCTCGTAGTCTGAGGGTATTTCGCCTGTCTCATACATCTTGCTCACCAGATGGTGGAGTTTTGTCAGGACTGGTTCTCCCAAGTCAATAGTTCCAATAGAATGTTGCCTACTCCCGGGGCCTTGTTTCGACTCAAGTCTTTCAGTGCTCTGTCAAACTCTTCACGCAGTGTCGTATCTCCCATTTCATCTTCATCTACATCCTCTTCCATTTCCATAATATTGTCCTCAAGTACATCACCCTTGTATAGACCCTCTACATACTCCGTCCACCTTTCTGCTTTCCCTTCTTTGCTTAGAATTGGGTTTCCATCTGAGCTCTTGATATTCATACAAGCGGCTCTCTTTTCTCCAAAGGTCTGTTTAATTTTCCTGTAGGCAGTATCTATCTTACCCCTAGTGATCTATGTCTCTACATCCTTACATTTGTCCTCTAGCCATCCCTGCGTAGCCATTTTGCACTTCCTGTCGATATCATTTTTAAGACGTTTGTATTCCTTTTTGCCTGCTTCATTTACTGTATTTTTATATTTTCTCCTTTCATCAATTAAATTCAATATTTGTTCTGTTATCCAAGGATGTCTACTAGCCTTCACTACTTCATCCCTCAGATCTACCCATTCTTCTTCTACTGTTCTTCTTTCCCCCATTCCTGTCAATTGTTCCCTTATGCTCTCCCTGAGACTCTGTACAACCTCTGGTTCTTTCAGTTTATCAATGTCCCATCTCCTTAAATTCCATCCTTTCTGCAGTTTCTTCAGTTTTAATCTACAGTTCATAACAAATAGATTGTGGTCAGAGTCCTCATCTGCCCCTGGAAAGTCTTACAATTTAAAACCTGGTTCCAAAATCTCTGTCTAACGAAGTGTTAGCTATGATTAAGTTATGCTCTGTGCAAAATTCTACCAGACGGCTTCCTCTTTCATTTCTCTCCCCCAATCCATATTCACCCACTATGTTTCCTTCTCTCCCTTTTCCTACTCTTGAATTCCAGTCACCCATCACTAATAAATTTTCGTTTCCCTTGGCTACCTAAATAATTTCTTTTGTCTCATCATACATTTCTTCAATTTCTTCGTCATCTGCAGAGCTAGTTGGCATATAAATTTGTACTACCTTAGTAGACTTGGGCTTCGTGTCTATCTTGGCCACAATAATGCGTTCACTGTCCTGTTTGTAGTAGCTTACCCGCATTCCTATTTTTTTATTCATTATTAAACCTACTTCTGCAAAACCCCTATTTGATTTTGTATTTATAACCCTGTGTTCACCTGACCAAAAGTCTTGTTCCTCCTGCCACCGAACTTCACTAATTCCCACTATATCTAACTTTAATCTATCCATTTCCCTTTTTAAATTTTCTAACCTACCTGCCCGATTAAGGGATCTGACATTCCACGCTAAGATCAATAGAACGCCAGTTTTTTTCTCCTGATAACGACGTCCTCCTGAGTAGTCCCCGCCCGGAGATCCGAATGGGGGACTATTTTACCTCCGGAATATTTTACCCAAGAGGACGCCATCATCATTTAACCATACAGTAAAGCTGCATGCCCTCGGGATAAATTACGGCTGTAGTTTTCCCTTGTTTTCAGCCGTTCGCAGTACCAGCACAGCAAGGCCGTTTTGGTTAGTGTTGCAAGGCCAGATCAGTCAATCATCGAGACTGTTGCCCCTGCAACTACTGAAAAGGCTGCTGCCCCTCTTCAGGAACCACACGTTTGTCTGGCCCCTCAACAGATACCCCTCCGTTGTGGTTGCACCTACGGTACGGCCATCTGTATCGCTGAGGCACGCAAGTCTCCCCACCAACGGCAAGGTCCATGGTTCATGGGTGTAGGGCTTTTAGATTATACTGATTTATCGTCTAACCGAAGTTTAACGCGTTCCTTTTAGCACTCATGTGGATGACCTCACACTTTTCGTTATTTAGGGTCAACTGCCAAATTTCGCACCATTCAGATATCTTTTCTAAATCGTTTTGCAATTTACTTTGATCTTCTGACGACTTTATTAGTTGATAAACGACAGCGTAATCTGCAAACAACCTAAGACGACTGCTCAGATTGTCTCCCAAATCGTTTATATAGATAAGGAACAGCAAATGGCCTATAACACTACTTTGGGGAACGACTGAAATCACTTCTGTTTTACTCGATGACTTTCCGTCAATTACTACGAATTGTGACCTCTCTGACAAGAAATCGCAAATCCAGTCACATAACTGAGACAATATTCCATAAGCACGCAATTTTGCTACGAGACGCTTCTGTAGTACAGTGTCAAAAGCCTTCCGCAAAATCCAGGAATACGGAATCGATATGAAATCCCTTGTGTTTGTGGACACATCACATTCGTTCTTGATGGGATTAACGTTCGGGGTGGAGGGGGAAGAGGCAGTCCATTGGCCGAACATCCTCTCTTTTTAAGAGCATCTCCACGTGCGCTGATCGATGCGGTCGCGTATTGTCATCCGTAAAAATGAAGTCACGGCCGAAGGACCCCTGAAACGAAGCATGTGGGGGACGAGTACAGTGTCAATGCACCATCGCAAGTGTACCGTTGTAATGTTGTCGCTTTAATTTGCTATGAAAGCGGTGCTGATAGACAATAAAAGCGGTTTAAAAGCTGTGAGCTGTCTGTGGAAGTTAACCTTGCATTACTGCGCAACTGTTTCACCAGGTATCCAGTATAGCTTACATACATACATATATATATATATATATATATATATATATATATATATATATATATATAAAAGAGAATTTAAATAAAAAGAAATAAATCAGTTTATATTTGGAAATTTATTTTAACATTGATCATTGAAATTTCAGCATATTAAACTTGATTCATAACTAAACTGGTGCCTTATTTAGGATTGTGAAAATGTGAGTTTGTAATCTTACAGAACACATCAAATATGGAGCCAAGATTGGGAGACTGCATACAACACTGCTTTCATAAAACAACACACAAAGAACGTTGAAACACCAAAAACCACAACCAACCGATTCAATTTCCACCCAAAGAAGTTACGTTCGTAGCACAATCCTGTCCGTCATGTAATTACCACACACTAGTATACTAAACTCATATTAACTCTTTGTGAAATCTTCCCGAAAAGAATAGCTGAGGGCTACTTTGATGATTACACCACATGCTTCACGTGGTCAACTTGGTTTACACAAAGAATGTAACTCCACAATAATTTTGATAATTAAAATAAATTATATCGAAAAGCAATTTACAAAAGAAATACCTCGAACTGGTTACTATCGTCTTACTATTAACTTGATGGGTCAAACAATTGTATAAGCACGTGGTACTGGTTTCACAAAGTACACCCCACGTGGGTTAAACATAAAGAAAAGTTGCTATATTGAAAAATATTGTCAAGACGAGACGTTATAATCTCACGCACATTCTCATTTAAGATTGATGAACTTAGTTAGAGTTACTGATCAACACGTGGTTCCACTTTACTCACAAAGTAGTGACGAAGCAACTACCGGAATATATTCTGAACTTCACACTCGAATTACACTGCGTTGCAATTTAAGATAACATTAGATATTTTAGAGCTAAACCTGAAATAAAGGTGATTAAATTTTCAGTTAGGCTGATCTTAAGAAATCCATTGTCCTACGGACTTAGCAGACACGCGCTTAGCCGGAGATCTTACCACTTCAGACGCTCGCCGCAGACAGATTGCCGTGGTCCCTTCCTGAGGGTGGCTCACAAATACAAACGGAAGTGGCCAGAGGGGCAGCTTCCTATACCAACATGACAAGGGACAGACAGGACCATACTAAGATAGAAACCTCTCTGCTTTTAGAAAGCGTAGCTACCTGTCCCGACGTTGGTCCTACTGCTCTCTAGCAGACAGGCTTGTCCGCTACCCTCAAGCATGCAACTAGAAATACATTTGCTCATTCATCCTGTCACACAGAAGGGAAGGGGGATGACAGTATCTTATCATATACAGTATATAAAAGAAAGTGGATGTAGGTTCCGTATGAGACTGTGTGACATGAATTACATATAAACTGTGTTTCAAAGTGTAGTAGTGTGACAGATCGTTCTTGTTTATGTGTAAAAGTAACACGTTTCACTACTCAGTCTCCTCCCAGATAGAAACGCCACAGTAAATTTAGAAGAGGAATTTATGCCGTAAATGACAACAGATTTAAGAAATTAACATGAAAGGAATCCAGCAGAGACCTTTCACCGTGTTCACAAATTTGCAGGTCAGTACTCCGATGCCCCACTGTACGTCCTCACACCACAACACCTGGACCACAAAAACGATCATTAATCGACGTGTTCAGAACGTAACCTCATATGGCGAGAGCTAGAATATTGTAACCTAGGGTGTACAGTGTGCGCGTGTTTAGAATAAGATATTAGGGCCGCGGTTATAAGAGTCAAAGGGCAGCAGATGAGAAGAGAATGAGTCAGGGTTTTAGTCCATACCCTACGTTATTCAATCGGTACGTGCATTAAACAGTTGGGGAACGAGTGAGGAATTTGGAAAATCAATTAAAGTTCAATGAGCAGAAATAAAAATATCAGTATTTGTCAATAACGAATTTGGAAAACCATTTGAATGAGTTTAATATGTATTGGTACAACAGGGGTATCATTCCACTTTACATTGCTGTCAGATATATCCAAGATGGCGGTGATGACGTCATCCAAGATGGCGGCGTGTAGACTTGGCAAGAGTGCATAACGTCATTCAAGATGACGTCTGTGACGTCATTCGAGATGGCGGGAAATTTGAATGTTGGCGGGAATAACGTCAACTGGGCTACCTCCACTAGCCTAACCTCCTCCGTCAGAAAAATGGCGGCAAGTTCAAATTCCAATAGGATAATGCATCACACCTCAGTTATCTCTATTAAGCAAAGAAAATCGCGGAAAGATACTTCACTTGGACTAACTTATCCGACCGTCACGTCCTCCTACAAACTGGTGCAAAGTTTGAATGTTTGAATTTTGGTGGTAAACAAAGATCACTTGGGGTTTCGCTGCTAATGCGAAAGAATGCTCACTTGTACTAACCCGACCGCCACCTCCTCCTATGGAATCGTGGGAAAAAAGGACTTCTCTTCACAATTTAAAGAATTTCATGAACGTGTGTTCACCACTGGATACAGAGCCCAACTGGCTTAGTTCATTTCGCCACCAGCAGAGGGCGCCATCATGACGTCACGTAATGACGCAAGTACCGTTATTCAAGATGGCGGCACCCAGTGTGTTCACCACAAGGTCCAGAGCCCAACTGACTTAGTTCATATCATCGCCACCAGAGGGCACTACACTGACGTTGGCTGATGACGCGAGTTCTATTATTCAAGACGGCCACATAAATTTTGTTCGCCTTGTAGCCTGGAGCTAGTAACCAGCACGATTCCATTACATAATCCAAGATTGTCTTCTTTCTCTCCCGAGCGTTTATAGTGGTACACGCGGGGCGTCTGCGGCCAACGAGCACTGCTGACGTCACCTCCTCCACCCCGCACCCTCATACTTGCATCAGAAATAGTCTTCTACAAATATCCTAACGAATGTAACACCTCCATCGCACATCTAACTCATGAATTACCTAAGTGCTTAATTCCACTTCAATTTTAATGATATTCAATAACTGAATGTACCACTTCGGTATTCAATGATCAAATGACAAGTTCGACATTTTCCCACTAGGGGCGCAGTGCTCCTTCATGACGTAGCCCCCCCCCCCCACCCCTAGAATGCAGCTCTCCTATTGGCTACTTCATTAGTCACGTTATTCGACGTCATAGAACCCCAGATGAAGGTCTGTAGAGGGAAAATGGCGCGAAAATGACTCAGGCTGCGCTGGGCTGCTGGGGAGAGTAAGGAAGGAGTGTACTCTATTTATTTTTGAACGTTTTATTTATGTATGGAGAACATTTATCACACTGATATAAAACAAACGGTCTCGCTTGCTTGGCGTCATCTCACACGGCTCACAGACCTTCAAACTGCTTCCAAATAACGCTCTCCAGACACGCAAACGACTCCTAAATTAACCAAATAATTTCAGTACACACTTCCAGACTACTCCTAAATAATGCAGCACAGTCATGTGTACACACACTAAGTACTCGTAAACTGTCCAAATAGCGCATGGCACAGCCTACAGGCCCGCTCACAAAATAATGCAATCAACACGTGCAAGCACCGCCGCTCCCCCCCCCCCCCCCCCCACACCCTATCTACCAGACCGCGAAGTGACGTCAGTTGTCAAACCAAGCACAGGCCCCCGCTCGGGTCCCGCAAGCATAAGGCAGCCACATCCCTTTCATGCTTGATTTCTGAGAAATTCCCATCTAAGTATGTTCAAATGGTTCAAATGGCTCTGAGCACTATGGGACTCAACTGCTTTGGTCATAGGTCCCCTAGAACTTAGAACTACTTAAACCTAACTAACCTAAGGACATCACACACATCCATGCCCGAGGCAGGATTCGAACCTGCGACCGTAGCGTTCTCTAAGTATGTGTTCACCTAGACACACATGCTGACGTGAACGGGTGGGAACGCAGACGCAAGCCGCCGCCGAACGCAGGTGAGAGTTGTATCTAGGCGCCGTTGATGACGCAGTTGGACAGGAGTGAAGACTTATTTACAGGGTGGACGCTCCAAGCAGGGCCGCGTGTGTGGGTTCGTCGCTACCCTCGCTCTAACTGAGGTCCGGCGAGGACGTCGCAGAAATCCATTCCAGAATAGCACAAGCTGCTTTCTCTTTAGCGATTCTTATGGACCATGTGTGATGTCTGACTGACGCTTCACCACGCGTAGCTACTTACCATCGCAAGTGCATCTAGCAACGTTCTCAATCTTATACTGATTGCCATCTAAAATAATAAACAAGTCGAACTCTAGTAAATTCCTTAGTCCCCCTGAAATACTTAATGTGCGCTTTTGTAGGAGTTTTCGTTTTGTCTCAGCTTGCATGCACGAAAATTTTTGCCCTAACAGAACCTCTTTACGAAAATAACGGACAATAACGTCGAATGCAGTCTTCCTCGCGCACCTAACGTGGTACCCATTCCATCACATGCTACCCTTCCTGCTCTCAACATACACAAATGTTCTCACGGCTATGTAGATGCTCCTATATCCAAGCACAAATGATGGAACGTTATGATTGGCTATTATCGAATTTACCCGACGAAATACTGATACCGCCGATATTGAAGGACTGGCAGCCTTTTTTCCTTCTGCAGACGAGACTTTCAGCCGTTATTTTACACAGATCGCCATACTGCACTCCCAATTAAATCATACAGACTACCATACATATCGTCAAATACGGAAATACTCTTACGATAGGACACTCAGTCATCTTCTCTACTCTTGCCATAACATAAACCATATTAACTTTACAATGCAATATATACACATTTTACACAACGTAAGCCACAGTAATTTTACAATACAATATATACACACATTTTACACCAACAGTGCAGTTATCTTTTATATCTGTACAGCATCCGAAAAAATTATCATGTGCCTACACTCACACAGGCTATATGTTACGATGCTCCCCAGTCCTAGGAAAGCACCGTCCACCTTTTCTTTCTTTCTACATACATGACATTCAGGCGCAATAAACTATTTTACACTGATTGCCATATTGCACAAACAACTAAACCTCGCAAAGTGCCATACATATCGTCAAATACGTAAAGACAATTACTCATTTACACTGTCCTCCCAATTGTGCTAGGACCTTGAATATTAGTGCGTGAAACCGATATCCAACTCAGCAATATATCAACGCTTACTGTGTCGATGTAGTAAACATACAATTCCTATCATACGCAATACAAAATCACCCCTTTTACATCAGAAAGCCCTCACTGAATCGAAGTCACTCTCAGAACTGATGTGCAAAGACAGGTTCATTTCCCCCTCAGTACAAACGCGCTACGGTTTCTGGTCTGGACCTGCTTGCTTGCTTGCGTTTCTACACCCATCTCCAGACTCATCGATTACATGAACACAAGTATTTCTGCATCGTCTACCATAATATTATACCATTTTCCCTGTACTTCTCGATATCAAGCACACATCAATAGCCGCCCGATTGCTCACGCAGCGTAATTCCGAAGATAAAGACTGGACATTATTTCTTTACAAACGCAAACTTCATCTAGGTGCTCTAGACCACTGAGCAACTAGAAACAAACAGATGAAAAATGATATTTCCACCCATGAATACCGATCTCGCTGATGTAACAGATTCCAAATCATCGCTATAATTTACAAGCCAACTAAGGTCTTTCCCACGTCTAGATAACAGGCAACCGTGTCTTCCACATGCCAGATGCACACGCCACAATCGATCTTCTCTCAACTAAATAAAAGTCCGAGATGTGCAGAAGCAGCCAACTGAACAATTTACATGGGAGAGAATAATAGTCCAGCGCAAACTCACTTCCATACACAATCTTATCAAATTTCGACATCATCACGAAAGCCGCCTAACACATACTAAGTATTGGTTCTCTATTCGATCATCTATAGACGTCAAAGTTAACTCATATACATTCCTACACTCCTACACTCCAACAGGCATCTGCATTCGGACAACTGCTGCCGTTTACGGGGAACGTGGATCATTTCCACCACTGCCCAGGCATACACGGAATTATTCCAGTAAACCGGTCACATATGTACTTTATCATTACACTTACAATTAAATGTTACAATCTTGTTCTCAATTTAACGGCATTCGACAATGAGCAATGTATCGGAAATACACCCTGCTGTCGGCAGTGGCTCTGGAAATAGAAATATCTGTACCTTCCTTAAGACTGGACATACTCTTCCCTTTACTATAACAGTACTCCAAGTCAAATCCATACCCTCCTTACGAATGGACATAGTCATTTCCTTTCCACAAACACATACTTTATAAATCTGATCCTCAAATGCGAACATATCACGCATTCCCTATTACTACTAAATAAAATACTTCGTCAATAGATGATTGCCTGTGATACGAATTGATACTGACCGAAAATCAACGATCTGTGTGCATGTCTCTTAGGTTTTTCTTGATAGTCCTACCACCCTGTCCTAGAAAGAGAGACGTAATTGGTGAGATGTTAAAGAAAAACCCGATCGCAGCAACTACCGCATGTTACTGTCACAAGCGGCCTTGGTTCTACAGGTGCACACAAGTATCCATGTTAAAAGCTATACCCACTTTACGAATCGAGGTACCACATTACCTCTGAATGAGGTGTTTTTTCTTTTCCAGGACAAATACGATGACGGTGATCGTAGGAATGCATATTACCAGCCCATCATGCAACCTCCTGATGAAATTATCTCATTTTGAAAGTGATTCGGCTACGGAACATGGTATGTAAGCTGTATTTGCGACTCCCTCACAGCCACCCGAACAAGATAATTGTATAGTATTTCTAGCGCATTCTGTCTCGATACCATAGCAGAGGTCCTGCCACATGTACACTGAGTTATATGCTACGGATGATTGAGAAGGAACACAAATAGTAGTAGCAGATGATGTGTTGATGAGGTCGTAAGAAGAAAAATGTACACTAGCTTCTCAGATCTCTAGTGTTACGCTATCCGCTAGAAATGATGTCAATCATTTGGAATCAGGTTCAAATGGCTCTGAGTACTATGGGACTTAACGTCTATGGTCATCAGTCCCCTAGAACTTAGAACTACTTAAACCTAACTAACCTAAGGACATCACGCAACACCCAACCATCACGAGGCAGAGAAAATCCCTGACCCTGCCGGGAATCGAACCCGGGAACCCGGGCGTGGGAAGCGAGAACGCTACCGCACGACCACGAGATGCGGGCTTGGAATCAGGTCTCTCCATTCAAGCACATACCTTCATCCGATCACACCCACAAGTGAGTCATAATTCTGGCACTCCCATATCTCGAAACGAATCACCTTTTCTGAACCTAGCTGCTACAGTAAAATTGCAATGCGGTTTCAGTCACCCCCTACGCATCGTGCAACACCTATTTCTACGGGTTTCCACATGTGACGGCTTCAATTTAAGTCTGAACTGAGCACTAGTCGGAGAAAGACATACCCACCACCTTCCGCAACCAGTGTAGAAACAGAACGACCTGAGTTAGTACAACTGGGCAGTGTTTTGACCATTCGGCGGAAATGCGCGCTATGTTGAACGTCCCCAAACTACATACAAGTACTACAGATCCACGTCCATTCAAATCAATCAGCCCAACATGCTATCATCGTTATTCTTTACCCCACCATAGAAAAATTACGAACTATAAAAGCTCATCCCATTTAGAAGTCATCTAGGCACCGATACGGGCGCAATGACGCATAGCTACGGCATGTCCAGCAGGGAGAAACAGATTTCGCAATGCTTCCCCAGAACAGCAAAGCGTGCAGCCATCCAAGCACTCCGAACTGTTTACCAAGTCACTCACCGAATTTACACCTCAACCTGCTTCTGCTGCTAACGCCTATTAAATATACAGGGCTGCAGAGGCCACTTTAAAGTTTGACCAGCTATACTCTAGGTGAATCATCTTATCCTGCTGACTATACTAAGTCGCACTAGACGCTCCCTCTCGTCCTGGTTCCAACACTGTTTTCTAACACGCTTTTGTACAATGCCAAAAATTTCGTTTTTCTGCCACGACTTAGAGGCCAGTGTCAGGTTCTAAACTGATATTAAGAAGTTCTGATCTACGGCCTTTCGCAGGAAATTATACGTTGCATGGTGTAAATGATACTCTTACGGTGGATAGCATAACACGCCACACATCGGTTTATTTTAAATAAAATACAATTACAAAATAAGCAAAGTGGAAGAGTTTTGCCGCATTGGTATAGGTTTCGAAACTACAGTCCTAAGGTTGATTCACGAGCTCTACATCTATACTCGTCTCTCACACTGACCGAATAGCTCATGACTCTGTGTTCCATTTTGACTGATTCCTCATATTGCACTCATGTACGCGATCAGTGTTTCGGCGCTATCCACCCAAGAAGTTGCTGTCCGTCCACGAAAACATTTTCCCCAACTCAAACAAGCAATATTAGTCAATCATTATGTGATAACCAGTGCACGGATGGAATAGAAAGCCGGCCGGAGTGGCCGAGCAGTTCTAGGCGCGTCAGTCTGGAACCGCGCGACCGCTACAGTCGCAGGTTCGAATCCTGCCTCAGGCATGGATGTGAGTGATGTCCTTAGGTTAGTTAGGTTTAAGTAGTACTAAGTTCTAGGGGACTGATGACCTCAGCTGTTAAGTCCCATAGTGCTCAGAGCCATTTGAACCATTTTTTGAAATGGAAAAGACAACATCCATGTACTGTAATAATAAGCATCACAGTTGATAGCACGAACAATTTTACAGTAACTTCAACACCGGTGATGTGACAGCATGTTCCACCAATTACAGTATCATAGCTAAACCACCGCTTCTCCACGTTGCGAGTATCAGTGCGAACATGGATAGATGACTGTGAAGTACATCCATTCAATGTTAATTCTCGAACACGTAAATCATCAACGTACACCAGACAGGACTCCACATATTTCTATCGCCTCAAGCACAGTGTTTAATTTACGATCTATCTCTCTGCGTTTGGGAGTCACAGAGCATTCCCACTGTCTTAGGGTAAAATTAGAAAGTGAAAGACCCTCCTAACAAAATCATTGACCAACCTGCCATGCAACACTGTTAGCGTATTAAACTGCAACCGACCAGAAGAAGACCGCTACACTCCACCTCTCGAGAATGGATGGAGGTTTCCTAGTCCTCACCCACCTCTAGATTCTTCCATATCGAGGAGCTTAGCACTCCTTATCGACATATAGTAACAGATTTCAAAGTGCCATGATGTAATAGCAGTAGTTAAGAAGAACAAGAAAGGAACAATTTTTATAGGCGACGGAGCCCCAGACGGATGGAGTTCGACGCATTTTTACGTAAATCAACCAAGCTATCAACTCTAAAGTACTTTTCTAGAGTGTAGGATCGGTACATGGAAGGTATTGATAAGAGAGAACATAAATACACGCACTCGTAAGGCTACAACGTTCTGCACTTAAAACGGGCCTATAATGTTAGATCACCTGCGTTTCCGACCTATCAGACATGTGGAATGTAGCGTTGTTAATATTCCTTTGTGAGAAATTTATTTCAAGCGCTTGACATACATCCTCCGTCCCGCTTTCTCTACGAAAAACTATGTAATCGAACCATAAAACACTTGCTCTGCGTGATACAAGCAGAATATAGCTTTACTGAGATGTATAGTGTCCACTGTTCACATCCAAATGGCGTTCAGACATTATATCGTGCCTGCATCAGACCTATATAAAATGATCGTTAGTAGCGGGGGATACATCCTACAAGGAGACAAATAAACGCATAGCACCAGTGTCCAACATTTGAAAATTACAAGTAATTCCATCACTAACTCTGTAAACAGCACATCTGTCGGGCAAATGTGCACACGGGGCTTGCAACGCCTCACAAGCTCCTATCGCTAACTCAGTTGTGATGCTGAAGTCTGAATTTCACACCTAAGATGCGGTAGGGGGGATGGAATACATCACATAAATCAAAGTTCGTTTAGAGGAATCTATCAAGTATCATCACTCATGAGATGTAAGTCCTCTGATGACCGACAGGTTTACCATTAACAATCGCAAATAGACAGTGCTTTAAACCACATACAGAACATGTGGCTGTATACGAGTAGAACGCAGGCTATGTCATGTGACTGATGCATCTGGACAGAACACTGGAAAAAATTGATCTGCAGCAACTTCTCCTTCCGTAGAATGAATCGGTCAACCATTAAATCGTACCTCGTTACAGCTCTATCTTAATCGATCGCCCCGTCCACTCTCTGTTATTCTTTAACCCAGATGCAAGTAAATTTAGAGCTGAATGGTTCTTTGTCTTCCTGAAAAGCATAAAAATAGTAGTAAAATCGCATTTATCACTGGTACCTCCACAGACATACAGTATAATACTGCCTCGTCGGAAAAAATTGACTACCTCCCTGATTCACTTCGTTTCGATATCGACTTTTTCCCAGATTCCTCCTGTTGCCGCATACTCGTTCCCGTGTACAAATTGTTCTGCGCGAACCAGAAGATACGCAAGTACTTCCTCAATTTCACAGCATTTTGGTGTATATTCCGTCAATTTATACCTATTCCCTCGTCATTTTTGTCAATTCCATCGATTTTAGATCAGATCTACCCATGCGATCACGACATAACACCTCGTTCTGTGTTCTAAAATTGCCTGTAAGTGTAGCACAGCCGCCAACACCTAGCCCAGATGCACTGATTGGGAAGTGTAATACAGCACTGAACTGTATTGGTGATTTAGGTTAGTCCAAGTGAACTATCTTCCCTCGATTTTATTTGATTAGTAGAGATAACCGAGGTGTGGTGCAATATCCTATTGGAATTTGAACTTCCCGCCATTTTTTCTGGGGGGAGGGGAGGGGGTTAGGTTAGTGGAGTCGGCCGCGGTGGTCTCGCGGTTCTAGGCGCTCAGTCTGGAACAGCGCGAATGCTACGGTCGCAGGTTCGAATCCTGCCTCGGGCATGGATGTGTGTGATGTCCTTAGGTTAGTTAGGTTTTAGTAGTTCTAAGTTCTAGGGGACTGATGACCACACATGTTAAGTCCCATAGTCCTCAGAGCCATTTGAACCATTTTAGGTTAGTGGAGTTAGTCCAATTGACCTTCTTCCCGCCAAAACTCAAACTTGCCACCTTCTTGAATGATGTCATAGCTGCCATCTAGGATGATTTCATGCACTGTTGCTAAGTCTACAAGCCACCATCTTATATGACGTCACACCGCCATCTTGGATACATCTGGCGACAATGCAGAATGGAAAGATGCCCCTGTTGTCGCAATACTTTAATAGCCTCTTGAAAAGACATGTTTGAATAGTGCTTCTGTTCACTTTATTTGAAGAAAAACACTAGTTACAAGTTCAGCACTGGTAGAGAGTTCGGCACACAACACACACTTCTGACTGGCTGCGTTTACACAGAGAATAAACATACTGAATATACTGTAAGTTCATAAATAAAGTGCAACTCTGTCCCACAGCTCATAGAATCAGTCAAAGACTAAACGCAGAAACAGTCCAGATTCGGGGGGTAGATTGTCAACAGAAGGGTGTGTGTGTGTGTGTGTGTGTGTGTGTGTGTGTGTGTGTGTGTACTGTGTACTGAACCGTGGACCTAGAGACGACGGAGAGGCTTCGACCCGCCGTAGCCCACAGTGGTTCACAGCCCCACAACAGGCCACAGCAGTCCACCCACCCCACCGCCGCCCCAAAACTGAACCCATGCAAAGAATGGTGCCACAACTGAATCTGATAACACCATCAGCAGAGTCCATCGGCATCCAAGCTGTAAAGGCAGCAGACCTAGAGATCTATGGTGATAATAGGGACCATCTCGGATCTCATTAGTATCTCCGCGCGTTATCGAGTGCAAAACTTCTGCTAGGCTCTAGTCTGTGATAGCCCCTGTATGCATCCCAAAAACGGTTAGAGTGTCTTTTCCTTAAAAGCGCAAACAATCTGCTCCATCTCGCCATTTGATTGAGGAGGAAAAGGAGCAGTGTGCTATACTGTCTGCAAAATTCAGCGATGGTAGCAGAAGTCAATCTGAAACACACTGGCGCCGAGGGGACAGCTCTTTTTCTTTCATACTGCGCGCAAGCACGTCCCGTGCGATATGTTCCCTTCTGTTTGTTTATCTGTGCATCGTGCAGCTGGTGTATACGACTGGCCAACACAGGCGGTCTTTGTGCCGTCTCGTGTACCATATCTCTCTCTTTTCAGGGACTTTTGACTTGCGGCAACCAATGAGAGAGTGGACAGCTAAACTTCAGACGAAACAGGAAGATACACCGCAGGCCCTTCATTCATGTGATATAGTTCTTTCATTCTAGAGGTGGATGTGACTGTTTTGGTGATTAGGCATGCTTTTTGGTATAAATGGGTGAGATTTCTGCCTGATGTAGGCTTTACCCGCGCATTTCATTCACGTTACTCCTGTCTTGCCTTTCAAACATCTTTTCAACTTACGGTTATTCAGAACGGCTTCTCATGCCGCTTGTTTATTTTATTTGCAGTGGAATTTCAAAATTCTTTTGTGACACGTTTGAGTTCATGTGAGTTTATAATTAGTACGTCTGTGAATATATCCTGCAAAATATATATGAAACGTTTTATCACTTTCGTTCACATCAAATGAACCTGTAACTTCCGAGCTCGTGTATCACTTGAACTGACGAACAATATCTGTCCATGTGAAAGTACCTTATCTGTACTACAGTTTGGAAAATTAGTATGATTATTTACCGTATCATGAGTACTCACACTCATAGGATCAGAGAACACCCATTGTCCATACGTACAACCTCGTGACTTTGTCCATCCACATTATTAGTAGGTCTTCTCATGGGATCTAGTCCCATTTTCTTCTGCTGTTTGTTTTGAAAGAAAGGTACGTATTAAATACTGCAATGCGTGTGCCATTTATCTTTCTTAATATTTTTTCAGCGAACAGGTAAGGGGCCGGCCGTGGTGGCCGAGCGGTTCTAGGCGCTTCAGTCCGGAACCGCGCGACTGTTACAGTCGCAGGTTCGAATCCTACCCCGGGTATGGATGTGAGTGATGTCCTTAGGTTAGTTAGGCTTAAGTAGTTCTAAGTTCTTGGGGACTGATGACCTCAGAAGTTAAGTCCCATAGTGCTCAGAGCCATTTGAACCATTTGATTCCGGTGGGAGTAGAGCACCAAACATAGTACCCTTTGCAAGAGCTATCTGACGAATTTAGCCTCCTCCATTCGAAGTGGGTTTTCACGTTCTACGTATGTCGTCAGTGACCTGTAAGTGGTGTTTGGATGAGAGCATCCCTTTCTATACTGAAACCCAGGTAGTCGACAGAACGTCGGTAAAAATGACATTTCTTGAGACTGCACTTCATTCCGGCTTTCTGTAAGGCGGAAAAAAGTGTGTGCGTTTTCGAGATGCTTGTTGGTCTTAGACCCCTCGATGATTATGCCGTCGAGATAGTTAAAACACACGGGATTTCTCGGACCAGCTGTTCTAAGTATCTTCGGAAAACGGTAGATGAGCTACAAACGCCAAAAGCGAGCCACTGCTATTGGTGAAAGCCGCGATGGTTGTTCAAAAGAAGCACTCTTTTGGGATCTGACTCTGGATGCAAGCATTTCCTAGAAATGTGGAATGAGGTTAAAGTCTCCACAGAACGGGGGGGGGTAAAGAACTCTTCCGTGCAAAATTGGGGTGGGAGGGGGGGGGAGGGTTCGCTGAACTGGAGATACATTTCTGCCCGTAAGTCAGAGGCACAGCGTAGCTCTTAAGAAAATAACTCAAGTATGTGAGTAGTATGTCGACGGCTTGGATAGCAAATACCATGCAAACCAGATATATTGTCTCATCGAAGGAAAATCCAAAGCGACTAAATGCGTGGATATTAAAAGTATCACCTGCTGCAAGGGAATTCTTAACAATAAATATGATGCGCCGGCCGCGGTGGCCGAGCGGTTCTAGGCGCTTCAGTCTGGAACCACGCGGCTGCTACGGTCGCAGGCTAGAATCCTGCCGCGGGCATGGATGCGTGTGATGTCCTTACGTTTAAGTAGTTCTAAGTGTAGGGGACTGATGACCTCAGATGTTAAGTCTCATAGTGGTTAGAGCCATTTGAATCACTCGAAAGATGATGCTCCATGGCGCGCATTTCGATGTCACCTTCGTTTGAAAAGCTGCTCGAATATGAAGTTCGTAGCCCCTGTAGGTCATACCTTCCTTTGAACAAGTTTTCACGACGAGAGAGCCCAATTTATGAGGGAATCTGAAGCGTCTGTATCAACTTGAAACACAATCAATTTGTCAAAATTTTTAGTTCAATAACTCGCGTGGAGTGTCTGACGCAGGTTTACCACAGTTTCGTTGTGGTTCACCGAATCCTACTCCTACTGACATTCAGTCATGAATGAAGAATTGTAGACACTACTTATGTAGCCGTATTTCCTACAGCGAAAACGCTGTTCATCATACTTGGGGCATCGGTGGTGAGGATGCTGTAGAAAACAGTCTGGGCAGGACCGCAGCTGCTGCTAGCGGTAGACGGACGTAAAAAGAGGAGAGGTTTCCAGAATGAGATTTTCACTCTGCAGCGGAGTGTGCGCTGATATGAAATTTCCTGGCAGATTAAAACTGTGTGCCGGACCGAGACTCGAACTCGGGACCTTTTCCTTTCGAGGGCAAGTGCTCAACCATCCAAGCTACCCAAGCACAATTCACGCCCCGTCCTCACAGCTTCACTTCTGCCAGTATTTCCAGGCTGTGGCTAACCCATGTCTCCGCAATATCCTTTCTTTCAGGAGTGCTAGTTCTGCAAGGTTCACAGGAGAGCTTCTGTAAAGTTTGGAAGGTAGGAGACGAGATACTGGCAGAAGTAAAGCTGTGAGGACGGGGCGTGAGTCGTGCTTGGGTAGCTCAGATGGTGCCAGCACGGTAACTCAGCGTGTTCGGTCAGAGGGTTAGCTGCCCTCTGTAATAAAAAACCTGAGTTAATGGATCAACGACGAACTGAAATGGGTGTCTTGCGACGTCCGCCACGAGCAGATGCAACGAACAAAAGCAAACAAAATGAGATTAAAAAAAATGGTAGACCACTTGCCCGCAAAAGGCAAAGGACCCGAGTTCAAGTCTCGGTCCGGCACACGGTTTTAATCTGCGAGGAAGTTTCATATCAGCGCACACTCCGCTGATAATCTCATTCTGGAAACATCTCCCAGGCTATGGCTAAGCCATGTCTCCGCGATATCCTTTCTTTCAGGAGTGCTAGTTCAGCAAGGTTCACAGGAGAGCTTCAGTAAAGTTTGGAAGGTAGGAGACAAGGTACTGGCAGATGTAAAGCTGTCAGGACGGGGCGTGAATCCTGCTTGGGCAGCTCAGATGGTCGAGCACTTGCCCGCGAAAGGCAAAGGTTCCGAGTTCGAGTCTCGGTCCGGCACACAGTTTTAATCTGCCAGGAGTTTCAGAGGCGAGGTTGCTTACGTATGCAGCAGCTGTGAACCTTGCCAGGGACGGGGTTGCTTACTAGTACCAATGCATGCTGTCGGATGTGCTCTCATGGAGAGAGCCGTTTGTCTAGCATTGCCGAAGTAAATGAGGAAACTGGTAACTGCTTTAGCAGATTTTATTCAAGTTCGAAATTTTGTGCAACGTTGAGTTCTCCTAATGAAAGATCCGAACTTATTAAAGCCTGTGTGCGAACCTCACTGCCTGGGGAAGGGGGGGGGGGGGTACCAAACAATGGAGTCCCAAAGGAGAGAGTCAGCGTACGATCTTTTGCACATATCATTCATGTTACGAAGTTGCACCGACATTTTAAGTCCTTTAGCTCCGCGATCCATTCCTGATACGATCCGGAAGGTGATGTTCGATCCCGAAAAGGTGCACGACTAGCGAACGCTATGTGGGCATTGTGACTATAGCAATCTGATAACAGTTCACACAGTCTAGAAACGAAAGCCTATTCGGATCGCATAATGAGTGGAAATTACGAAACAATCATTTCGAGAGGACCCGCACAACAAGAGGCACTTCTGAATTTATAGAACTCTATTGTTAATAGCTGGGAAGCGGTGATGTAGCCGTAGAAAATATATGTCCCAGTCGTCTTTTCCGGTTTGGAAAGATGGGATCGGAGCTACAACCGGTGCCGTCGAGGCCGACGGTAATTGATGAACACACTTAATTTTTGGATTTGCAGAATGCACTTTGTACCTGTAAACGGTGTTTGTTCTTCCGCTTTCACTTTTCATTAGCACTTTCTGATATGCTCTTCGCTTGACCATTGGCAATATTCATTACATTGTCCTAAAGATGTTACCAAGATTGGTCATTAACATAACTGTTCTCTATCTTTCCATTCATTACTGTCTTGTTGAAGGTTTTCACACACTAATGCTCATTAAAGGGAATAAATAGCATCTCTTATACGCATGCATTTTCATTTAATACACTACTGGCCATTAAAATTGCTGCACTGAGAAGAAATGCAGATGATAAACGGGTATTCAATGGACAAATAAATTATACTAGAACTGACATATGATTACATTTTCACGCAATTTGGATGCATAGATCCTGAGAAATCAGTACCCAGAACAACCACCTCTGGCCGTAATAACGGCCTTGATACGCCTGGGCATTGAGTCAAACAGAGCTTGGATGGCGTGTACAGGTACAGCTGCCCATGCAGCTTCAATATGATACCACAGTTCATCAATACTAGTGACTGGCGTAATGTGACGAGCTAGGTGCTCGGCCACTATTGACCAGATGTTTTCAATTGGTCAGAGATCTGGAGAATGTGCTGGCCAGGGCAGCAGTCGAACATTTTCTGTACCCAGAAAGGCCCGTGCAGGACCTGCAACATGCGGTTGTGCATTATCCTGCTGAAATGTAGGGTTTCGCAGAGATCGAATGAAGGGTGGAGCCACAGCTCGTAACACATCTGAAATGTAACGTCCACAGTTCAAAGTGCCATCAGTACGAACAAGAGGTGACCGAGACGTGTAACCAATGGCACCCCATACCATCACGCCGGGTGATACGCCAGTATGGCGTGGCGAATACACGCTTCCAATGTACGTTCACCGCGATGTCCCAAAACACGGGCACGACCATCATGATGCTGTAAGCAGAACCTGGATTCATCCGAAAAAATGACATTTTCCCATTCGTGCACTCAGGTTCGTCGTTGGATACACCATCGCAGGCGCTCCTGTCTGTGATGCAGCGTCAAGGGTAACCGCAGCAATGGTCTCCGAGCTGATAGTCCAAGCTGCTGCAAACGTCGTCGAACTGTTCGTGCAGATGGTTGTTGTCTTGCAAACGTCCCCATCTGTTGGCTCAGGGATCGGGACGTGGCTGAACGATCCGTTACAGCCATGCGGATAAGCTGCCTGTCATCTCGAATGATAGCGATAGGAGACCGTTGGGATCCAGTACGGCGTTCCGTATTACCCTCCTGAACCCACCGATTCCGTATTCTGCTAACAGTAATTGGATCTCGACCAACGCGAGCAGCAGTGTCGAGATACGATTAACCGCAATCGCGATAGGGTACAATCCGACCTTTATCAAAGTCGGAAACGTGATGGTACGCATTTCTCCTCCTTACACGAGGCATCACAACAACGTTTCACCAGGCAACGCCAGTCAACTGCTGTTTGTGTATGAGAAATCGATTGGAAACTTTCCTCATGTTAGCACGTTGTAGGTGTCGCCACCGGTGCCAAGCTTGTGTGAATGCTCTGAAAAGCTAATCATTTGCATATCACAGCATCTTCTTCCTGTCGGTTAAATTTCGCGTCTGTAGCACGTCATCTTCGTGGTGTAGAAATTTTAATGTCCAGTAGTGTACTTAGATGCGAACCTTAACTAAAACATGCTGTCGTGTGACGGTTTACCTGTGTATTTCACGCATGACTATCAACTTTTGAAGGTGGGGTTACCCATGTTTCAGATTTAATAATTCACTATCCGTTGCGTGACTTGTTTCATTACCTTCTAAAAGTTGGTTCGCATGGTTGCTAAAGGAGCTTCACTCTGTTTCCCGATAACGGGGAAATTAATTTTGCAATTCAGGGTTATGCACACTACTATAACTATCACGCCAACTCACAAAGGCACCTGACAATGTTTATCTCAGCAGGACATAGCATTATGCAAGCATTAGTAAACCTAACATCCCACAGGATTGTGAAGGGGTGCTTTTAGAAATGTTCTTGATCAGATTGAATTCTTCTAATGTGGAAAGGAAAGATGATATTACAACTATGAAGGTTGCCAACGCATAATTGCGTAGGTGAGTAAACAACCCAAATTGACCAATCACCTGTAATAATATGACCCAAGCAAATATGTCTGAATATTAGGGGAGGGATCCTCCTAAACTGGAGACATCGCCACTAGGCCGGACGAAGGGGACTTCAGCGAATGCTCAAAGGCTGATTTTGAGTGCATTTACTTAATCATAACCACTACATGCCTTGTCCATCCCAACCTGGCTACTACAACATACGTCATCTGTTGCCCCAAGATACTGCTGTTCTTCAGATTGAACCATGGACATCACATAATACCCATACCACGGACAATCCTTTCCACTTCGCAACGACAAGCTCTACACCGTTCAAATAAAAGTCCGCATGGCAGCAAAAAAAGTAATAAATAATACTCAGAACATCGCCCGTGTAGGCGTGCTCGTCAGTTCACCGTTTCCTACATTTGGGAGACGACCCCGGGTCGAATCCGCCTTGCGAATTAAGTACGAGGGTTTGTGGGCCGACCAGGCTGTATGTGGTTTTTAGGGGGTTTCTCATTGCCAGTTAATTAAATACCCGGGTGGTACCCAAACCCCACCTCACATACAGGGTAAGTAAAAATTTAAGAAATGTTCTCACATTTGTAAATTCCCTTCCAAAGAGAGTGGTGGCGACAATAGGACAGTCGGTTGCAGCCTGCCACTAACATTGCCTCAACACATACAACAATGCCGATCTCATAGAGAGACGAGAAAAGCCAAGGATGAAGAAGAAAAGAAGAAGAAATAATATCGTGAACGCAACCCTGAGATCGTTATTAACACAATGGCCATACTATCGTTTTCTCATTATTCTTTGCTTGTGATGGACAGATATCAATTATTTCAAAATACTTCCGACTTTCGTAGTCCTGTCATCCTCAGATGCGTGTAATGTTTCGGTTGTTGATAATTTTTACTTGTGAACCGATTTATAACAACTGAATGAGACACAATTTTCGTGCCATACGCATCTGGCGCTTGTTCTATGTAAGGCAACTTCAGTGGCTTCTTACAGGTTCCGTGGGCGTAGTTCTTCATGCCATGCCTTTGTTCCATTTTGGTACTGTTTCTCTTATTACTATAATTGCTGTTGTCCAGATTTCATACGACTAGGAACTGAAGACTTGTTTTGATGCTCTGTTTTGGTTGGTGTTGCCGACTGTCGAATGTTATTGTCAAAGATAGAGTGTTATTGTTAACTACTGAGTGTAATCTTGAGATATCTGTGATATGTGTGCGTCAGTGTGTGGGTGTACTTATATTTGTATGATTATATTTTTTTAAATAATTTTGTGTGTGTGTATGCACGTGATCAGAGGGGAAGAGAGAGAGGGGGGAGGGAGACAGAGAGAGAGAAAGAGAGAGAGAGAGAGAGAAGGAAGGAGAGAGAGGATATGTCCATACTAAAACTGGAATCACACCCAACTACACGATTTCTTGCAAACCTGAAGCGAACACTGAAAAACAGTGAACATGTGCTCACTGATAAACAAAGATACTACATAACACAAAGAACAGACAAGCACCGACACTTCACAGCCAACCAAAGATATATAAAGACTTTACGACAGTGAGAGCCGTTATTAACTTCAGGAAAGGCCCGACGTACCACACAGCCAAACATCTTCAAAAATAGAAAACAACAGAACAGTGATAAACACAAGAGATCTAATAGAACATATCCAGCTTCACTGATTTCATTCGACGTAAAAAACATGTATAGCTCCATCACTTTCACAAATCATAGAGAAAATCTAACACCCCACAGCACCCTCACCACAGAAACAGTAACAGAAATAACAAATGTGCTGAGGTTGGTAACAAAAAAAAAAAAATTCTTCTTCCAGTTTCAGAATGAATATTATATCCAAAGTGACGGATTGCCCATGGGATTCCCAATATCAGGAACATTAGCCAACGTTTTGTTAGTCATTTAGAAAATCAGATATTTGAAAGGTACCTGGTTATGAAAGGTTTAAAATCATATATTGGTACAGATAAGTGGGTGACATTGTTTGTGTGTTAGTTGACCCAAATGAAAAACATAGATGGACTGTTCTCTGAATTCAACAAAAAGCACACAAGATCATAAAATTCAAGCTTGTAAAGGGAAAGGAAGATCAAATAAATTTTCTTGACGTAATAGTAATGAAAGAAAATTGAGAACACACATTTAACATTTTCAGAAAACCAACGCCACAGACACAATAATACATTTTACATTAATCATCCCCACAATCAGAAGCTTGTGGCACTGAGACATATGTTGTATAGAGTAAACAGGATTCCGCTCAACAAGAGAAACTATGAAAATGAAATGAATACAATCATACAAATAGCTAGAAGTAATGGATATGACACACAGATTAGATTAGATTAATACTAGTTCCATGGATCATGAATACGATATTTCGTAATGATGTGGAACGAGTCGAATTTTCCAATACATGACGTAATTAGGTTAATTTAACAACATACTTAAGTTAATATAACAACTTTATTTTTTTGTGTTTTTTTATTTTTATTTTTTTATTTTTTTTAATTTTTTTTATATTTTTTTCTGAATTTATATCTAAAAATTCCTCTATGGAGTAGAAGGAGTTGTCATTCAGAAATTCTTTTAATTTCTTCTTAAATACTTGTTGGTTATCTGTCAGACTTTTGATACTATTTGGTAAGTGACCAAAGACTTTAGTGCCAGTATAATTCACCCCTTTCTGTGCCAAAGTTAGATTTAATCTTGAATAGTGAAGATCGTCCTTTCTCCTAGTATTGTAGTTATGCACACTGCTATTACTTTTGAATTGGGTTTGGTTGTTAATAACAAATTTCATAAGAGAGTATATATACTGAGAAGCTACTGTGAATATCCCTAGATCCTTAAATAAATGTCTGCAGGATGATCTTGGGTGGACTCCAGCTATTATTCTGATTACACGCTTCTGTGCAATAAATACTTTATTCCTCAGTGATGAATTACCCCAAAATATGATGCCATATGAAAGCAATGAGTGAAAATAGGTGTAGTAAGCTAATTTACTAAGATGTTTATCACCAAAATTTGCAATGACCCTTATTGCATAAGTAGCTGAACTCAAACGTTTCAGCAGATCATCAATGTGTTTCTTCCAATTTAATCTCTCATCAATGGACATACTTAAAAATTTGGAATATTCTACCTTAGCTATATGCTTCTGATTAAGGTCTATATTTATTAATGGCGTCATACCATTCACTGTACTGAACTGTATGTACTGTGTCTTATCAAAATTCAGTGAGAGTCCGTTTACAAGGAACCACTTAGTAATTTTCTGAAAGACAGTATTGACAATTTCATCAGTTAATTCTTGTTTCTCAGGTGTGATTACTATACTTGTATCATCAGCAAAGAGAACTAACTTTGCCTCTTCATGAATATAGAATGGCAAGTCATTAATATATAATAAGAACAACAAAGGACCCAAGACTGACCCTTGTGGAACCCCATTCTTGATAGTTCCCCAGTTTGAGGAATGTGCTGATCTTTGCATGTTACGAGAACTACTTATTTCATCTTTCTGCACTCTTCCAGTTAGGTACGAATTAAACCATTTGTGCGCTGTCCCACTCATGCCACAATACTTGAGCTTGTCTAGCAGAATTTCATGATTTACGCAATCAAAATCCTTTGAGACATCACAAAAAATCCCAATGGGAGGGGTTCGGTTATTCAGATCATTCAAAATTTGACTGGTGAAAGCATATATGGCATTTTCTGTCGAAAAACCTTTCTGGAAACCAAACTGACATTTTGTTAGTACTTCATTTTTACAGATATGTGAAGCTACTCTTGAATACATTACTTTCTCAAAAATTTTGGATAAAGCTGTTAGAAGGGAGATTGGACGGTAATTGTTGACATCAGATCTATCCCCCTTTTTATGCAAAGGTATAACAATAGCATATTTCAGTCTATCAGGGAAAATGCCCTGTTCCAGAGAGCTATTACACAGGTGGCTGAGAATCTTACTTATCTGTTGAGAACAAGCTTTTAGTATTTTGCTGGAAATGCCATCAATTCCATGTGAGTTTTTGCTTTTAAGCAAGTTTATTATTTTCCTAATTTCAGAGGGAGAAGTGGGTGAGATTTCAATTGTATCAAATTGCATAGGTATGGCCTCTTCCATTAACAGCCTAGCATCTTCTAATGAACACCTGGATCCTACTATATCCACAACATTTAGAAAATGATTATTAAAAATATTTTCAACTTCTGACTTTTTGTTCGTAAAGTTTTCATTCAATTTGGTGGTAATACTCTCTTCCTCTGCTCTTGGTTGACCTGTTTCTCTTTTAATAATATTCCAAATTGTTTTAATTTTATTATCAGAGTTGCTGATTTCAGACATGATACACATACTCCTGGATTTTTTAATAACTTTTCTTAATATAACACAGTAGTTTTTATAATTTTTGATAGTTTCTGGGTCACTACTCTTTCTTACTGTCAGATACATTTCCCTTTTCCGGTTACAAGATATTTTTATACCCTTAGTAAGCCATGGTTTGTTACAAGGTTTCTTACGAGTATATTTAACTATTTTCTTGGGGAAGCAGTTTTCAAATGCATTTACAAAAATGTCATGAAATAAATTATATTTTAAATTGGCATCAGGTTCACGGTACACCTCATCCCAGTCTAACTGCTGTAGGCTTTCCCTGAAATTTGCAATTGTTAAATCGTTGACTGAACGTACTACTTTGGAGGACTGTTTAGTATTGCTGAATGGAGCTATGTCATATATTGTAACTAGCTGTGCACCATGATCAGAAAGACCATTCTCAACAGGCTGAGCATTTATCTGGTTAAACTTATCTTGGTCTATAAAGAAGTTATCTATCAGTGAGCTGCTATCCTTTATCACCCTAGTAGGAAAATCAATAACGGGTGTCAAATTGAAAGAACCGAGTAATACTTCAAGGTCATTTTTCCTATTACCCTCTTTCAGAGAATCTACATTGAAGTCCCCACAAATAATAATTTGCTTCCCCCTGTCTGACAGACAGCACAACAAGGAGTCCAAATTTTTCAGAAATAGATGAAAATTTCCTGATGGGGACCTATATACAGTTACAATTATAAATGTGCCTTTATTTAATTTAAGCTCACATGCACATGCTTCTATATGTTTCTCCACACAAAACTTTTTTGTTTCTATACTTTTTGCACAATGATAACTTTTCACATATATAGCAACTTCTCCTTTCTCCATATTTTCTCTCATTACATGTGCAAAGAGCTTATAATCACTTACATTTACCTTATCCATATCAGTAACAATGTGATGCTCAGACAGGCATAGTATATCTATTTCATTCTCAGCTTCTAAATCTTCTAAACAAACCAGAAGCTCATCTACTTTATTCTTTAAACTCCCAATATTTTGATGAAATATACTTACATTATTTTTAATTATACTTTTATGAGAACCTTTCCTTATTCTAACATTTGCAGTACTCTCCTGTCTGAGTTTCTCATTGTGCTTAGGCCTAGTTCCTATACCAGTGGTCACATGGTGTTCAGAGAGGCAGATTATGTCAACTGGGTTGGGTGACTTTAATTCATCAATGGAATTACCTAGGACTGAGATACAACTTGGTGGAGATAAAATTTCTGGTGATTGGTGAAAATTTATAATTAATAGCTGTGATTGGTGATCCAATGTGCTAGAATTGTGCTGTTTAATTTCTTTCCTAAACTGAAGATTTGTTTCAATCCTGACCTCTCGTAGAACTTGACATCTTTCTGTCTTACCTATCCTAAAAAAGGTGCTGCTCCAACACCTGTAACCACTGGTATTTTACCATTCATGGCAGTGCCTCCCCCCCTTAAATTTCCTGCTATTACCCCAGCCAGTTTCCCCTTCCCTTTCCTGTTGAGATGTAGGCCGTGCCTGGTATAGTCCCACCTACTGAGATAATCAACAGGAACCACACCAATATGAGCCCCCGCACCCGATCCAAGCAGCCGTTCCAACTCCAAATTAACTCTCCCAACAGAAGAGTTCAAATGAGGCCGGTCATGGCGTCTCAGGACAGATACAAATTCAACATTGGTGTGTCTCGATGCTGACGCAATCTTTACCAGGTCACACTCTATACTGAACCCAGGATCTCTGTCGATGCTGTTCCCTGGCCCTCCCACAATAACCACGGTGTCTTCCCCGGTAAATCCTTTACAGAGTGAACCTAAATCCTCTGTCACCTGATCCAGACTAGCACTTGGTTTGAAAAAATTTGTGACCTGGTATTCTGGTCCTAATTCCTCCTGCAGAAGTTGGCCTACACCTCTGGCATGAGAACTGCCTAACAACAAAACTTTCTTCCTTTTCGATGACTTTCCTACATTCTTTTTCAATTTCCTATTGAAAGTTTGCTGTGTCCTGTCTACACCTACCTCTGCTTGAGGCTCATCAGTTTCTAACTGAAGCAACAGGTCAAACTTATTTTTGACATTCACCACAAAACTGTCAGACTTAGTTCTAGGCCTATTCCTTCTGCTACCTGTTGCCACTTCCCACCTCTCTTTGCCCTTCTCCCTCCTTAACCTGTCCAGATCTTCCCTAGCCTGATCTAGCTCAGCCTGAAGGGCAGCAATTTTCCCCTCCTGTTCCACTATCTTCCTATCTCTGCTGCAAATCCTACATAACCACTGATGAGCCTGATCCACTTTCCCAACACCCACGCCACTGCAGTCCCCCCAGTGAAAAAAACTACTGCATCCATCACACCAAACCCCGGAACTAACAATTCTACGGCAAGTCAGGCACTTCTCACTCATGGCAAAAATAATACTTTAGCTAGAATAAATCAATTAAATTACCGAAAATCAAAAAAGACGTTACAAGAATTAAGCCTATTCACAAACGTACGAGGGTCGGTCAAAAAGTAATGCCTCCCATTTTTTTTCTACTTAAAGAAATTAAGTTAAGTGAAAAATTTGAGTTTGGCGCCATTCCTCAAACCTTCTTCTGCAATCCACTGCAGTAGTAACTTTCTGTGTCAACAGGTGGCAGCACAGCAGAAGTTTGTAAGATGGCCGATATCGATGTTCGTTTGAGACAGCGTTGTGTGATTGAATTCTTGAATGCAGAAGGTGAAACGCCCATACGCATTCATGAAAGACTGAAGAAGGTGTATGGTGTTGTGACAGTGGATGTCAGCACTGTTAGACGATGAGTTCGTCGTTGTAAGGAAGCTGAAGGGCAAACACCGTTGACTGACGAAAAGCGGAGCGGCAGGCCGGTGAGTGCAGTGACTCCACACAACATTCAGCAAGTTGATGACATCATTCGTGGTGACCGTCGGGTGACTGCAGATGAAGTGTGTCGCATTATTTCTCTTAGTAAAGGCAGTGTGATCACGATTATTAAACAATTGGGGTACTCAAAAGTTTGTGCACGGTGGGTTCCAAGAATGTTAACCGATCAGAATAAAGAGGCAAGGAAACCAATAGCCTCCCAACACTTGCAGCGCTTCCGTTTGGAGGGAGATAAGTTTCTGAAAAAAATTGTGACCGGGGACGAAACATGGGTGCATTTTTTTGAACCCGAATCAAAGAGGCAGTCAATGGAGTGGCGTCACACAAGCTCGCCGAGGAAGAAAAAATTCAAAACTGTGCGATCGGCAGGGAAAGTTATGGCAACAGTTTTCTGGGATACAGAGGGTGTGATTCTGGTTGATTTTTTGGAGCAGGGATGCACAATAAATTCTGTTCAGTACGTCACAACCCTCAACAAACTTAAAGCACGTCTTCAGCGAGTTCGCCCAACAAAATCAATGGCAGATGTTCTTCTTTTGCATGACAATGCAAGACCACACACCAGTCGTCACACCTCTGACGAGATTGTCAAAACTGGATGGGAAGTTTTGCCTCATCCCCCATACAGCCCTGACCTGGCACCATCAGACTTCCATCTGTTCGGGCCACTAAAAGAAGCTCATCGTGGGATTCATTTTGAAGATGAGGAGGCCGTCAAAACATCCGTGCGTCAATGGCTTAGGAAGCAGAGCTGTGATTTTTACCGTGCTGGGATACATGCCCTTGTTCAAATTTGGACCAAAACTGTAGAGATGGGCGGAGATTACATTGAAAAATGACAAAATGATCCTCAATGTTGTGGTTTTCAACCTATGTAATTGCATTTAAATTTCCTGACAATTAAACGTAGAAAAAAAAATAGGAGGCATTACTTTTTGACTGACCCTCGTATATAAGCAAGTTTCTGATTTAAAATTCCGCTGTTTTTCTGAGATCTGTATTAAAACAACGAAGGTATACGCTATTTATTATATATTTCACTCGATGGAATGAAAAAAAGGACAATTAAACGAGATACTTTAACTTTGATTCTCCAAAAACGTTACGAGGAATTAGGTCTATAAACAAATGTATATAGGCAAGTTTCTGATATAAAGTCACGCTGTTTTTCTGAAATCTGTATTAAAACAATGAAGTTATACGCTATTTACGGTAGTTTACTTATTTGTTACCGAGAAACTAGTTAAATTACCGTGAAACAAGAAACAAACACGTTTACAAAATTTAAGCCTGAGGGCGACTTCGCGAAGTTACGATCTTTTCGTGTTTTCTGAAAAAATACGCAAAGAAAAGTCAAACCTTTAACGGCAAGACTAAACGATACACTAATGCACGTATTTAATTTGTTGTCGGCGTTAAACTAAATTATATTCCTGTCTAAATCACTTAACTTTCTGGAAATGTTTTCTGGCGTCACTTACTCGGCGGCCATCTTGGAACCAAAGACTCAATCAAAACCTAAAAACACAAATGCAATACAAACACAATATATCCAGTACTTCCAGAACGCTAGATGACTCACAAGTTGCAAACTCACAAACACACTCAACAAACATTGACAATGACAACATCACACAGAACAGAGGCAGATGATACACTATCACTTATACACACAAATTAGTACACAGAATGGCAAACATCCTAAAGGAACAGATCTTAAAATAGCATATAAAACTGTGTAAACCATCCAATCAAACTTAAGCCAACCAACAATAAAGGAGGAAAAATTACAGAAATCAGGAATATGCAAACCCGAACGTAAAAGTTGTGATGCAGTATACACAGGGATGACGTCAAGAGTACTAAGACACAGTACAGAGACCACATCAGGTACAGGAAATAAGAAACAAAGCAGTCCACATTTGCAGAGGATTAAAAACCACAACAACCATCCTACAAACATTTGACAGTCGGCAACACCAAACGATACATAGCATTAAAGTAAGTGTTCAGTTCCTAATGCTGTGAAGTCTGGTAAACGGCAAGTATAATAATATAAAGAAAAACACCAAAAAATGGAACAAAAACACATAATGTAGAACTACATCCACGGAACCTCTAAGTAGAATTTAAAATTATTACAGTTATTGTTGTTGTGGTCTTCAGTCCAGGGACTGGTTTGATACAGCTCTCCATGCTACTCTATCCTTTGCAAGCTTCTTCATCTCCCAGTACCTACTGCAGCCTACATCCTTCTGGATCTGCTTAGTGTATTCATCTCTAGGTCTCCCTCTACGATTTTTACCCTCCACGCTGCCCTCCAATACTAAATTGGTGATCCCTTGATGCCTCAGAACATGTCCTACTAACCGATCCCTTCTTCTAGTCAAGTTATGCCACAAACTCCTCTTCTCCCCAATTCTATTCAATACCTCCTCATTAGTTATGTGATCTACCCAGCTAATATTCAGCATTCTTCTGTAGCACCACATTTCGAAAGCTTCTACTCTCTTCTTGTCCAAACTATTTATCTTCCATGTTTCACTTCTATACATAGCTACACTCCATACAAATACTTTCAGAAACGATTTTATGCTACTTAAATCTATACTCGATGTTAACAACTTTCTCTTCTTCAGAAACTCTTTCTTTGCCATTGCCAATCAACATTTTATATCCTCTCTACTTCGACCATCATCAGTTACTTTGCTCCCCAAATAGCAAAACTCCGTTACTACTTTAAGTGTCTCATTTCCTAATCTAATTCCCTCAGAATCACCCGAATTAATTCGGACTACATTCCATTATCCTCGTTTTGCTTTTGTTGATGTTAATCTTATATCTTCCTTTCAAGACACTGTCCACTCAGTTCAGCTTATCATCCAGGTCTTTTGCTGTGTCTGACAGAATGAAAATGTGATCGGCGAACCTCAAAGTTTTAACTTCTTCTCCATGGATTTTAATTGCTGCTCCAAATTTTTCTTTTGTTTCGTTCACTGCTTGCTCAGTATACAGATTGAATAACGTCGGGACAGGCTAAAACCCTGTCTTACTCCCTTCCCAACCACTGCTTCCCTTCCATGCCCCTCGACTCTTATTACTGCCATCTGGTTTCTGTACAAATTGTAAATAGCTTTTCGTTCCCTGCATTTTACCCCTGCCATCTTTAGAATTTGAAAGAGAGTATTCCAGTCAACATTGTCAAAAGCTTTCTCTAAGTCTACAAATGCTAGAAACGTAGGTTTACCTTTCCTTGATCTTTCTTCTAAGATAAGTCGTAAGGTCAGCATTACCTCACGTATTCCAACATTTCTACGGAATCCAAACTGATCTTCCCCGAGGTCGGCTTCTACCAGTTTTTCCATTCGTCTGTACAAAATTCGTGTTAGTATTTTGTAGCCGTTGCTTATTAAACTGATAGTTCGGATATTTTCAAATCTGTCAACACCTGCTTTCTTTGGGTTTGGAATTATTATATTCTTCTTGAAGTCTGAGGGTAATTCGCCTGTCTCATACATGTTGCTCACCAGATGGTAGAGTTTTGTCAAGACTGGCTCTCCAAAGGCTGTCAGTAGTTCTAATGAAATGTTGTCTACTCCCGGGGCCTTATTTCAACTTAGCTCTTTCAGTGCTCTGTCAAACTCTTCACGCAGTATCATATCTCCCATTTCATCTTCATATACATCCTCTTACATTTCCATAATATTGCCCTGAAGTACATCGCCCTTGTATAGACCCTCTATATACTCCTTCCACCTTTCTGCTTTCCCTTCTTTGCTTAGAACTGGGTTTCCATCTGAGCTCTTGATATTCATACAAGTGGTTCTCTTTTCTCCAAAGGTCTCTTTAATTTTCCTGTAGGCAGTATCTATCTTACCCCTAGTGAGATAAGCCTCTACATCCTTACATTTGTCCTCTAGCCATGTCAACTTAGCCATTTTGCACTTCTTGTCGATATCATTTTTGAGACGTTTGTATTCCTTTTTGCCTGCTTCATTTACTGCATTTTTATATGTTCTCCTTGCATCAGTTAAATTCAATATTTGTTCTGTTACCCAAGGATTTGTGCTAGCCCTCGTCTTTTTACCTACCTGATCCTCTGCTGCCTTCACTACTTCATCCCTCAAAGCTACCCATTCTTCTTCTACTGTATTTCTTTCCCCCATTCTTGTCAATTGTTCACTTATGCTTTCCCTGAAAATCTGTAGAACCTCTGGTTCTTTCAGTTTATCCAGGTCCTATCTCCTTAAGTTCCCACCTTTTTGCAGTTTCTTCAATTTTAATCTACAAATGGTTCAAATGGCTCTGAGCACTATAGGACTTAACTTCTGAGGTCATCAGTCCCCTAGAACGTAGAACTACTTAAACCTAACTAACCTAAGGACATCACACACATCCATGCCCGACGCAGGATTCGAACCTGCGACCGTAGCGGTCGCGCGGTTCCAGACTGTAGCGCCTAGAACCACTCGGCCACTTCGTCCAGCTTTAATCTAGAGTACATAACCAACAGATTGGTGCCAGAGTCCACATCTGCCCCTGGGAATGTCTTACAATTTATAACCTGGTTCCTAAATCTCTGTCTTACCATTATATAATCTATCTGAAACCTTTCAGTATCTCCAGGCATCTTCCATGTATACAATCTTCTTTTATGATTCTTGAACCAAGTGTTAGCTGTGATTAAGTTATGCTCTGTGCAAAATTCTACCATGCGGCTTCCTCTTTCATTTCTTCCCCCCAATCCATATTCACCTACTACGTTTCCTTCTCTTCCTTTTCCTACTATTCCAGTCACCCATGACTATTAAATTTTCATCTCCCTTCACTATCTGAATAATTTCTTTTGTCTCATCATACATTTCTTCAATTTCTTCGTCATTTGCAGAGCCAGTTGGCATATAAACTTGTACTATTGTAGTGGGTGTGGGCTTCGTGTCTATCTTGGCCACTATGATGCGTTCACTATGCTGTTTGTAGTAGCTTACCCGCACTCCTATTTTTTTATTCATTATTAAACCTACTCGTGCATTATCCCTATTTGATTTTGTATTTATAGCCCTTTTTTCACCTGACCAAAAGTCTTGTTCCTCTTGCCACCGAACTTCGCTAATTCGCACTATATCTAACTGTAACCTATCCATTTCCCTTTTTAAATTTTCTAACCTACCTGCCCGATTAAGGGATCTGACATTCCACGCTCCGATCCATAGAACGCCAGTTTTCTTTCTCCTGATAACGACGTCCTCTTGAGTAGTCCCCGCTCGGGGATCCGAGTGGGGGACTATTTTATCTCCAGAATATTTTACCCAAGAGGACGCCATCATCATTTAACCATACAGTAAAGCTGCATGCCCTCGGGATAAATTACGGCTTGCTTTCAGCCGTTCGCAGTACCAGCACACAAGGCTGTTTTGGTTAGTGTTACAAGGCCAGATCAATCATCCAGACTGTTGCCCCTGCAACTACTGAAAAGGCTGCTGCCCCTCTTATTATTACTATGTCATGGAAAAGCCAATCCCAGAACTATTTACTACCTACATGTAACTTGTCCCAAATTGTAAACTAAATAGTATGAATAATATGTACATATTCCAGGCCACTGAAGATGCCTTACAAAGAATGAAGGCATATGGCATACGGCACGAAAATTGTGTCTCGTTCAGTTGTCATTAGACGGTTAATAGGTAAAAGTATATCAATATACCGTAATATCTCAGAACATTTTCCGAAGGATAACTACAGCGGATCTAGCTTGATCTGGGAAAGTGTACTTTATGAAAATGGGAGTAGCTGTAACATACCCAACTGACTGACTTGCAGTTGTCGCACTGATCCATTTACTTGATTTACATTACGAACAAAGAAGTCAAATGCTAGTCTTCATAATTAAGAATGGTGACTAACGTAAGTTAGCGTAACACTGAGGGCGTAAAACAACAGGACATAGCGTTTAAAATGGCGTCCACCGACGGGCTGAACAAAGTGTTTCTTGAACACTCTAACGAGTAACAGGTGATTTTGTATCTAGTAATCTGAGCTATCTTCAGACCTCACTGGGTTACCATTCATCCGTGTATAAATCTGACTGATTCTTTTTCTTAGGAACCTTGATCCCTTTCGTTATAATACTTAAACAAACACCTCTCTGGACAGCAACTTTTTATTAGCGACTGCCGGTTTCAATCTGCACTCCCATTCATTTTCATGTCTAAGCCGCAAAAGAGTGATATTACAAACACTACATACAAAGATTGTACAAAGGATAACAAAAATTGTGAACTCATTCATAACCGGTGGCGCAAAGTGCAGATTGTCAACAGCTGTGCAAAAGTAATGTTATACGAGAATGTGGTGTGAAATCTGTTTTTGTATAATCACGTGCGTAAGCCATAGATGAATACATTAAAACAGTGTACAAGAATTCCTCCGTCATAAAAAATTAACAAAAATTAAGGCTTGAAACACGTTAATGTAATACATTTCAGCATGTGTTAAGTGTTATACAATAGAAAACATTAAACAAATGTAATAAGCAACCTTACTGTATATTGAGCATCGTAGATTTTTGTTCTTGTTTACATATTTTTAAAGGCAGTGAAAAATTAGCAAATACGTCTAATTTGCATAGTTTGAATCCTCCACCTGTAAAAATAAAAACTTTAAGGAATTGCCTTTATTTCAAATAAAAATAAAATTCACTGAGTGCTCACAATGCGAGCTAAGAACATGTGGTTTACGTCAGCTGTCCTATACTTCTGCAGCTTCCTTTCGCTTCGTTGCCCTATGAGGTGCCTCGTCTTTCACTTTCAGTTTTTTATTGGACATGACATTAGTAAACTTTCTATTGGAATATAATCGATCATGGTAACACGCTTCATTTATATGCCAGTATACTGTGTTTTCAATCAACAAATTTTTCCGTAACTCTCGTGTTTTCAGTTCAGAACTTCTGGCCAGCGAGTAATGTTCCGATAATGTTTTAGTTTATAAAGTTTTTGAAGCCCCCAGACAAAACTAACGAAGCAAGACTTAACGAAGATAGCTGCGTTTCGTCACGGGATCATGTAAACGGCGCGAGAGTGTGACAGAGATATTGAACAAACTCCACTGGTAGACGCTAGAAGAGAAGCGTTGAGGATCAAGAAGTTCACCATTCAAATGACGAGAGAGTGTGTTCCGGGAAGAGTCGAACAGCATATTGCTTCCTCTCACATACGTCTCGCGAAATGAACACAACGAGAAAATTCTAGAAATTGTAACTAATTCAGAGACTTACCGACAACCCTTCTTCCAACGCACCATTTGCGAATGTAACAGAGAAGGATGAATCAGTTGGTGGTAACAGAAGTGCCGTAAGTCACACACCACCAAGTGGCTTGTTTAGTGTAAATGTAGGTGTGAATGATCATACATATACGGAAATTACAAAACTAGTGGCTTTTTGAGGGTTGACTACTTAGAGCAGTATTCGTATATAAAGTCTTACTTAACATGCGACACGCACCCATAGCTTACAGAAACAAACACAAAATGCCAAAGTGATCATTTGTCGATCGCGCTTTATACTGCACACAAACTTGCTGCTATAAGCATTCCATAAAAAGCAGAAATATTTCGTAAGTAGCTCAACACTGACTGATACCAATTGCTCAGAAAGGCTATTTAAAGGTATATTCACAGAGTAAATTAATTCAAGTTTTTTGAGGAACTGCTGGATTGAACTAGAGATGGTCAAATGTAGTATCGATTGTGTAGTAGCTGCTTAATAGCAATCACTGAGTCAAGGTGTTACGGGTAATGTGTCAGAGTAACTTTAGATCGAGAGAGGTACGAAGGATTCTCAAGGGTAAAGACGTGTTGCACCTGATGTATGCTGGGTATATACTTACTCGCTACAGGCAGTAATGATTTTCTTATTTCCAAAATACTATGATGTTTGATAACTGCAAAAGGAATCTCTACAGAAGTTGGAAATAATTAAGGTAAAGAAAGTTTTTTGTTACTAGCATAATGCGCGTTTCCAGAAGTGTTGACCGAGACAATGCATAGCACTCACATCCAATGATTTTGTAACGCTAATTTTTAATGTATAATCAGTTATTTGAGTGTGTTAATTGTGAACATTATTAATTTTCAAAGAGTCAAAATACAAGTTGTGAAGTTAGTACAATGTTGTTACTTATCCCAAGACAATACAAGTTCTCTGATCCATGTCACCTTTGATTAGCTATTTTTCCCAAGAATTTATTGTCTCAGTCATATTCGATTTAATTAAAATTTATGCTAAGCAATAGCCTTGCACGTTAACTGTTTGCTAGCTAACAATTTAAAATACTGAGAGAGAGCAGTGCTAAGAGTGTTACCATTATGTAGATAAAGGTGAGAAATTTTATTATTTCGGGGATAACATTCACTCAGCACAGGGACCATCATTTTCAAATTGATTAAGTTTTGTTTTATTATTATGGCTAATATGAAATCAATAGTGTTGCATCAGATACAGTACTCATGTTAGGTAAATTCATGCAATTTTGCTTCGGTATAAGTTATTCACAATTTACATTCTCGCAGCTGAATTAAATTTACATTCTCGCAATCAGGAAATTTCAGTACAGCGCAAAGCGCATATACGACGAGATAAAATATACGTTCACATGCCTTTCCCACTCTACGCAATTTCAATCTTATTTCAAACGTACGTTTCATTTGGCGACAACTTTGTGCAGTTCGAAATTCTTTTTGGAGTATTTTGAAATAATACAGTCAGGAATACGCTCTGCTCTTTGTTACTCAGTTCGTAAGTGCAGTTAGCAATTTTGTGCTGCGTGTTTACTAATCCGTGTCAATCATTCCTAACAGGACAACGGCAAGTTGCTCTTTATTTCTTGTCTATTTGTTTGTTGTTTTATTGTATTTGTGCATCAAGCCGCTTAAAACGATTAGTAGCACTACGCATAGCTCTGTCATGGACAATACCGAAAATACTCATTTGCCAAATAACTCTGTTGCAATGAACATTTCGCATTCTCTTTGTTATTGCTCGCGTAACAACTAATATATTGATAAATGGTTGAGATTAATATGTTGCTACGAAAAGAGTCCTGAAATACCTTTTAGGGATGCTGTTCTGTGACTCTCTTTGGATCATTAATTTTCAACAAAACAATATATATTATGTTCTTATTATTCTGGATCCGGTTTTCTATAAAGGGAACAGTGTTTCGTTACTGTAACTCGTTATAAAGTTCAACATATCTTTCTTACTTTACAGTTATTGAAAAGGTTACTGAAAATTATTTCGTTAACGATACTGATGTTACAGTACGCAATGTTTGTTCAACATCAAAATTTTGCAGGCGATTTTTGTTAACAGTAAAACACCAATAAGTACCACGACTCACACGAGAACATGAGACTATTATCAGAGAAAAATTTTTTTTTACTATAATGTTTGCCAGACCAGAACTACGGACAGCAGGATTTCTTTTATGTCGTGAAGGTGAATTATCTTTTAGCGCTGTTAATAATATATCATCCACAGCCCGCGTCCGCCTGTAAAACACATCATAAAATCTGTTGCTCTGTCCTGCAATCCCGAAAGCTGAAAGAAATAATTTTAGTTCACTATTACCTGTCCGCTTCTTTGCGGTATGATTGGTTTCATTTAATGCAGTTTGAATGCGCCGAGGCAGCGGCTCTTTCGTTCGTAGCGCAGCTCTGCACCACGAATAATATTTGAATAGCTGAAAATGTCTTAAAAGAATGGGATAAAATACCAGGCAAGCTTATTACAAATCATAATGCAAGTTTTCACTAAATAACTCTATTCAAAACATTTAGACAGGTTAAATTTTTACACAGCTTTACAAATCAATGCCTAATGGCGTCCTCCTCTCAAATCTTGACGAAAGAATGCTACACAAACATACAATATAGCGTCACAGACTCTTCATACTCACGTACCTCCAAAAAGACGACGGAGAAATTAATGCTCGAGCGATACTATTTATACTCAGTTTGATATATTTTCAGCTTTGTTTGATCGGCTTCAGTACTCGCCGACACAGATATTATCTTTAAAAGAAATCGGTACATAATTCTATACAAGTATAAAACATGACATATAATGGTTTCTCTTTATTACATAAAGTTCACACAATCATTGTCCACGCAATTACAATCATCCAGTTCAATTATTCTTTTATTTTTTTTACCACATATAACACGTGTTTTGCCAGGAGACGTTGCAAACACCAATTCTGACAATACTGCATTGACGACAATGCATTACCCGGCAGTCAGTGAAAGTGCATCTTCAATGCCAAACAGTCAAACTACCTTGAATTTTGCTTTACCTGCCGATGTCGCAATGAACCAGACGGCACATTTCACAAATGCGGAAGCCGCTGATACGCCGACTTCCTACGTACAGAATTACTCTCTGATTATTTACCCTTAGAATTCAATCAAAATGACATGTCAAATGCTGCACTGTTGAACTGTTTACGCAAAGTACTTTAAGGGGACCACACCGTGGTTCAGGTCGAGAAAAACCGATTTTCGGTTTTCATCATATTTCGATATATTAAGGTTTTATTGAAGTACTCTGAAAAGGATTTTGCTGAAAAAATTTTTTTCGAGCATTTAAAGAGCATTTTCTTACCACGTGCCCCTCCCACTTTTTCTGTCACCCATTTTTCTGCATATATTTTAGATCTTTATATCCCCTACATTGCACGTTAGGGATTTTTTTTTTTTACTTCCGAGTTTGTTGGCTACCTTTGGAATGCAACAGTCGGCATTCCTTTGTTTCTGCTATTTGTAAACAACATGGTTTCAAACACGCAGTTAGTTTTTTTGAAGTGTGATTGCGAATAATTGTTATAGAAAACTTGCAGGTATACTATGCGCAGGCAATTAGGAGAAATAAAGAAAATCTGGAGGCAATGAAGAGAGATGTTTAGGCCATATTCTTCCATAAGTCCTCTGCTGATGATAAGCCAAGTCATGGATTGTGTCCATCAGGAGAAAATTCGTGGTGGAAATACCATAAGCCTCAGGCAACTGGAGAATCTTATTTTAACCATCATTCTCTTCCTGCTGCTGTTATTACAGCAATTAAACTTATTTTCAGAGACTTTGCTCAGCTTGATCTTCTAAGGAAATGTCAGCATGGGCAGACACAGAACCCAAATGAATGTTTCAACAGCATAATTTGGAACCGCCTTCCTAAAATGGTATTTGTAGGCATGCATACAATGAAACCAGGAGTTCGTGATGCTGTTATTACATTCAATTGTGGTGACATTGGAAATTGTTGGGTACTGAAAAAGCTGGGAATTAATCCTGGTGATAATATGACCACTGGGCTGCAACATTGCGATAAAATGAGGATAGCCGATGCAGACAGGTCTGCATCTAATAGTCTATGGCCAAGAAAGCAAGACAGACATCCAGGAAGGTGAAAATGAAGCTAGAAGACCAGCTAGAGGCCAAAGAAGGGCCATCATAGGCATCAGGACAGTTTTAATTAACTGTAAGTAAAAAATTTTCAAAAGTTTTTTCTTTAAAGTCAGTTTCCCGCAAACTAAAATTTTCAGTACATATGCCCCATTATATCAGAAACTATCATAGGTAAATGAATGAAATTTTCGGAGACTCTGCATAACATAAAAAGCCACCTTTGGTACTACATTCAATAATATTCCCCCATTAGGAAGTTCACAAAAAATATATTCTGCATAAAAAACCTAATATTTGTTGTTGACAAATAAAAAAAGTATTTCTTAAAAACTATAAAATGGATAAAGTAGATTTTAGTACAATTGACTCTATTAGCATCATCTAACATACAGTAAAAATATTAAGGTCCTGCATCAAATATTTTTTCCGATATGGGTCAAATACTTGCCTAAATTAACATGGGTTAGATAGGCAGGGTGTGGTCCCATAAACACTGATGGTCAGTTATCGAACGTAGTAAAATACATAAACAGCTGCTACAGTAAGGTTTTCGGTGATCTTAAAATCATACGAGACACGAACACATAGCTTCAAATCCATTTCACAGAGCATTAAACACAAGTAGAAACTCGTTTGAGTCAAGAACACGAAAAACACGAAGAAGACATGCAAACTGTCATCTGCCAGGAAGTTTCAGTGTCATCAGTAGACTTAAACAATTAGAGTTTGATACTGATTCTACGTAGACAAATCTGACATACACAAACTTAACAAGTGTACAAAGAAGCTGCAGAAACAGATCGACGAAAACGACACCAACAATACTGCTCAAATTTCATCAGTTACTGAAAAACTTGGTGACTTTTCGAACAGAGTAGATTTTAGAGAGTAATACCGATACTACATCTGAAAACAATTGCCTTATCTTTTTATTCAGTCTGAACAATTTCAGTCTATGAACCGTGCTACTAACGAGCTGAACTCACATAACAATGCACTGAAACGGCCACGTTAAAAGATCAGATATACACAGTAACCTCCTATATAATCAGGTAGAACAATTTGACACTACACCGTTAGAGTAATATCTTGGCAGATTACGACGTGTGAGACGATTAGAAGCGGAACAACGTCTGCAAAACACATTTTTTAACGGTAAAGAACGGACACGATGGTTTCGATTACAAGCATTTCTTGTCAGTACGCAGGTTCAAAGTATTCCGCAACAACAAAACAGATCTCCATTCCTTATACTGGGTACAACAGTTTTCATTCTCGTTACCACCTCATTGGCCTATTACTCATAAATTGGAATTCATTTGCAAATTTTTGTAGGGCGGGCCCGCCACCAGAATGCGCCCCACTGCAATACAATGCTACTGATTACAAGAATTTCAAAAAGCTTTTTTGTCATCTTATTGGTCGGAAACTACACAACGAGGAGTTAAAGATCAGTTGATCAGTTTACTGTCCTTTGAAAATTCTGGCTCCCCAACCATGACGTAATTTTTGGAACACATGGTTCAACAAAATCAGCACCTTACCGAGCCAAGTAGTCAATGAGTATTAATACAGAATACAGCCATGCATCTCTAAATTACCGCGTTCATTAGGCAAGTCTACCTGTTAATGGATCAACAAAAAGAAAGCATTTCTTCATTTCGCGATCTTTTACAGCTTTTGGAAGTTCAGCATTCTGACTATTCCTTCGTCAATGAAAATTTCTCCCAAAACAGCAACAGTAATAACGCTTATGGATATCGAAGCTCATCAGGAAATTTTAATCACAGACGTAATTAGAGGTTTAGGAACGGCAATTGCTTTCAGAATAGTTTTCATAGACGTCAAATTTTAATAATCAGTGTTCACAAAACCAACAACAGTACTAACTGTTTGGTAGCAACAATTATCCATAACAAATTCACCAACAAAACCAGCAAGTTTGAAATTCCGGACAACAATATTCTCAACAAGTCAACTCAGCTTCAATGGTTCGCCGCAGACTTTCGTGAACACGCAACAGCGTAGCAACGGTACTACGTCAGAAGGCAATAATTTCGTGTATAGAAACTAGATGTCGCATTTCAACTGAAATATTCCGTATCAGGCTGATTACAGCAATAAACGAATAGGTCACAATCAGAATTTTCAGCATAATTATGGAAAAAACAATTTTTTCCAGAATCAAGGACAATTTCGACTACAACCTCCACTTATTCTGAACGAACCTGACGTACGTTTACACCCACCTTAAACCCTAATGACTACGGTAGCAGAATTGTAGAAATTATTGAGATGCTACAACAAGCTTCGACAAATAATCAAATTCAGAATACTACATGACTAAAGGACAAACCCGTTGCTTTAGCCTGCAACGACGATCAACAGTTAGAGCCTCACGAAACAGTAACTGAAAATGTAATTACTTTCGACGACGATAGAGAAACGCGTTTACAAGAAAAGAACCAGACTAAGAAGACAGCTTCACACCCTATCACTGAAATACAAATACGTACTCATAAATTTACTGCTGTGATAGATTCAGATTCGCCTGTTATAATACTGTGATAAGTGATGCTACATTTAATAAGTGTAACCACGGTAATTCCTGTCCGACTTTTCCACTTAGCAAAACAAAAGTACGTGGCACAGTTTCTAGCAGAAGCGTCGACGTAAAACTTCAAACACATTTACTTTTCTCTGTACATGGTCACACATTTTATTCTAATTTTTCGATTGTTCCCTTACTCACTACAGACGTAATGTTAGGTATGGACTGTCTGATCGAACATAAGGCTATTTTGTATTTGAAAAACTCGTACCTCATATTAGATGAAAATGACGACAGGTTGCTAGCGAATTTCACTAAATTTGTCCTCTGAGGAATAAAACATCAATAGAACTGAACTTATTTCAGGTACCAAAAATACGCATTTGCATACATCTTTTTATACTGACACTCATTTTCATTGCAATAATGTACCAGAATATATAGAATACTACATTCAACAAGTAATTACCAACAAGGTAAGTGAAAACCAAGCAACAATTAATGACGAACAGCGGCAATTACATGACAGTTTACTACATCATCCACGAGTCTTTGATAACATTCCAGATACTACAGCAGGTTTCTTATATGAATTCCAGGTCAAACCTCAGGATTCTTTCACATCTAAATATTGTTCCATACCATTTATTTATAGAGACCAGATCAAACAGGAACTTCAAGCCATGCTCGACTAAGGAACTATAGAACCAGCTGTTAGTCAGTACATACGTCCACTACACATTTTTATTAAAAAGGATCGATCTTTACGCATTGTTCTCGGTTTGCGCCAGATCAACGACATTACAGTAATGGAAACTGATCGACAACAGGCTTTAGACGAACTTTTACCGAAATTTCTTGGTACATCTGTTTATTCAACACTAGATCTGAAATGGGGTTTTGGCAGATTGAATTTCATCCCATCTGTATAAAATACATGACATTTCTCTGTTTTCGCAATTGTTATCAGTTTTGTAAACTGCCATATGGTTTGAGAACATCTTCTGCTGTATTCATACGAGGTATGAACACAGTAATACTGGCTGAATTGAAAGACAGAATAACCACGTATGTTGATGACATTTTAATTGTGGAACCCACTTGGTCAGCATAAAAATACTCTTCAAGCTTTACTTCAGACATTCTTAAGCAAGGCCTCACAGTTAACCTGAGTAAATCCCACTTTGGTAAGGTTTCTATTAAATTTCTATGTCATATCATTTCTGCCAACGACATAGCGCCCGATCCAGAAAAACTTAAAGCAATCCGAGATATTACGATTCATGCTCTAAAAAAGCAACTTCATAGTTTCCTGCGACTGATTAACTTCTCCGTCGTCACATTTATTAATTTGCACTGGATACCTCGAGATTATGTCAATTAACAGGCAAAAATACTATCTGAACCTTAAGCATGTACTCTTGAATGCACTGATACTATCATACCCTACTCCCACTAAGAACTTTTCTATCGCCACTGAGAGTTCCAAAACAGCTCTCGACGTATACATTTTCCAAGAGACAGGAAAAGATGGCATCATTGTTACTAAAAGCATTGCATTTGCGAGCCACATTCCATCTGCTGCAGAACGCAACTATTCGATTACAGAGTTGGAAACGTTATCTGTAGTTTGGGCCTTTACCAAATTTAGACACTTTTTGTATGGAAGACATACCACATTTTATACTGTCCACTGTGCTGTTCAATTCCTGCTTTCCACTAAGTTTTATCACGACCTCCTTGGACAATGGAAGTTATATTTACAAGAATTTGACTTTACTGTAACCCATATTCCTGGTTCTCAAAACGTGTTAGCTGATGATTTATCCTGTTCTCTTACTACCAGACAGCAAGATACAGCTACACATTTTTGCCAAACTAATCATCGTATTTTGTAGATATAGCAAGTAACGTTTGAAAACTTCTTTTCTTCGTCTCTTAAAGACATTGCAGTGAATAGGATAAGGACAGTATCTGGGAAAATATTAAGCATCTTTAGCACGAGAAGACCAATTCAACAATCAGACATCACTGCTTAGTATATAACAATATTCTCCTTCGACGTACACATCCACACAGCGACAGTTGGGTCTTATTTATACCTTAATGTTTAGTCCACAAATTATTTTGGTACATGCACGTAAATTACCCACATTATCGTTCACGAAAGTGTTTCCTCATTTTCCCTGTTATTTTGCAAATGTGAAAAACTTATACGACGTGTACTAGCAACATGCAATCTTTGTCAGCAATTGAAATCATCGACAACTTCTTATCTCGCTCCATTATATCCCATTATAACAATTAAGTTATGTCACATGGCCGCCGTGGATATCCCCATAAGCAAAAGAGGATTTCCTACATTTTTGAGCAGTAGTTTTCAGACCATTACGTAATGCTACATCCAAAATTGTTTCATCAACTTTTTCAAAACATTTTTTACCCATTGTTGGTCATGTACAAAAAGTTATTTCTAATAATGGACCACAATCCAGATCATCTATATCGACACGCACTGTGGAAGGTAGGATGATTGCAACTACAGACATATCCAGTTACCCTGCTTCATCAGACTCATCTGAACGCATTATGAAAGAAATTGGCAATCTTTGACCCCTATACTGCCACAATAAACACAAAGACTGAGATAAAGATATTTACACATTTCACATTTCAAGCAGTTATTAAATCCGTTCAAATTCACTGTATATTGTTGTGTCTGTACATGGTATTAAAGAATGTTGGACCGCAGAGCAAAATTAAGAACTATTAGCATTTCCTGCTTCACGGTGACTACGTAACCATGAAGTCACCGACATTGCACTCAGCAATATTAAGCTTGCATCTAAACGCAGGAAGAAACAACAGAAACAGTTAAGTCGTCTCCGCGAATTTAAAATCGGTCAACAAGTATTAGTATGTAGTCATCATCTTTCCAACAAAGCCAAAAATAGGTGCAACAAGTTCGAGTTGCTGTGAAGTAGTTTGGGAACATCACATCAGTAACTGAAAACATTTTGTTGAATGAAACCATTTTTTTTCCTGACTGAGATGATATTTGATACTACACTGTCAACCATGACATAATAATTCCTTTTTCATTTTTCTCTACTTTTAGCACATTTATTTCACTATGTACTATGTATTTGTTATTTGTCTTGTGACTTACTACCATTTCATGCACTACTGTGTTTTTACAGATAGCCATAATCTAGGTACAGGTAATATTTCACATGTTTACTGTATATTGCCATTACTATTTTCTCAGCAAGCTCGTTCACTGTTCCAGAACAAGTTGTTACCATAAGTATAAACTTAAGTGTAACATCCATATACTACAATCTCATTTATATGCTGCTACCAATCAGTTCCTTTTCAGCATGCTACATGAGTATTATAGCAATATCAAGAACACCATGTAGTAACGATTTTTATATGTATGCTAGAGATGTTTCAGTTTGATTATAGTAATATTTTATTAAGTGATAATAATGAAGACACAATGATGTTCTATTAATAACAATAATAATTATTAGTGAATGGTAAGGCAAAGAAAACTGATGACACAGAGGTCACACTGTTACAATGAGAAATGTTTTATGATGATTTGAAGTTAAAAACACAATAATGGATTAACAGAGGTACAGATACTGTTGTTTTACCTATTGTAGAAGAACATGACATTACTTGGTACACACATGCATTACTTCTTCTACAACAAACAAAAGATTTGTTTTGAATGGTAGAATAGTCATGCATGTTCTTCTTGGTACACTGCAATTTCCTGAAATAATTATGATTTTACATGACATGTGCACTGGCATTGAGCATCTGCTGATATTACTTTTGATTGCACTAACTGTGCCATTAACGGTTCCAGTATAATAATTTCCTCATGCTTGACAGGTACAAAAAGCCATTTCTCATCACCTATTTTTTTTCCTTTGTATGCTTTGCACTCTATGCTTATACTGTATGTCTACAGTTGTTAAGTCATTCTGATTTCTTTGACATTTCCTTGTTATCACACTTTTTTACTGTGCTTTATTTTGACTGACCAATTTGACAACTATAGACAATAATGATTTTCTTTTGCAGCAAAAGTGCACTTTCTTTTGCCATTTTCCTACTTTTACCAGTAGTTATGCACATTCCTTACATCTGCTATTATTATATCATTTTTACTTCTCTCTATGTGGTATATTACTTATGTATAGTCATATATACCATTTAGTATATAGTCATATATACCATTTTCAGAGCTCATGAATTATAGAGATATTCTACCATACTGATCTTTCTTATTACCTGTGACAGCAAATAGACTGATTAATTATAAACTTTGTATTTTTTCATTTATTTCTGTCAATCTTCATGTACCATTTTCTAGAATTATTGCTTATATACCTTAAGTTTTCAAGTCTACTTAGTGGCATTGCCACTGTTATCCTATATGTAACCACTACTGTTCTGCAGACATATACTACCAGTAAATGTATTTATCGATAGCTTAGTACGAGAATACCTTAACTACTGAGTCTAAATCTTAATCTATGTACCATGTTGTTAGATAATGAATCATGAACACAATTTCTCACCTATGTATTGATGGTGCTGTCATAAGTAATGCAGTCTTTGCTTGTGTAAGCTTAGGATTTTGCATTAATATCCAATACTGTAATACTTCGCAATCTTAAAAGTCTGTAATGCCTAATAAGTCCCATTTTCTCTTTATGCTATTGTCCTTCTCTACCTTATCCACTGAGATAGTCATGAAACATGCACTTGTTTACTTCTCTGCAACAATATTAATGTATGCAATCTTACTGATGTCGACTATTACACACTACAAATGAGAGAGCTGTAATGATACCATTCATTGCTCTCAAAACTGCAGCAGGCAGTACTTAATATACTAATATAATAATATAATATAATTAGCTGAGTTGTCATTGTGTTTCATATCTACCACTGCCACCAATGAGTCTGCTCTATGCCAAATCTCACTACTTTGACATACCTAGTGATGTTAACAAAAGGGAAAAGTTCAAGATAACATGAATTAAAAATTTAATTCTCTGATGAAATATGAACCAATGTCTATGGATTCTCGATTTTGAGACCATACTGACTATAACTTTACCTTAGCCATTACTTTATCCTTGCCTTTTTCCTCTTTGCTTTATATTTTATACTCATGGTACTGTTACACTATGCTTTGTGTAACAATGCCTATGATTAGTCATAACTATGGAAATAAGCATTATAAATGGACACTTGATCTCACATACTAGTGCACATAAGCACTACATTTCTCAACAAGTTTGTAAATACTTAGTAACGTTTTTCTATAACTCTGTATTAAATAACACAGGTTGCTTTTATTCCCATGTACTTTCTAAGGAGTGAGTTGCTGATACTATTGTGTTTTTCTAGTTCCCAAACTTTTATTGGCCTATACTTATGTAACATTAAGAATTTGTTGTGTTATTATGGCCAATTGCCATAACAAACCCGCCAAATTCTTCAGAAGGAGGGAGCAGTGTTATGAAAGGTATATATACACAGGGTAAATTAATTCAAGTTTCATAAGAAAACACTATTCTGAACCAGAAATTGCCAAATGTAGTATCGATTGTGTAGTAGCGTTGCTGCCCAACAGTGATTGTTGGTTCAGGATGTTACGGGTAATGTGTTCAGATTAACTATAGATTGAGAGAGGAACTGAGGATTCTTAAGTGTAAAGACTTGTTGTACCTGATGTGTGCTGGATATGTAGTTACTTGCTACAGGTAGTAATGATTTTTTTATTTGCAAGATACTACACTCCTGGAAATGGAAAAAAGAACACATTGACACCGGTGTGTCAGACCCACCATACTTGCTCCGGACACTGCGAGAGGGCTGTACAAGCAATGATCACACGCACGGCACAGCGGACACACCAGGAACCGCGGTGTTGGCCGTCGAATGGCGCTAGCTGCGCAGCATTTGTGCACCGCCGCCGTCAGTGTCAGCCAGTTTGCCGTGGCATACGGAGCTCCATCGCAGTCTTTAACACTGGTAGCATGCCGCGACAGCGTGGATGTGAACCGTATGTGCAGTTGACGGACTTTGAGCGAGGGCATATAGTGGGCATGCGGGAGGCCGGGTGGACGTACCGCCGAATTGCTCAACACCTGGGGCGTGAGGTCTCCACAGTACATCGATGTTGTAGCCAGTGGTCGGCGGAAGGTGCACGTGCCCGTCGACCTGGGACCGGACCGCAGCGACGCACGTAGGATCCTACGCAGTGCCGTAGGGGACCGCACCGCCACTTCCCAGCAAATTAGGGACACTGTTGCTCCTGGGGTATCGGCGAGGACCATTCGCAACCGTCTCCATGAAGCTGGGCTACGGTCCCGCATACCGTTAGGCCGTCTTCCGCTCACGCCCCAACATCGTGCAGCCCGCCTCCAGTGGTGTCGCGACAGGCGTGAATGGAGGGACGAATGGAGACGTGTCGTCTTCAGCGATGAGAGTCGCTTCTGCCTTGGTGCCAATGATGGTCGTATGCGTGTTTGGCGCCGTGCAGGTGAGCGCCACAATCAGGACTGCATACGACCGAGGCACACAGGGCCAACACCCGGCATCATGGTGTGGGGAGCGATCTCCTACACTGGCCGTACACCACTGGTGATCGTCGAGGGGACACTGAATAGTGCACGGTACATCCAAACCGTCATCGAACCCATCGTTCTACCATTCCTAGACCGGCAAGGGAACTTGCTGTTCCAACAGGACAATGCACGTCCGCATGTATCCCGTGTCACCCAACGTGCTCTAGAAGGTGTAAGTCAACTACCCTGGCCAGCAAGATCTCCGGATCTGTCCCCCATTGAGCATGTTTGGGATTGGATGAAGCGTCGTCTCACGCGGTCTGCACGTCCAGCACGAACGCTGGTCCAACTGAGGCGACAGGTGGAAATGGCATGGCAAGCCGTTCCACAGGACTACATCCAGCATCTCTACGATCGTCTCCATGGGAGAATAGCAGCCTGCATTGCTGCGAAAGGTGGATATACACTGTACTAGTGCCGACATTGTGCATGCTCCGTTGCCTGTGTCTATGTGCCTGTGGTTCTGTCAGTGTGATCATGTGATGTATCTGACTCCAGGAATGTGTCAATAAAGTTTCCCCTTCCTGGGACAATGAATTCACGGTGTTCTTATTTCAATTTCCAGGAGTGTATGATGTTTTCCAACTGCAAAAGGAATCTCTACAGATGTTAGAAATAATTAAGATAAAGGAAGTTTTTGTTATCTTCAACTTTTATAGTCCTGTCTTCCTCAGTTGCGTGTAATATTACGGTATATTAATAATTTTTACTTATGGACCGTCTGACAGCAACTGAATGAAACACAATTTTAGTGCCATACGCGTTTCGCCTTTATTTTCTGCAAGGCATCATCAGTGGCCTGGAATATGTACATATGTTAGCTATTTTATTTACATTTTTGTCATTGTGCCTATAGGTTATAAACAGTTCTGGTGGTTGGTATTTCCTATTAAGTAGTAATGTTTTGAACTGTACTTACAGGTTGCGTGGACAATTTCCTACATATTACGCTCCTGTTGCAATTTTGGTGTTGTTCTTCTTCATATGAACGCCAATTTGCGTTTTGTTCCCCATTCCACAACACTATGCACTGAACGCTTGTTTTAAAGCAATGTTTTGGTTTCTGTTGCCGACTGTCGAATGTTTTTGCCAAAGATCGAATGTTATTGCCAAACTTATGAGTGTAACTATTGAAGTATCTGTGGTCTGATCTTGTATGCATTTGTGTGTGCGTTTGTGTATGTGTGTGTGTGTGTGTGTGTGTGTGTTTTGCTGTGATATATATTTTTTTGTGCTGTGTGTGTGTGTGTGTGTTTGTGTGTGTGTGTGTGTATGTGTGGGTGTGTCTCCAGATGATGTGGGGAAGAGTTTTATTTTTTTTATTATTTTTTTGTTTTATGTTATCATTTCCTTTACGTAAGTGTAGTAGGGAGCCTGTGCTGATGCGTGTTTGTTCATTTATCACATGTTTGTTTTCTGCTATGGCTTTCTGGATGTGGAAGTTTTCTTGCATTTGTATAAGATGTTTGTCATGGTTGCTTATTCTCATTATTTTCATTTCTTGTTCCGTGTTTGTAGGATAATGGTTGAAGTGTTTTAAATGCTCTGCAAATGTGGAATGGTTTGTTTCATACTTCCAACATCTGATATGTTCTTTGTATCTTGTTTGAAAATTCCTGCATGTCATGCCTATGTATACTGCATCAGAACTTTGACATTCAAGTTTGTATATTCCTGATTCTTGGAATTTGTCTCTCTTGGTAGCTGGCTGGCTTAGGTGTGATTGAAGGGTTTGCCCAGGCTTATATGCTATTTTGAAGCCCTGTCTCTTTAGGATGTTTGCAACTCTGTGTGTTAGTTTACGTGTGTAGGTCATGGTGTGCCATCTGGTTCTTTTCTGTGTGGTGTTGTCATTGTGTGTGTTTGTTGAGTGTGTTTGTAAGTTTTCAGCTTGTGAGTTCTCTTGTATTGTGGAACTGTTGTGTTCGTTTTTTATTTGTGTTTTTATTTTTGATTGAGCTTGTGTACCACATGTGTGTCATACCTGTTGTTCCTAGCTATTTGTATGATTGTACTCATTTCTTGTTCATAGTTTCTCTTGCTGAGTGGGATTCTGTTTAATCTATGTAACATGTGTCTTAGTGCTGCAAGTTTCTGGTTGTGGGGGTGATTGGATGTGGAATGTATTATTGTGTCTGTGGCTGTTGGTTTTCTAAAGATGTTAAATGTATTTTACCATTTTCTTTTTTAATTCTAGTGTCAAGAAAATTTATTTGATTTTCTTTTTCTTTTTCAAGTGTGAATTTTATGTTCTGATGAGCTTTCTTTATTTCTGAATGGAGTTCATCTGTTTTTTCACTTGGCTCATCTACCAGACAAATAATGTCATCCACGTATCTGTACCAATATATGATTTTGAAACTTTCATTTGTGGTTATCTAGAAAATAATGAGAATAAGCAACCATGACAAACATCTTATACAAATGCAAGAAAATTTCCACATCCAGAAAGCCATAGCAGTAAACAAACATGTGATAAATGAACAAACACACATCAGCACAGGCTCCCTACTACACTTACGTAAAGGAAATGATAACATAAAACAAAAAATAATAAAAAAAAGAAAACTCTTCCCCACATCATCTGGAGACACACACACACACAGCACAAAAAATATATATCACACCAAAACACACACACACACACACACACACACACACATACACAAACGCACACACAAATGCATACACGAACAGACCACAGATACTTCAATAGTTACACTCATAAGTTTGGCAATAACATTCGATCTTTGGCAAAAACATTTGACAGTCGGCAACAGAAACCAAAACATTGCTTTAAAACAAGCGTTCAGTGCATAATGTTGTGGAATGGGAAAAAACCGCAAATTGGCGTTCATAAGAAGAAGAACAACACCAAAAACGCAACAGGAGCGTAATATGTAGGAAATTGTCCACGCAACCTGTAAGTACAGTTCAAAACATTACTACTTAATAGGAAATACCAACCACCAGAACTGTTTATAACCTATAGGCACAATGACAAAAATGTAAATAAAATAGCTAACATATGTACATATTCCAGGCCACTGATGATGCCTTGCAGAAAATAAAGGCGAAACGCGTATGGCACTAAAATTGTGTTTTATTCAGTTGCTGTCAGACGGTCCATAAGTAGAAGTTTTTGTTACTAATGCAATTCACGTATTCATGTGCTGACTGAGACAATGCATAGCACTCACATCCAATGATTTTGTAAAGCTAATTTTTAATGTATAATCAGTTTGTTGAGCTTTAATTTTAAGCATTATTAATTTTCAAAGGGTCAAAATACAAGTTGTAAGGCTAGTATTATATTGTTACATATCCCAAGACAATACAAGTTCTCAGATCTATGTCATCTTTGGCCAACTGTTTTTCTCAAGTAGGTATTGTTTGAGTCATATTCGATTTACTTAAAATTTATGCTAAACAACAGCCTTGTACATTAGCTGTTTGCTAACTAACAAGTTAAAGTACTAAGAGAGACCAGTGCGAATAGTATTACCATTATGGAGATAAAGGTGAGAAGTTTTATTATTTCAGGGATAACATTTCTTTAGGCACAGGGACCATTATTTTCAAATTGATCAAATTTTGTTTTTTTATTATTATGGTCAATATGAAATCAATAGTGTTGCATCAGATACAGTTGCCATGCTAGGTAAATTCATGCAATTTTATTTGGTATAATTTTTTGACAATTTACATTCTCACAGCTGAATTAAATTTACATTCTTGCAGTCAGTGAAGTCCAATGTAGTGCAAAGTACATTAGCGTCGAGATAAGATACATGTTCACATATCATACCCATTCTAATTGTTGTTTCAGACTACTGTCAGTAATGCAGTTTTAATCTTATTCCAAAAGTACATATTTCACTGTAAGTGTTTCACATAAGAGTGAACTATCAATAAAAAAGAAAATAGACATTGCTGCGAAGTTTAAGTCACATGTTGTGAAAAATGATAGTGATCTCTATCTCTTGTACGTCTTCAAAGAAGAACAACAGGTTCATTTGCAATGCTGATGAAAGTTAAGTTGGCGCTTGCAAACTGGATATTAAAGAGCAGTAGTCATATTTGGACTATTGTCACTTCCTTAAACTACATTAAGTACAATTTGATGGGCTTAACTGATGTTTGTGGAAATGTTCATTTTATTTTTATTAATCTAAGTATATGCATCAGTAACATGAAATCACTTATACATCACGAGCAGCTCGCACTGTTGCTAGATTATCGATGACACCATCAATGAGGTCACCCAGAGACGTCATGCAGTGCAGCCAGATTAGTCTTCTACCCAAACCGTGTGACGGCAGTCTAAGAGGTTAGAAGTAGGTTAACGTTCTAAATGCAAAATTGTAGGAAATAAAAAAAATGGTGTTAAATTCAAAACAGAAAAATTGTCCTAAATATAATTTGGCAGTCAATTAAAAAATATGTGGGCTTAGCACAGTTACCCTAAGTATATAATCCAAGATGGCTGATGTAGGCCACTTTTGCTACTGGGTTTTCTCCAACCCTTGATGGCACAGGCCATTTGTGCTAAGTATAGAATTCATGATGTAGGACCCGAGGAGATCCTGCATGGCGTCCAGACCACTTGTGTTAAGTACAGGATCTAAGATAGTGTATAACGGTAGCATGGTGATGTAAGCGCTGTTCTGTCACCTTAAGACATATATAACGATAATATGTATACATAGTTAATGTTCCAGTCCTATCTAAAGGCCGCTTATAACACTCACGGTTTTCTACTCTTGCAATTACGTTTAGTACTTCAGATGCTATTCTAGCTTCGGTAATTGAAACACCTAAGCACAACTACCTCCTTCAGACCTGCTAGTGACCTCAGATGCCGCGTAATGGATAAAGCTCGGACAAATGTGAAGTTGTCGTATAGTCTTGGTTGCAGCTTTTCTATTTCATCAAACTTTCCTTGCAAGTGATAATAATACTGAAAAACACAGTCCCCAGCCAAAATGACGAATCGATTGACGTTATTCAACGAATTCACCAAATTTGGTCTTTACTATATTTTGGTTCTTATTAAAACTTTTTCTCTTTTAATAATTTCTATCACTGAAGGAACAGGCTAATACACGTAGCTAGTTGAATAATGACTGCTTTCACAATTGGTCGCATGAAGACACTTAGAAAGTTTTGGTCCATGCAAACCACACCGGAACGACAATGTTGCCTACTTACGTTTCGAAGGTAAGATCAGCAACACTGCCTCTGAAAACATGTATTATACACAAGAAACATTTTACGATACTTTTGTAAGTATCGAAATGATTGCAAAAGGTTTTATACTTGCTTTTTCTCAGTTTTATTGAAATAGTTACTTTACGTAATTTCTTGAACAGAAGGTCCCAATAACCAAGTCCACACACTAGGTAGAATTGTTATTTACTCCCAAGGCAATCTACAATTCCCCACATTAACTGTAATGGTTGCACTTGAGTGATAATTTAAATTTGCTTTGCAAGAAAACACTCAGTTGCGCAATAATGTTTCGCACTAATGGATTTCGGTTTCATTCTCTTTAGTATAGGAAAGGAACCCTACTTGGCACACTGTAGGTTAAATTAGTAGTTTTGCGTAAAACAATTAAATGATTATTGAACAAAACACGCAAAAACTTGTCAACATAGCTCGCATACAGAACTGTGAAAGGTTAATTTCAGTAGTGTCGTTGTGAGCACAATTGCTGGAGATGTAGGTGCTTTGAAGGCACGTACCGTTTTGCAGCGACGGAGATTATTACTTGTTTTCGTGGCGTCGAATCATGCGGCTTATACCATCGCAAATATGAGCTTGCCTTTCCTGAGGATCTGCTTCAGTCTAAGTAATGGATGCCTTAGACCATTTCACATCCAGGAACCAACACTCGTTGCAGACGTAATTTTATATTTCCTCTAAACCGCTGCAAACATTTACCTTAGCATTTCCCATTCGCTCACGTCTATTAAGCAGTTAAACTTTTGCCTTTGTTTAAACAATACTGCGGACTACAGCGCGCATCAGCTTTCGTCACCTGCGTCAACAGCGTCTCGCAAAAAAAAAAAAAAAGTCTGCACCTTTTCCGACCATCCAGAACGTCGGTAAATCCCTACTGGTTTTCACCCATATTTAACTTTAGCCCTGAGCTGGTGTTGACTTTACTTTACAAACAATTATACATAGTTAAATAAAAGATACTTATTGTTACTTACATAGCATTATTAACATTTGTTAGTTACATATAAACATTGAACTTCGCACAGTCAAAGAATATTGTCTCCTGCAGACACTCTTATACACTGCATACTGTACAAATCTCATTCTTTGCTTCATTAGTGTAAAGTCTGTCGACTCTAAAAAGTTCGACAGTGTTACAAATGGACTAGGCATTTAGTCCAGGCCGGTCGGGGTGGCCGAGCTGTTCTAGGCGCTACAGTCTGGAACCGCGCGACCGCTACCGTCGCAGGTTCGAATTCTGCCTCGGGCATGGATGTGTGTGACGTCCTTAGGTTAGTTAGGTTTAAGTAGTTCTAAGTTCTAGGGGACTGATGACCTCAGCAGTTAAGTCTCATAGTGCTCAGAGGCATTTGAACCACTTAGTCCAGACTGCATGGTTTACTGATCTCCAAAGAGGCCATTGACTACGTCATCAAATGCTCCTCACCCTTCCTCCGAGACGATGTTTTAACTGCCTATCTTCTTCTGGCAACACTAGTATTGTGCAGCCGAAGGGCTCTTGCATGCAAAATTACAAATTTCCAAATTACAGCTTTCCAAACAACGGCTCTCGACTAAAACTAGGACGCGCTATCACTGCAGGTGCGGCCAAGTCTTTTTCCGGCACGTACACGGGCTGCTCCCAGCACAGGGCCCCGCTCGCCACCTTCCTCGTGCCGCTGCTAACTCAAGACTCCAGTCGCCACCCGTTCATACGCCGCTTCGCGGACCACATTCGCACCGCAAGCCTCTCTGGCAAAGGGATTCTACACAAGCAGTGATTGCACCAGAGGCACAAAGTTGAAAAATACCAAAACTTTGCGGAAGGTTTCGAAGCACGGCAAACATTTAAAAAGTAAGATCGTAAGGACACATGTAGGTGCTCCGTTTTATTGTATAAGTGAACGGCCGAGGTCCTTCAAACCACCAGTCAGAACGACAGACAAACAAAAATCTTTTCATGTTGTCCTTCAGTAAATTTTTGCATCGTCTCTGAGGTCTTCTTAGTCTTCTTTGACCATTCATTAGCTGTTGTTGTTGTGGTCTTCAGTCCTGAGACTGGTTTGATGCAGCTCTCCATGCTGCTCTATCCTGTGGAAGCTTCTTCATCTCCCAGTACCTACTGCAACCTACATCCTTCTGAATCTGTTTAGTGTATTCATCTCTAGGTCTCCCTCTACGATTTTTACCCTCCACGCTGCCCTCCAATACTAAATTGGTGATCCCTTGATGCCTCAGAACATGTCCTACCAACCGATCCCATCTTATAGTCAAGTTGTGCCACAAATTCCTCTTCTCCCCAATTCTGTTCGGTACCTCCTCATTAGTTACGTGAACTTCCCATCTAATCTTCAGCATTCTTCTGTAGCACCACATTTAGAAAGCTTCTATTGTCTTCTTGTCTAAACTATTTATCGTCAAGTTTCACTTCCATATATGGCTACACTCCATATAAATACTTTCAGAAACGACTTCCTGACACTTGAATCTCCACTCGGTCTTAACAAATTTCTCTTCTTCAGAAACGCTTTCCTGGCCATAGCTACATTTTATATTCTCTCTACTTCGACCATCATCAGTTACTTTGCTCGCCAAATAGCAAAACTCATTTACTACTTTAGACGTCTCATTTCCTAATCTAATTCCCGCAGCATCACCCGATATAATTCGACTACATTCCATTATCCTCGTTTTGCTTTTGTTGATGTTCATCTTACATCCTCCTTTCAAGACACTGTACATTAGCTAGGGATACATAATATTTCTTGGTAAACGGGTTTCAGGTGTACGAAAGATGTGGCCTGTACAGCAGAGTTGATGCGTGATGACCTCCGCTTCGATGCTAGTAGTGTTTGCTTCTTCTACAACACTGATGTTGGTACGCCCATCTTGCAATTTCATCGTTAGGATCCTTTTCAGGAAGCGCTTTTGGTACTTTTCGAGACATCGTATGTGACTTCTGTATGTAGTCCATGCTTCGCTTCCATATAAGAGAGGTGGTGGAACAGTAGCCTGATATTCGTAGAGCTTGGTCTTAATGTTGATGTTATGGTTATCAAAATCCGTTATCCAATACGACCAAAAACCATACTGGCACATCTCAGGAGATATTATATTTCAGCTAGTAACACGCCCGGAAGTACCAATTGGTGGGGTACCTTAAACTGACTTCTCGTTTCGTGACCGTTGCTTTTCTTGACCGTGCGCCCTGTCCACACCACGTACCTGATAATCCTGCGGCGGTCGTACTGTTCTCCTTCACACTGCTGTTGGCTTGCCTGAAATCATCTATCTATCTAGCGGGTTTAGGGGAGCCACTCGACTTTAAAACACTGTCCTATGTCTGGTATGAACATCTGTATTCTGAGACGATATGGAAACCACAGGCTGCACCGTTTACACTCTAAATCGTAAATGTTTATCCCAATTAACAATCTTGATGATTAACAGTCCTAAAAGATCATTCGGATTAGCGTACGCGCAACCGACACGACGCGGGTGATTGTTGATGATGCGGAAACCGAATGATCGAACGAAAGTTTTTACGCTCGTTACACATACGGATATCTGGTAATAGTCCTCCCTGTCACTTTTAATGATGCCCAGCCCAAATCCTGTATCATTTCTCCCATATTTCTCGATGGTAAAAAAGGAGCTGCCTTTCTTTGAACTTTTTCGATGTACTCCGTCAGTCCTATCTGGTAAGGATCCCACACCGCGCAGCAGTATTCTGAAAGAGGACGGACAGGCGTAGTGTAAGCAGTCTCCTTACTAGATGTGTTACATTTTCTAAGTGTCCTGTCAATAAAACGTAGTCTTTGGTTAGCCTCCCCCACAACATTTTCTATGTGTTCCTTCCAATTTAAGTTGCTCGTAATTGTAGTACCTAGGTATTTAGTTGAATTCACGGCCTTTAGATTACACTGATTTATCGTCTAACCATCTGCATACTGAAGTTCAGTGATGATTGTAGCGGATATTACAGTTTTGGCCCGTAGTCTATTGAGATTGAACAAATTACAACTAGTCCTGTATTCTATTTCTGTGCGCTTTGACTACTTCCCGTTGACAAGATGAAGTATAGTTTAACAAATATTGAAAACAAAGTGGGACCTATCACACAACCTTTTTCATACCCGTTGCGTTTTCGAAATTGTCTCCAGGACTATTGTTGACATGAAACATGCCATTTATGTTATCGCGCAGAAGTCTAAGAACATTAATGTGCTTCAAATGACAGTCTATTTTAGCTAAGATCTTCCACAGTCTAAAGCTTGACAAGACCCAGAGGACGTAGTTCTTCTTTACACTTCTCCTGCACTTGTGTGGCATAGAGAATCCTATCTGTAGTACTACGATTAAGTTGAAATCCACACTGTGTTGCAGATAAACACACTTCAGCGAGAGGTATCAGGCTGTTGGATAGAATTCGCGCAAGTATTTTTCCAGCAGCAGATAGAAGGGATATTCCACGGTAGTTACCATAGTCAGTTATGTCGCCATTTTTGAAGATGGTAACTAACAGTGCATCTCTGAAATCAGGAGGAATGGTTTCAGTGCTCCATATTTTGAAAATCTGAATTAGTTTATATTGAGAGACGAGACACCCACCTTCTTTGAAAAATTCAGCATGGATTCCATATCTGATCCACCGGCTTTGTTGTTTTTCAGTTGTTTATTAGCTTTCTCGACTTCTTGTAGGGAAGGGCTTCGTCAAGATGAGGCTTTTTAGGTTATTGCGGAATTGTGGAAAGTGTTGTCTCATTGGTCTCTGGGTCTTTAGTCAAGAGTTCGTGGAAATGGTCCTTCCATCGCGTGTTAATGGAATTGATGTCCTTCAGGAGGGCAGAGCCAGCCCTAGAGTTACCTTGAGTTACTAGGCCAGGTATAGTTTTCGTCACGCCGAATAAAGCTTGAGTGTTGTTAGTTTCTGCTAGATTTTGCATTTCTTGAGATATCATCGTCCACTATATTTTTCCTCTGCAATTGCGCCTTCGCTTCTAGATATTCTCTTTTCTTTGTGATTGACTTAGGATTGCTCTGCCAAGTCTAGTGTGCCTTTCTTGTTTTGTTTACTAGTGCCTGTATTTCTTGGTCTTTAGCCGGCCGGTGTGGCCGTGCGATTCTAGGCGCTTCAGTCTGGAACCGCGAGACGGCTACGGTCGCAGGTTCGAATCCTGCCTCGGGCATGGATGTGTGTGATGTGCTTAGGTTGGTTAGGTTTAAGTAGTTCTAAGTTCTAGGGGACTGATGACCACAGATGTTAAGTCCCATAGTGCTCAGAGCCATTTGAACCATTTCTTGGCTATTTTCGTCAAACCAGTCTTGGTGTTTGGTCTTGCAGTATCCCACTGATTCTACAGCAGCTGACGTTCTTGCAGCCTTCAATGTCGCAATGTGTTCTTCAGTGGTTTCAGAATATTTATCCGGTAGCCTGTCACCCAAGAGTTTTCTTTACTGCTGCTATGCTTAAGACCGTCTGCGTTCGTTTTAGATCTTGAAATTTTCCTCTGTTTCCTACAATGTAAGTGAACGTGAAGGGATATCACATACTGTACCAATCGGTGGTCCGTTGAGCAGTCATCAGCGCTTGTCAGTGCTTTCTTGATAACGACATCGCGCTGGTCTCTAGGGCGCACAATTACATAATCAATCAAGTTGGTTCAAATGGCTGTGAGCGCTATGGGACTTAACATCTGAGGTCATCAGTCCCCTAGAACTTAGAACTACTTAAACCTAACTAACCTAAGAACATCACACACATCCATGCCCGAGGCAGGATTTGAACCTGCGACCGTAGCAGTCGCGCGGTTCCGGACTGAAGCGCCTAGAACCGCAAGGCCACCAAGGCCGGCAATCAATCAAGTGCCAGTGTTTTGGCATTGGATGTTGCCATGAGGTTTTCAATTTATCCTTCTGCCTGAGTATGGTATTAGTGATAACTAAGTCGTGTTCCGAGCATTTTGTGAGCAGAAGAGTTCAGTTAGAACTGCACCTACCTATCCTCTCTTATTCTATTATTTTGTGACATAGTGTTGAGTCTCTACCAATTTGTGCGTTGAAGTCTCCCAAGAGAATGATTTTGTCATCTTGGGATATTCTTGTCAGGAGCACTTCTAGTTGGTAGTACAAGGCTTTCTTTTCATCGTCTTGACAAATGAGGATCGGGGCGTATGCACTGATAACTGTTTATTGATGAGTTTGAGGTATAGGTTCATGAGCCTTTCGCTTAAGCCAGCAGGGAGTTCATGAAGGTGAGTAACAAGTTCGTTAGTGGTATCAAAGCCAGAACCATGAATGCTGGGTTCATGAATTTCTTTTCCTTTCCAAAAGAAATTGTGGCAACCACCGTATTCTTTGATTTATCCTTCGCTTGGTCTTCTAATTTGACTCAGTGCTGCAATATCGATCTTAAATCTTTTAAATTCACGAGGAACAATAGTTGATCACCTTACCGATCGATTTACTCTACCATTATCCATTAGAGTTCCGATGTTCTAAGTAGCAAAGTTAATCTTTATTTTCTGTTGACCGCATGTGGTGTACCCTACGAGTGCGACTCTTTCCGGTCGGGTTAAAATTTAGGCTGGATACGTTTAGGGCATCTTTTACAGCCCTCTCCCCGTTCGAAGTGAGCAGAGGGGGTTCTGAACAGGCCTGCTCGGTCACGAGTGCGCACACGAGTTGCCTTACAGCCTCTTCTCACACAATGCGGCTGCCACAAATTCGTCGCCTATGTTCCTGTTCCCAGAACTTAGGGTGTTGTGCTATGTCATTCAGAACGCCTGTGCATGATATCGTTCTGTGCGGGAATGCTGCTGCACAACAACGACAGCACATTTCTTGACAGGTTCGGGACCTGTGCCCAGTGGCATAGTAGTTACGGCGACTAGAGATTCCGAAACTGCTGCAGCCTTTCCAACCGACGGGGAAACTTTGGTTGTCCCTGCCTGTGGTTTGCCGTTGAGGACTTTAAGCCCCCACCAGCTCATCCACCTTCCTAGGAAACAGCTGGCATAGGACAGGCGACTCTTTATACTGAGAGTATATCGAGGATTTTCTGCCAGGGTTTACTCCGTTAGCCTTAGAAAATCCCTCCTCATCCCACAGGACAATGAGTTCCACCGGTATTACCCACATAAAGGTGGCTTGCCTCTTTCGCCAGCTTCGCCGTTGTGAGTTCCACAAATTACCGCCTTCGCCGCCGTTGATGGCTTCGCTGTACCCTGACAAGGGGCCCTCACGAGGCGCTATCACCCAGGCCAGGTGAAACGAAGCTTTTTAACAAGGTGCTACCTATCTTCCTCCTTTTCTCTCGACCGGACTTGGGGCCGACTATGGGAAAGTTCACACACCGAATACGTTCCTGACAATACTATTGGATGTCAATGTAACTTCATGCACATACGCAACATCGACGGGTACTTAATGATTCGAGTTAGAGTTCTCCTTGACACTACCACGAGCATGCGTTAGTGGTTGCGCGTGTTGAATGTTGTTAACAGAACTGGTAGAGTACATATGACGCATGAAGGACGACGGATGTTGAGTGATGCCAACTGCAAACAGGTACTGGACTCTGTGCAACAGACTAACAGCCCAACTGGGGATTATCGCCCCTTGAGTAGGCTGGCGTTAACTCCATGACACAAATGACTAAGTTTGTTTTTGTGCCTTGAAGGGGAGGCATGGACTACTGACGAATGGCGTCACATTGTGTTTGACGATGAATTGCGGTCTTCAGCCAGTATGGCGGCGACTTGAGGAGAGGTCCTAATCTTACATTGTTTTGAAGGGGCACAGCGATGTTACTCCTGGGGAGTGTGGGGAGCCATTGGGTAAAACGTCAGGTCAGGATTGGTAGCCATTGAGGGAATTCTGACGGCACAGCGGTACGTCACAGACATCGTGCATTCTGTCTTGCGACAGTATCGTAGTGCAATTTTTCAAGAGGACAATGCTCGTTTACATATAGCAGATGTCTCTCTAAACCATCTGCATTTTTTTTGAGGTACTCCTCTAACCAACGAGTTCCTCAGAACTTAGCACATAGATCATGTGTGGGAACAGCTCGGATCTCAGCTCCGTCCCACTGCCAGTATCAACGATATCAACAGTTGTGGATCAGCTTGGTTTAGGAGAAGGTACAACGGCTCTGTGGCACCGTTCACCACGGGACCGGCGCGTGCATCCAGACCATAGGTGATGCGACGTCACACTGATAAGTGCGCTAATGCTGCCAAGTTCACTGTAAATTATGGACGGGTCTGTAACCACTGAAATAACATCGCATCCCTCTCAACCCATGAAGTTTCATTTCGTTTCCTCTTCCCTTTGTCGTCAGGCAGTGTACATTGTGGCACTAATTTATATAAAGAGAACAAAATATTGTTATGAGCTCATTTCTATTTGCATAGATATATGTATTTACTGTACATTACATATAATTATTTGTCACGTGATATGTACTTAAAATGATGAACACTCTTACGAGGGGGCAGACAGTGCTTCTCAATTGTCTGTTATAGCTGTTGACCTCTGTGGAGATTACGAATAACTGATCGCCTATTTTACCGTTTGCACTGCCCATTCCAATGGACAGTTGACGAACACTGTGAGCAAAACCGCACAAATCAGTAGATTAAATTTTACTATAACTTTGATAGGTAATGTTAACCCTTCCCAATAGCTCTCTTCATCACGCGTTTGATGCCACTTTTCTGCTTTACAAGTGCTATTAGTAACTTTTTTTTTTTACACCAATTCATCACTGCAGCCATTTCATTATCCTTCTGTACTTTCCGTATGCAGTGAATAGGACACATTTCACCTCGACAGTTATTCATTCCCAAAATGGTTAGCATGTGATGGTCCAACACGTTACTATGACTAAGCTTGCGAAAAAAAATGACGCCACTGAATAAAATGAAATTCCTCAGCAGTTCCAGCCCCGCATAACTACATTTTCATATTCTTTTGTATTTGTATCTGAACACCCAAAATAAAAAGGGCGTTAGGCAAAGATTCAGTCTACTGTTCAGCCTGTTTATCGAAGAAGCAAATAAAATAAATGCTCAGCAACGGGACTAAGATACATGATGAAATGATATGAATGACATTATTCGCTGATGACATTGCTGTTCTCTGTAAAACGGAGGAAGAGCTGTTGGAGCAACTGAATGGGATGAATAGCCTACTGAGCACCACAGTCTGGAACCGCGCGACCGCTGCGGTCGCAGGTTCGAATCCTGCCTCGGGCATGGATGTGTGTGATCTCCTTAGGTTAGTTAGGTTTAAGCAGTTCTAAGTTCTAGGGGACTGATGACCTCAGAAGTTAAGTCTCATAGTGCTCAGAGCCATTTGAAGCCATATATTTAGAAATAAACATTTCAACCAGACTGTGCGGGACAAATTTGCCAATCCATCCGAAATGATCGTGACTTTCTGACTGTAATCTTCGATAAGGCTTTAGTCAGAAAGACCATGGCGTAAACCTGGCTAGTATTAGTCATGGATATTCTCATCTTTTTGTAATAAGAACATCTCCTGACGTTTTTTCCAATTAAAAAAACAAAAGATAAAATTGTGTTCTTGTTTGTCACAAATATTTGGCTGTTTTTTTTCCGAATATGGCACGATTTCTGACGGAGTGGTAGACAGTTTTGACAGCACCTGGTCAAAACAGTCAAGATTAGGTATTTTGTGTATGATAAATTTATTAACATTGGATAACAATATTTCATTCTGGCAGTGTATTAATTCTGTAAATATTAGCAGTTGCGCTTCACTGTAATGATTCACGTATCTGACAATCTCCTGACAGACTCTGCAGGAGAGGCGTTCTGCATCGCGGTGTAGCTTGCTGGCCAGATTTCGAGAGGGTGCGTTTCTGGATGAGGTATCGAATATATTGCTTCTCCCTACTTAAACCTCCCGAGGAGATCACGAATGTAAAATTAGAGAGATTCGAGCGCGCACGGAGACTTTCCGGCAGTCGCTCTTCCCGCGAACCATACGCGAATGGAACAGGAAAGGGAGGTAATGACAGTGGCACGTAAAGTGCCCTCCGCCACACACCGTTGGGTGGTTTGCGGAGTATAAATGTAGATGTAGATGTAGAAATGATAATGTTTTATGTTTTGTATTTCAGAGTTTCTGACTTGTTCGACATCCACGAGAATCATCTCATTTTTGAGTCTATGGAACGAAAACTGAATCCACTCTAATCTCTAAAGTAATCTTATCGGATAGCGCCTCGTATTTGCAGACAACTATGACTACATGCCTGATAGAACTTAAGCGACCTGCCTTCCTCTAACTATGCTATTTTCCTTTCGTGGCGCTCTGGTAGCGGCGTTTCTTCACAGCAGTGCCACTGGTAGCGGGGAATGGACAGTGTTAGTCATTAGTAGGGTGTGACAGTGTAGAACTCAGGGGGCTGCTGGCACAGTGGGCTCGTGGCCAACACAGAGGAGGAGGAAACAGGAAGGGCTGGGGTGGGGACGGACAGACAATTTGGCAGCCTGCCTACAGAGTACCTCTGCGCCGGCAAATACGAAAACAAGAGCGCTCCAATTGTCCCGGATGAGAATCTTTTCGGTGGAAGGCCACAGTGTCTGTGCGGGGCTGAAAAACTATTGCTCCTAACAAAACTATGAGTACACGCTCACAAGCATTCCGCTAACAATAGTGAGAGCATTAGAAAATCCGAACTAATTAAAAGTAGTTAAGAGACAAGATACACTACTGGCCATTATAGTTGCTACACCAAGAAGAAATGCAGATGATATGCGGGTATTCATTGGACAAATATATTATACTAGAACTGACATGTGATTACAAAATGGTTCAAATGGCTCTGAGCACTATGGGACTCAACTGCTGAGGTCATTAGTCCCCTAGAACTTAGAACTAGTTAAACCTAACTAACCTAAGGACATCACAAACATCCATGCCCGAGGCAGGATTCGAACCTGCAACCGTAGCGGTCTCGCGGTTCCAGACTGCAGCGCCTTTAACCGCACGGCCACTTTGGCCGGCATGTGATTACATTTTCACGCAGTTTGGGTGCATAGATCCTGAGAAATCAGTACCCGGAAAAATCACCTCTGGCCGTAATAACGGCCTTGATACGCCTGTGCATTGAGTCAAACAGAGCTTGGACGGCGTGTACAGGTACAGCTGCCCATGCAGCTTCAACACGATACCACAGTTCGTCAAGAGTAGTGACTGGCGTATTGTGACGAGCCAGTTGCTCGGCCACCATTGACCAGACGTTTTCAATTGGTGAGAGATCTGGAGAATGTGCTGGCCAGGGCAGCAGTCGAACATTTTCTGTACCCAGAAAGGCCCGTACAGGACCTGCAACATGTGGTTGTGCATTATCCTGCTGAAATGTAGGGTTTCGCAGGGATCGAATGAAGGGAGGAGCCACGGCTCGTAACACATCTGAAATGTAACGTCCACTGTTCAAAATGCCGTCAATGCGAACGAGAGGTGACCGAGACGTGTAACCAATGGCACCCCATACCATCACGCCGAGTGATACGCCAGGATGGCGATGACGAATACACGCTTCCAATGTGCGTTCACCGCGATGTCGCCAAACGCGGATGCGACCATCATGATGCTGTAAACACAACCTGGATTCATCCGAAAAAGTGACATTGTGCCATTCGAGCACCCAGGTTCGTCGTTGAGTACACCATCGCAGGCGCTCCTGTCTGTGATGCAGCGTCAAGGGTAACCGCAGCAATGGTCTCCGAGCTGATAGTCCATGCTGCTGCATACATCTTCGAACTGTTCGTGCAGATGGTTGTTGTCTTGCAAACGTCAGTAGCTGTTGACTCAGGGATCGAGACGTGGCTGGACGATCCGTTACAGCCATGCGGATAAGATGCCTGTCATCTCGACTGCTATTGATATGAGGCCGTTTGGATCCAGCAAGGCGTTCCGTATTACCCTCCTGAACCCACCGATTCAATATTCTGCTAACAATCATTCGATCTCGACCAACGTGAGCAGCAGTTCTCGATACGATAAACCGCAATCAGGCTACAATCCGACCTTTATCAAAGTCGGAAACGTGATGGTACGCATTTCTCCTCCTTACACGAGGCATCACAACAACGTTTCACCAGGCAACACCGGTCAAGTGCTGTTGGTGTATGAGAAATCGGTTGGAAACTTTCCTCATGTCAGCACGTTGTAGGTGTGTGAATGCTGTGAAAAGCTAATCATTTGCATACCACAGCATCTTCTTCCTGTGGGTTAAATTTCGCGTCTGTAGCACGTCATCTTCGTAGTGCAGCAATTTTAGTGGCCAGTATTGTATTAACATAAAAGATACGCTAGAAAATAGCAATAGACATTTTGAAATACTGTTGTCCACTCTCTGTGCGAAGGTCCAGCGTTGTCTAGACAAATAAACGAAATTTTCATGCATCAACTGGAAAACTACAGAAATGTATGTCTTTTGAATACGAGCAGGTTATTTGCCTCTTTTACAGGAATGTGAAACATTACTTATTTCCTTTTTTTTTGTCGATGTTTTGGAAGCCATTTGACAACATAGTACATACACCACCAACATCTTGACTGAATGCTGTGAAAAGAAGCACGTGACCATTCGACCACCTTCGCCGTTTCCGAGACACTCGTTGACGGGCTCTGGGTCATAATAATCTGTCCTTTGTCAAAATCGCTTATCTCGATAGATTTCCCGATTTGCAGGCCATATCTTCACCAGGCCAGTCCTCCGTCCGTGTCTGCTCGGCTAACATATTTGTGTTACTTTGTCACGTGTACGAAACGCTACCAGGCGGTATCTAAGGCCGCGGTTGGGCAGCGGTGATAATATTTTGGCTCGTCAGTGTAACTGTCGTATTTCAGTGAGTGTTTTGTTATTGCTGTTTGATGACGTCGTAGTACAAAGCAGACAGGTGATATCGGTAGGTTCTGTACGCTCTATAATTAATAACTGTTGTGTATGCAGTGGGCTGTCCATTAGAGTTCTCCGTTTTCTGTCTGACTTACTTCATCTGTTATTCCCCGTCTCTGAGGGAAAAGGCGGAGGGACGGGGCAGGAGGGGACTGTTGTAGTTTTAGAGGAGGCAGGTAGCTACATTGCCTTCCTTCCACTCCCCAAATAATTCATGTGCTAGCGGAGTCCACTGTCCACGGGCAGACCCGATAACCTACAGCCACGGCGCGGCTGGCAGGAAGTAATCCACTGCGTGGCGTCGGCCTATTTGCTTGTCACAGAGGCTGCCATAATGAAACGCAAACAGCAGCGCGCCCATTTGTCTTCCCGCACGCAGCGGACGCAGGGTGGCGGCCGCCTTGTCTAGCTGTCTTATTTTTGTTACGGTTTAACGCCCTGCCGACAGCCAAGTCATTAAGGACTTCCTCGGATATGACAAAGAGTGGGAAAGGAGCGCTTCGTAATGAATCGTCACATTATTTTCCCAACATAATTTATTAACATCACGATCTATATACATCCCCCAAAACGAAATAATCTTTCTTCTGCGTTAAAAGAGCTTGAAATGTTTTCTAAACCTTAGATTTCAAAAGTACATGTACTGAAATTTTCAGTTTCTATTTACTGACTGTATAACTCAACCCTTGTGTACGTTTATCACTATAGTGTTTTGTTCAGCATCACTGGCAAGGCATGAACGGATCGATTTGTGTGAATTCCAGCTCTGTCTCTGATTCACTGATTCTCAGAAAAGTTTTTGCACATTGTCTATAGAACCTGTACTAGTTGCCCATACTGTATCTACCCAACGTAAGTACCGGGTGATCAAAAAGTCAGTATAAATTTGAAAACTTAATAAACCACGGAATAATGTAGATAGAGAGGTAAAAATTGACACACATGCGCCGGCCGAAGTGGCCGTGCGGTTAAAGGCGCTGCAGTCTGGAACCGCAAGACCGCTGCGGTCGGAGGTTCGAATCCTGCCTCGGGCATGGATGTTTGTGATGTCCTTAGGTTAGTTAGGTTTAACTAGTTCTAAGTTCTAGGGGACTAATGACCTCAGCAGTTGAGTCCCATAGTGCTCAGAGCCATTTGAACCATTTTTTTTGACACACATGCTTGAAATGACATGGGGTTTTATTAGAACAAAAAAAAATAAAAAAATAACACCCCATATTGCTAGACGCGTGAAAGATCTCTTTTGCGCGTCGTTTGGTGACGATCGTGTGCTCAGCCGCCACTTTCGTCATGCTTGGCCTACCAGGTCACCAGCCCTCAGTCCGTGCGATTATTGGCTTTGGGGTTACCTGAAGTCGCAAGTGTATCGTGATCGACCGACATCTCTAGGGATGCTGAAAGACAACATCCGACGCCAATGCCTCACCATAACTCCGGACATGCTCTACAGTGCTGTTCACAACATTATTCCTCGACTACAGCTATTGTTGAGGAATGATGGTGCACATATTGAGCATTTCCTGTAAAGAACATCATCTTTGCTTTGTCTTACTTTGTTATACTAATTATTGCTATTCTGATCAGATGAAGCGCCATTTGCCGGACATTATTTTGATCGTTTGTATTTTTTTGGTTCTAATAAAACCCGACGTCATTCCAAGCATATATGTCAAAATGTACCTCACTATCTACATTATTCCGTGATTTATTCAGTTTTCAAATTTATACTGACTTTTTGATCACCCGGTATATTGAGAAACATACAGCACACAAGGGAAAGAAAATAGTTCAAAGTAATAAAACAGTCAAGTTGATAATATTTTTTACCTATGGCTGTTAAAGACGGCTACTTGATGGACAGAAAAGGAATAAAAAGACAAGTTATTTTCGTAAAGTAAAAACTAAGCTTACACTTCCCGTGAAAAAACAAAAAAATTTACAGCCACATATATAACCAGTTTTGCCTATAGGTATTGAGGCACAGCCTTCAAATATCCACACACAGAAACTAGAAAAGACATGAAAACACACAAAAGAGTCACAGGAAAGCAACAGTAGATCATGTAACTATGTCTGCAATCAAAATTAAATGAAGACGAGAAGCAGATGTAGCTAACCTGGGCTAATCGAAAGTACATGGGGTAGGAAAACTCTCTACTTAAATCCAAGAAATAAGGTAGAGACGATGATTTAGTGGAAGATGATAAGATGACTCTGGAAAACATTCAGGAGGAACGAGCATCTGTAGAACAGGAGACACAAACTGTAACGCATCCCCGAAAAAATTAAACCAATAAAGTGAAATTTTCAGTATTAATTGTTCGAGGGGTAGGACACGTCACATTGACGACGGCAGGAGTATGACAAGAATACCATGGAGCAGCACACCTTTTTAGATTAGTGTTCAAAATGAACGTCCTGATGTGCCAAATAAAAGCTCTTACATATTTTAAATAAGAAGCAGGCGCAGATACATGAGTCTATGGAAAGATCTATGCGCGAAGCATACAATTACTACCACCGACTTACTTTAGCGAAAGATCTGGCAGAAAACCCAAGAAAATCCTGGTCGTGTGTAAAACCGCTAAGTGTGTCTAAGGCAGCCATCCAGTCGCTTGTTGACCACTCCGTCATAGCAGTTCAAGACGGCAAAACGAAAGCCAGAGTTTTAAATTTCACGTTCAAGAAATCGTACAAACATAGCGTCGTTTGACCATCTAACAGGCATGCGTATGGACGACATAGTAATAAGCATCCCTACCGTAGAGAAACAGCTGAAGGAGTTGAACACAAATAAGGCACCAGGTCCAGACGAAATCCAAATTCGGTTTTTCAAAGAGTACGCTACGGAACTGACCCGTTACTTAGTTTGCATTTGTCTCTAATGTCTGACCCAGCACTAAGTCCCAAGTGCCTGGAAAAAAGCACAAAATGGTTCAAATGGCTCTGAGCACTATGGGACTTAACATCTGAGATCATCAGTCTCATAGATCTTAGAAATACTTAAACCTAGCTAACCTAAGGACATCACACGCATCCATGCCCGAGGCAGGATTCGAACCTGCGACCGTAGCAGACGCACGGTTCCGGACTGAAGCGCCTAGAACCGCTCGTCCACCGCGGCAGGCGAAAAAAGCACAAGTGACTCCTGTGCATAAGAAGGGTAAAAGAATGGACCAGCAAATTACAGACCAATATACCTACCATAGTTTGCCGCAGAATGCTTGAACATATTCTCAGTTCGAATGTAAGATATTTTCTTGAGGCCGAGAAGCATGCCGGCCGCGCTTCAGTCCGGAACCGCGCGACTTTTACGGTCGCAGGTTCGAGTCCTGCTTCGGTCATGGATGTGTGTGATATCCTTAGGTTAGCTAGGTTTAAGTAGTTCTAAGTTCTAGGGGACTGATGACCTCAGATGTTAAGTCCCATAGTGCTCAGAGCCATTTTTGAACCGAGAAGCATATGTCCACTCATCAGCATGGTTTTATGAGGCACTTCCAGTGCAAAACTCAGTTTACCCTTTCCGAACTATCGCTGAAGGGCAACAAGCTGATTCCATGTTTCTAGATTTCCGGATAGTGTTTGACGCGGTGTCCCATTTCAGGCTATTAAAAAAGGTATGAGCATATGGAATAGGTTCACAGATATGTGAGCAGCTAGAAGACTTCTTAAGTTATAGAACTCAATATATTGTCCTCGACGCCGAATGTTGATTAGAGACAAGGGAATCGTCAGGAGTATCCCAGGGAATGTTATAGGACCGCTATTATTCTTTGTACACGTAAATGATTTGGCGAACAGGGTGGGCAGCAGTCTGTGGTTGTTTGCTGATGATAACGTGGTGTCCGGTAAGATGTCATCGTTAAGTGATTGTAAGAGGATACAAGATGACTTAGGCAACATTTGTAGTTACTCTGAGGAATGGCAGCTAGCTCTAAACGTAGAAAAATGTATGTTAATGCGGATGAGCGGGAAAAACAAACCCTTAACATTCGGGTACAACATTAGTAGCGTCGTGCTTGACACAGTCGCGTCTTTTAAATATCTGAGGGTAGCATTGCAAAGCGATATGAGACGGAACGAGCATCCGAGGATTGTAGTGGGAAAGGCGAATGGCTGACTTCGGTTTATTGTGAGAGTTCTAGGAAGGTGTGGTACGTCTGTAAAGGTGGTCGCATATATAACGCTAGTCAGGTTGGATTAAAGAAGCACATAGAAGCAATTCATAGCCGGCTGCTAGATTTGTTACTAGTAGGTCTGAACAACAGCGAATTGTTACGGAGATGCTTTGGGAACTCAAACGGTAATCTCTGGAGGGAAGGTGACATTCTTTTCGAGGAACACTACTGAGAAAATTTAGAGAAGGCTACTGCAGAACGATTCTGTTGCCTCCAACATACATTGCGCCCCAAGGACCATGAATATAACATAAGAGAAATTAGGGCTCATACGGAGCCATATACACTCTTGGAAATTGAAATAAGAACACCGTGAATTCACTGTCCCAGGAAGGGGAAACTTTATTGACACATTCCTGGGGTCAGATACATCACATGATCACACTGACAGAACCACAGGCACATAGACACAGGCAACAGAGCATGCACAATGTCGGCACTAGTACAGTGTATATCCACCTTTCGCAGCATGCAGGCTGCTATTCTCCCATGGAGACGATCGTAGAGATGCTGGATGTAGTCCTGTGGAACGGCTTGCCATGCCATTTCCACCTGGCGCCTCAGTGGGACCAGCGTTCGTGCTGGACGTGCAGACCGCGTGAGACGACGCTTCATCCAGTCCCAAACATGCTCAATGGGGGACAGATCCGGAGATCTTGCTGACCAGGGTAGTTGACTTACACCTTCTAGAGCACGTTGGGTGGCACGGGATACATGCGGACGTGCATTGTCCTGTTGGAACAGCAAGTTCCCTTGCCGGTCTAGGAATGGTAGAACGATGAGTTCGACGACGGTTTGGATGTACCGTGCACTGTTCAGTGTCCCCTCGACGATCACCAGTGGTGTACGGCCAGTGTAGGAGATCGCTCCCCACTCCATGATGCCGGGTGTTGGCCCTGTGTGCCTCGGTCGTATGCAGTCCTGATTGTGGCACTCACCTGCACGGCGCCAAACACGCATACGACCATCATTGGCACCAAGGCAGAAGCGACTCTCATCGCTGAAGACGACACGTCTCCATTCGTCCCTCCATTCACGCCTGTTGCGACACCACTGGAGGCGGGCTGCACGATGTTGCGGCGTGAGCGGAAGACGGCCTAACGGTGTGCGGGACCGTAGCCCAGCTTCATGGAGACGGTTGCGAATGGTCTTCGCCGATACCCCAGGACCAACAGTGTCCCTAATTTGCTGGGAAGTGGCGGTGCGGTCCCCTACGGCACTGCGTAGGATCCTACGGTCTTGGCGTGCATCCGTGCGTCGCTGCGGTCCGGTACCAGGTCGACAGGCACGTGCACCTTCCGCCGACCACTGGCGACAACATCGATGTACTGTGGAGACCTCACGCCCCACGTGTTGAGCAATTCGGCGGTACGTCCACCCGGCCTCCCGCATGCCCACTATACGCCCTCGCTCAAAGTCCGTCAACTGCACATACGGTTCACGTCCACGCTGTCGCGGCATGCTACCAGTGTTAAAGACTGCGATGGAGCTCCGTATGCCACGGCAAACTGGCTGACACTGACGGCGGCGGTGCACAAATGCTGCGCAGCTAGCGCCATTCGACGGCCAACACCGCGGTTCCTGGTGTGTCCGCTGTGCCGTGCGTGTGATCATTGCTTGTACAGCCCTCTCGCAGTGTCCGGAGCAAGTATGGTGGGTCTGACACACCGGTGTCAATGTGTTCTTTTTTCCATTTCCAGGAGTGTAGATAGTCGTTTGTCCCTCGTTCTGTTTGCGAGTTGAACAGGAAAGAAAGTGACTAGTAGTGGTACGGGATACCTTCAAACATGCGCGGTAAGGTGAATGAATCGAAAAAAAAAATGGAGTCGTCGTTGGAGAGCAGAGAAGCTTGATGACACAGGACCGTGAAAATATTAAACTGCACTGCAAGAAATGATTTTCTTGGAAGTAACAATCATAATCGGACTTCGGAAAAAAAAGAAAAGTGGACTGCGGGTTCGACTTGTGAAAGACGTAAATGTGCATTCGATAGCACGCTGATGGCGTGCGATTATCACGTCACCGATCCGTTCACTTGAAAAGTATAAGCAGAAAGTTTAAATGATACTGGTGGATGGAATTGATCACTTTGTCAACAAATGAAACTATTGTGAAATTTATGAATGCTTTCCGTTAAAATCAAATGACAAATAATAAAATATACAGGACCTTGCAGGATGGTGGCCTGGATATAAAAGGACGGCAAGAGAAAGACTCATTTCGTTGTTTTTATAAAACATAAGATGAACGAAAATCGAACGTAGATGAGTTAAGTTTCAAAGAGGTAAGTTCTGCAACAAACTCAAAACGATCTGATCGCTGACGTTAGGATTCGTTATAACATTCTGTTGAATGCGGAACACAATGCCTACAATAATTTATTTTGCGCTATTCAACTGTAACTCACATAGGGGTTGTCAAATACTTGACAGACCAACGACACATGTATTTAGTTTAAAATGTAGTAGAAACTCAGTGTCGTCTAGTTAAACTTTCTGACAGAGTAGTCTCCAACATTTTGGACGCGTAACATAACTGTATTTTTTATTGCGATATTCTAAGCAAGCCTTGAAAAACAGTAGACAACGCTTGATAGCAAAATATTAAATGGAAAGGTTTGGTGTTGACATATCGAAATTTAATTGAGCTCAGGGTTATTTAGATAAATATTTGCTCCCTGCCCCTTCTGGGCATTGTCGACGAATAACATGAAGAAACTTCGTTTGGGCCTTCAGACGTTAAGTGACAGTCATTAGCTCATGGAAAAAAAAAAATAACCGAACTCGCTAGGCTTCACAGATTTAAAGATTTCTGAGTTCAGTTCTTTGACTTGTAATTCGTCATATTGTGCAGTTTACTGAAAATGACCTTTTTTGACAGTTTGCGCTTTTGCAGTTAAAAAATTCTTGGGATTAATTCGTCATTAGGGTGAGCCCCTTTCATTCTGTGAACGATTACACATATCGAAACGCGGTTTTCGGCAAATGTTAGAGCGTCGAGGGACACGTATGTTTTTGTTTGGTTAATTTTTATAGCGCTGGTATCAACTGAGATATTGAAGTATGTATTTTTTTAAAAAAATGAAATAGTATACTTTTTATAACTGCGTTCGATAGCTCTTGAGAAGACAATTACAGTGATATAGCGTTTTTTAATGTTGCCGTTGAAACCTGTCGTAAAAAATTTCGAGAAACGTCCTAGAATTTGAGAGCACTGCGTCTGGAATCGGCATTTGCGGCTCAAACACTGCGAAGCAGGCGTCTCGGACCAGGATGCGTAGTTGTATACCATTAAGTTGGCGTGCGCTACGAGAATAAATCTTTACTCCCCCTTGAACCAAATTACGACCTAGATGCAGGTTCACTTTCGAATGTTGTATATAGAAATACGTCATGGGCTAGAACCTAGTGTATCACAAAGGGCTTAGGAAAATTTTTTCACATTTGTGTATCCTCCCAGATTTATGTGATTTATGTGACGTGAAACAGAGAAATCAATTGCTCATTCTTAAAAAAATAAAGATGTCTTATATGCTGGAAAACGCAACTGCTGTATTAAATATATAAATGTAAGAAGGAAGATTTGACCATCTTTTTCTGTACGTGGCTGTGTTCTTGTTAGAGGTCAAATACATGCTGTCGTACATCTGTCTCTACCTACACTGCCCTAAATTACATCATGTGGGATACATTCATTGAACTAAATATTTTATTAAAAATACTTTGGTGACCACCTGTACACCGTAAAGTAAATATTCTTCTTAACGAAACGTCGCTTCGTGTTGAACGTAGGCGCGTAGTGACAATGTTACCAGCTACGTGCAATACACTCTGTCGACTTATTTGACATTGCAATGCAATTTCGTACACACGTACATGAAATAAATAGTTTACTAACAATGATTTGATAACCACCCAAATCATATTACATAAATTTTGCCTTAAATAAACTTTACCCTTTCTATAAGCACGTTATCAGTCTTTTGACCATGGACTGAAAGGCACATATGCAATCGCCGTTCGAGAGAACGATAAACGGATGTAATTACGATATATGATACGGTAGAGCACGCACTGGCAATTCAACGACACATATCGTCTGGCGTAGTTGGGGCTCCGTCATAGACTGCATGTTTGACATCTTCCCAAAGATAGAAATAAAGAGGAGTCAAATCGGGAAAATTCACAGGCCATTTGGCAACAGAATTTCGTCGTATACAAAGTCCAGGAAAGTTCTCATTCAGTATTTTCGTTTGAAATACGGGACGCGTAAGCTGGACAGTCGTCGTGTTGCAGCCACATACACTGTCGAATATCCACTGGTACCTTTTCTAGAAGACCCGGCAGAATGTTGGTCAGAAAACTGTCAGAAAGTGTGCGTACGAATGTCCGTTTAGGACGCCTGAGACGAAGTAAGGTCCCACAATGTAACATCCTCTGGTGCCGCACCATACGTTTCCGCTACACGGCCGTTGATGTTGCACCTGACGAAGCCAGTATGGATTTTCGGCTGCCTAGTAGCGCATTAGCCTGGTTGGTAAACGTTGCTTCATCGGTAGGGAGCACACGTTAGAAATAAGTACGGTCGTCTCTGAGTTGCTGAAGGGAAAACCGACAGAATCACGGTCGTCAAGTGCCTTATGTAGTGATAGAAGATAGGGATGGAAATTCTGTCGATGCAGCATGCGAAAGACACTCCCCTGGGTGATTCCACATTCCTTGGCAATATGCCAGGTACCACTGTGCGGATTCATTAACGTCGCACCCAGAGCAGATTCTTTGTGTTCTCTGTCAGTAGTAGTTTTCTTTCTTATCCTCTTGTTGACTTTCAAGCAGCCTGTCCGCACTAGCGTCTTGATAATTCGTGCAATTGCCTGGCGCATCGGACACTGGGGATCCGGACAGATAGCCCTATACCGCTGTACTGTTTTTACGGCACTTCTTTTACATTCACCGTATAAACGTAGTATATCCAACTTCACCTCTTTGGTATATACTTCTGCACGCAACGAAGCAGATATGAGAGGCCTGCAGTGCAGACAAGTTAACAGACAATTGTATTGACTTTCTGACAGCGCAGCACGGAAGCTCTGCTTGGCGATTTTTGCTCCACTAATACCGATTCCGCTCAGCGCGCTCTCAAATTCTGGGACATTTCCCGAATCTGTTTACGAAAAGTTTCAACGTCAGCATTAACAAACGCTATAACTCTGTAACTGTCTTCTCAAGAGCTATCAAATGCAGTTATAAAAAGTATACGGTTCAATTTAAAAAACGTACTTGCTTCAGTATCTCCGTTGATAGCAGCGCTAAAAAGTTAACCAGATAAAAACACACGTGCCCCTCGACGCTTTAACATTTGCTGAAAACCACGTTTCGATACGTGTAACCGTTCACGAAATAAAAGGGGTGTTACGTCTTATGTGACTCAACCTACATATATATACACTGATCAGCCAGAACATTATGAGCCGGCCGCGGTGGCCGAGCCGTTCTAGGCGCTTCAGTCCGGAGCCGCACGACTGCTACGGTCGCAGGTTCGAATCCTGCCTCGGGCATGGATGTGTGTGATGTTCTTAGGTTAGTTAGGTTTAAGTAGTTCTAAGTTCTAGGGGACTGATGACCTCCGATGTTAAGTTCCATAGTGCACAGAGCCAGAAAATTATGACCAACGATCTACTATCGATATATACTCGTGCAGGCGACAGCAGCTTCTGGAGAGGACTGACTGCTAGTCAGACACACGCATGGTGCATGCAATATCAGTGAGCGTGGTGTCCATGTGTAGAATGGGGCAGGTGCGCTGTCTACCTGAGTTTGACTGAGGGCATAGTGTGATGGTCCGGAGGCTCGGTACAGGTAAAGAAGAATCCATGAAACTCAGTGATATATATCGAAAATGAAACACTTGCAGCCGTCCTTTCGTTGTCATTTATTATACAGCAACCATCAACTGGTTGCAGACACAAAATAGCTGGTACAGTTTACAGAAGCCAGATCATAGATGTTGGTCACTGATAGGATTGTGTATATCATTGGAGTTCACCCCCCTCGGCGTTACTTAAGGCCTAAAGATGGTGTACTGAGTTACCGAAATTGGTTGCTATATAGCAAATAACATCGACAAGACGGCTGCAGGTGTTTCATTTTATTACAAAAATGAGTGGCCGAAGTCCCACAAACACTCAATCACAAGGATGGACATACAAAAATCAGTGATATATGGACAGTGGGTCTACAGAACCGATTGATAAGTGTTTCTCCTTCACAGGGGACACCGATTGCTAACTTTTATCTCTGACAAAGTTTATCTCTGCTGATCACATGTAAACTCAACCACACCCACTTAACACAGGATTTGGTTCGCTCTCCAACACGTCATCTGGCAAGACTGAGCGCCGCCAGGAGCACCATCAGTGATGTCCAGCACAGCTCTGGACAAAACGTTAGGAACTGAAAAGTTTCTTTGACCTCGCCATACAGCCTGGAAGTCTCATCAGCAACTGTGACGTCCGGCTGTGAAAACCTTCATTGTATGAACAGTGAGAAAGCGGTCTCCCAGACAACGTTGCCCCATTAGATCCTGTTCCAGGTGCCGTTGTAGACTTGGAAGGCACATATAACTTGTCACCTATATGTAATAGTTTCTGCATTGTGGACACTATTGTCTGCCAGGATGGTCGATTCAGGACGCTGCGCAGGACATGGGGGTGCATACTATCACTTTCTCACCAGTCATGAAATCAGAAAAGCTCCGTTAGCAGTTACAATCTTTATCATTGAGACCCTTGAGAAGTGGCTGCTGGCAGCGACGTGAAAGAATGCTTTGCCCTCGGATAGCCAAGCTTACCTCAGCAAAGTGCAGTTCTATGTATTCGGGTCGTGGCAGACAAGGGAACCAAGACAACTGTGCTCTGTCTCAAGGAAGAAAAGTGATGACAAACTTTGCTGACTCAAGACTGACATCAGATGCTTCGCAGCTGGGAGACGTGGGTGTAGAACAGCCATCAGCTTCTGACCACACTGGCTCCGATCCAAAGACCCCCTGGAGACACCCAGAGGCCTGAAGCCAGCTGATAGTATTTGAAGTGTTGTACTTGTATAGCGTGTGTGTCGTTTGGAGTGACTAGAAGTAGGAAGTAAATGGTGCAGCATTTGCTTTTTACATGATCGAATAATTTCTTTGAAATCTATATTGCACGCTATAGAAAATATATATATATATAAGGAAGGAGGACTCGAAATTACACTCGCGTATTGAGGAAGTATGTGATATATTTTCAGTGATTTTAAAATCGAATGAAATATACAATAAACTTTACAGTATAAGCCAAAATATTGATATGACGTTGCCCCACCTGTAATCTGGTTTGAGAAAGGTGTCATGAAGTCAAATTATCCTTTCTTAAACTACGCTGGCTCACAGCTGTTGGAAATTGTCCTTGACTTGGTGACTGCTAGCACAGAATGGAGTCCACCTCCGACCTCGTCCCACATGCGTCCTATCAGGGACAGATCTTAGGATCTTGCTGGCCAAGGGAGTTCCTCAAAATCACACAGACAGTTACGAGTACTGTCCTGTTGAAAAATGACAGCAAGATATTTTCGCATGAGGGGTAACACATGAGGACATAAGATGTTCGCGATGTATGGTGATGCCATCAGATTCCCCTTGATCACTACTAGCCGTCACCTGAGTGGAAGCCAACGACTTTGCACACAATGATGCAAAGAGTAACATCGCTGTGCCTCTCCAAAACATTGGAAGAATGGGACGTTTCCCTAGGTTGTCCTGATAGTAGCTGACGGTAGACATCAGGATAGTGCAAAGCCGCGGTTCATCGCTGAACACTATGCAAACACCATTCTTCAGCAGTTCGTGATGCCTGGTCATGACACGACTCCAAACACAGCCGTTTGTGCTGTGGTGTTGACGGCAGCCTACTGTTTAGACGGTAATTCCCTAATTCAGGTGGTGCTAGTCTCCGACCAAATGTGCAGGATGAGACAGAATGTTGTAGGAAGTCCATTACTGGTTGACGGGTGGCAGGTGCGAATGTCGAGTAGTTACGATGTGCTTGGCATACAATATGAGGATCTGCCCTCGTGGTGGTCAGACGTGGTCGGCCGTAAACTTGATGACAAGTATGCGTGCCCTCAAGTTTGCATGCAATCCTACGTGGGGCGACTGACAAATCTTCATATCGCACGATTCGGCAAGTCAGTCAAACGGAGACTGACAACGAGGCCCCTTTCAAGCTCTGCCAGATGACGGTAACGCTCTCTCATATGAAACGCATCACCTCCGCGTCCGTCACAGTGGTCATTCAGCAACTGGCGCCGTTCACGATCCTTTAAGTATCCTGCCAGGTCTGGCGACAACACTAATACAGTGGTGGCCGTTCTACCTGTCACAATTAAATGCAACTCTAATCATCTCTTGATGCGTAACGTACGAAGCTGCATTGATGTCCGATCATGTCTTCTGGGTGCTTCACGTTTTTTTTTGTCAGTCACTGTATGAATTACGTTATTTTCATCGTTTTTAAAGCATAATACGATGACATGTCCAATGTCCTCGTAAAAGGTCTCAACGGATGAATAAAGCTACTTCTGTTACCTGTACTGCTGGCAAAACAAAGTAGACAGCTTCCCATTACGACGGGTGTCTCAGACTCTGGCAGTTATCGAAGTGATCAACGGTTATTTCATACAGGACAATGCAAGAGCATAAACCGTTATTGTGTCTATGGCTGTGTATGCTCTTAAACTGTCCTGCATGAAATGACAGCAGATATTTTCCTTAGTTGTTAGGTGTCTGACAAAAGAACGCAATATACTGTTCGCACATCTGTCAGAAGATATGGACTAGTGAATAGGTTCGTTGGAATAGTTCGTGTTGCACATTCCACAGTCGAGTTTTCATGTCACGCAGAAGGCTCCTGATGTAAATGATGAAGATTTTTCGGAACTCCAAGGTCTAGTGTACTGCGAGGCACATACCATGACAGATGCAGCCATGTTTCATGAAGGAAAAAAAATGGAAAAACCGGACAAGCCCGAGTAGAACTCGCGCTCTGAGGGTTCTGTACACACTTTATTATTTATACAGATGGGTCGTCAATAGGTTTTCATGAATGAATTTTAGGTTTTCATGAATGAGGAAGGCAATGGCGAATCACGTCCCCTAGGACCTTGCCTAGTACAGCGGTGCGGGTCTCCCGCATCGTCCACTGCGCTCTGTCCAGGAGTATGGGACTTCATCATCATCATCGTGAATGAATTTGTGTCTGTAAAAATATATGACATAAATGGTCATATGTTTTCGCTGCATTGACTTAAAAGCTTAAATAATTTACACCGACAAGGAACCGTAGAACCTGGTACTTGACATACATTTCAACTTAAAAACTGTACCTATACCTGAGAAAAATAAGTCTTAACACACATAAGGAGAAACAAACGGACAACAAAGAGAAAAGAATTATTTTTGATATGATAAAATTACAAATTAATAATTTTTGGATTATTTCCTTAATTTCTACTGTAAACCTTTGCTTCTTGGCAAATCGTGAATCTGGGTCAATGGGAAGTACCCAACTGGGTTTGAGGAGTAAGTTTGCTAGTATCAAAATATGTGGCGTAAACGACAGTATCTTTTGATTGCTTTGAGTTATGAGCTTCTACTTTTTTCACCGCCAAGCCTAATGTCGACCGTAGTATTTGACGTATATTTCAACTTGACATCTTTACCCTTTCCTGAGTAAAAGGAGACTTGGCAGACGGACAGACAGATGGACAACAAAGTGAACCATAAGGGTCTCCTTTTCACCGACTGAGGTACACAACACTAGGAAAGAGCACGTCAGGATCAACCTCCCCATCGTGCACAGAATACGCTAGCCAGTTGCAGTACTGACATCGAATGACAACGGCTGAATCGTTCGGTCGACACAGTATTGCTACTTTATTAGATTTCAGTTTACGTTTGGTGCTCAGCTCTGTGACCACATGTTGCTGACACGTAAGTCTGAAGCGTTAAATGACGCGACCGTTTTCTCAGACTTCTTTACAAGGCCGCTCGTAATTTAAAGTCGATACACCACTTGCTAGATCCTGAGATACGGGGCGCAGCGTGTACTGCGATCAGAGACTTACTATGTAATGTCCCACGCCACGCCTGATACAGCGCATACATCGTGCGCGAAATACTCCCTGTATCCGAAAACATGTCATTTGAGTGCTGTAGCTGCCAGTTATAAAGTTCGTCGATGTTCAGTCGTATGTGAGTAAAAACAGAACATTATTTAAAAATTTACGTCGTTCATTTCCAGTTTGAGTTGCATACCTTTACTGTACAACTAGTTTAGATTCCCTAGATCATCTTCACATCTAAAAGCAAAGTAAGGCTAAGTATATACTATCTATTATTTAACGAGGGCTACATTTTTTCAAGAACTAATCGGCTGTGAAATTGAAACAGCAGGGGTCTAAAAAAATTTATTTGGAAAATTTAACTACACCTTCCAGCTACTTGTCTATGTAGTTGCCGCTCCTACTTACGCATTTGTTGTACCGTGATACCAACATTTTAATGTCTTCTCCTTAGAAGGCAGCCGCCGCTGCTTTCCGACAACTCTCTATACTGGCCGGCAAGCCATCGTGTGTGCCGAAATGCGGTTCGTGCAAGTAAAGACGTGAAACTCAGAGAGAGCCCTGAATGACGGGCGATCAAATACTTTCCATCGAAAACAATGCAAGAGCGTCTTTGTTCCAGGTGCACTGTGATGCTGAGCATTGTCGTGAAGAAGGACAATGCCTGAAACTTCCTGGCAGATTAAAGCTGTGTGCCGGACCGAGACGCGAACTCGCGACCTTTGCCTTTCGCGGGCAAGTGCTCTACCAACTGAGCTACCCAAGCACAACTCACGCCCCGTCCTCACAGCTCTACTTCTGCCAGTACCTCGTCTCCTACCTTCCAAACTTTACAGTAGCTCTCCTTCGAACCAAGCAGAACTAGCACTCTTGAAAGAAAGGATATTGTGGAGACATGGCTTAGCCACAGACTGGGATGTTTCCAGAATGATATTTTCACTCTGCAGCGGAGTGTGCGCTAATATGAAACTACCTGGCAGATTAGAACAGTGTGCCGGACCGAGACTCGAACTCGGGACCTTTGCCTTTCGCGGGCGAGTGCTCTACCAACTGCAAGGTTCGCAGGAGAGCTTCTGTAAAGTTTGGAAGGTAGAAGACGAGGTACTGGTAGAAGCAGAGCTGTGAGGACTGGGCGTGAGTCGTGCTTGGGTAGCTCAGTTGGCAGAGGACTTGCCCGCGAATGGCAAAGGTCCCGAGTTCGAGTCTCGGTCCGGCACACAGTTTTAATCTGCCAGTAAGTTTCAAATCAGCGCACACTCCGCTGCAGGGTGAAAATATCATTCTGAGGACAATGCTTGTTCTGAACAGTCCTTCATAAATGATTTTCTGGAATCCCCTGGTCCACTTGCTGAACAGGATCATCAATTGACACCCGCTTCCTTTCTTGATCGCCAGCATTACGAACGCCTGTATGCCCAGCTTTAAAGTTACTGCACCATTACTACATTTAGCTGTCACGCATGACAGTTATGTTATGTGGGTTACTTTAAATCACCACCAGCCCCTTAAAATGAAGAAATCGGATGACAGCAAGCACTCCAGGAGCTTGTTCCAGGTATCATCAGGTACTCACTGTGCGCACAGAACTGAAAGGTGCGATGTGACGCGATTGATGGATATATTAGAGACACTATTCAACACGTAGTCGTGTGCGCGAAGGTTCACTGAATTTTCGCTGTCGTCTTCGTGACCGATCTGATCTTGAACAAAAAAGCCCTCGTACAAAAAGTAGGAAAGTGTAGCACAGAACTGTTGAATTTACCAACGTACTGAAGCTGTGTCAGCAACCCGTCGCGTCTGTATCGGAACACCACATCAGAATGTTGTGGTATGTAACTGTGGCAACTAACTGGTGGAGGGAGGAGGTATGGGGGAAAGGGAACAGAGAAAAAATTTAGAAGAGAGAAAGGAAAGCAGGGATGGGAATGCCGAAGGATGACAAGACCATAACGCATTTGCGTTCGATAAACCATTATAAGAACTTATGGAAAAAAAGTAGAGAATCTTAGGCTAAAGTGATAAAAACCAAAATTATGTAAATTTCTTTTCGGTTCTTTTGAGTATTACAGGTCACGTAATCACATTATGAATTCTACAACGACAGTAGGGGATCACATATTTTTCGAATCTTATTAATTCTTTTTCTCATTTCTCATTTCGTCTTGATGCTTCGTTTCGAAGCCGTGCAGAGAATTTCACGGTTGCAATGTAAGTGTAAGTGAACAAGTTTTGGTAATTTATTTTATTTTACCTTCCGTAGCAAAAACTGGCAGGAGGATTACAGCATACCTCAAGAAAGCAGTTAAGCCGACGAGGGACAGGATAATAAGAAGCAAGCAGCTTAGAACGGGCGGATTTTCACGTGAAGGGATGTAGCCAGGCAGCGTGGAGGAGTGGCACAGACTGCGGCGTGGGTGAGACAAAAAAACCAGTGCCGTGAGGCTATGCAGAGGACCGGCGCCGCAAATGGAGAAGCGGTGTCGGACAGGCGCTGGGATATGCCCCAGGAACGCGGCGCGCGGCGAACAACAAAAGCAGCGATATGCGCCTGCGCCTTCTGCGCTGAAGAAACATCCTGGAAGATGAAAGGTTCTCTCTGGATCGTTCCATAGGCTGTGGTTGAATCACTTTTCTGCAATTTCTTTTCTTCCCGGAATGCTGATGTAGCTAGGTATGGAGGGTTTCTACGAAGTTTGGAAAGCAGCAGAAAGGTATCGGCACAGTTTAAGGTAGCGTGGCTTCTGAATCGTGTCTGGGTAGCTGAGTCACAAATAGCAGTCCTCGCAACGACAATATTCCGTGTTCGAATCCCAGTACGGAACAGACCTCTAATCTGCCAGGTAGTCTGATAAGAGGAGGAGGGATACTTGGAAAATGCCGGGTGATACGGGAATATTGCACGTAGATTGCATTATGGTCAGACAGAGATTCCGAAATAAGATATTGGACTGTAAGCCGTACCAAGGTGCAGACATAGATTAAGATCACAATATAGTCGTGATGAAGAGTAGGCTGACTAAGTCATTAGTCAGGGAGAATCAATACGCAAAGAAGTGGGATACGGAAGTACTAAGGAATGACGAGATACGTTTGAAAATCTCAAAGGCTATAGATACAGCAATAAGGAATAGCTCTGTGGGCAGCACAGTTGATGAGGAATGGGCATCTCTAAAAAGGGCCATCACAGAAGTTGGGAAGGAAAACATAGGTACGAAGACGGTAACTGCGAAGATACCATGGGTAACAGAAGAAATACTTAAGTTGATCGCTGAAAGCAGCAAATACAAAAATGTTCCGGGACACTCAGGAGAAGAGAAACACTAGTCGCTGAGGAATGAACTAAATAGGAAGTGCAGGGAAGCTAAGAAGAAATGGCTGCAGGGAAAATGTGAAGACATCGAGAAAGAAATGATTGTCGGAAGGACAGACTCAGAATACATGAAAGTCAAAACAACCTTCGGTGACATTAAAAGCAAAGGTGATATCATTAAGAGTGCAGCAGGAAGTCCAGTGTTAAATGCAGAAGAGAGAGTGGATAAGTGTAAAGAATACATTGAAAGCCTCTATGAGGGGGAAGATTTGTTTGATGTGATTAAAGAAGAAGCAGGAGTCGATTTAGAAGAGATAAGGGATGCAGTATTAGAATCAGAATTTGAAAGAGCTTTGGAGGTCTTAAGATCAAATTAGGCAGAATGGATAGATAACATTCCATCACAATTTCTGAAATGGTTTAGGGAAGTGGCAACAAAACGACTATTCACTTTGGTGTGTGGAATGTATGAGTCTGGCGAGATACCATCTGACTTTCGGAAAAGCATCATCCACACCATTCCGAAGAATGTAAGAGCTGACAAGTGCGAGAATTACCGCACAATCAGCTTAACAGGTCATGCATCCAAGTTGCTTACGAGAATAATATACAAAAGACTGGAAAAGAAAATCGAGGATGCGCTCGATCACGATCAGTTTGGATTCAGGAAAGTTATAGGCACGAGAGAGGCAGTTGCGACGTTGCGGTTAAGGCCAACGAAAATTTTTTTTGAAAAACTTTTTTTACTTTGACAGCTGATATTAATAGATTTTTATGAGATGAATCCAAATCTAGCATTAGTTTTTCTGTATCACCCATAGTTTTCAAGGAATATGCTTTTTATTATATAGTTTAAAAATCGTGTGCTATACGGTAAACGGGGAAATTAATGAAACGCTTTGTCACAGCATAAGCATGGATTGTATTTACAGTAAACTACTTAAAACAATGATATGTGTTAATAGTGGTTTCACTCGTCAGCTGGAATTGGTTTGTATTTTCTTTCTCTTTTTTGTGTAGCTTTTTCTACGATGAGTCGCTTGCTGAACTTCTCGGTGAAGTGACCAACAGTAGTCCCCCATTATGTTGGCGTACCAGCGGCCTTAGTCGCGTTTTTCCATCACTTTAATGTCATAGTGGAAACGCTCTCCTTGCTCCTCACTAACATTTCCCATATTGTCCGGGAAGTAATCAAGGTGAAAGTTCAGAAAATGAACTTTCAGGCTCATTAAACATCCTCAAGATTTAAACTTCTTTAACATTGTAGCTATAAAAGAAACATATTATGGGTCTTTTTCATGCCCTAAGAATTTTGTAACGACTTGCTTGAATGATACCCATGCTTCTTTCTCATTCAAGGTCATTGCGGATTCAAAGCTAACATCAGACATCAATTTTCTAATGTCAGGTCCGACGAAGACGCCTTCTTTTAGTTTATCTTCTGAAAGGTGTGTAAACTTTTGGCAGAGATAATTAAAACTCGGTCCATCTTTAGGCAAAGCCTTTACAAACTGTTTCATGGGGCCTAACTTTATATGTAGAGGTGGTAGGAGTACGTGTTTTGGATCTACAAAATTTTTGCGTAAAATGTTCTTCTCACCAGGTTTAAAGACTTCCACACAGGTCAGTTCTTTCTGCACGAGTGTTGATCCCTAGCCCTACTGTCCCATTCACACAAGAAACAGCGAAATTTGGTAAAGCCATCTTGCTGACCAAGGAGCATGCATGTTACTTTTAGATCACCACATATCATCCAACCATAAGCAGAATAGCCTATTTGATTTAGCATTATTTCTAGGTTTTCATAGCTTTTTTTCATATGAACAGATGTCCAACAGGTATAGATGCATACATGTTACCATTGTGTTATAAAACAGCCTTTAAACTAGTTTTGGATGAATCAATAAACAGCCTCCAGTCTTCCTTTTTGTATTCAATAGCAAACTCATTCATCAGACCGGGAATGTCTGAGCAGTACACTAAGTCACCTTATTGCTGAAAAAACTTGGAAAATTGCTGCTCTCTCTTTCTATACATGTATATGCTGGTTCTAACTGCGAATAAGTTCTTTTCTTTCAATCTAGAGCCAAGGAATTAGGCTTTTTCTTTCGTTAAGCCCAGATCCCTAGCCAAATCGTTAAGCTCGGCCTGAGTAAACAATTTGGGCTCTAGACTTTCAGTATTAAAATGGAATTCAGCATCTGGTTCATCTAAATCAAACTGTACATCAGAAAATACTTCTGTTGAAATAGAATTTAAATCATCTGGTGGTTCAGGAACCATTAAATCTACACCATGCCCTACTACTCGGATGGCGGACGGAAGGCTGGGATAGCTTATTACCTTCTTGTTTTACGAATTGTGATCAGTAATATCCACATTGCAAAAGTAGCAATCGTCGGAATGATTTCTTGGCTCCCTCCATATCGTAGGAACAGCAAATCTAAAGGCTTTTGTTCTCCTTTTTGGATAATTTTCTCAGATCTTCAACATACACAAAAGTATGATAGATAAACCTTTTTCACAAAGTCTGTAATGTTCCTTTGGTGTTTTTAATCACAAATTCACCATAAATATAACAAAAACTGTCAGCAGCCACTGTACTGCGCACACGTACAGGAAACGGAAAAGTGAGGTTAGGTTGACAGTAAACAAAACACCATCTGTTAACACAAAAATAGAATTGACCTTTTTATGCCAGCAAATGTTTTTCAGCAGTCCTACCAACGTCATCTACATTCATTTCACCTCCTTTTTGAAATACTTTAACTAAATAAAAGCTGTTAAATTCTTTAGAAATGGCTTAATTTAATAAATTTAACCGTAAAATGTGAAGAAATGGGGGGTGCCACAGTTTTTTAAGTATCATATTTGGATTTCCCACCCTAAAACATAGGAATAAGGTTTTTTAACAAAAAACTTTTTACATCGTTGGCATTGGTCTTATGCAATGTTGTACCTATCTGCAACTCAGAACTTCCATTATATGGTGAGTAGTAGCTATCCTTTTCACAATATTGTTACAAATATTCCTACTGTGATTTAGGCCTATGCTGCCTTTGTTTAGGAATAGTTAGTCATAACTTGTTTTGCCATTACAAATTTCTCTTTTCAGAAAAAAATTAATTTCGACAAACAGCATTTTCGGACTTAAGAATAAATGTGCACACAGTTGTTACCAACACAGAATATTGTGCTCTGCCTGCTGGATTATTCATTATTGTTAAATTTGTTATATGGAGATAGTTATTAAGAGTTAATATTATCCTTAAATACGATGTGCTCAGTTTCAGAATATGATGTTGTTCGACACTGTAAAATGGTGCAAGATGTTCTAAATTCTAAGAAAAGTAGGGGTAAGCTGTAGGGAGAGACGGGTCATATACAATATGTACAGCAGACAAGAGGGAATACTAAGAGTGGGCGACCAAGAACGAGGGGCTCGTAAAAAGGGTGTAAGACAAGGATGTAGCCTTTCGCCCCTTCTGTTCAATCTGTACATCGAGGAAGCAATGATGGAAATAAAAGAAACGTTCAGGAATGGAATAAAAATTCATGGTGAAAGGATATCAGTGATACGATTCGCTGATGACATTGCCACCCTGAGTTAAAATGAAGAAGAATTACGTGATTTACTGAACGGAGTGAACAGTCTAATGAGTACAGAATATGGATTGTGAGTAAATCGAAGAAAGACGGAGGTAATGAGTAGTAGAAATGAGAACAGCGAGGAACTTAACATCAGAATTGATGGTTATGAAGTAGGTGACGTTAAGGAATTCTGCTACCTAAGCAGTAAAATAACTAATGACGGACGGAGCAAGGAGGACATAAAAAGCAGACTAGCAATGGCAAGAAGGGCATTCCTTAATTTGAGGAAGAAATTTCTGAGAATATACGTCTGGAGTACAGCATTGTATGGTAGTGAAACTGGAACAGAAGAGAATCGATGCATTTGAGATGTGGTTCTACAGACGAATATTGAAAATTAGTTGGACTGATAAGGTAAGAAAAGAGGAGGTTCTGCGCAGAATCGGAGAGGAAAGGAATATGTGGAAGACACTGATACAGAGAAGGTACAGGATGATAAGACATCTCTTAAGACATGAAGGAATGACTTCCATGGTACTAGAGGGAGCTGTAGAGGGCAAAAGCTGTAGCTGAAGACAGAGATTGCAATACATCCAGCAAATAATTGAGGACGTTGGTTTCAAGTGCTACTCTGAGATGAAGAAGTTAGCGGAGAGCCGCATCAAACCAGTCGGACGACTGATAACAAAAAAAAGTCTGATAATTTGCAGCTTCAATCAGTACTTGACCATAAGCACAGCTAGCTTCACCTGTGCTGAACTATACTCTGACGAAATCTTACGACCTGTATTGCATAGCTGCCAAGATAATTGCTGATACGTCACTTACCATAATAACTTTCACCGTAACCTACGCCATCGTATATAGGGTGTCGCAAGAGGAATTGTCGATGTTTAGGAATATAACTGGTGCTATCATTCGAAGTAAAACAGTCTAGTGAACATACGCTCTGAAATGCATAATTTAAGAGCTTTGAGCACTTGTTGGTCATCGATACCGTGAAACAAGTCTCTTTTGCTGCAAGCTCTTTGTTTTCCACATTTTTGGAGGAGGTAGTGTGGACCAAAACAACACACAAACAAAAGATTTCTATTAAACATGGGCTCTAAAATAGATACCTTAAGAGCTACGCGCACTTCTTCATGTTCGATACTGTGAAACAAATTACTTCATCTGCAAGCTCTTTGCTTTCCATGTTTTGATAGTAGGTGGTATGGGCCAAAAAAATAAAAATTTGTGTAGTAAACATTGGCTCTAAAATCTGTGCCTTAAAAGCGATGAGCACTTGCTCTGTAGACGTGTTTCACAGTAGCGAAGATGAACAAGTGTTCAAAGCTATTATGTTATGCGCTTTAGAGGCCATGTTTCTTTCACGACCTTTTTTTTTGTGGTACATACTACTTACTCTCAAAATGTGGAAAGCAAAGAGCTTGTAGCGGAAGGTATTTGTTTCGCTGTATCGAAGATGAAGAGGTGCTTGTAGCTAAGCTGTACATTAGAGCCTATGTTTATCACACATTTGTTTTTTTTTTTTTTGTTTTTTTTTTTTTGTTTAGTTCCAGACTATCTACTCCCAAAACGTGGAAAGCAGAGAGGTTGCATTAGAAGAGATTTGTTTCATTCTGTCGAAGATGAAGAGGTGCTCATACCTCTTAAGTTATGCATTTTAGAGCCCATGTTTACTAGATTCTTTTCCTTGTTTCGATCAATACTACCACCTCCCAAAAAGCGAAAAGAGAAGAGCTTGTTGTAGAAGAGATTCGTTTTACAGTACTTGTTTAACAGTATCAAAAATGAAGAAGTCCCGATAGCTCTTAAGGTACATCCTGCGTTTACTAGTCTTTTATGCGTCGAATGGTCGTTCCTGTCATATCCCCGAACATTGACCATTCCTACTGGGAGACCGTGTAGTCTACGGAAGCAGCTATACAGTGCTCTTCACGGTGGTTGCAGACTAGTGATGCAGATATAACTTGATTATGCATTCGGTCTCCTTTGGACTTTCTGGCAGTTAACATCCGTTTAATCTCTGGCGGTGCTTTTTGTATATGACAGATATCAGTTTAATGTTTCTTCATTAATCCATACAGTAATGTTTGGCTGAGTAAATCATTCACTTATCATATCCAGATATAGGTCTACAGTGGGTCGTCCGCAACATGCAACGTGTTGTTCAAGCCATCCTTCTGCACCTACACCCGCTTGTATATTCAGCGAATTACTGTAAGAGGCTATATCTACATCTACAGTATTCCACTAAGTTTAATTTTTTCCACCCGTCCCAGCCGCAGATGGACCGAGAGACGAGTGACTGTTTACATCTCTCTCTCTTTGGTCTAAACCTACGTACCGAGCGAGGTGGCGCAGTGGTTAGACACTGGACTCGCATTGGGGAGGTCGACGGTTCAATCCCGCGTCCGGCCATCCTGATTTAGGTTTTCCATGGTTTCCCCAAATCACTCCAGGCAAATGCCGGGATGGTTCCTCTGAAAGGGCACGGCCGGCTTCCTTCCCCATCCTTCCCTAATCCGATGAGACCGATGACCTCGCTGTCTGGTCTCCTTCCCCAAAACAACCCAACTCTCTAAACCTACGTATGGGTGTATCGGCGTCACGTGGTAAGTGGTAAGCCTCTTGACGATCTGCCACCACTGAGGCATGGTAACTTGCTTTCTGCAAGTGCATCCCCGTCTGGTTTTTAATGTGGTCTGTCCACCGAAATGACACACGTCCTATGGGTCCTCTAGGACTTTAACATTGCCTCTTCCCTTCTGCCAATGTGACTAAAATATTTCAACTGATTTTGGTTGACAAGAGTCGACCGTCTTGTTCTGATGGCGAGCTACCTCAGGATCGATTCATCAGTCCGATGTGCTGTCCATGATATTTGAAGTAGTCTTCTGTATCATCACATTTGCAGAGCATCAATCCTGCGACGATCCTCCGTCTTGTTCGTCCACGTTCGTAGCGACAGGGAAAATTTGAGTTCGGACGATGGTGGGCTTTATCTTGGCGGAGATGGAGGTGTCGATCCAGACGAGAGCATGTTTTGCTGTAGAATTTCTGGCAGTCGACATGAACCTACGGATCTGTGGCTCGCAATCTCCAATATCAATGACAACAGACTCTAAATAGTCGAAGCGACTGACGACCTCATAGCCACAATTCTTGTGATGTTAGGTTTGTTGTCATTATGGTAATTTAAAGTCATTAATTTGGTTTTTTATTGTTTTTTCAACTGGACGACACTAAGAATGCGTATTTAAAATACATTATCACCAGGACTGATGGAGCAAAGTCAGCTTGCTCACTTAAGGACCCTGGATGCCCGGGAGAAAGAACGAGTGCTTAATAACGTCAAGCACTAGCCAGTGGATACATTTGTCAGACTTGGTATGGATTTTCAGGTCTGTACGGAAAGTAGGCCTACTTGAAAAGTTACTAAAGTGCTTCTTTGGTCTCTTTCGCATCCTCCATCGTTGTCGGACGTCACATAGGAGGTCAAGGATTATGACCCTATGTCAGGAAGACAAAAAAACAGACACATCCACCACGTCCTCCGCAGATACGCTGGTCGACGATGGTAGACTCAACTGAATATCCACTCGAAGATCGCGGAAGTTCGATGGAAGGTGCTACCTCCGATGCTCATCACAGTGAAGAGTGTCTACTAAAACAATAAGAACGGGAGGAGTCACAAGCGCCGCCAAACAGAGGACCACTGATAAGATCTGGATACATGGTAGTGTAGGCTGCTCAAACAGGAACATCTGATTCAGTGGGTCGCCGATTCTGCGGGAGGGGGAGCCATACCGTGTACTCTGGTGCATGTAGTGTAGCGTAGTATTTAGTGTCGCTGGACGGTGCGCTGCGGCCTGCCTACAAGAACAACCATTTGCAATTATTTAATATTTAGTATTTATCATTTGTGGAAGATTGTTCAAATATCTCTTATCTTGATTGTTTGTTGTTCGTATATAAACTAGAACTTTGGAATATTCGTGCGCCATGGCGCTCTGTGCGCGGGGCCACATTGATTTGGCAATCTTTGCGAGAATTTTTAATCTCTGGGAGAATTTTAAGAGGTCGAGTAGAGAAACTAGCCGAGAGAGGTCGGGTGTTGCGACGCGAACGAGGAGACGCGTGCGAACGGCCTTTGCGAGAGGGAGTTAAGAGGGGTGCGGAAACTTGCTCGGTGTCAGTCGGTTGCTGCTGTCTCGCTTGGCTACGATTATCCTTCGCGTAAGGGGTCATTGGAGCTGTGGCCACTTGTTTATTGATTCCACTGTGTACGCTGCACGATCAGACCAATTCCGGCATTTGAAAACGGTGAGCCTTACTGCCCTTAGGACGAACCTGTGTTCGACGACTGTTTGTAACGTGGCGAGTTGGATTTAATGAATAGAGCTTAGTGCTTGGAATTGTATATCCAGGTTAAAGGTCTCACAAGTGTACTTGGCTCAAGTATACACTTGCATGTGACTTTGTGGTATAGCTTGGTCAGCTGAATTTGATGATCTAGTCTGTTAACGTTCACAATTGTAAATGTTCCCACGCCGTGTAGTGCTTGCTGTAATTACATACATTTAACCTTATTAGTGGAGACTCCTCCCCCCATGAACCATGGACCTTGCCGTTGGTGGGGAGGCTTGCGTGCCTCAGCGATACAGATAGCAGTACCGTAGGTGCAATCACAACTGAGGGGTATCTGTTGAGAGGCCACACAAATGTGTAGTTCCTTAAGAGGGGCAGCAGCCTTTTCAGTAGTTGCAAGGGCAACAGTCTGGATGATTGACTGATCTGGCCTTGTAACAATAACCAAAACGGCCTTGCTGTACTGGTACTGCGAACGGCTGAAAGCAAGGGGAGACTACGGCCGTAATTTTTCCCGAGGGCATGCAGCTTTACTGTATTATTAAATGATGATGGCGTCCTCTTGGGTAAAATATTCCGGAGGTAAAATAGTCCCCCATTCGGATCTCCGGGCGGGGACTACTCAAGAGGATGTCGTTATCAGGAGAAAGAAATCTGGCGTTCTACGGATCGGAGCGTGGAAGGTGAGATCACTTAATCGGGCAGGTAGGTTAGAAAATTTAAAAAGGGAAATGGATAGGTTAAAATTAGATATAGTGGGAAGTAGTGAAGTTCGGTGGCAGGAGGAACAAGACTTCTAGTCAGGTGACTACAGGGCTATCAACACAAAATCAATTAGGGGTAATGCAGGAGTAGGTTTAATAATGAATAGGAAAATAGGAATGCCGGTAAGCTACTACAAACAGCATAGTGAACGCATTATTGTGGCCAAGATAAATACGAAGCCCACACCTACTACATTAGTACAAGTTTATATGCCAACTAGCTCTGCAGAAGACGAAGAAATTGAAGAAATGTATGATGAAATAAAAGAAATTATTCAGATAGTGAAGGGTGACGAAAATTTAATAGTCATGGGTGACTGGAATTCGGTAGTAGGAAAAGGGAGAGAAGGAAACGTAGTAGGTGAATATGGATTGGGGCTAAGAAATGAAAGAGGAAGCCGCCTGGTAGAATTTTGCACAGAGCACAACTTAATCATAGCTAACACTTGGTTTAAGAATCATGAAAGAAGGTTGCATACATGAAAGAACCATGGAGGTACTAAAAGATATCAGATAGATTATATAATGGTAAGACAGAGATTTAGGAACCAAGTTTTAAATTGTAAGACATTTCCAGGGGGAGATGTGGACTCTGACACCACAATCTATTGGTTACGACCTGTAGATTAAAACTGAAGAAACTGCAAAAAGGTGGGAACTTAAGGAGATGGGACCTGGATAAACTGAAAGAACCAGAGACTGCACAGAGTTTCAGGGAGAGCATAAGGGAACAATTGACAGGAATGGGGGAAAGAAATACAGTAGAAGAAGAATGGGTAGCTTTGAGGGATGGAGTAGTGAAGGCAGCAGAGGATCAAGTAGGTAAAAAGACGAGGGCTAGTAGAAATCCTTGGGTAACAGAAGAAATATTGAATTTAATTGATGAAAGGAGAAAATATAAAAATGCAGTAAATGAAGCAGGCAAAAAGGAATACAAACGTCTCAAAAATGAGATCGACAGGAAGTGCAAAATGGCTAAGCAGCGATGGCTAGAGGACAAATGTAAGGATGTAGAGGCTAATCTCACTAGGAGTAAGATAGATACTGCCTACAGGAAAATTAAAGAGACCTTTGGAGATAAGAGAACCACTTGTCTGAACATCGAGAGCTCAGATGGAAACCCAGTTCTAAGCAAAGAAGGGAAAGCAGAAAGGTGGAAGGAGTATATAGAGGGTCTATACAAGGGCGATGTACTTGAGGACAATATTATGGAAATGGAAGAGGATGTAGATGAAGATGAAATGGGAGATACAATACTGCGTGAAGAGTTTGACAGAGCACTGAACGACCTGAGTCGAAACAAGGCCCCGGGAGTAGACAACATTCCATTGGAACTACTGACGGCCTTGGGAGAGCCAGTCCTGACAAAACTCTATCATCTGGTGAGCAAGATGTATGAAACAGGCGAAATACCCTCAGACTTCAAGAAGAATATAGTAATTCCAATCCCAAAGAAAGCAGGTGTTGACAGATGTGAAAATTACCGAACAATCAGTTTAATAAGCCACAGCTGCAAAATACTAACACAAATTCTTTACAGACGAATGGAAAAACTAGTAGAAGCCGACCTCGGGGAGGATCAGTTTGGATTCCGTAGAAATACTGGAACACGTGAGCCAATACTGACCTTTCGACTTATCTTAGAAGAAAGATTAAGGAAAGGCAAACCTACGTTTCTAGCATTTGTAGACTTAGATAAAGCTTTTGACTATGTTGACTGGAATACTCTCTTTCAAATTCTAAAGGTGGCAGGGGTAAAACACAGGGAGCGAAAGGCTATTTACAATTTGCACAGAAACCTGATGGCAGTTATAAGAGTCGAGGGACACGAAAGGGAAGCAGTTGTTGGGAAGGGAGTAAGACAGGGTTGTAGCCTCTCCCCGATGTTATTCGATCTGTATATTGAGGAAGCAGTAAAGGAAACAAAAGAAAGATTCGCAGTAGGTATTAAAATCCATGGAGAAGAAATAAAAACTTTGAGGTTCGCCGATGACATTGTAATTCTGTCAGAGACAGCAAAGAACTTGGAAGAGCAGTTGAACGGAGTGGACAGTGTCTTGAAAGGAGGATATAAGATGAACATCAACTAAAGCAAAACGAGGATAATGAATTGCAGTCGAATTAAGTCGGGTGATGCTGAGGGAATTAGATTAGGAAATGAGACACTTAAAGTAGTAAAGCAGTTTTGCTATTTGGGGAGCAAAGTAACTGATGATGGTCGAAGTAGAGAGGATATAAAATGTAGACTGGCAATGGCAAGGAAAGCGTTTCTGAAGAAGAGAAATTTGTTAACATCGAGTATAGATTTAAGTGTCAGGAAGTCATATCTGAAAGTATTTGTATGGAGTGTAGCCATGTATGGAAGTGAAACATGGGCGATAAATAGTTTAGACAAGAAGAGAATAAAGGCTTTCGAAATGTGGTGCTACAGAAGAATGCTGAAGATTAGATGGGTAGATCACGTAACTAATGAGGAGGTACTGAATAGGGTTGGGGAGAAGAGAAGTTTGTGGCATAACTTGACGAGAAGAAGGGATCGGTTTTTAGGACACGTTCTGAGGCATCAAGTGATCACCAATTTAGTGTTGGAGGGCAGCGTGGAGGGTAAAAATCGCAGAGGGAACCAAGAGATGAATACACTAAGCAGATTCAGAAGGATGTAGGTTGCAGTAGGTACTGGGAGATGAAGAAGCTTGCATAGGATAGAGTAGCATGGAGAGCTGCATCAAACCAGTCTCTGGACTGAAGACCACGGCAACAACAACAACAAGAACAGTGGCGACTGGCAGTACCTTGGTATATTTAGCTTTCATTCTAGTCAGGTAACGGAATTTAATCTTGTGTCAATGCTCATATGCAAAGGGTCCCTTTAAGCAATATAAATGAGGCAAACTACTGCTCGTTAGTAATAAACGTAATCGGTTTTAGTGCACTACTCCTCGGGTCCTGCAATTGGTCGCCTTTCCCTCCATGTTGTTGATCAAGGGATTCAAGTTGTTTATGGCGGTCCAAGTGGTCTGGGCCGATCAGTTGATGGAGAAAGGAAAGAGCACAATGCAGTAACCGCATTTGTAATATTGCTGTGGCAAATCAGAACGGGTCGACGCCTTGACCTTGGATTATTGGCTCTGAGCACTGTGGGACTTAACATCCGAGGTCATCAGTCCCCCAGAAATTAGAACTACTTAAACCTAACCTAGGGACATCTCCTACATCCAGGCCCGAGGCAGGATTCGAACTTGCGACCGTAGCGGTCGCGCGGTTCCAGACTGAAGCGCCTACAACCGTTCGGCCACAGCGGCCGGCGGCCTTGGATTAATATGGACTAATTTATGTACATAACAGTGTGTTAATATTATTGTGTTTAAAGGTTTGTTAAAGTGCCCAGCTTACTTTGATTGCCACTTGGCAATTGAGCTGTGTTTATGTGCGTGCCTTGCAGTATTTCCTTACATTTTGTGCGAGTGCACGAAATTAATTTCATCTCGTTTTAATCTGTAAATTATTATTAGCCGGTTATTGAAAGTGGGGTTTACGCCCGGCCGGTGTAGCCGAACGGTTCTAGGCGCTTCAGTCTGGAACGGCGCGACCGCTTCGGTCGCAGGTTCGAATCCATCCTCGGGCATGGATGTGTGTGAAGCCCTTAGGTTAGTTAGGTTAAAGTAGTTCTAAGTTCTAGGGGACTGATGACCTCAGATGATAAGTCCCATAGTGCTCATAGCCAGCCGGCCGCGGTGGTCTAGCGGTTCTGGCGCTGCAGTCCGGAACCGCGGGACTGCTACGGTCGCAGGTTCGAATCCTGCCTCGGGCATGGATGTGTGTGATGTCCTTAGGTTAGTTAGGTTTAAGTAGTTCTAAGTTCTAGGGGACTTATGACCTAAGATGTTGAGTCCCATAGTGCTCAGAGCCATTTGAACCATTTAGTGCTCATAGCCATTTGAACCATTTTTGGGGTTTACGATCTTAACTAGTTGTGTGTCTTGAGAAATGATTGTTTCTCAAATGAAATGACTAACGGTCTTATTTGTGTTGACATTCTTGATGTTATAAATTTAATTAGCCATTTTCTCAACGTCAGTATTTGTTAGCCTCAACTTTTGGCACGAATTCAGGGAGTTGCTAGTAGTTCACGATGTAGATTACCTCAATAATGGCTAAATATGTAAAGGAAACATCTTACATAAAATACCATTGCCGTGGGATTTGTTAAAGTTATTGATACAGTGTTTTTAAGAAAAATTTTCTTATTTTAAGAGATCATTATTTTACATATATCTGACATCTGTCAAGCTGATCGAGACCTGAAAAAAATTCCTTAAGATTTCATTACCTATCTTAAATACAAGCTGTATCAAATTGAACCTGCCAGTGTTTAAATAAATTTTCTGTTATAATTTTTTTACTGTGATTGGTGTTGCTGTTGTGTTACTCTTGGGTTCCCTTTTCAGAGCCCTTGTGCTGGCTTTTACCTTCCCCCTGATAAACCCTTTTCAATTCGGAGCTTGTATAAATAGCTGCACTCACTATCCAGGAGTTCCGTTGTGTTCTGGTTGTACATTGCTGTCAGTAATGAACGTCCTCTCAGTTCTGTTGTGCTGTCTTCGGATTTGGACTATGACTTGTGATTTCGACCTGACAATACTCAGTCCTGTCAGCTTTTCTACAGAAAATACATCCCTTGCCAACATGTTACCAGAAAACTAGATACACCATATGAATCGCGCTAGTGAAACAAGCTCACTGCGAATTAAACCTGGATTGTAATCAAATTCTTTAAAATATTATTGATTTTTCTAGTTATTATAGCTTATAAAAATTATAACAAATAAAGCAGCCACGCATTACACACAATGAGTCATTTGAAAGATGATGACAACATGTTACGTTTACACTCAAACAAAAGTAATACACAATTACAAACAGCTTAATAAGCTGTGGCTAACTGGGTGTAACTAAGATTTCTCCATACGAACACAAAATACGAGTTCAGCTTGAGTATCCCAGTCCTTCATTCAACAAATCCCTGTGTTTAATTAGCAATATTTCTATGTTTATACAGTATTTATGGTCTGTAAATTGAAGCTGAACATGTTAAATAGCAGGATGTGTTTGGGCTGCCAAAAAATTCCTGTTAGTAGACCACAACTAACTGATTTAAAACCTCTAGTAACACATTTGCCCATTTAACAAAAAAAAAAGAAAAAACAGTTGAACTCGGGATAATGTTTCAGGAAAAATGGACATGGGACAGCACACAGAAGGATTAGATGTAACTTGTGAAAACAACCCAACCCCAGCCCAACTGTTGACTCAAGGATCCAGACGTGGCTGCACGATCCGTTACAGCCATGCGGATAAGATGCCTGTCATCTCGACTGCTAGTGATACGAGGCCGTTGGGATCCAGCACGGCGTTCCGTATTACCCTCCTGAACCCACCGATTCCATATTCTGCTAACAGTCATTGGATCTCTACCAACGCGAACAGCAATGTCGCGATACGATAAACCGTAATCACTATGGGCTACAATCCGACCTTTATCAAAGTCGGAAACGTGATGGTACGCATTTCTCCTTCTTACACTAGGCATCACAACAACATTTCAGCAGGCAACGCCGGTCAATTGCTGTTTGTGGTTCAAATGGCTCTGAACACTATGGGGCTTAACACCTATGGTCATCAGTCCCCTAGAACTTAGAACTACTTAAACCTAACTAACCTAAGGACATCACACAACACCCAGTCATCACGAGGGAGAGAAAATCCCTGACCCCGCCGGGAATCGAACCCGGGAACCCGGGCGCGGGAAGCGGGAACGCTACCGCACGATCACGAGCTACGGACTGCTGTTTGTGTATGAGAAACCGGTTGGAAACTTTCCTCATGTCAGCACGTTGTAGGTGTCGCCACCGGGGCCAACCTTGTGTGAATGCTCTGAAAAGCTAATCATTTGCATATCACAGCATCTTCTTCCTGTCGGTTAAATTTCGCGTTTGTAGCACGTCATCTTCGTGGTGTAGCAATTTTAATGGCCAGTCGTGTATTTTCGTTTTACTATTAAATAAATTATAACAGTAGACGCCTTACGAGTACGTATTTAATTTGCGTAGATTGAGACATACTGGCTCTTTACTACCCCGCGCAGAAGGAATAAGCGCACAACACGAAGAACGTACGAGGAACAAATTCCGGAGCGCATCCACCAAGATCCTACTCAGAGTACTAGAAGCATCGTCCGAGAAGTGGGTGTGTCGCACACTGTCGTTCATCACACTTTGATAGAAGAGCGTCTGCGACCTTACCACATTCAACGCGTACAAGCGTTGGAAGAGTAAGATTTCCCTCCGCGACGAGCATTCTCAGAGTGGTTTTTTGTTACAAAGTGCGCAGCGTGATTTTGTAAACAAAGTATTCGTCACAGATGAAGCGTGTCTCACTTGCGACGGAATAAACAATTTCCGTAAAATGCACACGTGTAGTGTACACAATCCACAACAAGTGGTAGCAGTACATTTTCAGCGCCGCTTTTCCGTAAATGTATGTGTAGGTATAATCGATCATTACATTATTGGGACTTACTTTTTACCTGTACAATTGACTGGTAACAATTATCGCATATTTCTAGAGGCAACATTACTACTCACTTTATTACGAAATATTCCGTTAGCCGCACGTCATAACACGTGGTTCCTTCACGATGATGCTTCACGCCGCATTGATCACAGAGTACGAAGATTTTTGAACGGACGATTTCCAGGACGATGGATAGAATGCTTTGGTCCACATCGACCGCCAGAATGCAGTCCTGGTTTAAATCCACTCGATTTTACTTTAAGCGCCATATGACGAAATTTATTTATGCCCGGCAAGTAAATAACGTGAACGAACTTACGTAGAGGATTTCCGATGCTGCCCGTACTATAAAGGCGGACAGATGTTCATGTGTGTGAACGAGTGCGATGAAACTGGGTTGGACGTACTGAAGCATGTGTCGAATCGAACAGAGAGAATTTCGAACACTTATTGTAGTTTTGGTGTAATGGGAAACAAAGCAATGTGGGTTTCATTATTATTACGATTTGTCGAAGAAAAGGAAGCAATCTGAATTTAATTTTCATCATGGTATTGCTGCAAAAAGAGGAAACAACTGATTCTAATTAATGCACAACAAATAACGTAGTAATTGGTAGATTTCCTATTAAGGGAAACACATTTTATTTGATGTTAGCTTTTCTTTAGTACCACGACTTTCGTTATGGTAACGTTGTAAAAGAGAAAACGTCGGGTTGTACTTAATTCATTCTCTACGTAAAAAGAATGACACGTTCATGACAACTCAATGACTGTTTAAATTGCTTGATTGGGTAGTAGGCACCGCCTCGAGACGTCGCTGTACATGTCCAATGTTTAAACTGCGCTGGTTCGTTGTTATCATTTCTCTGACCGCCGCGTTGATGTCTGTAATAAAGAAGCAAGGTCGTGTGCCGTCAGTTAACAATGTAAACAGAACTACGTCTACTATCAAACCTACAAATACCTGTCTTTTATAAATACAAAAATAAAGAACGTGTTACAACGATATTTCATTCGACCTTTTTGTCGAGCATACCGAGATGTAATGTCTGTATAATTTTGGCAGTTTATAGCGTATGTAGCCTGTGTATGTGAAATTAATGTTTAAAATTTGAACAGTGATCAGTTGTAGACACATACACTGAGTTGAGTAGTGGCCACGTGACCGAGTCGTTGAAAGTGAGTGCAGAGTCTGGAGTGGGGCCTTCTTGGTTTTTCTTGGGATATATTTTGACGAGCCTTCCACCTGGGTAAGGTTGGTGAGTACGGTTTAGACAAGAAGGTAGCGTTCACCGGAGTTAGTAAAGTTCTGGTGGTCGCGAATTGGACTCATAGAAATTTCAATATTTAGCACAGTTTCGTGGGAGTGATCCCTGAAACCTGAATTCTGCCGGGACTTAGGAGAAATTCGGGTTGCTTTCAGTGATCGTTACTTCTGCGACGACGCCAATTTTATTGTTGTTTTAGGCGGTAGTGAACATAAATAATTTTCCCGAATTTTATTATTTCAGATTGTGGGACGAACTCGTTAACTGTTTGTCGCGATAGCATCGACGATTAATAGACATTAGCTTTGGCTGTGAATGATAGTGATATTTCGCGTAGACGAACGTTTAATATGTTAGTACTGTTAATGCAAGACTGTGTGTACTTATTTGTGCTTACTAATGAGCGTAAATGCTCTGTTTACGCTGATTAACTACATTTGGCACTGTCCTTTGGAGAAAAGAGGACCACTGGCATGAATATCAAGAGCTCAGATGGAAACCCAGTTCTAAGCAAAGAAGAGAAAGCAGAAAGGTGGAAGGAGTATATTCAGGGTGTTACAATAAGGTACGGCCAAACTTTCAGGAAACATTCCTCACACACAAATAAAGAAAAGATGTTATGTGGACATGTGTCCGGAAACGCTTAATTTTCATGTTACACCTTATTTTAGTTTCGTCAGTATGTACTGTACTTCCTCGATTCACCGACAGTTGGCCCAATTGAAAGAAGGGAATGTTGACTTCGGTGCTTGTGTTGACATGCGACTCATTGCTCTACAATACTAGCATCAAGTACATCAGTACGTAGCATCAACAGGTTAGTGTTCACACGAACGTGGTTTTGCAGTCAGTGCAATGTTTACAAATGCGGAGTTGGCAGATGCCCATTTGATGTATGGATTAGCACGGGGCAATAGCCGTGGCGCGGTACGTTTGTATCGAGACAGATTTCCAGAACGAAGGTGCCCCGACAGGAAGACGTTCGAAGCAATTGATCGGCGTCTTAGGGAGCACGGAACATTCCAGCCTATGACTCGCGACTGGGGAAGACCTAGAACGACGAGGACACCTGCAATGGACAAGGCAATTCTTCGTGCAGTTGACGATAACCCTAATGTCAGCGTCAGAGAAGTTGCTGCTGTACAAGGTAACGTTGACCACGTCACTGTATGGAGAGTGCTACGGGAGAACCAGTTGTTTCCGTACCATGTACAGCGTGTGCTGGCACTATCAGCAGCTGATTGGCCTCCACGGGTACACTTCTGCGAATGGTTCATCCAACAATGTGTCAATCCTCATTTCAGTGCAAATGTTCTCTTTACGGATGAGGCTTCATTCCAACATGATCAAATTGTAAATTTTCACAATCAACATGTGTGAGCTGACGAGAATCCGCACGCAATTGTGCAATCACTTCATCAACACACATTTTCTGTGAACGTTTGGGCAGGCATTGTTGGTGATGTCTTTATTGGGCCCCATGTTCTTCCACCTACGCTCAGTGGAGCACGTTATCATGATTTCATACGGGATACTCTAGCTGTGCTGCTAGAACATGTGCATTTACAAGTACGACACAACATGTGGTTCGTGCACGATGGAGCTCCTGCACATTTCAGTCGAAGTGTTCGTATGCTTCTCAACAACAGATTCGGTGACCGATGGACTGGTAGAGGCGGGCCAATTCCATGGCCTCCACGCTCTCCTGACCTCAACCCTCGTGACTTTCATTTATGGGGTCATTTGAAAGCTCTTGTCTACGCAACCCCGGTACCAAATATAGAGACTCTTCGTGCTCGTATTGTGGACGGCTGTGATACAATATGCCATTCTCCAGGGCTGCGTCAGCGCATGAGGGATTCCATGCGACGGAGGGTGGATGCATGTATCCTCGCTAATGGAGGACATTTTGAACATTTCCTGTAACAAAGTGTTTGAAGTCACGCTGGTACGTTCTGTTGCTGTGTGTTTCCATTCCATGATTAATGTGATTTGACGAGAAGTAATAAAATGAGCTCTAACATGGAAAGTAAGCGTTTCCGTACACATGTCCACATAACATATTTTCTTTCTTTGTGTGTGAGGAATGTTTCCTGAAAGTTTGGCCGTACCTTTTTGTAACACCCTGTAGAGGGTCTATACAAGGGCGATGTTCTTGAGGCCAGTATTATAGAAATGGAAGAGAATGTAGATGAAAATGAAATAGGAGATATGATACTGCGTGAAGAGTTTGACAGAGCACTGAAAGACCTAAGTTGAAACAAGGCCCCGGGAGTAGACAACATTCTATTATAACTGCTGACAGCCTTGGGAGAGCCAGGCCCAGCAAAACTCTACCATCTAGTTAGCAAGATGTATGAGACAGGCGAAATACCCTCAGACTTCAAGAAGAATATAATAATTCCAACCACAAAGAAAGCAGGTGTTGATAGATGTGAAAATTACCGAACTATCAATTTAATAAGCCACGGCTGCAAAACACTAACACGAATTCTTTACAGACGAATGGAAAAACTGGTAGAAGCCGACCTCGGGGAACATCAGTTTGGATTCCGTAGAAATGTTGGAACACGTGAGGCAATACTGACCCTACGACTTATCTTAGAAAATAGATTAAGGAAAGGCAAACCTAAGTTTCCAGCATTTGTACTTGAAGAAAGCTTTTCACAATGTTGACAGGAATACTCTCTTTCAAATCCTGAAGGTGACAAGGGCAAAATACAGGGAGCGAAAGTCTATTTACAATTTTTACAGGAACCAGATGGCAGTTACAAGAGTCGAGGGGCATGAAAGGGAAGCAGTGGTTGGGAAGGGAGTGGGACAGGGCTGTAGCCTATCCCCGATGTTATTCAATCTGTATATTGAGCAACCAGTAAAGGAAACAAAAGAAAAATTCGGAGTAGGAATAAAATCCACGGAGAAGAAATAAAAACTTTGAGGTTCGCCGATGACACTGTAATTTTGTCAGGGACAGCAAAGGACTTGGAAGAGCAGTTGAACAGAATGGACAGTGTCTTGAAAGGAGGATATAAGATGAACATCAACAAAAGCAAAACGAGGATAATGGAATGTAATCGAATTAAATCCTGTGATGCTGCGGGAATTAGATTAGGAAAAGAGATGCTTAACCTAGTAAATGAGTTTTGCTATTTGGGGAGCAAAATAACTGATGATGGTCGAAGTAGAGAGGATATAAAATGTAGACTGGCAATGGCAAGGGAAGCGTTTCTAAAGGAGAGAAATTTGTTAACATCGAGTATAGATTTAAGTGTCAGGAAGTCGTTTGTGAAAGTATTTGTATTGAGTGTAGCCATGTATGGAAGTGAAACGTGGACGATAAATAGTTTAAACAAGAAGAGAATAGAAGCTTTCGAAATGTGGTGCTACAGAAGAATGCTGGCACTTAGATGGGTAAATCACATAAGTAATGAGGAGGAATTGAATAGAATTGGAGAGAAGAAAAATTTGTGGCACAACTTGACAAGAGGAAGGGATCGGTTGGTAGGGCATATTCTGGGGCATCAAGGGATCACCAATTTAGTATTGGAGGGCAGCTTGGAGGGTGAAAATCGTAGAGGGAGGCCAAGAGATGAATACACTAAACAGATTCAGAAGGATGTAGGTTGCAGTAGGTACTGGGAGATGAAGAAGCTTGCACAGGATAGAGTAGTATGGAGAGCTGCATCAAACCTGTCTCTGGACTGAAGACCACGGCAACAACAACAACAACAGTTGGCACTGTTGGTCTGAATACTGTCCAACTCATATAGTAGTCTTGTCTATGTTAAGCCACCATTCACGGACGAGTAGCCATATTTCTGAAATAAACATATGGCTCGAACGTTAAGTAGTCTGGTTTAGCCCTCTGCTGGCTTCACTATTTCGTCTCTGAAAGATACTATTTCGTCTTCCATCGAATTCCTTACCCTTTCTTACTCACACCTTGCGTAATGTCCCTTCCAAAACTCTCAACAACTCCTTGTGTTTATCCAGGCACTATCTCTTTAACTTCCTACGAAACATCAGATGGAAGTATATTCTCCTTCGTAAGATCTGGGTGTTGCTGAACGGGGACAAGTGGAGAGTAGTGGAGCGACTTTTGCGGTAAGCTCAGGTGGAGCGGTGTGTGTGGGGACCGCAGCAGTCGCTTGCAAATGCAGGAGAGCTGCCAGCCAGCGCTGTGACGGAGTGCTGCGGTCTCTCCTGGGAAGGCGCCAGCGCCCACAGGCTGCGTCCAGGCCCCGGGGCGGCGCGCTTGCCTGCCACAGGACGCGGCTCCAGCTCGCTGTTTTACCTGCCATTCTCACAAGGGAAATATCCTCTATAAACGGCGTTATTATAGGGTGTCCAAAAAAAAAAGTGTCGAATGCTATGAGAGGTGGTAGTAATCGAAACAAGAAAAGTAAGTCCAACGAACACGGGTCCGGAAATGCATACTTTTTGTAATGGCCGGCCGCGGTGGCCGTGCGGTTCTAGGCGCTCCAGCCCGGAGCCGCGCTGCTGCTACGGTCGCAGGATCCAATCCTGCCTCGGGCATGGGTGTGTGTGATGTCCTTAGGTTAGTTAGGTTTAAGTAGTTCTAAGTTCTAGGGGACTAATGACCACGGCAGTTGAGTCCCATAGTGCTCAGAGCCATTTGAACAATTTTTTTTTGTAATGATTCAAATAAACAAGGATGCAGAAATGTGTATTTTCTGCGCTAAACTGTTGTTTACACGGGTGGTCAACGTGGTGTCCATTTATGACAATGCACCCCTCTACCCTTCGGCGTGAGTAATGTTGTACACTTTGAAGTATACCCGGTTGTTGTTGTGCCTGTTGGCAGGCATTGTAGACGCGACCCTGTAAAGCCCGCACAACGTTGATTGGCATGACCTGTACCAATTCCTCCAAGTGTCCCCATAACCAAAAGTCTAGGGGATTGAGGTCTCGGAAAGGACCAGGCTAAGCCCCCCCTCCCACTCAGTCTTGCGGTCCTGAAATGTCTACGTCAGATGTTCGCTCACATTGCGACGAAAGTGTGTTGGTGCGGCATCATACATGAACTACTCTTTCATTCGTTCTGCAATGGCACAGTCTCTAACTTTGGCTCAGAAGGGGGTAAATTGTGCTGCCACAAAACTCTTTGGTCACTTACCTAATAGCATCAAAAGTCTGACAGATAGCCATATACCATTTAAAAGGAAATTAAAAGAATTTAGAATTCTTTGATGGTAACTCCTTCCACTCATTAGATGAATTTTTGGATATAGTAAGTGGGTAATTTTACAATCTCAAAAAAAAAAAAAAAAAAAAAAAAAAAAAAAATTGAGTGTCATGCAATATTTTGTCTAATGCAATATCTTGTATAGTCACCTTTTATTAACCTGACACGTTCCATATCTTTTCGAAGTGTCGTATTCATGATCTATGGAACAAGTACTAATCTAATCTAATCCATCATAGTAGGCAATACATTAATGAAAAATTCCAGTTGATGTGCCCCAGTAAACCTTTGTGGTAGCAAACCTATCGCCAAGTACGCCTGCCCATAAGTTGATGGCCTCTTTCCTGAATCTCTTGGCGATTTACATTTACCCACACATTCTGGTTGTGGAAATTCACAACTCAATCTGTTGTTAACCCTGCCTCATCGGTAAATCAAATCTTGGATGTGAAGAGTGGATCAGCGGCACACTTCTGCAACAGCCATTGAAAGAACCGCCGTCTATCAAGATCATCCTGTGGCATTAGGGCCCGACTGCGATGTAGGTGATATGAGTACAGCCACTGTTCATGAAGTCCCCCCTCACCAAGATACCAGAGTAAGACACACCTTCTGCTGCTGATAACAGTCGACACTGTTCCCAGGGGTTCCTTTCACAGAACGTAGCACACACTCCTCCATGTCTGGCGTGCAGACTGCGTGGGACCTTCTACCGTGAGTCTTCCGAGGTGCAAGGGTAACTGTGCCTTCGGACGCTGGAAAAGTCTGCCGAACAGCTCTCGCTGTGAATATTTTTCAGCATAGAGGGCACCGGCTAGCAGGCTACGACCGCAGAATACCACATCCGCCATTTCACTTGTCGAGTAGTAGGCTTCCATTGCTAACAGGTGGTGCAAGATAGAAAATGTAAAGGTACTACACCATTTGCACGTGCAAACAGTGCAAAAACAGTAAGCACATGAGTGAAACTGCGTTTGGAAGAAGGTAAAACACCATGATACGTACCCAGGGTCGACAATACTGTTCAATAAGGCACAAAAACACGACGAAAACTAACGTAGGCTATAGCACGACTCGAACCACACAACTGACTGCAGACCACCCGGCGGTAAGTGGAGTGCTGTGAGTAAGACATCATAATACCTTGAAGACACATTTGACGGAGCGCCAATGCAGCGATTGTGCTAATATCCACAAGCAAGCGTCGCACTACCCTTCCTATAAACACGTGTTTGTCTTGGAAAGAATGCGTTTCCGGACCCACGTTTATTGCACTTATTTTTCTTGTTTCACTGAGTACTACCACTTCTTAAAGTATTTGGCGCAACTAACTGTTTGGTACATGGACCTAGGTTTCGACACCTACTACGGTTGTCTTCATCAGAATGAAATTTTGAGAACCATAAAATTACATTGCGGGAAAACGGTGTTCAGAATTTGGAGCAGCTGTGTTCAAGTAAAAAATCAAATAAAACACGTTCTAGCCTCGTCACGTATGCCTAGCTACAAACAACATCAGTCTGACGTGACAACCCTGGAACGTGTTTTATTTTATTTTTGACTTAACTAAAGCTGCTCTAAATTCTGGTCTTTGTTTTCTCGGAATATAATTTAACAGTTTCTCAAAATTTCAATCTGATGAAGATACCCATAGTAGGTGTCGAAACCTAGGTCAGTGTACCAAACAGTTATTTGCAACTGGTTGGATATATATACTGTTCAGCCAATGACTTTTCTATGTTTCAAATATATACATACATCAAAAAACGTTTTGCATCACCTCGGTTCAGAGAGTTCCGGAACCTGTACAGACAACTGGAATAGAGATCAGCACAAACGTCATTTCCGCCCTTTTTATTGCTCATGAAAACCACACATTGCATTTTGTACCATCATACAGCGAGAACTTCAGAGGTGTTGGTCCAGATTGCTGTACACACCGGTATCTCTAATACTCAGTACCACGTCCTCTTGCATTGATACATGCCTGTATTTGTCGTGGCATGTTATCCACAAGTTCATCAAGGCACTGTTGGTCCAGATAGTTCCACTTCTCGACGGCAATCCGGCGTAGATCCCTCAGAGTGGTTGGTCGGTCAGGTCTTCTACAAACAGTCCTTTTCAATCTATCTCAGGCAGGTTCGATGGGGCACATGTCTGGAGTACGTGCTGGCCACTCTAATCGAGCGAAGTCGTTATCCTAAAGGAAGTCATTCACAAGATGTACACGTTGGCGAAGCGAATTGTCGTCAATGAAAACGAATGCCTCGTCAATATGTTATCGATATGGTTGCACTATCGGTCGGAGAAGGGCATTCACATATCGTACAGTCGTTATGGCACGTTCCATGAGCACCAGCGGCGTACGTCGGCCCCACATAATGCCTCCCCGAAACAGCAGCAAACCTCTACCTTGCTGCGCTCTCTGTACCGTGTGTCTAAGGCGTTCAGACTGACCGGGTTGCCTCCAAACACGTCTCCGACGACTGTCTGGTTGAAGGCATATGCGACACTCATCGGTGAAGAGAACGTGATGCCAATCCTGAGCGGTCCTTTCGGCATGTTGTTGGGCCCGTCTGTACCGCACTGCATGGTATCGTGGTTGCAGAGATGGACCTCGCCATGAACGCCGGCAGTGAAGTTGCGCATCATGCAGCCTATCACGCACAGTTTGAGTCATAACACGACGTTCTGTGGCTGCACAAAAAGCATTATTCAACATGGTGGCGTTCCTGTCAAGGTTGCTCAAAGACACAATCCGTAGGTAGTGGTCATCCACTGCAGTAGTAGCCCTTGGATGGACGATCGAGGCATGTCATCGACAGTTCCTGTCTCTCTGTATCTCCTCCATGTCCAAACAACATCGCTTTGGTTCACTTCGAGAAGCCAGGACTTTTCCCCTGTTGAGATCCCTTCCTAGCACAAAGTAACAATGCGGACACAATCGAACCGCGATTCTGACCGTCTAGGCATGGTTGAACTACAGACAACACGAGCCGTGTACCTCCTTCCTGGTGGTATGACTGGAATTGATCGGCTGTCGGACCCCCTCCGTCTAATAGGTCCTGCTCTGGCGTGGTTGTTAACGTTTTTGGGCGGGTTTAGTGACATCTCTGAACAGTCAAAGGGACTGTGTTTGTGATGCAATATCCACAGTCAACGTCTATCTTCAGGTGTTCGGGAAATCCGGGTGATGCAAAACTTTTTGCATGTGTGTATGTATGTTCTGATTAGCCGAAACATTATTACCACTGCGTAGCGCGGTGTTGGATGCCGCTTGGTGGCGTTCCGGGCACGTGACTCGGTAACAAAGGTATATAAAAGGAGCAGACACGTCGCGGAATCACCCTAGTGAAGATATGGTCTGAAAATGGGAAAATTCATTCAGATACGCGACCTTGACAAAGAGGAGATTGTTATTACGCAGAGCCTGTGAACGATTATCACGAAAACGGTGAAGCTGGTCGAATTTTCAAGTGCTACTGTCGGGAGCGTCTGCAGAAAGAGGCAGAACGGTGAAACTACCACTAGGTGCTAGGTCGTTGGACGTCTCTTCATAGAACGTGGGGTTGGGTAGCCTGTCTGCTCTGTAAAGTAGGATAGATTGTGATCTGTGACATTTCTGCTGAAAGAGCACAATGCTGGTGCACGCACAAGTATTTCGGAGCACACCGTTCATTGTTCATTGTTGAACTTAGAGCTTCGCAGCAGATCACGCTGGAATTATGTACTTTCTTTAACGGCATCCTAAAGCGCTTGACAAGACGAGTACACTGATGTAATGATAGTTCATTTTAAGTCCGAAATTATTAGCAAAAGAATACAATTAATACTCTAAAATTGAAAGGCAAGTGTGTCGAAATCTGTTATTAAGTTGTAAACACCCCCATTCCAGGCTACGCCGTTGCATCAAACCTTTCGACTGTTTGTCTGCACTGCAAAACTAGCAGGAACTGTTGGTGTCTGTCGGCATGTCACTTCTGCTGCAAAAGTCCTTGAATACAGACACGTACACGAATGAGGAGAAGTTACAAAAGTCAACCAGAGGACGAGAACGAAGATTGCAAGTGATAGAGCACATGAAAAAGTTATCAATCCGCATGGTGGCACGCATTGCCCAAAAATGTCGGATCAGCCAGACAAGTACCATTCGTATCTCGCATCGACATAAATTCCATCGTTATTGTCTGTCACTGTATCAGGCACTCGGAGGACATGATTTCGAACGTTGTATAGGATTTTGTCGGTTTCCTCTGGAGCGATAGGGCGACGTCGCTTCGTTTTTCCAACCTGTGATCTTTACCGACGAAGCAACATTTACGTGTCACACTAATGTACTAATGTACACAACGTGTGCGTAGCGCGCGCTACTGGGCAGTTGAAAATACACGCTGGTTTAGTCATGTACAACATAACGACCGTGCAGCGCAAAAATAATTATGGTGCGGTATCGCAGGAAATTACATTTTCGGACCTTACTTCACCCCAGGGTTGTTAAAAAGAAATACGTACGCACACTTTCTTACGAACAACTCTACCTGTTCTTCTAGGAGAGGTACCACTGGATAAGCGACAGTGTATATGGTTCCAACACGATGACTGACCAGCTAACTCTTACCATAGAGCAACGCAAATACTGAATAAAACGTTTCCCGACCATTGGATAGGACAGAATGAGGCAGTACAATGTCCTGCCAGGTCCCCTGCTTTGACTCTTCCTCAGTTGTTTCTGTGGGGAGCACTAGAAGACGCTCTATATCATGAAGCCCCAACAATTTCCAATATGCGCCGTAGGGTTGCGAAGAACCACCGACTAAAACCGATACCGGTATTTTAGTTCTAAACAACAGGTATTTTTCGGTATTTGTTTGGTCTCAGTAGTGACAGGTTTCTTATTTTTTAATAACAATAGGATAAAAAACGAAATATCGATAAGACATTACTCTTTTTTAAAGAAGAGTAATTTTTATTCGTAAAATTTCCCTTGCATTGGAATGTTGCATTATTATAGAAAATGGGGAACGCATCAGTTCTATTTTAATAACAATTCCGACAAAAACGAGGATGAAACACATGACATAAGAACTCGTAACTATTCCTGAGACAATAATGCACCTGGCCAATTGGGGGGTAGACTTGTACATACAGTGTTTGAGACGTGCCCTATGTGTTCTATATGGTTCCTCTCTGTAGTCGTAGGACATGCGTTATAGATTGGTACCAGCTCTAGTCTAGAAATATTTTACGAAGTGCGATGTCAACGAAGTAAAACGCTTCATTTGCTTCAAAAAATTGAGAACGGGAGGAGCCGCAACAAACTTGCGACATCATATAAGGAGAACACTTGAAACTTAACAATTCATTCATAGTTTACAATAAAAACAGAAAGTAGCTGATTTGTTGCTTGTGCCTACATTATATGCCTTTATCTGCTTCTAGCGCTTGAAAATGTACAAATTAACACAAAAAACATACTCCTCCAACATCAGTTTTCACCCTTTAGCACTGACTAATCGTAATGCCTAAATAGCGATATGATCCTCGATTAGAACAAGATTTTTGAACAGAGTTTCAAAAAATTAGAACCAATAGAATAATGGCGATTTTGTTGTAGTATATCTAGTTACATTTTCCGAGAAAAGCAGGGAACAGTAGCTGAACTAAGTACTTTTCTATTTGACTATTTCATTTAATATTTTGATTCGATGTATCTTGAAATTGAGGAAGTCCAAATTTTTTAATATTTATTATATTATTATAATTAAAGATTTACAACAAATAATCAGAATATTCTACAATTCAAATCAGTATTCACATTAACTCCAAGCGGGTACTATAATCTCCGTAAACGGAAATTCGGGAGGGCAACGGTTCAATCCCGCACCGGGCCATCCTGATTTAAGGTTTTCCGTGATTTCTCTAAATCGGTCCGGGCAAATGCCGGGATGGTTCCTGTGAAAGGGCACGGCCGACTTCCTTCCTCGTCCTACCCTAATCCAATGAGACCTATGACCTCGCTGTTCGGTCTCTTCCCCCAAATAACCCAACCCAACCATAAACGGAAACATGACGCCGACAGCGGCCGCCCGTCGGGCAGATAAAGTTGAAACAACCTTAATACAGGAACTAATCTGAAACAGAAAAAACAGAATAGATACCGTACCACTTAACTCTTCTTTATACAATAGCTTTACAGGACATGAACTACTTAGACGGGGTTAGCGGTCGAGCGAAATTTATGACTTTTTACTTTATTTTGCCAACTGAGCAAAAAATTAGTAAACCTTGGCCAGTGTTTATTAAAATAATAAAAATACTTAATAAAAATAAAGTCCAAAAGGGGCAAAAGCACTATTAAAGACGAACACACATTAAAATTTCACTTAAGACCTTAGCCTTCCGTGGTTCTAGGCGCTTCAGTCCGGAACCGCGCTGCTGCCACGGTGGCAGATTCGAACACTGCCTCGGGCATGGATGTGTGTGATGTCCTTAGGTTAGTTAGGTTTAAGTAGTTCTACGTCTAGGGGACTGATGACCTCAGATGTTAAGTCCCATAGTGCTCAGAGCCATTTGAACACAAACGGTTCGTTTGCAGACCTATGGTTACTGAGGCTTCATTACTTGTAGTATCGTGTACTTTCAACTGAATTCGTTTATGTCATTTATTATCATGACACAGCATGTTACGTAAGATGTAACGACCCCTTCCAGTTCGTGAACGGTTCCAGATAGATATCGAAACGAGGTTTTCCGCAATTGATAGAATCTAAGGGGCACATATTGTTTCCTGGGGATAATGTTATGAACTCTGGTATCATCAGATATATTAAGACATTTTTAATGGAACCGTATCCTTTTCATAACTGTGCTGAATAGCTATTGCAAACACAATCACAATGGTAGAGCTCTTGTTTATATTGTCGTTCAAACCTTTTGCAAAAGAATACGTGAAATGTACTAAAATAGGAAAGCAATGCGGCCAGAGTCGGCTATTGCGCTGCAAACACCGATAAGCAGAGCCCTCATCCGTGGCTTCGTCGTTATATGCAGCAAAATAGGTCCACGCTGCTAAGAAAAACCTCATTTCATATATGACATAGATACAAGGTCAGCCACTATATTTGTATCTGGAACTACGGGATATGCTAGCTTCGGGCGTATCAGGCGGTACTTAAGAAAACTACGTCAAATGTGCGTACGTTTCCATGTTTTTATGGAAACAAATACAGTTTTTTCAGATAGTTTTCCATTTAAACCCTCCGCGTTGCTGTTTTTATCAACGCCGAAACAGAGACGTCAGTCGTCCATACTTGTTACTGATAAACATCTCTATTGACGAAAAAAAGGAACTACTGTATTAACTTCCTTAGATTTGAATAATAATAATTGAGGCGGCCTCTATTGATTTCAGGGAGGTTACCACTGTCGCGTGTGATCTGCCTCTGCCGTCCGCTATGGCCGAGCGGTTCTAGGCGCTTCAGACCGGAACCGCGCTGCTGCCACGGTCGCAGATTCGAACACTGCCTCGGGCATGGATGTGTGTGGTGTCCTTAGGTTAGTTAGGTTTAATACGTTCTAAGTCTAGGTCCCATAGTGCTTAGAGCCATTTGAACCATTTGTTTTGCCTCTCCGTTAGATGGCGGGAGGGGCTGAACGAGGCCTTCAAGAGACGTAGAAGAGACCGTATCGTGCCAGTTGGCTTTCGGCTCGCAGGTGGGAGGTTGCGGGAATTGTGTCGGCAGTCGGCTCCGACTGTCAGCTCACCTTGTAAGCAGGGTTCCCGATATAACCCACGATATAAGAGTCATGCCGGTGAAATCATACTGACTTGTTGCAGTGTGCGCTTCGCCATAAACCAGAGTTGCGCCTTGGCTCTAAGTGTGCATCAGAACTCGGGCGGAGCGTGGAAGTAAACAGCGGCACGGAAGTAGGTGCTGATCCTCTGCTTGAAATTTCCATCTGGCTTCGCGGTTGATGGAAAGCTGTGTGGGAACCAAAACCGAGGAGTTCTTAATATAATTGGAATTTGCGGTGAACATCCGTTCTCGTAATCTCACGGAATGGAAGTTTACCAGCAATTTTCCGGTTGTTTAAACATCGAGAGCTGAGTTTTGTAATTTGAGTCAATTTCTTAAGGAGGCGTTCTCTTTGTTCTTGTAAATTGACTTAAAGCAGAAGCACTGTAATGTTCAGCTACGAAATTTCAGAGTGGTTATACAGTACTTATGGTCTTAAGTTCAAATAGCTCCAAGCACTATGGGAATTAACATCTGAGGTCATCAGCCCCCTAGACTTAGAACTACTTAAACCTAACTAACCTAAGGACACCACACACATCCATGCCCGAGGCAGTGTTCGAATCTGCGACCGTGGCAGCAGCGCGGTTCCGGTCTGAAGCGCCTAGAACCGCTCGGCCATAGCGGACGGCAGAGGCAGATCACACGCGACAGTGGTAACCTCCCTGAAATCGATAGAGGCCGTCTCAATTATTATTATTCAAATCTAAGGAAGTTAATACAGTAGTTCCTTTTTTTCGTCAATAGAGATGTTTATCAGTAACAAGTATGGACGACTGACGTCTCTGTTTCGGCGTTGATAAAAACAGCAACGCGGAGGGTTTAAATGGAAAACTATCTGAAAAAACTGTATTTGTTTCCATAAAAACATGGAAACGTACGCACATTTGACGTAGTTTTCTTAAGTACCGCCTGATACGCCCGAAGCTAGCATATCCCGTAGTTCCAGATACAAATATAGTGGCTGACCTTGTATCTATGTCATATATGAAATGAGGTTTTTCTTAGCAGCGTGGACCTATTTTGCTGCATATAACGACGAAGCCTCGCATGAGGGCTCTGCTTATCGGTGCTTGCAGCGCAATAGCCGACTCTGGCCGCATTGCTTCCCTATTTTAGTACATTTCACGTATTCTTTTGCAAAAGGTTTGAACGACAATATAAACAAGAGCTCTACCGTTGTGATTGTGTTTGCAATAGCTATTCAGCACAGTTATGAAAAGGATACGGTTCCATTAAAAATGTTTCAATATCTCTGTTGATACCAGAGTTCAGAACATTATCCCCAGGAAACAATACGTGCCCCTTAGATGCTATCAATTGCGGAAAACCTCGTTTCGATATCTATCTGGAACCGTTCACGAACTAGAAGGAGTCGTTACATCTTACGTAACATGCTGTCTCATGATAATAAATGACATAAACGAATTCAGTTGAAAGTACACGATACTACAAGTAACGAAGCCTCAGTAACCATAGGTCTGCAAACGAACCGTTTGTGTTCAAATGGCTCTGAGCACTATGGGACTTAACATCTGAGGTCATCAGTCCCTAGACATAGAACTACTTAAACCTAACTAACCTAAGGACATCACAGACATCCATGCTCGAGGCAGTATTCGAACCTGCGACCGTAGCAGTAGCGTGGTTCCGCCGTTTGTGTGACACCCGCGACTTCGTGGTTAGCAGCCACCACTGACTTCACTCTCCGTAAACAACATCCCATTTAGTAAAGCGTCACAGCACTCTACAAAATTAAGAGAAGTTGCCAGAGATAACCGCGCGGAGTGGTCGTGCGGTTTGAGGCGTCACGTCTCGGACTGCGCGGCCCCTCCCGCGTGAGGTTCGAGTCCTCCCTAGGGCGTGGGTGTGTGTGTTGTTCTTAGCATAAGTTAGTTTCAGTAGTGTGTAAGTCTAGGGACCAATGACCTAAGCTGTTTGGTCCCTTAGGAATTCACACGCATTTGAACATTTGTAACAGACACTATGGTAGCAGTGCAGCTGTTTTGAATAAACACGTCAACAGTTAAATGACTGTACTCGTAGTTAAAGCAGGTGTTCAAAGTGCCGTCCTTGTAGCGGGATGCAGACCTGTACCCGTTGCTTCAACGAGTTTCGACTCCTTTCAAACAAACCTGGATCAGTTCGAAATTCTTGACAATCACTGACGAGTCTCTGTTCCAGTCGTCAATCGTGTTAACCGGAGTGTCGTACACTACACCTTTAAGATGGACCAGGACACAAAATCTGTGGGTTTCAGATAATGTGATCTTGGAAGTCACGGCACAGGTCATCCTCAACCAAACCATCTTCGGCCATTTCGGGGCGTCAGATATCGCCTCACCATAGCGGCAAAATGTGCCGGTGCTCCATTGTGCGTGGACCACTTCCTCTAAGGGAACATCCTCAAGAAATCCTGCAGGATGATGCTGTAGAAACCGAAGGTAATTCAGCCCATTGAGTTTGTTTGGTGTCGTGCACGGCCCAATAAAACGATCACCTATAACCGCTAACCTTACACTCAGTGAGGAACGTTGCCGGTGTGGAGACTCATGCACAGCTTGTGGGTGGAGCCTAGTTGACTCCGAACGTGAGAATTGTGGCAATTAAACACCGTATCACGAGTGAATCCCGCTTCATCTTTAAATGGAATGTTATCTCCAGACGTAGGCTTGCATGCAGGTTGTCATTGCATCCACTGACAGAACGTTAGTCTAGGACCAATGTCCTTCTCACTAAGACACTGAGCTCGTTGGAGGCGAAGCGGGTACAGTGCATTGCGGTGTATTATTCTCCCAACACTAATGTGGCTCATTCCTGAAATTTTTGTGGAAATTCTCGTTGTCGAGATTCCTGGAGAGTGTTCGATTGTTTACAGCACCGCATCTTCAAACACACGTGTAATTCGCGCAACCCTGCCCACTCACGCAGCATATGCAAATCTCCCAGTTTCTTGGCGATATTGACGCACCCTTGTAAACGTTCGACTCTCGGGGTGCTTTCGGGCAGAGTATGCTTGTTGGCACAAGCTCGCGGCCTCCCGTTCGTTGCCGTTAACCTTACACTACTTGAAATGCTTATCCGCGTACTCCTCGTTACTGTAATATTCGTAAGCCATAGCTGACGCTCCGCAAGCGTGGTATCCGTACTGTTTACAACTCCACGTCTCGAAAATGTAAACAGAGCCCCACCAAGGTCAGGCATGTAGGGTTTACACAGAATCTCGTCAGTAGTAGCTGCTAATAAAAAAGTCGCAGTTATCTCGCAAACGATTTCTTTTGCGGGCTTAGGTTTGCTCCTAGTATCGTATACATTTACGTCATTAATTATTATACACCCTCCCTTAGCTTCTTCAGGTGTTTTCTCTCATGCCTCTAGAGATTTTGCAGTTCTTTTCCATCCGGGACTGTAATACTGGTGAGATGCTCTATTACTTCATCAATCCGCTTTCTTCTACAGTTTTCTTTTTCGTCTAGTGGCATGGATCACATCTTTCATCATTTTCTGTTGTGTTGTACCCTCTGCCATTCTCTCTACATGTTCTGACCATGGTATTCACCGTGATTTGATGAATGTTGCTGTATTTCTTCCTTGTTTCAGTGCCTGTATCTCCATTTTACAGAGTGTCCTCTCACTTTCTTCCGCCCTTCTGGAGCTATAAATTTCACGGCGGTACTCGTTAGTCAAGGTTGTTAAAACATTTTAGGCATCCTTAAAAATATGATAATGTAGTGTGTGGACTATAAGTTGAGAATGTGGGTCTCACGGGGAGCGTACCGGCGATAAGTCACTGCAGTCGCTCTATCCTCTGTGCCCTCGGTGGTTCAGATGGAAGCTACATAATTGGTTTATATCAGAGATCTGGAAATTGACAGTTTTTATGGAAATGTTCTTATCGATTGGTTAAAACCATAAGATTAACATTCAATTAATGTCCAGAAAGTGTAGTTGGAAGGCTAGTCATCTTTATAATATCTCCTCTCCGCCATTTTCAAGTATTTCAGAAATCGTTTAATATGATTATTAAATTGTTTTTATGTGCGATGGGCATAAACCTTTCATATTCTGTATTTGGTGACTTCCATACATTTGTGTGAAATGCTCATAGCTAGTCTGACTAAGCTGATAAGGTTAAGGGTCAGTTTCTACCCTTAATCTGCCTCTCACAGGGATGATTTCCTTGTGTACATTAATATAAAAAGTATCCAAAAAAAATGTTCAAATGTGTGTGAAATCTAATGGGATTTAACTGCTAAGGTCATCAGTCCCTAAGCTTACACACTTTTTTTTTTGTCATCAGTCTACTGACTGGTTTGATGCGGCCCGCCACGAGATTCTTTCCTGTGCTAACCTCTTCATCTCAGAGTAGCACTTGCAACCTACGTCCTCAATTATTTGCTTGACGTATTCCAATCTCTGTCTTCCTCTACGGTTTTTGCCCTCTACAGCTCCCTCTAGTACCATGGAAGTCATTCCCTCATGTCTTAGCAGATTTATCATCCTGTCCCTTCTCCTTATCAGTGTTTTCCACATATTCCTTTCCTCTCCGATTCTGCGTAGAACCTCCTCATTCCTTACCTTATCAGTCTACCTAATTTTCAACATTCGTCTATAGCACCACATCTCAAATGCTTCGATTCTCTTCTGTTCCGGTTTTCCCACAGTCCACGTTTCACTACCATACAATGCTGTACTCCAGACGTACATCCTCATAAATTTCTTCCTCAAATTAAGGCCGGTATTTGATATTAGTAGACTTCTCTTGGCCAGAAATGCCTTTTTTGCCATAGCGGGTCTGCTTTTGATGTCCTCCTTGCTCCGTCCGTCATTGGTTATTTTACTGCCTAGGTAGCAGAATTCCTTAACTTCACTGACTTCGTGACCATCCATACTGATGTTAAGTTTCTCGCTGTTCTCGTTTCTACTACTTCTCATTACCTTCGTCTTTCTCCGATTTACTCTCAAACCATACTGTGTACTCATTAGACTGTTCATTCCGTTCAGCAGATCATTTACTTCTTCTTCACTTTCACCCAGGATAGCAATGTCATCAGCGAATCGTATCATTGACATCCTTTCACCTTGTATTTTAATTCCTCTCCTGAACCTTTTTTTTATTTCCATCATTGCTTCCTCGATGTACAGATTAAAGAGTAGGGGCGAAAGGCTACAGCCTTGTCTTACACCCTTCTTAATACGAGCACTTCGTTATTGATCGTCCACTCTTATTATTCCCTCTTGGTTGTTGTACATATTGTATATGACCCGTCTCTCCCTATAGCTTACCCCTACTTTTTTCAGAATCTCGAACAGCTTGCACCATTTTATATTGTCGAACGCTTTTTCCAGGTCGGCAAATCCTATGAAAGTGTCTTGATTTTTCTTTAGCCTTGCTTCCATTATTAGCCGTAACGTCAGATTTGCCTCTCTCGTCCCTTTACTTTTCCTAAAGCCAAACTGATCGTCACCTAGCGCATTCTCAATTTTCTTTTCCATTCTTCTGTATATTATTCTTGTAAGCAGCTTCGATGCATGAGCTGTTAAGCTGATTGTGCGATAATTCTCGCACTTGTCAGCTCTTGCCGTCTTCGGAATTGTGTGGACGATGCTTTTCCGAAAGTCGGATGGTATATCGCCAGACTCATATATTCTACACACCAACGTGAATAGTCGTTTTGTTGCCACTTCCCCCAATGATTTTAGAAATTCTGATGGAATGTTATCTATCCCTTCTGCCTTATTTGACCGTAAGTCCTCCAAAGCTCTTTTAAATTCCGATTCTAATACTGGATCCCATATCTCTTCCAAATCGACTCCTGTTTCTTCTTCTATCACATCAGACAAATCTTCACCCTCATAGAAGCTTTCAATGTATTCTTTCCACCTACCTGCTCTCTCCTCTGCATTTAACAGTGGAATTCCCGTTGCACTCTTAATGTTACCACCGTTGCTTTTAATGTCACCAAAGGTTGTCTTGACTTTCCTGTATGCTGAGTCTGTCCTTCCGACAATCGTATTTTTTTCGATGTCTTCACATTTTTCCTGCAGCCATTTCGTCTTAGCTTCCCTGCACTTCCTATTTATTTCATTCCTCAGCGAGTTGTATTTCTGTATTCCTGATTTTCCCGGAACATGTTTGTACTTCCTCCTTTCATCAATCAACTGAAGTATTTCTTCTGTTACCCATGGTTTCTTCGCAGCTACCTTCTTTGTACCTATGTTTTCCTTTCCAACTTCTGTGATGGCCCTTTTTAGAGATGTCCATTCCTCTTCAACTGTACTGCCTATTGCGCTATTCCTTATTGCTGTATCTATAGCGTTAGAGAACTTCAAACGTATCTCGTCATTCCTTAGTACTTCCGTATTCCACTTCTTTGCGTATTGATTCTTCCTGACTAATGTCTTGAACTTCAGCCTACTCTTCATCTCTACTATATTGTGATCTGAGTCTATATCTGCTCCTGGGTACGCCTTACAATCCAGTATCTGATTTCGGAATCTCTGTCTGACCATAATGTAATCTAATTGAAATCTTCCCGTATCTCCCGGCCTTTTCCAAGTATACCTCCTCCTCTTGTGATTCTTGAACAGGGTATTCGCTATTACTAGCTGAAACTTACACACTACTTAACCTAAATTATCCTAAGGACAAACACACAGACCCATGTCCGAGTGAGGTCTCGAACCTCCGCCGGGACCAGCCTCACAGTCCATGTCTGCAGCGCCCTAGACCGCTCGGCTAATCCCGAGCGGCATAAAAAGTAGCCCACCAACTTGCTGATATCCTTCATAAGGAGCTAATTATGCTTCTGTAAAGATTGGAGCACATGTATTTCAAAGTGCAGATTTTATTTCTTCATGTTTGAAGTTTGAATGTATTTAAAAAAAATTTCTTGATGTTTAACTTAATTCTTTCTGGTAATTTAGTCAGTAACACATTCTTAATCATTTCATGTATAACGTGTGTACATGGTTAATATATGTACTTTGTATGTATTTGGAATGTGTTACATTGTTTCTTTAATAAATGTTTTTTATATGAAAAAAAGGATTGATAGAGCGTCTGCCATGTAAGCAGCAGATGAAGGGTTCGAGTCCCGGTCGGGGCACATATTTTCAACTGTCCCCGTTGATGTATTTCAACGCCTGTCAGCTGCTAATGGTACTGATTTAGTTGTAATTTCATTTTAGTCATCTTCCGTCTGCGTCCACACCTTTAACCCATAAGTGGCAAAATGGCGAACTAGGGAGTCATATGGCAGGAGTTTCAGTCTCCAGCAAAACACGATGAATAACCAGTACTGCAGCAGCGACTGAACAGCACTGTTGCATGGCAGTAGCAGTCATCGGGGAACAAGGCAGCAAGCAAGGCACTGTTGGACTACGGATTACTCTTTGTGTTTTAATGCACCTGTGAAGCGATGTATATTTCATCGTTAAACGGAGTATCGCACTAAATTAATTTCGGATTGCTGTGTCGAATGAACATGTAAAATTCGCCTTAAAAATCATTTTGTTTTGTAACGGGAAACAAACCGTCACTTTCCATAGATATTGCACGTCGCATGGAAGACGTGATGAGCAGTATCTGTCTGAGCTGACTGCAGCTACACATTGCAGAAACGAAACTGCAAATATCCGCCGAAAGACCACAGGAGATGCGTGTGACGAGTATGTATCCGTATATGCTTGTATTTACGGGGTGTTTCAAAGTCTTTGCGACAGACATGTTGGGAAACAACTTTTGTTTGAGACAAAGTGTTTGCTGGTACGTAACAGCGTCGTATAAAACTGGTTATGCCCCTGAGGGCGGCAGGGTATAGGCATTCAGCGATGTTTATATGCTACTTGTGTTGCCTATCATCCAGTCATATGCTCCGTGTGAAAGGGGGCTGGCCACGCAAAACTGAAATTCCTGATCAGTTTCTAAAAAACGGTTCTCTGCTTACAGACACTCATGCTTACGGTTTTCTTGTTGAAAATCATTCTATCAACTTGCTAGGGTAGATAGTATCATGCAAATGCAGCACACCGGACCAGTAGATTTCGGTGAATTCGAGTCGTCCCAGGACAGGCGAATACTAAAGAACGCCTAACGTAGCAGGGTAGCGTCAGCGAACATGTTGTCTCCATCAAAAGTTGTTCTCCATGATGTGATGTAGCACCCCTAGATGTGTTTCTAGCAAAAACTTGGAAATCCATTTATATATTGAGGCTCGGCAATGAGTAATAATGCAACTATATGTCCTTCGTTTTCTTACGATAGACCACATTCGACCCCTGAAAACACTTTTAATGAAGGTGCCTGCAATATGCAATGATCAAAACGCGTAACACAAAACGCATGGTAACATGATAACCCTCATTCAGATACAAAAGACAAGGCTGCCGTCACCACGGGACCTGCTCAAGACAGCGTCATTTGCAGACTTTCCAGTGCACTCAGGGAAACTATACACAAGGTGCATATCGCCTCGTAATCAGTAAACCTATCCGCACTCCCACGAAACGTTATTAATCTACAATACTGCCAGGTTAAACAAACACAAGACAGATCAGAGCCGTATTGAACGTTAAGCTTGAGGGCAAAGAGTACAGTGGGGACATCAAAATTAGGGAACAGGCTGCCTGGTATTGGGTGAAGAAGGAGAGGAGGGAGAAAATAATGGAGCCGGCCGGTGTGGCCGATCGGTTCTAGGCGCTTCAGTCTGGAACCGGGCGACCGCTACGGTCGCAGGTTCGCATCCTGCCTCGGGCGTGGATGTGTGTGATGTCCTTAGGGTAGTTAGGTTTAAGTGGTTCTAAGTTCTAGGGGACTGATGACCTCAGGTGTTAAGTCCCATAGTGCTCAGAGCCATTTGACCTAAAATAATGGAAATAATGGGGGTTTATGTTGGGGATAAGCTTGGAATTAAGAGAAGAGGGATAGAACTGTGGCAAGATCAATTGAATAATGAGGAAACGGGGCGTAGAACTTATGAGCTGCTGCCAAACATAGAGGGACGTTTAAGGGGTTTAGGACGTCAAACGGGCCGACTTGGAGCAGGAGAGGCACCAGAGGATATTTTAATTCCAACTGTCCATACTTTTACAAATAAATTCATAAAACTCTGTCAGCATGACCAACAACGATTCAGGATCCACAATCACAACAGTGGAAGTTCGAACACATAACAGAATGAATTTGATTTTGCTTGTGAAATTTCAGCATTTTTTCACTTACTATTGGCTGCATTTGTTGCTATAGGTACACTTTTCTTCATAAGTAAGAGAGATTGTTCGATGAATTTTGCACAGCATACAAACCATACCTACAGGTGTATGAAACTCTAGAATTTTCCAAATTTATTAAAAACCGTGGTAAAAATTGGGAGTTGAGTTTTTTCTAAACATGAAGTTTAAAATGCAACAGCTCATTCATTTTTTTCATAAAGTAAATAAATTCTAGAGTTTCATATACCTGTAAGTATGGTCTGTGTGCAGTGCAAAATTCATCGAAGAATCTCTCTTACTTACGAAGAAAAGTTTACCTATAGCAACAAATGCAGCCAGTAGTAAATTAAAAAAATGATGAAATTTCACATGTAAAAAAATTATTTTGTTATTTTTTTGAACTTCGACTACTATGAGTGTGAATCCTGAATCCCTGCTGGTCATGCCGACTACGTTTTACGAATTTATTTGTAAAAGTATAGACAGTGGGAATTAAAATATCCTGTGGCGCCTGTCTTGCTCCAAGTCGGGCCGCTTGACGTCCTACCCCTCCTTAAAGCTCACATACCTGAAACCAACCAGAGGACTGCTGCACTTCCTTACCAGACATAGGCCCTACCGGACATACTTGCGTCTTTTTGGGAATCGGGCTGCCCCAAGGTGTGACTGTGTTGCTGTGCAGGGCACTCCAGACCATGTGGTGTATGAGTGCCCCTACTTCGACGATGTTGCATATCAGCTTAGACAGCAACTCCATAACGACACGCACCACCTGCTCAGGCAAGAGGACACATACAACGAGCTTAACAAACTTTCGCATGAGATTTCTAGGAAAGTTCTTAGGAAATTTTGAGGAACAAAATTAGTAAATAATCACACCGACTTAGACTCCGTGCACCTTCCCTGTTCCGCCGGGGCCTGGACTTGGCCAGCCGCTTCACGGCTGGAATCTGCCTTGCTTTGGATTAGGGTGGAGAGTGTTCACCATCACAGATTAAGACACGCACCTACTACGACGATAGATATTAGAGACAGGTTAGTTGTAGAAAGAAAGGATAAAATTCTTAGCATAGCACTGCAGCGAAACTAAGTCCCAGTGCCTGGGTCACGACCACTGGGGTTAGCTCAGTGGGCAAGGCCAACAATAACTAGGTTTGTAGATTACTGGCACACCTGTAACGCTGCAGGTAGTGTACTTTAGTAGGATAAAGGTAGCTGTAATTTAATAATAATAAAGTTCAAAAAAAGATAAAAATAACCAGCACTTAGCCATATGTAGAAATGGAGTAACAGTAGATTAGAGATCCCTGTAGTGGTGAAGGAATAAAAGCATTTACCTGAAGTGTAAATGTTGGAACACGTGAGGCAATACTGACCTTACGACTTATCTTAGAAAATAGATTAAGGAATGGCAAACCTACGTTTCTAGCATTTGTAGACTTAAAGAAAGCTTTTGACAATGTTGACTGGAATACTCTCTTTCAAATTCTAAAGGTGGCAGGGGTAAAATACAGGGAGCGAAAGGCTATTTACAATAAGTACAGAAACCAGATGGCAGTTATAAGAGTCGAGGGGCATGAAAGGGAAGCAGCGGTTGGGAAGGGAGTGAGACAGGGTTGTAGCCTATCCCCGATGTTATTCAATCTGTATATTGAGCAAGCAGTAAAGGAAACAAAAGAAAAATTCGGAGTAGGTATTAAAGTGCATGGAGAAGAAATAAAAACGTTGAGGTTCACCGATGACATTGTAATTCTGTCAGAGACAGCAAAGGACTTGGAAGAGCAGTTGAACGGAATGGACAGTGTCTTGAAAGGAAGATATAAGATGAACATCAACAAAAGCAAAACGAGGATAATGGAATGTAGTCGAATTAAGTCGGGTGATGCTGAGGGAATTAGATTAGGAAATGAGACACTTAAAGTAGTAAAGGAGTTTTGCTATTTGGGGAGCAAAATAACTGATGATGGTCGAAGTAGAGAGGATATAAAATGTAGACTGGCAATGGCAAGGAAAGCGTTTCTGAAGAAGAGAAATTTGTTAACTTCGAGTATAGATTTAAGTGTCAGGAAGTCGTTTCTGAAAGTATTTGTATGGAGTGTAGCCATGTATGGAAGTGAAACATGGACGATAAATTGTTTGGACAAGAATAGAATAGAAGCTTTCGAAATGTGGTGCTACAGAAGAATGCTGAAGATTAGATGGGTAGATCACATAACTAATGAGGAGGTATTGAACATAATTGGGGAGAAGAGGAGTTCGTGGCAGAACTTGACAAGAAGAAGGGACCGGTAGGTAGGACGTGTTCTGAGGCATCAAGGGATCACAAATGTAGCATTGAAGGGCAGCGTGAAGGGTAAAAATCGTAGAGGGAGACCAAGAGATGACTACACTAAGCAGATTCAGAAGGATGTAGGTTGCAGTAAGTACTGGGAGATGAAGAAGCTTGCACAGGATAGAGTAGCATGGAGAGGTGCATCAAACCAGTCTCAGGACTGAAGACAACAACAACAACAACAATAATTTTGAATAAAGAATTATTTTTTAAAGAAAAAAAGAGTAAAGTGTACATTTGCTGTTGTCGGCGCCAAATACTGTGTGCGTGAATGGAACAGTGTTGCTTCTAGATAAGACATACAGCTCAAGCTGTCGATTATAACACTTGTGTAGAGACGTTTTCAGTGCAACACAGATACAAAGATAAGTGAGGCTAAGAAATTATTGTGTAAGGAACCACAGGACACTACAGGTACGTTATATCAAATTACTTAGAAAAATTCCTGAACGATCTCCGAAATTGTGTCAGTATGCCTCAGTGCTCCAGTTTTCATTAGGCTTCAAGACAGTGAGAACAGAACTGAAAAATGTGATGAACGAAGATACCATATCTTGAAAACTATTCTTACCACTCGCAGAGCAGATTCCGGGAACCTTAAACAAGGAAAATAATGGCGGAATACGTGTTACAGGAATATATTTGAAATTCCTTCGTTATAGTGGTGTCATTGTTGTGTTTTGTTTGCCTGATACAGACTACTTAACAGAACAATGGAAACAAATTATAATGAGACTAAAATAGTAGATGGCTAACATGTAGAAAAGAAAATTGTGTAAATATATTCGCAGAACTAGTTAAAATGTAATTTAAAACTGCCATCAGGAAAGAGCAGCGAGCGTTCGCGACCGGCCGCCATATCATCCTATGCCACGTGGTGTCATTCACATGCGGTACGGACGGACGTGGCGCCAGCACACCGATACCGCGGCCGTTGTTGGCTTTCCAGATCTTGAAGCCGCTACTCCTCATTCAAGCAGCTCCCCAGTTGGCATCACGAGGCAGAGAGGAAACCACATTCCAGTTCTTCCAGCAAGGAAAAATTCCTGAAAGTGCCACGCTGAGTACTCAGCTATGGAGGTGGACCATAGAACCAGCTAACGAGGTTTCATGTTTAGGGCACATGGAACTGTAGGCCCGATGAAAGCTAAAGAAATAAACGTAAGAGTAAAAGTGACATGACTATTTTTGGTGAGAGGGAAGTTAACACTCTATAGTTTTTGACAGTTCTAATTTACGATGCTGAGATGAACATTCGCGAAAAATATTCAAAAAAATGAAGGTCGTTCATGGAGCAGTCGAGATATCCATGTTGGGAATTATAGGGAAACAAAGAAATCGATCAAGGAACAGTCTGAAACCGAAAACGTAGTTATCGTTGTAAAGAAAATAAAATGGAGTCCGGTAGGCAGACGAGTGTGTGTTAGATAGGCCAAGAAAATTCTTTCGTGGATTCGAAGTAACAGAAAATGCCAGTAATCCGAAAACATGCGAAAGTGAACAGAAGAGTATATATCTGAGACTATAAATCATAGAAAGGACTAGAAGAAACCTTTCTTCAGCGACAAATATCAAATGACTAATGAATCTATAATAAATAATACGTACATCGTACCACTCTTGGTTGCACAGTTTATAAATGGCACGTATTTATTCAGATGAAGGTAACGTAGCTAATATTTCATTAACAGAACATCCGGATAAAGACGTGAACATAAAATCTCAGCAATTTGCCTAAATTATTATGGAACGAAGCAGTAGAAGTAATTACGAAGTTCTTTACTGTTGAACTCGTTGCTTGCGCCAAGCAGACGAAGGTCAGTCAGTCACTAATACGCATTCACTGCACGCATATTCACGCTGCAGTGGCAAATACGTCAGTTTACTCTGCGCACGAGTTATTCGGTCGTTTGTTCAGATCTTTTTAATTCATCCTTTTATCACAAAAAATGTAACCCTCGTTATGTGAATACACACAAATTATGTCCCGCAAACTGAACTTTTTCAAAGAAGTATAAATACCAAAATTCCATGTGAATTTTGAAAGTTGCTCGGCTTATTGAATACTCATGATGTTTTGGCAGTGGGACTGACCGTTATTTTCATTATACACGATATTTCGTCTGGCAACCTGCCGACACCTTCAGGTGAACTGTCGATACTGTTACCCTGGTCGCACCTAGCTTATGAAATTGACCACTTTCCTTCTGATCTTTTGGTAGCAAAGGATTCGGTACCGGCGGTGACTGAGCTGTAGTTAATGCACTCACTGTCGGGGATGTGGAAGAGGCTCTTCCAGCGGCTATCGAGCGTGAGGGGTGCAGCCAACTGCAGACTGTTGCACATGTCGGCACCAACGATGCCAGTCCTCGGGTTTCCGAGGAAATCCTCGGTTCCTTTAGACGGCTGGCTAAGTTGGCGAAGGCGGCCTCCATCTCTTGAGGAGTGGAAGCCAAGCTGACGATTTGCAGCATCGTACCCAGGGTGGACAGGGCTCCTTTGGTTTGGAGTCGTATGGAGAATCTAAACCAGAGGCTATGTCGACTCTGTGGCGAAAATTGTTGTAGATTCCTCGATCTATGCTATGGGGTGGAAGGTTGTAGGACGCCCCTCGATAGATAGGGGGTGCACTACACACACGAACTACATGGGTTGCGCAGTACTTGTGGCGTGCACGTGTTTTTTTTTTGTTTTTTTTTGTTTTTTTTTTTTAGATTAGGTTGCTCCCCACGGGAAACTAACCGTTTTGTGGATAACATCGGAAGTTCACTGAGGCTTTTTGCGGATGATGCTGTGGTATATCGAGAGGTTGTAGCAATGGATAATTGTACTGAAATGCAGAAGGATCTGCAGCGAATTTACGCATGGTGCAGGGAATGGCAATTGAATCTCAATGTAGACAAGTCAAATGTGCTGCGAATACATACAAAGAAAGATCCTTTACCATTCAGTTACAATTTAGTATGTCAGCAACTGGAAGCAGTTAATTCCATAAATTATCTGGGAGTACGCATTAGGAGTGATTTAAAATGGAATGACCATATAAAATTAATTGTCGGTAAAGCAGATGCCAGATTGAGATTCATTGGAAGAATCCTAAGGAAATGCAGTCCTAAAACAAAGGAAGTAGGTTACAGTACACTTGTTCACCTACTGCTTGTATACTGCTCACCGGTGTGGGATCCGTACCAGATAGGGTTGATAGAAGAGATAGAGAGGATCCAACGGAGAGCAGCGCGCATCGTTACAGGATCATTTAGTAATCGCGAAAGCGTTACGGAGATGATAGATAAACTCCAGTGCAAGACTCTGCAGGAGAGACGCTCAGTAGCTCGGTACGGGCTTTTGTTGAAGTTTCGAGAGCATACCTTCACCGACGAGTCGAGAAGTATATTGCTTCCTCCTACGTATATCTCGCGAAGAGACCATGACGATAAAATCAGAGAGATTAGAGCCCACACAGAGGCATACCGACAATCCTTTTTTCCACGAACAATACGAGACTGGAATAGAAGGGAGAACCGATAGAGGTACTCAAGGTACCCTCCGCCACACACCGTCAGGTGGCTTGCGGAGTATGGATGTAGATGTAGATGTAGATTACCAGTTCATGACACTCATGTGAATGTGAAACTGTAAAAATTGTTAGTTTGCCTAAGCAGGTCAATCCATAGGATTTATATATGCTAAATCTCATGTTAGTAAATAGTGAAGTGTCTGTGGCAAGATCCCCGAGTTACTCTCCGAAATAAACAGTAGTAAAGCCAAAATTTTATTACGTACCGAAAGCTGGTTGCAACCATATATAAATAGCTGTGAAATTTAGAACTCGCATTGGATAATGTTCAGGAAGGATAGGACTGATGCTATGGTAGGTGGTGTGTTCACTGCAGTTAAAAGCTATTTAATCGTAGTTGAGATCGATACTGGGACGGACTGTGAAACAGTCTGGATAAAGCTGTCAATCAGACAAGGAGTGACCATTGTATTAGGATGTTTTTGTAGACCACCAGCATCCGGAACAAACGTCGCAGAGCGTTTCAGGGAAAGTCTTGAGTACATAGGAAATAAATATTCAAATTATCCATTAGTTATAGGTGGAGACTTTAATCTGGCGTCCATTGACTAGGAAAATTACACGTTTATCCCAGGCGGCAGAAGCAAAGACTCACGTGAAGTTATTCTAGGAGCACTCTCAACATACAACCTTGAGCAACTGGTTAGAAAACCAACTCGAGATGGGAACACATTAGATATCTTGGCGACAAACAGACCTGATCTTTTTGAGGAAGTTATTCTAGAAGAAGGCATTAACGACCATAAGGTCGTTGTGGCTTCTATGTCAGTGGAAGCTGCAAAAAAGCCAAAGAAACAGCGTAGAGTTTTCTTGTTTGGGAAAGCAAATAAACGTGTCATTAATGAATATCTTTATAGTCAGCTGCAAGCATTCACCACGGCACACAAAGATCTGGAGCATCTTCGGTCGGAATTTAAAGGTATTGTCCACCACGTGCTAGACGAATATGTGTCTATCAAAAATATATGGGAGGAAAGGATCCACCTTCGTTCAACAAACATATTAGGAAGTTGCTGAGAAAGTAGAGAATGTTGCACAATCGTTTTAAACGTAGTCACTGTCACTCTGACAAACAGAAACTACGTGAAATGAAAGCAGCTGTCAAAAGGTCAATGAGAGAGATTCTTTCAACGAATTTGAAAGCAATATTTTATCTCCAGATTCTAAAAATAACCCCAAAAAATTTCGGTCGTGCGTAAAATCTATTAACGCTACAAATAATTCAATACCTTGTCTTGCTGACACTACGGGTAATGTAACGGCTGATGGTAAACAGAAGGCCGAAATTCTAAACCTAGCTTTCAAAAACTCGTTTACTGTAGAGGATTGCAGCACCATTCCCCCTTTCAATTATCGAAAAAAATGCAAGGATGGCTGATATAGTGTTTAGTGTACCTGGGATTGTATAACAGTTAAGATCCTTTGACACCAGGAAGGCATCTAGCCCAGATGATATCCCCATAAGATTATATGTTGACTATGCTACAAATATAGCACTATTCTTATCCATCATGTATCAGAGATCATTGGAACAGCGGAAAGTTCCACGGGACTGGAAGAAGGCCCAGGGTAGAAAATCGGATACACATAATTACTTGCAAATTTCACTGACATCGATTTGTTGTAGAGTCATGGAACATACCAGGTGATCAAAAAGTCGGTATAAATTTGAAAACTGAATAAATCACGGAATAATGTATATAGAGAGGTACAAATTGACACATATCCTTGGAATGACATGGGGTTTTATTAGAATCCAAAAAATACAAACGTTCAAAAAATGTTCGACAGATGGCGCTTCATCTGATCAGAATAGCAATAATTAGCATAACAAAGTAAGACAAAGCAAAGATGATGTTCTTTACAGGAAATGCTCAATATGTCCACCATCATTCCTCAACAATGACTGTAGTCGAGGAATAATGTTGTGAACAGCACTGTAAAGCATGTCCGGAGTTATGGTGAGGCACTGGCGTCGGATGTTGTCTTTCAGCATCCCTAGAGATGTCGGTCGATCACGATACACTTGCGACTTTAGGTAACCCCAAAGCCAATAATCGTACGGACTGAGGTCTGTGGACCTGGGAGGCCAAGCATGACGAAAGTGGCGGCTGAGCACACGATCATCATCACCAAACAACGCGCGCAGGAGATCTTTCACGCGTCTAGCAATATGGGGTGTTTTTTTTTTGTTTTTTTTTGTTTTGTTTTAATGAAACCCCATGTCATTCCAAGAATGTGTGTTAATTTTTACCTCTCTATCTACATTATTCCGTGGTTTATTAAGTTTTCAAATTTATACTGACTTTTTGATCACCCGGTATTTTGTGTTCAGGCATAATGATCTTTCTAGAATCTGAAAAGCTCATCTGCAGAAACCAGCACGGTTATGCGAGACACAGCTGGCCCACTTGGTGCATGATATACAACAGGCTCTAGATACCGGCTCTCAGGTTGATGCCATATTCCTCGACTTTCGAAAGACGTTCTACTCAATTCCGCACTGTCGCTTGCTCCAAAAAGTGCGCGCTTACGGTCCATCCGATGACATATGTAGTTGGATAGAAGGTTTTCTAACAGACGGAGAGCAGTATGTCGTTCTGAATGGGGAGACTTCAACAGAAACAAAGGTAACATCAGGTGAGCTCCAGGGCAGCGTAATAGGTCCGCCGCTTTTTACGATTTATATAAACGATCTGGTTGATGGTATTGACAGCGGCATTAGACTGTTTGCCGATGATGCTGTAGTCCACAGGAATGTAGTATCACACGAAAGTTGTGAACAAAGCAATGAGGATTTGCAGAAAATAAATGCGTGGTGTAATGACTGGCAGTTATCTCTTAATATTAGTAAGTGTAGGCTACTGCGTATAACAAAGGGAAAATCCCCATTAGTGTACAAGCATAAAATAAATGCCCAGTCTTTGGAAGTGGTAACATCCGTCAAGTATCTGGGTGTGACTATTCCAAATGATCTCAAATGGAATGATCAGATTACACAAGAAACAGGTAAGACAAACTCTAGATTGCGGTTTTTTGGTAGAATCCTGAAGCGATGCAGACCTTCAACAAAGGAAATTACTTACAAGGCTTTAGTTCGTCCAGTTTTAGAGTGTTGTTCGTCAGTGTGGGACCCTTACCAGTTGCGTCTGACTCAAGAGATTGAGAAGGTCCAAATAAGAGTAGTTAGATTCGTGAGTGGTCCATTTAGACATCGCGAGAGCGTTACAAATCTCACAGGAAGTTTGAAGTGGGACGCACTTGTAGATAGACGATGCGCTGAACGGAAGGAGCTGCTCACTAAATTCCAAAATCCGATCTTCGCCGAAGATGTAGAGCATATACAGGGTGTTTATAAACGAATATCGGGGTTTTAACCTTTTATGATATTTATTTTATTAAACTTACAGTTATAAATGATATGTCAAATGAAAGAGCAACTCAAACAGTTTTACCAAGAACCTTATAATCCTCACTGGCATAGCGAAGTACGCGATTCGTTGAACTTCACTGTACCCATGCGCTGGATAGGCCGCAAGTGGCGCAATGACAGAACTTGCTTTGCATGTCCTCCACGTTCACCCGACCAAACGCCATGCGATTTTTTCCTTCGGGGCTTCATCAAGAATAGTGTGTACGTGCCTCCGCTACCAGCAGACCTTCTCAAAATAAGAAACCGGATTGAAGCGGCTGTTGCTACAATCACCTAAGACACACTTTCAACGTTTGGGAAGAACTCGGCTGTAGACTTGATGTGTACCGTATGACAAATGGTGTTCACATTGAACATTTATAAGGTTCTTGGCAAAACTGTTTGAGTTGCTCTTTCATTTGACATATCATTTATAACTGTAAGTAAGGAGATACAGAGAGACAGGAATTGCCGATGACATGCCTCGCTCAGGCCGCCCAATGGCTACCACTGCAGTGGATGACCGCTAACTACGGATTATGGTCCGGAGGAACCCTGACAGCAACGTCACGACGTTCAATAATGCTTTTTGTGCAGCCACAGAACGTCGTGTTACGACTCAAACTGTGCGCAATACGCTGCGTGATGCGCAACTTCACTCCCGACGTCCATGGCGAGGTCCATCTTTGCAACCGCGACACCATACAGCACGGTACAGGTGGGCCCAACGACATGCCGAATGGACTGCTCAGGACTAGCAACCCGCAGTATTCACCAATGAGTGTCGCATATGCCTTCAACCATACAATTGTCAGAGATGTGTTTGGAGGCAACCCGGTCAGGGCGGACGCCTTAGACACACAGTACAGGGAGTGCAGCAAGGTGGAAGTTTCCTGCTGTTTTGGGATGGCATTATGTGGGGCCGACGTACGCCGCTGCTGGTCATGGAAGGTGCCGTATCGACTGTACGATATGTGAATGCCATCCTCTGACCGATAGCGCAACCATATCGGTAGCATATTGGCAAGTCATTCGTATCCATGGACGAGAATTCGCGTCCCTATCGTGCACATCTTGTGAATGACTACCTTCAGGGTACGACATCGGTCGACTAGAGTGGCCAGCATGTTCTCCAGACGTTAACCCTATCTAACATGCCTGGGATTGATTCAAATGGGCTGTTATGGACGAAATGACCCAAAAACCACTCTGAGGGATCCACGCTGAATCACCGTTGAGGAGTGGGACAATCTGGACCAACAGTGTATGATGAACTTGTGGATAATATGTTGTTGTCGTTGTTGTGGTCTTCAGTCCTGAGACTGGTTTGATGCAGCTCTCCATGTTACTCTATCCTGTGCAAGCTTCTTCATCTCCCAGTACCTACTGCAGCCTACATCCTTCTGAATCTGCTTAGTGTATTCATCTCTTTGTCTCCCTCTACGATTTTTACCCTCCACGCTGCCCTCCAGTACGAAATTGGTGATCCCTTGATGCCTCATAACATGTCCTACCAACCGATCCCTTCTTATGGTCAAGTTGTGCCACAAACTCCCCTTCTCCCCAGTTCTATTCAGTACCTCCTCATTAGTTATATGATCTACCCATCTAATCTTCAGCATTCTTCTGTAACACCACATTTCGAAATCTTCTATTCTCTTCTTGTTCAACCTTTTTATCGTCCATGTTTCACTTCCATACATGGCTGCAGTCCATACAAATACTTTCAGAAACGACTTTCTCACACTTAAATCTATACTCGATGTTAACAAACTTCTCTTCTTCAGAAACGCTTTCCTTGCCATTGCCAGTCTACAATTTATATCCCCTTTACTTCGAACATCATCAGTTATTTTGCTCCCCAAATAGCAAAACTCCTTTACTACTTTAAGTGTCTCATTTCCTAATCTAATTCCCTCAGCATCACCCGACTTAATTGACTGTCTGTATAAAATTGAAGCAGTATTCCTAGCATTTTGCCCTATATTTCAGCTTATATTCAGAATTTCAGAATTTGTTCTTGAGACCATGTTTACTGAGTTTATAGAAGTAAGTGTACAAAATTTCATAATTCTAGTCTTCATAGCTTCGGAGAAAGAGGTATGTAAACTTAAAAAAGAACACAGAAGAACATAATTTAGAAGAAATACTACTTAAAGTTGAACATAACGTTTTTCCATATGTCACCTCTTCCCGAGGCCCTAGGTTTGTACTCATGATCCTCTTTCCCTTCAAGGCTTCTCTTCAGGTTTCTTGTTTTCTACCTTCTTTCCTTTACCATGTCTTCAAAATTTTCAGCTGCAGAGAGCCACTATAATTTTTCTCAAGATGCCTCGACTAAATTTCTCATCTTAAAGCCCATTGTCTCTAATACTTTTATTCTCCTCTCTTTTCCTTAATTAAATCCAAGAACTGCACCATAAGTTACAATTCTTACAACAGCAGCAGATGAAAACGTGGCAAAACAAGAATTGCTTCTTCATCAACTGCAGCAGCAGCTGGTTTGTTATTGTTTCCAAGATACGGAACAGAGCCACATACGAGCTATAAAACCAAACAGTATATATCACAGCCTTCTAGATGTATCCCATGCATGTTTGCTTGAAAGTAATCCACGAACTCGTTGTTCATCTAACTAGTATTAAAGTGTTTCTTCAAAAAGTGGACTGTCACGAAGGTCGTATGGCATATTTAATTATTTTTCAGGCACGTCTGATGCGATTTCATCATAGAACTTTGGGACCTTATTGTCTATGAGTTCTACTGTTAAATAAAAAATAAACTGAAAAATGACATTTTCGATCAATTCCATGAACGTACGCACTCAAAGCACAGAGTGTGCAGGGTGTAATTCGGGCCAGAGGTGGTTCTGCTGCACATTGGGATTGTTTATTGCATAACGACTTGGTGCAACTCACTCAGGACAGCGCGATGTTTATCTCAAAATTCTCGGTGGGCAAGTGTTGCCCTTTCTTCTACACCTTCATGACGGCTATGCTACGGACAGTCTCGTGCTGCAAAATGATTAGAGTCGTGTGGACAGGAGAGCACGCATACGTTACTGGTTCGACGAACACACTGGCAGCGTATCGCATCTCGAACTGCACGCTGTTCATCTGATCTTAATCGCATGGAAAATCTTTGGGACTATTTGCAACATAGCAGTGAACATCCCCGCATTTCGGAAGCACCATGGGACCTAATCTTCAATGTATGGCTTCAGGTCGACGTGCCATATTTCAAGAAACTAGTAAATTCTAGTCTTCTTTGAAAAGAGACAGTTGTCATTGCTAGAATCGGTGTTGGACGATGTTAACATGTACGCTTGATGTTTGTATTAGGTTGGTGCATAAGTTCGTAGCATTTTTGTTTTGGATGTTGCTATTCCGGTTGCTATGGGTGTATTTTTCGATTGTCATTTTTTATTTGTATTTCACTGCTGCTATTTGGGTTTACATTTCGTCATTTTGTCGTTTGGAGATACTGAATGGAGCTGGGGACGCTAGAAAATGGAGTAACAAGTGGAGAAATCGGAACATTTGCGAGATATTCTTCTTCACATTTGCGCCATGTAGGGGGATAAACCCACTGAAGAGAGCTTTAAGGAAGATCGTTTTCACATTAGCGACCATCCACGTCCAGAATGATCTTTTTCGGGGATGAGGATCGTTTAAAAGCATTAACGCACAATGATCCACGTCAGTGTACGCGAGAGCTGACAGATGCGCTGAACTGTGATCATCCGACCATAGAACCACATTTCCACGCAATGGGGAAGGCTCAAAAATCGGGTGTATAGGTACCGCATGCTCTACGCCAATGTCACAAAACTCAGCACGTGGCCATATATGTATCTCTGCTTGCTCGTCATCAGCTGACTCGTGAAAAGCACCAATCATTCCTATTGTGTATCGTTACTGGTGACGACAAATGGTGCCTTTGTGGTAACGTAACGAAAAGAAAGGAATGGTCGAGCCGAAAAAATGCCGAAGCTCTCCGTACATAGGCTTGCGCTCACCCACAAAATATAGTGTTATGCATCTGGTGGAACAGCAACGGTGTGGCGTACTGAGAATTCCTTCCCCAATGTGTAACCATCACTATTGATATTTACGTCAACAACTGAGATGTCTTGTATGAGCAGTCCAAGGACAACGACCAGGAAGACTGCGTGAAGTTATGGTACTCCATGATAACTGTGGTGTCACCGCCAGACACCACACTTGCTAGGTGGTAGCCTTTAAATCGGCCGCGGTCCGTTAGTATACGTCGGACCCGCGTGTCGCCACTATCAGTGATTGCAGACCGAGCGCCGCCACACGGCAGGTCTAGTCTAGAGAGACTCCCTAGCACTTGCCCCAGTTGTACAGCCGACTTTGCTAGCGATGGTTCACTGTCTACATACGCTCTCATTTGCAGAGACGACAGTTTAGCGTAGCCTTCAGCTACGTCATTTGCTACGACCTAGCAAGGCGGCATATTCAGTTACTATAATTACTATCTTCAAGAATGTATTCTGAACAGATAATATTGTGAATCATGTACCCTCAAGAGCGGCGTTCATCATGAATGGATTAAAGTATGAAACTAATTACATCCGCTTTCTGAATTCTCATTCCTTGTCATGTTCCAGACCTCACGTCAGTATAGTTCTTCCCTCCTCACGCCAGCCTGCGTGAGCTAAAACGCGTGCATTTCGGCCTCCACTCGTAACACGGTGTTGGCTCTTCTGCTAACACAAAAATAACACCCGCCGAATTCTGCTGGACCGACAAGTCATTCAGTACCCAACTTATTCATCTGATCTAGCGCCCTCAGATCTTCACCTTTCGCCGCGCGGGATTAGCCGAGCGGTCTAGGGCGCTGCAGTCATGGACTGTGCGGCTGGTCCCGGCGGAGGTTCGAGTCTTCCCTCGGGCATGTGTGTGTGTGTGTGTTTGTCCTTAGGATAATTTAGGTTAAGTAGTGTGTAAGCTTATGGACTGATGACCTTAGCAATTAAGTCCCACAACATTTCACACACATTTGAACATTTTTTTTCTTCACCTTTTCCGCTCGCTATCGACAACCTTTAAGGAACCTCCTTTCTAGACGAAAAAGAGCCTGAACAATGCTGGACGAGTTCTTCGTCTCAAAACCCATGTGATTTGTACAGTCGCGGAATCTAAAAGATATTCTAGCTTTGGCAGACTGTTGTAAGTAGTAAAGGAGAGTACATCATTAATGACTAAAGTTTCTGTTATGTGTATCTATTGTGTTTCTTGAACTACTGCAGAAACGCTAAGAACTTATGCACCAATCCAATAATTTCTTGTCCTGTGTGCCGATTTTTAATTTAAGGCGCTGACAGTATAGGAGTGACCCGCAACCTGGATTACCAGCACTGGAATGACGGTAGGCCACGGTAAGTAGAGGAGGCGTGCGGCAGTCGATCTGCAGTCGCTGCTGCGTGTGAAGACGGCTCGTGGTGGCGTCCGCTGGTCCCGGCGCAGCGCCGCAAGGCCAGCAGGTGGCTGGCTGGCTGGCTGGCTGTGAGCGCCGCCGAATCGCCGGCCTTGGCGCCGTCGGCCTGACCTCGGCGGGACTCGCGCCGCGACCTCCGGCCTCAAGGCCGACTCAGCCTCCTCCTCCTCCTCCTACATTCGGGGCTCAGAATTCCTCTCTCCCGCAGCACTACAGGTCCTTCCAAGGGGCCGCCCGCACGATTTCCATTGCTCTCTCAGTTGGCCCAGAGGCTGAAAATACCACTTCAGTTGTAAACTTCCTTTATTATCGACCGGTCTCGGCCTCTCATACGCCCATCTTCAGCTGTCGTACCGAAATAGCAAGAGACGGGGGACAATTTATAAACGCAGCAATACACATAACAGCTGCCCGCTGTGGCCGAGAGGTTCTAGGCGTTTCAGTCCGGAACCGCGCTGCTGCTACGGTCGAATCCTGCCTCGGGCATGGATGTGTGTGATGTCTTTAGGTTAGTTAGGTTTAAGTAGTTCTAAGTCTAGAGGACTGATAACCTCAGATGTTAAGTCCCATAGTCCTTAGAGCCATTTGAAACATTTAATACACATAACAAAAAAACTTTTTCATTAAAAAGCTAAATTTTTTTTAAAAAACATTTCGAAACCGTCGGTCGGGCTAGGTACTGCGAAATCTATGTCAATGTGACACAACACAGACGGCTGCCTGGGTAGAAAAAGATACAAAGATTGGCATGACACTTACACTTGGAGCTGTGACCCCTGACTGCCGCGGTAGACGTGTACAAGGCACGGTGTGCTACATTCAGATCTACATACATACTCCGCAATCCACCATACGGTGCGTGGCGGAGGCTACCTCGTACCACAACTAGCATCTTCTCTCCCTGTTCCACTCCCAAACAGAACCAGAGAAAAACGACTGCCTATGTGCCTCTGTACGAACCCTAATCTCTCTTATCTTATCTTATCTTTGTGGTCTTTCCGCGAAATGTAAGTTGGTGGCAGTAAAATTGTACTGCAGTTAGCCTCAAATGCTGGTTCTCTAAATTACCTCAATAGCGATTCACGAAAAGAACGCCTCCTTTCCTCTAGAGACTCCCACCCGACTTCCTGAAGCATTTACGTAACACTCTCGTGATGATCAAACCTATCAGTAACAAATCTAGCAGCCCGCCTCTGAATTGCCTGATAGTGATCCCAAACGCTCGAGCAGTACTCAAGAATAGGTCGTATTAGTGTTTTATAAGCGGTCTCCTTTACAGATGAACCACATCTTCCCAAAATTCTACCAATGAACCGAAGACGACTATCCGCCTTCCTTACAACTGCCATTACATGCTTGTCCCACTTCATATCGCTCTGCAATGTTACGCCCAAATTTAACCGACGTGACTGTGTCAAGCGCTACACTAATAATGGAGTATTCAGACATTACAGGAATATTTTTCTTATTCATCTGCATTAATTTACATTTATCTATATTTAGAGTTAGCTGCCATTCTTTACACCAATCACAAATCCTGTCCAAGTCATCTTGTATCCTCCTACAGTCACTCAACGACGACACCTTCCCGTACACCACAGCATCATCCGCAAACAGCCGCACATTGCTATCCACCCTATCCAAAAGATCATGTATGTAGATAGAAAACAACAGCGGGCCTACCACACTTCCCTGGGGCACTCCAGATGATACCCTCACCTCCGATGAACACTCACCATCGAGGACAACGTACTGGGTCCTGTTACTTAAGAAGTCTTCGAGCCACACACATATTTGGGAACCAATCCCGTATGCTCGTACCCTAGTTAGGAGTCTGCAGTGGGGCACCGAGTCAAACGATTTCCGGAAGTCAAGGAATATGGCATCCGTCTGATACCCTTCATCCATGGTTCGCAAGATATCATGCGAAAAAAGGGCGAGTTGCGTTTCGCAGGAGCGATGCTTTCTAAAGCCGTGCTGATGCATGGACTGCAACTTCGCTGTCTCAAGGGAATTCATTATATTCGAACTGAGAATATGTTTGAGAATCCTGCAACAAACCGATGTTAAGGATATTGGTCTGTAATTTTGAGGATCCGTCCTTCTACCCTTCTCATATACAAGCGTCACCTGCGCTTTTTTCCGGTCGCTCGGGACTTTACGTTGGGTAAGAGATTCGCCATAAATGCAAGCTAAGTAAGGATCCAATGCAGTAGAGTACTCTCTGTAAAACCGAATTGGAATCCCATCAGGATCTGACGATTTATTTATTTTCAACCCATTCAGCTGCTGCACAACCCCAGCGCAGAGCATGGCGTAATGATTGTAAATAGTGATTGTAAATAGCAGTGGCACATGAGTATGTTCTTTTAACTGAAGACTGTGGCGAGTTGTAACAGTGTATTTCTAGTGTAATTTTTGTTTTGTTTTTTCTTCATTTTAAATGTAACCACTAATTCAAATTCTGAACGGCCAAGCTAGTGACCCTGCGTTCTTCTCTCCGTCAACAGATGGCAGCACCTTTGCCACTGTGGTTTACAGGTTTGCTTCCCCCTTCGCAACAGCTACTACATGCTCTGCTCTCGTAGGTAGCACACCGCGACTTCTACGCGTCTACGGCGGCGTTCGGGAGTCACAGCACCAAGTATAAGTGTCCTGGTATTATTTCTATATTTCATTACCCAGACAGTCGTCCGTAGTACTGTGTGGTGTCACTTTCGCCTTGACATAGATTTCGCAGGACCTAGCCCGACCGGCGGTTTTTAAATGTTTTTAATTTTTTTAATGAAATTTTTTTGTTTTTTATGTGTATTGCTGCGTGTAAAAATCATCCCCCGTCTCTTGCTGTTTCAGTAAGACACATGAAGATGGGCGCATGAGAGCCCGAAACCGGTCGTGTGATAATAAATAACTTTACAACTGAAGTGGTATTTCAAACCTCTGGTATAATGCTCAGTTGCGGGCGTTCCTCCAACAGGATTGTTTGTCTCTCAATTGGGTACGTTTAGGTATTTCAACGCAAATTTGCCATGTATTCTCTTTTTCCCAAAATACAAAATACGAGGGCGTTCAATAAGTAATGCAACACATTTTTTTCTCGCCCAGCTTTGGGTGATGGTTCAAATGGCTCTCAGCACTATGGGACTTAACATCTTAGGTCATCAGTCCCCTAGAACTTAGAACTACTTAAACCTATCTAACCTAAGGACATCACACACATCCATGCCCGAGGCAGGATTCGAACCTGCGACCGTAGCAGTCCCGCGGTTCCGGACTGCAGCGCTTAGAACCGCACGGCCACCGCGGCCGGCACTTTGGGTGAGAAAATGCGGAATTTGTTATGGGATATTCGCACTTCAGCCTCTATAGTTTCATGAAATTCCGATAGCTGGCGTCTGTAACTGAGGTCCGCTCCAAGCAGAGAGCTGTAATTGCGTTTCTTTTGGCAGAAAACCAGAGCATCAGAGATATTCATACGGGTTTACAGAATGTCTGCGGAGAGCTGACAGTGACAAAAAGCACGTTGTGTCGCTGGCCGAGGTGTCAGTCATCATTGCAACAAGATCGCGGAAATCTGTCTCATCTATCGCTTGCCGGATGGCCGGACACAGCTGTGAGTCCTGCTATGTTGGAATGTGGGGACATTCTTATTCGAGGTGGTTGACAGATCACAATCAACCACCTCGCTGCACAATTGGACGTGTTGGACACACTCTTCCACTAGTTGGGGTACTCAAAGGAATGTGCCTGCTGGATTCCTTGCCGCCGAACAGAAGATCATAAACAACAACGAAGGATCATCTGCGTGAAATTGCTTGGGCATTACGCGGCTGACCGTGACAATTTTTTGTCGACCATCGTCACAGATGATGAAACATGGATTCAGCACTTCAAACCGGAAATAAAGCGGCAGTCCATGGAGTGGTGCCTGACCATCTCTCCTCCGAAGCATAAGTTCAAAGCCACACCCTGAGCCACTAAAGTCATGGTGACTGTCTTCTAAGACTCTGGAGAGGTTATTCTGTTTGATTTCCTCCCTCATGATGCAACTACTAGCTCTCAAGTGGATTGGGCTACCCTCAGGAAACTGAAGAACTTCCGTGTCCGTCGCCACAAAAATACAGACGAAGTTCTCCGTGACAACGCAAGGCCGTACCAAGTCTGCGCACCCTAGAGGAGCTCACAAAACGTCATTGGACTGTTCATCTTCATCCACCCTACGGCCCGGATCTCGCACCTTCCGGCTTCCATCTGTTAGGCCCAATGAAGGATGCACTCCTCGAGAGACAGTGCGTGAGTGATGGAAAGGTTACTGATGCGGCAAGACAAGTAGAGTGGTACCATGCGGGCACAAAAGCGTTCCAGTATGGCGGCGTAAGGCCGCCACACTGATCGCAGGGTTTTGTATCCGGCAGTGGGGAATAATGCCGTGTATTGGAATCCTGAATAAAACCAACCGGCTTTCAGAAGAAAAGTGTTGCATTACATATTGAATGCCCCTCGTATAATATCGCTCAGTTTTTCTATCCAGAAATAAACTTTCACGGAAAGATAAAAAGCGATACCTCAATTAATAAAGAGCATTGCACATATATAGGACGAGTATAAGATCTTTCCCTGACTACAAAATTTTTTCTAGTGGGCTATGCTCGGTACGTGCATGAGGTTTGTTTCAAATGGTAGTTTAACTCGCCAAGTATTTTATGAATACAATTCCACATGTCGATGCGGTTTTCTGCAAATGGTAACTTGTGAAGTTTTTGTGGATGCACTTTTACACGTTCTCTGACAGCATCTGGTTTATTTTTCGACTCTCCCGCTACGAGCAACTTAATCAGCTATACAGGGTGTAAATTTTAAGTTGACGAACCAGGATAACTCGAAAAATAAGCTTCACACGAAAAAATGTGTGGTGCTAAAATTAGCCCGCCACTCCAGCCCCGTGGGGGTGAGGCGGGATAAAACTTTAAAATTGCAATTCGGAATCCCCATTTTTATTGCAGAATCAGATTCTACATAAAAAAAACTACGTACATTTTGTCCCCGACCCTATGGGGAGAGAGGGAGAGTTTTAGTTTTAGCGAATCAAAATTTACGAAGTAAATAAGTATTTTTTATTTATCCGTAACCATTTTCCACCCAAAAATGAGAACATGGATTTTCTTGAATTACAGCGCCAACTGCCAAGAATCAAAACAAATGTATAAGACAAAATATACGTAGTTTTTTATGTAGAATCTGATTCTGCAATCAAAAATGGGGTTCCCATTTGAAATTTTAAGGTTGCCTCCCGCCCCACCTCCAGGGAGCCGGTGTAGCTGGCTAATTTTAGCAAGAGGCATGATGTCCCCTTCAAAAATAATCAACTTTGGATTCTACACATTTTTTTTTGTTTAAAGCTTATTTTTCGAGTTATTTTGGTTTGTCAACTTAAAATGTACACCCTTTGTATGAACTTTTACAGGAACACGACTGGCTTCATGGTTTAAAATCACATCTTCAGGTGTACATGCATCAGTAAAACATTTAAGCCCTTATACGGGAAGGAGGGGACTCAGAATTTTCAAAATAAAATACTGTTACCCGCAACAACCAGAGCGTCATATCTCAGCTGGACCATCTGAAAAAGACTGACTTGTTAAAAGAGCGTTTACTTCATACCAGGGAGCGACGGACAGAAATCCTCCAGCCCCCACGCCGTGCAGGACCACACTGTGGTCGACGTGCTCATCTGTGTCACGGAGGGTACTTGCGCCACCACACACACGGCGTGGAAAGTTACAAACATTTTCGTGCGTATCCAAATATCGTGTGAATGACTGAGGTTCCCGTTACACGGCACAACCATATAAACTGTAAAATACTTCATCATAAAATATGTTAAAATCAAATAGACCACATCCAAGAACATATAACAAGTCCAGGGTCGATAACTAAGCAGTCGAACAATTACGACATTATGTCCCTGAAATGCAATCAAAGCTAGACAGTATTTTGTAATATCTTAACTGCGCCTAATTCTTAAGTATATGTTGGGGGTACAGCTTTAGACTCCGTATGATTTCAATCTCTTCCAGAATGTTTAAGATCTGGTCCTTTACTTCCCTGTGTACGACTTCTAAATTATTGGCTACATCTGTTATGGAGTGGCCAAACTCACTTGATTGGCTACTTAAAGAAGACTTCGAATTCCTCAAACTCTACTGTTCTCCGAACTTAATAGCAAACACTCTGCCAGTTTGCATCACGTACCTGGCAGGAAAAATGTCGCAAAGTAGTTCAAATGGGACTTAACAGCTGAGGTCATCAGTCCCCTAGAACTTAAACTACTTAAACCTCACTAACCTAAGGACATCACACACATCCATGCCCGAGGCAGGGTTCGAAACTGCGACCGTAGCAGCAGCACGGTTCCGGACTAAAGCGCCTAGAACCGCTCGGTCACAGCAGCCGGCTAACTGTCGCAACTGATGCAATATAGACCAGCAGTGTCGTACTTTTCATAAACTACTTTCTCTCTATTTACAAATCTTTGGCTGAGATTCTATGGGATAAAGAACGCTGGCTTTATCATTTTTCTCCTTAACGCTCTGCCTGCTTTCTGTGAAATCGTGCCAAAGTAAGGGTATCCTACGGCAACCAATGCACTCGTCTTCCCCTTCGTCCAACCTCCGTTGTGTGATTTCATTTCCATTTGAGCTCTGCCTATTCCTAGTGAATTCTTTTTTACACAGTATACCATTATTAATATTCGTTATATCACTGTAATCGTATACACTGATATGTGTATACGATTCTCTATCATGTGCCTCCTTAGACAAGGGTACACTGTGAAGTGTGAGTAAAACAGAAGTGATTTCTGGCGTTCTCCAAGGTAGTGTTATAGGCCCTTTGCTGTTCCTTATCTATATAAACGATTTGGGAGACAATGTGATCAGCCGTCTTTGGTTGTTCGCAGATGGCGCTGTCGTTTACTGACTAATAAAGTCATCAGAAGATCAAAATAAACTGCCAAACGATCTAGAAAAGATATCTGAATGGTGCGAAAAGTGGCAGTTGACCCTAAATAACGAAAGTGTGAGGTCATCCACATGTGTGCTAAAAGGAACTCGTTAAACTTCGGTTACACGATAAATCAGTCTAATCTAAAAGCCGTAAATTCAACTAAATACCTAGGTATTACAATTACGAACAACTTAAATTGGAAGGAACACAAAGAAAATGTTTTGGGGAAGGCTAACCAAAGACTGCGTTTTACTGGCAGGACGTTTAGAAAGTGTAACAGACCTACTAAGGAGACTGCCTACACTACGCTTGTCCGTCCTCTTTTAGAGTACTGCTGCGCGGTGTGCGATCCTTACCAGATAGGACTGACGGGGTACATCGAAAAAGTCCAAAGAAAGGCAGCACGTTTTGAATTATCGCGAAATATGGGAGACAGTGTCACAGAAATGATACAGGATTTGGGCTGGACATCATTAAAAGAACGGCGTTTTTCGCTGCGACGGAATCTTCTCACGTAATTCCAATCACCAACTTCCTCCTGCGAATGCGAAAATATTTTTTTGATACCGACCTACATAGGAAGGAACGATCACCACGATAAAATAATGGAAATCAGAGCTCGTACGGAAAGATATAGGTGTTCATTCTTTCCGCACGCTATACGAGATTGAAATAATAGAGAATTTTGAAGGTGGTTCGATGAACCCTCTGCCAGGCACTTAAATATGACTTGCAGAGTATCCATGTAGATGTAGGAGGCGATACAACATTGATCTAAAAGCTACCATTTTGAACGCAAGGGGATGGTCAGAACCGGCGAACGGGAGTGTGACACGCTGGAATCTGCCGAGATTTCGGGGTTCCGTTAGTGAGTAATTGTGATCCATCTGACATATCGCGTGCCCGCGACTTCGCTATTTCGTGTGCGCTATAACGAATTACAGGCGCCGCACATAGCTACTCCGTCGACGCTTGCGTCACCTGAGACACCTGAGACACTGCTATCCATAGAGAAAGGAGGTATAATATTGCTGCTCCGTAATGTTAGGGCAAAAAGAATCACAGTCTCGCCAATTGGTCTCAGTCCCACCTAAGTAGCGTAACTTCTGTGCAGAATAAATCCATGAAAGTCTATTCAGCATTAGGTAATTTCAGATTGCGCTATGCATGCTTTGAGCTATGGTTAATACACTCCTGGAAATGGAAAAAAGAACACATTGACACCGGTGTGTCAGACCCACCATACTTGCTCCGGACACTGCGAGAGGGCTGTACAAGCAATGATCACACGCACGGCACAGCGGACACACCAGGAACCGCGGTGTTGGCCGTCGAATGGCGCTAGCTGCGCAGCATTTGTGCACCGCCGCCGTCAGTGTCAGCCAGTTTGCCGTGGCATACGGAGCTCCATCGCAGTCTTTAACACTGGTAGCATGCCGCGACAGCGTGGACGTGAGCCGTATGTGCAGTTGACGGACTTTGAGCGAGGGCGTATAGTGGGCATGCGGGAGGCCGGGTGGACGTACCGCCGAATTGCTCAACACGTGGGGCGTGAGGTCTCCACAGTACATCGATGTTGTCGCCAGTGGTCGGCGGAAGGTGCACGTGCCCGTCGACCTGGGACCGGACCGCAGCGACGCACGGATGCACGCCAAGACCGTAGGATCCTACGCAGTGCCGTAGGGGACCGCACCGCCACGTCCCAGCAAATTAGGGACACTGATGCTCCTGGGGTATCGGCGATGACCATTCGCAACCGTCTCCATGAAGCTGGGCTACGGTCCCGCACACCGTTAGTTCGTCTTCCGCTCACACCCCAACATCGTGCAGCCCGCCTCCAGTGGTGTCGCGACAGGCGTGAATGGAGGGACGAATGGAGACGTGTCGTCTTCAGCGATGAGAGTCGCTTCTGCCTTGGTGCCAATGATGGTTGTATGCGCCACAATCAGGACTGCATACGACCGAGGCACACAGGGCCAACACCCGGCATCATGGTGTGGGGAGCGATCTCCTACACTGGCCGTACACCACTGGTGATCGTCGAGGGGACACTGAATAGTGCACGGTACATCCAAACCGTCATCGAACCCATCGTTCTACCATTCCTAGACCGGCAAGGGAACTTGGTGTTCCAACAGGACAATGCACGTCCACATGTATCCCGTGCCACCCAACGTGCTCTAGAAGGTGTAAGTCAACTACCCTGGCCAGCAAGATCTCCGGATCTGTCCCCCATTGAGCATGTTTGGGACTGGATGAAGCGTCGTCTCACGCGGTCTGCACGTCCAGCACGAACGCTGGTCCAACTGAGGCGCCAGGTGGAAATGGCATGGCAAGCCGTTCCACAGGACTACATCCAGCATCTCTACGATCGTCTCCATGGGAGAATAGCAGCCTGCATTGCTGCGAAAGGTGGATATACACTGTACTAGTGCCGACATTGTGCATGCTCTGTTGACTGTGTCTATGTGCCTGTGGTTCTGTCAGTGTGATCATGTGATGTATCTGACCCCAGGAATGTGTCAATAAAGTTTCCCCTTCCTGGGACAATGAATTCACGGTGTTCTTATTTCAATTTCCAAGAGTGTATTTTATGATTAATGAACTCTTGTCATTTTTGTAAAAGATTAAACCGGTGTTCTTACATTAATCACCTGCCACTAACTGAAAACAATAATGACCGGGCCACTATTTCATTAGTTTTGCTTAGAGTTCAATTTTAATTTAAGATTCTGATGAAAGTGATAACCTCCAGTGTAGGCTAGCAATAACAACCACTGTCAGAGGGCAGATCAATTTAGCAGAAGCATGGCCAGACAGACATGGGGAAGGCTTACAAGTTAAAGCGATTGCTGTCAGGGTGTAAACTTGCGGTCATATGTTGTCTTTCAAATCAAACCGCAAGGCCAGTGTTGTCTTGCGTCCTAATAAAGACAGAGTTTCGAACTGCATTTCAAAACTTCCAGAAACGTTGGGATCGGTGTATCTGCTCCTACGCCCCTAAGGCGATTAATTTGACGGCTATGGTGCAGAAAAAGATCTAGGTAAGACGTAATAATTTTAATTAATGTACGAGGGGCGTCTGAAAAATCCGTGCAAAAATAAAACTACTTACGTGTTTGGGGTAAACCTTTCTTATTTTTCGACATAGTCTCCTTTTAGACTTGTACACTTCGTCCAACACTGTTCTAATTTGTTGATTCCTTCCGAATAATAGGAATTGTCCAAGTGTGGTAAATAGCTATTAGTTGCTGCAATCACCTCCTCGTTTGAATAAAATCTTTGTCCCGCCAACCATTTCTTGAAATTGGGGAACAAATGGTAGTCCGTGGGAGCCAAGTCTGGAGAGTAGGGGGGGGATGTGAAACGAGTTGGAATCGTATTTCCACTAATTTTGCGACCAAAACTGCTGAGTTGCGTGCTGGTGCATTGTCGTGATGGAAAAGGACTTTTTTGTGGTCCAATCGTCGGCGTTTTTCTTGCAGCTCGGTTTTCAAACGGTCCAGTAACGATGAATAATATGCACCTGTAATAGTTTTACCCTTTTCCAGATAGTCGATGAGGTTCATTCCTTGCGAATCCCAAAAGACAGTCGCCGTAAACTTTCCGGCCGAAGGAATGGTCTTTGCCTTTTTTGGTGCAGATTGTCCCTTGATAAGCCATTGTTAAGATTGTTCTTTGGTCTCAGGAGTATAGTAATGTATCCATGTTTCATCCACAGTGACGAAACGACGCTTAAAGTCCTGCGGATTCTTCCTGAACAGCTGCAAACCATCCTTGCAACACTTCACACGATTCCGTTTTTGGTCAAGCGTGAGCAATCGCAGAACCCATCTTGCGGGTAGCTTTCTCATGTCCAAATGTTTATGCAAAATATTATGTACCCGTTAATTCTAGATGCCCACAGCAATAGAAATCTCAGGCACCTTAACTCTTCTGTCATCCATCACCATATAATGGATTTTATCAATGATTTCTGGAGTCGTAACCTCCACAGGGCATCCAGAACGTTCAGCATCACTTGTGCCCATATGGCCAATCCGAAAATTTTCAAACCACTTATAAACTGTTCTAATCTAAGATGCACAGTCGCCGTAATGTTTATCAAGCTTCTCCTTAGTCTCATGAGGTGATTTGCCTATCATAAAGTAATGTTTAATCACCACACGACATTCTTTTTCGTCCATTTTTTAAAAATTACTCGACTTCCTTGATTCACACGAATGACAAACAGAAAGAAATAGACCAATATGGCTGAAATTTGGTGTGCGTTCCTTCCAAAGATGCTACTAACTAAATATGACCTACATATGCGCCGTTGGTGCCATCTCTCGGACTATGCACGGACTTTTCAAACGCCCCTCGTATTTCGGCTTCTTTTTGATAGCACCAACTATATTTCTCTCAAAATCTGCAACCAATCAAGGTTTCGCTACGAAATGTTCACTGACATGAAACTACGAAAGAAAAGGATTGATTAGGACAATTTTTGAAAACTAAACTTTTGGAGATTTTTCCTCTACCACGGAAAATGACCTCTTGTGTAATATGTGACTCTTTTGTCGCTTGTAGTAAATGAATTTAATTTGCTAGTTCCTGTACTACCATACTTGCCGGCAGTGTAATCATATACAGTATCTACTACAATTTTCATTTATGTGCTGCATAAACGTAAGCCATAAAAACACTTGATGGTGATAACATGTTGCTGAATGTGCAGTGATAATTTTACTAAAAACTGTGCCTGAAAATGAGTTTATTCCTCGTAACATATAAGAAAACAAAGTGTGACACTTCTAGATTGAGCAACATCCGAAATAATCTTCAATGTAGAACTACGCTCTTTATTACGTGCAGGAGAGTTTTTAATGGTAATCTGTCGCTACTTAAACTTTTTCAATTAATCAATATCTTACTGATTTTATGCATATGTTCTCTGGAGTTCCAGAGAACATGGATACCTTCTCTGAAGTACTATGAAGCAACTAATCTAAACCGTAAGAGTTGGACATTCGAAATAATTGGTATCTTGTAGTATGCACAGGGAAATCAAATGATAATATGAGACACTGATCGCGTAGTATCTAACTTAATTGCAGGCTAACTACGCGATTTCTCACTGCACCATATTGATATATTATTTGCTACGCAACATCGAGCAGTTCTTCTGCAGTTTTCAAAACATATAAAAATTTGGCCCAATAGGAGAGAATAAGTCGGCGAGGAGGAGAGATCAGTCAGGTTTTCCCCCAAAAAGTCTGATAAGAAGCAAAATCTGCGTGTGTGCATGTGTGTTTTAATTGGACGAGCGCTAAACGGCGAGGTTATCAGCGCTCAGCAAAATCCGTGTGGTCGTTCTGGGTAGCTCTTATGATGGTTATTAGTTTCTAATGCTTCAAGCCCCGAACGTTCTCTGTTCTCCGTGTCCTGGATTCAGTATTTCAACATATATTGAATTCATATCGTCGGTTTCTAAATATAATTGCAAAAAAGGGGAGTCTCTTTCTTAAAATTTCCACGCATATGTGATCTTCAGTGTGCCCCTGTACTCATATTTACTGTATAGTACAATCTACATTCCTGACAAGTTAACTTGTACAATTCGCTTTTATAGTAGTAGAACTGTGTCTCTGGCTGAACATATTTACGTGTATGGCTCCGTGATGTAGTCGGCCAGTGAGTAACTTCATACTGTGAAGATATCGTAAAATTTTGTTGTCAAATTACTGACAAATGACGTGTCAAAAAATAATAAATGTCCTTTCCAGTAACCGTTAACACTCACGCACGTGCTGTTGGCACTTTGCATTAATTTTAGTTACGCGGCGAATTTATTGATATAGACGTATCATTAGGCATTCATGAGAGTATAAATATAACTGTACATAAGTAAGTGGGCTTAAGCATTAGCTTTTTGCACTGTACTGTAATCTTGGCGTGTAATGTAACTTAAATGTACTGTTGGTTAACTACGTTAAATACTACGTAAGAATCATATGGAGCATTATTAAGTGACAGTGCTATGAACCAGAGACATCAATAGCCGGCCGAAGTGGCCGTGCGGTTAAAGGCGCTGCAGTCTGGAACTGCAAGACCGCTACGGTCGCAGGTTCGAATCCTGCCTCGGGCATGGATGTTTGTCATGTCCTTAGGTTAGTTAGGTTGAACTAGTTCTAAGTTCTAGGGGACTAATGACCTCTTCAGTTGAGTCCCATAGTGCTCAGAGCCATTTGAACCATTTTTTTTTTAGAGACATCAATAAACAAAAAAGATATATTTTTCTCTCTGCGGCTGTTTAGCTCTTCACAGAGATAATTCCTGCTGAAGCTTTTTGAGGACATTCGCTTGATCTTCACAACACATTAACCACGAGTTTCGATGAGTGGATTTGAAAACAAACTATTCAGGACTACAGAGTAAACAAAATACAACACGTAATAGTGAACAGAGAAAGAAAAACAATAACAAGTAAATATTTTAGGCTGTTGCTTACGATGTAGGAAAAAAGGACTTGCACTCTATGTCCTCAATTATTTGCTGGATGCATTTCAATCTACATTCCCCTCTACAGTTTTTACTCTACATAGTTACTCTAGTACGAAGCAAGTTTTTCCCTGGTGCCTGAACACATGTTCTACCACCCTGTCGCTCCTTGTTGTGTTTTCCGTATGTCCCGTTCAGTGGAGAACCTCCTAATTCCTCACCTTATCAGGCGACCTAATTTTCAACATTCTTCTGTAGCACTACATCTGAAACGTTTGGATTTTCTTGTGCGCCAGTTTTCCCACTGTCCGTGAGTAACATGCATACGAAGCTGTGTTTTAAAGCACAGTCTCAGAAATTTCTTCTTCAGTTTAAGACTTCTCCTGGCTAGGAACGCTCTTTTCGCCTGTGCTAGCCTGTTTTTTCATGTTCCCCGCACTACACAAATCATAAGTTTTTGTGCTTCTAAAGTATCACGATTACTTAACTTCGTCTACTTCGTGGTCTCCAATTTTTATGTTAAGCGTCTCACTATTCTAATTTCTGGTATTTCTAATTATTTTCGTCTTTCTTCGGTTCACTCTCAATCCACATTCTTCACTGATTTGACTTTTTATTCCGTCCAAGAGTTCTTCTTCAATTTCGCTGAGGGTAGCAATGTCATCAGTGAATGTTGTCATTGATATCTTCTCACACTGACTTTTAATCCCATTCTTGAACTGTTCTTTTAGTTCCGTCATTGTTTCTTCTGTGTATAATTTGAACACTAGGGGTGGAGGACTGCATCACTGTCTTTGGCCCTTTTTAATCCAGGCATATCGCTCTTGGCCTTCGAGCCTTATTTTATCCTTCTGGTTCTCGTGAACATTGTAATCAGCCATCATTCTCTACTTACTCCCATTTTTCTCAGAATTTCGTACATCTTGAACCATTTTCCACTGTCGAACAAGTATTTCGGTTCGAGAAACCATATGAACGTGTCTTGATTTTCCTCCAGGCTTTCTTTCATTTTCGCCTTCCAACAGATCCTCAGTTTTCTTTACCATCGCTCTGTTTATAAATTTTATTAGCAAACTGGATGCACGACCTGGTAAGCTAATTATGTGACAGGTATCACACTTATCCACTCTTGTTATCTTCGGACTTGTGTGCATGATTTTTTTCTAAAATCTGATGGTATATCGCCTGTCTCATACACTCTGCACACCACACTGAATAATCGTTTGGATGCCTCTTCCCCCTATGATTTTAGAAATTCTGATGGAGTGTTATCTATCCCTTCTGCCTTATTTGATCTCAAATGTACCATACCTCTTTTAGATTCTGAGTCGCAAACTGGATCTTCCATATCAGGGGAAGGGAAGGGCCAGTTCAAAGATAATGGTGCAAAAGCTAATTGTTGTTGCAAGTTGATCTTACTGGATTAACAGGATCAAGTTCCCCCACACCCTTTTTTTTTTATCTCAGTTTTGTGGGTTTCGTCATTCATTTGAGTGAAAGGGTCAGGGTCTTTCTCTTTGTAAATAACAACAGGCATTTAGTAAAATTCTGGGTTATTTAGAATAATTTTTTTACAAAAATTTCTTTTTCGAAGTTACGGTACAATTGTCTATTTTATTCATTTTTTAACAGTTTGACAGAGAATTTATACAGAAACAGAGATACATCAGGGAGACATTACTGTGTTTCCAATTGATTAATTACATACTTTTATACAGTATATACAATACTGGGGAAATGGCGAGACTAACTGGTACGATTCGCAGCAGGTGAAGAAAGAGACATGTACACAGCAGTCATATATATACACCTATGACATGTGGTCGTTATTACTACTCTACGAATGCATACAGTACAAAAATATCCACTCATATTTTCTCTCTCTCTCTCTCTCTCTCTCTCTCTCTCTCTCTCTCTCACACACACACACACACACACAAACACACACACACACACAATTAAGAAAGTGAATCCTAACCCCACAGATGAATCATTTGTCTCACGATGTGACAATCCAACTTTCAGCTACGGTGCAGTACGGATCTCATGGCTTCACGATCTAAGAACTACTTGGTGCACCAAGTGCAGAACGGCGCCGAAATCCTCAAGTAGGCACCTCTAGTAATCTTCGACCGAGTGAGCCTTGAAGCAGCATAATGCACAGCCTTACCTATTTTTCGTTGGTGCCTGTGTCTGTACACTATGTTTGCACTTTCGATCCAAGCCCCACACGCTCACAATCTGTGGACTATTCCTCTCATCTTTCATCAGGACATTTACCTTCTTGTTTTGAAGCCTAATGCTGAAAGGATAGTCAGTCACATATCCACATCTGTCGAATGCTTCAGCGTGGTATCTTAGTACTTGACATGGATCACGGCCTTATCCTTATAAAGCAACTTTGGATCGCCAGGATTTGGTATTGCTAACTGATAGCGGAAGTAGTACATGTAAAAGTCTAGAAAGGTCCAGAACACACGTACTGAAATAGATTGGTTTTGTGATCTCCACCATCACAGATAAAGTTCAGCCCCGCGACAGACGGGATACACGACAGTCAGGATGGGTGGTGTGAATTCGCCACCCACAGGTGTGTTGGTGAGCGGGGAAACCCCATACAACGTGAACTACAACAGACTAACAACTAACTTTAGAAAACTAGTAACAGTGCACTGCTTCACAAAGGGTGGAACAAAAAAATGGCTCTGAGCACTATGGGACTCAACTTCTGAGGTCATTAGTCCCCTAGAACTTAGAACTAGTTAAACCTAACTAACCTAAGGACATCACAAACATCCATGCCCGAGGCAGGATTCGAACCTGCGACCGTAGCGGTCTTGCGGTTCCAGACTGCAGCGCCTTTAACCGTACGGCCACTTCGGCCGGCAAGGGTGGAACATATTTAATTATATTACCATTTAAGAACCAAACATAAATAAATAAAAAAACAACCATCTGCCCAATCAGCGAATATGATGATAGGAAACAAAACAAAACACTTAAAAACTGGGAAGTGCTCTTGCTACAGGAATCTGAAAACTAATAAAGCTTACGTGCCCACAAAATTAATTAGCAGTCAGCTACTTGTACTAATTATGCAACAGGATGATTGGCCCACACATTGTACTGGCATTGTTTGGGACAACAACGGTGTTAGCATTGTCAGGCATGGTGAATACATCGACAGGTTCAGTAGTGACACCAGTATTATCAACCATGGTGACACTGTAATCAAGAAAAGTATATGCATTAGTGACAGGCCGACTCACGGTATGATAGGTATGATATTAATGAAAGGTAATGTGCAGACACTTCTGTCATTCCTGCAAAGGAGAGGCGACATTAATAAGTATCATGTAACAGACATACGCAGTTGTTAATAATAACAGTAGTAATAATAATAAAAACAACGCCCAGTAGTTATTTTGAAAATCATTGGTGTTGGTACAGCTGCACAGGGATTTCCATCATTCATCATCCTCTGCGCTGACCGGATTATTGACTTTTAATATTGCACCCAGCTCAGTGTTAATATCGATCTCATTGTGGGCAAGTGTGATATCATTTGGAGTAATGGCTCCCAGTATTTCATCAGTATCAATCAGATTGTGAGCATGTGTGACATCCTTCAGTTAATGGACTCTAATATCTTATCCAGCTTGGCTTAAGCGCTGATCTCATTGTTAGCATGTGTGACATGGACTTACTCTGTAGAGAGAGTTGTGTGTACATCCTCCAGCCTCATGGCTGCAGTCTCACTGAAGAGTTCTGGAAGAAAGGAAAGCGTTACAGGAGGAAACTATCATGCTATTATTATTATTATTAATCACGTGAGGTATATCTTACATTGGCAAAATTCGCATTTTAATGGTTAAGGATATATGCCAAGTAGCTGTATTACCTCTTCTAATTCAGTATTCTTTAATTTTATCCTGGGTCAGACTCTAAACCGAGTGATGTCTTCCAACAAATCATCGCTTTTATGTAGACGACAAGGTGACAAGTTGCAACTTGAAGAGATAAGTAATAAGGCCACCAGCAATGGCTAATGTCTTACCTCTCTTCTCATAGTGCAGTGTAGGTGGTGGTCACAGTGATGAAAGAGTGCAATCGTCTTATTAATCCCCCTCCCACATGTGGGGTCTCAAATCTACGTCGCCCAATCACAATGCTGGTACTAGGACAAAGGGGCCCATATTTTTGGATATGGGTGATGGATTGTCACTGCTGTCTTATTGCTGTCAGCATGATTCAGAGAACCATTACATCTTATCTAACCATCTGGCACACACCACTGTTGTAATAATTCTTTTTATTACTGCTTGTTGTCTTATCACATAGAGGTGGCAACAGTGCCCCATTATCGCAAGGAGCTATACCACGCCTGCACTGCGAGGTAGTAGGATGCAGAGGTTGGCCCTGCAGCTGTTCTTGTGCCACGGTTGCAGCTTGTACCATAGAGGCCCTGTGCTGAAACAGTCTTACCTCTATGTGGTGGGTATGCCTCTATCAGTATACAAACATGCAGTCATGAAGAATGTGCACCTCCCAGTTGGTTCTCATATAAAATGACTGGGGTTTTTCCATGTACAGAGCAGCTCCAGTCGGTCCATGTCAACAGACTGCTATGGACAAATGACGCTTACAGAAATGAACTGAACAGACGCCTAAAGTTATAACTCCAGTCCACTACCAACGGCCCAGATAGTGTATAATGAATGTTTGATTGAAACCCGTAAAAGATGTAGGAGGAAGTGCAATAAATGAAAGTAAGTTGATCTCTAGTCCTTAGTCCTATTCAAACCCCAAATTAGGAATTTGTTGAAATGGACAACACCAGTTAAGAAGAACAGTATCATTTGTTGAGAAACCAAATTCAAAATATTTCTACATTGTCTAAAGCACATGTATGTCACTTACATGTCAAAAATACATTCTCCTGAGTCGTCAAATGATTGGGCCATTAATAACTTCAAGGTTCCTTATTAAAACATTTTTGAAAAATCAGGAAGCCTTGACACTTTTTCACAGCCTTTGATGTAAACACTGTTACCTGTTTGATCAAAATTTTGAAGTAAATTTGTAATATTTTTGTACTCCTTTCCAACACGGTTCCACCGTTTTCTGTGGTGAAAACACGTTAACTAAGCAGCTGTCCATCAATGTTTGGCATTCGTGACTACTCCAAATGGTCTGTGCAAAGAGAAGATAGTTGATAACGTTGACAACAGTCGACCATTGTTGTCAAATGCAAGGAACACAACGGCTTTGGATACATATTATCCGCACCTGTCGTAAAAGCCCTGCACATCCACAACATTGTTTGCACGTTGATGGGCCATCAGGGAATGCCTCACTTGTGAAGCACATTGAGACATTTATGCCAATCACTGTACGATTTCTGTGAGAGATGAATAATTAACATGATGATGCAACATTAATGCATATGCTGGGGTGTGTGGTGGAACATTGTGTAATGATTGAAACTGAATATGGATGTCTATAGGGCCTGATTTGATACTCTCATTCTGATTTGAGAAACCGAGCAAAACAACAGTACTAAATCGTTAAAACGCTTAAAGCTGAGAATGCATCCTATTTTAACACCCTCATAGTATGAAGAGCAAAATCTAGTGTACATATCATACAGTAGATCGATATTTTTATAGCCCGTCGGCCAGAGTGGCCGAGCGGTTCTAGGCGCTTCAGTCTGGAACTGCGCGACCGCTGCGGTCGCAGGTTCGAATCCTGCCTCGGGTATGGATGTGTGTGCTGTCCTTAGGTGAGTTAGGTTTAAGTAGTTCTAAGTTCTAGGGGACTGATGACCTCAGATGTTAAGTCCCATAGTGCTCAGAGCCATTTGAACCATTTTTTTATAGTCCGAGTCAGTCGTAATTACCGTAGGGATCATGTGCAGAATTCAGAAACAGTCTTTCATCTATTAGTGCAAAGTTGTCGAATACAGTGGCATTCTTCCTCACATTCGCTTTCCTGTCTGTTTACAGCGACAGAAAAATGAATCAAAACTTCTCTAGTTGAACTGACATTTTAATCACCCAACTTTGCTCTTGAAGCCATGAGTAAAACTGAATATTTGTAAAGTTACCTTTAATGGAAACTTAATGGCAGTTCAACACTTGCATTCATTGCTTGTAAAAGTCTCATACGCTCCTTGTCTGATACAAATAAATGGGGCACTTTCCACACAAACATATCGAGCAAACCGATATTCTCTTCTCTCTCCTCTTGAATGTACACATTTTTATCCACAGTACCTCAGACGAGAATCACTTCTTGTTTAACATTCACAATTATACATTTATTATCTTCAAGACGACTTATCGATTTACCTTTGAACCATGCTACTTTTTGTGAAGCATTCACTCCCAGAGTTTACGTTGATACATATGTTTTGAGGGTCAATGTGACTCCAACATTTCTTGCGCAGTCGACCTCGATACCATTAAGGTCATATCTTATTTCTTGCAATAGGAAGGCAAACGCATTATGCGAAAGTTGCGAAGTTGCAGCTGCAGGGCTTCCATTGCTCTTCATAAATTTATCTTCCAGGTATAGGAAATTGCTACTTCGAAATTGTAACTTATCTTCATATTGAATCAGAATCAATATCTTGTCTTTATAATTAAATGTTGCTGGAACAGCAGGTATGTGGGAGAAATACTCCTGGCAACTTTTCATATTCAGCTAGAGCTGTTACATAGTGTGAAGTCACTGCACAGTTTCAGTCCTGTCGACTAAAGAAACTCATAATTCTCAAATATTATCACATTATACTCACACTTCTGCCGTGAAGCGACGTACTGATGTCGGTGTACATTGCTTCTATGCTTTATACCCATAAGTAATATGACCTCCTCTTCTTGAAAATTAACTAGATTCCCTTCCTGGTCCACAATGTTCAACTCGAGACAGTCTAGTGTCTGAACAGTCACTGGGAGGTATACCAGGCTCCTCAGCACCTTACTGAGTTTGTATCCTGGTGCCACCACAGGGAAAACCAGTAGATTGTGTGAATTAATGGGTTTTTGAGATACGAATTCGTTGCTATGTTACACTCAACATGGATTATGCTAACTGGGAGCATGTCCACAGCTGGACCAAACACCTAAATTTTCTCAGCATCACTCTCGAAAACATGGCTCCTTGAGTATCCCGATAGTGGCTATCTTGGACTTCCCTTGCTATAGTTTATTGTGTATTTTGTCATGTTTATCTCTGTTTCAAACATATTAATGTTTGTACGTAACTCAGACTCTTTTACACATTGTTTAGTAATAACATTTAGACCATGGGTTTCGTATGAGTGTAGGAATATTTCCACAACTTCAACTCCACCAAAATGAAGTTTATTGTTCACCTCGGTGGTATTTGGAATACTGTTGTATACATCCAGACCAATCAACGTAATTCTCCACTCCCCTTGCTTAGATATATTGGCAGAAACTAAGCAGCACTTAATGCCGACGAACATTCTTTTGACATCAGCATGCACAATAACACATCTAAACGTCAGCTGACACAATGATATGCATGCTACTTGTTTCTGTGCAATCGTAAGGAAGAACATTGAGTAGAAATGTCCACAGATGTGTGAATCAAAGCCTTGGTAGCATCGAAAATTGAAGGACCCAAAGCCACTGGTGGAATAATGGCAACCATAAATCCCTGTACATGTCGAAGTAGCACAAGATTTTGTAATATGCGCAACCCATTACATTTCAGAAGCCTCTGAAACATTCTTTAGATTTCCACATTATCTCTGACAGTGTACTCCACAGATCTGTATTTGTACGTGCTCTCTCCGATGGCATACCTAGGTTTTTTTTATATATAAATAGACCAAGTCCTTTCTTGCACATTTTTAAATATAGCTCTTTCCCAATGGAGATGGCCTGCTACATCCTTTTACTCCTTTTAGATTCCTGTAGTTGGTCCTCTGCATTTTGTGCTTTCTTTACTGTTCGCTACAGCAGCCACTCATCCTACCAATGAAACGTTTGCTGGTAGCCCCCTGCAGAAGCAGGAATTGTGGTAGAAACGGAATAATTCCACCAGATGTCTTAGGTAACGATAGAATCCTATGCATTTTAATGTGTCTTCTTCCTCTTACTCCCTTCTGCTTCAAGGAACTTTTTGTTACTACCAGTAGTGATTTGCTGCAGTTTTCTGAGCATTCTATAGGTTTTTCCCTTCTTCTCTTTCTTTAGTGTACGATGAGTGGCGTTCATGGCATGTTGAAAATTTACCCAAGCACGCAATTTACGTTTGGCGTGCATCACTTTATTAAATATGACTGCTGCGATACGTCGTTTCATGTTATCTCCAATATATTTTCTTGGCTGTCTGAGCTAAAATCCGACCAGCAGTGTACCGTTCTGCCAGACCTTAATTTGCAGCATATGCTAAATCACGATTCTTGCAAGCATCATCAAGTAGCTTAATCCTTTTGTCCAGGCCCACATAAATTGCACCCAGGAGAAGGAAATTCAACTGCCAGTTTATCGAGAACACTGTGATTACCTCTGATGCGCTTCCTAGCAATCATAGTGCGCTACTGCACTGCCTGAGTTATGTATCATCGGTGGAGAGTAGGCATTTCTGTAGAACGTGGTTGCAGTTTACATTGATGTCTTGCATGGGTGCATCCACTCATCTGTGGATAGCACAGCTTCTGTGTATAATCACCACAACTTAGTATTAGTATTTTCTGTTTATAAATCTAGCATTTTATCCGAACAGCTGTAGTATCAATACTGTATTACTTCGTAATTAACATCTGAACACTAACTACTATTACAGGAGGAAGGAAGGAAGGAAGTGGCGAAGGCATTCTGCTGGCATTGGCAGCAGTGTTAGTTGTGTTGGGATTGGGATTGGTGGGGGTGGTGCCTGCAGCAGCAGTGGTGGCATGGCGAGGAATATTGGCCATCTTTACATAAAGGTTCAAATGCATGACTGGACATAGCGGCCTGTTGAGACAGACTAGTGGCTAGAAGGCTAGACGAGCGGGGCTTCCCTCCAGCCAGCCCCCTCCCCCCCCCCCTCCCTACCCTGAAGTGGTCACAGTGGTAGCAGCACTAGCGGCACAGTGATAGTGGGTTAATTGTACATATCACTGCTTGGCACATGCTTTGCTGCACAGTGCAGCCCTGCAGAACCGACGCTGATGACACTTGCCATGCAGCAATATTTTGTGTAATATCTACTTTTTAACATGCTTTTTCATCGGACAAACTCGGCTACAAAATGTCTGATTGAAACGACTGGGGAAAATATAATCTCATTTGTAGGAGATTCTTATTGTATTTACACTTGTATATATTCTTTCCATTCATTATTTTTCTACAATATTTTGCGAATGATTTCTTTCTATAGCTCTTAAATTCAGCCTGAATTGTGTTCAAACCAATAGAAACAACAACATGCATGTATATTATTATCATTATTATTATTATACAAGGGCGATGTACTTGAGGACAATATTATGGAAATGGAAGAGGATGTAGATGAAGACGAAATGGGAGCTAAGATACTCCGTGAAGAGTTTGACAGAGCACTGACAGACCTGAGTCGAAACAAGGCCCCGGGAGTAGACAACACTCCATTAGAACTACTGATGGCCTCGGGAGAGCCAGTCATGACAAAACTCAACCATCTGGTGAGCACGATGTATGAGACAGGCGAAATAGCCTCAGACTTCAAGAAGAATATAATAATTCCAAACCCAAAGAAAGCAGGTGTTGACAGATGTGAAAATTACCGAACTATCAGTTTAATAAGTCACAGCTACAAAATACTAACGCGAATTCTTTACAGACGAATGGAAAAACTGGTAGAAGCCGACCTCGGGGAAGATCAGTTTGGATTCCGTAGAAATGTTGGAACACGTGAGGCAATACTGACCTTACGACTTATCTTAGAAGAAAGATTAAGAAAAGGCAAACCTACGTTTCTAGCATTTGTAGACTTAGAGAAAGCTTTTGACAATGTTGACTGGAATACTCTCTTTCAAATTATGAAGGTGGCAGGGGTAAAATACAGGGAGCGAAAGGCTATTTACAATTTGTACAGAAACCAGATGGCAGTTATAAGAGTCGAGGGGCATGAAAGGGAAGCAGTGGTTGGGAAAGGAGTGAGACAGGGTTGTAGCCTTTCCCCGATGTTATTCAATCTGTATATTGAGCAAGCAGTAAAGGAAACAAAAGAAAAATTCGGAGTAGGTATTAAAATTCATGGAGAAGAAGTAAAAACTTTGAGGTTCGCCGATGACATTGTAATTCTGTCAGAGACAGCAAAGGACTTGGAAGAGCAGTTGAACGGACTGGACAGTGTCTTGAAAGGAGGATATAAGATGAACATCAACAAAAGAAAAACGAGGATAATGGAATGTAGTCAAATTAAGTCAGGTGATGCTGAGGGAATTAGATTAGGAAATGAGACACTTAAAGTAGTAAAGGAGTTTTGCTATTTAGGGAGTAAAATAACCGATGATGGCCGAAGTAGAGAGGATATAAAATGTAGACTGGCAATGGCAAGGAAAGCGTTTCTCAAGAAGAGAAATTTGGTAACATCGAGTATAGATTTAAGTGTCAGGAAGTCGTTTCTGAAAGTATTTGTATGGAGTGTAGCCATGTATGGAAGTGAAACATGGACGATAACTAGTTTGGAGAAGAAGAGAATAGAAGCTTTCGAAATGTGTTGCTACAGAAGAATGCTGAAGATAAGGTGGGTAGATCACGTAACTAATGAGGAGGTATTGAATAGGATTGGGGAGAAGAGAAGTTTGTGGCACAACTTGACTAGAAGAAGGGATCGGTTGGTAGGACATGTTTTGAGCCATCGAGGGATCACAAATTTAGCATTGGAGGGCAGCGTGGAGGGTAAAAATCGTAGAGGGAGACCAAGAGATGAATACACTAAGCAGTTTCAGAAGGATGTAGGTTGCAGTAGGTACTGGGAGATGAAGAAGCTTGCACAGGATAGAGTAGCATGGAGAGCTGCATCAAACCAGTCTCAGGACTGAAGACCACAACAACAACAATTATTATTATTATAAGTTGTAGCTTTATTCATCCATAGATCTCTTTTTACAAGGATATAGAACATGTCAAAGTATTTGCAAGTTTAGACCAATTCAGAATAAGCTAATTCGCATATACATACATTTACAGACTTCTAGTTAGAGACCATCATTAGATTTACTCCTGCTATACAATACTTTTCTTACAAATAAATTAAATAATGTAATGCCACGCTGTTCACTCATATCTCACTATCAGTCACTGCACACACTTTACACGCATTGTTTCACAACACTTCACTCACTACACACACACACAAACACACACACTCTGGTGATCTCTGGTCCATTTTCTGTCCATTTTCTGTACCACAACTTCCCATTTTCTACCCTGAAAAACTGAGTCAGCATCCCTCTATAATGAGTGAGGTGTTGAGCTCAGAAAGAGGAAGAGGTGTTAGTATTGTGCAATGCATATCTTGGGAGTACGTTTTTCTAGAAAAGGAAAAAAAGAAGGAAAAAACATGGTATAAAAGTGTTATGTAGAATGTTGGATGTTTTATAATCATTATTATTGTTTATTTGTATAACATTTTTTTTACCAAACCCCTGCTCTGTTTCATCTAAGTAGTCCTTCAACGTATAAAATTTATTGTGTAACAGGTACTTTTTAGCTCCCTTTTTAAATAAGTGTATTTTTGCAATTTCTTTTATCTCTTTTGATAATCTATTATACAGTTTTATTCCTTGATAGAAAATGGTATTTTGAGTTTTATGTTTATTTTTTCTTGGCAAATGTGAGTCTAGCTCTTGTTCTGTGGTCATGGACAGAACTGTTTGTGAAGTAATTACAAAGGTTATTTTTAATGTTTATGACAGACTGGTAAATGTATTCACATGGAGCAGCTAAAATCCGCAGTGTTTTGAACAGATCTTTACAATGAACTCGACTACTGTTTTTAGTTGTTATTGTTATGGCTCTTTTCTGGAGTTTGAAAACTGTGTTTATATTTTGTGCATTTGTTCCCTAAAAAAGAATGCCATAGCTAAGAAATGAGTGTACATATGAACAGTATGTAACTAAAAGACACTGCATGCTAGACACTTATAATAGGATTCTAAGGGCTTGCCGATGACATTCTGTTTGCAAGTACCTTTGTGTGTTCACACCACTTCAACTCAGAATCAATATTCATTCCTAGAAATTTTGCATTGGTTACACAGTCTATAGAGGTGTCATCTACATTTAATTTAACATTGTCATTTTCCCGCTTCAAACTAAAATTTATGGCATTAGCTTTCTTTACGTTCAATGTCACTTTATTGCTTACTGACAAATCTTAAACTTCGTTGAGAGCTTCATTTGCTTTCTCTGCAAGGAGTTCTCTTGTTTTCTCAGTGACTATAATATTGCTGTCATTGGCGAAGAGAATTTTTTCACCATGAGTAACACTACTAGGAAAGTCATTGATGAATATCAGGAATAGTACTGGTCCATCCATATATTCCAGTCCTACAGATATCCTGCTTATGGTGTGAACTGTGTAGACGGTGTCGCTGGAGGAGTCCAGGCATTTATACAGCGCTCTAACTGCTTTATATTTACACTGTAGTTGCGAAAACAGTCTAAAAGGTCATAGTACGTAGCTCTGATGTATAGATGGCAGTGGCATAACTTGTCTGTCACAATCACTAATACTCAGTAAGTTCACGCAAATTGACGACACTTACGTATTTAATGAATACGCATGTGTCTCTGGAAGTTATTTTCAGCATTGCCTCTCCATACACATAGACTATAGATACCTTCCTTTCAAACATATGGACATTAGTAGAAGTAAGTCACAGGTCGTACTCGGTCGTCATCTTTCTCCTGCTGTAATCTGTCATACTGCCCAAGTAGTCCCACTTGTGCCTCGTACACTTCACTCTCGTAATGAACCATTGGAGATTCTCTTCTTCAGTCATTACATTAAAGTCACTACCAGGCACCAGGCGTACGTTCACACTTGTAAATCTGCTAGCAGTCAAAAGTTAGGTGTGCGAAAGTAGTAGCTGCCGCTTCTCTGACTGTAATGGTTGAGGGTAATCTGATAAACCTGGAAGACCACCTTTTGGTTGCTGTCGTTGTGCAGTGAGTAGGAAGCTGTATACCTGTGTAATCTGGTGTAGCATTTCGGTTAGTACAGCATCAGGGACCTTTGTGCTGTTGGAAGAAAAAACATGACAGTTTACCACATAGGATGTTAATAACAATAATTTTTTTCATAATACTAATAAGGGATGGACAAGTACTTACACTTCTTTTTATTTGCTCCATAGCTGTTGGCAATTCATGGTGATTCTTCCGCTACAATGAAGGTGTGTATGATAATGCTTATGCAACTGAAGCTGTGTCAAGATGGGGTGACGGGGCATCATTAGGAATTCAGGTGAGAAGATTTGGGATCGTTTTAACCTAATGGAAGAGCCGCGGTCCCCATATAACTGCTTCAGTGTTCATAATCTTTAATACGTGCCTTTATTAAAATCAAACGAGTTTTTAAAAAATATACACTAAGACTGACTGAGAAGACTTAAGAAAAATGACTTAAACAGTTACCACTAATTATGAGCCACCAGATTTTAAAACTAATTAACTACAGTTAGCAAAATTCACTGAGCAGTTTAATTGAATGATCTTTAAACTGCTGTCATTAATTATGAACACACTGTCACTGAGTAGAGAGCAAAGGTAAATAATTTTAAATACAATTAACAGTCACTGAATAGTTTTTTTTCAAAAAGTCGATACACCTCGAAAAATAATTAATATTCTTTAACTCTTCAAACACGAAGATTTCAAACTTACAGCAGGCTGTACTTACAGTACAAAGCAAGTATGGGAACGTGAATGTTAACGAGTTATAGAGAACTCTATTTATAACAGTTTTTTCGGTATATGTTCAAAAGTAACAAAGCTGTCAATAATTATTTAAAAAATCAATCGCTAGATCTTTTTAAGGCCAACAACTTCCTTTGTTTAACATTTTTCGACCAGAGCTCTACTATTTACATATCTATGAAAAACCGGTTTTTTGCAGCTTTGCGTATATTTTGGCCATATTCGCCATCTTGGAACGAGTTTTACGAAAAAAAGTTTTCTGTTTAAAATTTAACTTCCGATGCGCTCATAATTATTGTTTTCAGGTAATAGTTTTTTTTCAAATTTACATTACGCCATCACTCAACGCTTGGGCTAAATAAACTGAATGCCGCCATGTGGCGTTGTTGACACGTTGCACATAAGGAAAGTTTATAACCAGAGCAAAGGAGAATGAGGAGCTGAAAAACGTGAAAATTTCCTGACGTTAGCGAATTTGCCAGAAGCAGGTTGTAATGACTCGGCACTTTGGAACCAGTATCACAGAAACAGTGTAGCTGGTCGGCTGTTGGAGTCGATGGAAAGTGATTGAAGGAACATGAAATCACAAAAGGCGACACACAGAAAGTGGAGTTCGGACGCTTGTCCAGTCTGTATACGAGGGTAGACGGCATTCTGTGACGGCTCTGACGGCAGAGTGTACTGATCGAGCAGGCCCAAGTATTTCGGAGTTCACTGCTCGGCGCACAGTGTCGAAAATAAGGCTCTGCGGCAGAACAACCATACGTGTTCCCATACGAAGATGGTATCCGTTCTTTCGAACATGACCGAAAGAACAGATACCATCTTAATATAGTTCAGGTTAACCGGCCATTGATGATCTTCTTCTTCTGTGCTGGATGCACACGTATTGCTCGAACTCTTACGGGGCTCGGTAAATTTGTCTGCCGCAAGTAATAAGTGTAATGGGCAGGGGCACTACGAATGTAGTGTATGGAGCGTGCTAGGGATAAATCCCTGCAGTCGCACTATCCTCTGTGCCCTCGGTGACTCAGATGGATCGAGCGTCTGTCATGTAAGCAGGAGATCCCGGTTCTAGCCCTGGTCGGGGCACACTGTACCCGTTGATATATATCAACGCCTGTCGACAGTGTAGGGTCTTGATTTAATTATCATTTCATACGTGTTTCGATGTTGACCAAACGATATCGTCAGTTACTATTACAGTGACCACGGCATCATCGACATTAGGGCGTGGGTCAATAGAAACCTGTAGCCTGTGTAAAGGGATGATCGTCTTATAAAGTGGAGGAATGAGAATTCGGGTGAGATTCCGATAATCGCGTAAATGAAACAGTGTCAGTCAAGAAGTTGTACTGTCATTATTGTGATGTTAGTATAAAAGGCAGACAGTTCTAAAAAAGGGGATGCGTTACATCTGTGGCTGGAGTTTGGAAGTAAACTGGTTATCTGAATCGGAATGTAGTCTTCAAAGTGAAGCTCGAAGTTAACGAAATTCTATAAATATGACTTTACTGTCCCTATACGTCACCTCGCGACTCTATCTCACCCCAGCAAACTGTAGCAGGAGGCTGAAACGCCTGCAGAATCAGTCATTGGCGCCACACCAACGACTCTCGCCACCGGATAAGTCAAATCAGCCCGACATCTTTCGATGTCACTCAGCTCACCTGCTCCGGGCTGGAGTCTCTCGAAGATTAAGCGATGAAGGCTCTCTGCGATCAAGACTTGAAAACGAAGTAATTTTTTATTGAGTGCTTACTGAGAGGAAAACTAGCATTTCAGCGTTTTTCACTGTATACTCTGTTCGTATTGTCTGGGAAACGGATCTTAAGAGCGCCTACCTGTAAAAATATTTCTTAAGAAGTGCAAGTTCCCTTCGCTGAGGTTAACTTCAGACTGTTAATCAGTAATGTGTCTCATAGTATTTCGTGGTGAAAAATGGCATCTCACTGTCTTTCTATCCCTGTCTGTGGTCAATAAGGTGGGTCCTCATCGACATACACTCATGCTCATAAATTAAGGATAATGCTGATACATGGTGAAACAACGTTCTGGTCGGCGGGCGGTTTGCGGGTTTAAATCACCTCGATGTAAGACCATGCGATGTATTTGACCTGCGGTCGTCATACAGTGGCGCTGGCAGCAGTTCACATACACAGAGATGTGTTGGTGCATGTCAGAGTACGGTGCAGCGACGAATTGTGATGGCCTGGAGGCCTGGCACGAGCATTCCGGCCTTTCGGATGTTCGAGGAGTGCTGTGGCTTCAACACCTGGCGAATCCAAGGTGAAGCCATATCCATACTCTTGGGGTTGTGCGACCACCCCTAATTACAGGTGTCCGACGTCCTCGGCAGACTGGACAGGCGGCGAACTGTGGCGGAATGAACATCCGACTTTAATGCTGGGCAGAGTACGAGTGCACTTAGTGAATACACAGTGCAACTATCACTCCAAACAGTGGACCTCAGCAGCTGACGACCCGCGCATGCGCCAATGTTAACACAACGACATCGGCAGCTACGACTGAATTGGGGACGGGGCAATCGGCACTGGACGTTGGAGCAGTGGCAGAACGTTGCATGACCTAATGAATCCTGATAGCTTCTTCATCATGCCAATGGGAGGGCGTGAGTCCGACGTCTTCCAGGGGAACAGTTCCTTGAGATGTACTGCGGGACGGAGACAAGATGGCGGGGTCCCCATTACGCTCTGAGCAACGTTCACACTGGTCAAATGGAATATCGTACACTGGTTGCTGACCACGTACACTCCTTTATGACGATCATGTTTCCCAACGGCTGTGACATTTTTCAACAAGATAATGCGCCATGTCACAGGATCATGGGTGTGATGGAGTGGTTCGAGGAACACAGTGACGAGTTCCAGTTGGTGTGCTGACCCCACAAGTCGCCAGATCTGAACCCGATCGAACACATTTGGGATGTGATTGAACGTGAAATCAGAATTCATCGCTCCCATCTCCAAATTTACAGGGATTAGGTGATTGTGTGTGCAGAACTACCAAGACCTCATTTCTTCCACGCCACGACTCGTCGTAGCTGTTATCTGTGCCAAAGTTGGACATACCGGCTATTAGTAGTTGGTCATGATGTTATGGCTGATCAGTGTACATTAGACTATGGCAGCCGTTCTGATGTTCTGTAAACATTTAGCTTTTGTGAAGTCAGTATTTGGTGGTGTCTCATTTTTTCAAAGGTGCCCCGAACTGGTTGTCACTCCGTTTCCTGGGTGTTATCTCTAACGGCAGGTGTGTGGTGTCACCGCCAGACACCACACTTGCTAGGTGGTAGCTTAAATCGGCCGCGGTCCATTTAGTACATGTCGGACCCGCGTGTCGCCACTGTGTGATCGCAGACCTAGCGCCACCACAAGGCAGGTCTCGATATACGATAGAGCACTCGCCCCAGTTGTACGGACGACATTGCTAGCGACAATACGGACGAAGCCTTCCTCTCATTTGCCGAGAGTCAGTTAGAATAGCCTTCTGCTAAGTCCATGGCTACGACCTAGCAAGGCGCCAATTGTAACAGTGCATGTATCTTACGAGTCTCATTTGTATAGTTCAGAGAGATGTATCACAAGGAGTAAATAAAGTTAAGTATATTCCAAAGCTACGTATTTTCTTGATATCAGTCATAACGTATCTTGTTCCAGACTTGACGCCAGTCGGCGTGTGTGTACGCGTGCCTTTCTTTCGGCTACTTCAGTGTGGCGTAACAGTCTTGTTACGTCACAACAAGGTGCATTCCAAAGAAGCACAGTTTTCTACGTTTTATGCATAGTAGTGCCTTCCTGGGCCCTGCTAAAGACAGAGTTCCTTCTCTTTCGATTTCTGGGTGGCGAAACGGTCGCCGCTGTAGGTCTCACGCCACAGGAGATCATACGTGTGTTCCTTGCTGTGTGCCCGACACCCAAGCACGATACTACAGAAAAAGAGTCCTGTGGACTGTATGGCATTGAACTGCACCTCTCCTGCAGCCTCGTTCTGCGAACTGCTTTGAGGGTGGTCGCTCCGTTTGCCTGCACGACTCTGCAGCTCGCCCGAGCACTGTCACCTTGTCCCATTCTCCTTTCAACGCACTCTTACTTATTTCAAGCGTGCAGATTAGAATAAAAATGTAAATTACGACAACTGCCTGCTGAATGTCACATTTCTTGTTGACGATTAATTATTCCAGTGCAACCGATCTTTATATTCTGATCTTATATACGTCATTGGACAAAAAGGGAAGTAGGAGTAATCCGCTGAATTACAGGTCATATCACTAACGCCGATTTGCAGTAAGGTTTTGGAACATATATTGTATTCGAACATTATGAAGTACCTCGAAGAAAACGATTTATTGACACATAGCACGGTTTCAGAAAATATCGTTCTTGTGAAACACGACTAGCTCTTTATACTCATGAAGTAACAAGTGCTATCGGCAGGGGATGTCAAATTGATTTCATAGTTTTAGATTTCCAGAAGGCTTTCGACACCGTTCCTCACAAGCGTCTTCTAACCAAGCTGCATGCCTACGGAGTAACGCCTCAGTTGTGCGACTGGATTCGTGATTTCCTGTCAGAAAGGTCACAGTTCGTAGTAATAGACGGAAAGTCATCGAGTAAAACAGAAGTAATATCCGGTGGTCTCCAAGGAAGTGTTATAGCCCCTCTATTGTTCCTGATCTATATTAACGACATAGTGTAACGCCGGAAATGCATATCCTCCTATTTCCATCTATTGTAGAATAATTTTTTTTCCTTATTTTGTTACCTGAAGGTATGACATTTCTGTGTCTTTATATAGTGTAATTGTTTTACTATTTGTATATATATATATATATATATATATATATATATATATATATATATAGTCTATGTATAATTGGTTTGTTTTGTAAATATTATTTGTATTTTTACGCTGGGTCTGGCCTAGGGAAAACTATGCTATCGAACGATTACATCGATAGGTCGTGTGGAGAACCAAAGTGTTTAGGATCTTTGGTAGTGTTAACTCTGCCGCATGGAGCGCGGGCAGACGGGGTCTGGCTGGAGTAGAGCGGTGGAGCAGGTGTGTTGTGTGACACTCCCGCGAGTTGCCGCGCTTTCGGGGTTTGGCAGCATGTAATTGCGCTCGACTTGCTATGATAGTTTCTGACACGGTGTCGCGGACGGCAAGCGTTAGCTGACACACACCAAGAGCCCGTTTCGGCTGGAGACCGTGTCGAGAAGAAGGCGCGCCAACATCCAGCTTCTGCAACAGCGACGGCCGACAATGAGTGACTGTCGCCACCTCCTCAAACGACGACTTTAAACCTTCAATCAACCAACAAGGAAGAGTGGGAGCACGTAAAGTCTTAGAACTGTATGGCAGACCTCAGCTTTTCAAACTGTTGCTACACAAAAATACAGCTTTGTTGCTCATTGTCCCAATTGCATTACCAAGCAGCGTCCCTTCCTTTTCTGGAATGAACCCGAGTGTCGTTGAAATTCATAAGCCAGCATTAAAGTAATATCATTCCATTTCACTAATTTAATTTCAAAGTTCAGTTAAAGTATTAATAGCTGGCTACAATATTTAGATTACACAAGCAGAAATTAAGAGTGCGAGTTTTGTTACCATATTTTAGCTTACCTGTGACTGCAGCTCAGCTTGGTACATACTAAATTTTACTATTGTTAATTGTTCAGGATCATTTAATTCAAGGTCAAAGTTAAATCTCTTATTCTAAATTGCGTAGATTCAAGTAGCTTTTGAAATGATTGTTGAGGTAGCGCAAGACTAACCTTATTTTATTGAATTTCGTAGTGCTTCAGAAACAAAGTTCACTATTAATTTCAGTCACTAAATTAACTTTCAATTTTCTGGTTTTATTAATTCTTTTGCTAAATTAAGTCAGAATGTTGCGAAATTTATTACGTCTGACAAACATTCAGTTTTTCACAGAGCAAGTGTCAACCTTCAGTTGCCACGCTTTTAGTGCTAATTATATGTGCATTAATCTTTCATTTTCAGTTATTATAGTAGTTGTCCATAGGACTGGCGACCGTAATTTTCCCCAAATCTCAAATATCTAATTAATGCCAATTAATTGTTAACGTAACGACCGCACATTTACTTTCTTTATTAATTTTACCCTTTTCTCAAAATTAATTTTCACCAATTTCATTTGCTTTTCTCCTTTCATTTAGATGTAACCCTTTCCTCCCTCTTTACCGACAAATTACCTTCGGTGACGATTGATTTTCCCAAATTTCCATTAGGTGCACGCGGTTTAATTTTTCACTGTCATTAGGGTCGATAAGTTACGGGGAGGTTACAATAGGAGACAATCTGAGTAGCCGTCTTAGATTGTTTGCCTACGATGCTGTCATTTACCGTCTTGTAAAGTCGTCAGATGATTAAAACGACTTGCTAAATGATTTAAATAAGATATCTGTATGACCCTGAATAAGGAAAAGTGTTAAGCAATTCACATGAGTACTAAAAGAAATCAGCTAAATTTCGATTACGCGATAAGTCACACAAATCTGAAGGCTGCAAATTAAACTAAATACAATTACAGATAACCTAAATTTGAACGATCAGTAGATACTGATATGGGTAGAGCAAACCAAAGACTGCGATTCATTGGCAGAACGCTTAGAAGGCGCATCAGGCCTACTAAAGAGACTGCTTACACCACGCCTGTCCGCCTTATTCTGGAGTATTGCTGTGCGGTGTTGGATCTGCATCAGGTGGGACTGACGGATGACATCGAAAAAGTACAAAGAAGGGCGGATCGTTTTGTATTATCGCGGAATAGGGGAGATAGTGTCACAGAAATGATACGTGAAATGGAGTGGCAGTCATTAAAACAAAAGCGTTTTTCGTTGCGACGGGATCTTCTCACGAAATTTCAATCGCCAGTTTTCTCCTCTGATTGCGAAAACATTCTGTTGGCACCCACCTACATAGGTAGAAATGATTGTCACGATGAAATAAGAGAAATCACGGCTCGCACAGAAAACTCGCACAGAAAACTTTAAGTGCTCGTTTTTCCCGCGTGCCATTCGAGAGTGGAACGGTAGAGAGACAGCTTGAAGGTGGTTCATTGAACCCTCTGCCAAGCACTTTATTGTGAATAGCAGAGTAATCACTCTGAAAAGCTAATCATTTGCATATCACAGCATCTTCTTCGCGTCTGTGGGACGTCATCTTCGTGGTGTAGCAACTTTAATGGCCTGTAGTGTCTCTGAGAACGAGCGTCACTAAGGGGATTGGGATATAGGCAAGACACACCGCACATGTACTTCACGGAGTGCCTACACCTTGCGACCTCTCAGGGGTATACTCAATACAAAAGGACACGTAACGTTGCTGGGAAGCGTCAAGGAACATAGTTTTTTTGATAAGTAGGACGAGAGGACCACGCCATCAGCTCTGACTTCGTTATCAATCTAATGGTACTGGATTCGACGGTACACTTCCCCATCAGGCCCTCTACATATGGAGTGGCTGAATTTTCCCGGAAGACGTCAGTCAGAAAGTCCAACGCGGAAATAATTGTTATTCGAATTAGCTATTGTAGAAAGCAACTTTTGTTTCCATTCTCACTTGTGTGGTTGCTTACTATAAGAGTTGATGCGAATGCCGGTTATTTTCGCGTGGGACTTTCTGATTGATGTCTTTCGGACAAAATCAGTTAGTGTAGACGGCCTGATGATGACGAAGTGTATCGTTGAAACCGGTTGTCAGTAAACTGATAATGAAATCAGAGCTGGCAGTAGTGTTGAAAATTGTAATAAGGAATATTACGTATAACAAAAGTTATTCCCCATGACGCGAATTATCATTCCCACACGTCTGATGCAAGCACTTTGAAACGCCCTGCATATTAAGTATCATTATGAGTTGGAGCAGATCAGCAATTGGCATAATATGTTGATAGTATACGTAACAGCCGGCCGCTGTGACCGACTGTGACTAGGTGCTTTCGTCCAGAACCACACGCCTGCTACGGTCGCAGGTTTGAATCCTGCTGCCCCAATTGATGTGTGTGATTTCCTTAGGTTAGTTAGATTTAAGTAGTTCTAAGTCTACCGAACTATCAATTTAATAAGCCACAGCTGCAAAATACTATCACGAATTCTTCACAGAGGAATGGAAAAACTGGTAGAAGCCGAGCTCGGGGAAGATCGGTTTGGATTCCGTAAAAATGTTGCAACACGTGAGGCAATACTGACCCTATGACTTATCTTAGAAAATAGATTAACGAAAGGTAAACCTACGTTTCTAGCATTTGTAGACTCAGAGAAAGCTTTTGACAATGTTGACTGGAATACTCTCTTTCAAATTCTGAAGGTGGTAGGGGTAAAATACAGGGAGCGAAAGGCTATTTACAATGTGTACAGAAAGCAGATGGCAGTTATAAGAGTGGAGGGGCACGAAAGGGAAGCAGTGATTGGGAAGGTAGTGAGACAGGGCTGTAGCCTCTCCCCAATGTTATTCAATCTGTATATTGAGCAAGCAGTAAAGGAAACAAAAGAAAAATTCGGAGTAGGAATTAAAATTCATGGAGAAGAAATAAAAACTTTGAGGTTCGCCGATGACATAGTAATTCTGTCAGAGACAGCAAAGGACCTGGAAGAGCAGCTGAACGGAATGGACGGTGTCTTGAAAGGAGGGTACAAGATGAACATCAACAAAAGCAAAACGAGTATAATGGAATGTAGTCGAATTAAATCGGGTGATGCTGAAGATATTAGATTAGGAAATGAGACGTTTAAAGTAGTGAATGAGTTTTGCTATTCCGGGTGCAAAATAACTGAGGATGGTCGAAATAGAGGGGTTCAAAATGGTTCAAATGGCTCTGAGCACTATGGGACTCAACTGCTGAGGTCATTAGTCCCCTAGAACTTACAACTAGTTAAACCTAACTAACCTAAGAACATCACAAACATCCATGCCCGAGGCAGGATTCGAACCTGCGACCGTAGCGGTCTTGCGGTTCCAGACTGCAGCGCCTTTAACCGCACGGCCACTTCGGCCGGCAAGTAGAGGGGATATAAAATGTAGACTGGCAACGGCAAGGAAAGCGTTTCTGAAGAAGAGAAATTTGTTAACATCGGGTGTAGAGTTAAGTGTCAGGAAGTCGATTCTGAAACTATTGAAACGTCCCCTTAGAAAAATTATACAAGACTGTGCTTAAACTGACACACAATATTTTTAGCGCAACGCAATCTGACTTTCAAAAATCCCTACACAAGAATGGCCCTGACTAACATTAACCTATATCTTTCACAAATCACTTACCTCACAAAAATCTTCGTTACTCGAACTACTGCAATACAGCGAGCGCCACTACTGTCAGCTAAATAAATGATTCAAACTACGGAAGGTACTAACTACTGATAGGCATAGTTAGCAAATGAAAGATTTTAATAGAGAACAAACAATGTATTTACCTTAATAATGTTGAAAAATCATAATATACATAGCAGTTCATGACATCCAGTCTTACAAATTTCAAAACTCCGCCATTTCTCTCCCCACATCCACCACTGCTGGCGGCTCACCTCCAACTGCACAACGCTACGCGCTGTTCACATCCAGCTGCCCAACACTACAATGGCAGACAACAATGCAAACTAGCCACAGACTGCACACAGTGCAGCCAGTGACTTTCATACAGAACGCTACGTAACGTTGCCAATAAGAAAACGTAAACAGCCTACTTACACTATTTGTATGGAGTGTAGCCATGTATGGAAGTGAAACATGGACGATAAATAGTTTGGACAAGAAGAGAATAGAAGCTTTCGAAATGTGTTGCTTCAGAAGAATGCTGAAGATTAGATGTGTAGATCACATACCTAATGAGGAGGTATTGAAGAGAATTGGGGAGAAGAGAAATTTGTGGCACAGGTTGACTAGAAGAAGGGATCGGTTGGTAAGACACATCCTGAGGCATCAGGGGATCACCAATTTAGTACTGGAGGGCAGCGTGGAGGGTAAAAATCGTAGAGGGAGACCAAGAGATGAATACACTAAAGAGATTCAGAAGGATGTAGGTTGCAGTAGGTACTGGGAGAGGAAGAAGCTTGCACAGGATAGAGTAGCATGGAGAGCTGCATCAAAGCAGTCTCTGGACTGAAGACCACAACAACAACAATTCTAGGGGACTGATGACTTCATATGTTAAGTCCAATAGTGCTTAGAGCCATTTCAACCATACTTTGCAGAAGAAGACTGCATACTAGTAAATAACTTGAATCGCCCCACTAGTCTGAAGAATCTCCTATATGCTGGGATTTAGAGAGCACAGTGTTTGAGTATATGAACGTTAAGGACTCGTTACAGAACGATGTTACACATATTGGTATTTCGTATGTATCGTCAGTACACAAAAGTAAGACACTGAGTAATGTGTAGGTTAGAGTCATAACTCACATGCTCCAAAATAATGAAAATTGAGATGCCGACATATTCTCATATAGCTTTATACATAGAACATAATTCACGGAACAGTTATTCACAATTGGCAGAAGATCCTTGAGAAAACCGGTGTTAAACTTCATGGTTAGTTTCAAAAGTCTTATGATACGCGGGATCTTGTGAGTTTCGTCCCGTACCTCATCTTGACCAATCAACGATTAGCTCATTCGGCGCCATTTTCTTGTATAGTAGTAAATATTGATGCCAATGGAGTGTGTTTTCTGTTCAGTTATTTTGAGGAATATAATTCAATATAGTGGTTGGAATAAAATTGATTTGAGACACAAGTCATGGAAGAAAACGTTTTACCCGTTGGAGAAAGATGAAGGCCAAGGAAACGTTCACAGCATCCAGAAATGACCTTGGAGTGTTTATATCCGTGTTTAAATCTGAAGTAAATGCTCTTACACATCCTGAACTCATCCAACCAAAGAATTCGATCTCTTTAGGGAAAAGGAGGGATGTTGAAAATTTCTGACTGCCCATTATGGGGAAAGCTGGAGAGAAATTGAGGAGCTCAAGTTCTATAAGCATATCATTGATGAGAATACATTGGATCAAACTGATCATGAGCGTGTGTGTGACATGATTCAGGAGGAACTTAATGTTGTGATGTAGACATGGAAGAGTGAAATTATTTTCAGTTTTAGAAGTGAATCTCCTTTAAATTTTCAGTTTTATTTTAGTAGCTTATTTTCTTTTGGGATTTGATAGTTTCTTTCTTGTCAAAGAATGCGTAACAAGTTTGAATTATTTTCCTGATTATAATATTCTACTTTTCTTTGTGATCAATAATTAGTTCTCATGAATGGAAAATTTGTAAATTTCTTTGATCATTAAACTGAAGAAATGTGCAACAGTAGACATTTGTTTTATGAAATTGCAAACGGTATTCCAAACTAGAGAATATCTTTTGTAAACTAACACTAGCAAAGTCCGTAAAAGATGATTAATTGGTATTTATCACGATTAACATCGGAATTTAATATTATATATACACTGTAGAAGAGAATGTTGCTTGCAGTCGGAACCAAAAAGTGTTGCTTATCGAGTCGCAACACGATAGTTCCCGCGAAACCAACATCGTCCAAACAGCTCAGTACCAAAACTCACACGATCCAAAATGGGGATTGTCAAAACTTACATGTTCTATAGCTCATTAACAAAACTCACATGATCCATGTTATAACCTTAAATAATTGTAATTTCTCAATAAGTAAACATAATCTGAAATATACATAATGATTTCTAGACATTGTTGTTGTCAATATATGGGACATGGACACGACGCATGTAAAACACGTTTTTAGTCATTTGTGAAAATTTGTGTTTTTGGAGCATGTGAGTTATGCTTCTAACCTACTCAATTGGAGAACGTTGTGTTTAGGGACAAGCCCGCGGTGAAAAACTGCAAGCGAAAGAGGCGACTTATTGATTTTTTAACGGTCCGGGCACAGCCACATAACTACAGACTAACAAGTGAAACTTGAGGTGTGTACGAATTGGGGGTGATGGACCAGTCGACGTGCAGAGTGCTCGGAGGATGGGGTGCCTCGGGCGGAGCAGGAAGGCTGCAGGAAGGCCGATCGCCGGGGGCCAGAAAAATGTCGGAGCATCGGGCGGCCGGTTATGCGGCGCGCAGAGGCGGGGCAGAGCAAAAAAAAGCGCGGCAAGTGGCGCCGCTGGTCGGTCGTCCGGCGAACCCGCTGCAGCCGGCAGCGGCGGCGGCGGCGGCCCAGTGCGGCGCTGCGCTGGCCTGGCGAGGCGAGGCGATCATTGCGGGTTGCGGGCGGCAGGCGCCCAGCCCCGTCCGGCTGCCTCTCCACTGGGAGGGCGAGCTCTGCAGCGGCGCAGCCCGCAGCGGCCGGGACGCGCCACCCGACGGCAGCTCTCGTACGTGGGCTAGCCACATTTGCAGTGCTTGAAACCATAAACTAAACTCCGACCGAACAGGCTTCGGAGGGCCTAACGGTATCGACCAACGGCCTTCTCATCCTCGACCGGCAGGTTCACTGGACACACATACGGAGGGGCGTGTGATCAGCACACCGCTCTCCCGGTCGTAGTCAGCTTTCGTGACCGGAGCCGCTATTCCTCAATCACGTAGCTCCTCAATTGGTCACACAAGGACTGCGTGCGTTCCGCTTGCCAGCGGCTCTCGGCAGACTTGATCGGTCACTTATCCAAATGCTAACCAAGCCCGACAGCACTTAACAGGATTCTCTAACATATTCTCAGTTCGACTATAATAAATTTCCTTGAGACAGAGAAGTTGCTGTCCATGCATCAGCACGGCTGTAGAAAGCATCGATCTTGCGAAACGCAACTCGCCCTTTTTTTCACATGATATCTTAACAGGATTCTCGAACATATTCTCAGTTCGAATATAATAAATTTCCTTGAGACAGAGAAGTTGCTGTCCATGCATCAGCACGGCTGTAGAAAGCATCGCTCTTGCGAAACGCAACTCGCTCTTTTTTCACATGATATCTTGCGAACCGGCGGATGCCATATTCCTTGACTTCCGGAAAGAGTTTGACTCGGTGCCCCACTGCAGACTCCTAACTGGGGTACGAGCATATGGGATTGGTTCCCAAATATGTGAGTGGCTCGAAGACTTCATAAGTAATAGAACCCAGTACGTTGTCCTCGATGGTGAGGGTTCATCGTAGGTCAGAGTATCATCTGGAGTGCCCCAGGGAATTGTGGTAGGTCCGCTGTTGTTTTCTATCTACATAAATTATCTTTTGAATAGGGTGGATAGCAATGTGCGGGTGTTGCTGATGATGCTGTGGTGTACGGGAAGGTGTCGTCGTTGAGTGACTGTAGGAGGATACAAGATGACTTGGACAGGATTTGTGACTGGTGTAAAGAATGGCAGCTAACTGTAAATATAGATAAATGTAAATTAATGCAGATGAATAGGAAAAAGAATCCTGTAATGTTTCAATATTCCATTTGTAGTGTAGCGCTTGACACAGTCACGTCGATTAAATATTTGGGCGTAACACTGCAGAGCGATATGAAGTGGGACAAGCATGTAATGGCAGTTGTGGGGAAGCCTGATGGTCGTCTTCGGTTCATTGGTAGAATTTTGGGAAGATGTGGTTCATCTGTAAAGGAGAGCGCTTATAAAACACTAATACGACCTATTCTTGAATACTGCTCGAGCGTTTGGGATCCCTATCAGGTCGGATTGAGGGAGGAAATAGAAGAAATTCAGAGGCGGGCTGCTAGATTTGTTACTGCTAGGTTTGATCATCACGCGAGTGTTATGGAAATGCTTCAGGAACTCGCGTGATAGTCTCTAGTGGAAAGGAGGCGTTCTTTTTGTGAGTCGCTACTGAGGAAATTTAGAGAACCAGCGTTTGAGGTGACTGCAGTACAATTTTACTGCCGCCAACTTACATTTCGCGGAAAGACCACAAAGATAAGATAAGAGAGATTAGGGCTCGTACAGAGGCATATAGGCATGTAAGGCGTCAGGCAAATCCAACACCTTCCATAAAAACCCTGACATGATAAGCAAATCCAGTAGTATGTCACATAGCTCCGAATAAATCGTGACATTAAATTATCCAAAGTAATACGAGTAACGAGTGAGCAAATGGAGTACCACAGACTAACACAAGAATGCCTAAATGCATGTCATACCTTCCCACCGTGAGACAGACGCAGTTCCCAGGGGAGAAACGAGAATAGAAGCCGAGAGCAGAACCGTGTTAAGCTGGAAGGCCCTACGATAAGGGACGGACACCCACGTCGCCAGCTAACCGCTAGGACCACACCCCAGCCGCAAGTTTTAGCGTGAGACTATTTCGCGTCTCTGTTACGTCAGGACCACCCCCCAGCCCATGTTAAAAGATAGAGCCCTCCAGAAGAACAGTATAGATCTTACGATGACACAAAAAGGGCCACCCCGACCGCAAGATTAAGTGTGAGACTTTTTCGCGTCTCTGTTACGTCAGGACCACCCCCCCAGCCCGTGTTAAAAGATAGAGCCCTCCAGAAGAACAGTATAGATCTTACGACAACACAAAAAGGGCCACACCACCCCAGCCGCAAGTTTTAGCGAGAGACTTTTTCGCGTCTCTGTTATGTTGCAAACTTTAAAAACATTGCCCCACCACAAAAAGTATAACGTTTCTCATTGGATAGACAGAATTTTTTTGTAGGTGGAGCTTAAGGTTAACATTGAGACCCAGATTGGTCAGACGAAAACACAGCCAGATAGTTGTTTTAAACCAACTTCGGTAAATTGTAGTAAGGAGAAGTTAGGGAGAGTCGCTTCCGAGACGGCGAGGTGAGCAGAGCTGTGCTGCCCGCCGCCTCCTGACGAACACCGACAAGGTAATGAACGCACGCGATGCCGCATAACAGCGCATAAAGCTTCACTCAGAACTGCAGAAGTCTCATCTGTTACACCCACTTTTTGCGTAATACTAGTGTCGATCGTCAATTAAAGCTCATGGTGCTCACATTTGCCACTTGAAGTAAAAATCTGAAACACGATGATTTTTCTGTTGTATAGTTATTGAGAAGCCACATCAGCCACTGTAATTTACGACAAATTAGATAAGTAATTAAAGATAATTGAGGGTCACTGTAGACCATTTTGATAGTTTTCTCTCTTGTGAAACTTAATTTAAACCTAGATTACAGATGTGATATGGCATAGGTCATCCTTCGATTCATTGTAGAACTTGGAAACCCACTCAGGGAATATTCGTTCATATTTTTGTTGAACGCAGTTGGTTTTTACCATCCTGTATTACAACATTTCCTTTTATCAATAGTGCAATTTATAAACGATGTTTTGTGAGTAGAATAAAATTTACAATGGTAAACTTAACTGCTTTTTCGACGGTATTTTACCAGCTAAGTATAAATAGGAAAGCCTTGAACCCCTTCCACTAAATTTAGTTAGTATTAAGATTCTTTTACAGGGAGTGCAGTGGAGATGATGCTGAAATCATTAAGTATTTGGTTATATCATCGCTAGTCTCACTGAAATCTTCTGAATTCTACATGTCATGTGTGGTCTGGCGTCTCCTTATCAGCAACAGGAACCTAGGTTCAAACTAGTCAATTCCCTAAAAACCACGCTCAGAGCGTCGTTGCGCGAAAGTGGTAGGGAGACATGACATAGAACAAACAGACACGACGCAGAATGTTAGAGGCAGTCATTTTTCCCTAGTTCTGTTTGGGAGTGGGACAGGGAGAGAAGATGCTAGTTGTGGTACGAGGTACGCTCCGCCACGCACCGCATGGTGGATTGCGGAGTATGTATGTAGATGTAGATGAACGTCGGTGATCTGACGGGTACCGGTGTTACCAAAGCAGCAAGGCCGTTGGCAACTTTATGTTATCGCTTTGCGAACATAAGAACTAGTGTTATGTCTTTCTCCACACGTTCATCCTTCATTACGACCAATGTACGGTTGAAGTAAATGACTTGGCAGAGATCTTGGTGGGGGAATGCATTTTGGCTGTTCCACATCTAAAATTATCTCGTCATCGTTTTGAGAATAACTGTTACGCAGAACAACGGAAATAGGAAGAACTCAGTGGGTGCTGCAGCATGTGTGACTATCTTGAGCAGAAGGTGCTGGGGCATTCAAAGTAGAGCTAAACCGTCGCTTTGAACAGGACCCCGATACTTCGTCCTTATAGCCTTGCTCAATCTCTCCAGGAGGGTATGCTCCCATGATGGCTTGCCCCCTACGGTTATAAACTCTTAGTACCATACCATGGCAGTCCAAAACGTCACTCTGCGTCACAATGAATTTTTAATGTTTTCATCAGTTCAGTTCCAAGAGCCGTTAAGTACTTTAGAAAGTGCATTTTAACCATCGGCTGTTTTGTAGCTCTTTACACTAATGAAATAATGAGTGCTATCGACATGGGATGTCTAATTGATTCCGTATTTTTACATTTCCAGAAGGCTTTCGACACCGTTCCTCACAAGCGTCTTCTAACCAAACTGCATGCCTATGGAATATCGCCTCAGTTGTGTGACTGGATTCGTGATTTCCTGTCAGATAGGTCAGAGTTCGTGGTAATAGAGGGAAAGTCATCGAATAAAACAGAAGCAATATGAGGCGTTCCCCAAGGAAGTGTTATAGGCCCTTTATTGTTTCTAATCTATTTTCACGATATAAGAGACAGTCTTAATAGCTGTCTTAGATTGTTTGCAAATGATGCTGTCATTTACCCTCTTGTAAAGTCATCAGATGACCAAAACGAATTGCAAAATCTTTTAAATAATATAGCTGTATGGTGCGAAAAGTGGCAATCGACCCTGAATAAATAAAAATGTGAAATGGTTAGTTATTCACGGAAGTAATAAAAGAAATCCACTAAATTTCGATTACGTGATAAGTCACACAAATCTGAAGACTGTAAATTCAACTAAATACTTAGCGATTACAATTACAGATAACCTAAATTGGAACGATCACATAGATAACTTTTTGGGTACAGAAAATCAAAGACTGCGATTCATTGGCAGAACACTTAGAAAGTGCAACAGGTGTACTAAAGAGACTGCTTACACCACGCTTGTCCGCCCTATTCTTAAGTATTGCTGTGCGGTGGGGGATATGCATCAGGTAGGACTGATGGATGACATCGAAAAAGTACAAAGAAGGGCGGCTCGTTTTGTGTTATCGCGAAATAGGGGAGATAGTGCCACAGACAAGATACGTAAATTGGAGTGGCAGTCATTAAAACAAAGGCGTTTTTCTTTGTGACGGGATCTTCTCACGAAATTTCAATCACCAGTTTTCTCATCTGATTGCGGAAACATTCTGTTGGCACCCACCTACATAGGGAGAAATGATCATCACGATAAAGTAAGAGAAATCAGGGCTTGCACAGAAAAATTTAAGTGCTCGTTTTTCCCGCTCGCCGTTCGAGAGTGGAACGGTAGAGAGACAGCTTGAAGGTGGTTCATTGAACTCTCTGCCACCCACTTTACTTTGAATAGCAGAGTAATCACGTAGATGTCGGTGTATTTAACGTGTGTATGTATCATCTTAGGTTTTGGTCATAGACCAGCGTGACTAGATGTGAGGCAAACCAGATAAGATAAAAAGCATATGTAATTTTTAGTGCTTTATCCATCTTCAGCAATTGTAGTCGTAAATATGTAAATAATCACCCTACCAGTTGTATGAAAGAAATTTTGCCGGCTGCGGTGGCGGTGTGGTTCCAGGCGCTGCAGTCCGGAACCGCGGGACTGCTACGGTCGCAGGTTCGAATCCTGCCTCGGGCATGGAGGTGTGTGATGTCCTTAGGTTAGTTAGGTTTAAGTAGTTCTAAGTTCTAGGGGACTGATGACCTAAGATGTTAAGTCCCATAGTGCTCATAGCCATTTTGAAAGAAATTTTGTTTACATAACCGTTTTCAGACACATAGTGGCCTTTCTTCGGAAGGTTATCACCATCTCATTGTCTATGCTTTTAACTGATCTGTTTTACCCTACATCCAGTGATGATTGCCTTTTACCGAAACGGGTATATGATAAATAAATAAAACAGCTGATGGTTAAAATACATTTTCTAAAATGAATTTCTCTCATCATTGGAGCATGCACTGATTAGAAACTTCCTAGAGGTTTAAAACTATGTCCCAGACCCAGAGTCGAACCCAGAACCTGGGCCTTTCGTGGAAAAATGCTCTACCGAACAAGTACGACCCACCTTCACATCTTTACTTCTGCCAGTACCTCTTCTCTTACCTTCCAAACTTCCCAGACGTTCCCTTTCCTTCCAGGTGTGCTAGTCGCACGAGGTACGAAGGAAAACTTGTTCCAGGTGTGGAAGGCAGGAGAAGAGGTACTGGCGGAGCTAAAGCAGTCAGCGTGAATCGTGAGTCGGGCCTGGAGAGCCCAGTCAGTGGAGAACTTCGTCGCGAAAGGCCAGGTTTATGGGTTTGAGACCCGGTCCGGGACACGGTTTTAATCCGCCACGAAGTTTCACTCGGCGTCACCTTGCTCGATGATGGTCGGATTCTCGCCCCTTTCTGAAGTGTTGAATTCTCTTGTTTGTCTTGGTACATCAACAACGTCCTCATCATCCACGTACTGCTTCCTGCAGAGTGCATTCTTCATCGGACCAAACAGATAGAAGTCGGAAGGTGCGAGATCCGAGCTGTAGGATGGATGAGGAATAACAGCCCAATGAAATTTTATGACCTGCTCTCTTGTGCGCTAACTTGTGTGCGGCGTTTCGATGTCATGGAGAAGGACGTTAAGTGGCGACGTACAAGTTCATGTCGTTTCTTCAGTTTTCTGTGAGTAGCACAGTACACTACAGAGTTTATCGTTGCTCCGTGACACAGAGTCCCGGAAGACCGTCGCCATGTCTTTACCGGTTGAGAATACGGCTTTGAGCTTTTTCTTTCTAGGGGAGTTGGTGTGGCGCCATTCCATTGATTGCCAGTTTGTTTCCGGTTCGATATGATGAACCCATGTTTCACTGCCTGCAAGGATGTTTGACAAAATACTGTCGCGATCCTCTCATAACGCGCAAGTAATTCTGCACAGATGATCCATCTTTGCTCTTTATGAGAGGCGGCGAGGAACGCAGCGGGAACACACCTTTGAGTATTAGCGGTTAGCGTTTCTGCCTCTGGATCACGGGGGCCCGGGTTCGATTCCCTGCCGGGTTGAGGATTGTCTCAGCCGGGGAACTGCGTATTTTGTTGTCCTCATCATGTCGTCATCATCATCATAATTCGTGACAGTGGCTAGATTGGATTGTGTAAAAAGTTGGACTGTGTAAAAATTGGGACTTTATGCGGGCGCTGATGACAGGGAAATTGAGTGCCCCACAAACCGACCATCATCATCAGCACTTTTGAGTACCCCAGCTGGTGGTCGAGTGTTTCAGCGCTTCCAACGGAGATGTACAGTTTTGCAGAGAGGTGTTTGATTGTGATCCGTCGATCATCTCGAATGAGAATGTCCGCACGTTCCAACACTGCAGCAGTCACAGTTGTCTGCGGCCAGCCGGCTTGCCAGAGATCGGACAGGTTTGCGCGACCTTGTTGCGGTGATGACAGACGCCTCACCCAACGACTCAACGTGCTTTTGTTCACAGCCAGGTCTCCGTAGGTATTCTACAAGCGCCTATGAGTATCTCCAGTGTTCTGGTTTTCCACAATAAATGGATAAATGATAACTCTTTACTTGGAATGCACCTCTGTTGGAGACAACATTTTGAAGGCTACGTGAAGCGGTGCCACCTATAGGAACTTGACGAAATTGTAAGGGCTGGAATGGGAATATTCCGACATGTTCCATAACAAAGTCGCATTTTTTTTTCAACCGAAATTGTCCGAGAGAAACAAGTATTGCATTATTTACTGAATGCCCCTCGTAATTTGGTAGTCCTAATACTTCTGCAACGTTTCTACTGCTGCCCTTATCCGCCGGTCTTTTCAAATAATTGTAAGCTGTCACGGTATCCAGTGGATGGCGACCGCTGTAGATCAAAATTTTTTACAAGATTTTGATTTTCACATTTTCCGCTATCGCATCGGGTGCATACGAGCTGTAAAACGCTTTCCAGTGAGCGCTTATGTTTAAGTACATGGGTACAAAGGGTAATTAAAAGCAGAACATAACCCTACTGTTTTGTTCGGGTTTATATGACCCGAAATGCTTATAAATTTCGTTTTTTATTATTTAAATATTAAAATAACTTTATGAAATTTGATAACTTTTTCTGAAAATATAACGCCAGTCTGTGGTTAAATAAGTTTTAAAATATATTAAATCATCTGCTCATAAACCTTAAGAGTTACGTAAGTAATGTTCGGGTCAGTGTGACCCGACATAAATATAATTACTCTAAAGTCAAATACTTTCTGGTTGTCTCTTGTTTTATAGCAGTAATAACTTTTATTGTTCATACTTATTCTCAACATTCAACAAGTCAACAAAGGCTCTGCGTTTACGACAATGGATTTGTCATTACGACTTGCCAACTATTCGAATTATCCGTTGTTTTTGCTCAGTTTGCGTATTTTAGCGTCTGTGATCAGTCTGAATCGTGACATTTTGGGGATTACAGCACTGACTGACGCTGAGTTGGAAGAATTTGTAAAATGCTCAATAGAAGAAGGATCATTTTCCGAGTTCGAAGATCGTATCAGTAATGCATATGAGAGCGAGTGTGCTGATGCTATTGGCGACAATCCACAGCCTGTTCAAAGTAGTGTACAAACTTCTATTTCTAAAAACGGGAACATAGAATGGCAGCTGCAACCACCAGCACAACATAGCCGCCTATGTCCTTCGAACGTCATCAGGTATGCAAGCAGCAGAACAAGTGATCTAAAAAGTTTATTTGAAGTATTATTTTATACAACACTTCAGAATGAAATAGTGGAGATGTCAAATATTGAGGCGCAACGAGTTTATGGTAAACAATGGTCAAACATTGATGACTCTCTTTTTCGCCCATACTTAGGACTGCTATTCCTTGCGGGTATATATCACTCACATTGGAAATCTTTAAAAATTTTGTGGGATAAGGGTACTGGGCGGAACGTATTTCGACCAACCATGTCCCTTGAAACATTCTATAAAATATTGCGCGTCTTGCGATTCGATAAGAAATTCTTAAAAGAGAAAAGACGACGTGCTGATAACCTCGCTGCACTTCGCAGTGTTTGGGAAAAGTGGTTAGTAATCCAGGGGAAAATGTGACCGTCGACGAGAAGCTGGCAGCATTTAGAGGCCGCTGTCGATTCAAGCAGTGCATCCCAAGCAAATTGGCCAAATATGGGATCAAGGTATGGACTCTGTGTGGCAGAAAATCTTCATATGTACTGAAAGCCCAAATTTATTTAGGAAAGGAGAGTGGAGCGGCACCAGAAAAATCAGGGAATGAGGGCAGTTCCTTATCTTACATCTGATTTGCGAGGTCCAAATGTACGACAATTTGGGACAGTTGCTCCTGAAAAGGAAATTGACAATGTTAGGAGCCATATTGAAAAATAAACTAAAGCTTCCACAATATATGACCAAAAAGGAGGTTCATAGCTCTTCATTTTACTTCACAAATGACACTACGGTGGTCAATTATATTACTAAGAGAAATAAGAATGTTGTACTAATGAGCACTCTCCACCATGGTAGGGCAATAAGTGACAGGACTATTAGAAGCTAAAAATGATTTTACATTATAATTCAGCCAAAGGGGGTGTAGACACATTCAATCTGCTAACAGGTCCATATACATGCAAACTAAATATCCGTAGATGGCCCATGATAGTTTTTTATAATGTTCTTGATGTTGCTGTTTATATCGCATATGTCTTGCGGACTGCGATTGACTGTAACTAGAATGCAGGAAAATTGACTATTTTTGGAGGAACTTGGAAATTCACTGGTTGCAGAGCACATTGCATCAAGGGAGCATTTTCCAAGAACAAAAAATTCTTTGAGAATGATCAGGAGCACCCAAAACCCTGAAGGGGTAGCAGGTGCGTCTAAATCAGTAACAACAAGAAACTCTTTCACGGCTGAAGGCTTCCAAACAAGAAATCTTAACAAATCAACACGATAATAATCCAATTAAGATAGCAATAAAATAATAAAAAAAATCACAGCAAAGTAGATATAACATGCACATGCTGTTAAGCTCTGTCCTTCAAGCAATGACAATAAAACAAACATGTTATGTGGAACGTGTAAGAAAGGTGTTTGCAAAAGACACGTACCTACTTGTGTCAAAACTGCAGTAAATAAGAAGGAGAAAAAGTGATACGTGCAGATGGGCAGATGGTTATTGAGGATCACTCTTTGGTAAAAATGTCTGTTTTCCTAATATTCCCTGCATTAATATTAAAATAATGAATTTTCTTTAGTGAAGTTCTGGTTATTTATATTGCTAATATCGCTATGATCATTAACAACATATTGTAATATAACAACAATGTCGATGGCTTACAACTGTACGAAAAATACTGAGCCGTGCGTGTCTCATGTTCCCGCCATCATGTATTTTACACCCTGTTTTAACGTACTTCCACATCACTACGTTAATTTTAATTACTACTGTCACTGAGTTGCTGCTTTGCCTGACCGTTAGCGGCGTTAGCAGTGCCTATCGATATTTGCCCTCTCGTAGTATCTTTGCTCGACTGCTATTACTTCCCAGTGGTTGTCTGTCGCAAGCCAGTCGGGATTGCGAGTTCGGTCTGCCAGTCAGTTGGAACGTGTCTGGAGCGCAGTCCGGACCTGTCAGTCGGGGAGTTGCAATGCGGCACTAGTGGAGTCGGGTTGGAGCAGCACAGAGGTGTCTGCGTCGACGTGGCTCGTCCGACTATTGCCGCCTCGCATCACTTGACTGGGCCACGGTCTTGGTGGATCGTCTGCCGGTCGTCCTACCAGATGTGTGTGTGTGTGTGTGTGTGTGTGTGTGTGTGTGTGTGCATTGACTCCCGTTTTGTCTTCGTGTGTGCTTAGGGACTGTTGGGTATTGTTCAGGTCTCTGTGCAAGTGCTTGTCAGGTTGTGTGTGTAGTCAGCGTTATTCCCATTGACGACTATTTTAGATGTTGCCGGCATTCTGAGCGAGTCGGTCGGTTGCTGCGGACGAGGGAAGTTATCTCCGCGCGGTACAGTCGGCTGGGTTCGCTGGCCGTCCCTGCGCAGTGTCGGAGCGTGTGTGGAGCTGTCCGATTGCTACGAGCTTCGTCGTTCACCGACACAGGACATCAAAGTTGAGTTGTGGTTTCAATTACCCAAGCTACGTCCATTCATGCTGTGGTGGTTCGTTCGGTGGTTTGCTGTTGGGGTGGTTGCCCTGTGAGCAACACCGAGTGTTTCTGCTGCTGAAATTTAGCCGCCATGCGGTGCAATTAATTATTTTGGTTGACTACAGTTCGAGTGCACCAGTGGAATTTTCTGCCTAGTGGCCGTTAGTGTTCCGGTTACCTGCCCTGGTCACTAACGTAATTTCAGGCAGCGTCCTTTCCTCACCTGTTGTCGCTGTCCAACATGGTGTGTAAGTTTGGCAGCTAATGCATACTTGATTGTGGATTATCACGTTTGTAACCTTTTGTGTTTGAGTTCTCATGTTCTGATTGATGGGAAGGAGGTCGTTGTGCTGGTCGGTCCGTGGCTGTCCCCTGGTTGGGTTCCGACAAATGAAGTGTAGTTGGGCTCACCATCGTTCTCACCTAAGTGAACGAGGGCAGACAGATTTCCCTGGAGGCTTCTGAGCGCCACCGGTGTTTAATTATCTCTTTTCAGCTGATTAAAATTTAAGGTTTATGGTTATTTTGTCTTTTTTCTTAAAAATTTTGCAAAATTAATTCTTTAATTTATCTTTCAAGCTTAAAAATTTCATCCTTCTGCTTTTAAAAGATTATGGTCATATATTTTAAAATTTTGAAACTTAATTGTGGCCTTCAGCCTTTGGTATTGCACCTTGCATATGCTTGTTATATCTACTTTGCTGTGATTTTTTTATTATTTTATTGCTATCGTAATTGGATTATTATCTTGTTGATTTGTTAAGATTTCTTGTTTGGAGGCCTTCAGCCGTGAAAGAGTTGCATTCAGTAAAGGTCCGGCTGCTTGCCGCTTTGGTTGTAAAAGTGTTATTAAATTACAATAATTACAATTAGAAGGTGAAACTGACCCCAACCTTATTTGGCCCTTTCCACAATCCTCATTACCTGTTTTGCCCAGCGGCTTTAGCGGGCGTATCAAATGCGTGTGAGTAGAAGTTGTTTTTTCAGCATTTTATTATGTAGGGTCATATTGGCCCTAACAGTATGCGTGAATTACTAATGGGCCAAACTGCTGAGGTCATTGGTCCTTAGAATTATACACTATTTAAACTATCTTGTGCTGAAAACACACACACACACACACACACACACACACCCATGCACGAGGGAGGACTCGAACCTCCGTCTGGAGCGGCCGCGCTGTCCGTGACAAAGCGCCAAGACCGCGCGGCCACTCCGCGCGGCCCGAACAGTACATCTGTGTAGTAAAAGTGAACAGAACAACAGGAATACACAAAGATTTGTTTTCATTGCCACAACCTGCGTCAATACCAGTCCTTGTAAATTCAAAGAGCAGCATGTCGGAGATATTTCTAAAATATAGAATATATGGATTAGGATGTACATCTATATAGTAGCTTCTTTTTCGCAGTACACGCCAGTGTAACATAATATGAAAATGTATGTATTTATGTTCCATATCTCCTCCTAAAGCACTGGACCGATTTCAACCAAACTTTGTACATTTATTCCTTACTGTCGGGCAACAATTGCTGTGGAGGTAATAACCACCTAACTACCATACTTCAGGAGATAAGACGTCATGAACAGTGAGATGCATGAAAAACTGACGCATCATGCATTACCTTTACATTTATTAGTTCCGTCCCCCTAATTCTATTCGCAATAAATTTCGCAAACAGTATCCAGTACGCTGCAAGAGTGTAGCCTATCATGTTACCAATTCAAGAGATACGACGTCATAAGCATTTAGAGGAGTGAAAATTGCCGCTTAGTCAAATTCTCCGTTGGCGTTTTGTCCATCTACTATATGTAGCTGCACATTACTTTTGTATTTAATTTTATCAGTGGAGGACAGTGGTTCAAATATCTGGCTTCTTGGCTTCTAGGTTAAGCGGATGCAACGATTTTTTAGAAATCGCACGAAGTTTTTTAGCGATGCGTTTCTTTTTCGTATCAGTTTATATAAAGCTGCATGTTACGCCTCCACAATTACTTATTAACCAGCGTCTGATCCAAATCACATAGCATTAAGACGAGCCTAAATGTTTTCCTGTTATCATCAGCGTAGCATCACCGTCGGTTTATCAACCTGTCTCCCACTCATCCAGCAACGAACCAGGGTCTTCGTCACATTTTCAACACTGTTCCCGCTTTCGGTTCCCCTGTCTGTCTCGGTTTCATTTCTTCAGTATTTTCTGCTTTATCCTATTATATCCGGTGACTGTTCCTCGATCCACTTAACTCCTTCTCTACAGGGTGTTTCCGTAAGAGCGTGCAAAAATGAGACTGGGCACAGAGAATGCTCCTTTGAACAATTTGAGGTAGGGAACCTGGGGTCGGAGAAGGAGCTTAAGGAGATATGGAAGTAAATTTGCCTACCGATTTGTCTAGCATTACTGTTTTCCAGCTTATTTACAACTAACATGTGAACAAATTTACACGTACTGTGCTGTTTACTAACATATACATTCTTTATTTCCCGCAATGAAACATGGAGGACGAGCCTGATTACTAGGAAGTCATGATGCTAGTTTTTTTTTTGTAACATCCACGTGATAAATTTTTGGCTACAGTGTGACGAGAGGAAATTATGCCTCTAGCAGTTATAAACATTGTCTATTCGATATATGAAAAATAGTGAATTATGTATTTATATAATCTTCTATGATGTAACTGGACATATCGACGTGTATCACACAAAGACAATGATAACTGTAAATTCCTTTTATGATCTGCGTTTGTCTTCCTTTGTTTTTACCTTTTGTTGGATGGCTTTTGTAGGTTTAGCACGCAAGACGCATATCAAACTGAGGTCTGTTAAGAAATTGTAATTATTTGTTAATTATTACTTGAAAATAGAGTTCATTATTATTATAAACATGAGTGAATAATTATTTGTAACTGTAATTCCTCTCTCAGTAAGCATTATCTGTGTTAATTGTTTCTTTCCGCTGCACGGAGCGCAGCCATTGATGACAGCAATTTGTATCGCGTTTTTGTCTGTGTTTTCCTTAGAAACAAATCAAATGTTTGCTTGATGAAGTCTAAATAGTGCACAATACGAAAGTAGAGTTTCTGTAAAGTTCAATAAGCATTTAAAATACTTATTTGCTCTAACAATAGAAAGTCTCTATCAATTGTCTGCCGCCATCTTCACAATTATCACAGCGGCAAATTCAAATTACGCAACTCTGCAGACATAAATGCTGAACGTAATACAAATGTGAAAAATAAATGTGCACCGGTGGTCCCGAACTCATTTTAATGAAAATAATTCGAATCAGATTGGTTCTTTAAAAACAGTGCTCATAGCACGATCGTTATAACAAACTTTTCTAGCTGATGTATGGAGCCGAAATTAATTACGCACGAGTTGCGAAGAATATTGTTTCAGGTAACATGTCAGTGTTGTGCGCGGCTGATATTCGATGGTTTAATGATCATTTTGCTCAAGATAACTGCTTCCATCTTAATCAATAGTTGTATAGAATCTGTTGTATGAACTGTGATTTAGTGACACTTACACAACTTACAGACAACACTTTAACACGACGTTAACTTGGAGTTATTTAGCAACTTGACCAAATCTTTAGCCGGGAAAAATATTATTTAGTAATTATTCAATGTAATAAAATAAAATTATCGTTTCCATTTACAAATTAGTTAATTACCAAACCACTGAATACCAACAGCGAACGCCACAATGTGTACAAATTTACACGTACTGTGCTGTTTACTAACATATACATCCTTTATTTCCTGCAATGAAACATGGAGGACGAGCCTGATTACTAGGAAGTCATGATGCAAGTTTTTTTACTTGAGGTTCGTGCAAAGAGTTCTACTTGAGTTTTTGGAGAAGGTACCCATGGCTGTTCGTGAGAGGATGTGGATACAACATGACGGTACACCGCCTCACTTCAGTGTGCATCTCTGCAACCATCTCAGTGCTGTATTTCCTGGTTGCTAGATTGGAAGTCTTATTCCATGGCCTGCGAGTTCACCAGACGTGACTCCCCTTGACGGCCATATCTAAAGTCTTTTGTTCAAATGGTTCAAATGGCTCTGAGCACTATGGGACTTAACATCTGAGGTCATCAGTCCCCTTGAATTTAGAACTACTTAAACCTAACTAACCTAAGGACATCACACACTTCCACGTCAGAGGCAGGATTCGAACCTGCGACCGTAGCGGTCGCGCGGTTCCAGACTGAAGCGCCTAGAACCGCTCGGCCACACCGGCTGGCCATCCTGGTAACAGCGTGGTGCTCGGTATTATGTCCTAAGACGTCTTCAGTATAACTGGATGTTCTTCTGTATGTGTCGCAACCTCAGTGCCTTAACTTGCAGTGTTCCACTGCGTGTTACGTGTCACGTTTTAGGACTAAAGGCGGTGGCTACCCTCATCGAGCGTGAGTGTCGGTTAATTCGAAAGGCCGAGCTGTCCGGCGAAGATTAACGCCGCTCGCGCACAGCCAGACGGTGCACGGCCTGCAAGGCGATCCGGTCCGGCGGCCGTCCGAAGGTGGTCGGGTGTGGCGGCTTCCGGCAGAGGCGAAGGCCGCAGCGGAGGCAGCGCGCCCTCTGCCCTCGCAGCGCCGATAGCCAGGGCCCGGCTGAGTCCCACCGTGTCCTAACGCGGCCGCGTCACGCCGGCTGCAGCCGCAGAGCAAGGCTTGCGCGCAACGTATCCGTGGTGTCCCTTATTTCGACCGCTTTCCATTACCTTACCTACATTCACGCTGTTGGCTACTAATACTGCAACACGATTAATCTGGCATGCAATAAACGTCAAACTGGACAGGAATGTACACTACTGGCCGTTAAAATTGCTACACTAAGAAGAAATGCAGATGATAAACGGGTATTCATTGGACAAATATCTTATACTAGAACTGGTATGTGATTACATTTGCACGAAATTTGGGTGCATAGATCCTGAGAAATACAGGGTGTTTCAAAAATGACCGGTATATTTGAAGCGGTAATAAAAACTAAACGAGCAGCGATAGAAATACACCGTTTGTTGCAATATGCTTGGGACAACAGTACATTTTCAGGCGGACAAACTTTCGAAATTACAGTAGTTACAATTTTCAACAACAGATGGCGCTGCAAGTGATGTGAAAGATATAGAAGACAACGCAGTCTGTGGGTGCGCCATTCTGTACGTCGTCTTTCTGCTGTAAGCGTGTGCTGTTCACAAGGTGCAAGTGTGCTGTTGACAACATGGTTTATTCCTTAGAACAGAGGATTTTTCTGGTGTTGGAATTCCACCGCCTAGAACACGGTGTTGTTGCAACAAGACGAAGTTTTCAACGGAGGTTTAATGTAACCAAAGGACCGAAAAGCGATACAATAAAGGATCTGTTTGAAAAATTTCAACGGGCTGGGAACGTGACGGATGAACGTGCTGGAAAGGTAGGGCGACCGCGTACGGCAACCACAGAGGGCAACGCGCAGCTAGTGCAGCAGGTGATCCAACAGTGGCCTCGGGTTTCCGTTCGCCGTGTTGCAGCTGCGGTCCAAATGACGCCAACGTCCACGTATCGTCACATGCGGCAGAGTTTACACCTCTATCCATAGAAAATTCAAACGCGGCAACCCCTCAGCGCCGCTACCATTGCTGCACGAGTGACATTCGCTAACGATATAGTGCACAGGATTGATGACGGCGATATGCATGTGGGCAGCATTTGGTTTACTGACGAAGCTTATTTTTACCTGGACGGCTTCGTCAATAAACAGAACTGGCGCATATGGGGAACCGAAAAGCCCCATGTTGCAGTCCCATCGTCCCTGCATCCTCAAAAAGTACTGGTCTGGGCCGCCATTTCTTCCAAAGGAATCATTGGCCCATTTTTCAGATCCGAAACGATTACTGCGTCACGCTATCTGGACATTCTTCGTGAATTTGTGGCGGTACAAACTGCCTTAGACGACACTGCGAACACCTCGTGGTTTATGCAAGATGGTGCCCGGCCACATCGCACGGCCGACGTCTTTAATTTCCTGAATGAATATTTCGATGATCGTGTGATTGCTTTGGGCTATCCGAAACATACAGGAGGCGGCGTGGTTTGGCCTCCCTATTCGCCAGACATGAACCCCTGTGACTTCTTTCTGTGGGGACACTTGAAAGACCAGATGTACCGCCAGAATCCAGAAACAATTGAACAGCTGAAGCAGTACATCTCATCTGCATGTGAAGCCATTCCGCCATACACGTTGTCAAAGGTTTCGGGTAATTTCATTCAGAGACTACGCCATATTATTGCTACGCATGGTGGATATGTGGAAAATATCGTACTACAGAGTGTCCCAGACCGCAGCCCCATCTGTTGTTGACAATTGTAACTACTGTAATTTCGAAAGTTTGTCTGCCTGAAAATGTACTGTTGTCCCAAGCATATTGCAACAAACGGTGTATTTCTATCGCTGCTCGTTTAGTTTTTATTACCGTTTCAAATATACCGGTCATTTTTGAAACACCCTGTAAGTACCCAGAACAACCACCTCTGGCCGTAATAACGGTAGCTATGGTACAACATAGCACAACTGTTACTTACTGTTCGGTTGCACTAGAAATTTAAAAATGGTTCAAATAGTTCTAGGGACTAAGGGACTTAACAACTGAGGTCATCAGTCCCCTAGACTTAGAACTATTTAAACCTAACTAACCTAAGGACAACACACACATCCATGCCCGACGCAGGATTCGAACCTGCGACCGTAGCAGCAGCGCGGTTCCGGACTGTAGTGCCTAGACTAGAAATTTAAAAAAAAAGTGTCTCGTGCGATGGTACCGATCAAAACTAGGAAAACTACTGGTATTTCCAGCGGCAGACCTGCGATTTTCTCTTTCCCACTCCCGCAATACATCAGTTAGTTGCATTGCAGGATTGAAGCAATGTTAAGCATTTTTATTACAAAATTAAAAAAAAAGAAAAACAATAGGACAGGTGCGATCAGGTCTCGCGCTCTGAGAGCACCGTATAAATTTGATTATGTAAATAGATATTTTAGCTATGGATTTTGATGAGTATCAAAATGCGTGACATAAATGGCTGCACCTTTTCACTGGACAGACTTCGAAGCTTAAATTTATTCTACGTCCAGGGGCCTTATACCTTAGTATTTGACATAAATTTCAATTTGATTCTACTACCCGGCCGCGCGGGATTAGCCGAGCGGTCTAAAGCGCTGCAGTCATGGACTTTGCGGCTGGTCTACATCTACATCTACTTCTACATCTACATGATTACTCTGCAATTCACATTTAAGTGCTTGGCAGAGGGTTCATCGAACCACAGTTATACTATCTCTCTACCATTCCACTCCCGAACAGCGCGCGGGAAAAACGAACACCTAAACCTTTCCGTGCGAGCTGCGATTTCTCTTATTTTATTTTGATGATCATTCTGAAATTTCGTAAGCAGATCTCGCCACGACGAAAAACCTCTTTGCTTTACTGACTTCCATCCCAACTCGCGTATCATATCGGCCACACTCTCTCCCCTATTACGAGATAATACAAAACGAGCTTCCCTTTTTTGCACCCTTTCGATGTCCTCCGTCAATCCCACCTGGTAAGGATCCCACACCGCGTAGCAATATTCTAACAGAGGACGAACGAGTGTAGTGTAAGCTGTCTCTTTAGTGGACTTGTTGCATCTTCTAAGTGTCCTGCCAATGAAACGCAACCTTTGGCTCGCCTTCCCCACAATATTATCTATGTGGTCTTTCCAACTGAAGTTGTTCGTAATTTTAACACCTAGGTACTTAGTTGAATTGACAGCCTTGAGAATTGTACTATTTATCGAGTAATCGAATTCCAACGGATTTCTTTTGGAACTCATGTGGATCACCTCCCCGGCGGAGGTTCGAGTCCTCCCTCGGGCATGGGTGTATGTGCTTGTCCTTAGGATAATTTACGTTAAGTGGTGTGTAAGCTTAGGGACTGATGACCTTAGCAGTTAAGTCCCATAAGATTTCACACACATTTGAACATTTTTTTGTACTACTACCTGTCCCTGAGAAAAAGGAGCCTTAACAGACGGAGAGACAGATGGACAAAGAAGTGCTCACTTAAGGGCTCCATTTTTACTGTCATTGAAAATACGGGAAGACATTAACGAATTTTCTTCAGATTCAAAAGTATAAATCTTATGTCAAACTTTTGACATAAAACATTACTTAAAATTAAGAAAATAAACAAAAGCAATATAATGCGGATTCTTCAAAAGTTTCAGCAAAGAAAAAATTGAATGGATAATTTGTTACAGGTTTCCGTGTTGAATACCGAGATGTGAGTGTACTATAGAGTACCTAATTATTAATAAAATGAATTTGTTTCCTATTATTTTCTGTTATGTGATGTTATTATTTGAAAATGTTAAATGCTGAATTAATATTACGAAAAAAATGAGGCACAGAACCATAAAAGAGAGGTAAATAATTATCTTAACCACCATAAAGGTGACGAAAAAGTGTTGAGAAAGGGAAGTATATAACAATGAATTCCTGTTTCAAGTAATTTTGTTCTGTAGCTATGTTTAAGCTGGCGATAACATTTTAGTTTTGTACTAAACACGCACCAACAAGTGTGGTCTATCGACTTCACCATTTTTCCGTAGCATGATTTTGTTCTGCTTGTCTCTTTCTGGTTTTCTTGTCAGTTTTTGGTACGGAACTGGAGCCGAATGTATGAGTCTGTCTGTACTCTCCTCAAGTTACTCAAACGTTAGGGTGAGCCGAGATTAAAAGAGAGAAGCGAATGAGAACTCTTGGGCGCATTTGTCGTTCCCATAGCGAAAAGGTCTTCCTAACTGCTCTATCTGATCACACGTATCCGAAAATCCCTCTGTAATTCGGAACTGACCACTAGATGTTAGAAGAGGTGGACCCGCCAGTATAAAAGAATGTGAGAAGTGTCAGCAGAGAACACTGTGTCGCAGTCAGTAGAGCTCTGTGGCTTCAAATGCGGATGTCACCAGAGTAACAATACATCAGGGAAATTTCCGTCCTTCAAGAGCTGTCCGACTGTTAATGATGCGATTGTGAACTGGAAACCCGAAAGGACGTCCACAACTAAACTAACAAGGAGAGGGCACAACGTTGGGATCACAGATTTACTTCAAACATTGTACAGTTTTAGTAGACCATTAAAACAACACAATGTGCAAGTAGTAAAGTGCACTACTCTGGCAATTCCGAGAAAATAACAAGAGAAGTTGTACGCGACTGTAAAGGACATATCTGCGCTTAGACTCAGGTTGGTAAGAATTGTAGGTGATGCCGGCACGATAGCTCAGCGTGTTCGATCAGAGGGTTAGCTACCCTCTGTAACAAAAAAAAACTGAGTGAACGGATCAACGAAGAACCTAAACGTGTAATCGACGTCCGCCACGAACAAATTGAACCGATAGTATCGGGTGGTGTTGGCTCCCCTTCATTTTTTTCCTTCAGCAGCACAGGTCACCGAATATGGTTGAGGGTAAGCTTCCACAAGTCGACTGGCGTGCCGTCGGGCGATCGGTGTACGCTCCTTATCTTGACGCTGACGTCCAGTCTGCATGCTCCTTACTGTCAATGGGAAGCAAGTATGCCGGTCACGCCTTCACGGGATTCACCTCGCAGACACCCCGTTGTGTGTCGACTGTGATGTTATGGACACAGACGAGCAACGGCTGGTGTGCAGATCGGTGAGACGTCTTATGGTTCTTGGTGCGACAGATGTTGTCCCTAATTACCTGTGCCGCACGGGTTAGCCGTACCGTTTAAGGCGTCTTGTCACGGTTCGCGCGGCTCCTCCCGTCCGAGTTTCGAATCCTCCCTCGGGCATGTGTGTGTGTGTGTGTGTGTGTGTGTGTGTGTGTGTGTGTGTGTTTTGTCCTTAGCGTAAGTTACAAGGCGTACAACTTTGCATCCGCCTTTGTTTCCCCAACATTTGAGGCTTTAATGAAACAAATTGGTTACACATGTACCATTCAAAGTATTTTCCATCGCTGGCCACTGCTTTCTCCCATCTTCAGGGCAGTATACGAATCCCGTGTCGAAAACATCTTTTGAAGCGATCCAAGTATCGATCCAATTTGTGACTTCTTCATGAGATCGGAAGCGTTGGTCAGGCAGGCCATGCGCCATTGATCTAAACAGATGATAGTCAGAGGGAGCAATGTCTGGAGAATACAGACTTCCCATTTTAACGTTTCCAAGTACGTTTTGACCTCTTTTGAAACGTGACGTCGAGCGTTGTCGTGCTGAAAAATCACTTTATCGTGCCTCTCGCTGTATTGCGGTCGTTTAATGCTCTGCTCAATCGCATTACCTGCGTTCGATGACGAGCACCTGTGATTGTTTCACTTGGTTTTAACACCTTATAGTACACGACCCCGAGCTGGTTCCACCAAATGCAGAGCATGATCTTGGTTCGGTTTGGTCGCCGACGTGGAAGCATGGCCAGTATATCCCCATGATTTTTTGCGTTTAGTGTTGTAATGAACCCATTTTTCGTCCCCGGTCACAATGCGATGCGGAAATACCTTCCGTTTTTGCCTCTGAAGCAACAGTTCACAAACACACAAACGACGTTCAACGTCTCTTGGTTTCAGCTCACACAGGACCAAAGTTCGTTCTTTCTGAATCATGCCCATAGCCTTGAGACGTTTTTAAATGGCTTACTGTGTCACTCCCACTAATCGTGCCAATTCTTCTCGATTTTGATGTGAGTCTTCAATCAGCAAAGTCTCCAATTCTGCATCTTCTAAAATATTCTTTCTTCCACCACTACGCCGGTCTAGACACTAAAATCACCGTTCTTGAAGCGTTGAAACCACTCACGACACGTTCTTTCACTAACAGCGTCCTTACCATACGTACTTGAGAGCATTCGATGAGACTCAGATGCTGTTTTCTTCATATTGAAACAAAACCGTAACACCTCCCGCAAATGACGAGAATTAGGCTCGTAAGCTGACATTTTCAACCAAGAACAACTTCATGATGCAGACACAAATCGACTAATGTTTGAATGAGGTTATGTTGACCGAGGCCCAAGCTAAATGTCTGACGTCTGCGATCTGTTTCTTTCGACCGCTACTTACCGTTGTCGCTACCTATTGGCAAACGGCGGATGCAAAGTTTTACACCTTTTAGTTTAAGTTAGATTAAGTAGTGCATAAGCCTAGGGACCAATGACATCAGCAGTTTGGTCCCATAGTCCTTACCACAAATTTCCAAATTTTTCCCTAATCACCCGTACGACTCCTCATCAGATACCAACTCAAGTGCTCCTCTTTCCGGACGCGGTGTACTTCCCGCAAGCGAAGGCGAACTATGTGAAGTGGATTTGTAGACAGGCAGCACTCTACTTGTTTGCTGATGGCGAGAAGTGTGCCTTTGACTTTGGGAGTTCCTTAATGAACGCCACTGTGCAGTTCTGCAATCCAAAATACCATTTTTCCCCAGTTTCCTCTGCAGTGTCTTCCTCAACCCACCCCTGAGCTGAAGTGTTCCTGTCATGAAGAGTTGATCCCCCCTCCCGCCCTCCCTCTGCCACCATTAAAACCGATATATTCACTGGTAATCGGAAAGTTCTTAGTCTAAGATGTTGATACGCCCTCCTCCGCCCGTGACTCCGGTTTCCTGATATTCTCGGTGGTATTAATGCCAAAACTAAAAAAAAGTAAATTGAAAAATAATAAAAAAAAGAACGGAAAGTAAAAAAAATAAATACACGATGTTCATTGATTCATTGTACCTTTTCTCCATGTTCCTTACGGTTTTCTTGGTTTCTGGAGGGTGGGAATAGGTCGTCGTGGCCAAGCCTAGGGTTGCGACCCCTGCCGTAACAAAAAAGTGAGTGAAGGGATCAACAACTAACTTCAACGGATGTCATGTGACGTCCGCTACGACCAGATCCAACGAATAATAACGAAAAAAGAGTGGTAACGTACGAGCTTTGTAAGAGGTACATGTGTGTCGCCGCGTTTCGAATCCCACCGAAGGTTACTGTTTAATGTTTTTCATCAGTAGAAGTATTATTTAATTTATATGACATTTGAGAGGTAATATAATTAAAAAAGTCACGTGTATTTGCATAAAGTTTCATGTTATTTGAGTACTTACAATTTTTAATTAAATTTAATTATTAGAACAAACATATTTATAACCATCGACAAGTAAATGAACAAACGCACAGAGTTTTCCTGAAAGTGTATGATTGGCGTTATTTGGGACATCCCTTACACATTCAGTCTGCTAATGCACCCGGAACTACTTTGCACATCGACGCTTCGAGCTGAAGAGACAGAAGCAGGCCCCATTTAGCAGTTAAACTGCGTAGCGGTGGGACGTTGCTAATGTAGCGAGAACGAATAGTGTAGGTGCAAATAGTTTGAATGTCACAGAGTTTACACTTTTACTACAAAAAATAAGGTTTGAGAGGGAGTCGAACCGTCGCCTTATAAACGTTCGTCTTATAAGACTCGAATGCTAACCAGTTTTTTTTTTTGTTCTTTTTTGATCGTTGTACTTGTTCGGGGCGGACGTTCCACGACACTCGTTCACGTTCATCGTTCTATTCACTCAGTTTTTTTTTATTACAGAGGACAGTTAGCACTCTGACCGAACACGTAGAGCCTCCGTGTTAGCCAATTTTTTTTTTTTTAATCTCAGTTTGTTCGTTATTGTTCGTTTCATTTGCTCGGAGCGGACATCCCATGACACCCATGCAAGTTGATCATTGACCCATTCACTCAGGTTGTGTATTACAAAGGGTACTTAATCCTCTGACCGAAAGCGCTGAGCTACCGTCCACTTGATCACCATGAATTCTAACGTCAAAAGCCGACGCAGAGACACATCAGGTACATAATAGGTTCTGAGCACTATGGGACTTAACATCTGTGGTCATCAGTCCCCTAGAACTTAGAACTACTTAAAACTAACTAACCTAAGGACATCACACAACACCCAGGCATCACGAGGTAGAGAAAATCCCTGACCCCGCTGGGAATCGAACCCGGGAACCCGGGCGTGGGAAGCGAGAACGCTACCGCACGACCACGGGCTGCGGACTCAGGTACATAATAGGCACGTAATAGTTCTCTTCGCAACTGCCAGAGTAGCGAACCTCCATACTTGCTCATTATGTTGTTTTAATGGTTTACTGTCCGCAGCTCGTGATCTTGCGGTAGCGTTCTCGCTTGCCGCGCACGGGGTCTCGGGGTCGACTCCCGACGGGGTCAAGGATTTTTGCTGACTCGAGATGACTGGGTGTTGTGTGTCTTCTTCATCATTATCATTCATCTCCATTACGGTCAGAGGAAGGTAATGGAAAACCACCTCCACTAGGGTCTTGCCTAGTAAAAAATCGTTCAAATGGCTCTGGGAACTATGGGACTTAACATCTGAGGTCATCAGTCCCCTAGAACTTAGAACTACTTAAACCTAACTAACCTAAGGACATAACACACATCCTTGCCCGAGGCAGGATTCGAACCTGAGACCGTATTAGTCGCACGGTTCCGGACTGAAGCGCCTAGAACCGCTCGGCCACCGTGGCCGGCCCTTGCCTAGTACAGTGGTGCGGGTCTGCCGCATCGTCCCCTACGCTCCTCGGAGTGTGGGACCTCATCATAATCATCAATGGCCTACTAAACGAGTACAAAGTCTGAAGTAAGTCTGTAGTCCCAACCTCGTGGCCTCCTCTTGTTTGACCAGGCTTATCTCGTGTTCTTAGGGACAGAGAACGTCGAGAGTGGCAGACGGCTGTTCCAAAGAATTGCTTATCAGGGAAGGAATCACTTGTGAGTTACAAAGTACTTCCAGCAGTCCAGCCGGCACAATGGCCGTGTACAGGTAATTAAAAAGACTGGGTACAATGGTCTAGCAGCTGCTCATAAGGATACACTTTTTGTAATCAACGCTAAGCGACACTTGAAGTGACGTAACGTGCGATGCCACTGGGCAGTGGATGACTGGAAACGGGTGATTAATCACGGTATACCCTGTGCGAATTCGGTGCAAGGATTTGAATTCGGCTTCGGCCTGGAGAACGTCATCTGTGCCGCCAACAGTGAAGTACAGAGGGAGTGGTGTTGCAGTATGGAGGTGTTTTTCGTGGGTAGGATGTGGTCTTCCTATTGCGCTTAAGAAAACACTAAATCTGGAAGTATGTAAACACATTTTACAGCACTGGGTGCTGCGTACAGCAGAACAACAGTTTGGAGAGGCTGACTGTAACTGTGCAACAACGCACCCTGTCATAAATCAGCATCTGTGAGGCAACGTTTGTGGATAGTATGAGAGCGTGTTGAAAAGTATTGCCCCCGAATTTACACTCATGCTCATCAATTAAGGATAATTGCAGAATGTGGTGCCACACAACGTGGCACTACACAATACTGGCGCTAATGGCATAGACACATAGAGAACACACACGACACAAATCTATAAGTCCATGGTATTGGTTATAAGTTAAGAAAACCGTCCCGAAATACATGCTACAAAACGCCACTGTTTTTTGCGCATGTACCCCGACATCAATGTGAGATATGATCACCATGCAGACCTACACAGGCCGCACAACGGCTTGGCATACTCTGGATCAGGTAGTCGAACAGCTGCTGGGATACAGCCTCCCATTCTTGCACCAGTGCCTGTCGGAGCTCCTGAAGTGCCGTAGGGGTTCGAAGAGGTGCAGCGATACGTCGACCGAGAGCATCCCAGAAGTGCTCGATCGAGCTCCGACAGGCACTGGTGCAAGAATGGGAGCCTGTATCCCAGCAGCTGTTCGACCACCTGATCCAGAGTATGCCAAGCCATTGTGCGGCCTGTGTAGGTCTGCATGGTGATCATATCTGACATTGATGTCTGGAGAACAGGCAGGCCACTCCATTCGCCTAATGTCTTTTGTTTCAAGGTATTCCTCCACGATGGCAGCTCGGTGAGGCCGTGCGTTATCATCCATCAGGAGGAAGGTGGGACCTACTGCACCCTGAAAAGGCGGACATACTGGTGCAAAATGACGTCCCGATACACCTGACCTTTTACAGTTATTCTGTCAAAGACATGCAGGGGTGTACGTGCACCAATCATAATCCCACCCCACACCATCAAACCACGACCTGTACCAGTATACATGTCCTCTTCAAGGACATTAAGGGGTAGGTATCTGGTTCCTGGTTCACGCCAGATGAAAACCCGGCGAGAATCACTGTTGAGACTGTACCTGGACTCGTCCGTGGACATAACCTGGGGCCGCTGTTCTAATGACCATGTACTGTGTTCTTGACACCAGGTTTTACGGGCTCTCCTGTGACCAGCGGTCAGTGGAATGCACCTTGCAGGTCTCCGGGCGAATAAACCATGGCTGTACAGTCGTCTGTAGACTTTGTGTCTGAAGACAGCTGTTCCAGTGGCTGCAGTAAGGTCCCGAGCAAGGCTACCTGCAATACTCCGTGGACGTCTGCGGGCACTGATGGTGAGATATCGGTCTTCTTGTGGTGTTATACATTGTGGACGTCCGCATTGTAGCGCCTGGACACGATTACTGTCTGCTGGAATCGTTGCCATAATCTTGAGATGACACTTGAGGCACAAGCAAGGCCCGTGTTACGACCTGCTGTGTTTGACCAGCCGCCAGTCGCCCTAGTATTCTACCCCTCATAACGTCATCAATATGTCTTCTTTGAGCCGTTTTCAACACACAGTCACCATTAGCACGTCTGAAAACATCTGTACACTTACTCGCAGTACCGTACTCTGACATGCACCAACACACCTCTGTGTATGTGGACTGCTGCCAGCGCCACAGTGCGACGACCGCAGGTCAAATGCACCACAGGGTCATACCCTGAGGTGAATTAAGCTCGCAAATAGCCCACCAGAGCGTTGTTTCACCATGTATCAGCATTATCCTTAATTTATGAGCATGAGTGTATTACGCGAAACAAACGTTAATGACATCTTTTCTTCATCACTATCAAAGTGAACTTTTCGAAGGTGTCCATCAGGTTTTGGAAACAGATGAAAGTCGTATGGGGCCAACTCGGGACAGTATGGAGGATGGTCGATGACACTGAACCCAAGGCGTCGAATTCTTGCAAATGTCGCAGCGCTCGTGTGTGTGCTGGCACTGTTTTGCTGAACGACAGGGTGCTCCATGTGTGGACAAATTCGCCGAATTCAAACTTGATTACAGCATCCTGTTTCTTACATGTTACACACCACCATGTTACACGCTGCAGAGGACTTCAAATATGTAGGTATGAAGAGTGAATCTTAGTTGCAAGCAAACAAAATAATCAAGCAATTACGAATATAAGGCTGAATGGAGAGAAGCTGAAAGAAATACAAGACTTTGTCTACTTGGGAAGCAGAATAACATCAGATGGTCGTAGTAGGAAAGATGTAATAAGTAGAATAAATCAGGCAAAGATTGCATTCTATAAAAGGAAAGGACTCCTCACATCAAATATGATAAGTCTGTCGTTAAGGAAGCGGTTAATAAAGACCTTTGTTGGGAGTGTGCTTCTCTATGGCAGCGAAACCTGGACACTTGGAGAGGACGAAAGAAGAAGGATTGAAGGATTCGAAATGTGGTGTCTGCGAAGGATGTTAAAAATTCCATGGACGGCCAGGATGACAAATGAAGAAGTCCTGCAGAGAGCGGAGGAAGTTCCAGTTCTTTGGAAGACGGTCAAGAAGAGGAGAGATATATGGATGGGACACATTCTGAGACATGAAAGTCTTCTCCACACTATAACGGAAGGCCTTGTGGAGGGCAAAAGGGCAAGAGGCAGACCTAGAAGAAAGTACATAAGCCAGATAATGCAGGACCTAGGATGCGGAAGTTTCACGGAATTGAAGAGGCTGGCCGACAATCGCACTGAATGGAGAGCTGCTGCAAATCAATCTTAGGATTGGCAACTTAAGAAGAGAAGAAGAAGAAGAGTGAAGATGTTGATTGTTAATAACGTTTGTTTTTCTTAAAAAGCCTGCAGAGTATTCACATCAAAAATTTGGACGCATTACTTTTCAGGAAGCCGTCATAAGATTTCTGAAATGGACTGTGAAACATTCGCGATTAATTTCCGTCGATTGTTAATAACCGAATAGTACCCTAACTTTAACTTTGATAAGACCTTGACCTAACAGATAAGTGCTAATCGGGTTTATTTGCTTCGGGAGTCGTTTCCGATCACGATTCAGCTACTCAGCAACGCTAAACTTAATATAGAGGAGTTTTTACAGTAATTGGTATCAAGGTATTTTACACTGCTTTGAGCGATATATTTCGTCAAGCACAATTTGAGGCAGACACTACTGTTGTCTTACAATTCTGACTGCTGTTAATCTCATCGCAGGTCAGTATTTTGATAAATCGTCGCACGCTGTGTCAAGGCTTAATACACACAATCATCACAGCACTCCATTGTGTTGATGATGACACGAATACGGAATTTCGGCACTTCATAAACTTTCCGGACTCTTGTCGGTAATATCACTTGTAAAATTTTACTCAGGGTGAACCCGCGGCGATGGGGACTGTCTCAGTCAGTACGACCCGACGCGTTGCTTACTGGTTCCCGGCTAGACACATGCAGGACTGCCTATCACTTCACTCAGTTAGGCCTCACGTGCTTGACAGTCGATTCTGTCATTGATTAAGGACTTCACTAACAGCATAGGAAAAATCTTAAGAAAGCGGAACAACGCGGTAATTTACACACTCACACGAAAGATACAAGATCTCCTAAAATCGGATGCTCACCAACCGCTGGAAAATGCTGGAATTTATAGGATTCCGTGTAGTTGTGGGAAGGTGCACGTAGATATTTCAAAAAGATCAAAAAACGTCTCGAAGAACGTAAGAGAAATTGCAGAAGAGGGAAGATTGAAAGATCAGCTGTTGCAGAACATGCTTTACAGCCGGATCCCTACCATATTCATTCTGATTGGTCTCAAGTACTGACGGCCACAAACGGATACCGCGAAAGATAATAGAGATTGTGAAACGCCCCAGCAATTTTAATAGAAAGGACGAGGGCGTGAAATTGAATGAAATTTGGAGTCCGGTGCTGAAGAAGATGGTTACCCGTCTTCGACCATGGGATGATAGTAACAGCGGACGACGGTAGTCGACAATGGCCAGTTGCGCTCGCGTATTAAAAGCATGTGACGTCACGCCACTGCGTGGAAGCTCGCGGAAGAGCAATTTTGCTGTAGTCAGTAGAGAGCCAGGGGGTGAATCAGACATTCAACAAAGCTACGATCCCCCTTGAAAATATCCTCAGCAGATGAGGACGGAACGTTGGGTTCTAAAGTGAAATCCTTCGACCACGGCATAATAGCCTGGGATGTTTTATTAATTATGACAATTCCGACTGTGAAAGTTTACATTTGACAATCGATTCTGCCTACCAGCTATCTGTGTGAGACAAAACGTGTCTGCAAGTAAGAGGTCGTATATCCTTTCCAATTGCCCTACCTAGTCCCAACCTGAAGCCAATGAACTATCTTTCGTATGAGTCAGAACATCGTCTTCAGTCCGGGCCCCAGCTTCAGACATAGCCATTTTCTCTGGATTAAGCTCTGGGGGAAGAATGGAAGGCCGTTCTTAAACAGGCATTCATGGAACTCATTGAAAGTCTCCCCAGGAGAGTTCACGCCACCATACCGGCGAATGGCGGAGACACCTCATATAATGTAAACCAGTAGATGACTGCATACTTGTGATTGGATAGTGTAATGTGCGGGGTTCCTCTGCCCGAAGAACAAATAATGGAATTCGAGGGTGGATGTAATGAGTAGAGGAACCAAGTTTGTGTCAGCCCACTCACCATTGTTGCCAAATTTACTGAACATGGCGGTTCCAAGATGGCGTGATAGGTATGCCAACATCGCAATGACATGGTGGGAAATTCAAATTTGGGCAGGAAAATAGGTCAATTTGACTACCTCCACTAACCTAACCCCCTCCCCTCCCCCTCCACCTCCTTCCCCGAAAATTGCTGGAAGTTCAAATTCCAGCAGGACAAAGCAACACAACACAGCTACCTCCACTAACCTAACAAAATGGCGGGAAAATAGGTCACTTTCCCTACTGCCACTAACCTAAGTCATCCGACAGCTACCTCGTCCTAGGACTATGCCTATGCTGGATAGGATGGATGTAAGTCTTTATTTTCAGACTTTATTTAAACAATTTGAGGCAGTAGCTCCATCCAGTGTGTCCACCATGAGGTCTGGAGTCCAATGGACAAAGTACACAGTACTACCACCAGAGTGCACTTTGATCCCATGGTAGTCTGGGTGAAAAATGGCTGGAAAATGACTCAACTTATGTTGGGCTGCTGGAGAGAGGAAGGAGAGTACTTTATTTACTTTGGAACAATTTGTTTAGGGACAGATTTCACATAGTTTATTTATTACAATGATACAAAACACACGCTCTGACATGCTTGGGGTCGCTATTAACAACCTACAGACCTGCAAAATACTCGTAAATCACCAAAATAATGCAGTACACTGATGTACAGAGATGCAAAAAACTCCAAAATTGTCAAAATATGCATGCAAAAGGCTCTTCAAACACGCTTGCTAATCGTCAGCTGTTGAAATCATGCATTGCACAGCCTGTACAACAGTTCACAAAATAATGCAACAGACACAAAAACAACTTATAAATTGTCAAACAATAATGCATGTATAACGCTATGCAAACACGCTCACAACACTTAAACAGCTGCAAATAATGCAGTGCCAAACAATCATTGCACGTAAGGAGAACGCTTTCGAAATATTGTCACCCACCAACTGGCCCCCTTCAGAACTCCAAGGCATGCACACGGGATGGCGCACTCATGCCAGTCCCATACATGAGACACCTCTGGGCCATGCAATCCTTTTCACCGTTGCTGGCGCTATACCTCTCTACCTGTGGATACTGATGTCACAGGTCACGCTATAGAAATCTGTTCCAATGGTTCCCAGAGTATCACAGGGTGCATTGTTCCTAGCGAGCCTAATGTGACATGCGAGCTACGTCTAGTCGTGCACGTGTTTACCTCTCCAGTGTGGCCGACGCAGCGCCGCGAAATGTTCACATGGTGACTCAACATCTAGAAGATTCTTAATGTTATACTGATATCACATGGCAATGTAAAATAAGAGCAAGTCGATCTGTTCAGAAATGTTCATATGTGTGTGAAATCTTATGGGACTTAACTGCTAAGGTCATCAGTCCCTAAGCTTACACACTACTTAACCTAAATTATCCTAAGGACAAACATACACACCAATGCCCAAGGGAGGACTCTAACCTCCCCTGGGACCAGCCGCAAGTCGATCTCTCGGAAATTGTATAGTGTCCCAGAAATAGTTGAGGGTCTCTTTTGTAGGAGCTTTCCTGATGTCTCAGCTTGTCTGCATAGTAATTTTTATCCTAACAGAATCTGTTTACGAAAATAGCACAGAATAACGCCGAATGCATTCCTCCTGATGGACCTAATGGGGCAACCCGTCCATCACATGACACCATTTGCTGGAAATCGTCAAGTCCTGCTTTCAACAAGCATTTCCAAAACGCAAATTTTCTCACCACAATGTAGAGGCTCCCATGTCCCAGCACATAGGATGTCTTGCGAATGAATGGGGCATTCTCACTGGCTCTTGCTGAATTTACCCACCAAATTACTGGTGCAGCCAGTGTGGAAGCCCTGTCCGCCTTTTTCTTTCTGCAGACGTGACTTTCAGTCGCCAAAAACTATTTTGTACGGATCACCTTACTGCACTGACAATTAAACCCCGCAAAGTGCCCTATAGATAGTCAAATACAGAAAGACTCTTACTCAATTACACTGCTCTGCCACTGAGGACAGAAGGTCGAACATTAGAGCGTGAAACCCATCTCCAACCCAGCAACATGTCACCCTGTATGGTGTTGGTGTAATAAATATACAATTAGTATCCTGTGCCATGCAAAATCGCCCTATTTTGCTACATTCATAAAGCTGTAGACCGCCAGACAATCGTAAATATACAGAGAGGCAGCACTGTAGGTATACTCCTCATTGCACTTGATATTTTCCCGCAACCGATGGTCATAAGTCATCCGCCCTCATCGCATAACCAGAGCGCCCTCAGTGGACCGAAGTGTAACCAGAACTGTTGTACAAAGTTGGGCTCGGCTTTCCTCCACACAAAAGCATTACTGTTTCTGCATGATTGCTTGCTTCCTTTCCGCACCCATCTCCTGATTCTGGGATTACAAGAACATATGTAATTTCGCATAGTTTGCCAGAACATCATACCATTTTCGCGATACTTCTCGATATCAAGCACATAGCAGTATCGCTTGCTTAGCAGTATTGCTTGCGCTGTTTACAGGGTGTTTGTAAATAAATATCAGGGTTTTAACGCTTTATAATATTTATTACATTAAACTTACAGTTAAGATGATATATCAAATGAAAGAGCAACTGAAACAGTTTTACAAAGAACCTTATAAACGTTCTATGTGAGCACCATTTGTCACACAGCACACATCAAGTCTATAGTCGAGTTCTTCCCATATGTTGATAAGTGTAATTTCAGTGATTGTAGCAACAGCTGCTTCAATCTGGTTTCTTAATTCAGGGAGGTCTGCTGGTAGTGGAGGCATGTACACACGATCCTTGATGAAGCCCCAAAGGAAAAAACCGCATGGCGTTAGGTCGGGTGAACGTGGAGGCCATGCAAAGCAAGCCCTGTCATTGGGCCCCTTGTGGCCAATCCAGCGCTTGGGTACAGCGAAGTTCAACCAGTCGCGTACTTCGCTATGCCAGTGAACATTTATAAGATTCTTGGTAAAACTGTTTGAGACGCTCTTTCATTTCACATATCATTTACAACTGTAAGTTTAATGTAATAAATATTATAGAGCGTTAAAACCCCGATATTCATTTATAAACACCCTGCAGTTTCGAAGACATAGACCAGAAATTACTTCTCTAGAAACCTGAAACCTTAGCGAGGTGGAGCGTGCTGTAAGCCACTGAGTAATTAGAAACTGATCTCATCTGCGAACACCTTTACGTGAAACCTCGAAAAAAATAGAGGAGGTTCATATTTCCACTAGGAATACAGATGTCGGTGATATAACAGATTCGTGTCCTCCACCCGTCTTTCACCTGCTAGATGCACACAACACACACCACAATCGATGTTCTCTCAACCAAATAAAGATGGGAAATGTGAAGAAGGAGTCAATCGGACAATTTGCATGGGAGGGAATAATGGTCCAGCGCAAACATATGTCCATATTGAATCTTCTCAAATTTCCACGCAGTCAGGAAAGCTGTCCACCACATATGAAATACTAGTTCACTAATCAGCCGTCTAGAGGAAGACGCGGTTAAGTCAGCTACATTCCTGCATCCCAACAGGCCTTTCCATTCGGATGGCTCCTGTCGTTAACAGGAAACGTGAATCATTCCTGCCACAGGCCACCACCGGTGCGCCACATACCCCTAGATAGAATCGTCCTATTTATTTGATCGCTATACTTACAATTAAATGCTACGATTGCAGTCTCAGTTGAACGACGTTCGACAATGAGCGAAGTATCATCGGAAATACACCGTGATGGCGGTTGTGGCACTGGAAATAGAAATATCTTTACCATTCTTATGACTTGACATAGTCTTCCCTTTGCTATCATTTCCATCGAATGGTCAAAACACAATCCTGGCGCGCTAACTCGGGTCACTCTGTTTCTACATGGGTTGCAACAGGTGGTAGATACGTCTCTCTCAAACTTCTGCTCAGTTCCTGCTTAAACTGGAACGATTACATGTGCAAACTTGCAGAAATGGCAGCAGTGGCATGAGGCATAGGGACTGTCTAAAATTTTACTATAGCAGGCAGATTCGAAAAAGGTGACTCGTTTCGAGATATGCCAATCCTAGAAATATGATTCACTAGTGGCTGTAATCATTAAAGGACTTCTTCATCGGATACAGCGCAGGTATGTGGTTGAATGGAAAGATATGATACCAAATCCCATAGCACTAGAAATCTGGAAACATAGTGTACATTTCTTACCACCTAAATCAGCACACAATCTACTTTTTGTGATCCTTCTCAATCAACCATCACATATAACCCAGTGGATATATTGCAGAACCTCTGTAATGGCATCAAAACAGAATGCGTTACGAATAGTGGAGAAATACCGAGTGGTGGCGTGAGGGTGTGGTAAATACCGGTTTCATTCCACGTTTATTAGCCGAATCACTTTCTAATTTCGGTAATCTTATTACGAGGTCCATCGTCTCCAAAATGTAACTGCACTGTTGATCTGATGATATACACTCCGGCGATCACCATCTGTTTTCAGTGTCACGGTATTTGTCTGGAGAAAAACCATTTCATTCAGAGGTAATGCCATACTTCGTTTTATAAAGCCAGTATAGCTTTTAACATGAATACTAATGTGCACCTGTAGAAGCAAGAGCGATCGTGGTAATAATATGGTCGTTGCGATGGTGTTTTTTAAACATATGGCGGTTTGTAAGACGATTACACCTCACTTTCTAAGGCACAGTGGTACCACTCACAGGAGAAACTTAGGATACATGTCCACCCATTGTTGATTTTCGGTCGGTATTATTTCGTATCGGTAGCAATGATTGGTTCAAATGGCTCTGAGCACTACCCGACTTAACTTCTGAGGTCATCAGTCGCCTAGAACTTAGAACTAATTAAACCTAACTAACCTAAGGACATCACACACATCCATGCCAGAGGCAGGATTCGAACCTGCGACCGTAGCGGTCGCTCGGCTCCAGACTGTAGCGCCTAGAACCGCACGGCCACTCCGGCCGGCCGGTAGCAATGAGTTATTGGCGAATTATTATGCTTAGTAGTAGGGGGTGCGTGATAGGATCGCCCTCGGCATCTGGCTTGTAAAGTATGTGTTTGTGTTCTGACACGTGCAAGGTAAATGCCTATGTCCAGTCGTAAGGAATGTATGGATCTGACGTGGAATACTGCGATAGCAAAGGGAAGACTATGTCAAGTCATAAGAATGGTAAAGATATTTCTCTTTCCAGAGCCACAACCGTCAGCAGGGTGTATTTCCGATACTTCGCTCATTGCCGAATGCTGTTCAACTGAGACTGCAATCGTAGCAAAAATTAGTTCAAATGGCTCTGAGCACTACGGGACTTAACTTCTAAGGTCATCAGTCCCCTAGAACTTAGAACTACTTAAACCTAACTAACCTAAGGACATCACACACATCCATGCCCGAGGCAGGATCGAACCTGCGACCATAGCGGTCGCACGGTTCCAGATTCTAGCGCCTAGAACAGCTCGGCCACCCTGGCCGGCGCAATCGTAGCATTTAATTGTAAGTATAGAAATCAAATATGAAGGACGATTCTGTCTAGGGGTATGTGGGGCGCCGGCGGTGACATGTGGCGGGAATGATTCACGTTCCTGTTAACGGCATGGCACGAGGCATCCGAATGGAAAGGCCTGTTGGGATGCAGGAATGTAGCTGACTTAACCGTATCATCCTCTAGACGGCTGATTAGTGAACTAGTACTGCGTATGTGGTGGACAGCTTTCGTGATCACGTGGAAATTTGAGAAGGTTCAATACGGACATGTGCATGTGTTTGCGCTGGACCATTACTCCCTCCCATGTAAATTGTCCGACTGACTCCTTCTTCACATTTTCCATCTTTATCTGTTTGAGAGAACATCGATTGTGGCGTGTGCTGAGTGCGTCTAGCAGGTGAAAGACGGGTGGAGGACACGTTAGCTGGTTCTCTGGACATGAGAAACACCTTAGTTGACTTTGTAAATTTTAAGGATGATTTGGAATCTGTTATATCACTGATATCAGTATTCGCTAGAGGAAATATCAGCTTCCTCTATTTTTTTCGAGGTTTCACATAAAGGTGTTCGCAGACGTGATCAGTTTCTAGTTACTCAGTGGTTTACAGCACGCTGAACCTCGCAAATGTTTCAGGTTTCTAGAGAAATAATTTCTGGTCTATATCTTCGAAATTATGCTGCACAAGCGATACCGCTAAGCAAGCGATATTGCTATGTACTTGATATCGAGAAGTTTCGCAAAATGGTATGATATTCTGACAAACAATGCGAAATTTTATATGTTTTTGTGATCCCAGAGTCTAGGAGTATTTTGCAGGTCTGTAGGCTGTGAATTACGACTCCAAGCTCGTCAGAGCATGTGTATTGTATCAGTGTAATAAAAAACTATGTGAAATCCACCCCTAAATAAACTGTTCAAAAATAAATAAAGTACACCCCTTCCTCTCCACTGTAGCCCAATATAGGCTGAATCATTTTACTGCTATTTTTCACCCAGACTGCCATAGGATGAAAGTGCAATCTGGTGGCAGTACTGTGTGCTTGTTCAGCTGGACTCCAGACCTCATGGTGGACACACTGAATGGAGCTACTGCCTCAGTTGCTTAAATAAAGACTGAAAATAAAGACTTATGTCCATCCTATCCCGCCGGCCGCTGTAGCCGTGCGGTTCTAGGCGCTTCAGTCTGGAACCGCGTGACCGCTACGGTCGTAGGTTCGAATCCTGCGTCGGGCATGGATGTGTGTGATGTCCTTAGGTTAGTTAGGTTTAAGTCGTTCTAAGTACTAGGGGACTGACGACCACAGATGTTAACTCCCATAGTGCTCAGAGCCATTTGAACCATTTTTCCCATCCTATCCAGTACAGGCTGAGTCCTTTCCCAGCAATTCCTAGGAAGAGGTGACGGTTGGCTGACTTAGGTTAGCGGAGGTAGGCCAAGTGACCTATTTTCCCGTCATTTTCTTAGGTTAGTGGAGGTAGCTGTGGTGTGTTGCATTGTTCTGCTGGAATTTGAACTTCCTGCCATTTTCTTGTGAACTGGGGTGGGGGAGGGGAGGCGGGAGGGGAGTGCGTTAGGTTAACAGAGGTAGCCCAATTGACCTATTTTCTCGCCAATATTTGAACTTCCCACCATAATGTCGTATCTATCGCCGCCATCTTGGATACGCCCTTTTGAATAAATTTGGCAACAATGGAGAGTGGGGTGACACAAACTGTAATGGGCCCTTCGACGACCCTTTTGAAACTGTAGACCTGATGTCCACTATGCCTGCGCCAGCCTTGCTATGTGCCTATGTCTCGCTTGGACTTCCCCAATCGTATTCCTGCGACCTGTGGTCGACTTGTAGTCCTGCTTGTACGGGCTGTGCCCTCAGCCTGCGGTGCAGAGCGGTTCGCCGAGTGCCATCGCTCGGCGCCGTATCGGCTCTCAGATCGGCCAGCGCCGGTAATTATGGGGTCCGGCCGCGAGGTCCGGCGCACCCATTACCTCTTGTCCCCCACCCGTGTCTCTGCCCCTCTGGTGTCGGAGTCGGTGCAGCGGGCAGTCTGCGGTGGGAGCCGCGCTCGTTAAAAACCCGCCAAAGCCCCGGGCCGCGATTTATGTGCGAATTATGCCGGCTGCGCGGCCCTGTAAGGCGAGCGGGCCTTTTGTGTCCGGCACCGCCGAAACTTGGCCCGTATCTGCGGCTCAGCTATCGCGTGCCTTAAGAAAGCCTGCCGACGTGCATGTCCGCCTCGTTTGCACGCCAAGTGAAAGCGGGGGTCTTTTACTGCAGTATGTGCTGCCTATCTGGAACAAGTAACAAACAGCATAAAATACACTCGAAGGAGAAAAAAAAACCGACGCAGCACGAAGGAATTTTCCAAATGAGATGGAAAGCAGTAGATATGATGTACATGTACAGACAACCAAATGATTACCATTTCAGAAAACGTGAATGATTTATTCAAGAGAAAAATCTTCACAAATCGAGCCAATCAATAACGCGTTGGTACTCCTCTGGCCGTTATGCAAACAATTATTCGGTTTGGTATTGACTGACACAGTTGTTGGGTTTCCTTCTGAGTGATATCCCAAATACTACCCAATTGGCGCTTCGGATCATCAAAATCCCGAGTTGGTTTGAGCGCCCTGCCCATAATGCTCTAGACGTTTTCAATTGGGGAGAGACGCGGTTGCCTTTGCTGGCCGTTATAGTGTTTGACAAGCAGGAAGATAAACAATAGGGACACTCGCCGTGCGCGGGCGGACCGTATCTTGCTGAAATGTAAGCCCAGGATGGCTTGCTGCGAAGAGCAACAAAACGGGGCTGTCAGGATGCCGTGGATAACAACCAACTGGTCCTGCTGTGGAAAGAAACTCCTGGTTGTCAGTGTGGTAATCCACTGCCGTCTGGGGGTCTCCTGACACATTTTCGCTGGTTCAAAATGGTTGAAATGGCTCTGAGCACTATGTGACTTAACTTCTGAGGACATCAGTCCCCTAGAACTTAGAACTACTTAAACCTAACTAACCTAAGGACATCAGACACATCCATGCCTGAGGCAGGATTCTAACCTGCGACCGCAGCAGTCGCGCGGCTCCAGACTGTAGCTCCTAGAACCGCTCGGCCACCCCGGCCGGGTTTTCACTGGTCATTAGAGTTACTTTCGAAACGGATTCATCACTAAAGACAATTCCACTCATTCAGTCATTGAGATTTGAGACTGAAGACTTGTCTAGAGACGCCACAGACAGCAGTGGATATCAACCAGACTGTCGCCCGTCATATGGCCGACAACCGAGAGTGATGGTCTGGGATGCCATTTTGTTTCACAGCAGTGCCATACGTGGCACCCTTACATCACAACGGCACGTCGACGATATTCTACTACCTGGTTTGCTGTGCTTCATGGCAAGCCATGCTTGGCTTACATTTCAGTAAGATATTTCCCGCCCGCCGAAGGCGGGAGTTTCTACCGCTTGACTTCGTGCTTGCCAAGCTCTATCTTGGCCAGCAAGGGCTCTCACCAGTAGAGAACGTTTGTAGCGTTGTGGGCAGAGCCCTCCAACCAGTTCGGGATTTTGACAATCTAGCCCGCCAGTTGGACAGAATTTGGCTTGATAGCCCTCAGGGGGTCACTCAAAAACTCTCTCAGTCAGTGCCAAGCCGAATAGCTAAATGTACACTCCTGGAAATGGAAAAAAGAACACATTGACACCGGTGTGTCAGACCCACCATACTTGCTCCGGTCACTGCGAGAGGGCTGTACAAGCAATGATCACACGCACGGCACAGCGGACACACCAGGAACCGCGGTGTTGCCCGTCGAATGGCGCTAGCTGCGCAGCATTTGTGCACCGCCGCCGTCAGTGTCAGCCAGTTTGCCGTGGCATACGCAGCTCCATCGCAGTCTTTAACACTGGTAGCATGCCGCGACAGCGTGGACGTGAACCGTATGTGCAGTTGACGGACTTTGAGCGAGGGCGTATAGTGGGCATGCGGGAGGCCGGGTGGACGTACCACCGAATTGCTCAACACGTGGGGCGTGAGGTCTCCACAGTACATCGATGTTGTCGCCAGTGGTCGGCGGAAGGTGCACGTGCCCGTCGACCTGGGACCGGACCGCAGCGACGCACGGATGCACGCCAAGACCGTAGGATCCTACGTAGTGCCGTAGGGGACCGCACCGCCACTTCCCAGCAAATTAGGGACACTGTTGCTCCTGGGGTATCGGCGAGGACCATTCGCAACCGTCTCCATGAAGCTGGGCTACGGTCCCGCACACCGTTAGGCCGTCTTCCGCTCACGCCCCAACATCGTGCAGCCCGCCTCCAGTGGTGTCGCGACACGCGTGAATGGAGGGACGAATGGAGAAGTGTCGTCTTCAGCGATGAGAGTCGCTTCTGCCTTGGTGCCAATGATGGTCGTATGCGTGTTTGGCGCCGTGCAGGTGAGCGCCACAATCAGGACTGCATACGACCGAGGCACACAGGGCCAACACCCGGCATCATGGTGTGGGGAGCGATCTCCTACACTGGCCGTACACCACTGGTGATCGTCGAGGGGACACTGAATAGTGCACGGTACACCCAAACCGTCATCGAAACCATCGTTCTACCATTCCTAGACCGGCAAGGGAACTTGCTGTTCCAACAGGACAATGCACGTCCGCATGTATCCCGTGTCACCCAACGTGCTCTAGAAGGTGTAAGTCAACTACCCTGGCCAGCAAGATCTCCGGATCTGTCCCCCATTGAGCATGTTTGGGACTGGATGAAGCGTCGTCTCACGCGGTCTGCACGTCCAGCACGAACGCTGGTCCAACTGAGGCGTCAGGTGGAAATGACATGGCAAGCCGTTCCACAGGACTACATCCAGCATCTCTACGATCGTCTCCATGGGAGAATAGCAGCCTGCATTGCTGCGAAAGGTGGATATACACTGTACTAGTGCCGACATTGTGCATGCTCTGTTGCCTGTGTCTATGTGCCTGTGGTTCTGTCAGTGTGATCATGTGATGTATCTGACCCCAGGAATGTGTCAATAAAGTTTCCCCTTCCTGGGACAATGAATTCACGGTGTTCTTATTTCAATTTCCAGGAGTGTATAAGGGCCAGAGGTGGACAAACGCGTCATTGACCTGCTCAATTTGTGAAGTTCTTTTTCTCGAGTAAATCTTCCAGATTTTCTGAAATCGTAATAATTTTTTTCTCTGTACTTACACATCACATCTACCGATTTTTGTTCCATTCAGATAATTCATTCGTTGCGCCTCGTTTTTTTTTCTGGTTGATTCTGCGTACCTCGCGGACACCTGTTATAAAATGCACGTAACGTTTCCGATGGTTTTGCAGGTGTCTAGAAAGAAACGGCGAAGACTGATTGACGTATTTGGATCAGTAATTGCAGAACATTTATAAGCAAGTGGACATCAACTACTAAAACATACGTGCTTTTCACTTGGTCTTGCAGGGCATCTTGTATACAACTGGTCTGTGACAGAAGGAAGTGAAATCAAGCTGTACCAATTCCGTGTGCCATTTTAACCGTCCAGCTCGGATGTTATTTTCTGCACGTTTCTCATCCCCTTTAATTAACAGGTGCTCGTTTTAAGTCTTTAATTAAGCAGAATGGTCTCGGAATAGATAAACAGAACACACACACGAGAGGCGATTTATGTAACACACTGCAATCCTGTCATTTGAAGAAGATTGCGTGTTGCATCTGAGAAGGTGTTCAGATACAGAAATGATACTGAAAATCAATTACTGCCAAAGGTTCTGTAGCTTAGGGAGTAAATGGGAAGATGCTGCGAAAGTAAAATCTTGGTTAAGATTAACAAACTTTATCTACAAATTCAGAATTTGTTACAACTGCCCAACACAAACACAATTTCAGACAATTACTAGGAAGCATGAGTAAGTTTGCAGAAGTGATTACCATAACGGCCAGGTGTCTAGTTTCATTTTAATATAATAATAGTAATAATGAAAGTAATAATAATAAAATCCTTTTTACTGGCCATATATAATTTTTAAGTCGATGAAATTAATGTTTTTAATTATGCACAGCAACAAATTTTAAAGCAGAGCAGAAACAGTTATTGTTGGAATAACTCTTTGAATAACTGACCACATAAAATTTTAAAAATAAGCAAAAAATAGGAATGATAAACTTAGTCCTTAAAAATAAACAGACACAAGAAGATTTAAAGCTGTGATGCCGTTAACGGTGGAACTGTGACACTCAAAAATCTTTTTATTCAAACAGAGAAAACAGCATATATTGGTATTAATCATAACTATTCCACCGTATTACCGAGCCTTGAGCAAGAACATTTTTGTGAGGAAAGTACTCCAGGCGGCAGTGAGAAAATGAGTGTTCATTAATAGCAGCTTCAGATAATACACAAGCCAGTACTATGGAACTAAACACACCTTAATATCTACATAAAACTTACGAAGCAGAGCAGAAGAAAACAAGGAATATACTTCATGAACAAAAGAAATAAATGAGCGTAACTCGAGTTTAGCAAAAGCAGATAAATGAGAGATAGTTCAGTAAAGAAGCCTGAGTCTGAATCAACAGTGGCTGCCATAAACGGCACGAACCTATTATTAAATGAAATAACTCTGTTACTCAGTAACACTGTTACTCAGTGAACTCATCAACATGTAGATGAAAACTCGATAAGCGAGAGGTAAGAACAGACACGCAGAACTGATTTTCATAATTTAAAGAAGTAATAGTTATAACAAATATCTGACTGCAAGAACTATCACGTTTTAACCTTTAAGATAAATCAGTGTTAGAAAGCGGCACATGTACATTACTTGTCACCTTCAGGCTTATCAATCATCCTTGAAGATCGGAATTTTATACCTTAAACGTTCAGCAGGCATGCACAACTGCATGTTTCGTGTTACCAATTAAAGGCCGCATTTAATTGCACTTTCCTTTATCTAACAGAAATGAGCTTAGTGGTAGTCTGAAATTCACAAACTGTAATTAGATAATTAGATAATACATCAAATAAAATGTAGCTATTGGCAATAAATGTCTCAATGAATCGGAGCAAATGTCGACTCAAAGGAAGGCAGGTCGTGTGACGCAAGCAAACACGTGAATCACACACCACAACACACTTGTTAATCTTGAATAGGACAATGAATAACATGTACTGACGCCTGTAATAAGGCAAGGTGGTTGCTACAGCTACCAATCAAGTCGTTGTCCCTGGATTAGGCACTAGGTAACCAGGTTGGTGAGTTACAATCCGCACTCAAACACTTGAAGTTCATCAAACTGTTCATCATTAATTTCAAGCAGGGACAGTTAGCTATCTCGCTGTCATTCCAGCAGTGAGTGTTCAACTCCTTTCAAATAGTAACTGCCATAACGACACGTATTGACCTAGGTCATGACTGCCGCAGTTCCAATACATTCAGCCTTGATCCAAAATAAACACATCCATCACAGTCATGGACACCAAGCGTCCTGCACTTAAATCAGGCCACACACTCCATTCGGTTCTGAACCACAACTTCCCCTTCATACAGCTAGTGCCTCCGCTATATACACGCACTGAGCAGCACCACTGCCACCTGGTGGGAATGTCTCCACTAGTTGCCAGGAGATCCGTCAGAGAGGTTACCACCAAGTGGATTACATCGACAGCAAAGGAAGTCACCTATGCAGCCTCTACATGGAACAGACTTCTCAGGTCTGGATGCTGAGTGGGGGTATTAAAAGTCACGGGAAACGACTGATGAAGAAAAATGGTTATTCGAGGGCCATTCTCAAAAGAAGACCTGCTATTTGTTTTCATGGAAACCACAAAGATACAGAAAGCACTTTACCTCAGTTATTTAGTAAAAGGGTTCATCTACATGTACAGTCGTGCTCAAAAATATCCGAACGACCTGAACTGCATTTCGCCTGATTCGCATGCAACCGGCATAACGCAGCTGCCTAGCATGTCCTCTACTCGCTCCTTGGTACAGTCGTTTCACTATTGAAAATGGTTCCAACATGTCACGACTAGAAAACACTGCTCTGTATCGCAGTAACTCAGGATATAAAGTAATATCACGATGCTACAAACATCAGGGAACACCATATCAAAGATAAGACCGTCCTTAAGGCTTGTAAGCTCACATTTATTACAATAAATGACATACCTGAAATGTTACCACTCTCATTATTACGTCAGGTAGGTAATGCACGTAGTAAGTTCGTCGTATTCATGATTCCCTCTTCAACGTAACATACAGTACTTATTATTTAACACATAATGACATTAAAAATTTAAGTTATTCACGAGCAGTAAGTTGAGAATATGTATGAACTTCAAATGAGACGACTAACCGTCTCGTTCTGCATATGGATTCAAACCCAGGTCAGGCAGACTAAGGAATGATTTCGTGACTGACGCAAACTAACTGTCATTCCTCATTAGGCATACAGAGATATATACCTCGATTTTCGACAGTATCAGTTAGCAAATATCAACTTTAAATTACATAAAGCAAACATTTTTAACGGACGCGAATTCCTACGCAGCATCTATTGTCCCTGTTAACGAACTACAAGAGATGTTAAATATTACTTCTTTACAAGTAACTTACATGAAAGGCCGTGAGGCAAAGCTTTATGTTGGACAGGGTTCAAATGGTTCAAATGGCTCTGAGCACTATGGGACGTAACATCTATGGACATCAGTCCCCTAGAACTTAGAACTACTTAAACCTAACTAACCAAGGGACATCACACAACACCCAGTGATCACGAGGCAGAGAAAATCCCTGACCCCGCCGGGAATGATGGACAGGGATTCGAACCCAGAACCCAATCAGATTGATATCGAAGCACAACCAACCGTGACATATCGGATTTCCTTGGCAGTAGCTAGATGTTTTAACTGAAATGACGAGACGAAACATTAATTTTTTCCTTTCCAGGACTCCAATCTGGCACCTATCGCTGTTATATTCTAGAGAAAACGAACGTTAAATATGGGTTTGTTGCACCAGCAACGACATGTGAGCATGATTGAACTAGAAATAATATGTCGAATAGTTCAGTGCTCACTGGGAATAGAGCCCCGCACATATCGTTGTTGACTACACTCAAAGAGACGTCAGCTACCGAATTTTTCCCCACCAGCAGCTCGGAATAATATCTTGATCTTAGAGTGATCTTGCAAATAGTTCTGTGTCCCACTGGGAGTCAAAAACGTCAGCTATCGCTAGTGTTGACAACGAATGAAAAAACATTAAAAATCAAAATTATTGACCACCAACAGATAGGTGCTCTCATGCTAGAGCTTGACAATACATAATGAAATCTTCAGTGCCGGGCCAGGATTCGAACCCATTCACGCGTAATATGTGGAGATGTTGAGGAATCTGCAGTTTCGAACAAACAACAAATTGTAGCCGAGGTGTATTGTCACGAAGGGATCAAATTCCGCGTTAACGGCGGTCTGAGTTGCATTCTTAGTTCAGAACCAATTTTATCGACATACAGAAGTTGAGATAAAAGATGGAATAAGTGTCCTGTAACCCTACATAGCGTTTGTTTCGTCACTAGAAATAAATAACTAGTATAAGAAAGGTTACTGGTGATAGAGTTTCTACATGTCGCCACTCCAGACTTTATTGTGGCTCAACTTAACATCTACTTGGCAGAGAAGGAATATCATCTTTAATGTGAATTTCAGACCACACTGCCATTATATCTTCTTCACTTGGTGTAGTCAGAAGAGAATGGAATCTTTCTCTCCCTTTCTAAAAATCATTGACAGAAGTGGGAACCGAACCCAGACCATAGGTATAAGAAATTACCATCAGTCCAACAGGCTGTGACTCATTTTTCTATCGTAACGCCGTTACGCCACACTGGATGAGAATTCTGACACACATGTTCCCTGTAGTAAATTGCAGCATGTTCAATAAATTCATTTACTTGGTTGACCGAATCACCATGATCTAGCTGCCTCGGCTACCCAGTGCATACAGTCGACTCTATTTTCTAATCACCGAAATAAAATCACGTAACTGCCACCTACACAGAACTGCCAACAGTGTAGGATGCAGATATTTAAATAGAAAGTGTTCCTTTCCACTTGAGCTATTCTATTGCACTATCTGTTTGTAAAAACGTCATGCAGCGCAACAGAAAAGCTGTAACTGTTTCTCTTAGAAGTCTAGACCCAGCAATTTGCATTATTTCACAGCGCTGTGGTATGCAGAAGTTCTGGAGGAATTGTTCTTCAGCTCTCGAGCTGTTGTAGCTATGTGTCAGCTAGTAGTTGTGTCAGCGAGTAGCGTAATGGTAAGTGTCGTACACCATAGATAAGATGTCACGAGTTCGAATACATTTACTGCTAAATTTTCGCCGGCAGGGTAGCTCAGCGTGTTCGGTCAGAGGGTTTAGCTATCCTCTGTAATAAAAAAAAAAACTAAATCAACGGATCAACGAACAACCAGAACAAGTGTCATAGGACGTCCACCACGAACAAAGTCAATGAACAACATAGAGCGTTCTCATTTTCCACGCCCGGGTTCCCGGGTTCGATTCCCGGCGGGGTCAGTGATTTCATCTGCCTCGTGATGACTGGGCGTTGTATGATGTCCTTAGGTTAGTTAGGTTTAAGTAGTTCTAAGTTCTAGGGGACTGATGACCATAGATGTTAAGTCCCATAGAGCTCAAAGCCATTTTGAACAATATAGAACAAAATGAGAATAACAAAGAAATAGTTGCATAATGCTAAGTGTCGTCACGAGTTCGAATACATTTACTGCTAAATTTTTTTAAAACGCAATGCTGCTGTCTGCTGAAGTTACCAATCTAATGGAACTTTGAACATAATTCCCTTCACTTCTCAACCCAAAATAGTCGCATGTGGAAAAAGGGCTAACTTCTGTGACATTTTGTTCTCTTCAGGTTTAATAGACAGCCAGGCAGCAGATGCATCTCGAAGCTTTTGTATTATGTATGGGGAGAGTGCATCGTGCCCAAATACGTCAGAAAAATATTTTCTACATTAGCTGTCGTGTGGTAGTGGCATTTTATTCTTCTTCAAACATAGTTTGACAGCTTTCACTCCGAACAAGTTTCCTACATGCATGTAATCGATAAACTGCACGTGCATCGTCAGACTGTTATAGATAACATCAGAGAATTCACATATATCGTTGATGATTAATTTCGCTCTCATGTTTACTATTGTTTCAACAACACTAAAGGAAACCTTACGAAAATCGTGTACTGTGTTATAAGAAATGAAATAAAACTACCCACGATAACCTTACAACGAAAGTCTGTTTTAATAAAACTGAGTATCTGTACACGAATTAGTAAAATACTACTCCCTTACATTTCGATTGGGTCAGTGTTTAATTGGTATGCTGTGTCATACTCAAGAGGTATGCAAATGTGGCATTTCATAAATATAGTTATGTATTTCTAGAAACCCAAAATTCGCTTGTCAGCAGCGGAAAGAGGCGTTACCTGTTGTGCAGCATTGTAAGTTTTCCACCATTGCACTATGAGCCGAAAGTATTTTCTTGCAATTTCCTTGTTGATGTTTGATCTGACTGCTTATAGCTCTTTCACAGAAGGGGTAGAAACGCTGGACGTCAGTGAGAGAGGAACTGCGACCCACAACAGACGCTTTTTCACAGGTCAGCACGTTAACACAGAGCAGGCGAAGAGGGATGTGTCTTAGCTTCCTCTTACGAGGCCAATAGTGACTAGAACTCATAAACCGCTACTTAAAGGACGAGATTAGTTGCGATTTACACCTGCAACGGCTTTCCTGGGCTGAAAACCGTAAGTTTACAATCTTTTGTTACACCTCAAGCGATAATGACTGAGATTATTCAATGGAACTGACAGGTAAAATCAAGTGAACTTTGAGGCTTTATTCCGTGCACACAAGGAAGTAGCTCGTCGATCACAGAGTTGCCAAACATACGTTGCCTTGTTGCCAAATCTCAGTTACAGTACCAGCAGGAAGAAGACGAACCGATGTGATCCTACAACGGGCTGGGAAGTGGTCATAGCTGGTGTCTCCAAGTCGCAGCTCCTACGGCTTTGAATACGTAATGCGTGTGATTCGCATTTCTGTAAGTAGGTTTAGGGACTGGAGCGTAGTTACTAAAAATACTCAGAATTGACTGCAAATTAAGCATCATAAATCAGTAACTCTCATAGTTGTTTTTATATTACTTTCGTAAGTGTACTCAAAACTAAGACACTCATTCACAGGCGTTTTCGTGCCTCACCGATAGACGAGCACAAGAAACAAATAAAAATAAAAATATAATGTGTGTGTGTGTGTTTGTGTGTGTGTGTGCGTGTGTGTGTGGTAGAGAGAGAGAGAGAGAGAGAGAGAGCGAGAGAGAGAGAGAGGGAGAGAGAGAGAAAAATAAAAAAGGATGAGAGAGACAGAGTGTGTACAAAATTGTTGCAAAGAAATTGACTCATGGTATGTAAAGAAATCTTTCATTTAAAATGTCACGTTCCACATCATTGTGAAATGTCGTATTCATGATCACTCTGAGTTAGAAGTTAGAGTCAGCGACTAAGTGTAAGGTCAATGAGTTGGATGCGGGTTTTGCAACTGTGAAATACTTTCCTACATTATAGAAGCGAATATTAAATTTGAACTAATACTGCGAAAATTTTGTACTTGGATATCTTAGAATAGAAATCTTTCTGTTTATTTCAAAGAAAAACAATTGATTTTCTAAAACATTGTCTGTCATACACAACTTGAAACAAGTCATGTCGACGAAATCGTATGGAAGAACTGACAGCGACGTATATCGGAAGGCAGTAAGATCTCCTGCCTTTTGGTTTGGCAGTACTCGATAGCCGTTTCTAGGAGCAAATAAATGGATAATGGCAGCGCGTTTTTGTTATCAAGTAACGTCTTCATCAATTACTTTCGTTTTAATGTAATCTACGAGAAACTGCTGATGTTTGATATTAACGTGAAAAGGATTCCGAAGACAGGGAAAGAACCTGTTCTTGGGAAACTACTTCTATATTGACCAAAAGGCATTAAATGATTCTCAAGCACATGTGTTCCAGCAGCGGTATGAATAAAATGATAGTAATAATGACGGTAATAATCGAATTATCCGGTAACTTTACACTTCACAGCGGATTTTCTCCAACTAAAAAATTTGCTCAATTTGTGAAAATTCAAAATGGCTTTACTTCGAGCTTATGATGCCTAGAATAGTCTTTAAATCCTGCTGACATGAGAATAGCATAATCTCCGCGTTAGAAGCTTGCTTCTACTTAACCATTTAATAGACTCGCATTTTTTCCACCGTGACTAATTTTGTAAGCTAAGCACACCATCTGTTTCAGCACACTCTTGAGGGTGGGAAATGTGGCCACAATGGTCTGGTGGAACGAATTGCCACAGGTGCTCTGCGTGGGTTCAGGAATTTACTTTTGAGAGGCAGAAACAGATTTATTTTACCTCTGGTAACATCAAGAGAAAGACGTTATAATCCATAATCCGAATTAAACATCACGTTCCTTCATTACCAACTGGGCAGAGCCGGTTTACGTTGGGAAATGACATAGCGGAAGTCATGGCGAACAGAAATACAGTCGCCAGTAAACTTACTTACATTAGAAAATTTTATTTTATTTGATGAACCGATAGCCATTTAAAGGAACAGGTCTCTTATTTTACTTGTACTTGATTGAACAAGAGACGTTGAAAAATTTGGTGCTGGACTGTGATTCGAATTCGTATCTCCTCTTTCGAGGATCCGAATCTCTCAGAACAGTATAGTTTAATCATTTCGTTCCTTGTCCCAAGACTCCAGTCTTCTCTAGGTCTCCTCCAAAGAATCCAGTACAAAAATATTCATAATTTAATTTCAAGCCCTATCAAGTGCACACCCACCTGCTAGTGAAAATTAACGTGCATTTTTAATGTCTGTTGATGTGTTGCCAACAACTGCAATAGGTGTTGTTATTTCTGGTCAACCAAGCACACATCTTACTGTTGGTGAGTAAGCAACTGATACTTAAGTTACAGTCGTGGACGCATGGTAGGTGTGCAGTTCGACTGTCGCTTAGGCACAAAAGTTTATATCCTTATTTTCGATTGAAACACCTAGCATCTCGTAAGAAAAATCGATACGTAACATTTGATTTTTCTTAGTTAAATATCCGATTATGTGTTGGGTTCGTATCTCCGTCACAGAACTTCACATCATGCACTTCATCTTTAATTGTATGCACACTTTGTTACTTTGTAATGGAGGTATATCAGACACCTTTCATTGTTAGCTAACAGGGACGAAAGGGTCTTGATAGGAGCCTCGGTTTATTACATAAATTGTAGTCTTTTATTTTCAAGTTTAGATTTGGTTACTGGTATTGGCAAAAAATTTCGGTAATTCATGACTCTTCATGGCTAGTCATCAATATGATGTGATTAGATTCGATTAGATTACTTCTTGTTCCATAGATAATGAATACGACATTGTGTAATGATGTGAAACATGTCATTTTCAATGAAAGATTTCTTTACATACCATGAGTCAATTTCTTTACAACAATTTTGTACACACTCTGTCTCTCTCATTCTTTTTTATTTCTCTCTGTCTCTCTATCTCTGTCTCTCTGCCCCCCCACACACACACACACACACATACACACACACATTATTTTTTTTTTTTATTTGTTTCTTGTGCTCGACTATCGGCGAGACATGAAAACGCCTCTGAATGAGTTTCTTAGTTTTGAGTACACTTACGAAAGAAATATAAAAATAACTATGAGAGTTACTGATTTATGATGCTTAATTTTCAGTCAATTCTGAGTATTTTTAGTAACTACGCTCCAGTCCCTAAACCTACTTACAGAAATGCGAATCACACGCATTACGTATTCAAGGCTGTAGGAGCTGCGACTTGGAGACACCAGCTATGGCCACTTCCCAGCCCGTTGTAGGATCACATCGGTTCGTCTTCTTCCTGCTGGTACTGCAACTGAGATTTGGCAACAAGGCAACGTATGTTTGGCAACTCTGTGATCGACGAGCTACTTCCTTGTGTGCGCGGAATAAAGCCTCAAAGTTCACTTGATTTTACCTGTCATTTCCATTGAATAATCTCAGTTATTATCGCTTGAGGTGTAACAAAAGATTGTAAACTTACGGTTTTCAGCCCAGGAAAGCCGTTGCAGGTGTAAATCGCAGCTAATCTCGTCCTTTAAATAGCGGTTTATGAGTTCTAGTCACTATTGGCCTCGTAAGAGGAAGCTAAGACACATCCCTCTTCACCAGCTCTGTGTTAACGTGCTGACCTGTGAAAAAGCGTCTGTTGTGGGTCGCAGTTCCTCTCTCACTGACGTCCAGCGTTTCTACCCCTTCTGTGAAAGAGCTATAAGCAGTCAGATCAAACATCAACAAGGAAATTGCAAGAAAATACTTTCGGCTCATAGTGCAATGGTGGAAAACTTACAATGCTGCACAACAGGTAACGCCTCTGTCCGCTGCTGACAAGCGAATTTTGGGGGATCTAGAAATACATAACTATATTTATGAAATGCCACATTTGCATACCTCTTGAGTATGACACAGCATACCAATTAAACACTGACCCAATGGAATTGTAAGGGAGAAGTATTTTACTAATTCGTGTACAGATACTCAGTTTTATTAAAACAGACTTTAGTCGTAAGGTTATCGTGGGTAGTTTTACTTCATTTCTTATAATACATTGCACGATTTTAATAAGGTTTCTATTAGTGTTGTTGAAACAATAGTAAACATAAGAGCGAAATTAATCATCAACGATATATGTGAATTCTCTGATGTTATCTATAACAGTCTGACGATGCACGTGCAGTTTATCGATTACATGCATGTAGAAAACTTGTTCTGAGTTAAAGTTGTCAAACTATGTTTGAAGAAGTGTAAAATGCCACTACCACACGACAGCTAATGTAGAAAATACTTTTCTGACGTATTTGGCCACGATGCACTCTCCCCATACATAATACAAAAGCTTCGAGATGCGTCTGCTGCCTGGCTGTCTATTAAACCTGAAAAGAACAAAATGTCACAGAAGTTAGCCCTTTTTCCACATGCGACTATTTTGGGTTGAGAAGTGAAGGGAATTATGTTCAAAGTTCCATTGGATTGGTAACTTCAGCAGACAGCAGCATTGCAATTTAAAAAAATTTAGCAGTAAATGTATTCGAACTCGGGACATCTTATCATCGGTGCACGACACTTACGCTACTAGCTGACACAACTACTAGCTGACACATAGCTAAAACAGCTCGAGAGCTGAACCACAGTTCCTCCAGAACTTCTGCTTACTACAGCGCTGCGAGATAATGCAAATTGCTGGGTCTAGACTTCTGAGAGAAACAGTTACAGCTGTTCTGTTGCGCTGCATGACGTTTTTACAAACAGATAGTGCAATAGAATAGCTCAAGTGGAAAGGAACATTTCCACTTTAAATTTCTGCATCCTACACTGTTGGCAGTTCTGTGTGATTTTATTTCGTGATTTTATTTCGGTGTTAGAAAATAGAGTCGAATGTATGCACTGGGTAGCCGAGGCAGCTAGTTCATGGTGATTCGGTCAACCAAGTAAATGAATTTACTGAACATGCTGCACTTTACTACAGGGAGCATGTGTGTCAGAATTCTCATCCAGTGTGGCGCAACGGCGTTACGATAGAAAAATGAGTCACAGAAAGAGGGTTTGGTGGTCTGTTGGACTGATGGTAATTTCTTATACCTATGGTCTAGGTTCGATTCCCACTTCTGTCAATGATTTTTAGAAAGGGAGAGAAAGATTCCATTCTCTTCTGACTACACCAAGTGAAGAAGATATAATGGCAGTGTGGTCTGAAATTCACATTAAAGATGATATTCCTTCTCTGCCAAGTAGACGTTAGGTTGAACCACAATAATGTCTGGAGTGGCGACATGTAGAAACTCTATCACCAGTAACCTTTCTTATACTAGTTATTTATTTCTAGTGACGAAATAAACGCAATGGAGGGTCACAGGTCTCTTATTCCATCTTTTATCTGAACTTCTGTATATTGATAAAATTGGTTCTGAACTGAGAATGCAACTCAGACCGCCGTTAACGCGGAATTTGATCCCTTCGTGACAATACAGCTCGGCTACAATTTGTTGTCTGTTCAAAACTGCAGATTCCTCAACATCTCCACATATTACGCGTGAATGGGTTCGAATCCTAGCCAGGCACTAAAGCTTTCATTATGTATTGTCAAGCTCTAGCATGAGAACACCTATCTGCTGGTGGATAATAATTTTGACTTTTAACTTTTTTTCGTTCGTTGTCAACACTTACGATATCTGACGTTTTTGACTCCTAGTGGGACACAGAACTATTTGCGAGATCACTGTAAGTTCAAGATATTATTCCGAGCTGCTGGTGGGGAAAAATTCGGTAGCTGACGTCTCTTTGAGTGTAGTCAACAACGATATGTGCGGGGCTCTATTCCCAGTGAGCACTGAACTCTTCCACATAATATTCCTAGTTCAAACATGCTCACATGTCGCTGCTGGTGCAACAAACCCATATTTAACGTTCGTTTTCTCTAGAACATAACAGCGATAGGTGCTGGGTTGGAGTCCTGGAAAGGAAAAAATTAATGTTTCGTCTCGTTATTTCAGCTAAAACATCTAGCTACTGCCAAGGAAATCCGATATGTCACAGTTGATTGTGTTTCGATATCAATCCGATTAGGTTCTGCGTTCGAATCCCTGTCCAACACAAAGCTACCTCACGGCCTTTCATGTAAGTTACTTGTGAAGAAGCAATATTTAACATCTCTCGTAGATCGTTAACAGGGACAATAGATGCTGTGGAGGAATTCGCGTCCGTTAAAAATGTTTGCGTTATGTAATTTAAAGTTGATATTTGCTAACTGATACTGTCTAAAATCGGAGTATATCACTCTCTGTATGCCTAATCAGGAATGACTGATAGTTTGCGTCAGTCTCGAAATCTTTGCTTAGTTTGCCTGATCTGGGTTTCAATGGTTCAAATGGCTCTGAGCACTATGGGACTCAACTGCTGAGGTCATTAGTCCCCTAGAACTTAGAACTAGTTAAACCTAACTAACCTAAGGACATCACAAACATCCATGCCCGAGGCAGGATTCGAACCGGCGACCGTAGCGGTCTTGCGGTTCTAGACTGCAGCGCCTTTAACCGCACGGCCACTTCGGCCGGCGACCTGGGTTTGAATCCATATGCAGAACGAGACGGTTAGTCGAGTCACTTGAAGTTCATACATATTCTCAACTAGCTGCTCGTGGATAATTTAAATTTTAATGTCGTTTTGTGTTAAATAATAAGAACTGTATGTTACTTTGAAGAGTAAATAATGAATACGACGAACTTACTACGTGCATTACCTACCTGACGTAATAATGAGAGTGGTAACATTTCAGGTATGTCATTTATTGTAATAAATGTGAGCTTACAAGCCTTAAGGACAGTCTTATGTGTGATAAGGTGTTCCCTGATATTTGTAGCATCGTGATATTACTTTACATCTTGTGTATCTGCGATACAGAGCAGTATTTTATAGTGGTGACTTGCTGGAACCATTTTCAAAAGTCAAACGACTGTACCAAGGAGCGATTAGAGGACCTGCTAGACAGCAGCGTTATGCCGGTTGCATGAGAATCAGGCGAAATGCAATTCAGGTCTTTCGGATACTTTTGAGTATGACTGTACCATTTTTCCACATGCATACAGCTGCATTTCGGGTAAAGGCAGCCACATCATTACCCATCATTTGGGGTAATGGTAGTCACTGGTCAACTTATCATCATTTTCCGCTCAGTATTATCCAGGGTAATGGTGATCACCATATCAGCTAATCATTATTGCCCCATAGTATCCACCACGTGTTGACAATGAGCAGAACGATTTGCTACAATTTTATATGAGAATGGTAATCTATGTGGCAATTTGTTACAATTAAGCTACAACCGGTAGCAACTTGCCACAACATTCCTGAACATGATTATTTCCGCGGTAGTTTGTTGCAATTTTACTGTAAAACAGCGATGTAAACAGTAATTTCTAACAATTTTGCCATAAAATTATGATGTTGGCGTATTTGTCACAATTTTGTTGTCAGGTGACGATGAATAGGCGGTGAAATAGCACTCTCCACTGTGCAATAGCAGAAGATGACGTGTTTGTACTGAAACATAAGATTAATCCTTTGGAAAGCAGCTAGAAAGCTTAGTAACCCTCATTTTTAACATACAAAAGTATATCAGAACTGTTCAGAATGTTACTTCATCGAAGCGAAATGTAGCCACCGCTGTGTGACACCATAAGTTAGTACTATCAGTAGAAGATGGCAAACATTTAGCATGCAAAATAAAGTTAAACTCCTAGCAAGGAGGTCACTGTAATGTTTGACGATTTTCATGTATGCTTTAGCCACATGAAGACTGGTTGTTGACAGATTTGGATGTTGGAATAAATTGGTTACTCTGGTACAAAGGTCGAACTATTCTCGTCGTTAAGTCCACTTTAAGCTATACGTTAAATCAACGGTAATGTCCTTGTATGTTTTTAATCTTAGAAAACATTAGATATTTTGATTTCTTCAATGCATGGTACAAGAGGTCGTCTACTATTCTGTCGGTTATATCAGTAGTAAGATGCATGTATTTTAATAAGCAACACAGACCCTTTAGATGTAGAAATATTTAATTTGAGGTTTCATTCTGCTTTATAAAGTGTAGTATCGATATTATATTTAAGTCATTGATAAGTACTCCTAAATCTCCTAGTTTTATCAGTAGTGCTGTTATGTGAACCATGTGTATTGTTCTTTTTTTTTTACTGTTACTGAGAAATAAAATATGACAGTATTGCATAACTGATCTCTTACACATGTTGATAAAGCATTTTATTTTGTTACAAAGATCGTATTTTCGATATATTGAACATTCCTCTCTGTGTGTAGGACCTTATCCATCATTCAATGCAAGTTGTATTCTGAGCCCGTAGCGAGTGTGGGCATGGAGAATGGAGCTTGCTGGTGGTTTCACTGGACGTAAGTAATTATTTATCGATAAACTCATGATCATCATACTGTAGTTCACGGTAAGAGAAATTTCACAATCTTTGATCATAACAGTTTAATAGCTGTCTTCATTTAATCACATTTACCAACATGAAAAACAAATCTTTTAACTTGTGAATCACTAAATACATTTACAAGTGGCTTCTCAATTTCCTTTAAAGCCACTCTTCGACATATAACTCCAAAAACATTAAATAACAAATACATATCTTCTTCATGTAGCATAACGTAACTAGCACACTACATTATACAATAGTTAAATTCTTAGGAAATTTACCTCTATTGTTCTCACTTATATACCACCATCTCTGCAATACGAGCGTAGTAAATATTTTAAAACAATCAAATGGTGCAACCATCAGAAATTAACTTTCAATGAAACACCACTTAAAAGACATGCACCTGTAATACGTAATAAATATGGAAAGCCAAACTTAATACTAATTTTACACGGGGGACGAGTGAAAAAGAATCTTGGCATCCAAAACAAGCCTCTCAGTTACATTAAAGAGGAGTACAGAAATATACACTGTTTAACAAAACATGACCAGTTACTGGGAGACAAACTAGCCCAGTCGATGACAAAAACATGACAGAAGAATTACAACTAAGAAGGGCAACGTCATGAGCAGCCACAATGACAGCTGTATCTGCCAAACGACGTCACTCAAACACAGATGAACCACACTTTACCTGTCCGCCGCACTGCAGTACCATCCCACAGCAGTATAGAGGAAAACAGACTGAATAGCATCTAATATAACAGAAGATCACTGTGAAGTACGGTAAACAGACAACAACTTCAGTTCTGGCAATCATAGGCGTGGCGGCTATTTATCTTCTTGGAAGCACAGCATAATCCATTCACTTTTGCATCTGTCCTTTCCGGAACATGACAAGCATAACATTTACCAGCGCACCCCACTCCGTAAACGCCAGCGACAAATGGAAAGAGACAGCCCGCACTCGTTGCCTGAAGCTCTGTGCTGCCACGTCGCTCCTCTATGACTGCAGTACAATGACTGGCAGCTCGCCGACGCACTCCGGTAGACAGTTTTTTCACTTCCTCTTCCACAGTCAGACTTGCCCGAGACTCTGTAACAGCTAAGGGTGCTTCGACTTTCGTCTCGGATATAGACAATACCAGCCACATGTTCCTGGAACGGCTCAATTCGGAGCATTATTAAGTTTTATTTTCTCTCGGTATTAATAATAAAAGGCCAACGGCCTTGCCGCAGTGTTAACACCGGTTCTCGTCAGATCACCGAAGTTAGCGCTGTCGGGCTGAGCTAGCACTTGGATGGGTGACCATCCGGTCTGCCGAGCGCTGTTGGCAAGCGGGGTGCACTCAGCCCTTGTGAGGCAATCTGAGGATCTACTTGATAGAGAAGTAGCGGCTCCGGTCTCGGAAACTGACATACGCCCAGGAGAGTGGTGTGCTGACCACATGCCCCTCCATATCCGCATCCAGTGACGCCTGTGGGCTGAGGATGACATGGCGGCAGGTCGCTACCATTGGGCCTTCCAAGGCCTGTTCGGGTGGAGTTTAGTTTAGTTTACTTATTAATGATAAAAAAAACCTGAGTGAAGTATTCAACGATGAACATGAAGGGGTGTCATGTGACATCCGTCCAGACCGAATGCCGAGAACAGTGACGGAAAGAAGGGGATCAGCGTCTTAGGCTATTAGTCAAAACGTAATATGTCTTGGGTTCGAACCAAGCAACTACTTGCGTTTTTAGTAAAAATCATCTACAATGGCGGCTGAAGACTTCCGGCATAATAAGTCATCTTCACTCTGCCAATAACTTTCTCAAAGAGGACGGAAGACTGTTATGAGGTTATTGGCACTCTCTTGCCCTTGGGGTAGGAAACTGTCCACATAGCTGGGAAAACCAACAGCGATCAAGCGCGCATGAGGATGCAGAAGGCAACAGAAACCATTGCATTTAAGGCACATAAATCCACAGAGTATGTGATCTGAAATTGAAAAAGTCTCATGATGATCTCTCCATTGGCAAGAAATTCTGTATTAGTCCCCCATTTGAATCTCCAGGAAGGGACTGCCAAGGAGGAGATGATCATGAGAAAAGATGGAGTTACAAACGAAGAGATAAATTCTACAAGAAGGAATATGGAATGTCAAAAGTTTGAAAGAAGTAGGAAAGCCAGAAAATCTGCAAAGATAAATACAAAGGCTCTGTCTAGGTATAATGGGTGTTAGCAAAGTGAAATGGAAACCAAATAAGGAGTTTACCTCCCCCCATAAACCATGGACCTTGCCGTTGGTGGGGAGGCTTGCGTGCCTCAGCGATACAGATAGCCGTACCGTAGGTGCAACCACAACGAAGGGGTATCTGTTGAGAGGCCAGACAAACGTGTGGTTTCTGAAGAGGGGCAGCAGCCTTTTCAGTAGTTGCAGGGGCAACAGTCTGGATGGTTGACTGACCTGGCCTTGTAACACTAACCAAAATGGCCTTGCTGAGCTGGTACTGCGAACGGCTGAAAGCAAGGGAAAACTACAACCGTAATTTTTCCCGAGGGCATGCAGCTTTACTGTATGATTAAATGATGATGGCGTCCTCTTGGGTAAAATATTCCGGAGGTAAAATAGTCCCCCATTCGGATCTCCGGAAGGGGACTACTCAAGAGGATGTCGTTATCAGGAGAAAGAAAACTGGCGTTCTACGCATCGGAGCGTGGAATGTCAGATCACTTAATCGGGCAGGTAGGTTAGAAAATTTAAAAAGGGAAATGGATATGTTAAAGTTAGATATAGTGGGAATTAGTGAAGTTCGGTGGTAGGAGGAACAAGACTTCTGGTCAGGTGACTACAGGGTTATAAACACAAAATCAAATAGGGGTAACGCAGGAGTAGGTTTAATAATGAATAGGAAAATAGGAACGCAGGTAAGCTACTACAAACAGTATAGTGAACGCATTATTGTGGCCAAGATAGATACGAAGCCCACACCTACTACAGTAGTACAAGTTTATATGCCAACTAGCTCTGCAGATGACGAAGAAATTGAAGAAATGTATGATGAAATAAAAAAAATTATTCAGATAGTGAAGGGTGACGAAAATTTAATAGTCATGGGTGACTGGAATTCGGTAGTAGGAAAAGGGAGAGAAGGAAACGTAGTAGGTGAATATGGATTGGGGCTAAGAAATGAAAGAGGAAGCCGCCTGGTAGAATTTTGCACAGAGCACAACTTAATCATAGCTAACACTTGGTTTAAGAATCTTGTAAGAAGGATGCATGCATGGAAGAACCCTGGAGATACTAGAAGGTATCAGATAGATTATATAATGGCTGACCATAATCTTTTGGTTATGACCTGTAGATTAAAGCTGAAGAAACTGCAAAAAGGTGGGAACTTAAGGAGATGGGACCTGGAAAAACTGAAAGAACCAGAGGTTGTACAGAGTTTCAGGGAGAGCATAAGGGAACAACTGACAGGAATGGGGGAAAGAAATACAGTAGAAGAAGAATGGGTAGCTTTGAGGGATGAAGTAGTGAAGGCAGCAGAGGATCAAGTAGGTAAAAAGACGAGGGCTAGTAGAAATCCTTGGGTAACAGAAGAAATATTGAATTTAATTGATGAAAGGAGAAAATATAAAAATGCAGTAAATGAAGCACGCAAAAAGGAATACAAACGTCTCAAAAATGAGATCGACAGGAAGTGCAAAATAGCTAAGCAGGGATGGCTACAGGACAAATGTAAAGATGTAGAGGCTTATCTCACTAGGGGTAAGATAGATACTGCCTACAGGAAAATTAAAGAGATGTATGAAACGGGCGAAATACCCTCAGACGTCAAGAAGAATTTAATAATCCCAATCCCAAAGAAACCAGGTGTTGACAGATGTGAAAATTACCGAACAATCAGTTTAATAAGCCACAGCTACAAAATACTAACATGAATTCTTTACAGACGAAAGGAAAAACTAGTAGAAGCTGACCTTGGGGAAGATTAGTTTGGATTCCGTAGAAATACTGGAACACGTGAGGCAATACTGACCTTACGACTTATCTTAGAAGAAAGATTAAGGAAAGGCAAACCTACATTTCTAGCATTTGTAGACTTAGAAAAAGCTTTTGACAATGTTGACTGGAACACTCTCTTTCAAATTCTAAAGGTGGCAGGGGTAAAATACAGGGAGCTAAAGGCTATTTACAATTTGTACAGAAACCAGATGGCAGTTATAAGAGTCGAGGGACATGAAAGGGAAACAGTTGTTGGGAAGGGAGTAAGACAGTGTTGTAGCCTCTCCCCGATGTTATTCAATCTGTATATTGAGCAAGCAGTAAAGGAAACAAAAGAAAAATTCGGAGTAGGTATTAAAATCCATGGAGAAGAAATAAAAACTTTAAGGTTTGCCGATGACATTGTAACTCTGTCAGAGACAGCAAAGCACTTGGAAGAGCAGTTGAATGAAATGGATCGCGTCTTGAAAGGAGGATATAAGATGAACATCAACAAAAGCAAAACGAGGATAATGGAATGCCGACCGCGGTGATCTGGCGGTTCTAGGCGCTCAGTCCGGAACCGCGCGACTGCTACGGTCGCAGGTTTGAATCCTGCCTCGGGCATGGATGTGTGTGATGTCCTTAGGTTAGTTAGGTTTAAGTAGTTCTAAGTTTTAGGGGACTGATGACCTCAGATGTTACGTCCCATGGTGCTCAGAGCCATTTGATAATGGAATGTAGTCGAATTAAGTCGGGTGATGCTGAGGGAATTAGATTCGGAAATGAGACACTTAAAGTAGTAAAGGAGTTTTGCTCTTTGGGGAGCAAAATAACTGATGATGGTCGAAGTAGAGAGGATATAAAATGCAGACTAGCAATGTCAAGGAAAGCGTTTCTGAAGAAGAGAACTTTGTTAACATCGAGTATAGATTTAAGTGTCAAGAAGTCATTTCTCAAAGTATTTGTATGGAGTGTAGCCATGCATGGAAGTGAAACATGGACGATAAATAGTTTGGACAAGAAGAGAATAGAAGCTTTCGAAATGTGGTGCTACAGAAGAATGCTGAAAATTAGATGGGTAGATCACATAACTAATGAGGAAGTATTGAAGAGGATTGGGGAGAACTTCGTGGCACAGCTTGACCAGAAGAAGGGATCGGTTGGTATGACATGTTCTGAGGCATCAAGGGATCACCAATTTAGTATTGGAGGGCAGCGTGGAGGGTAAAAATCGTAGAGGGAGACCAAGAGACGAATACACTAAGCAGATTGAGAAGGATGTAGGTTGCAGTAGGTACTGGGAGATGAAGAAGCATGCACAGGATAGAGTAGCATGGAGAGCTGCATCAAACCAGTCTCAGGACTGAAGACCACAACAACAACAACAAGGAGTTCTGGTCAGGCGAATGTATGGTAATATAAACTGCACCAGAAAATGGAATAACGGAAGTAAGATTCATTATGAATGGGAAGTAGGGCAGAGAGTGAGCTACTGTGAACAGTTCAGTGATAGGGTTGTTCTCATTAGATCCGACAGCAAACCAACGCCGACAACGACAATTCAGGTACACGTGACGACATCGAAAGCAGAAAATGGAGAGGCAAAAGAAGGTATATGAGTATTATATTGTATTGTATTGTATTGTATGTTAACCAGGGACCTACAAACGACGGAGAGGCTCCTCCCCCATAGAAGACGCAGTGTTCCACAACCCCGCGCCGACTACCGCAGTCCACCCCTCGGACCCCCCCACACCGAACCCAGGGTTATTGTGCGGTTCGGCCCCCGGTGGACCCCACAGGGAACGTCTTACACCAGACGAGCGTAACCCCTACGTTTGCGTGGTAGAGTAATGGTGTTGTACGATTACGTGGAGAAATTGTTTGCGCAGCAATCGCCGAGATAGTGTCGCTGAGGCGGAATAAGGGGAACCAGCCCGGATTTGCCGAGGCAGATGGAAAACCGCCTAAAAACCATCCACAGGCTGGCTGGCTCACCGGACCTAGATACAAGTCCGCCGGGCGGATTCATGCCGGGGACCAGGCGCTCCTTCCCAATCCGTAAAGCAGTGCGTGAGGCCGCACGGCTAACCGGGGGGGGGGGCTAAGTATATGAGAATACCGAAATGGTAGTTCAACATTTAAAGGGAAATGGAACACAGTGCTAGGGGAACGAATAGAAGAGAGTGGTTACGGGAGAATGTGGGCAAGGCAGTAGCAATGAAAGAGGAGAAACACTAATTCTGTTCTGCAATAACTTCAGGTGGCAACAGTCAATGTTTTGTTTGAGAATCTCAAGAGGAGGTGCTTGTGTACTGGGAAAAGCCATGGACATATGGGGAGATTCCAGCTGGATTACATCGTTGTCAGACAGAGATTTCGAAATCAGATATTGAATCGTAAGAAGAACCCAACACATACAGACCTTTTTAGTAATGATGAAGAGTAGACTGAAGTTAAGGAAAGTCATACGGAAGAATTAGTGTGGACGGATGTGGGATACAGAAGCAATGAGGAATGAGGGGAATGATAAGCGACGATTGAAGTTCGTTAAGGATGTGGATGCTGAGATAAGTAGGCACTTCAGTGGAAATGTAGTGGACATCTCTAAAAACGGCAATTACAGAACGTGGACAGTCAGACATAGGTACGATAAAGGTAACTTTGAAGAAATCTTTGGCAATAGAAGAAATACTGCAACTGTTTAAAGAAAGTAGGAAGTTAAGAAAATGTTCAGGGAAAGACTGCAATACAGCAGTACAAATCACTGAGGAATGAAATACTTGTAAATAAGAAGAGCAGGCCGGTCAAGACGAAATGGCTGCAGGGAAAATATGAAGAAATCGTGAGTGAAATGATCATTAGAAGGAGTGACTCAGCATATAGAAAAACATCCTTCAATGCAATTAAGAGAAAGGACGTTGGGGGGGGGGGGTAATGTATTAAGAAAGCAATGAGAATTCCACTGTTAAACGCAGATGAAGGAATGTATAAGAAGAAGAAACGCGAGTTTATAAAGAAATCATAGTGGTGCAGTGTTGGAGTTATAATGTAAAACAGCTCTGGAAGATTTAAGATAAAATAAATCAGAAGGTAGAGATAACATTCCATGGGGATTTCCAAAATAACTGGGGGAAATGGCCATCAAATAACTAGTCAAGTTCCTGTAAGTCCATCTTTATACAGATGGTTGGTGGGCCTCGCCTTTTTGATACAAAATGTAGAAGAAAATCATCAACCGTCTAAATTTCCAGTAGTTATTTTATTTGAGTAACCAGTTTCATCGCTACATCACGCCATTTTCAGGTCACCTGACCGACGAGTATCAATAAACCCACCTCTGGCCCCTTCGAAATTGGGGCCAGCATTCAGTGACTGGTTTCCGTTGTTGTTTGGCACAGTGATCCCTTCGAACATCACTTGCGATCGAAGGGATATATATATATAAATCTGGAAAAACGTAATCGGGCAGATGAGAAATTTAGAGGTCGGTACACCAGATCTTGCTGTGTTACGATGCCCTCAAAACTATTCCATTACAGCAATAACGTTGTAGATGTGGCCTTTCGATGTACATTAAGAAATTGCGATTCGTTAGCAACTAAAAATAGCATTGCCAATCAAATACATCACACACAGAAACTTCTAAGATTCAGTGTTAAAAAGGAATAAAAATGGCTGAAGTGTGAAGCACTTGTCTCCGTCACATTTCCAGACGTTTAATAGAAATATTGTTAAAAGTACGTATTCAGTTTATTACTGTAAAACCTTTTATTATGTTTCACTTGTATATTGCTTTCCGTACCAAGTGAAACATAATAAAAGGTGTATTATAATAATAATGTTCGGAGAGACGTTTAGTAATCAATCTTCTGTCATGAGATTCAATGACTTCAATAGTGAGTTACTATAATAACCTTTTACTACGTTTCACTTGTATATTGCCTTGCATACCAAGTGAAACCTAATAAAAGGTATATTATAGTAATAATGTTCGGAGAGACGTTTAGTAATCAATCTTCTGTCATGAGATTCAATGACTTCTACAGTGCATCGATAACGCTAAATTCAATTACACTTCGTCTCCAGCGCAGCTCCAGAATAAAGGTAATGTTATCATTTGCTGCTTTACGATAAAGAATAGAAACCACAGAATGCAGCATGGATATCAGACTCACAGAATGCAATAGTCTGCCATCATACAAACTATATATATCATCATCATCATCATCATCAGCCAATTCAATCATTAAATGATGTGGCCTCTTCGAGTCGTGGATTCAGGTAGGCTTTCAGCAGTCTTCTCCAAGTGGGACGGTCTTGGGCAGTTCTCTGCCAGGTGTTACCAACGATCTTCTTGATGTCTTTGTCCCATCTGTCTGGTGGTCTTCCTCTAGGCCTCTGGTGCTCTCTCGGACTCCACTCCAGTACTAGCTTCGTCCATCTTTTGCCTTTTCTTCTTGCGACGTGGCCAGCCGACTGCCATTTCAAGGAACCTACTGTCTCTAAGATGCCACTAACCTTCGTCACAGACCGGATGTCACCTGCCCCTTTCCTATCCTTTCTTGTATAGCCCAGCATTGATCTCTCCATGGCTCTCTGTGCTGTCCTAAGTTTCCCTTTTGTAAATGAGTTCAGTGTCCATGTCTCGCAGCCATACGTCATCACAGGAAGAATGCATTGATCAAATACTGCTTTCTTCAAATTTACTGGCATTTTTTATCTGAATGCTTTTGAATTCTTCCCAAATGCTTGCCAGCCAAGCTTGATGCGTCGATAGATTTCTGGCCTTATGTCTCCCTTCATATTTATAATCTGGCCAAGGTAGACATATTCACTGACCTCTTCTAGTAGACTGTCCTTGACTTTCACATCTCCAGCTGGGACCCATTCGTTGGACATTACTTTTGTCTTGGAAAGGTTCATGTTCAAGCCAACCAGCTGACATTCCGATGCAAGATCTGTAACTAAGTTCTGGAGCTCTGCGAAGTCTTTGGCCAGTAAGGTAATATCATCAGCCAATCTCAAGTTGGTAAGCCTTCTTCCATTAACTCTAATTCCCTTACCTTCCCACCTCAACTTTGACAGAATATATATATACTGACATTTGATCAATTTTTTGACCGGAGTGACATTGTTTGTATGATGGCAGGCTATTGTACTCTGTGAGGTTGATCTCCATGCTGCGTTCTGTTATTTTGTTTCTATTCTTTATCGAGAAGATGCAAGTGATATCATTACTTTTATTCTGGAGCTGTACTGGAGGCGAATTGTAATTGAATTTAGCGATATCGATGCCATTGCTCACTGTAGAAGTCACTGAATCTCATGAAAGAAGACTGATTACTAAACGTCTCCTCGAACACGTCTCATTATTATTTTTAATTGCTAAGATGGTAGGAATTTATCCTCTTATGGAGAAATCGGTAGTTCGATGAGACTGTGAGCGGGCCTGCAGACGGTGGTTAATTAATTTCACAAACCTCGCATAAAAGCCGTCGAGTTCCACAGTTTGGCGTGTACTGGATACCACCCACTACTTTCCTTACTGGAATCAGAATTTTCGCTACTCATGTTTTATCGGAACTTGTGAATGGTTGCAGGACTAATTTAAATTTAAATTTCGAAAGACAATTAAAAAGTTGATTAAAATCTTACTTTAATGTAATTAGCCTTCAAAGACAGGGGATAATTTATTACGTTAACATGTTCCTTCTATATCGCGTAAAAATTGTTAGTGGCCGATTTTTATATGCTATGCACTGTTAGTATGTGCATGAGGCGCATCGACTCGAGTTCTACCGCGGCCCTCAAAATTATAAGGCTCCTGTTAGAAAATGCGTAGTATCGGGACTGTGATTGTTGGAGCTGGTAAGCAGCAAACGTTTACTTTAGAGTGAGCTTGAGAACTGGTGAAGGCTTACAAATACTTTATATTTGATATATATGGTTACTTTTCTTTCGGGCGACACCATTTTGATCCTGCAGCCTCTATGAATCAAGACAAAAAGGAATTAGACATTAGCCGCCAGTGATCCAGACTGGAAATCGAACCAGGGTATCCTGCTTACAAGGATAATGTGCTGACCACTACGACATCCAGGTACAGTGGTTACCACAACCACACAGTCTGCCGTAGCACGGCTCCCATCAGACCGAAATTCTCAAATTGTACCATATATGTATTGCTGATGCAACGCCCCTGTTCGTTAGTCTCATTACTCGCAGCATCTCTAATTCCTGTAAGAATTGAGCTTGGTTGCATCTGCACTGAAGGGATCATTGTCGTTCATCACTGTAATTGTATGTGTAGTGTCTCTTCTTTCTGACACATCTGAAAGAACAGACACAATTTTGAGCCTTCAGCCAGTATGAATCAGGGGCACTGCATCAGGAGTGTGCGGTATAGGTTGAGAACTTCGGTCTAGTGGAAGGCGTGCTAGGGTAGTTCGTGCGATTGTGGTGACCACTGTGTTTAAATGGCATAATGGTCAGAACATCTGCCTCGTAAGCAGGAAACCTGGGTTTGAATCACAGTCTGGCACAAATATTCAACCTGCACTGTTGATATAAATCAATGCCTTCCGGCGTTACATCAAGCGCCGGCACGTCGGCCTGGAACGTAACAGCCTAGAAGGCTGTGAGACGACGTCAGCCAATAGGACCGCACCATGTCAGGAGCGGCACCTATACGAAGAGAATATAACAGCCGCTGGAGGTAGCCTCGGCCGCACTTCAAGAGCCGCACTAGAAGACGAACTGTGATATAAATTATATAGCAGTGACTTACCAACTTGTGCGATTAGCTTGCATGGAAATTGTATATATCGAAGGACATTGATTATTTGCATTTCCCCATTTGTTTGCGATCCATCTTTGTAGAAACACAATTTAAGTATATGGTTGTTTAGCTATCCGGGAAAGCAGCTTCCTAGGCATCCTATGTTACACGAGTGGGCAGGATCCCACACAATGCCCACTAACAAAATGGTTCAAATGGCTCTGAGCACTCTGGGACTTAACATCTGACGTCATCAGTCCCCTAGACTTAGAACTACTTAAACCTAACTAACCTAAGGACATCACAAACATCCATCCCCGAGGCAGGATTCGAACCTGCGACCGTAGCAGCAGCGCGGTTCGGGACTGAAGCGCCCACTAACAGCTAATGTTTTTAATTCCTCTGTGACTTTATATCTGAGGTGTAACTTAAGGATTACCTCTTGCTTCACCTTTAATATTAATCACTTTTTTTAATTTCTGAACAAGCACCATTGACCCCTGGTTCTTCCAAAAAACAAACTGCCATGTATAAAACAGATTCAAACGTCTGATTGCTTTACATTGCTTTACAAGTGTGTTAACGTATTAGATATCTGACGTTAAGAATTTAAGCGAGAAAAAATTCAGAAAAAGGTTTGGTGCTTTCATTATGAATCACTGTATGACTACACTGATGGTAATTTTAAGAAAAAGTAAGTTCTTCGCGCATCATAATGTCTGCGACGTCATAGCTCTTGAAATGTGTGTCGTACCACGATATAGTTTTGCAGGTACTTTCAGTGGTATATACGGAGTGTCGTGCTGTTGTCTTCGGTCCGAAGACTGCTTTGTTGCAGCGCACGGTGCTACTCTATCCTGTGGAAGCCTCTTCATCTTCCAATAACTGCTGTAACCTACTTTCTTCTGAATCTCCTTGCTGTATTCATTTCTTGGTCTCCCCCTACGCTTTTTATCCTCCAACGCGTCCCTACAGTTTAGCACTGTGGTGATCCCTTAATGTCTCGGAACGTGTACTGTCAACCGAGCCTTTCCTTCAGTTAGGTTGTGCCACAAATTTCTCGTCTCCCCAGTTCTATTCAGTACCATCTCAGTTAAACGATCTATCTATCTAACCGTCAGCATTCACCGATACTGTCTGGAAAATCTGTTGCGAATAGAGTCGGCAGTGAAAAAGTAATAAATTAGAACGTCAAGTCTGGTACTTAAGTTTTACTACACGGACAGCGAAAATGTGATGGACGATATACACTATGTGATCAAAAGTATCCGGACACGTGGCTGAGCCGGCCGCTGTGGCCGCGTGGTTCTAGGCGCTTTAGTCCGGAACCGCGTGCCTGCTGCGGTCTCAGGTTCGCATCCTGCCTCGGGCATGGATGTGTGTGGTGTCCTTAGGTTAGTTACGTTTAAGTAGTTCTAAGTTCTAGGGGACTGATGACCTCAGATGTTAAGTCCCATAGTGCTTAGAGCCATTTGAACCATTCTGAACACGTGGCTGAAAATGACATACAAGTTAGTGGCGCCCTTCATCGGTAATGCTGGAATTCAACCCTTAGACTCGATGACAGCTTCCACTCACGCAGGCATATGTTCAATCAGGTGCTGGAAGGTTTCTTGGGGAATCGCAGCCCATTCTTCTCGGAGTGCTGCACTGAGGAGAGGTATCGATGTCTGACAGTGAGGCCTGGCACGAAGTCGGCGTTCCAAAACATCTCAAAGTAGTTCTATAAGATTCAGGTCACGACTCTGTGCAGGCAAGTCCATTACCAGGGATGTCATTTTCGTATAACCACTCCGCCACAGGCCGTGCATTATGAACAGGTGCTCGAATGTGTTGAAAGATGCAGTCGCCATCCCGGAATTGGTCTTCAACAGGGGGAAGCAAGAATGTGCTTAAAACATCAATGTATCCCTGTGCAATGATAGCGTCATGCAAAACAACAAGCGATGCAGCATAAAACCACCGCCTCCGAACTTTACTATTGCAACTACACACGCTGGCAGATGTCGTTCACCGGGTATTCAGCATACTCACACCCTGGCGTCGGATCGCCACATTGTGTACCGTGATGCGTCACTCCACACAACGTTTTTCCAATGCCCAATTGTATAATGTTTACGCTCCTTTCACCAAACTAGGCGTCGTTTGAGATTTACCGGCGATATGTGTGGCTTATGAGCAGCCGCTCGATCATGAAATCCAAGTTCTCTCACTTCCCACCTAACTGTCATAGTACCTGCAGTGGATCCGGTTGCAGTTGGGAATTCCTGTGTAACGGTCTGGATAGATGTCTGCCTATTACACATTACGACCCTCTTCAACAGTCGGCGGTCTCTGTCAGCCAACAGACAAGGTCGGCCCGTATGCTTTTGCGCTGTACGTGTCCCTTCACGTTTCCGCTTCACTATCACATCGGGAACAGTGGACCTAGGGATGTTTAGGAGTGTGGAAATCTCACATACAGACGTATGACAGATGTGACGTCCAATCACCAGAGCACTTCAAAGTCCGTGAGTTCCGCGGGGCGCCCCATTCTGCTCTCTCACGATGTGTAATGACTACTGAGATCGCTGATATGGAGTACCTGGCAGTAGGTGGCAGCACAATGCACCTAACATTAAAAACGTATGTTTTTTGGGGTGTCCGGATACTTTTGATCACATAGCGTATTTTCTTCCTTTTGTCCGCCACGATAGCTGAGAGGTCAACGCGACGGATTACCGTCCTAAGGGCATGGGTTCGATTCACGGCTGGGTCAGGGAAGTTTCTCCGCTCAGGGACTGGGTGTTGTGTTGTCTTCATCATAATTTCATCCCCATCTGGCGCTCAGGTCGCCCAATGTGGCGACGAAAGTAATAAGACCTGCACCAAGGCGGCCGAACGTGCCCCGCAAGGAGCCCCCCGGCCAATGACGCCAAACGCTCATTTCCATTTTTTTATTCCTTTCATTATATAGTGTGGTGTGTCAGCGAAAAAGTTTCGGAAAGGTCTGAAATTATGCGTAACGTTTGTAGCACGTAGTTAAGTGCTATCCTTCTGAAACACTGGTTGAATAAAATTTATTTTCACGCTGTCAGTTACGCTTCCACGAGTAAAAACACACAGTATCACACCATAGTACTTGCCTTATTTTGTTAAAAAAGTATTATACCTCTTAGTGAGTAGATTATGACTATTTGTGAAAAAGTATTATACCTCTTAATGAGTAGATTATGACTTTTAAATTCGTTCTGTAATCACACGGATGATTGAAAATCAAACTTCTGTTGTCTCTGATAGTGGATAAGAGAGGCAATCTGCAACTGGGCCGGGTTCCGGTTCAAATGCTTCAAATGGCTCTGAGCGCTATGGGACTTAACATCTGAGGTCATCAGTCCCCTAGACTTAGAACTACTTAAACCTAACTAACCTAAGGACATCACACACATCCATGCTCGAGGCAGGATTCGAACCTGCAACCGTAGCAGAAGCGTCGTTCCGAACTGAAGCGCCTAGAATCGCTCGGCCACTGCGGCCGGCCCGGGTTCTGGGTTTTAGGTTGCAGGTCAGTTGCTTAGCAATGTAGACGAGTTTACACGACATGTTTTAGGTAACTGTGGAACGGATCACGTTAAGTAGTAGGCGTAATATATGTGCAGTGTGTCAAAAATAGAGATGTATACTTTCTTTAAACCGGCGTGTGTAATCCCAGCTAAGAGCTGGCTGGTGCATCTGATCACCATTCGTTAATTCGTAGGAGATACTATTCGAGATATTTCTCATTTATTGTTTCGCCTCAGTTGCAGAACACTCTGATATGTGGTTCTGAGTAGAAATGTCGGGTTGCTGACGCAACTACTTCCGTCTGAAGATGATCCAGAGTGACTGGAACAAGTAATCCAACTATAAATTTGCAGCTGAAACGGCACAATAAATGATAATTATCTCGAATGGATTCTCCTAGGGATTAAAGAACGCTCACGTAAATTAATTGAAAAAATTGCAGCTGAGACGGAACAGTAGATGAGAATTATCCATAAGTGTGTAGACAGTGCCTGAATATCTCAAGACGTTTATGTCGACTATAGTGATTCTATTCGAGTGAGACTCACGTCGCTATCTCCCACTATTCTGTATGAGCAGCTCAAATGTACGAACAAAGAAAAGACTGAGATGACTAATTGTATGTCTCATTTATTTTCTTCATCCTCCGACGCGCTGCATTAGCAGTAACAGTTGGTTCCGCGAAGCAAGTTTTTTTCTCTTGTTTCGCCGCCTGTGTTTGGCAGGGGCTGTCGACGTGGCCTTGCGTGGCGTCGGCAGTGGCACAACCGCGACCTTGAGCCCACACGTGGAGGCTTATCTGTTGGGTCACCGCGGCTGGCCCCGCCGACAGATTAGCTCACGAATTTGAAGTCCAGTTGTGTGGGCTGATGGGCCTGGACAGAAAAAAAAAATCATCTGCAAAAACTCGTGGACCAGAGTTTCTAGAAAGTGGACTTGTAACAACAACGACTCTGTGCTATTGTACATATAAGTAATTCTTTTCATCTGATTTTACGATAAACTTGTGTAATTGAGGTTCTGATTTCATTTCTTTTTGTTTCATGCCATTATGTTAAGAAAACTGTAAATAAGTTTCAATTTGAATATTAATGTTTATGTTAAATGTCAAGTAATATTGTAATAGAATTGAAATGTAACAAATGTTGAAACTGTTGTAAGATGTTTAAAATTGTAACTGTGCGTCTGGTCCATACGTAGGCAATGTGTCAGGATATGTAGAATGCAAAACCTCGGGTGAATAGCCGGTCTGTCAGGGAGCGGTAAAAGGGGGATGGCAGGCGAGCGCGGCAAAAATGTGCGCGGGCACTGCACGGCACAACGGGCACAGTACTAATTCGAGTTTGGCACTGGTTTGAGCAACACCTTCTGGAGCGAGGAGGCTCTGCTGGAAGACATAGCTTCACTGAGCCTCGGATATGCCGGTCCAACTCCCACACAGCATGGCAAAATTCCATAGGCACTAAATGGAAAAGTATTGCTACACTAAGAAGAATTAAAGTGCCGATACGTCAAGAGCCATAGCTGTGGTTGTATGAGTGCTCTGTGCCTCGCCATCTTGCCGCCCGCCAACCGCCGCAGCGATGCTAGCAGGTTGAAACCTTTAGTACTGTATTCGTATCGATTAGAGAGTTAACTGTGTTTGTTTGGTGCAATAATAACCTAAATTTTACCAGAAATTTTCCATCGTTTAATTATCCTCACAACTAACCTAGACAGGGTCCTTTCCAAACGTTGTGCAATCCGAGTGTCCCGAAATGAAGAAAAGAAAAATTGTGTTAATAATAATTGTAATTGTGTTAATAATAATTATTTGCAGAACTAGCTATATTAGAATGTTGTTTAAAGAAATATTTTGTTAATGAACCAGTAAATGAATAGCGAAGGTCTAACTAAGTCGAAAGATATCTTTAGTATTGATATAGTAATGAAGTTTATTATTTCGAGACAGATTTAAAGGCATTTAAATGAGCAGTAAATAAGATGAAAAGAGTAGTAACTTATATACTGGAAATCTTGAATGAATAATAAATTCAGTAATCATTTTTTTAAATACAGCGATCATAACAGTTTCAGGGTCCCCCCCCCCCCTCATTCATTTGAATTCTGAAGTGTTCTAAATTGGTTTGACCAGCAAAAGTTAAAGTCAATATAAAAGTCAAAATTTATCTGTGTTTTATCAAAATTGACATTTTGTGTGGGACATGAAAGTAAAATTTCTAGGGTAACCTATGCCCGATTTGAATCAAATTAATAGACAGTATAAAGTTTTGTAGTAAACATTATAGTGTAGTGTTATGTATTCATGATTTTCCATATCAGTACAGAAGTTGAAACTATCAGTTCAATATATTTTCTGGTTCTAAAATTCTGCTATATCATGCAGTGTTACATCTTGTTGTTTTGCATGAATATATACCAACTTGTACAGGGAAGAAACTCAGTTAATGCCTAATTAGGCTGGCGACCGTATTATTGTCACATTGGTAGCAACTTCTGGTTTGCTTTTGATCCATCCTGACGTGTGGATGCATTTCCAACTTACTTGACGGATCATTGTTATTACAGAGTGGAAGTAAGTCTGATTTACCACCATTCAGGTACAGGCGGTCGATATCTATGCGAAAATCCTTTCTCATAAGGTGAATCCCGCTCACTTACCATAGCACAGGCTTTAACGAGAACTGTGTCAGGGATTACAGACTCCACAGAGTGATCTTTGCAAACTATTAATTGCCGTTTGTTACATTTTATCACATGTGCATAAATTTTTATGAAATGCATTTCGCCGTAAGAACAACAGGTAGATACAAAAGGAATTGCTCTACGTATTGGAAAGCTGACTTTAGGAGACGCGTTGGGACAACAGGGATACGTCTAAGAGAAGATGTTAATGTACGGATAAATCTTCAGGAGGGCTTTATCCGATTCTAAATGCCAAATAGTTGATGACGATGATGTTTGTTGGACAGTTGTTACAGAGTCGAGATTTATTTAAAATGTAGTAAGCAGAATGGTATTTTCCAAGGTGGCTAATACTCAAAACATTCTAGAATGACATTCTCACTCTACAGCAAAGGTCGCGTGTTCGAGTCTCGGTCCGGCACACAGTTTTAAACTGCCAGGAAGTTTCATATCAGCGCAACTCCGCTGTAGAGTGAAAATTTCATTCTAGAAGCAACCCCCAGGCTGTGGCTAAGCCATGTCCCGCAATATCCTTTCTTACAGGAGTGCTAGTTTTGCAAGGTTCGCAGGAGAGTTTCTGTGAAGTTTGGAAGGTAGGAGGCGAGGTACGGGCGGAATTAAAGCTGTGAGGACTGGGCGTGAGTCGTGCTTGGGTAGCTCAGTTGGTAGAGCACTTGCCCGCGAAAGGCAAAGGTCCCGAGTTCGAGTCTCGGTCTGGCACACAGTTTTAATCTGCCAGGAAGTTTCGACTCAAAACATTATCTCCTGAGATATACCGGCTGACTCAGAAAGAAAGAACAAGTTACAGTTGTTCATTACAGGCAAACTGTAAAAGACAGAAACACACTGCGTACTTTACTGGATAGAGGAAGGTACAAAATTTTGAGACAGCTGCGCTATTGTTTCTTTGTTCAAACATGGTGACGACGCCGAAAGAGAAATTGTTTCGTGTGGTAGAATTCGAGCGAAGTCAACCCATGGTTCAAGTACAACATGCATTCCGCCGTCGATTCAATAAGAAGCCGCTTCTGCACAAGCAGATTTACATCTGGCATACAGTATTCTTGGAAACTGGTTGTATGCGCAAAGGGAAGAGCACTGGTCGGCCACACATTTCCGATGAAAATGTTGAGCGTATCCGAAACATGTTCACAACGCACGCTCGGAAGTCGAGAAAACGTGCAGACCAGGAACTCCTGCTTCATCAAACAACGGTTTGGCGTGTTCTGAAACGACGCCTGCTTATGAAGCCTTACAAATTACAGTTGCTGTAACAACTGTGTCCCGGCGACCATAAAAGAAGGTACTTATTTTGCTTTTCATTTCTCCAGAATATGGCAGAGGACACCTTTTCCGAACGAACCTTTTTTTCAGACGAATCGCCGCCGTTAGAGGCGCCATGTCACTGATTGTACATACAGGGGGTAGGCAAAATAATGTGAACAGTGGTAGTAATGGGATAGTTGTGTTTGATGGTCAACAACGCAGGTAAGACACATGTCACGCTGGACTGTGCATGTTCAGTATGGACTAGGCATCAGTGCAGGTGTTTATGAGTAGTGCACACTTCGTATTTGCATTCAGAAGCTGAGGTCGACGTACAATAAATGACCTGACAGAGTTCCAAAGAGGGCAGATTGTGGGGACCCGATTAGCTGGAGCATCAGTAACAAATACAGCCAACTTACTGTATGTTTCAAGAACAACTGTTTCAACAGCCATGAACGCCTACACAAAGCTTGGAAAGATATCATAGGACAAACGTAATAGTGGGCGCAAATCAAAACTGAATGACAAAGATTGTTGTGTGCTAACACTAATTGTGTCAAAACAACACTAAACTACAGCAGCTAAAGTGACTGCAGAGCTCAATGGCCATCTTCGAGATCCCGTTCTTATCGACACCCTCCGCCGAAAACTCCATAAAGCGAATAGTCATGGACGAGCTGCTTTGCCGAAACCATTAGTGATGACAGAAAAGGCAAAGATGCGGTAAATGTGGTGTCAGGAGTATAAATCCTGGACGGTTGATCGGTGGAAACACGTCATATAGTCCGACGAATCAACGTGCGTCGGCCGCTGTGGCCAAGCGGTCCTAGGCGCTTCAGTCCGGAACCGCGCTGCTGCTACGGTCGCAGGTTCGAATCCTGTCTCGGGCATGGATGTGTGTGATGTCCTTAGGTTAGTTAGGTTTAAGTAGTTCTAAGTCTAGGGGACTGATGACCTCAGATGATAAGTCCCATAGTGCTCAGAGCCATTTGAATTTGAATCAACGGGCGACCTAAAAGGTCCATAGATGTTCGGGCTCAAATGCGGTTCCTCTTCGTGGAAATGTCTTGGCTCAAACTCGTCTAAGGATGAACCGCACGTGTCGCATTAAACGCCCTAAATTAGATACTTGTAATCCTTTGGTTAAATTGTCTGGCTGATGGCAAGTTTGCGAAATACAAAGTTAATATGACATATAGCAATAGCAATAATAACATCGGGAACTAAATTAACGACCCATAAATGATGTAGGCCACACAGTTGCTATTTTGTTAGAATAATGTCTATTCAGAAAGCAAATTAATAGTGAAAGTGGTCGTATTTAGAGTTACTGTTAAACTCGAGCGCATAGCCATTTGATACAGTTCGATCATTCACAATCTCACTGCGAAACACAAATCCAATACTCCGCATCCTTAACTACGCGAGAAGTTACAGTTCACACCAGGCGCGCGGCTGCTCACCGCTCAGAGACTAAGTCCCGCGATACCACACAACGCGAAAGTTTCTAAGTCGTTTCACTTTCTAGCTACTTAACGACCGACCGTCCGCTTTCGCGTCTGCACCAGCACTGTCCACTTTTGTGTCTCCAGCCGAACTGTCCGTTTTCGCGTCTCTATCCGAACTATCCCCTTTGGTGTCTCGACCAGAACTGTCCACTTTCGCGTCTGCACCAGCACTGTCTCTTTGCCCGTCCCCTGCCGCGTTTACCGCGCGCCGGACGTCTTCGCTCAACTGACTAGTGCAGTTCCCTTTCCTGAAGCCGTTATTTTACATTTTAACATTTCAAAATAATCAAAGCTTGACCACTTTCACGTTCTAAATAAAGTAACAATAACATTCATTACATAATAAACATTAAATTATTTTACATAAAACCAATACAATTTCCTTCTTAACTCTGAATGTCACGGCCAGTAGCCTTGCAACAATGTGCTCTGTGATAAATACAGAACAAAAGTAACTATTATGCAGTCAACTTTACACTAAATATTCTATTACCTAATGATTCAGTAAGGTGTCATGCTGACATCGTTCAGCGTGTTTTGTGTGGAGGAAATGATGATCTGATGCTTAACTGAAAATACTGATAATTTTAATTTACTATATCTTTTAAACAAATAAAGTTACAGAGTTAATACCTACAAAATTTGTCATTTTAACGATGCGCTTCCGTATGAAATGTCGATCGTTAAGATCGACCAAAGCGTTCGGATTTTAGCATTCAGGTCTTTGTTACAGAACTTGTGAATTTCACTTCAACAGTAAATCCTAAACTATTATAGATATGATCAATATTCGAGTTTTATTGGGATCGTCATGAAGATTTATGAAGGATGGTAGATTAAAATTACTGTGGCTTTATTCCCAGCACTACTACAGAATTAAATAGTTTCCGTAAATGTTTCCCGATCTTAGGTCCGCCATATTTAACACTGCTACGTCTCCTTGCACACCCACAAAAGCCTTCTACTGGATTTCCCTATGACGTAGGTTCTCGTCTGTCTCAGTCGCACAGTACAGCGCTTAGGCCTCAATAGACAACAGATGCCTGTGAGTTTCCCCATCTCGAGGTGAATCTGCGCCCTTTGTGGCATCCGGTCCTGGACGACAGGGTTCGTTTAACAATTCCTGAAGGTTGACTCTTTCGGCCATATATTTAAATGAGAGCGTAATGCTCGTTAACTCACAAACGTTTTCGTTATTTCCAACATCGGACCGGGTTTACGTCTAGAGAACCCCAAAAGAAGCCTACAATACTGATTGCTTGATTTCAACGGTTAAGCATGGAGGTGGAAATAGTGTGGGCAGCCATATCATGGTATTCTGGTGATCCCATAATTACTCTCAAAGGCTTTGTCGCACCAAATGATAACGTGAACATTATACTTGATCAGGGACATCTCATGTTTCAACTGCTGTTCCCCAACAATGATGCCATATTTCAGGACGATAATGCTCCCATCACGCAACCAGGACAGTACAATAGTGGTGTGAGGAGCATGCAGAGTCTTCCCTGGCCAACACAGTCCCCGGACTTCAGCATAATCGAACCCTGCGAGCGGTATTGAGCGCAGACTCTGGAGCAGGTTTCCACCTCTCTCGTCACTACAGGAGTTAGAAGAGGTTCTGATTGAAGAATGGTATAACATTCCACTGGAGACTATACAATCAGATCCACTGAAGACTATACAATGATATTCTGAGAAGTATCGCAGTTGTATTACGGGCAAATGGGGGTCCAACACCTTGTTAATAAAGTATTCCCAAGTAAGTAGAGGTGTTCACACTTCTTTGCCTATCCCCTGTATATTTATTGTTGTGTGGTACATGAAAGCGACGTATCTTACAAAGTTTGTCACAGATGCCAACAATGCCTTTCAGAAAGCACAGTAAACAACGAACTTCTGTATGAACCACGGTCTGTTTAGGAGTAAATGCACCTCATCTTTACCTTAATAATTATAATGTGTAATTGTAAGGCATCGTAGTAGTATGGATTTTTTTAATGTATGTGACATGTAAAGTGAAGTAAATAGTCTGTCAGTTAAACTTGTACTTCATCAATTGACCTTGTCATTTTCCGACCATAAAGTAGATGACCAACAATAATAAGAGGAAATCAATTATAGTCACCGTAGGGGGTGTAACTGTAAAAGGCGGTGGTATGCTTACAATGCGTGAAAAGGGCATTGTTTGACATCAGACTACGTGTTCAGAGGCTGATAATCTTTATTCTTTACTTCACTAATTTTTATAGTTCTACTTAACTCTTAAGCTCCATACTCGTGTTCACACAGCTAATTCGTAGTATTTATTAAGGAGACAATAACAGAAAAACAATGAGAGAAAAGATCGTTGTTAAGTATAAAAGCAGACATGGACTTTCTTGTAGATTATCACTTCATTGCAGGTTACAACGGTATTTAAAACGCTGATTGTCATATTCGTTGGGAGTACATTTCATGACAAGAACGAATACATATTCGGACTTACCTGAAATAAACTGACAAATATCTACATTCTGGATAACTGTGCTTCAAATTCTTGATTCTGCCCCCCCTCTTCGCTTAACGTAGATTCCCTAAATCGCTTAATTCGAACGCAGGGATGGTTTCTTGCAGACGAACACAGCCAAATCGTTCTCACTCTGTTATCTTCCGATACTGTTGTTACGGCCCTCCACAGTTTCTTATGCTGTATCAGTCTCTTCATATCAGATTAGAGCTCATGCCCAGCATTCCCAGTTTTTTCTATTTATAGTTTACTCTCGGCCTTCCCCTATAATTATCGGCATAAGAGATATTGTGTCCTAATACAGTTCTATATCTGCTAACAGAAAGCAGACGTATAAAAAGATTAAACATGAAAAACACTAACACTCTTCCGTCCTTAAGAAAATGCTGTCAGAGATATGTTGGAATAACATTACTGAATCAATAACAGTCTAAGTCTAGATATCTATGAGCAGTCTATCGCAGGTCACTAGAACAATGAAATATCCCAAATGTATTGAAAAACGCACAGGGTATTCCTGCATTTAATTAGGGCCGCGGTAAAGATGCACAAGACTACAGACCTACCTACCTGGCTAACGTTAGTTAGCTGTATAATAATACAACACATTTTGTGCTCGCGTGTATTGACTTTATTGGAGATCGAGAAATTCCGCTTCAAATATTCTGCAGGCAAAGATAGTGTGGAACTCAGATTGCTCTATTCTCTTTTTTGACATCCGGAAGGACTCTAATAGAGTTTAGCACCGAGTAAATAACATACGTTTTCACATTAAATGGGCGCATCTATGCGACTGGATCGAAGGCATTCTATCACAGTGCCCATAAAACGTTCTTAATGCGGAGAACAGACACACGCTTAAGTGGCGTACGGTGTACGTCAAGGAAATGTGACAAGGCCGTCGTTGTACACGATATATGTAAATGATCTGGTACAAAGCGTTTATAGTTCTCAGAAGCTGTCACCAGACGATGCTGTAGTGCGTAGGCAAATCAGGTATAAAGAAAACTTAAGAATATTGGCATAAAGACTGAAAATTAGCCATGAGCATTCGGCGATATAATATAAAGTACATAAATGAATGAAAAGTCCCGATACCGCTTCTAAAGGTTACGTGTGCCTTGATCTTCATGCAAATTAATGTTTGCTATCGCTTTACTTTTCTCTTTTCTTATCAAAAACATATTTTTCTTGCATTTCTGTTGGTTCATCCGTTTCGTGTTGTAGATAATAGACCCTTCTGAAATTCAAAACTTTTTTGTATTTATGTGAGCCGTGTTCTTCAGTCGTCTTTGTCTTGCTTTGCTGGCCATATTAAACATTTTTTGTTTTGTTTTACGAATAACAAATTATGCTGAAATGTTTTGTGTGTCAAAAAACCGAAAGTACTATCAAATGTATATATTTATGATTGACATAATCTGTAATCCTAACGTGTCATTCCGTGTTCCACAGATTTAAAGTATAGCAAGAGACCACTCGAAAATAGTGAAATTTTCCTGGTAATTCAGTGGCACGTGAGAAACCAACTTTTAGGAACAGTGAAACATTCGTAAAGGAAAACCACCTACAGACTATAGGTATATGATTCTCCTGTCTAGAACCAGCGTTACACAGGATGTCAGAACAAGGAATATATGTAAAGAAAATGGACACAGGCATAGACAGATTTCGTAAATAAAAGAGCCCTAGCGATATCATACAGCGATGTTGAACTTAGGAAGAACTTTCTTAAAGTGCACATCTAAAGCATAGTACTGTATGGAGAGAAACGTGGACTACCTGAAATTCACAGAAGAAGAAACGGGAAGGACTTCCCATGCCGTGCTATCAAACAATGCTGAAAATTAAACAGATAATGTACTAAGTGAAGTAATAAAAGGAATAGACTAGGATAACGTCAATGGAAGAGCGTTACCAGAAGATGCGACCAGTTAGTGGAAGTTCTTCTATAGCGACCAGCAATAGTGAACCTGGCGCTAGAAGGATGCAGTAGGGGATGGGGGAGGGGAATGCGTGAGGCAGACAAAGACTAGATCATGCAGAATGTTAAGTAGAGGTGAAATATTAACAGAAGTTTGTCAAATATGGTGGACGGAATCATGAAACCAGTCGAAACTGATGACTTTAAAAAAGTCTTGCCTTTCGTGGTCAACGTTCTTACAACCATGGGCGTCCGCAAAAATTTTTTAAAATGCTGCTAGCTTCTAAAACAGCCACTTTTTTACAAATTTTACAGGAAATGTACAAAATTTGTAACTCACACGTTCAATAGCTATCCAGCCAATATCTTGGAAGGAGACAGTTCTTATACTTTAAAGGTAACGATATGCCATATGCAAATGTAAAAAGAGAAAACAGACTAAAACCTCTTATTCAACATTGGTGCCATCTATACCAACCTTTATCACAAAACATAACATTCAATCATATTAATGAATGTTTCATAACTTCTAATTTTTAATGTTGTTCAGCATAATTTGTTCAGCATAATTAAAGATTATTTGGTGAAGCAGATATTAAAAGCTGTAACACATTTATTCTGAAAGTTACATTTCTTTGGTTGGCGTTCGACCAGATGAATGTAGGACAGCTTCCAAAACAGCCATCAAATTGATCACTAGAACCGACTTTTATCACACAAGGACTGATCCAAGATGGTCATAATCTACACGGTTTGACATATTATTGTGGAGCTACGGCAAATGGACTTTATTCGTAACTCTATTAACTCTATGTTGCGCTTTGTTGTTCCCCATAAGGCTTGAGTGGGTACAAAGTCCCGGAAAGGACATATCTTCGATCTTGAAATTTCAGATTTTTTCCCTTCTTTCTAGCACATAAAATTAAAGTCCTGCTTTCCAACTGATGCATTTGGTCCAAACTCCTGCACTGCAGGGTGTTCTTTAGAGTTTACTACAACCAACCTTTATTCCGTGTAAAACTGAAAGCAATCTCAGCAAGCCTTTACAGGTCTTTTTTTGCCCCAGCCAAGTGGGGGAAGAGGGTATGCTTGTGGGACTTGGATGTCGGGCAGGTGAACTCCACAGATGCTTATAATGCGTTGGGTGTTCGAAGTGTCCCTCTCTGTAGCTCGTTGAGAGCTGTACGAGCAACAGTCATAGAAACGTTGGGTATTCTTATCAGACTCACATTCACCATGACCGCAAAACATTACCGAAAGAGTCAACGTGACATGAAGACTATGTAGTTTTCCGTGAACAATCTGTGTTTCCCTCAGCGTTCGTCAGTATTAAACCTGTTGCTCAGAAGAGTTAGGAAGAGTCACTCCAGAATCTCTTGAAAGTTCTGTAATGAATTAAGTCTGTACTCCAGACTCCCGGAGGGGACAACGGCCACCGTCTGCATCCCCCCCTCCTCTTGTAGACGTCTGTGCTTACAACTGTTTGACGTGCTTGTGCAAGAGGAGAGAGGTATTGGCAATATGAGTCTGAGAGTGGCCATGAAGTGTTCTAGAATAACTCAGCTGATAAAAGCATTGATCTCGGTAGCTAATGGTCTGGGTTGAAGCCCCTGTCAGTAAGAGGAATTAAAAAGTATACTCCCCTGCTTAAATCAAAATTCATTATGAAATTAAGGAATTATTTGACAAAGAATAGCAAATTATGAAACGCTCCAGTAATACTTAACAATGAAATGAGAGACCTGAGTTGAGGATGTGCGTTCACACTAACGTAATCGTCAAACGCAGCAGAAATCAGTACATTACGATGGCAGTTAATAGCCATTTTGCGTAGCCATTGTTGTTCTTCTAGAAACCGATATCTGTATACCAGCGGAGGCGTTAAAAGATGTAAGACATTCGTAACTTCTCAACTGTATATGTTGTTCATGTTCAGTATGAAGCTAAAGTTCCTTCATTTGCTTAAAAGTGGTCGTCTTCGCAAAATAATTTCAAGATTCTGTGTCGTCGTTGGGTAAAACTGATGATATTGGCATCAAGAAGTTGGCTTTACATAATGCATTTAGTTTTTCTTTTGGAAACTCGGTTTATGGTTGATGTCTATTGTTCAGTTACTTAATTGGTATTATGCTGACAGTGGAAAATATCATAATATGATATTCCTGGCTGTTTAAAGAAGAACTGGCGATAAACACTTTATATCTTTGTAATTACTTTATATCTCTCAAATTTACAGAAAAAATTTATTCCTGTCTCGGTTCTCGATTGACGTTTTGGTGTTCTGAATTTTAGGTTGTGAAGTTCGTTTTTATGAGCTACAGAGTTATGAATCATCGTGACAGTTACCGTGGATCACTGAAAGATCGTATGTATGCCAATGCAGAGAATTAAGCGCTGAACTTTCAGTTGTCAGTTACAAATTATGTCACATCATGAATGCGACGCGCTTCATTACCGCAAACCAAAGAAATGAGTCACCTGCAGTGGGATTATGTATTAACGAGCGTGTGAAATATGAGATCAGAGTCGTAAGTAGCAGAATTTAGTGCCAAAGAAATGTAACTCCTTAGTCATGTCGTGAAACTGCTACATTCGGGAAACGATAAGCGCACCAGCGGGGGAATAAACATTTGAAGGTCAGCAGTGCAGATTGTGACTTCTCCCTGCGATAGCCCGTGATACCGTACACGTGGAATTTACTGTTCCGAAAAGTGGACAAGGCCACATATCGCGGACTGCAAGGTCCGGACGTAACGAAATTACTGCGAGACATGGCGAGTGCTCTTTTCCTGCACTTGGTGAAGGCCTTCCTGATTTTCCCGGAATTGCAGACGCGCCCTCGATATGCCCTTTTTATCAGGCAGCACATGTATTACGCGCGATATACGAGCGCCTCAACCGTGAACTGGAAGACATGTGCGGCAAGTACGACCTTTCTTTTACGATTTCTGAAGGACTACATGCAAGGAGACGTTCACACAGAGCACTTCCTAAAGATAAGAGTCGACACGTGCAGGAAATACGCCACAGTAGAGATCAAGGAGTGTGTCCAGCGGAAATAACGCAGACGCTGACGGCTCGATGGAGGAATATGTTTTCAAGTTCAGGTTCCGGGGCCGGTGATGCAACCCGCGGGGCGTCCGTGCTGCGGGTGGAGTGATATCAGGCGTTGTCCATAATTTCACTCAATTTAACGCTGATAGTCGCTCTGAATAAACGTATTATACTTCTTATTTTTATATATCCATGTAGCTGTAAGGCTACTTCTTATATTTATATATCCATGTAGCTGTGAGGCGTGCAGCTTAACTAGTAACATCACAGAGGCAAGAAAATTGTAATTTTAGAAACGTTACTCTTCATACTCGCTAGTAAAATTACAATTAAAAATTTGTAATGAATACATCTGAACTCACTCATTAAAGTTGTGAAAATTTTCAGTCACTTTGTGTTCTTTCAATAACTAAGTAGCAATACGCAGACATTGCTCGTATTAAATCATAAGCTTTGCTATGATATAGACAATTTGGCCAAAAGCAACGTAGCAATTTTCTGTTAGCAAATATATTAGCAGGACACTATTCAACAAGGATATAAAAGTATGTTACTAAAGATACGTTTGCCACACTTAAATTGTGAGTAATAATTGCTTGTGAAAATACACTCCTGGAAATTGAAATAAGAACACCGTGAATTCATTGTCCCAGGAAGGGGAAACTTTATTGACACATTCCTGGGGTCAGATACATCACATGATCACATTGACAGAACCACTGGCACATAGGCACAGGCAACAGAGCATGCACAATGTCGGCACTAGTACAGTGTATATCCACCTTTCGCAGCAATGCAGGCTGCTATTCTCCCATGGAGACGATCGTAGAGATGCTGGATGTAGTCCTGTGGAACGGCTTGCCATGCCATTTCCACCTGGCGCCTCAGTTGGACCAGCGTTCGTGCTGGACGTGCAGACCGCGTGAGACGACGCTTCATCCAGTCCCAAACATGCTCAATGGGGGACAGATCCGGAGATCTTGCTGGCCAGGGTAGTTGACTTACACCTTCTAGAGCACGTTGGGTGGCACGGGATACATGCGGACGTGCATTGTCCTGTTGGAACAGCAAGTTCCCTTGCCGGTCTAGGAATGGTAGAACGATGGGTTCGATGACGGTTTGGATGTACCGTGCACTATTTAGTGTCCCCTCGACGATCACCAGTGGTGTACGGCCAGTGTAGGAGATCGCTCTCCACGCCATGATGCCGGGTGTTGGCCCTGTATGCCTCGGTCGTATGCAGTCCTGATTGTGGCGCTCACCTGCACGGCGCCAAGCACGCATACGACCATCATTGGCACCAAGGCAGAAGCGACTCTCATCGCTGAAGACGACACGTCTCCATTCGTCCCTCCATTCACGCCTGTCGCGACACCACTGGAGGCGGGCTGCACGATGTTGGGGCGTGAGCGGAAGACGGCCTAACGGCGTGCGGGACCGTAGCCCAGCTTCATGGAGACGGTTGCGAATGGTCCTCGCCGATACCCCAGGAGCAACAGTGTCCCTAATTTGCTGGGAAGTGGCGGTGCGGTCCCCTACGGCACTGCGTAGGATCCTACGGTCTTGGCGTGCATCCGTGCATCGCTGCGGTCCGGTCCCAGGTCGACGGGCACGTGCACCTTCCGCCGACCACTGGCGACAACATCGATGTACTGTGGAGACCTCACGCCCCACGTGTTGAGCAATTCGGCGGTACGTCCACCCGGCCTCCCTCATGCCCACTATACGCCCTCGCTCAAAGTCCGTCAACTGCACATACGGTTCACGTCCACGCTGTCGCGGCATGCTACCAGTGTTAAAGACTGCGATGAAGCTCCGTATGCTACGGCAAACTGGCTGACACTGACGGCGGCGGTGCACAAATGCTGCGCAGCTAGCGCCATTCGACGGCCAACACCGCGGTTCCTGGTGTGTCCGCTGTGCCGTGCGTGTGATCATTGCTTGTACAGCCCTCTCGCAGTGTCCGGAGCAAGTATGGTGGGTCTGACACACCGGTGTCAATGTGTTCTTTTTTCCATTTCCAGGAGTGTATTTCACTGATTCTTTTTTACATACTACTCCTCCTTTACTGTCGCAGGAAGCTGTAAAGGACCCCTTCATGGAAAATTAATGTAGTGTAATAACTCTGTTATTGAAGAAAACAGGAAACAAATACGCAGTGCTGAAAATCATGAAATGTTGCCTTGTGTGGGCACGAAAAAACATTGCCTCTAATATTAATGCTAACACCGATTATTGGTAATAGTAAGTATTTATAATAGACAAAGGATGTTACCAATAAAACTGTACGCCTTGCCCTCTGTTTATATTTTTATTGCTAAGACTTCATACAGTTTAATGCTTTTCGGCCACACCAACCACCAGAATCACATTTGAAGTCTCGTTACACTGTCTCTTGGCAGTTTACGTGTACACTTGCACCACAGAATAGTCTATAGAGCACGAAAAAGGTAGAATCTATCGGAATTTTAGATTATAAACCTTTTCATGTCGTTATGTGTATAAGTTGCATCATCTCTCCTCCGAGACATTCTGTATACGGACAAGAGCAATTGACGAGGGATTTTGAAAGCTGTTTCTGTCTGTCAACGTTCCCTATGCTCCATACCTTTATCTCTTGCTCTGTGCCCACAGCACATTTTTTGGGTACTCACGTCACTAATAGACAGTGTTTCAAAAAGATTCAGTCGATCTTGAAATACTACAAAAAAATGGCTCTAAGCGCTATGGGACTTAATATCTGAGGTCATCAGTCCCATAGACTTAGAACTACTTAAACCGACTAACCTAAGGATATCACACACATCCACACCCGAGTCAGGATTCGAACCTGCGACCGTAGCAGCAGCGCGTTTCCGGGCTGAAGCTGCTAGAACCGCTCGGCCACAGCGGCCGGCGGCAAAACTACATTTTTTTTCGAATGAAGATAGAAACTTGAGTTGAATTTTAACTTAAGCAATGAAATTAGTAGTTTATGTAGGCGCCACTTGTAATTTGTTGGTTGCTGTGGTTGCCCGTAGTGATCTCCCCAGAGCACCTAACTCGCTGGTTCGTTCATTACCCAAGACCGTCGAGCCGTGATGCCAACAAGGCAACAGAAGACGTTGTGTGTTCACCATATCAACAGATGAAATTCATTTAATTGTTTACCGTGATTTTCGTTCCGAGTACATTACTGAATATCTGACAGCTCAAAATATTCGACGATGGCACCACGAGTTTCTAGTACTGGCTGTTTGTGAGAGGGAAAATCCTCCAGTCGCCGCCATGAGTTCGTTCAAGGCAGAGACCACATACAGCAGAGTTTTTTCAGCCGAGCGTAGGTCGTTCTTCATGTGTCTATCTGGCGTGTTTTATGGCGACATTTGAGTCTCAAACCGTACAGGATTTAACTGCTACAAGCTCTTCTGATGCTGACAAATTAAAACGTGTAGTTTTTCGTATTCATTCTTAGCATAGAGATGGAAGACAACAATTTACTTTACCTTTTAGCGTTGAGTAATGAGGTCACGTTCCATTTAAGTGGACAAGTGATCCGACTCAACGTAAGCGTATGGAGAACCCATTAGCATCATACTATAGACAGACACTCAAAACCTTCATCTTTTTTGCTCACTTTCACGAAATCAGACTTTGGGACGTTCTTCTTTGCAGAAAAGACGATTGCACGAACCTCACACCAGGGTATGTGGAACATCTGTTTTTTCCGTGATTGTGAGAAAGCGCCGAAAATTTTATTTTTTTACTGGAAGGAACGTAAAGAACGTTTCCACTGAGGCACAGCAAGTAGCATGTGGCATGTCACACGTGTTTTTTTGCTGCTAGATGTTGCCGAGCGTCTTCATACGTCGAATGTCGCCCAAGAACCTGTTGTCAGTTGTCAGTTGCTACTTGTTGCCGTTGCTTGTAGCATGAGGCAAAAGCATTTCAAGTTACTCAACGATAGTCTGCCAGGAGTGTGCGTCATGTCATCAGAACCAATAGCAGCTGCTGCTGATTTGATACTCGTGACTGGCAATAAAAGATGAAAATGGAAAAAGCGTAGGTGGTGGACCACAGCTATTTGTTAGAAGAAGAGAAAATCACAAGAATTTTCTCGAGAAACTTTTTTCAAATTATGGTAGTTTGTCCAAAAATTTCAGACGTATGAGCAGACAGGAGTTTGATTACTAGTCGAAAATGTCATTCTTTAGCTGAAAAAAGCAGACACTAACTGTTGTAATGCGATACCAGTTCGAGTATTGTTGACTTTGCGATGTAATGGAGATAGTCATCTTGGTGTTGAAGCTCTTTTTTCCTCCATGTTTGCTTTAACAATACGTATGTTTTTGGATAGGGTCCGCCTTTAGCAAAACACAATTTTGTTTTTCGACTCAAACATGTTTCACTCCAGTTTCAGCACCTACAGTGGGCTTTTATTTTTCATCTGTTTACCACATGTTGTGGTTTTTGTGACGTGTTGTGTTTCTACATTGACTGTTTTGTTCCAAACTGGCATGACAAACTGTGGAACAAAACAGTCACTGTAGAAACACGACACATCAGAAAAACCATACCATATGGTAAACAGATGAGAAGTAAAAGCCCACTGAAGATGCTGCAATTGCAGTGAAACATGTTCGGGTTAAAAAACAAAATAATGGAGATAGTTGTGCATTTTTTATGTATGTCTTCAGAAGTTCAGGACCAAGTATTTATTGCATAATACCAGAAGTATGCAGAGCCTTTATCAACGGTCTGAGAGATTTTGTGAAGGTAAGCTTATAAAAGTTGAACGTTTTTATGAATAACGTTTGTATTTTTGTAGAACTGAAGTAAGGTGAGTGAAAGAAAAACCATACCATATGGTAAACAGATGAGAAATAAAAGCCCACTGAAGATGCTGCAATTGCAGTGAAACATGTTCGGGTTAAAAAACAAAATAATGGAGATAGTTGTGCATTTTTTATGTATGTGTTCAGAATTTCAGGACCAAGTATTTATTGCATAATACCAGAAGTATGCAGAGCCTTTATCAACGGTCTGAGAGATTTTGTGAAGGTAAGCTTATAAAAGTTGAACCTTTTTATGAATAACGTTTGTATTTTTGTAGAACTGAAGTAAGGTGAGTGAAAGAATAAAGTAGTTTATTATTTATTTATTCAAGGAAATAGTATATATTAAACCTTAACTGACAAATACAATGCCACACAGTAAACTTTTGATTTGTTTATTAAAGTGTCAATAATTTTGTAACTATTGCTAACTCAGAACCATTTGGTTGTTCTTGTAGCTCTGGAAGATAAGAGACTGGGATAGGTGGACGAGATAAGTATCTGCCTTGTGGAAGTACTCGTCGTATTCCCACGATATGAAGTGGATAACCCATCATTGTTGCATATTCCCGTATGTGCTTTGAACAGTATGTCGTTGATAAATTATTGGTTCAAATGACTCTGAGCACTATGGGACTTATCTGCTGTGGTCATCAATCCCCTAGAACTTAGAACTACTTAAACCTAACCAACCTAAGGACATCACACACATCCATGCCCGAGGCAGGATTTGAACTGGTGACGGTAGCGGTCGCGCGGTTCCAAACTGTAGCGCCTATAACCGCTCGGCCACTTCGACCGGCAAGCCAGTTAGAAGTTAAATACATTTTGAAATAGCAGCTACTGGAAACTAATAAAATTTCCAAGACAAGTAAAATTGTGAAGATGCACAGAATTTTACAGAGTATGAAATTCTGTACCAGAGGAACTGACAATATATTTTGCAAATAGCTTCAATGTAATATACAACATCCGAATTTGTAGAACGCAAAAATATTTACAAAGTCTGCACAAAGCACAGTCTCATGTATAGTAACAACAAAATCTGGGTAATTGTTGATGATGCGGAAGCCGAATGATCGAACAAAGTTCCTACGCTCGTCACACATACATACACCTGGTAATTGTTTCCTAGTCGCTAGTAATGATAAAACACTGTTCGTAACGTTAATATTTCAGTTCTCAGTTCTCACTTATACGAGCGTGCGCGTAACCGTCGCGGCACGGCTGATTGTTGATAATGCGGAAACGCGATTATCGAATGCACGTCCTCACGCTCGTTACAAGACACTGGCACTTAACTGCACTCTTTTATGGTAACTAATTTCTACTGATTCACACCAGTTCATTCTGGGAGACCGAACACGGTGCGGATGATCGATGCTGTGCGACACGTAACGAGAGGAAACATAAATACGTTATCGTCGGCACTGCTCATTTTTTCATTACTTCTTGACGCACTTTCTTCTGAATAACTTCCATATTTCGTCACTTTATTGTAACAGCACTTGTAGCAACACTTCAACCTGAATACTAAAAAAGCCTCTTACATGTAGAGTTACACACACTACACAACCTAACAGTACTGTGTCCCGCGCTCGACTCACTCCAGACGCGGCTGCCTGCAAAGATACTCCACAACTAAGCCAGCGATATGACAATACGCTTACAACAATGCAACTGGTAGCTACATCGTTGTCTCAGCAGAGCTGCACCGAGTCTAATGTCAGGTGTTTGGTGCTAGTTTCTAAATGTTAGAGTTGTTATTAAAATAACACTGATCGCTTTTCCCATTTTCTACAACGACCTAGTGTTTTAAAGTAATGGAAATATTAGGAATAATGCTACTCACTTATAAACAAAAAGTTTTACGTAAAAGCCAAAAATTTTAGCACCACTGCTATGGTAAACTGATATTCCGCTGTTATACTTGATTAGTAAAAAGAAATTGACAGAAAAAACTTGTTTGTAAACGACACAAAACGAATACCGAAAATTATCGGCTATTCGGAACTAAAATATAGCTTTCGGTTTTAATTTAATTTGTGGTAAGTTCTATGGGACCAAAATGCTGAGGTCATCGGTCCCTAAGCTTACACACTACTTAAAGTAACGTACGCTTAGGACAACGCACACACCCATGCCCGAGGGAGGACTCGAACCTCCGACGGGGGGAGCCGCGCGAACCGTGACAAGGCGCCCCGGACCGCACGGCTACCCCGCGCGGCTTTCGGTTTGAACCGGACGGTTTTTCCCATCGCTAAACAGGGGCTAATGGTCCTCGTCTTTCCAGCTTTTTTTTTTTTTTAAATTTTGTGATACGATACACTACAGCATCACCAGCCTACCGCGGTCTAACTGTGTTGACGAGCCAGTAAATATAATCCCTAGGGCAGTGCGTCACTGCAATACACTTTGGTGGTGTGGCGGTGGGACTTGGAGTCCCATACCACCCTGCCACGGTGACAGCACTCTTCTGTCCGGCATAAAAACGTAGTCCGACATGGGCAGGTAAGATTGGAAAGTCGTGGACGTGGAGTGGAGGGCAAGTCCTGGCAAAGGAGGCAGCCCTGGTCGGCGTGCCAGGCTTTCCAACTGAAATAAATGCACAATAAAATAAAAAAACTACATACTAATGTCAGTGGAGGCATAGTTACCTCGCAAATGGCTCGATTGTGGACCCATGGTTACTTGATCGCTTTTGCATCTATTATGGTATACAGGGTGACCCAAAAGTCCATAAACATTTGAAAATGTTCTGATTCACGGAATAATGCAGGCGGAAGTAAAAATTGACACACATGTGTGGGATGACATGGGGTGCTATTGAAACCGGAAAAAGTGCAATAACTGGTCAACAGAGGGCGCGCTCTGAGTGTGTGTCAACACTCACAACTGCAGATTTGGGCTATTGAAAATTCTAGAATTGTCCTGGAAAACCCATTACATGACAAGAAAGTCACGGTGTGGGATGGATTTTCCGCGTCAATCGTCATCGGACCCGTTTTTATTTATTTATTTATTTATTTTTTTTATTATGAAATGCGGGGTGCTACTTTTCAACTTGTCAGTGTGACAGGTAGGAGATACGCAGATGTGTTACAGAAACGCGTCATCCCAATCCTAGCTGATAAACACCTGCTGGAAGGAACGACTCTTATGCAGTATGGCGCTCCACCCCATATTGCTACACGTGTGAAAGATCTTTTACGCACATCGTTTGGTGAGGATCGCGTGCTGAGCCGCCACTTACATCATGCTTGGCCTCCCAGGTCACCAGACCTCAATCCGAGTACTTATTGGTTTATTGGTTGTGGGGTTAACTGAAGTCGCAAGTCTACCACAACCTTCTGACCTCATTAGGGATACTAAAAGACAACAGAAAAAATGTGGAAATTTGCGGTGAGGTCTTATGGGACCAAACTGCTGACGTCATCGGTCCCTAAGCCGACACACTACTGACTTAAACCAACTTACGCTAAGGACAACACACACACACCCATGCCCGAGGGAGGACTCGAACCTCCGACGGGGGTAGCTGCACGTACGGTGACAAGGCGTCTCAGACCGCGCGGGTATGCCGTCCGCCGACAACATGGGACAGAAGTTTCGCACCATACCTATTAATAAACTGTACAGTGCCGTTCACAACGTTTTCGCTCGACTTCAGGTATTGTTGATGAATGACAGCCGACATTTTGAGTATTTGTTATAAAGAACATCTTCTTTGGTAAAAGTCAACTGATATGCTAAGTATTGCTTTTGTGTCACGTGAAGCGCCATTTGTTGGTAATTCTGTGAACAATTTTTTTGTATCAGTATAGCGCTATATCATTTAAGCATGTGAGTAAATTTTTGTCTCTCTGCTTACATTATTCAGTAAAGTATTGAATTTTCAGAAGTTAACGGACTTCGTATAAACTGAAGATGGCGAGGTAATGGAGTTGGGGTGGAGAAAGGGAATGATGTCAGCTTCATCAGGACTTTATACGGAATCACACACTTAGAAAAAGTCAGGTTTCATGGAATTGAAGGCTATACACACAGCTGGTTTGAATCATATTTAATGAACAGAAAGCAAAAAATTGTGCTGAATAGCACAAATAATGTTGGGAGGGTGGTAAATTCAAGGGAAAGGGGAGTCCCACAGGGATCAATTTTAGGTCCTCTGGTGTTCCTTATTCATGTGAATAACATCCCACTTTACCTACAGCAAGCGGAACTAGTACTTTTTGCAGATGACACGAGTGTTATAATAAATCCCATTCCACAAAAAGCAGCTGAAGATATTGTTAAGGATGTCTTTCAAAGAATTATTAAGTAGTTCTCAGAAAATGGACTCTTCCTTAATTTTGAAAAAACTCACTATATCCAGTTCTGTACACCGAATAGGGCCATACCGACAATTCATATAGCATATGAACAGGGCTCAGTTAACAGGGCAGATTTCTCCAAATTTTTGGGTGTTCACATTGATGACAACTTGAACTGGAAGAAGCATATAACTGGGCTTCTAAAACAATTAAGTGCAGCTTCTCTCGCTCTTCGTATAATCGCTAGTCTGGTAATAAACAGATCAGCCTCCTTACGTACTTTCGATATTTCCACTCAATAACGTCTTATGGAATAGTTTTCTGGGGTAACTCACCACTTATAGATAAAGTATTGATTGCACAAAAGAGAGCAGTGAGAATAATTAGTGATGTTCACCCAAGGACGTCATGTAGGCATCCTTTCAAGGAGTTAGGTATTTTACCTGCACCATCAGAGTACATATATTCGCTAATGAAATTCGTTACAAATAACCCATCTCAGTTCTCGAAGAACAGTGATGTTCACACGTACAACACTAGAGGGAAAAATGACCTTTTCTAATTGAAGCTGTCAGTAGCTCAAAAAGGAGTACATGAATTCAGCAACAAAAATCTTTGATCATTTGCCCAACAACATAAAGTGTCTGGCAGGCAGCAGATCAAGTTTTAAAGGTAGCTTAAAATTATTTCTTTTGGACAACTCCTTCTACTCCATGGATGAGTTTATGTCTCAGAAATGGTTAAAAAAATGTACCTCTAACTGTAGTTGCATGTGTAGAACTAAAAATTTCAGTAATATTAATATCAGCACTATTCATGTGTGTATATACATGGTGTTACAAAAAGGTAATGCCAAACTTTCAGGAAACATTCCTCACACACAAATAAAGAAAGGATGTTATGTGGACATGTGTCCGGAAACGCTTAATTTCCATATTAGAGCTCATTTTAGTTTCGTCCACCTACGCTCAATGGAGCACGTTATCATGATTTCATATGGGATACTCTACCTGTGGTGCTAGAACATGTGCCTTTACAAGTACGACACAACATGTGGTTCATGCACGATGGGGCTCCTGCACATTTCAGTCGAAGTGTTCGTACGCTTTTCCACAACAGATTCGGTGACCGATGAATTGGTAGAGGCGGACCAATTCCATGGCCTCCACGCTCTCCTGACCTCAACCCTCTTGACTTTCATTTATGGGGGTATTTGAAAGCTATTGTCTACGCAACACCGGTACCAAATGTAGAGACTCGTCGTGCCCGTATTGTGGACGGCTGTGATACAATACGCCATTCTCCAGGGCTGCATCAGCGCATCAGGGATTCCATGCGACGGAGGATGGATGCATGTATCCTCGCTAACGGAGGACATTTTGAACATTTCCTGTAACAAAGTGTTTGAAGTCACGCTGGTACGTCTTTTATATTACCCTGAAGCTACTTAAGCCTATATCAGTTTTAATTTTTCATTAATAGTTATGATGTTGTTGTTGTGGTCTTCAGTCCTGAGACTGATTTGATGCAGCTCTCCATGCCACTTTATCCTGTGCAAGCTTCTTCATCTCCCAGTACGTACTGCAGCCTACATCCTTCTGAATCTGCTTAGTATATTCATCTCTTGGTCTCCCTCTACGATTTTTACCCTCCACGCTTCCCTCCAATACTAAATTGGTGATCCCTTGATGCCTCAGAACAAGTCCTACCAACCGATGCCTTCTTCTAGTCAAGTTGTGCCACAAACTCCTCTTCTCCCCAATCCTATTCAGTACCTCCTCATTAGTTATGTGATCTACCCATCTAATCTTCAGCATCCTTCTGTAGCAGCACATTTCGATAGCTTCTATTCTCTTCTTGTCCAAACTATTTATCGTCCATGTTTCACTTCCATACATGGCTACGCTCCATACAAATACTTTCAGAAACGACTTCCTGACACTTAAATCTATACTCGATGTTAACAAATTTCTCTTCTTCAGGAACGCTTTCCTTGCCATTGCCAGTTTACATTTTATACCCTCTCTACTTCGACCATCATCAGTTATTTTGCTCCCCAAATAGCAAAACTCCTTTACTACTTTTAAATGTCTCATTTCGTAATCTAATTCCCTCAGCATCACCAGACATAATTCGATTACATTCCATTATCCTCGTTTTGCTTTTATTTGATATACATCTTATATCCTCCTTTCAAGACACCTTATGATACAGCCTGTATATGTCGATGTTTTGAGAAAAAAAGAAAAAAAGGATCAAAAAGAAAACAAAATACGGTGGAAAGTGTTGACGTGCTGCGTTGTTGGCACCGATCACAGGTGTGTCTTTCCGTCGTTGCGCCCCACGCAGTAGCACAATGCACCCGCCTAGTTCCTGTCCACACACACAGACAGACAGTGCACGCATTCTGGGCGCGCGCTAGTGCGTGACGCACCCGCCGGCACGCAAAACAATCCCGGGCAGCGACCCACGCGCACACGGAGCCAGCTATGAATGGGTTGCCGCTTCCCCTCCACGCACCGTGCACGCCGTACTGTTTTTAAACGTATCAAACAAAACCACAAGGCAGAGCCGTCTGCCGCTGCCGCCGCTGCTACCACTACCACTGCTACTACTACGAGTCCGAGGCGGCGTCCACGTCTTCTTTTATCTCTTCATATTTCACCTCGGCTCGTAGGCCTAACAAAACGACTAGAGCCGGCCTGGCACTGCTTTGCCGCAGCTCGCTTTAAATGGGCGGCGCGGGACTGGGACTGGACGACCCAGCCAGCGCCGCGTCGTCGTTTTTCCCAGCCAGCCCTCTCTCCTCTTCTCCTCGTCTCTTTCCTTTTCCATCGCGGCGACTCGAACGCGCTGAGATATTATGTAAACAGGGAGACGCGCCAATCTATTACAATTAAGGAACCTGGTTCCCTTTCCTTGTCTCCCTCTCGCCACCCTTCCCCCTCCACCATTTCACAGCTACTCAACAGGCGCTGGCCACCTTTCCGTTGGCGACGGCGCCTACCTTTTATTTTTCGGTTCCTTCCGGGGTTGCGGGGAGGGGTAGAGAGCGACCCGGCCGGGCCAGTGAATCGCATGTAGGCCACTTATTAAAAACTCGTCTGTTTTGTTTGTGTATGCGCGTCTCTCTCCTTTCCTCAGTGACGTAGTCGGTGGAGGGAGACGGACGGACTCCCGAGCGTATCCGTACACGCGCGCGCGTGTGTGTGTTTGTTTGTGTGTGTGTGGGTGGATGGGTGGGTGTGGAGAAGGTCGGTCAGTGGCTGTTTCCTCGCCTTTCCCGTCCAGCGCGAGCAAACAAACAGAAGCGCGGCACCACGCCGGCTCACTCAATCAGCCGGTCGCGTACTCCACACACACACACACACACACACACACACACACACACGCACGCACGCACACACTTGCGCCGCTCGTTTTGTTTTCGGTCTTCCCCTGCCAGCCTATGCTGTCACCGCCTCCCTGACCTAGCCTACGGCGCAGTAGATCGACTTGGCTCGTGCGCCAGTTGACGACTAGTTCGTCCTAGTCTCTTTTTACTTCCTCCTCCCTTCCCCTCTCTCCCTCCCTCCCTTTCTCAATCGCTCTGTCCTCCTCCTCTGCCTCTTCCCACGGCTCTCTCCTCGTCTTATTGTTTTCCTCGAGTTAATAAAAGGAGCGGCGGCTACAACAGCTGACGGAGCAAAAAGGAGTAACGGTGGCACAGCTCGGCTCCACTGAGGCCTTATTTTTCGTGCAGGGCGGCCGCGTCTGTGAATTTATATCGGAGCGACCGAGTCAGCTGGCACTTTCTCCGCACACCTCCCCCTCCCCTCCCCAACCCCTGCGCGCCCCGTTCGGGACGTCGCGGCCTTGCCTCCGCCACGCGACAGACCGGTACAGCTTGTCCGTCGAGCTTGCCTGCGTGTTTTTATCGTGTTGTCCGCTCAAGTGGCGGCCACGCAGTGCGACGTGTTTTGCACATCTACGTTTCACTTACCACTGCAGTTGTGTTGGCAGCCTCGTACATGTCATCAATAGCCGTGTGGCGCACTGTACTTTTTTCTTACCTCGCCAGTCTTTCGTCTGGTTTACTACTGTCGTCCACGTTGTCTTGTGCTGATCTTTTAATTTCGACTGCGCACGTTATAACTGTTTTGCAAATTCAGGTCTTTGGCTAGCACTACCGTTCCTCCCCTCTGTTATCTATCTATCTATCGTATTAACAGAATCTTCCGTCGGTTCTTGGTAGAACTACATTATAATAAATGAAAAGCACCAGTTTGCTTTTGTTTTACAATATTACTTTTATTGCTAACCGGTTTTCGGCTTACAGTGCCATCTTCAGACATTTACTGAGTATTATCACCAAAGAAGTTAAATGTTAGCAGACAACATTGGAAGAGAAGTAACACATCTAGACTGAGGTAGAAACATACAGTAAGTAACATCTTTGCAATGAAATAGTAAAAACTGGACAGTACATAAATAACAATGGAGTTGACGGGAAAACCATTAGCACAAAATAGGAATAGCTTGCCTACATGACAGTTTCTATTAATAAACAAAACTTATAAAATAAGATAAAATTAGTACTAGTCAAGGCTGCATCAAGAGGTATGAAACATGGAGAGTGATACACAACCAATTAAAAAAGAAGAGACAGTTGTTAATGTAAATACAGGAACTTAGGCAATATCAATAAGACAAAAAGAAATTAATAAATGCAGGAAAATGGAGGTGTCTGAGGGAACCTACAGTTTGAGAGTGTGGTGGTACTGCATTTTAACATTAACATTATAATCAAAGCAGTGGCTCTGTACCGGTTTTCTTAAATAAATGAGCAAAGTAAAATATGAACAGTATTTGATGAGACAACTACAAGGGAAGTTAAACATGGACAGTAATACAAGTACAAGTTAAAAGGAAACCCTTAACTATTGAAACTACAGCCTACGTGGAATACAAAGACAACTGTAACAAATAAAACAACTTAATGAATACAGGAAAATGGGAATATGTAGGAAGAGAGAGTGTGGAAAGTAATAAACAACAAAGATGATTATATGAAGTTTAGGAGAGGGGAAGTGTTGAGTTGTGTCTGGTCATTTAGGGTGAGATCTGGACTGTGAGCAAGATGTTACTTGATTTCCAGGGCTTCCAGCAGGTCGAGTTTATGGCCTTTGTTTGCTAAGTGAAGTACATGGGACACTGGCTGGTAGTTGTGACCCTCACTCAGTACATGCTCAGCAAATGCAGAGTCTGAATTCTGCAACCTACAGCTGCGCTCATGTTCAGCCAGCCTAGTTGATATGTCTCTGCCTGACTGACCAATGTAAAATTTTTCACAATCAGAACAGGTGATTTTGTATACCCCACTGTTGGCTAATAACTGGATCTTGTCTTTGCTATTAAAAATACACTGGGCTGTCGTGTTCCTGACATAGTAGGAAACCCTATACTTGCAGGATTTCAGTGCTTTGGCTACGATCTGTGATATCTGACCTAGAAATGGTAGTGTACACCATTTCTTGCAGACAGTGGATGGGAAAGCAGGTGGGGCATAGAGGAAGGGTCATAAATCAGATGCGAATAATTATAGGCCTATTTCGCTTACGTCAATCTGTTGTAGAATAATGGAACATGTTTTGTGTTCTCGTATTCTGACGTTCTTAGATAATACAAATCTCCTTCATCATAACCAACATGGATTCCGCAAACAGAGATCATGTGAAACTCAGCTCGCCCTATTTGCCCAAGAAATTCACAGTGCCGTAGACACTGGCGAGCAGATTGATGCCGTATTCCTGGACTTCAGGAAGGCATTTGATACGGTTCCGCACTTACGTTTAGTGAAAAAAATACGAGCTTACGGAATATCGGACCAGGTTTGTGATTGGATTCAGGATTTCCTAGAAGAAAGAACACAACATGTCATTCTTAACGGTTCAAAATCTGCAGATGTAGAGGTAATTTCGGGAGTACCGCAGGGAAGCGTGATAGGACCTTTATTGTTTACAATATACATAAATGACTTAGTTGACAACATCGGTAGCTCCGTGAGGCTATTTGCAGATGACACGGTTGTCTACAAGAAAGTAGCAACATCAGAAGACTCGTACGTACTCCAGGAGGACCTGCAGAGGATTAATGCATGGTGCGACAGCTGGCAGCTTTCCCTAAACGTAGATAAATGTAATGTAATGCGCATACATAGGGGCAGAAATCCATTCCAGTACGATTATGCCATAGGTGGTAAATCTTTGGAAGCGGTAACGACCGTAAAATACTTAGGAGTTACTATCCGGAGCGATCTGAAGTGGAATGATCACATAAAACAAATAGTGGGAAAAGCAGGCGCCAAGTTGAGATTCATAGGAAGAATTCTAAGAAAATGTGACTCATCGACGAAAGAAGTAGCTTACAAAACGCTTGTTCGTCCGATTCTTGAGTATTGCTCATCAGTATGGGACCCTTACCAGGTTGGATTAATAGAAGAGATAGACAAGATCCAGCGAAAAGCAGCGCGATTCGTCATGGGGACATTTAGTCAGCGCGAGAGCGTTACGGAGATGCTGAACAAGCTCCAGTGGCGGACACTTCAAGAAAGGCGTTACGCAATACGGAGAGGTTTATTATCGAAATTACGAGAGAGCACATTCCGGGAAGAGATGGGCAACATATTACTACCGCCCACATATATCTCGCGTAATGATCACAACGAAAAGATCCGAGAAATTAGAGCAAATACGGAGACTTACAAGCAGTCGTTCTTCCCACGCACAATTCGTGAATGGAACAGGGAAGGGGGGATCAGATAGTGGTACAATAAGTACCCTCCGCCACACACCGTAAGGTGGCTCGCGGAGTATAGATGTAGATGTAGATGTATAATTTTCCGTTTTTGTTTCCTGTGCAAGATGTGGTCAACAAGAACTGGATTGTAACCATTGGCTGTGGCAATAAATTTTATTGTATCTAACTGTGCTTTAAAATCATCTCTGGACATGGGGATAGATATGAGACGGTGTACCATTGAGTGGAAAGCTGCATGTTTGTGAGCTATGGGGTGTTGTGAGCAAGAAGGTATTACTGTGTCTGTAGTTGTTGTTTTTCTGTAAATTTTGAAACAATGTGTGTGTGTACTGATGTCAATGGTGAGATCTAAGAAGTTTATGGATATGGTGCCAATTTCCATAGTGAACTGGATATTTTTATGTTGACTGTTTAGGTTTTTCAAGAATGTGTTGAGTTGTCTTGTACGAGGGCAGTTCAATAAGTAATGCAACACATTTTTTTTATCGGCCAATTTTGGTTGAAAAAACCGGAAATTTCTTGTGGAATATTTTCAAACATTCCCGCTTTGTCTCGTATAGTTTCATTGACTTCCGACAGGTGGCAGCGCTGTACGGAGCTGTTAAAATGGCGTCTGTAACGGATGTGCGTTGCAAACAACGGGCAGTGATCGAGTTTCTTTTGGCGGAAAACCAGGGCATCTCAGATATTCATAGGCGCTTGCAGAATGTCTACGGTGATCTGGCAGTGGACAAAAGCACGGTGAGTCGTTGGGCAAAGCATGTGTCATCATCGCCGCAAGGTCAAGCAAGACCGTCTGATCTCCCGCGTGCGGGCCGGCCGTGCACAGCTGTGACTCCTGCAATGGCGGAGCGTGCGAACACACTCGTTCGAGATGATCGACGGATCACCATCAAACAACTCAGTGCTCAATTTGACATCTCTGTTGGTAGTGCTGTCACAATTGTTCATCAGTTGGGATATTCAAAGGTTTGTTCCCGCTGGGTCTCTCGTTGTCTAACCGAACACCTTAAAGAGCAAAGGAGAACCATCTGTGCGGAATTGCTTGCTCGTCATGTGGCTGAGGGTGACAATTTCTTGTCAAAGATTGTTACAGGCGATGAAACATGGGTTCATCACTTCGAACCTGAAGCAAAACGGCAATCAATGGAGTGGCGCCACACCCACTCCCCTACCAAGAAAAAGTTTAAAGCCATACCCTCAGCCGGTAAAGTCATGGTTACAGTCTTCTGGGATGCTGAAGGGGTTATTCTGTTCGATGTCCTTCCCCATGGTCAAACGATCAACTCTGAAGTGTATTGTGCTACTCTTCAGAAATTGAAGAAACGACTTCAGAGTGTTCGTAGGCACAAAAATCCGAACGAACTTCTCCTTCTTCATGACAACGCAAGACCTCACACAAGTCTTCGCACTCGAGAGGAGCTCACAAAACTTCAGTGGACTGTTCTTCCTCATGCACCCTACAGCCCCGATCTCGCACCGTCGGATTTCCATAGGTTTGGCTCAATGAAGGACGCAATCCATGGGAGGCACTACACGGATGATGAAGTTATTGATGCAGTACGACGTTGGCTCCGACATCGACCAGTGGAATGGTACCGTGGAGGCATACAGGCCCTCATTTCAAGGTGGCGTAAGGCCGTAGCATTGAATGGAGATTACGTTGAAAAATAGTGTTGTGTAGCTAAAAGATTGGGGAATAACCTGGTGTATTTCAATGCTGAATAAAACAACCCCTGTTTCAGAAAAAAATGTGTTGCATTACTTATTGAACTGCCCTGGTAGTACCAGTCCACATACACAGGACATCATCTACATATCTAAACCAGTATTTGATGTTTGCACTCAAAGGTTCTGTTTTTAGAAAATTTTGTTCAAAATGGTCCATAAATATTTCAGCCAACAGTGGACTAAGAGGGGTACCCATAGCTAAGCCATCTAATTGTTTATAAAGAGTCCCTTGGAACTGGAAATAGTTCTGTGCAAGGAATGTCTGTGTGCCCAGTCTCAAGTCATTGAATTCCACAGGACTGACATCTATCTATCGCTTGAGCCTTTTCCCACAGTTAGGCAGGGTCAGCCATAGGTAATCAGATTTGGCATGTTAATGTTTAAGGGGTGGCCGGATGACCTTCCTGCCGCCACCTCGTACCCCCCTGGGACGGAATTAGTGTACCCCATCTGTCTGCGTCGAGTGTAATCCGTGGAACAGTGCGAATGTGTTCAGATGTCTGCGAGCCGTGGAACTAAGGCGGAACATGGGGACCGGCCCGGTATTCACCTAAGGATGTGGAAAACCGCATAAAAACCACATCCAGGCTGGCCGGCACATCGGTCCTCGTCGGTAATCCGCCGGGCGGATTCGATCAACACCACCTAGACTACAGGCCTGCGCGCACACTTGTGACGTCACATACTGATGGCCGGGTCTGTATCGGACTCCTGTTAAGCACTCTGCAGTTATACGAACTTTACCGAGCTTTAGAGCTGAGACCGCATAGAGACACTGGTGCTTTCCTCTCCTACATGTCCTTGTAATGAAAGTATGGAAATTTGTATTATTGCGTAAAGTAACTGAACAAAACTGCCCTATGTTATTTCAAGATGTAAAATTATTTTGACGATTTGACTTAAATACGCGTTCCTAGGCTTGAATACTAACTGTAATTTTAAATTCTGTCCTTTACCTCAGGAACTACGCTTTCTTGCAGTAAAAAATCGGCAATATGCAACAACAAGCAGACGTTTTGGGTTTTAAATAAAGCAGCTGGAGCTCCTACAGAATTTAACAATTTGTTTCTTTGGTTATTTTCGTAAATTTTCCTCTCCACTTCAAAATTTGCTGATCTCACACGACACTCAAATCATTCGAATAAATGGAGCACCTCCTGACATAATGTTTAAAAAATCAAAAAACCCGAAAAATATTTTATTTCCCTGTTTCTCCAGAACTTTACAACCTTATACATGAAAAGATTGTTTCTCCTATATCCTTGATGGAAATTCGTGTCACAGAGTGCTCTTAATTTAATCATAATGCATTTGCCTCGAAATTCTGCTTTGTATACTGCTTAATCTGTTGAACACTGAATTCATTAAAACAATTTTCTAATGTAGTTTACTCAAATTGAAATTATTTCCGAATAGCTGTAAATGTAAAACCGAACAAAATCATTCTGTAGCTCTTCCAAATAAAAGTACTGGTTACTCAATAATCTGGTAGGAATGATAAGGAATACTAAACATTTTCGAATCACACTAATTAACCCTGCTGTTCTGTTCACTTTTACTTGACATATATACTGTTCGGGTCAATATGACCCGACATATCAAAATGCTTTAGAAACATAAATTTTGGTACAGTTTTAGCTATCGACATTGTTGTTCTATTCCAGTACCTTGTTAGTAATAATAATAATAATAATAATAATAATAATAATGGTAATAATAATAATAATAACAATGCATACAACTTTATTGAGGGATATTTTTCATTTAAATATGCACATAAATTTGAAACAACAGACAGTTTCCATTACAGGCATTCAACTTAGAAAGCACTACAGTTTTTCCATACTTCTATTCTTATTGTTGACAGTTTAGACGTAAGTATTGACATTTTCTAACAACAGACAGTTGTCATTACAGATATTCATCTTAGAGCACACTACAGTACAGAACACACTACAGTTTTTTTATTACATTCCAACATAGAAAGCACTACAACTTTAGAATCCTCTCTTCTTACTGATTGTAGTTTAGGCACAAGTATTCACATAAATTTGAAACAACAGAATTTTCAATACAATCATCTTATAAAATACTACAGTTCTTTTCTTACTGCTTGCACTGTGGACACAAGTAGGTTACATGTTTCTTGCAAATATGTTTACTACATTTTCCACACACCATGTTTGTTTTATTGTCATTACTTGATGGACAGAACTTACAGCGTGCACGTTTTGTAGATTTTCTTGTTGTTACCGATTCTGACACACCACCCACATCATTCGGGTTTTGGATGCTTGTGACCATTCTCAAAGAATCTTCTGTTCTTGGGAAATGCGTTCTTGATGCAATATGTTCTTTTATCAGTGACTTTCCAAGTTCCTCCAAGAATATTCTCCTTCTAGTCAATTTGCTTGCATTCCAATTAGGGTCAACCGAAATCCACAAAACGTATGCATTATAAGCAGAAACATCAAGAATATTGTAGAAAACTATCATTGGCCACCTATTACTTTTTCGTTTGCATGTATATGTACCTAATAACTGATCAAGCGTGTCTACAGCACCTTTGGTTGAATTATAGTCCAAAATCATTTTTGGCTTCTTATCAGCCCTGTCACTGATTTCCGCATCATGGTGGAGAGTGCTCATAAGTACAACATTCTTGTGTCTCTTAGGAATATAATTAACCACAGTAGTGTCATTTGTGAAGTAAAATGAAGAGCTGTGTACCTCCTTGTTGGTCATTTTGTGTGGAAGCTCCGGCTTATTTTTCCGTATAGTTCCCAACATAGTCAATTTCCTTTTCAGAAGCAGCTGCCCCAAATTGTACGACGTAAAAAAGTTGTCACACGTGATATTCTGACCACGTAACTCAGAAGTGAGATCAGATACCACCCTCATTCCCTGATTTCTTTCTGGTGCCGCTCCACTCACCTTTCCTGTATAAATTTGGGCTTTCAGTACGTATGAAGTTTTGCTGTCACACATGGTCCATATTTTGATCCCATATTTTGCCGGTTTACTTGGGATATACTGCTTGAATGGACAGCGACCTCTAAATGCTACTAACTGCTCGTCAACAGTAACATTTTCTCCTGGATTATACAGTTTAGGAAGGACCTCTACCCACTTCTCCCAAATACTACGAATTGCGGCAAGTTTGTCAGTACGTCGTCTTTCCTCTCTAGTAGATTTCTTGTCAAATCGCAGGACACGTGATATCTTACAGAATGTTTCATGAGACATGGTTGCTCGAAATATGTTTCGCCCAGTATCTTTATCCCACAAACTTTTTGTAGACTCCCCATGAGATCGATATACACCCGCTAGGAGTAAGAGTCCTAAGTATGCATGGAAAACAGAACCATCAATATCTGTCCACTGTTCACCATAAACTCGCTGCCCTTCAATATTTGTCATCTCTATTATTTCATTTTGAAGCGCTGTGTGAAATACTGCTTCAAATGAACATTTTACATCAGATATTCTGCTGACTGCATACCTGGTAACTCCTGGGGTACTCTTGATGATGTTCGAAGCTGGTAGGCGACCATGTTGTGCTGGTGGATGCAACTGCCATTCTATATTCCCATTTTTAGAAAGAAAAGTCTCTACACTATTTTGTATGGGCTGTGGACTGTCGTAACTGTCATCGGAACACTCGCTTTCAGATGCATTGCTGATGTGATCTTCAAACTCAGAAAGTGATCCTTCATCTGGTGAGGCATTTACTATTTCTTCCAACTCACGATCATTCAATGGTCTCATCGCCATGGTGTCACAAGTCAAACTGGGCAGAAACAAAGCATTCCAATTATTGAGAACTGCCAATTATTATTTCCTGGGGAAAGCAACAAACAAGCCCATTGTTGTGAACGCATGGAGCTTTAGGTGATTGTTGAGAGTAAGTTGGAATGATGCAGTCACTATTCCCACACAACACAACAAAAATAATTTTCGCCATTTCCAGATTTTAGAAATAAATACGAGTTACACTAAACATATTTGTGTCGGGTCATTATGACCCGAACATTACATATGCAACTATTACAGTTGAAGCCCAAACTTCTTAAACTTTTTTAAAACCTTTTAAAACACATGCTGCTCATCCATTTTCAGACAAAGTCACAAAGTTTCATAAATATATATTGGTATTTACATAATGTAAAATAACGTTCATATTCGTTTCGGGTCATATAGACCCGAACAGAACAGCAGGGTTAATTTAACTATTCTGTGTGACAATAGTTACAAATACGAGAGACATTTGACAGCCAGCTTCGTATTAACCTCGCAGCAATGGTCCAGAATTAAGAAACAAATGATGCTGGTAAATGATACATAACTGCTTTTAAAAACAATTGGCAAATGTGGTGCAATGGAAACAAATAACACGCTAAAATTTTTTTGTCATTTACTTACCCTTGAATGACGCGTAGACACAAATCCCTGTCTGGGAATAGCTGCAATCCAGCGATTTCTCAACTTCACACATTTGGGATATCGAAACATGTGCACTTTCATGCCTTTTTGGGATTTATAATTTTCCTGGCAAAAGGGAACGCAGTACTTGAATCCCATACTTCGAAGAACTGTAGGCGAACACTGTATGAAATATATGTTACTTTCACGTGACACACACTTTCAACACAACATACACGCCAACAGGACTGCCGACTGAAGATAAGATGGCCAACAGTTTGTGACGTCACGTGCCAATATGGCCGCTGTGCGTAGGCCTTGTATCTAGAAGGCTTTGATTCGATCCGGGGCCGACGCGCCTACCCGAGTCCAGGAAGCAACGCGTTAGCGCCCTCGGCTACCCTAGCTGGTCGTTCCTTCCCTCTACTGTTTCTGCCAGATACAAGCAAAATATCCCCGAATGCCATAGCAGTTGTACCACTAACCTGTCCCTTCTTCGGTATCTACAAGATTGATCTATGTCCTCATCTGTTCATTTTACTAACTGTTCATATCGTGTACTTAATTCTTTCCTTCGATGGAAGCAAATTTCGACAGATTGGCTGTTGACTTCTGCCTTGGGTTCATCGGCCGGTGTTTCATTGATAATTTTTCTGATGTTTCACCAGCATGCGTGATGAAATGCAAAGGCTCAATCTAGATATAGTAGGGATCAGTGAGGTGAAGTGAAAGGAAGACAAGGATTTCTGGTCAGATGAGTATCGGGTAACATCAACAGCAGCAGAAAATGGTGTAACAGATGTAGGATTCGTTATGAATAGGAAGGTAGGGCACAGGGTGTGTTACTGTGAACAGTTCAGAGACCGGGTTGTTCTAATCAGAATCGACAGCAGACGAACACCGACAACGATAGTCCAGGTATACATACCGACGTCGCAAGCTGAAGATGAACAGATAGAGAAAGTGTATGAGGATATTGAAAGGGTAATGCAGTATGTAAAGGGGGACGAAAATCTAATAGTCATGGGCGACAGGAATGCAGTTGTAGGGGAAGGAGTAGAAGAAAAGATAACAGAAGAATATGGGCTTGGGACAAGGAATGAAAGAGGAGAAAGACTAATTGAGTTCTGTAACAAGTTTCAGCTAGTAATAGCGAATATCCTGTTCAAGAATCACTAGAGGAGGAGGTATACTTGGAAAAGGCCGCGAGATACGGGAAGATTTCAATTAGATCACATCATGGTCAGACAGAGATTCCGAAATCAGATACTGGATTGTAAGGCGTACCCAGTAGCAGATATAGACTCAGATCACAATATAGTAGTGATGAAGAGTAGGCTGAAGTGCAAGACATTAGTCAGGAAGAATCAATACGCAAAGAAGTGGGATACGGAAGTACTAAGGAATAATGAGATACGTTTGAAGTTCTCTAACGCTATAGATACAGCAATAAGGAATAGCGCAGTAGGCAGTACAGTTGAAGAGGAATGGACATCTCTAAAAAGGGCCATCACAGAAGTTGGGAAGGAAAACATAGGTACAAAGAAGGTAGCTGCGAAGAAACCATGGGTAACAGAAGAAATACTTCCGTTGATTGATGAAAGGAGGAAGTACAAACATGTTCCGGGAAAATCAGGAATACGGAAATACAAGTCGCTGAGGAGTGAAATTAATAGGAAGTGCAGGGAAGCTAAGAAGAAATGACTGCAGGAAAAATGTGAAGACATCGAGAAAGATATGATTGTCGGAAGGACAGACTCAGCATACAGGAAAGTCAAAGTAACATTTGGTGACATTTAAAAAAGCAACGGTGGTAACATTAAGAGTGCAACGGGAATTCCACTGTTAAATGCAGAGGAGAGAGCAGATAGGTGGAAAGAATACATTGAAAGCCACTATGAGGGTGAAGATTTGTCTGATGTGATAGAAGAAGAAACAGGAGTCGATTTAGAAGAGATAGGGGATCCAGTATTAGAATCGGAATTTAAAAGAGCTTTGGAGCACTTACGGTCAAATAAGGCAGAAGGGATAGATAACATTCCATCAGAATTTCTAAAATCATTGGGGGAAGTGGCAACAAAACGACTATTCACGTAGGTGTGTAGAATATATGAGTCTGGCGACATTCCATCTGACTTTCGGAAAAGCATCATCCACACAATTCCGAAGACGGCAAGAGCTGACAAGTGCGAGAATTATCGCACAATCAGCTTAACAGCTCATGCATCGAAGCTGCTTACAAGAATAATATACGGAAGAATGGAAAAGAAAATTGAGAATGCGGTAGATGACGATCAGTTTGGCTTTAGGAAAAGTAGAGGGACGAGAGAGGCAATTCTGACGTTACGGCTAATAATGGAAGCAAGGCTAAAGAAAAATCAAGACACTTTCATAGGATTTGTCGACCTGGAAAAAGCGTCCGACAATATAAAATGGTGCAAGCTGTTCGAGATTCTGAAAATAGTAGGGGTAAGCTATAGGGAGAGACGGGTCATATACAATATGTACAACAACCCAGAGGGAATAATAAGAGTGGACGGTCAAGAACAAAGTGCTCGTATTAAGAAGGGTGTAAGACAAGGCTTTCGCCCCTACTCTTCAATCTGTACATCGAGGAAGCAATGATGGAAATAAAAGAAGGTTCAGGAGTGGAATTAAAATACAAGGTGAAAGGATATCAATGATAAGATTCGCTGGTGACATTGCTATCCTGAGTGAATGTGAAGAAGAATTAAATGATCTGCTGAACGGAATGAACAGTCTAATGAGTACACAGTATGGTTTGAGAGTAATTGGGAGAAAGACGAAGGTAATGAGAAGTAGTAGAAATGAGAACAGCGAGAAACGTAACATCAGGATTGATGGTCACGATGTCAATGAAGTTAAGGAATTCTGCTACCTAGGCAGTAAAATAACCAATGACGGACGGAGCAAGGAGGACATCAAAAGCAGACTCGCTATGGCAAAAAAGGCATTTCTGGCCAAGAGAAGTCTACTAATATCAAATACCGGCCTTAATTTGAGGAAGAAATTTCTGAGGATGTACGTCTGGAGTACAGCATTGTATGGTAGTGAAACATGGACTGTGGGAAAACCGGAAGAGAAGAGAATCGAAGCATTTGAGATGTGGTGCTATAGACGAATATTGAAAATTAGGTGGACTGATAAGGTAAGGAATGAGGAGATTCTACGCAGAATCGAGAGGAAAGGAATATGTGGAAAACACTGATAGGGAGAAGGGACAGGATGATAGGACATCTGCTAAGACATGAGGGAATGACTTCCATGGTACTAGAGGGAGCTGTAGAGGGCAAAAACTGCAGAGGAAGACAGAGATTGCAATACGTCAAGCAAATAATTGAGGACGTAGGTTGCAAGTGCTACTCTGAGATGAAGAGGTTAGCACAGGAAAGGAATTCTTGGCGGGCCGCATCAAACCAGTCAGTAGACTGATGACCAAAAAAAAAAAAAAAAGAGTGGTTGTCATTGTCAGAGCTTCATCGTCCATTGCTGGTGGTTGGTGGAGGGTGTAGCTCTCGAAACGTCAGAAAAAAATCATCAAACAAACGCCGTCCTAAGAACCAGAGGCAGAATCTAATAGGAAATTTGTGAACAAATAGCCAAAAAAGCCATAAATGTTTATAGATTTCCAGTGCTTTCAGTACCGCATCCTCTGGATTTCCGAAGCTTCAACCGAGCGAGGTGGGGAAGTGATTAGCACACTGGACTCGTTTGCTGTGATTTCCCTAAACCCTTCCAGGCAAATGCCGGGATGGTTCCTTTGACAGGGCACAATCGATTTTCTTCCCCATCCTTGACACAATTCGAACTTGTGCTCCACCTCTAATGATCTCGATGTCGACGGACGTTAAGCTCAATCTGCCTTCCTTCCTTCCGAAGCTCCATGCTCCATTTTACGGCTTCCTTGCAAACGCATAATTAAGTACACTGAGTATGACAAAGTCAGTCATCAGAGCAAGTGTGTTTGCGATTCTCTTAACTTATAACGGATACTTAAGATTAGCGTTGTAATGTGTCAGCCAGGCGTGACCTCCAGCCCTCTGCTGGATCCACAGACAGATACATCGAGAAAGTCGCTACAGGAAGCCCTCCCAAGCTCCACTGCTATGTCCAGAAAAACTATAAAAAAATGTGTGAAATCTTAGGGGGGGGCTAAGGTCATCAGTCCTTAAGCTTACACACTACTTAACCTAAATTACCCTAAGGACAAACACACACACCCATGCCTGAGGGAGGACTCGAACCTCCGCCGGGACCAGCCGGACAATCCATGACTGCAGCGTCCTAGACCGCTCGGCTAGTCCCGCGCGACAAGAAAAACTCGATGGCTACGAAAAACACTGCCTGTGTTGTTAAGAAGCGCGATGCAAGATACATTGCATTGTACTTCTTAATAACACAGGCCCTGATATTTTGTATTTATTCGCCAATATCATGCCCTCTATTCTCAATACATACACTCCTGGAAATGGAAAAAAGAACACATTGACACCGGTGTGTCGGACCCACCATACTTGCTCCGGACACTGCGAGAGGGCTGTACAAGCAATGATCACACGCACGGCACAGCGGACACACCAGGAACCGCGGTGTTGGCCGTCGAATGGCGCTAGCTGCGCAGCATTTGTGCACCGCCGCCGTCAGTGTCAGCCAGTTTGCCGTGGCATACGGAGCTCCATCGCAGTCTTTAACACTGGTAGCATGCCGCGACAGCGTGGACGTGAACCGTATGTGCAGTTGACGGACTTTGAGCGAGGGCGTATAGTGGGCATGCGGGAGGCCGGGTGGACGTACCGCCGAATTGCTCAACACGTGGGGCGTGAGGTCTCCACAGTACATCGATGTTGTCGCCAGTGGTCGGCGGAAGGTGCACATGCCCGTCGACCTGGGACCGGACCGCAGCGACGCACGGATGCACGCCAAGACCGTAGGATCCTACGCAGTTCCGTAGGGGACCGCACCACCACTTCCCAGCAAATTAGGGACACTGTTGCTCCTGGGGTATCGGCGAGGACCATTCGCAACCGTCTCCATGAAGCTGGGCTACGGTCCCGCACGCCGTTAGGCCGTCTTCCGCTCACGCCCCAACATCGTGCAGCCCGCCTCCAGTGGTGTCGCGACAGGCGTGAATGGAGGGACGAATGGAGACGTGTCGTCTTCAGCGATGAGAGTCGCTTCTGCCTTGGTGCCAATGATGGTCGTATGCGTGCTTGGCGCCGTGCAGGTGAGCGCCACAATCAGGACTGCATACGACCGAGGCACACAGGGCCAACACCCGGCATCATGGCGTGGAGAGCGATCTCCTACACTGGCCGTACACCACTGGTGATCGTCGAGGGGACACTAAATAGTGCACGGTACATCCAAACCGTCATCGAACCCATCGTTCTACCATTCCTAGACCGGCAAGGGAACTTGCTGTTCCAACAGGACAATGCACGTCCGCATGTATGCCGTGCCACCCAACGTGCTCTAGAAGGTGTAAGTCAACTACCCTGGCCAGCAAGATCTCCGGATCTGTCCCCCATTGAGCATGTTTGGGACTGGATGAAGCGTCGTGTCACGCGGTCTGCACGTCCAGCACGAACGCTGGTCCAACTGAGGCGCCAGGTGGAAATGGCATGGCAAGCCGTTCCACAGGACTACATCCAGCATCTCTACGATCGTCTCCATGGGAGAATAGCAGCCTGCATTGCTGCGAAAGGTGGATATACACTGTACTAGTGCCGACATTGTGCATGCTTTGTTGCCTGTGTCTATGTGCCTGTGGTTCTGTCAGTGTGATCATGTGATGTATCTGACCCCAGGAATGTGTCAATAAAGTTTCCCCTTCCTGGGACAATGAATTCACGGTGTTCTTATTTCAATTTCCAGGAGTGTATTTCCTTCCTGGAGTGCAATATACCTGACGTACGGGTGCAGTTTGTGACACGTGGGTAACGACAAATGGAAGTTTTGGTCTGACCGTGGTTCGTGCACGGATAGCCAAAGCGGTTATGGCGACCGCTCGCATAAAGCGAGAAATACGGGTTCGAATCCCGTTCCGGCACGAATTTTCACTGTCGTCATTATATTGTACAGCCAATGATGGTTCATAACTGCTGTTGTAAATACAATACCTGTATTTCTTGACGGCTGTAGTCGCTGGAGTGACTGTTCCTTCGGATATGCATTCATCTTGATGACACCGGTACTGCTATTTCGTATTAATTCGCCAGTACCAGGCTCTCGATTCTACATAAATTTGTCCTTCCTGGACGGGAATGTATGTGACGTAGGAATGCAGGTTGTGACACATGAACGACGACATATGGAAGTTTTGGTCTAGCTGTGATTCGTGCACGGCTAGCCAAACCTGTCAAGCTGACCACTTGCGCAAAGCGGGAAATCCGCGTTCGAATCCTTCTGGGGCACAAATTTTCACTGTCGTCATTCCAATATACAGCCGATGGCGGTTCACCCAGCACATTTTTTCCAATGTAGAAGACTCAGTCAGTGTAACATGTTACATATACACACCACCGACACTTATGTAGATGATTAGTCTTGGCATTTTCCTTGACAGGTAGAACAACCACTAGACTGTAGTAATGTTCTTCGTCTTTATTGTTGCTGCCGGGCTCGGTTGGGTATACAAGGGGCGTGATCAGCGTCGGATGTGTATTGATCTTTCTAAAGGACAAGGAATTGTTGCATACACGTGTGAGACAGCGTTATCAGCATCTGACAGAATGTGACAGGGACCTCATTATCTATCTCCATTTCGCCAGCTGCTCGAATAGTGAAAGATCCAGATTTGTGGGACATCCGGATGTGACAGTGACCTGATGTTGGACTGAGTGGGATCGTGAAGGCAGGCGTAATCGTCCTTAAGGTTTTGACCAACCACATCTGAGCACCATAAGGGAGGTTCGCCATATTCTAAATCAGGCAACTCACAACACTTCCACATGCGCGCCTGCCATCCAAGAACCCCATCAACATTCAATGTCATCCCCACAAACCCATGCGGAGGACGCCGTTAAATGGCCGCATTAGGAGTGCAGCCATTACCAGGAAACAAGGGTAGATTTCCCCAGATTTTTGGGTGTTCACACTGATGACAACTTGAACTGGAAGAAGCACATAATTGAGCTTCTCAAACAACTAAGTTCAGCTTCTTTCGCTCTTCGTATTATCGCTAGTCTTTGGAATAAACAGATCAGCCTCCTTACGTACTTTGCATATTTCCACTCAATAACGTCTTATGGAATAGTTTTCTGGGGTAACTCACCACTTATACATAAAGTATTGATTGCACAAAAGAGAGCAGTGAGAATAATTAGTGGTGTTCACCCAAGGACGTCATGTAGGCACCTTTTCAAGGAGTTAGGTATTTTAACTGCACCATCGGAGTACAAATATTTGCAAATGTATTTCGTTACAAATAACCCATCTCAATTCGCGAAGAATAGTGATGTTCATACGTACAAAACTAGAGGGAAAAATGACCTTTCCTATCCGTTATTGAAGCTGTCAGTTGCTCAAAAAGGAGTACATTATTCGGCAACAAAAATCTTTGATCATTTGTCCAACAACATAAAGTGTCTGGCAGGTAGCAAGAAAATGGCTCTGGGCACTACGGGACTTAACTGCTGAGGTCATCAGTAACCCAGAACTTAGAACTACTTAAACCTAACTAAGCTAAGGACATCACAAACATCCATGCCCGAGGCAGGATTCGAACCTGCGACAGTAGCGGTCGCGCGGTTCCAGGGCAGGTAGCAGATCAACTTTTAAAGATAGTTTAAAATCATTTCTTTTGGACAACTCCTTCTACTCCATGGACGAGTTTATGTCTCAGAAATGGTAAATAATGTACCTCTAACTGTAGCTGCATGTGTAGAACTAAAAATTTCAGTAATATTAATATCAGCACTATTCATGTATGTGTGTATATATATCTTGTAATCTGACTTGTTCTACATCATATACATAAAATAATCGGGAAAATGATCTACGGAACATGACATAACTAAAACTAAAACTAAATCAGCGCTGACGAGTGTAAATGTGTGCCAGACTGGGATGTGAACTCGGGATCTGCAGCTAACTAGGCAGCTGTTAACCGCTGCCCAAGCTGGACAAAGTTTTTATCGCCATTGCACGGACTATTTCGGCACACCTCTCAGCCAAACCACATTCCCACCTAGCGCCACCTACGCGCACTCCCCGTCTCATGGTCGGTACTTTTGAGATTCTCCCAGGAGGTCGAACGTAATCCTGCACAAATTTTCACTGTCGTCATTCCAGTAAACAGCCGATGGGCGTTCGTATCCGCAATTTCGAATACATTTTCTGTAAAACTAGACGGCACCCAGCACATTTTTTTCACTGCAGGAGACTCAGTCAGTGTAGCATTTTACACATACACACCACCGGCAGTTATGTAGATGATTAGATAATTGAAAAGCCACGATCGCTTCAGTTGCTTATTAGATGACCGGTTTCAGCACTCTGAAGGTGCCATCATCAGATCTGAAACGTGGATTATCATTTAGAATACCATATGGACATCATGGCATATGAGGCAGACCATCTGATGGTTCAAAAAAATGGCTCTGAGCACTATGGGACTTAACATCTATGGTCATCAGTTCCCTAGAACTTAGAACTACTTAAACCTAACTAACCTAAGGACATCACACAACACCCAGCCATCACGAGGCAGAGAAAATCCCTGACCCCGCCGGGAATCGAACCCGGGAACCCGGGCGCGGGAAGCGAGAACGCTACCGCACGACCACGAGCTGCGGGAAATTATTTAAAAACAGAGTGATCGCCCCACGACACACAATTTGTTCACTGCAGAATAGATGATTAGACTTGCCAGTTTCCTTCACAGGTAGAACAACCACTAGACTTAGTTACGTTCTTCATTGTTGCTGCCGGGCTCGGTTGGGTATACAAAGGGCGTGATCAGCGTCGGATGTGGATTGATCTTTCTAAAGGACAAGGAATTGTTGCATAGGCGTGTGAGACAGAGTTATCAGCATGTGACAGAATGAGACAGGGACATCATTATCTATCCCCATTTCGCCAGCTGCTCGAATAGTGAAAGATCCAGATTTGTGGGACATTAGGATGTGACAGTGACCTGATTTTGGACTGCAGGGGATCGTGAAGGCCGGCTTAATCGTCCTTAAGGTTTCGACCAACCACGTCTGACCTCCATAATGGAGGTTCGCCCTATTCTAAATCCGGCAACTCGCAACACTTCCACGTACGCGGCTGCCGTCCAAGAACCCCATCAACATTCAGTGTCATCCCTACAAACCCATGCGGAACACGCCGTTAAACGGCCGCATTAGGAGTGCAGCCATTACCAGGAAACAAGGACCGCTGCTCAATGACGCGAGGCATTGTCAATCACGTTTCTGAGCTACGCCGGATGATCATCGTCGGCGAATGTGGTAGCGACCTCGGGAGAGGTTCCTTTTACCAACGTTTTCAGAGCCACAGCAGTCATCGTGCGGGCAGCCATCGGGTATGACTTCAGGTCATGGCTGATAGTCACAGAGAGAACTCTGAAGGCAGAGCAGTATGTCACAATCCTACTTCTTCTTGTGTTACCTTTAACATGACATTCTCGTGGCGCCGTTTTCAACGGGACAGGGCTCCTTCACACACGGCACGAGTATCCATCAACTGTCTACCAGATGTTTACTTACTCCGATGGCCAGCAAGATCCCCAGGTGGCCGATAGATCTCTTATGGCGCCAGCTCGCACGTAAATTCTGTCCCAGTATCAGTATCCTGAATGTCAAGCGCCACTTACAACAGTTGTGAGCCAGCACGTCTCAGAAAAGGCTTCAACGGCTTTATGGCACCCTTCCGCTCTATGCATGCACCTAGCCCAGATGGGGTATAACGTTTTTCCGATAATTGGGCTTGTATTCCCAAGTTCTTGGGGTGGCCGAGCGGTTCTAGGCGCTACAGTCTGGTTAAAATCCTGCCTCAGATGGATGTGTGTGATGTCCTTAGGTTAGTTAGGTTTAAGTAGTTCTAAGTTCTAGGGGTCTGATGACCTCAGAAGTTAAGTCCCATAGTGCTCAGAGCCATTTGAACCGTTTTTTGCCAACTTCTTAGCAAATTTAACTCCGTCTTGTAATAATTGAAATAACACCACAGACACTCTCAACCTGTGAACCTTCGTTAGTTTCCTCCTTCCCTTCTGGGTGCTTCGCTTTTTTTGTCGATTGTGTATTTCACACACGGGCCTTAGGTTTACACGATGGCAATCAGTAGGAGTCATTATTTTTTATTTTAGCATAGTGTCTAATGGTAAGGTAACATTTTCATAACAGCGTTTTGTGAAGACTGACTGAAGTCAACCAGCCACGTTCACAAAATGGAATATTTCATGATTATGAAAACAACTCGATTTTGATGTATTAAAATTACTTCTGCTGAGGAGCCTTATACATTTGTATCTTACTAATTGACAGTGTTGCATCTAAAATATAAACATTATGTGACTAATAAGTATGATTAACATAAATAGCTGACAGTATGGAGCCCTTATCACATCATCACAGATAAAAATCTTACCAGCAAGGGTTTTAAAAAAAATGAGCCTCACAGTGTTTAAAGTGACCCGGGAAACTACATACTACTCCTCTTAAGTTTCGTAATTTTGTTTTTCTTTCACCCCTGTTACGTCACAGCTTATGCCCAAATTGTCATACAGCATGTTTCACAGAGTTAGATGCACATCTCCACGGTCAGTGTAATCGACCGTTTAACACTCAATAATAAATGCAGACAATACTCAATACTACCAGTGACTGCCCAGCTAATTTACTTCTTCTCTTCCATTCCTTTAGTTACGGAGAGGGACCTATCATTTTCTGCAGCCTCGCACAGCTTTTTCTAGCTAGCTCGCAACATGGGAATTTACTTAAAGGGACCAGGGAGACATAAATTTGTCGTTGAAAGCTGTCCTTGAGACCATATAGGCAAAGCAGAATTCGCTTCGTTCCAACTCCGCACACTGGGCGACCAAAGGAGGCAGCTATTTGCCATACTGTTCGAGGCACTAGGAGGAACCCCTTAAAGAAAGATGAAATCTAAGCCAGGTGCAGCCTTCAGAAACGGTAGAACCCTAACAGTCTCAGTTGCCGCGTCACGAAAGAATGTTCCCTGAAAATCCTTGCAACGGCCTTTTTGATTGACTCATTTATTTCCGTAGATCTCTCATTTCACAAGTGTGTCTACATTTAAGCCCTTTGATTCGTCAGATTCAGAGTCCTGTCATGGAATGGTAGACAGCTTCTGCCTTCCTTCCCATGTCCCGGCGTCAATGGATAATCAAGCAAAATCCGCAGGAGTAGGCGTTTGTTTAACTTATTTAGAAAATTATTAGTGGTCGGAAATTGCAAGTATGCTGCAGTTGATCGGCGAGATTCCTACATTGGCAGAAACACCCAAATTTCAAAGGGTTAAGATAGATACTTGCTGCTGGAAGATGGAAGAGTAAAGATAGCTGCCAGACGACCCGTGATAAGAAGCTTGTTGTCATACAGAAGGATATTCCGGCTGTTGTACTGAATAGAGAGGGTGATGTGGATGTACACAGCGAAATTTTTCGTTGATCGAACTTTGATAGGAAAAGTAAGGACAAACAATAATAAAAGAGCCACAGGAATTTAAACTAATTATAAGCTGGTTGTGCTTCACTCATTTTTGCTCCTTCACAGTGAAGGTTGGAGAGTAAAAGTCATCATCGTTCTGAATTTAGTCGTTGCAATGTTGGGGAAAATATGTAATGTGTTTGTGTTTTGTTAGAATCTTATTGTGTTTCATGTTATGAAGGTTAGGAATTTGGTTATTCGGGGGAAGCGCATGAATGTTTGAGTCAGTATTTGATTATGCCAAGATTAACCTGTCCTCATGCACGAAGTGTAAAGAAAATTTGCACCACTGATAAGTGAGAAGCAATTCAGTTTGTATCTTAAACTGTGTAGTTAAATTGGAACGCGAACAAGGCAATCTGTGGAGTTCTGAGATAGGGAAAATCGTGAAAGTGGCTTGAACGACTCAGTAGTGACAGCCAGAGAATCAAACAACTTGCAGAATAACGTCCACCTACTGTTGCTGAGTGGTTATGTGAAGAGAATGTGTCAATGTCGCAAGCAACAGGCGATTCTGTAGCCGCTGCTCGTGAGGACCTGACGCGGGATGTTGATGATCGCGCACCGACTTCTTCTTCACCCCTTGGTCTACAGTCTCTTTTAATGGGGAATAATTGGTGCCAATGATGGTCGTATGTGTGTTTGGCGCCGTGCAGGTGAGCGCCACAATCAGGACTGCATACGACCGAGGCACACAGGGCCAACACCCGGCATCATGGTGTGGGGAGCGATCTCCTACACTGGCCGTACACCACTGGTGATCCTCGAGGGGACACTGAATAGTGCACGGTACATCCAAACCGTCATCGAACCCATCGTTCTACCATTCCTAGACCGGCAAGGGAACTTGCTGTTCCAACAGGACAATGCACGTCCGCATGTGTCCCGTGCCACCCAATGTGCTCTAGAAGGTGTAAGTCAACTACCCTGGCCAGCAAGATCTCCGGATCTGTCCCCCATTGAGCATGTTTGGGACTGGATGAAGCGTCGTGTCACGCGGTCTGCACGTCCAGCACGAACGCTGGTCCAACTGAGGCGCCAGGTGGAAATGGCATGGCAAGCCGTTCCACAGGACTACATCCAGCATCTCTACGATCGTCTCCATGGGAGAATAGCAGCCTGCATTGCTGCGAAAGGTGGATATACACTGTACTAGTGCCGACATTGTGCATGCTCTGTTGCCTGTGTCTATGTGCCTGTGGTTCTGTCAGTGTGATCATGTGATGTATCTGACCCCAGGAATGTGTCAATAAAGTTTCCCCTTCCTGGGACAATGAATTCACGGTGTTCTTATTTCAATTTCCAGGAGTGTATTACAGGGAACCAACAACCACAAGCATGGGCGCGTATACAGGAAGAATAAAGGAGATGAACTGTATGTGGACAACTTCCCGGTAAAGTTAAACGATTGAAGCAGAACTGGAAGGTTGAAAAAAATGAATGCATTGGACAAGGTATTGGTTTTACCCTGTAATTAGGATTTGTAGGTTATACTTGATAGTTGATGCCAGTAGCAAGAAGCACTGAGCATTAATTACTGGAGACCGAAGTTGTTTGTTTTGCCGGATGCAATGGAGCGCCGAGCTTATGAGGATTTTTTTGTAATAGTGATTAAATACGCCAGTAGTGTGAGGCACTGAGTGGTTGTGGATGCAAGATTAGATTAGTAACACACCATATCATGTAAAGGTACATGTGTCCATATAACTGGTTATGCAGGGTTTTTTGTGTATATTGTTCACAGGGGATGACATTATCCTCTGGTAGAAATAGATTGATAAAAGAGTTGTACAGCAATACGAATACCTCCCATGGCTGTGAGGATCTGGTGAGGAATATTCTAACTTAAACCTCAGAGGTAATTAGATTTTTAACAAAGAAATTCACAGAACAGCGGTGCAATTGAGAAGTTATTTTATTTTCACTATCAGTTTCGGCAATTCATTATGCCATCTTCAGGCCCTATACGCACCTCTAAAAATATTCGATACTGGAATACTGGGGCCATATGTTTCTGGATGTCGTGAATTCTGAAGTGGTTCCTTCGAAGACCTAACTGCAATTCTTCGAAGGATGCTCTTGAGAACTCACGATATCCAGAAACACATGGCTCCACTATGCCAATATAAATTATTTTTTGGAGGCGGATAAGGGACTTGAAGATGGCATAATGAATTGCCGAAACTGGTAGCGAAAATAAAATAAAATGACTTCTCAATTGCACACCTGTTTGGCGAATTTCTTTGTTAGATATTGGACAAGCCGCTGTCCTATGTCCATACGGGATCAATAGAGGTCAATATACAGGTACAATAACTAGTTCTAAGTATAATGAATACCATGACGAATGTTGCAAAATATATGTTATTCTCGAGCAACTTTGATTGTATCAGAAAAGACTTCCAGGTCATAGATTAAACAGTACATTTTCAGGAGTTCAGGTGGCTAAACAGGAGATAGGATCAGAGAGAGAGAGAGAGAGAGAGAGAGAGAGAGAGAGAGACGAAAACCCATCATGGTTATCAGGGAATATGTCAACGCACAATCCCACTGCAGTAGCTAGCTTTGCTCACACCAATAACTTGTCTAAGATGCATGCTTGAAGATGTAGGGAGGATTCTGTTTATCATTCGTGGATACCTCAGAAAATTAACTCACTGCTGCATGTGATCTACATTAACCGCATGTGTAGTAACTGCTGTCAACAATTACACTGATTTGTCATCTGTGTTCCAGTAAGCCTCACTGATAAAATTTACAGTAGTTCAATTGTTGTAGCTTCATGCTGTGTTTTTACCATTAAATGTGTTGATCATTTTTTAAGAGACCCAGGAGCCCAAATTTATTTGTTTGAATTTTAGAGACCATGGATCCCACTCACCCCTGGAGCATAATCACGTCTGTAAATACTTCATTCAACACATTTAAACTTTTAAAGCCCTAAGAAACAATTGTACAATTATTGAGGCTGAAAAACATAATCGGTAGTTGCTTTAAGGAAATATATTAAATATAATGATTTTTATGTAAATTAGGTTATTGTATGTAATTGATATTGTGCAAGATTGATTGCTGTATTCTAATATTCTCATGTAACACTGTATGTCAGCTTTACGAGTGACACGAGGCAGACAATCCACTCCCAAATACAAGGCAGACGCCTGACCGAAGAGGCAGCCTTCACTGACTGTCGAGCTGTGGAGAGGCAGCCCGCATAGAGGCTTTTGTCTGGGGAGTACAATCGTTCCCACACCCGTGGCAGCCTGCTCGCGAGAGCCACATACTTTATGGCATGTGTCTGCTACTCCTCTAGGCAGTGGCGCATACCTGAGCAACGTGTTCGTCATCACCAGCGACATCTCACTCTTCTCTTCTTGAGACCTCACCACAAAAGATTACAACATGATCAACCAACATAAGACAGCTGTATGGTAACCATGCACCTGACTATGAGGCAACTGCAAAGGTAACTTAACCTGCATCAACCGTATAAATAATAAGAGATGCTGTATGTCGACTTGAATCATTAGCAGTCCTGTGTGGGAGATTTCTGTAAGGAGTTTTCTATCAACTGCTAGGTCTTCCTAACATATAAACGTCATGGAACTGTCAATGGACATGAGCTCTTGCCTTGGCTACCCATTAAAATCTTTAGTCACACAGTTCAGATTCACACTTATTACTGTTGCAAATGACATTGTATTTCTTCATGAATGAAAATTTTAATGACACACTACACAACATCAAATTATTTGTGAGTCAAGAATACTTTTACTGTTGGTCACTAACTTCCATTATTATTATTATTATTATTATTATTATTATTATTATCGTATGCACTAATTACAGTAATTCACATTTAGCAAAACAAAGAAATACATATAAAAATGAACATGTGAAATTACATATAGTACACAAACTTTGAAACGGCTCAGACTACACTCGGATGTTGATGGACTCGATCCAGCGGAGTGCCTCGTGGGATGCTTGATGGAGCTTCTCAATGACACCAGGGAAGCGTCTGATTGGACAGTCATTCACAATGTGGCTCATTGTTTGGGTGTCACCACAGTCACACACACTGTCACTTGAAAAGCCCCACTTGTGCATGCTGTATTTGCACCTACCTTCTTCAGTCCAATATCTGTTTGACTACACCCACACCTCCCTTGGTTGGCGGAAGCCTGGAACTAGAACTGTTGGATTGTATATAAGTTCGTGGTTTCGGGTTCTTGTAGCTTGCACTCACATTCCACTCTGCGTCCTAGTCGAATCCTGTGGACAGCATTTGCACTCCCATTTCATGTGCTGGTGTTCTAGATCTGAGGCGTTTCCTGGGCAGTGATAGCAAATCGTCATGAAGAGGGATCGAGTTGTTTTCAGAAACTTGCTGACAGAGGTTGTAAAGAGCAGCATTTCGACGGAGGTCTGGTGGACAGATGTTTAACAGCACTGGTAGCCAGAAAGTAGGTGTAGACCGGACTGTACCACTAATTACTCTCATAACTGAGATCAGTTTGACGTCTACTTTCACTACGTGGGCGCTTCGGAGCCAAACTGGTGCACAGTATTCTGCTGCAGAGTATACCAGCACAAGGGATGCTCCCCGGAGGACTGATGTGGTTGCTCCCCATGTACTGCCTGCCAGCTTTCTCACAAGGTTCACTCGTGTTTGTATCTTCTTGGCCAAGTTGGAAAGGTATTTTTTGTATGTTAAAGTTCAGTCCAGAGTGACTCCCAGGTATTTTGGGCTTTCGTTTATCTGACTGTGCCAAGAGGGCCGAACTGTGGACATCTTTGCTGAAGAAAGGCAATTAGAGAGGTGGAACAGGCTAACTGAAGACTCCTGAAGCATTAGAGCAGGGAATTTATGAACCTTATTATGACGGACACAGTTTATAATTTGGGAAGGAATCAGTTGTTGTGAAGACCAGGTTACAGACATGAATTTTATGCTAGTCAGTCTAATTTGGATTGTGAATCATGTTTTGCTTCTGCTAAAAGAGCCACAAAAACTATATATTTTTCACTCTGAGAGGTCCCATGCCTTTTTTGCATGTCGCCTCTCATTTTCATCAATTTTATTGATGTTTTATACCATTTTAAGGTGGGATCGGACCGAATAAGGTTATTCTGATGAGGGTATTTGTACTGAGAGCTCAAAGTACTTTTCATGTGATTGCTATGCATGTTGGGAACTGTATGTGGTCTTGCTTTTAGTTTTCTCTGTTACTTCCCCGGGTGGAGTGCAGCGAGGCGAGCACCGGAGGACGTGGGACACTGCGTTTTCGTAGGGGGTTGCACTTCCGTGAATACGGAGAGGGTCGTACATCAAAGGGCTTGAGTGCCTGGCGTGGCGACTGACTTCAGTCGAGTTTTGCCTATTGTAAGGAGGCTGAAATGACCTGCGAGCCGTATGAGTGTCGCCGCAGTTTATGTGTTTACCATTCCAGCGCGACTGGAACGAAGACTGCTGGCGCCGACTGACTGTGTTTTCTTCATGATTCTGAGAATACTTGTGGACTGTGCCCTTCTGGACGCTACTGTCTGGCGCTGGATAGCCGGTGGCGTTGGCATGCTGTTTTCGTAGCTGGTCAAATGGCAAAGCTCATTGGTCAACTTAAGCTGAGGCCAGTTGACGTCATAAAGCCCTGCACGAAATTGGAGGGAACGATCGCTATTGGCGCGGATGATGTTCCGAGATACTGTGGAGGAATTTTGGAATCAGCACTGAATTGAGTAAATTTGGCTTCGCTCTTTCGTTACGAGGGCGCATGGCATTCGGGATCTGATCTTCGGCATTGTAGGACCTATCATTTTTATACTGAAGTCCTTAGCAGCATGCGCGCTCGCTTTGCTACAAGTCCACCTTGCTTGTTTCTCCATGTTTTCCCATTTGAGCTCTCACTATTAATCGCAATACTGCATTATAGTCGGGGGAGTAATATCCGATTCATTAGGCCCTCCAGTGCTTATCGTCAGTCTATTGCATCACAGAGAGTAGGAGCTCCTTGTTCTCGAGCCAACTCTTATTCTCATGATAGTTGAGTATACCCTATCCTTTAACCTACTGTTTGTATCGACAATCAAGTGTCTTTATGTTCTGATGTAGAATAAATTTCATTGTAATATTTAATGCGCATATCATTTCGTAGATAGATGATGAATCCCATTTCCTGTTGTTTATTACGACAAAGTTCTCTTTTTTTTACTGAGTAGGTTACGATTTTTATTAAAATACTGTGAGTGTGCACTCCTTATTTTACCATCTAGCAGAGTCCATCATCAGTTCCTTTCGTTACCGTTGTCTGCATAATTAATTAGGTGGTAGGTAAGGAGGGGCTCGAGTGTATGTCTAGTTCTTATGTAAAATTCGTCAGAATTAAAGAGGTACAAACTCTTCTCCACCCCGACACCTCGCAACTTCTGTTTACGCGTTTTCTTGTGTGTCCAACCTTTCGTAAAGCATTTTGAAAAGGTAGAGAGTAAGACCAACCTTACTCTTGACTCCTAATATTTATTTCTGGAGAAGCGTGCTTTTCAATGTGTGCCTACATTTGAGCCCTTTGACTGATCAGATTCAGACTCCTGTCGTTGTATAGGAGAGAGCTTCTGCCTCCCTCCTCATGCCTTGGCACCATTGGTTAACCATATAAAAATCAGCAGGAGTAATAGTTTATGTAATTCATTTACAACATTATTACTAGTCGAAACTCACAGGGTCTGCGACAGTTGGCCATCGCGATTCCTATACTGGGAGTAATAGCCAAGTTTCAGAGGGATAAAGCAGACTGGGGCAACAGTTTGGATGATTGACTGAGCTGGCCTTGTGACACTAACCAAAACAGCCTTGCTGTGCTGGTACTGTGAACAGCTGAAAGCAAGGGGAAACTACAGCCGTATTTTTTCCCGAGGGCATGCAGCTTTACTGTATGTTTAAATGATGATGGCGTCCTCTTGGGTAAAATATTCCGGAGGCAAAACAGTCCGCCATTCGGAGCTCCAGGCGGGGACTACTCAGGAGGACGTTATTATCAGGAGTAAAGAATGCTGAAGATTAGATGGGTAGATCACATAACTAATGAGGAGGTATTGAATAGAGTTGGGAAGAAGAGAAATTTGTGGCACAACTTGACTAGAAGAAGGGATTGGTTGGTAGGACATATTCTGAGGCATGAAGGGATCACCAATTTAGTATTTGAGGGCAGCGTGGAGGGTAAAAATCGTAGAGGGAGAAAAAATGGTTCAAATGGCTCTGAGCACTATGGGACTCAACTGCTGTGGTCATCAGTCCCCTAGAACTTAGAACTACTTAAACCTAACTAACCTAAGGACATCACACACACCCATGCCCGAGGCAGGATTCGAACCTGCGACCGTAGCAGCAGCGCGGCTCCGGACTGGAGCGCCTAGAACCGCACGGCCACCGCGACCGGCGTAGAGGGAGACCAAGAGATGAATACACCAAACAGATTCAGATGGATGTACGTTGCAGTAGGTATTGGGAGATGAAGAAGCTTGCACAGGATAGAGTAGCATGGAGAGCTGCATCAAACCAGTCTCTGGACTGAAGACCACAACAACAACAATCTACATTATTCCGTGGTTTATTAAGTTTTCAAATTTATACTGACTTTTTGATCACCCTGTATGTAGCCTTGTAGATATATGTGGCCCCTCTCACTAATATATCCATGTGTGGTGTGGCACCCATATTTTCAAGCTCGACTGGCCTGTCTCTATTAGTTATCACTCAACAAGGTGTTTCTATTGCGCAACTTTGGCATTCCATTAAAATTTACTTGATCTTATGGGGCGCTTCCCTTCTCTGTAGGTCACCAGGGATCGAACTTACAGCATCTCAATTTTAGGCATATACTAAACACTTCAATCAGCACCTTACAGTATGAAATCCTCATAGCCATGTAGATAGTTTAGAGCTGTATTATTACTTTTAAGACTTTCACACATGCACGTCCACACACACACACACACACACACACACACACACAAATAAACACACACATTTTCTGATATTCAATTGTGTATTACATTATGTTAGATATTATTTTACTCTCAGCATCACGTATTTCAGTACTTTACAGCATATGTACAAACAGAGTGAGCACCATCATACGGTAATTCAAATATTATATTATTATATGTGGATACATAAATATTTGGTCACTTTATCAACTTTAGAGCCATCAGGGTACAACAGCCACACTGTAGGGGGCGGGATGTAGCCCCTGGAGTGATGGTTCAATAGAGTACCGGAAATTAGAAGGGGTTGGTAATTCCCCATCTGGACATCTGAGAGTGAGGGTCTGATTTTTTTCCTGCGGGGGGGGGGGGGAGTGGGGGCGAGAGCATATTGTGATCTAGTTGGTTAGTATTTCTCCAAAAGCAGCACTCTCACGCCCAAACTCATAGCAGACGTGAGTAATGGGACGTTGGAATTTGGCAGCGGTGGCTCCATTTTCCCCTGATTTCATGTTTAGTCAGATTCTACAGAAGCCCTACTGGAGTTCTAAGATTTCACACGTTCGGCTTTCAGGTGCAATCGATAATGTCTTCCAGTTTGTCAGCGACCTGAATGAGCGCTCTTGCGCTCTGTTACGCCTACCTGCAACATGGTGCTGACGACTACTGTACTCTCTATGTAGTCATCCACATCTACATGGTTACTCTGCATTTCACACTTAAGTGCCTGTCAGATGGTTCATCCAACGATTTTCATACTACTTCTCTACCATACTACTTCTCTACCATTACACTCTCGGATGGCGCGTGGGAAAAAAGAACACCTAAATCTTTGCGGTCTGATTTCTCTTCTTTTGTTATGACAATCATTTCTCCCTACGTAGGCGGGTGTCTACAAAATATTTTCGCTTTCGGAAGAGAAAGCTGATGATTGAAATTTCGCAAATAGATCTCGCTGCCAAGAAAACCGCCTTTGTTTCAGTGACTGCCACCCCAACTCGCATATCATATCAGTGACACTCTCACCCCTATTCCGCGTAAGGATCCCACACCGCGCAGCAGTTTTCCAACAGAGGACGAACAAGTTCAATGTAGGCTGTCTCTTTAGTGGGTTTGTCGTATCTTCTAAGTCTTCTGCGAACGAAGCGCAGTCTTTTTTTCGGCTTCACCACGATATTATCTATGTGGCCTTTCCAATTTAAGTTGCCCGTAATTGTGATTCCTAGGTATTTAGTCGAATTGACAGCCCTTAGATTTGTGCGATTCATCGCATACCCTAAATTTATCGGATTTCTTTTAGTACCCATGTGGATGACCTCGCACTTTTCTTTGTTTAGTGCCAATTGCCAATTTTCGCACCATACAGACATTCTCTCTAGATCATTTTGTAATCGGAACTGATCGTCTGATGCTTTTACTAGACGGTAAATTACAGCGTCATCTGCAAACAATTTAAGGGGGCTGCTCAGATTATCACCTAGATCATTTATGTAAATCAGGAACAGCAGAGGGCCTATGGCGCTACTTTGGGGAACGCCAGATATCACTTCTGTTCTAATCGATGATTTACCGTCTATCACTACGAGCTGTGAGCTCTCAGAGAGGAAATCACGAATCCGGTCACACAACTGAGACGATACGCCATATGCACGCAATTTGATTAATAGCAGCTTGTGCTCGTCGGGGCAGTTCACTGCCCTGGCGAAGTGCCGTCGCAACAACACTATTGTCCACATCGTCACAGGCTGATGTATGGTGCTAAAAAAAAAATGTGGCCAGCGATGGCAGCGTTATGAAGAGATCGTCATAAATTTCATTTTCCAAAATGTAATTATAGCGCTGCCTGACGATGAGGTGTTAGATTTCAATTTATCGTTCCCTATGAGTGGAAGCGCCTCATAACTAATCACAAGACATTTCATATGTAGATCAATTGCAAGCGTAATGGATATTAAAGGTAAGTATTCGGTTCGTTTTACCGAGAAGCGTTTCGTAATGCACCTGTGTGCCAAACGTAGGGAGTATATATCTTTCGTGTATAGTGTCATTACTAAGTGACATACTCGTAGCCCGATGAAAATTAGACCATACGTAGAACGAACTGCTACGTATAATACAGGAGGTGCCATCCATAATGAGACGAACAGAGAGGAAACTTTTAATCAAGACAATAATTACACTGAAGTTTGTAGACGTTATTGAAGGCAGGACATGGTTCTTAATAGGACAAGTGATCAGCACAGTCGTAAATGTACGATCTGCAACGTTCTCCTATGTGGATACAAGGCTAGTAAGGAGTTGGGAGGAGTGTGGTTGATAACTGCTAGATGGCTCTGCTGCATGTGGACATGGCGCAATAAGTCTCACTTGCTCTGTTCGATGCAAACGCCCGTCGCCAGCTATACAAAATGAAGTCGTGATCGAATAGACCTATGAAAAGACTCATATGGGGAAGGAGTACAGTTTCAGAAAAATGTTGCCTGGTGAGTGTAGCGCGTTCAAAGATTTGGAGGTCAGTACAGCTATGCAACACTTCGACCACATGGACCATCAGTCTTCATCGACAGTGCTGGGTGTACCCTCATTTCACGACAGGGCACATAATGCACCCAGGAATATTATCGAACATGATCTTTGCCCTATAATAAAATGAAAATCAGCGTACGTCAGCATACGTTGTCGAACTTGTAGAATGATGATTCTTTCACTTACCACTCGTAATAAAGACACAAATCCAAAGCATCAGACATCGGAAGAGCAGTAACTGAAGTTATTATACTGGTGGAAAGTCTTGAATTCTACTATGGATAATGCGACAGGTGATAACTAAAACTTGTGGCATTTATTCAGTTTTGTTAGTAGACCTGTATAACACAGTGTACTAATTTACGTACGACAGTTTTACAGCCTAACACCCAAACAGGCGCTATTGTCGCACATGATATTTAAAGTACTACACTACAAATAGATTTTTACGGTCCGACATCGAAACATTAGAAAGTACTCAAGGGATTTGAGAAAAGAGACAATAGCATTTCTCCCATTAGTGGAAACGCCGTGTAGGTAATTCTGAAACAATCTCTGTTATTACAAAGGTTAAAAGTTACTAGACATACCCAAAGTGAGAAAACATTTTTTGGGTATAGATAAAAATGAAATGTTTGCAGCAACGAGACCTGTAACTAACACTCCGTTATCAAGTACTGAGAAAATTAATTGAAAAATGACAAACCAGGAAGAAACGCAAAAAAATAACTTTTCATTTCATTGGAAGTACATACACTCACTAGATTAGCAAGGTACGTTATATTTCGGTTGTACCGTGAGAAAGAAACTCACGACATAGGTAAGCTACCATTCTAGATTGGCTATCACAGATAATTACCAATATCTTCACCGCTATTCTTTTCACTTAATGTTCATGACGCATTCAAATATGATAATTTTGAAATCAGCCATACACGAAATACAAAACAAAAACAAAACAAGAAATTTAAAGACAGTATAAATATAACATCTAAGTATATAGCTTAGTGCAGTTACAATAGTCTGAAAGGTATTACACTGTATGAAAGGAAAATTTAATAGTCACCAGATAGTGGCAACGTAATGCCCAAAGATGCTATCTTACCATCTTATAGGTATGAGTGACGTAACTATAGCTACATGCACAAAGATTAGCTTAGTATGAACGTTTAGCTCAAACTTCAAGAAGAGGACGAGAAGCACTAACAAAAATGAAGGAAATGTCATTAAGATATAAACTGTCTTAGGATTTAAAACCATATTTTCTTGATTTCTATAAACAACAACTCTTATGCTTTTAAACCTTGAACAGTTTATACATCATTGACTGAAGTGTTTTTTCTATGTTTTTGTTAATAATTGTATCCTCCTCATGACATTTGAACCTTATTTAAAAGCTAAATGTTGGCATTAACTTCATTTAATTGTATACACAATCATGTCATGATTATCTACGCATGATCCAGCTATGTTCTACTTTTTTGTGTCAGCATAAATCTCTCAGATCGAAGTACCTTAGTTCTGATTGTGTATTTTCTATTTCTTAATCACGTTGTATATAGTTTTTGTAAAAATGCAGTCTGCATTTGATGATCACTTCCGTAAAATGTGACAAAATGTTATCTTGTCATGTATGATAATAAATATGATGCTGACTTTGTTTTTCGCTGTGGGAAGGCATTGTTTTGGTCTCATTTCATTTATTTTCTTTGACAATGGAACTTAAGGCGGCTTGTTTCAAATCGTGAAGGGTTTATACGTTAATGGGTCGCATGATTTCCGACCCATCCCTGCCGTTTGAGTATCTGACAGTTGTTTCCCTTGTAAACAGGTTAAAACTCTTGTTACTCGCCTACCCTGTCATATAATTTGTTGATGTAATATTTGTATTAAGCTGTACGTTGCCACTGCTCGTTTGATTCTCACTTTGTATTTCATGTATGGTTGATTCACGCACAGGGTTATTCATAATGATGTAGACACTTTCAAGTGATTATAAAAATATTTGTATTGAAGTAAGGTGTTACAGAAACAGAAACTCACGAAATTTTTTGTGTTACGTTCGGAAACGCTCAGTGTGTATACAGTTAGTCATCCAGGACATGTACAGGCTTCAGCCCGCTTCAATCCACATTCACCACAATAAGTGCAATCGATTCCAGTCACAGCTGCCTTCATATGTCCTTAAATTTCATCACGGAGTCTTACGTTCGATTCCCGGCAGGGTCGGGGATTTTCTTCGCTCGGGGTTGGATGTTTATGTTGTCCTCAGCATTTCGTCATGATTCGGGAAAAGTGGCGGATTGGGAGTTTGTACTGGCGCTGATAACCACGCAGCCGAGCGCCCCACGAATCAAATACCATCATCAGCATCATCATGATCATCTGAATTTCCGACGCAATACAACTGCGCACTCGCTCTCGCAGAGCTACACGACTCAAAACGTCTTCTCCGCAGAAAAATGCTGTAGCGCAAACAACTTCTTGAGCTGCTGTATCCATTCTTACAAGCAAATAATATCTTGCCGCCCGAGGTGGCCGAGCGGTTCTAGGCGCTACAGTCTGGAACCGCGCGACCGCTACGGTCGTAGGTTCGTATCCTGCATCGGGCATGGATGTGTATGATGTCCTTAGGTTAGTTAGGTTTAAGTAGTTCTAAGTTCTAGGGGACAGATGACCTTAGAAGTTAAGTCCCATAGTGCTCAGAGCAATTTGAACCATTTTTTTGAAATAATATCTTAACCCAATACAAATTTTTTTACAATCACTTGAAAGTATCTAGATCGTTTATAGTAACCCTATATTTCTATACCAAAGATCGGAAATGACGTTTCTCAAACGCACCCATTAATAAGGAATAAAAATAATTGTGATCAGGGAACTAATTTTTCTCTGAACGTCATCACTTAGTTGTACGTCGCAGCGTCATACTTCTTCGTGGCGTAATTGATCACACTTGGTATCCCTTACATTTCTCCGAGCAATATTTCTGGAAACAGCAGTTCCATATCTGTTTTAAATGTAATTGTTTATATTTCGTTCTACGTGACTTGAAATTTGAAATTGGCAAAATTAAGCATTGGCCTTGATCTTACACCAGCAATAGGGACGCTATTGCCTTTTTACTTCTTTTTTTCTTTGTGATAAAAACTGTGTCAGATAGTGTCGAAAGGGGTTAACGTAACTATTAAAATAATGTATAAGACACAGGATTTCACGCCGAGCAACCTTGTTTATGCGGCGTGAATCCCATAAAGCCAAGAAACAATTAGAGAAGAAGTGAATTCACTTTCCTCGGAGTGTTTCGAGAACAAACCAGATTGTACACAGTCGAGTGGTCTCACGACTTGGGCAGCGGTGAGGTGGCAGAACAGCCCACGGCGCCGGTCGTGATTACTCCCTCCCCTTTCCCCTCCCACCCTCCCCCAGGCGCGGAGTGGTTCTCCCCACCAGGGGCAGGCGGCTGGTGGCCTTCATGCATGACTCGCCGCTTTCACGGCGACGCTCAATTTGGACGGCTGGCGAGAAGCTGGAGGGGCCATCAGCCAAGCACTCCGCCCATCCAGCAACAAGTGGCTCCGCCACAGCACGCCTCACCCCCCCCCCCCCCCCCCCTCACACTCCTACTCCGCACGCCACGGTGATGGCCGGGTGGATGTCGGTCTGGTTGAAGCCTCAGAGATGATGACTCTCGTTACAATGGAATCGTCCGTACCAACTCCTCCGCGCGCTCGGGCGCATTAAAATCCAATAAAGGCTACTGTTGTTGTTGCGGACTTCAGTCCGAAGATTGGTTTCATGTACCTCCCCACGCTAGTCTATCATATGCAAGCCTCTTCATCTCTGTATAATTACTGCAAGCTGCGCCCATCTGAAACTGACTTCTGCAGTCAAGGCCACGCCTCCCTTTACTGTTTTAACTTCGCCCCTTTTCCCCTCATGTCCCTCTTCATTACCAGTCTCACGATTCCTTCATGCCTCAGGACGTGCCCTTTCAACTGATCCCTTCGTTCACTCCAGTTGTGTCATAAATTTCTTTTCTCCTTAATTCGATTCAATACCTCGTCATTACTTACTCGATCTACCCACCTAATCTTTGCATTCCTCTGCAGCACCACACTTCACCTGCTTGTAAGCCTATTCCTCATCATCTAAGTTTCATTACGTACACCGCCACACTCCAGACAATTCCTTTCAGAACAGACTCCCCAACATTTAAATCTATATTTGATGGTAACAAATGTATGCTCCTCAGAAAAGCTGTCCTTGCTACTACTCATTTCTTAAAATCACTCTCAGAGATCGATGTGTTAGCACCTTACTGCGTACAGTCCTGAATCCATGATAAAGTGAAGTGCTCAGTAATAAAACTTCAAACGTTGAGAGGGCATGTGATGCTACTTCACTGATCGAGTCAAATTTACTACGAACTCGGCACTCACTACAACGCTGCACTCCCTCTGGCATGGATGCACGCACTGATTCAAAGCAGCTGTATCATATTCTGAGGCAAGCTTGCCCACAACTGTTGTAAGTGCTTCATGATATCCTAAATACTGGCACTCGGAAGGAGCTTAAGTCTGGGCTGGACCCAGACGTGTTCTATTGGGGAATGATCTGGAATCTCGCTGGCCACTAGTGTACATTATCACCACACAGGCACATGGAGACACGTGCCATGTGCGGACGAGCATTGTCATGTTGAAAAATTGCACTGAGATACTGTCGCATTAGAGGGAACACATGAGGAGGCAGGACATCCATGAAGTACCGCTGTGTCGTTCCCTCCCAGCTCTACCATCGGTGACATGAAGTCACATCCGATGGCTATCCAAGGCATGACGCCATCTGCGTGTGTCAATGCACCATCGTAGTGTTAGCGACACCCTACCAATTGAACATAATTCCCAAGAGCGGCTGCTGTTGGTTGCTTTATTTCGAAGTAACATTTACCTGAACAGGCAAACACTCATCAACTTTAGAAATAAAGACTGCAGAAATTCACTGTTTTCGATAAGTTTGAAGTCTTTGCATGAAATAAAACCGGGGTGCACTCAGTATCGTGATTTGGGGAACTACCTGATTGACTGATAGCGGAAACTCACAATGGCCGAGAGTACGGCATGGTGACCGCTCAAGCCCTCCAGGCCGCATCCGATGATGAATGCTTGAGGACGACATGGCGGTCTGTCGACTAACGCGCGGTCTTCAGAGCCTCATCGTGAGGTTTCCTTTCCCTTCCTTTTTGCATGAAATACAAACAATTTAAATTCAGCGTAGCTGCAACGCTGAAATACTACGAAGCAAGCAACGGAAAATATTTTCACAGAATCGGTCATGGTATCAAATTTCAAAAAAAATTACAGTGTACATTAGCTACTATTACTGTATTTAAATTACTCTAATTTTAATTTACTAGTGTTTTATTCAAATTAAGATTTGTACTTTTCAGATTTTTATCGAACTAATTCACTCGCTTTTTGACACGTTACTACTGACCAATTTAGATCAGTTTCCAACGAAGCAATACTATCATAATTTTTAAATACGGTTCTTTACTTGGAAAAAACCATATTCATGAACGACATTTGGTTATATTACGGTAGGAAAGGTGTAGGATCCTTGTTTAAGTAACAATGTGGTTAATCAAAAGACTGTAGAATTAGAATGTTACATTATTATTCAGTTTGCAGTTGAATTAACTGGATATGCCATTTAGAGGTTCTAAGATAATCTAATGAATGCAGTCTTACAGGCTGTCGATGCTGACGAGACAACGGTGTCGGCGCCCACGACAATGCTCTACTATTTCAGCCATTACGAGAAACTCTGGCTAATTAGACGATTTTGGGGGCAGGTTCTTGATGTTATTTGGAGCTTAATTCATCTTCCATTAACTTCCCTCCCACTGAGTCTCGTAATAGATGACTTGGCTTCACATTGACCAACAACTCGTTTTGCACGAGATACATCAACACTGTATCGTGACTAGAACACGAGTGCCTGACTCTGACGTAACAAGGCAACGTCCAGAGGCATTGCTGTTTACACTCTGTCAAATATAAAAACGTGTGAGTACTAATATTTAGCTAGTGTAACAATAATTTCCATAAAATTACAAAGACCGTTCACATCTACTGAAAATGCACACTAAAAACAAAAAGAAGTTTTCATTTACCCACAGGTGAAATGTCAAAGACATGGGAAAATCTAAATCTTTCCTTGAACAAAATTAGATAATGTTTAACGAAAGTGTTGAAAAACTATCGCATCTGTGTGATAGTGCTAAAGGGCCATTGTGCTCAAAGGAAAAATTTCATTGCCGATTAGGATTAGCAAGCCCTTGAGGTGCGTAGGACAACAGTGCAACATAACTCTCTTTTTATTATTATTATTATTTAAGTAAACTACGAATCAAAAATTTTTATGTACGTCAATCCCTGCACTCATGTCAGAGGGGGCCTGAGACCGAAATTCTGACAATGATAAAAAAATGAAAAAAAAAATAAAAAAAATAAACAAAATTAATCACTCAACCACCTCGGTCCGAGCCACCTCTATGAAAGAAATTTTCAGTTCACTAATACATATCTGTGGGGGAAAAGAGGCCGCTAATTATTTTTCCAATACTACCTACAGTGAATAACGCTGAAACGTCGCTATAAAAAATGTGTATGTCACGCTACCTAAAAGTAAATTGCTTAACACATTTCTTTGTTTATAACGGCGTTTCGGCTGCTGTTATCATCAGATGAAAACGAGGAACCTAAGTACCATCTTAGCCATTGGCTGAATTACGCCTGACACTGATGATGTATTACAAATTGTAGGTATTGAACTGATGATTTCAGTAACTGAAAGGTCGTTAAAAAATAAAGAAATTATTAAACGACCTAGATGGCATTCTGTACAAAAATTAAGAATGGTTGTAGATTCATTTCGGAAACTTTTTTTCTTTTTTAATATTACGTCATCTTCATACTCATCATGCTCTCTTAAGATGTTTTCATTAAATCAAAACGATTTACATGTTCAATTAATTTTCCCAAATATTCTGAATGAACACCTACTGAAACCAGCTGTTCTTGACATTACCAGTAAAGTTTCCATTAAATGAATAACAGTTTTGATTTGACACTAGTAAGTTCTGCTCTATTTAAAAAAAAATCTGTTAGTAAGTAAATGACGTCATAGCTTTATTTTTATTGTAGTCAGTGATTTATAATCTTCTGTGACAATGGAATTATCATCTCGGGATTCCTGGGTCCACTGAATCTATAGGCCCACATTAACTAGTTTATAGGCTTCACCAATTACCTTTCTGTTCTGTGAACAGTATCTTCACCAAGTATTGAACGTGGTCATTTAAAAAAATTAATCAACCTAATCAGTTACATTTTATTGCCAATAAAGCGTAACACCCACTCAAACTGTGAGTGTAATGGCCCACACTACTACACCATGTTTCAGCTTTAACAGGACAGGTTGTAGCGACGTTTTTGTGGTAAAAAATGTCCTGAGGGAAACTGGTGGCTTAAATGTTCACCAAGTTCTAATCTTTCACCAGTATCGAATACTGTCTTCCTCAGATAAGCAGTTGAAACTCAAAGAGAGCCGGAATTTTACCAATTTAACTGGAAAACGTAGGGGATCCAGTCATTAGAAACAGAGTTTGATAGAGATACGCATAACTTGCGATGGCAGAATGGATAACATTTTCTCGGAATTTCTGAAATTATTGGAGGAAGCGGCAACCATGCGACTGTTCAAGACGGTCTGTAAAACGAATGAGTCTGAGGAGGTACCATCAGACTTCCGTAAAAATAGCATCTACAGAATTCCCAAGTCAGCAAGGACAAATAAATGCAGCAGATGTCGCATACTCTCCATAACGCTTCAGCCTTTCAAATTCCGGACAAAGTAGTACACAGAAGAACGGAAAAGTAAACTGGGGATCTATTATGTGACTATCAGTTTGGGTTTCGTCAGGGCACCAGAATGGCAGCTCTGACATTACGCCTGATAATGGCAAAAAGACTTTTAAAAAATTAAGGTACGTTCACTGGATTTGTTGACCTAGAAAAAGCGTTCGACGATGTAAATTAGTTGATAATATTCAAAATTCTCAGAAAAATAGATGTGAGCTACAAGGAAAGACGAATGTTATACAATGTATAAAAGAACCAAGAGGGAACAATAGGAACAGAATGCCTAAAACGAGGTACTAGGAGAAAAGGTTGTAAGACAGGGGTGCAGTCTGTCGCCCAATCTGCTCAGTCTGTGCTGAGAAGAAGAACTGAAAAAAAAAGTTCATGTGTGAGGCTAATTCAGGATGAAAGTATGTCAATGATAAGAACTGCTGTTGACATTGCTGTCCCCAGTGTAGGTGAAGAAGAATTACATGACATTTCATAGCGAATATGGATTAAGAGTAAACCGAAGAAATTCGAAAGTAATGACAAGTTGCAGAAACGAGAACAGCGGGAAACTTATCATCAAAACTGGTAACCACGGAGTAGACGAAGTAAAGGACTTCTGCTGTTTTGGAAGCAAAATGCCACATGATCTACACAGCAAGGAAGATATAAAATGCAGACATGCATAGGAAAAGAGGGCATTTCTGTCCAAAAAAATGTATTAGTATCAGGGATCGACTTTAATCCGACGAAGAAATTTTTCAGAATATACATGTGGAGCACAGCATTTCATGGAAGTGAATGGCTGTGGGAAAATCGGTGAAGAAGAGAACCCAAACGTTTGAGATGTGATGCTACAGAAAAATGTTGAATATTAGGTGGACTGATGAGAAGGTTCTGCGGGCTATCAGCAGGAAGAAGACGATGTGGAAACATTGACAAGAACAAGGGACATAATAATAACACAAGTGTTAAGACGTCAAGGAACAGCCTCCACGGCACATACTGAACTTTAGAGCGTAAAATTGTAGGGGAAGACAGAGGCAGCAATACATCCAACAAATAACTGAGGACGCAGAGTGAAATGCTACTCTGAGATGAAGGATTTGGCCGCAAGAGAATAATTCGTGGTAGGGCGCATCGAGCCAGTCAGTCGTCTGATGAAAAAAAAAAAAATGTTTCGTCCCTTCTTGGACTTCTTCTCCCGAGGAAGTCAACGTTGGTTACTGTCGAAAGCACACATTTTGATAGTGAATTAACGCGTCAACGACACCGAGAATAGATAATACAACACATCCATCGCGATTTTTGAGTATCAAGTTCCTGCTTCAGTGCATTGTCGAATGAGTAGACAATATCTGCAACTTGTCAACACACGATCTAATTTGCACCACCTGATTCATAACTGGGTGTCAGCTATTGGCGCAAGAAATAATATCATCTACCCTCAAAAAAAGATTTTGCAATTATTGCTTTTAATCCCAAGAACCTATTTGTCACCGTTGATTTTTCTAGATTTTTGTGCTCGGTGTGCCTCTGTTGTTTGGTCCGGCGTTGGGAAACAGCCTGACCTGACTTTACCTAAGAGCTGCCACTACATACAATATGTGATCAAAAGTATCCGGACAACTGGCTGAAAATGACTTACAAGTTTGTGGCGCCCTCCACCGGTAATGCTAGAATTCAATACGGTGTTGCCCACCCTTAGCCTTGATGACAGCTTCCGCTACCGCAGGCACACTTTCAATCAGGTGCTAGAAGCTTTCTTGGGGAATGGCAGCCCATTCTTCGCGGAGTGTTTCTCAGTCGGTGAGGCCTGGCACGAATTCGGCGTTCCAAAACATTCCAAAGGTGTTCTGTTGGATTCAGGTCAGGACTCTTTGCAGGCCAGTCCATTACAGGGATATTATTGTCGTGTAACCACAATGCCACAGGCCGTGCATTATGACCAGGTGCTCGATTGTGTTGAAAGATGCAATCGCCATCCCCGAATTGCTCTTTAACAGTGAGAAGTAAGAAGATGGTTAAAACATCAATTTAGGCCTGTCCTGTCATAGTTTCACGCAAAACAACAAGAGGTGCAATCCCCCTCCATCAAAAACACGACCACACCATAACACCACCGCCTCCGAGTTTTACTGTTGGCATTACACATGCTATCAGACGACGTTCACCGGGCATTCGCCATACCCACACCCTGCCATCGGATTACCACATTGTGTATCGTCATTCGTCACTCCACACAACGTTTTTCCACTTTTCAATCGTCCAAAGTTTACGCTCCTTACACCAGCGAGGTGTGGTTTGGCACTTACCGGCGTGACGTGTGGCTTATGAGCAGCCGTTCGACAATGAAATCCAAGTTTTCTCATTTCCCACCTGACTGTCATAGTAATTACAGTGAATCCTGATGCAGTTTGGATTTCCTGTGTAATGGTGTGCATATATGTCTGCCTTTTGCGAGTACCTGGCAATAGGTGGCAACACAAGGCACCTAATATGAAAAATGTTTGTTTTTGGGTGTGTACGGATACTTTTGATTACATATTGTACATGCGGCGTATCACCAATGCATAGAAGAACGAAGTTGTGGCTATACTTCACACGCCGAAGCATCTGATTTTGTATGGGGGCTGAAAAGCCGTTTTAACCCATTGTCTGCTGAGATACGCATAACGTTACTGGATGTAGTCCGCCGGCCGGAGTGGCCGAGCGGTTCTAGGTGCTCAACTCTGGAACCGCGCGTCCGCTACGGACGCAGGTTCGAATCCTGCCTCGGGCATGGATGTGTGTGATGTCTTTGGGTTAGTTAGGTTTAAGTAGTTCTAAGTTCTAGGGGACTGATGACCTCAGAAGTTAAGTCCCATAGTGCTCAGAGCCATTTGAACCATTTTTTTATGGTGTCCACAGAACGGAAGGAACATAGTATACTGATCTTGGAATGTTTTTTGACCAGATGTGTGAGAATGCTCACCAAATCTTATGAGATTTTACGCTTATAACACCGTTATAAATTTTTCTACTTTATTTTTGCTCTTAGAAACTGTGCAGTCATTGCATCAGAAATGGAATCTTTGGAACTGTCATTACACTTTGCAACTGAATTTTATTATGACATCTCTCGTTTTCGGTTCTATTTTGTGGCTCTATGGAACACGCTTAAATAGCACATCTAAATTCCACACTGGTGCTTATTTGGAAGATGCAATCTTCGTCATATGTGGCAATGACTCGGCAGCGAGAGCCAGTTGGCAGTTTAATTCCAAACGCGCCCTGTTCTAAGGAACAGATTACACGTGGAGTCAATGGAGCCCATTACATCATCCTGTTGACTTATGATAATCTGCATTCTTTCTCTGTTGCCTTCTTTGCGGAAAATATTATTAAAATCTATAAATATGCAACTTAATAATATCCACAGAACGCCAAAAATTAAAAATTAAAATTTTAATAACGCGGCAAAAATAGTCCCTTATTCAGAGCTCATGCGGTACAATAGCAAGTGTCAAAACTGAGTTATGCTAACGTTTCTTGTGCAAATTTTTCTTGTTCTTTCCAGCACCTATTTAACTACAACTAAGTTCACTTGTGGTGAGTCTTTCACAGACTCCATTCCTCGCTATTGTTTGGTTCTTCCCCTTTTCTTCCCACTTAATTTTTACATTCTTCGATAGCATCACATTTCAAATACTCTGGTTTCTTTCTTTCGGATTTCCGATGGTTCGTGTTTCCCTTTCAAAAAATGCTGTGCTGCAGGCGTAGGCCTGCTCTTTGAGATGCTTCCTTTCAGCTCCATATCAATATTTAATACGGGCTGATATGTTTTACTGAAGAACGTTTTCTTCGCCTGTGCCAGTATACTTCTGATATCTTAATTGCTTCGGCCACCGTTTGCAGTTTTGCTTCCTAGACATGCGAAATCTTTCACTTTATCCAAAACAGTATCGTTCCCATTTTTGGTGTGAAGTAGGAAACGGAGCAAATCATGGAACAACTAAATCTAGCGGTATGGGGAAGAATTTGAAATAATCATCTGCGGTCTCTCATTACACAACACATTACAATATCTCTCCAAGGCCAAAATGTGTCACACACAATTGGAGAGGTGCCAGAGTACAAACATTTGGTTAACAGTTGGACTCCATCTTGTAATACCGGCTTATTGGGAACAGTCTGTTCATTTCATGTATGTATTCCTTGTGGAATAGTAAGCCGTGGTCCTTCATAATCTCTGTCCTCCCAGAGTTGCTGTTCCTGCATATTCCGTGCGAAAAGCTCTGCTGATGTGTTCAGATGGCAAATGGGGACCTGAGTGTCAAAGAAAGTTTGAGTCGGACTTGATAGCGCTGGAAAACCTCTTTCCCTGCAAATGATTTGACGTGCCAAAGTGGGGTAGCTGGTGTATGAGGAAATTAGTCGCACAACCTCAGATCAACAGTAAGTGGCTAAAGATATAGACATACGATAATTTATTTGTATATTACTGGTTTCTTGATGTAAATATTTTATATCAGTGACTATCAGGGAAAGCTATCTTCTCTATTTATTAACCTTCTTTATTCCGACTGGGAATCTTTGCCTGTGTAATGTTCGCTTTTGTTTCTGAGCTGAGATCTTGAAAATTAACATTTAGCCATATCGGGGACGACGAGACGAGATTACCGCTGTGAGACTCCCTAGGACACTGCTAGGCTTGTGAGCCCCTGCAGACAGGAAGAGAGGTTATAGTTCTAGCCATGCGATCCAGCTAAGCTGCTGACGAATATCTATCTGTTCTGTGTTCTCTCATCCCCCCCCCCTCCCTCCCCCATGAGTTGTAGGAGTGCAATGCAGAATGCACGAGTCCACCTAAAATGTTAAATCGGCGAAACGAGGAGACTCACTTGTAGCATATAAATGGCCACGCTTACAATTAGACCTACTTACTTCGAAGTGCTCTGCATGTGGCATTGTGCACAGCCTGGTGAATCTCGGTAGGCAGGTTGGGTGAAGGAACCATTTGAACAGATTCTTCGCTCCCTGCTGGACGGAAGGAAAGCTAAGATACTGAGCTTTGCTCCCTGTGCTTTTTCATCACCGGGTGAAAGCATGTCAAGTCCTGGTGAGATGAGGGATTCTTCGACAATCTGTAAGAACTGAGTTTACTGGGGACTCTTAAAGATACTGTGCAGAGTGGGAGGTATGGAGCTTTCTTTCTGAAATTTGAGCGTGGAAAGACAGCACATTGGATAGGTTCGTGGTCTAGAATGTCCTCGAAACAGTGTAGGCGGAAAGTCAGCTGATTGTAGAAAGCTTTTTACACAGTTCTTTGGTAGGGATAGTAAGAGAAGCTTAGTAATTACGTCATTAGCTAGTGCTGTGAACAACTTTTTTTTTGGTGAATGATATTTCTGGCGTGGACTCAGCACAGGACAGGGACAGGAGACCCTGTTTTTAGAAACTTCCTTCTCAGGCTTCACGCAGTACAGACTCTTCGATTTCTGGCTATAAGCAATAAACTTCGATTACAAACTTAGAGCAGATCTGTCTCTTGAGGACATGGAAGAGTGCAATTCAGTAGCAAGCAGAACTCTAACTTTGAAAGGCGGCCTGAGCGGTGTCTGACGAATTCTAGTGCCAGCCACCTGCACTATCTGCAGTCTACGTTTCGATACAAGAATTATGGTGAGAATATCGAGTGGCATCGCCTGGTAAGGCAGGAGCAAAGTTAACCGTTTACTGATGCTTAAATGAATTCATGAAGGCTCACCTAAGACTGAGCGCGTATGTGTAGTTGAATATTGTTTTCACTTCATTTTGGCACGATCTCACGTACACTGCATATCTACCATGGCTATGTTTCATACAACTAATATTCTAGAATGTTGAGTGCTTTTGATTCCCATTTCTCTCTCTAAGAATGCCAATGTATCTCAGTAACCCCGTATGAGTAGTTGAATATTGTTTTCACTTCATTTTGGCACGATCTCGCGTACACTGCATATCTACCATGGCTATGTTTCATACAACTAATATTCTAGAATGTTGAGTGCTTTTGATTCCCATTTCTCTCTCTAAGAATGCCAATGTATCTCAGTAACCCATTCTCATTAGATGTTTCTTTTATCGTATGCTGAATTAAATCTTATGTTAATGTCAGTGATTGATATATGCACACTGAATATGACTGGATAAAATTTTGGTGTACTTGGTCCAAGATTTTAATCTAGTATTGACTGCCTCCCTTTTCCAGGCTGTATACTTTTACTGATTTTATGAAGGCCAACACCTATGACTCGGTTATCAGGTCCACCACTTTGATATTATTAAATCCATTGCATGACAGTTGTTAATTTAGTATCTGAGTTCATTGGGGATCGGCCTGCATCTAAGTAGCCCAGCTTATGTAGCTCCACTAATTGCTTGGAGGAAGATGTTCAGATCCGGCTGGTATTTTGCTGTCTGTATTGGCCATAAACGGATAATTTTCCCTGGAGCAATTGAAACCTGGTTTAATAGTTCTGTATAGAAGGTTGCAAGAATCTCCGATTAATTTACATTGTGAAGTAGTTGCTTATGCAGAGCCTCACCTGTTGAGATTAGTGTCCGCTAGTTCATATGAGGAGAGGACTTTGATAAATTACCTTGGTCGCCGTTGAAGGGCTCAAGCGCAACAGGGACTACTTTTGAGTCACCAGACCGTTCCAGTAGCTGACGGACTATTTTATTCCCCAACCAAAGTATTACTACCAAGATGAATTCTCCGATTTTCTTAACGGACCGTTCAAAAGAAAGTGCAACGCTTTTAGTCACTTGTTTCATAAGCTGGGGCGATTTTACACATTTTATTGGAACCCATAACTGAGAGAAGTTAAGAGTCACAGTTTTTTGTCACTTAGGCTTTGTACAGTACAGACTCTTTGGTTTATGAGTAACGAGCAGACTTAGAGCAGATCTGTCTCCTGGCGACATGGAAGGGTGCTGACGTGGTTGAGAATTGTTGCATCTTTATTAATTGGCTGGCAGTGACACTAATAGTTCTTTCACAGGTAAAGCCAAATTAGGAAAGGGAGTACACTGGAACTCGATTCAGTGCGTGTACTGATTTAAAAGAAAATAAAATATATTTTAAACCTGCATTACAGCATCAAAAGAAAAAAGTTCTGATCCGCAGATCTGATCATATCATGATAAAGTATAATTGTGTAGAAAGACTATAAAAGCACTTCATAAAATAAAGCTGTGAAAAAAGTAATAGCTATTTCGCTAATAATTTACACAGTATAACTATCCATTATATATTCAGTACCTATGAGCAAGGTTATGACTAAAAAATAAAAAGTAATTCGCACTGAAATATTACATAATTGGACGTCACTGTAAGAAGAAGGACCGAAAACGTTTGAGAAAATGTCTAATAACATACAACATAAAGTTATTACGATATCAGAGAGATATCTTAGTTAATTGAACAGACAATAGCACTAGTATGTGTGACTAGTGAGTTGTCATATTTCTGTTATCTTGTTACAGTTGAAAACAAAGGAAAGCATATTACGAAAAATCTTTATATAAATTCGTTAATTAAAAAAATTTCAAAATAGAAGAAATAGTTATCACCACAGAGTTATAAGGTATATAAATTGCTTTTAAATAGCGTGAGCCCAAGCTACGAATCTAACGGTATATTAGTTTTTTACAGCAACAAAATCAGGGATTATTATTAGCTTGCGATTTTATTTGAGTTTATTTACATTAAGCAAAAATTTTTTGCGTAATGTCAATTTTTTTCTTTTTTATGTGTGTGATTAGAATATATAGGCATGTTGGGAGGTGGTCAGTTCAATGCAGAACGGTAGAAGCAGATAATTAAATAGTCATAGATTATTACCAGACAACTACTACGTGTAGACTGTCTGTACTACACGAATATTCGTGTATTGTCACAGAGGAAAAATTAAAGTACACAGCTCCAGGGCGTACTTCGAAGCAGTACATATTCTTTTAGCTTCCCGAAAAGATGGCACAAGATATGAACAGTATGGTGCGTGCTTCCAAATGTCCCATCGAATATTGTTGAAGCAATTCTTGTGTTGAGGGGGGTTGAATTTTCGTGCAGGAGAACAATGCCTTTCATTAATTTTTCACGCCTCTTGTTCTTTATGGAACTGCGCAGCGATATCAGTGTCGCACAGTATAAATCGGCATTAATGCTTCTGCTCTTTGCCATAAACTCTGTGTAGACAACTCCTTCACAGTCGAAGAAAAGGTTGATCATGGGCTTCGGTGCTTATGGTTCAAATGGCTCTGAGCACTATGCGACTTAACTTCTGAGGTCATCAGTCGCCTAGAACTTAGAACTAATTAAACCTAACTAACCTAAGGACATCACACACATCCATGCCCGAGGCAGGATTCGAACCTGCGACCGTAGCGGTCGCTCGGCTCCAGACTGTAGCGCCTAGAACCGCACGGCCACTCCGGCCGGCTCGGTGCTTATGGAAAATTCGGTATTTCCTCGTCAGAGGCGAGGAGGCGTGTCTCCATTCAATAACAGCATTGTTACAGTTATGAAATTATGGACCAATGCGCGGATTAGGAAATTATTGCCTTTCACGGAGTAACTCTCAAGGAAGTTCTGAGACGCGATCAAACTTACGCCTTTGTTTGCAGGTGACAGTGATCGCGGAACCCAGCTTGAGCACAATTTCCGGTCACGGATGAAAGAATGAGCACTGTCCATTGAGATGAGTACCTGCTAAGCAGTGTCCGCGATGATCACCCTGTAATAGGGCATTTGACTGTTTTGTGGAAATCGTCTTAAATGGTTAATTATGTCATTTTATGCTCATAGCATGCTTTTTTCCTTCTTGAATTTCAGTATTATTTTATAAAAACGGGAACGAAATTGAAATAATTTGAAAGCCTGATGAAACGCTCCATTCGGGTCACGTGATGCCTGTGACGTCACTGGCTATCTCGCTGCGTCTACTGTCATAAAGCTAATCCACAGTACTGTATTGTTTTGGAAGTTGCGTTTCGGAAAATGGATTATAAATCGTGTGCAGTAGCACGCTGTACAAATATATCCATAAAAACTGTTAAAAATTGTTTGGAGTGTTTCAGAGAATGAGAAAGTGCTTAAAAATTGGTTGCACTGTACAGGCAAAATTACGCAACGTCGATGCCGAAGTTCACTTACTTAATTAAAAATGTCTTTCACTCTGAAGTTAACATTAATTTACCTCATAGATACGCTTTCCCACTGTTACAAAGACGGATAGCGTCAGTTGACGAAATTAAACTCTTAGTAAAAATTATCATTACACTCGCTTCCTTGCACAACATTGGTAGCTCGGTTGGTAGCGCGATGGAAACTCGAATACTGGAAGATGATATCCATAGGCCGCTGGTTCCAATGTAGCCCGTAATAACATTGTAACTTATTTATAATATAAATCGACGTCCTTTTATATGAAAACCAAATCACAATTACAAAACCTCACCACTCCGATTACAAACAGGGTATTATTGTGTTTTCCTTGGCGTTTAAATGCGCTTACATTCGCAACAGCTGTTCTCACATGTCACGTTCAAGAAGATATTTTCGAGTTAATGTGATCATCCAGACTTTTTATTTCATTAGAAACAATGTCTTTTTATCTTCGTACTGTCAAGGAGGATCCTCATTGTTTACTTTTGAAGTACAAGATGAAATTAAGTCTGCTTCATACACTGACGTTAGTTTACACTCACAAATAGCCTAGCCCTTAGGTTTGTTTTACCTGCATGTTGTCAATGCTTTATCTCACTCCGCATACCAAACCTCATCATCCTACACATCGTTATGCCGTGGGTGTATGGTGATTATCTTCACTATTAGCAATTCTTTCTACAAGAGGTAAATGTTTGTAACCAAGTAGATGGATTTATCCTCAGAATAACATTCATGTGAAGGTATATACAGTACATCCTACCATCTTCAATTTCTTGCTATAGTTATTTTCATATTTCGTGTAAAACTTAATGACCCTTTTAATATTCGAACCTGAGTTGTTCTTATCCGTAATTATTAGCGCTATCCGCATTCTAGATATAACATGCGGACCCATTTGCAAAAGTTCCTTAACTCCTTAGTTTTCAGCTGGTTTAATGACGTTGCAGGGTGCAGGGAAAAGAGTGTCCATCCTTGTACATATCGCCGCTCTAAGTGAGTGGAGCATAAACGCATCAATTTTCGTAAGGTTTCCACTATCAGCGTTCACAAAATTGCTTTCTATTGTTACTTAAAAGTTGTGAATGCGTTTTCCATCACTGCATAGCTGCACTATTTGAAGGAAAAGTACGTAAAAACCTAGTGACTTCGGCAAACACTCCTGTAACACACCTATAGGTTCGTCTTATTCCTAGTTCGTGACGTCAGCAGAGCTTCAGCCAATACAGAGCGTTTTCGATCACGTGACCAAATATTGATATTAAATGATTTTTAAGCTTTAATTACATAACAATAACAGATGTTTTGTGAGAATATTGACTATTAATGCGATCTGAATGTTATAATCACTCCGAATAACAACGATCTGAATCACATTTTTAACATAAGAAAATACCCTATTGTTGCTGATCAATTCCTCGATTGGCTGGTCATACACTGTGATGCACCTGTTATCCGTACCGCAGCATACTGTAAGTGTGTTTGCAGGAAACTCAGAAAGTACTCTCTCCTCTGACAATCGCCACACTCGATCCTAACAGGCCTTAGCATGGGACAAATGTGTAACTTACTTTCTGAAGTCCCTACGTTATTCAGCTTGTCGAGAATGACAACAGTAGATAAAACCGATGTTATTTATCCCCGTATCCCCGTAACAATAAATCAACACCATTCCATTAGTATCTGACATGTCGCTTAGTGGACATGAATATGAGATGTGTCCACTTTTCACCTTTGTGGCGGCTTCATTTCAGCTGGGAAAACTTTAAAAAATAAGTCTGAATGTGTGTGGAGGTTCTTCCTCAAGAGGCGAAACCAGAGAACGTAGTTGTGTTGGGCATTGGGATCTGGAGTTAAGTCGGAACTGTGGGCACACCAGTTCGTTTCAGGAATGTTAGTGTCCACAAACGATTGTCTCACAGATGTTACTTTAAAACAGGATGTATTGTCATTCCTCTTTGTACAAAGTACACAATGGTGTAACATGAGCTCGTATTCATCCGCATTAAATATTTTGTTAAGGGCAATAACGAGACCAGTGCTTATAAAGATAAACATCCCATACCGAAATATTACCCTCTGTACTTCTCTGTTGGCTCTAAGAGTGATGGAGGTTACCTTCTCTACGCATTCCCCAAGCTCATCTAGCGGATTTCCTCACTCGTTTCTAGTCATCCACTGTTCAATGGCGTCTCTCTAAACATCACTTTAAACGTCTCTTAGCACTTACTACAGAAAGCTCTCGGTTATGAGGAGATGCTGGATCATTACGCCCAATTCTTTTTAGTTCTCCTACGCACAGTCATTGTGCTAGTTGAACTGATAACAGCACTTAGGAACTCACGAGTGATTCCGCCCACGAGTTCACGTGATTTTTAAAGGGTTCCATACCTCAGTCGATAGATACGGAACCCTCACAAGACCGCTTTGTTGTCTGTCTGTCTGTTCGACTGTTAAGGTCTTTTTTTCTCAAGGTCGAGTACAAAGTTGAAATATGTCACATACTAAAGTCTACGGCCCCTTTTCGGCGTGAAAAGCTTATAAGTCAATGCAATCAAAAGAATTTTTGTCACATATTGCGACACTCGCAATTTGATTCATCAAAACTTATGGGGCACTTCCTGCTGTCTTAGAATCATAAAATTTGGCAAGAAGCTAGGTTTCACAGGGCAAGTGAAGGGAAAAACCGAAAGTTATTATTTGAAATTATCACATAAAAATATTTCTTTGCTTTTGTTGTTCGTTTGTCAGTCTGTCTGTTAAGACTCCTTCTTCTCAGAAACGGGTACGGGCTGAAACTTACCCTTTGTACGTAAAGAAAGACTGTACTGGTAACCTTCTACGTTATTTGATACCGAAACAGCTGAGTCAGACTGAACGTACTCAGACAGTTCTCTCTTTACTTATTCTGATCATCACTAAACTGATACACAATATTTTTAGCACAATGCAATCTGACTTTCAATAATCCCTACAGAAGAATGGGCCTGACTAACAATAACCTATAGCTTCCATGAATCACTTACCTCACAAAAATCTTCGTTACTACAACTACTGCAATACAGCGAGCGCCAATACTGCCAGCTAAATAAAAGATTCTAACTACTGAAGGCACTAACTACTGACAGGCATAATTAACAAATGAAAGATTTTGATAGAGATCAATGTATTTACCTTAATAGTTTTCAAAAGTCATAATATATATATCAGTTCATGACATCCAGTCTTACAAATTTCCTTTCTCTGACGGACACAGGTCCAGATCGTCCGCTCATAGTAACCTCTCAGAACTCTGGCATCTCTCTTCCCACATCTACCACTGATGGCGGCTCACCTCCAACTGCCCAACGCTACATGCTGTTCACAACCAACTGCCGAACACTACACAAGCGAATATTCCAACAATGAGTCCAACGAGCCACAGACTGCACACAACGCAGTCAGCGATTTTCATACGGAGCACTACGTGGCGTTACCAACATAAAATCTAACAGCTTACTTACAAGGTATAAAATTCAAATTTGTGTCAAATAGTTTGGCGGTGTAGAAGAATTAACCTTCCAAGTAAATGAAATCAAAATATGGGCCCTTGTATGCCACATATTTTGATACTAATAAACACACCCACCGAAACTTGTAGATAAACTACGTAGATACAGCTTGGCTCTCTGTGGTCTAGGGATAAAGCCGTGCTTCGTATTGGAGATGTCACGAGATACGATGTCAGTCGGGTCATCGACATTTCTGTCTTCGTTTCAACACAGCCTTCAACTCTCAACGATTTGAGGAGTGGCCAGAAACAACAAGTGCTTCGGATTCAATGTTAAACTGTAGGTTTCTTTTTCCTTGTTGGATGACTGGGGAAGGTTAGAGACACGCAAGTAGTCGAAGTGGTGTCCAATAGAAGCACTTGCACCGAGCCGCACTGGTCAGTTTTTTTTTTTTTTTTTTTTTTTTACAAACACCCCGCGTATTGCTCGACGGTGGTTGCTTCCGTGATTTTTTAGAACCAGCCCTCACAATTGTAGATGGTCTCCATAAGTCAGTTCATGATATCTGCCTGGTCTTGGTTTAGTATCGTTACTCGTTCGCGTTTCCACTTCAGTCACTTCATCCACTGTCAACTGTTAACTGAAATGTCCCTAATGTATTTTTTTTAATTCTTTATTTCTATAGCAGTACTAAGTATACATGTTAACCCAACTCCTAATAAAATGATACATAAATTGGATTACAATCCAGCTTTTACTATTACAGATATGTTAGTGAGCTACAGTTTAACTACTACAGTGTGTTAGTTTTAGTTTTCTACAACAATGGGCAATTTGATCTAACTTACTTGTTACTTAACTAATCTAAAATGACTATTACCTGCAGCGTCACGGGTGTGCCAGTACAGTACAAACCTACTTAGGATAGCCAGCCTCCACGAGCTAAACCCGAGGAGCATGACCCTGGCACTGGGCTGGCCAAGGTTAGTAATCGCTGCAGTTTCCTAAATTATTGTACTAATCTAAGTCCTACAAAACTAACTTAACCTACGTCGTATCCGGTGCTTTGTCGTAATCGGTGGTGTGGACCTCCCTCACCCCCCCCCCCTAGTCCTGTACGTGGTGGTTTCCAACTATGATGGAAGTCGGCCAGTCCACGCACAAGCGGTATGGGAATGGGATCTGGTCTCAATCGGTTTGATCTACGAGTTGATACCTATTCTAGGTCCCTCAGGTATTCTGTTAACACTTTCCGTGATACCCCATCTGCCAATGCATTCAGAGTGTGAAAAGTGTCTTCTTGTCTGAGTAGTTGGTTGTTGTTGTTGTTGTTGTTGTTGTGGTCTTCAGTCCTGAGACTGATTTGATGCAGCTCTCCATGCTACTCTATCCTGTACAAGCTTCTTCATCTCCCAGTACCTACTGCAGCCTACATCCTTCTGAATCTGCTTAGTGTATTCATCTGTTGGTCTCCCTCCACGAATTTTACCCGCCACGCTGCCCTCCAGTACTAAATCGGTGATCCCTTGATGCCTCAGAACATGTCCTACCCACCGATCCCTTCTTCTAGTCAAGTTGTGGCACAAACTCCTCTTCTCCCCAATCCGTTTCAGTACCTCCTCATGTGGACTACCCATCTGATCTTCAGCATTCTTCTGTAGCAGCACATTTCCAAAGCTTCTATTCTCTTCTTGTCTTAACTATTTCACTACTTTAAGTGTCTCATTTCCTAATCTAATTCCCTCAGCATCACCAGACTCAATTCGATTACATTCCATTATCCTCGTTTTGCTTTTGTTGATGTTCATCTTATATCCTCCTTTCAAGACACTGTCCATTCCGTTCAACTGCTCTTCCAAGTCCTTTGCTGTCTCTGACGGAAGTACAATGTCATCGGCGAACATCAAAGTTTTTATTTCTTCTTCATGGAAGTTGGTATGTGTCGTTATTTGGAAGTCTGTCTCGGAGTGTTGTCGCGACATCATTGAAGAGAGGGCACTCGAAAACCACATGGTCGGGAGTACCTTCTGCCGTGCCAGTCACACTCGGGGGTTGCCCTTTTCGCAAATCGACATAAATATGTCGGATAGGGTCCATGGCCAGTGAGAAACAGAATGTGTCCTCGTGTAGGTTCGAGTTAGGTTAGCTTAGGTTAGGTTAGGTTAGGTATTTGTTTCTCATGTGGCTAAGTATGACTTATTTACTATTATTGCTTCCCTAGTGAGAACGCAATAGGCCGGTACTCCTTTAACCGAAGGCGGGTCCGTGTCTCATAGGCAGTTGCGCAACACGTAGTAGTTTAGGGTACTTTTGATCAGATAGCGTATTTTGATGTGTCCTTCAGGTCCAGATTGTATACCGATTAGGTTCCTTTCAGATTACGCTGATACAATAGCTCCCTACTTAGCAATCTGTAAGGTGTCAGGCAAATCCAACACCTTCCATGAAAACCCTGACATGATAAGCAAATCCAGTAGTACGTCACATAGCTCCGAATAAATCGTGACATTAAATTAACCAAAGTAATACGAGTAACGAGTGAGCAAATGGAATACCACAGACTAACACAAGAATGCCTAAATGCATGTCATACCTTCCCACCGTGAGACAGACGCAGTTCCGAGGGGAGAAACGAGAACAGAAGCCGAGAGCAGAACCGTGTTAAGCGAGAAGGCCCTACGATAAGGGACGGACACCCACGTCGCCAGCTAACAGCTACGACCGCACCACCCGCAAGTTTTAGCGTGAGACTTTTTCACGTCACTGTTACGTTAGGACCACCCACAAGCCCATGTTAAAAGCTAGAGCCCTCCAGAAGAACACTATAGATCTTACGATAACACAAAAAGGGCTACACCACCAGCAAGTTTTAGCGTGAGACTTTTTCGAGTCTCTGTTACGTTTGTTACGTTGCAAACTTTAAAAACATGGCCCCACCACGAAACGTATAACGTCTCTCATTGGATGGACAGAATTTTTGTAGGTGGAGCTTAAGGTTAACATTGAGACCCTGATTGGTCAGATGAAAACACAGCCAGATAGTTTTTTTTTTTTAACCAACTTCGGTAAATTGTAGCAAGGAGAAGTTAGGAGAGAGTCACCATAGAGTACAAGGAATGCGAACAGAAACGCGTCACAGCACAGTTCAATGCAATCGGTTGCGAACCAATACTTGGGCGAAAACACAGAGCGTAGAACGTCGGAAGAAAACGCAATAGGACCCACCAATCTGGCAGAATTATTACAATTAATGACGGAAACCATGACAAAACAAAATAAAGAAATTGCGAAACAAAATTCAGAATGCAGAAATGACGAAACAAAATGCAGAAACGACGAAACAAATTGCAGAAACCAGGAGACAAATGCGGGAGAGTAAAGAACAAAACAAAAAAATTCAATTACACCTAAGTCATATTGAAGACGAGGCAAAAGAATCTCGAGAAGTGATAGGAAACTTAATAACAGGTTACAATCAATTGAGAACAGACATTGACAAGGTACAAGCGGACGTACAAACATTGGGTAATGACATTCAGGACGAGATCAAAACATTACGTAACAACACCCAGGGAGAAGTCAAGAAACTAGAGAAACAGATAAAAGAAATTACTAGACAAGCAGCAGGTACAGCGCGTAAAATTGTTGAAAACAGTGTGTTACACAAACGTATCACAAAAGCAGCGCTGAAAAGATATGATAACCGCATAGTCAAAATAGAAGCGCAAACGAAGCGACAATTTCAGAAATTGCGAACAGAGTTGTTGCAAACCATTGAAGAGGATCGAACAAGCACTGAGTCTGCAACCACATCCGTATTTGTAACAGCACCGGAAAAACAAGCAAGTAACGAAGATATTACACATTTTCGATTCCAATCACAGGCGGAAAGTAACATACGTGAAATCAGACAGCCTGCACAGCAACAAACACGCTTCGAAATTCTTGATGAACAAACGTCATCACAAACACATGCGGAACCACAAATGTATGTTTCAAGACAGTTTGGATCGTGCAATGAAGCAGCAAGGTTAGCCAGACAAGATACCCAACCAATACGTGACAATGGAAAGCCAGGTCGCGAAGAGTACAGTGCAATGCATTCAGCTACACGTTCACAACCGATGGAAGAAAATTATTGCGTACCACTCCAACGATACCACGCAAGGGTAGGCGAAAGTTACAGTGGACAATATCCAATGGATCTACCACAACCGGAAAGAACGACGGGAGAAATGATCAGAAACAAAAGTGGTGAAGAATCGCGAATTTCATATGGAACTATGACGAAGTACGACAACGATCATTTCCTCACAGTCAGAAAATTTCAACACTTTCGAGAAGGAAACTCATTACATCCACGAACTTTTATTGATCAATTCCGAGTAGGATTACCAGAACATTGGACGCTAGCACACAAATTAGACTTTATACGTGCACACATGCCAGGAACAGTCGCAGAAACCATGCAGAATGTTGCAGCGACATGCCGATCGTACGAAGATTTCAGAGAGAAGTTTCTCTCACGATATTGGTCCAGCGAAGCACAGAGCAGAGTGAAGTACGAATTATTACAGAACCCATATTTTGAAAATTCAGGAGAGAAGAGTCCCGTGAAATTTCTTGAATTAATGGCAAAGAAAAATCAATACTTAGATGTGCCATACAGTGACGGAGAGTTGATTAAATTATGCGCGATGAAGCTACCATTGAAATACCAGCAATCATTAGTAGGTCGCGGAGGCAATGACGTCGAAGCATTTAAAGGTATTCTAATGGAACTAGAGTTCATATTTTCGGAAGATGACGCAAGAAAAAGACGAAGCGCACGTGAAAACGAAAGCAAAAAGTAGTGGAATCCACAAGACACAGTACGAAGAAACTATAATTACGAACCATGTGATAACTTCGCACCAAGAAACGACAATAGATTTCAATAATGAACCGGTTATGGATTTAGAAGAGAATATGGCAATAACCATAATTCACCCAGGAACGGCAACAACTGTTACAGAGGGAATAACGACATCCGGAACGGGTACTGGAGAACCAATAGACCGACAAATTATCAACAATGAAACCACTATCAACAAGCTGAACAAGAAAAGAGAATAAAGATAGAAGAGGTGGATGTAAGACCACCAAACCCCGATAAACGTTCGAATTGACAGCTAAGCGCCCATGCCAAAGAGAATGACGCACCGACCCAGGACAATTGCAGCACCTTGAACAGAGAAGTAAAAATCTTATCAGAAGAAGGAAGAAACAAATCCGCAGGGACCAGATGAAAACGAAGACAAGAAAATAACAATATCTTCTTAGGACGTAATTAATTGGGAGAATACTGACGAGGAAGATGAATTACCAGAGGCATGCACAACGAATGTAGGAGGAAAGGACGAAGTAATGAGTATTGCAGAGCTATTTGAGATGGAAACCAGGGAAAGCGAATTCAACGAGGATAATGTACAGTCGGCAGAAGTTGAAAATAAGTTACGAGTGGGCACACAACCCAACGTATATAATGAAGGAAGTTATGAAGCGATAATTAGAGCATTTAGATGCGATTATGTGGAAGTAGCGACGAAGAAGGAGAAGATAGACGACGATGAGGAAAAAGTAGAGGATGTTGAAGAAAGCGTAAATGAAGGAAGAAATAGAGAAGAGGAAATAAAAGAGAGAGAAGTAGCAGTCGAAGCTTATCCTACAGAAAGTTCGAATTCACAAGGGAAATTTCTAAAAAGACTCATGTATGATTCAGTGGAGGATTCGTTGATGCAAGAAGAAGAAGAACAGGACCAACCCTTTCAAATGCAACCAATTGTGAAGGCCATGGTAAAGCATATCCCAGTCAATATTGTAATTGATAGCGGAAGTGAACTGACTGCGATCTCAGAAAATTTATTCATGCAGTGTAATGCCAATGAGGAATTGCCAGTTCTGAAAACACGTAAGATTAAAGTAAGAGGTCCTATTAGAAACAATGCTGCGGAAGTTACGATACAAACAAGGTTAACTCTTTCGTGCTAAGGTTAAAAGATCGAAGCCAACTTCGTGATTATACCTAAACTAACTGTAGATTTGATTATAGGTGCAGATTTTTAAAAATAAGAGACGAGCGATAATAGATAAGGGGGAAGGTAGCGTAACATTCGGGAATGTCACACTTCTCTTTGAGCAAAAGCTAACATTAGAAGAAATACCAGTCATAAACAAACAATTAAGAATGATGCGAGATAAAGAGGATGAAGAATTAGAATGGTATGCACAAAAGGGGGAATCGCCTCAATTCATGTTAGAAGTCCATAAAGAAATCGATGAAAAATTGCAAGAAGTTCAAGGTATTTCGGAACACAGTAAAAGAAAATTAGAGGGTATTTTACGAGATAAAGCAGAGGTATTTTTACCTAAGACTGAAAGTATTAAGCACTTTCAGTACAAGTTTGAAGTAAAACAACACAAACCATTTAGAGTGCCACGCTATACAATCCCAGTAAGCTACAGGAATAAAGTATTCCAGGAGATATCTAAAATGTTAGATGACGATATTATTGAACCAGCTACGTCCACATATAACAGCCCGCTCCATATTGTACAAAAACGAGATGGGAGCATCAGGTTAGTGCTTGATTCCAGACAGATCAACAACAATCATAATCACTGAGACAGATCGCCCAGAAAAATGAGAGGAATTGATACAAAACTTCCACGGTACTAAGATATTTTAATCAATTGATTTACGGAGTAGTTTCTGGCAAATAAAATTGGCCCCAGAATGTAGAAAATTTACAGCATTTATCGTATTCGGTAGATGTTACCAGTTTAAACGATTGCCATTTGGTTTAAACATATCATCAGCAGCGTTTATTAGGGGATTTAATACTGTACTCAGTCCTGAAATTTTACAAAAAATTACTTGTTATGTTGATGATGTGATTATAGCAGAACCCTCTTGGGAGCATCACAACGACACATTAAATCAGTTTTTACAGATCATGAAAGAGCATGGAGTCACAGTAAATATAACAAAATCCAAATTTGGAAGGGGAGAGATCAAATTTCTAGGACACATAATTTCAGAGAAAGGGGTAATGCCCGACCCAGAAAAACTAACGGCAATCAAAGAATTCCGTACTCCATATAATAAGAAAACTCTCAGAGGATTTCTAGGTCTCACCGGATTCTATAAAAAATTTATTTGGATCGACTCTCTCGCAACACCACGCCTATGTGCATTGACTGGAAGAAACACGCCATGGGTATGGGATCAACAAGCCAATGAAGAATTTTTAAAAGTGAAAAACGCACTAACAGATCTAACACAAAACTTTTGTATGGCCACTGATAGCGCGAAAACAGGTTTAGGAGTTGTTTTATTTCAAGAATACGAACAGGCAGGGCTAAGATCATATAGAACAATTGCATTTGCCAGTCGGGTACTCACAAAAAGCGACAAATACTATTCAGTCACTGAGCTGGAAGGATTGGCCATTGTATGGGGCTTCCAACGTTTTCGATACTTCCTATTCGGAAGAAAAACAAAAGTATACACTGACCACAAAGCATTAGAATTCCTGTTATCCGCCAAACTAAGTCATGGGAGGTTAGCCAGATGGATGTTAATACTACAAGAATTTGACTTCACTATTACTCACATACCAGGACCAGCGAATGTATTAGCAGATGCTTTATCACGATGTCCACAGGGTGCATCCAATAACATAGGTTTGGAAGCAGCAGAAGACCAGTTTACAATGTACTATATGAAACAAGTACCTTTCGAAAACTACATTACGACAGCATTGAAAAACATAGGCAAAGAACAGGACAAGGGTCCCGAAATACTAGGAATCAAACACAAGTGGAGAAGTAAGGATTTTCCAGACATTCGACAGCACTATCTCGTAAAAAACAATGTTTTATTTTTTAGACGAAATGTTGCAACGAATGAATGGTTAATTTATATCCCAGATGAACTAATTAATAAGTACATATGGTATACACATTTAAGTAATGGCCACTTTCGACCAAAGAAATGCTTTTTAAAAATAAAACAAACAAGCCATTTTCCTAATATGGAAAGACAAATTAGAACAGTATTAGTCAAATGCAAAAAATGTGTGAGGGCTAAACACGTCACATTCCAAACCAAACCACCTATGTTTCCAATAATCCCTAAAAGATTAAAACAAATACCTGCAACAGATTTGATGGGGCCCCTCCCACTCACAAAAAATGGATATATTTTCATATTTGTCATTTTGGATCTTACTTCTAAATATGTTACCCTGACACCATTAAAACGGGCAACAGGTTTTACTATAAGTAAAGCGTTTAGACAAGATTTGCTCAGACAAGTAGGTCGAGTGGAACGAATAATTTCGGATAATGGCCCACAATACAAATCAGTGCAATGGCAGAACACGTTAAAACAACACAAAATAAAACCCATCTACATATCTAAGTACAAACCTAGCGTAAATCCAGCAGAACGATTTATGAAGGACATAGGCACTTTATGCCAATTATATGCAGGCAAAAGACACAACACTTGGGATATATACCTTAAAGATTTTCAAGAAGTAATAAATGAAATGCCACATAGCACTACACTACTACCTCCAGTTACTATACTTAAAAATATTGAACCCCCAAACATAACCAGAGAAAATATTAGATTTCCTATTGTACCATGTAGACACCACAAACAAGTCATAGCAACAGCATTCTCCAACATCAGAAAGGCAGCCATTAAAAGAAAAGAAATAGGAGATAGAACAGCAATTAAAAGAACATTATCAGTAGACCAGAAAGTATTTGTAGAAACACACAATATCTCCAGAAAACAGAAACACAAAATACATAAGTTTTACGCTGCATACAAAGGACCTGTCATAATTAGCCGAATTGCTCATGATAATGCTGTGGAACTAATGAACCCAAAAACAGGCAAAACCTTAGGACTTCACCATGTGAGCCATATCAAAAAGTTAGAAGATTAATTTTATTACTGGTAAATAATCAGCACAATATTTCATGATTATGTTGCAGATAAGATCGTCAGGAGAAAGAAGAATGAAGAGAGAGGAAGGTGGGGAAAAGAAAGTAGTTTCAATAATAACACCTATAGTACCATAGATTAAGGTGAATGGATAAAGCGTAGATAGCCTAACAGCATGAAATACTAAAATGCTATACACCATGACACTACACAAAAAATAAAAACAAAACGAATTTGAGGATTTTTGTAGAAGTTAATATTCAAAATATCTTAGAATTGGAACATGGAAAGGGTGCCCAAATTTGTAAAGCTTTTAAAAAGGCGCAAAATAATGTAGGTACTAGACATGTGTTAGATGACTGTAAGTAAAACTTTATGTAAGAACCATTGTAAAAAAATCCAGCAAAGACCAGGTGCAACGACCCACAAGTTGCAACGCGAGAAGTATCAAGAAAGAAAAGGACGTAATTAGCAAGACACGATTCCTACAAGGCAGAAGTGTCAAGAGAAGGGAAAGGACAGCGAGACCAACAGAAGGCCCTTGTAACTGAAGTGGGCAATAAATTTAAGCGCTAGGCAGAACCCTGCTGGGACCGAACACCCTGCAGTGACGCGACGCAACAAGAACGCCGGAAGGGTCTCCGAGCGCCCCACTCAGCAGAGCGAGCAAAAAACGGCCCAACGAGAAGACCGCATGGGCAAGCCACCACTGGAAAAAAATATGTGTAAAAGTCACACTACCGCTATTATACAGCACGCTAATGCACGAAACTGAAGAAAACGTCCACAAAGTAGAAATGACATGTCCAAACCATTTATCAAACTGTTACTAGGAGGAGAACTTCAAAGCGACTAGTTATCAATATATATTTCCATATCCTGCCCAGAGAAGAACCAAGAAACAAGTAAGAAGCAGAGAAAAAGCAGGAAGTTGAAGATTCGCAAGATTGAGACCAAGAAAGAAGATGGGTGAAGAATAGACGACATACCTTTCCAAATCCCTATCCTATTGTAAACTAGTCGTCTGCAAAGTATTACAACGAAAAACGACCGCTTTCAGCGACACATAACGATGACTTTCACGCATACAAAGCCAGTAAACCACGAGATTCTGCACTCACAGCTCCATTCCATTATGGGATCTCCACAACAGCAACACACACTCGCAAAGCCAACAAGGAACGACGAACGAAGCTGTACATCAAATACTTGCCCACATCCATCTCGCTCAAGCCCATCACCTTCGTGCAAAAAACATTCGCCAACCTCATGCTTAAACATTCATAGGGTTGTGTGAATGTGTGAAATCAAATTATGTGATATAGGAATTGTGCAAAAGAAACGTGTGAAAAACTAAATAAGTTAAGCACACCAGACAGCTAATAAACTAGAAAAATAACAGTCATTGACTATGGAGCTAAATAAAAAAAAATAGACTGTCGATAAAAGTAAGTCATTAGTTTTGAAATGGACACTATATAAAGAACAAAAGTAAGGCATAATAAACACTAAAACTATACGCCACTTATTTTCTCCTCATAAAAATAAAAGACTAACTATATTTTACTTATTTTCTCCTTATAAAAACAAAGAATAAAAAATTATCTTGTTGGATGTTTTCTCTTTTTTTTAACATTTGTACCATTTGTTAGGATAATATCTCAATACTTGTGTATGTATATTTCTTTGTCAAAGCAATTCTTAGAAATAATTCTTATTTGTTAGTGTAACAATGTTGAAATGAATGTCTAAAAGCGAAAACATTTTGCTTGTACATGGTATTTAGAAAATGTGTTAGGAATAGATTTTACTTAATTACTACATTTATAAAAACAATGTTTCTAAGAAATCGATGTGAAAGACTCCTCACTTTCGATAACAAAGTTCTTAAAAAACAAACTTCGAACTTAAATAAAGAAAGAAAATAATGAAAAATTAATTATAGCATAAAAATATTCTTCTCTTGTTATTTTTAAGAATAATGTGGAAGAATATAAAAATATAAATTAGTAATACAAACTAGCATAGAACCAGAATAACGTGGCTGAATAGTAGCAAACAAAATTTAGATAAAGCAGTAATTTTTGAGCGACTTAGACTACGATTCAATCATTGCCTAACTTCAGTGCAAAAATCAAGTTCGAAGGGTGGTGATATGTAAGGTGTCAGGCAAATCCAACACCTTCCATGAAAACCCTGACATGATAAGCAAATCCAGTAGTAAGTCACATAGCTCCACATAAATCGTGACATTAAATTAACCAAAGTAATACAAGTAACGAGTGAGCAAATGGAATACCACAGACTAACACAAGATGGCCTAAATGCATGTCATACCTTCCCACCATGAGACAGACACAGTTCCAAGGGGAGAAACGAGAACAGATGCCAAGAGCAGAACCGTGTTAAGCGAGAAGGCCCTACGATAAGGGACAGACACCCACGTCGCCAGCTAACCGCTACGACCGCACCACCCGCAAGTTTTAGCGTGAGACTTTTTCGCGTCTCTGTTACGTTAGGACCACCCCCCCCAGCCCATGTTAAAAGCTAGAGCCCTCCAGAAGAACACTATAGATCTTACAATAACACAAAAAGGGCTACACCACCCGCAAGTTTTAGCGTGAGACTTTTTCGCGTCTCTGTTACGTTGCAAACTTTAAAAACATTGCCCCACCACGAAAAGTATAATGTTTCTCATTGGATAGACAGAATTGTTGTAGGCGGAGCTTAAGGTTAACATTGAGACCATGATTGGTCAGATGAAAACACAGCCAGATAGTTTTTTTAAACCAACTTCGGTAAATTGTAGCAAGGAGAAGGTAGGAGAGAGTCGCTTCCAAGACGGAGAGGTGAGCGGAGCTGTGCTGTCCGCCGCGCCCTGACGAACACCGACAAGGTAATGAACGCACACGATGCCGCAGTTTTGAGCACATAAGGCTTCACTCAGAACTGCAGAAGTCTCATCTGTTACATCCCCTTGTTGCGTAAAACTAGTGTCGATCGTCAATTAAAGCTCATGGTGTTCACATTTGCCACTTGAAGTAAAAATCTGAAACGCTATGATTTTTCTTTTATATAGTTATTGAGAAGCCACATCAGCCACTGTAATTTACGACAAGTTAGATAAGTAATTAAAGATAATTGAGGGTCACTGTAGACCATTTTGATAGTTTTCTCTTTTATGAAACTTAATTTAAAATTAGATTACAGATGTGATATGGCATAGGTCATCCTTCGATCCGTTGTAGAACTTGGAAATCCACTCAGGGAATATCGTTCACATTTTTGTTGAACGCAGTTGGTTTTTACCATCCTGTATTAAGACCTTTCCTTTTATCAATAGTGCAATTTATAAACAATGTTTTGTGAGTAGAATAAAATTTCCAATGGTAAACTTAACTGCTTTTTCGACGTTATTTTACCAGCTAACTAAAAATAGGAAACCCTTGAATCCCTTCCACTAAATTTAGTTAGTATTAAGATTCCTTTACAGGGAGTGCAGTGGAGCTGACGCTGAAATCATTAAGTATTTGGTTATATCATCGCTAGTCTCACAGAACTCTTCTGAATTCTACATGTCATGTGTGGTCTAACGTCTCCTTACCAGCAACAAGTCCCAGGTTCAAACTAGTCAATTCCCTAAAAAAAATGCTCAGAGCGTCGTTGCGCGAAAGTGGTAGGGAGACACGATATAGAACAAACGGACACCACGCAGAATGTTTAGAAATCATATATACCCTCCTCGCTCACCGATGGATCAGTACCTACAGATTGGAAAGTTGCACAGGTCGCACCGGTGTTTAAGAAGGGTAGTAGGAGTAATCCATCGAATTACAGACCTATATCACTGACGTCGGTTTGCAGTACGGTTTTGGAGCATATATTGTATTCAAACATTATGAACCCCCCCCCCCCCCCCCAAGGGAACGATCAATTGATACGTAATCAGCATGGTTTCAGAAAACATCGTTCTTGTGCAACGCAGCTAGCTTTTTATTCGCACGAAGTAATGGCCGCTATCGACAGGGGATTTCAAGTTGATTCCGTATTTCTAGATTTCCGGAAAGCTTTTGACACCATTCCTCACAAGCGACTTCTAATCAAGCTGCGGGCCTATGGGGTATCGTCTCAGTTGTGCGTCTGGATTCGTGATTTCCTGTCAGGAAGATCGCAGTTCGTAGTAATAGACGGCAAATCATCGAGTAAAATTGAAGTGATATCAGGTGTTCCCCAGGGAAGCGTCCTGGGACCTCTGCTGTTCCTGATCTATATAAATGACCTGGATGACAATCTGAGCAGTTCTCTTAGGTTGTTCGCGGATGATGCTGTAATTTACCGTCTGGTAGGGTCATCCGAAGACCAGTATCAGTTGCAAAGCGATTTAGAAAAGATTGCTGTGTGGTGTGGCAGGTGGCAGTTGACGCTAAATAACGAAAAGTGTGAGGTGATCCACATGAGTTCCAAAAGAAATCCGTTGGAATTCGATTACTCAATAAATAGTACAATTCTCAAGGCTGTCAGTTCAACTAAGTACCTTGATGTTAAAATTACGAACAACTTCAGTTGGAAAGACCACATAGATAATATTGTGGGGAAGGCGAGCCAAAGGTTGCGTTTCATTGGCAGGACGCTTAGAAGATGCAACAAGTCCACTAAAGAGACGGCTTACACTACACTCGTTTGTCCTCTTTTAGAATATCGTTGCGCGGTGTGGGATCCTTACCAGATGGGATTGACGGAGGGCATCGAAAGAGTGCAAAAAAGGGCAGCTCGTTTTGTATTGTCAAGTAATAGGGAAGAGAGTGTGGCAGATAAGATATGCGAGTTGGGATGGAAGTCATTAAAGCAAAGACGTTTTTCGTTGCGGCGAGATCTATTTACGAAATTTCAGTCACCAACTTTCTCTTCCGAATGCGAAAATATTTTGTTGAGCCCAACCTACATAGGTAAGAATGATCATCAAAATAAAATAAGAGAAATCAGAGCTCGAACAGAAAGGTTTAGGTGTTCGTTTTTCCCGCGCGCTGTTCGGGATTGGAATGGTAGAGAGATAGTATGATTGTGGTTCGATGAACCCTCTGCCAAGCACTTACATGTGAATTGCAGAGTAATCATGTAGATGTAGATGTAGAATGCAGAGCTTTTTTGTTGTTATCTGAAAGGGTGCGCTAAAAAGTGTTACGCTCGTATGTGACTGCGTGTTGGTGGCGAGCAGGAGTGCTAGCTAGCTAGCGCCGTGCATAAGGCGATGTAATGTAAGGGAAGCAGGCAGTCGGCGGCGTGCGAGTGTGGCGTGGCTGCGGTGGCAGGCAGGGCCAGGGCCGAGAGCCGCCTCGGGGCTCACACACACACACACACACACACACACACACACACAGCCCCAGCTGCCAGGTGCGCAGGCTGCAGAGCCAGCGCAGGTGTGCGTGTCCCACCGGAGCCAGATTCACTACGCAGTGCACACTGTAACGCCCGCCACTGGCGTTATCGGAAAACGTGCAGTCGGAAGATAAACGACTTTGAACGATTGAAGCCTATACACGTTGACAGGTGTCGGTGCCTCATGCCACGTGATGCCGTATATGACGTCATATCACGTGTCATCACAGAACAACACGGTGAACTGAATCGCAGCGCATCAGTTGCCACTACGTGATCTAGAAAGACGCTGCGCTACAGAATGGCAGAGTATACACGTTCCCGAGAGTCCAATCTCAAAGGAAGCAGGTGTTGACAGATGTAAAAATTACCGAACTATCAGTTTAATAAGTCACAGCTGCAAAATACTAACTCGAATTCTTTACAGGCGAATGGAAAAACTGTCAGAAGCTGACCTCGGGAAAGATCAGTTTGGATTCCGTAGAAATGTTGGAACACGTGAGGCAATACTGACTAGAAGAAAGATTAAGGAAAGGCAAACCTACGTTTCTAGCATTTGTAGACTTAAAGGAAGCTTTTGACAATGTTGACTGGAATACTCTCTTTCAAATTCTGAGGGTGGCAGGGGTAAAATACAGGGAGCGAAAGGCTATTTACAATTTTTACAGAAACCAGATGGCAGTTATAAGAGTCGAGGGACATGAAAGGGAAGCAGTGGTTGGGAAGGGAGTGAGACAGGTTTGTAGCTTGTCCCCGATGTTATTCAATCTGTATATTGAGCAAGTAGTGAAGGAAACAAAAGAAAAATTCGGAGTAGGAATTACAGTCCATGGAGAAGAAATAAAAACTTTGAGGTTCGCCGACGACATTGTAATTCTGTCAGAGACAGCAAAGGACGGAGTTTTGCTATTTGGGGAGCAAAATAACTGATGATGGTCGAAGTAGAGAGGATATAAAATGTAGACTGGCAATGGCAAGGAAAGCGTTTCTGAAGAAATCTGTTAACATCGAGTATAGCTTTAACTGTGAGGACGTCGTTTCTGAAAGTATTTGTATGGAGTGTAGCCATGTATGGAAGTGAAACGTGGACGATAAATAGTTTTTTAACAAGAAGAGAATAGAAGGTTTCGAAATGTTGTGCTACAGAAGAATGCTGAAAATTAGATTGGTAGATCACATAACTAATGAGGAGGTATTGAATAGGATTGGGGAGAAGAGGAGTTTGTGGCACAACTTGACTAGAAGACGGGATCGGTTGGTAGGAGATGTTCTGAGGCATCAAGGGATAACCAATTTAGTATTGGATGGCAGTGTGGAGGGTAAAAATCGTGGAGGGAGACCAACAGATGAATACACTAAGCAGATTCAGAAGGATGTATGTTGCAATAGGTGCTGGGAGACGAAGAAGCTTGCAGAGGATAGAGTAGCATGGAGAGCTGCGTCAAACCACTCTCAGGACTGAAGACCACAACAACAACAACGTTCCCGAGAATATCGACTCGTTGCTCATCTAAGGTGACAGTGGTCGAAATGGTCGATTAGCACAATGCCAATATCACGAACGATTTCCAAGTCGCGCCCGTCCATCACATGCCATTTTTGCAAGATCGGAACAACGGCTTCGGGAAACCAGTACGTTCAAGGCTAATAGGTCCGATTGTAGTCGTGGCTGGACGCGCCACAGTTTGACGTGGAAGTTCAAGTCGTCCAACTAGTCGACCAGAACCCATCGACGAGTACCCGTAACATCGCTAGTTCTGTGGATATATCCCAGAGCAGCACGTGGCGATTTCTCCATGAACAGCAATTCCAGTGAGTGTAGGCAATTGGTTCAGAAGATGTTGTGCCAAATGTCGATTTCTGCACATCGTTCCTACACTGCTGTGTCGCCGTTCCAGACTTTGCTAGGATTATTCTTTTCACAGATGACGTGCAGGTCAGCCCAAACAACAGCTACATTTGAAACGAGCAAAATACCTCATGCCACACATCCCCATGGATTTCAACATCATTTTGGTATTAAAATGTGAGGTGGTATTACCTTGGTCATGTGACTGGCTGACATATTCTACTGCCCTGTCTAACAGATCAAAGATACTTAGCCTTTCTGCAAGATGTACTCGTGCAGCATTTGGATGATGTTCCGATGCATTTCTGTTGGATGATGTGGTTCCAGCATGACGATGCGAGTAGGAAAATATATCCAAAGTGGGTGCAAGCTGCCGCATTGCCAAATTTACTCAAGATGGCAGCTCTCCTTGGGTGGTCCCCAACCTCCTATCTGTGGGGATAGATGAGGCACATGTTGGCATCACAACCCTCATTCCTCCCACCTCCCCCACTTCCCCTTCCCTACCCCACTTCCCCCACCACTCCGATCCTCCACTTGTGAATCGGTGGTAAAACGATTCTGACTCTGTGCTGAGCTGCTGGAGAGGAAAGACGTAAGGTACTTTCTTGGGAATTGTATTCTGTACTGTTATCTGGCTACTCCCTGCCTGCACTTTCTGTCTCCCTCTACCTCCACTTTTCTCGATAGCTCGTATGTATGTTTGCCTCAAAGTTTGAACACTGACTGTTTTAGTCCACAATACCACCACCAGAGGATCCTCAAAACTGTCCTATACCCATGACCTACCTAACTCCGCTTCCCATTGCCCCCTCGTCCAGATTTGCAAATTGTGTGTGCCCTAGTCAACAATACCACTCGCTAACCTCTGCTGCTGCCTGCAGTTATAAATTGCCATTGCTGGCATTTATTCTACTTCTCCAGGAAAACTGTCCTATGCATGTGTGGCAGAGGTTTCAGATGCTCCGCTGTACAAAATAACAGCTATTCATGTCCATTCGTGTATCTGTGTGTGTGTGTGTGTGTGTGTGTGTGTGTGTGTGTGTGTGTGTGTATGTGTGTATGTGTATGGGTGGGTGAGCATGTGCTTGTGTTTGTATGTGAGTTTGTGTGTGTGTGTGTGCGTGGGTGTGTTTTTCTCATATACTGTGGAGATTCCTGCTGTATGGACAGTGAAAGAAGAGATGTTGGAGGAATTTTACACAGGCCACTTAGTCGTTATGGAGTAATGTACTGCACGTCTGCCGAAAGTGTTTCTGTTCTTGACAGCTCAACAGCTTTAATGCCAGCTCACTTATTTAAGAAAAGTGACTGAATAAGTGCCATCACTAATTTGCTGCATGAAGTATTTCCATCGTGTATTCTTCAGGTGTTATTCTTACGCTTGCTAAAATGAATATTATACCACCAGACCCCACCTCGCATCATGTAATGGGTTTAGTTTTATGCTTTTAAAACGAATAGTCTGACAGAAACAGTGCAAATAGCGGGAAGTAATACTAAAATCAGTTGAATCTCCAGCTACATAACCGTAAACTCACTTTTGTGGTATGAATATTGAACTGAGAACATTGAATCTTTCATTGAATGTATTACAAAATAATAGTTTGACAACATCCAATAAATCCTTAAACATAAATTCAGCTAGCAAGTTCCACACATTATGGTGAGTAGAAGACATCGCCAATAACATAATTCTGGTAGGACCGAACAAAAACACAATAGCCAGTAATGAATGAATATTCCTGGAGGGAATAGACCCGTTTTTCTTGTGAGTGGTACCAGTATGTCTTAGGATAAGAGACATGTAATCCTCTTATAAGTGAGTTACTATTCAAAAATACACAATTCCAATGACTCTGTTATGTTAAAGCTGCATCCTGGCCATCGTTCTGCCGGAAGACGAAATCCTGTACTATCCTACAAATATTGGAAAAAAAAACTTCCACCAAAAATGTGCATGTGTCTTCATCTCAATATGTGGATACAGATGAATTAGCTTAGAACCAGTCTCATCTTCCCTCCTACCTCCCCTCCTCCCTCCCTCTTCTCCCAACCGCACCATAGGTAGGACGACTGATTTTCCAGGCCTGTTATAATCTGTAGCTAATGATACATAAAGAGGTCTGTCCACTGCGGGTGCACTGGTTTGGTCTGTGCTACAGGTTTGCAGAAATCAAATGTCTTTTTAGGAAATGATGGCCCATGGAACAACAGCAAAATACTTGAGTCTTCATCATGGATGGGGAGCAGATAATTCTCACAAATAAGAATGACCAACAGTATGCTATGGCCCACAAATATCTCAAGCAGTAGGAAGACGCAGCTCCAGGGGCTGCACCGGCAGAGGGGCTGACGTCATGACCTGTGGCCGTTGAGGTCGCTGTAGGCAGTCGCCAGGGCTGATCACCTCTACTGCCATCGGCCGCTTCTAGCAGCTTCTCGAAGCCCGCATGCTCTTCTAGCCTCTGGGCATTCAAAATTAGTGTCTGTGTAAATCCTGTAAAGTAAATTGTCATGCACATGGAATTTACGTACATTTCAAAAAATGGTTCAAATGGCTCTGAGCACTATGGGACTTAACTTCCAAGGTCATCAGTCCCCTAGAACTTAGAACTACTTAAACCTAACTAACCTAAGGACATCACACACATCCATGCCCGAGGCAGTATTCGAATCTGCGACCGTAGCGGTCACGCGGTTCCAGACTGTAGCGCCTAGAACCGTACGGCCACCCCGGCCGGCACGTACATTTCAGACACACAAATACACTACTGGGCATTAAAGTTGCTACACCAAGAGGAAATGCAGATGGTAAACGGGTATTCATTGGACAAATATATTGTACTAGAACTGACATGTGATTACATATTCACGCAGTTTGGGTGCATAGATCCTGCGAAATCAGTACCCAGAACAACCACCTCTGGCCGTAATAACGGCCTTGAGACGCCTGGGCATTGAGTCAAACAGAGCTTGGATGGCGTGTACAGGTACAACTGCCCAAGCAGCTTCAACACGATACCATAGTTCATCAAGAGTAGTGACTGGCGTATTGTGACGAGCCAGTTGCTCGGCCACCGTTGACCAGAAGTTTTCAGTTGGTGAGAGATCTGGAGAATGTGCTGGCCAGAGCAGCAGTCGAAGATTTTCTGTGTCCAGAAAGGCCTGTACAGGACCTGCAACATGCGGTCGTGCATTATCCTGCTGAAATGTAGGGTTTCACAGAGATCGAATGGGGGATAGAGTCACGAGTCGTAACACATCTGAAATTTAACGTTCACTGTTCAAAGTGCCGTCAATGCGAACAAGAGGTGACCGAAACGTGTAACCAATGGCACCCCATACCATCACGCCGGGTGATACGCCAGTATGGCTATGACGAATACACGCTTCCAATGTGCGTACACCGCGACGTCGCCAAACACGGATGCAACCATCATGATGCTGTAAACAGAACCTGGATTCGTCCGAAAAAATGACGTTTTGATATTCGTGCACCCAGGTTCGTCGTTGAGTACACCATCACAGGCGCTCCTGTCTGTGATGAAGCGTCAAGGGTAGCCGCAGCCATGGTCTCCGAGCTGATAGTCCATGCTGCTGCAAACGTCATCGAACTGTTCGTGCAGGTGGTTCTTCGCTTGCAAACGTCCCCATCTGTTGACTCAGTGATCGAGACGTGGCTGCACGATCCGTTACAGCCATGTGCATAAGATGCTTGTCATCTCGACTGCTAGCAATACGAGGCCGTTGGGTTCCAGTACGGCGTTCCGTATTACCCTCCTGAACCCACCAATTCCATATTCTGCTAACAGTCATTGGATCTCGACCAACGCGAGCAGCAATGTCGCGATACGATAAACCGCAATCGCGATAGGCTACAATCCGACCTTTATCTAAGTCGGAAACATGATGGTACGCATTTCTCCTCCTTACATGAGGCATCACAACAACGTTTGACCAGGCAGCGCCGGTCAACTGCTGAGAAATCGTTTGGAAACTTTCCTCATGCCAGCACGTTTTAGGTGTCGCCACCGGCGCCAACCTTGTATGAATGCTCTGAGAAGCTAATCATTTACCTATCACCTCATCTTCTTCCTGTCGGTTAAATTTCACATCTGTAGCACGTCATCTACGTGGTGTAGCAATTTTAATGGCCAATAGTGTATCAGAGCAAAACAGCTGCTACACGTTATCTATTCGCTTGCAGCCATTTTTACATTCAACAGCAAGCTGTAATTCACATCTCTCGCTCTCTCTGTCTGTCTGTCTGTCTGTCTCTCTCTCTCTCTCTCTCTCTCTCTCTCTCTCTCTCCCCTCATTTTTTAACATTACATGGAGTGCAACTACGAAGTGCAAAAACTTTGCTAATGTAACGTAGTAGAGAACTTGATAAGATTCTACAGAGTCTGTCTCTTCTGATATATAAAAAACTAATACCATCTGCATCTGACATTGAGCATATGTGGTGAACCATTAAGTATACGCGCATTGGTCCATTGGAACATGTGGCCAGTGATGGAAGTCCCTTCCACAGACATGTGTAAAATTTTGTCGTCTGTACTGGAAGAAGACCACTTACCAATGACTATCAATCACAATAGATAATTCCTGTGTTGTAGTTTCATAACACTGTTTGATACACTATTTTTCTCTGTAACACATCCAAGCAGAGTAAAACAATAGCTTTATACACTGTCATACATTCTCTTTTTTACACCACAACTTTGAGGTCTATGTCATGTGCTAGAGCAACATTAACAACTTTTGATCCATTGGCTATCGCTGAAAGCTTGACATGGCATAGTGTAGAATGTGCTGCACCCACAACACACGGTGTGGTGGAAATAAAGTTCTTTTTGAAAAAAAAAATGTGGAAGAAATCAGAACATATGGAAACTGGAAGAGCTTCCAGCATTGTGGTGCGTTCCAAACAGCTGTCTGAAGCAATGGCCTCCACATTTCATCTCATAATCCGCAGTGATGGAGTAGTAGTTGTCTCAGAGTTCTGTTTTAGAAGGGACCAAGACCATTGATTCCTCATAGTGCTCGAAGGTACATGATCACTGTTCCAGTGTACTAGGTATCAGTCATTCTGACCTACAAAACTTGGACACTATTTCTTTCATTTTTATGGTTTACAATGTAAACTACAAGTGGAACAGTGAATATCTGCAGTTCTGAAACTCATAGAACACAGATAGTATGCTCCATCAACATTAAACCGCACCAGTGGAGGAATGGAAGACGTTCATACACTCATGCTGACATGTAAGTGCGCTCATTTTTATGTCTTTTACATCAATTTTCGCAATTCTACCAAGTTTTTCATAATTTCAACGAATTTTACCTAATCACTGGAGTTCCAGACCACTGCTCTCGATGACTTGTCACGCCAATAAAATGCCTCATCACGTCGATCCCATGATGCTCTCAGCCAATGAAATTATAGCATGTTTCTGAATTTCTGTATTATTGCTAAACCACCACTCCACTACAAAAGTGTGTGTGACCTTGAGCCGGCCGGGGTGGCTGAGCGGTTCTAGGCGCTACAGTCTGGAACCGCGCGACCACAACGGTCGCAAGTTCGAATCCTGCCTCGGGCATGGATGTCTGTGACGTCCTTAGGTTAATTAGGTTTAAGTAGTTCTAAGTTCTAAGGGACTGATCACCTCAGAAGTTATGTCCCATAGTGGTCAGAGCCATTTGAACCATTTGTGAAGTTGATTGAAATAATACAAGGAGCAATCCCTTATGCAAAGTGCTAAATATCGAAGCGTTTAGCATGTACACCGGAAAGTCAGACCTCAACCCAAGCGTGCTTGTTCTAGCAAACCTTCAGTGCCGGCTTCAGTGGCTTTCATGGATGGATCACGCACTTAAATATCACTCTGGACGACCGAAAATACTAGCGTCATTGAGCGTCCTAATCTCAGAATCTTTAAACACAGAGAACATTACTACAAGACTCTGTATCTTTCAGAATGCATTCTTTTCTATGGCTTACAATCCACAACCACACGTGGCGGAGTGGGGGAGGGGGTGGGGGGAACTATTGGTATGAGAAGTAGTCATGGTCTGATGTAAGGTGGAGTTCCTCATGTTTAGATGAATATGGTCCTCTATAATGCACCTTGCCTCCAGTATTAATATGTATATAGGTATCATCAGTCCACTCCCCCCTCCCCCCCCCCCCCTTCACACAAACACACAGAAAATGTGGTTGGCTCTTGATTTCAGCTTGTACTCCAACACATGCCCAGTTTCCATTACTGTTTACTTTAAATGCCAATAGCCCACTGTTGCAACAGATTTTCCCATACAAGATGATTAAAGCCATATGCAAACCCTGCTCACACATCTACAATTGCCTCTTCTTTTTCTAGTTACAGTTGTCTTCGCCACAAGCCCCAGTTCTTGTTTCATGACTCCAGTTTTCTTTTTTTCCACATAGCACATTAACTGTACTTAGAGGAATAATATACTTAATAGGGAGCGTTTTAAGTCTATTCGATACATTGGTTTCTCTCCTTAGTACTTGTGGGGAAAACATGGTTTGCGACAACCAGCTCTAATTTGGTCTTCCATGGTATGACGGAGAACACTGTCTTGGACTGGGGGAAATATGTTTCGCCTGCTTTAATATAGCGCTTCTGTGTAATATTTATATCGTTTTTGTTGGAGTTCGTTTTACAGATACCCATGTAGCGTACAGGTGGATAATTAAAACTGAATGCAGACAAAGCATAATTTATAAGCTTTCCTTGGTCTTGAGAGACTGAGAGGTTGATATTATATCTGCACCAAAAGGACTATACATCGAAACTGTAGTCAACTGTTTCCGAAGCTACAATATCCATCATCACAACTCTCAGCTCCTCCAGCACTGCAAGAACTCAATCTAACTATAAATACAGATATCCAGCAAGAATGTGTCGTAATAGAATTATACTGATTTTGTGACGTTTTTCAGTACTTTCCCAGAATGTTCATCACACTTGGTTGTTGTGTTGTTGTTTGGACCTTCCAGCATTTGGTTATTGGCGAAGTCTCCTTTTCATCACTGTGCGTGGAACTTGATAACCGAATGTATGTTTAATGACTGTTGGATGGTTTCATTTGGTAGGATATTCATCATACGATACAATGTCCTCGGCTCAATACTCATTGCAGCAATCATAAATTCATACCACAAGACAGAGCTGACTCTTAGTTATTTGGAGATTTAATGGATTTTAGTACTGTGTCCACTACCTGCACTGTTGCCCTCACTGTATTCGTTTTGAAAGCGTGAGGTGAGGTGAGGTCTGTCAATACAATATTCGTAGAAAGCAAAAAATCACACCTGGAGGCTACAAGATGGTAATACTTCATACAGAAATGAGTGTTAGTGTTTATTCAGTCACTTTTTCTAATAAATGAGCTGACATTACAGCAGCTGAACTGTTAAGAACGGCAAACTCTTTAGGCAGACACACACTGTGTTACTCCTAGACGAGCAAGTGACCTGTGTAAAATTCCTCGATCATTTATTCCTCTGCTGTCTGTAATGCAGGAATCTAATGCTTCTACATTATATGAGAACACGCACACACACACACACACACACACACACACACACACACACACACACACAAAGCTGTTATTTTGTACAGCGGAGTATCTGAAACCCCTACCAGACAGCCATATGACAGTTTACCTGAAGACCTAGAGTAAACGTGTGTGATGACAGGTTGTAACAGCATGCAGTGGCGGAGGTTAGCGAGTGCAGACGCTGCTTTCCATCAGTCAGGGGCAGAGCAGGTGGATCAGTGGACAGTGAGACGAATGATATAAATATCTATCTGTATCTCATTTATATCTGTATCTCATTTATGTGGGACATATTATCTCAATGTTTGTCCTACATGAGGCTGATTTTACTTAGCCGAGGATCAGTTTCAGATAGTGTCGGCACATCCATAACCTTTGAAGGCACTCCACTATTGGTCATTCAGTTCTTCACATTTGGTGGATAGTCAGGTATTTCGCTAATGTTCTAGTGGGGCCAGTATTTCCAACAAATACGCTTAATGACTTGCAGAAAGCTTCCTGTTCTTGAGCCTTTTGTCTATCTGTGACTGATTTCCGTAGGCCATAAACGATATATCACTGCCAGCAAACGGGACTTTATGTGTACTGTCAGCGACAAGTTAGAACAGGCCTGGAAAACTGGTATTCCTACCTGTAGGGCGGGTATGGGGGAAGAAAGGTACGGAAGAAGGGCGATAGGACGGTAGTTAGGAGGGGAGGTAAGGCTGGTTCTAAGCTGATTAGCCTGTATCCACATATCGAGGTGAACACACATGTAGCTGATGCGACTGTCTCCTGGCGAGACCTTACGGGGTCGCGTTTTGCAGTAGTTGTGTCATTACAACGATTTCTCTTAATTCCAAGTGTGTATTGCATTATGATGCATTGTTTATGAGTGGTGTTATTTTCATGAGAATTTCGATGTGTAATTAGAATAGGAAAGCATTTCCATCAGCTGTGGTAGCATGTATAGGCCTTGCTACACTTCAGTGATAATTTGCTACCCTACCTCTTCTTACCATGTACCTGTGTACAGGCTCCTCAGCAACTATACACCTGCAGATAGATAGGAGGCAGTTCTTCTGGCAATGGCTGTAGGACAGTTTCTCACGAATTTCAAGTGGTATTGTGGACTAGGGCACACTGAAAGGTGAACAAAGGAGCGTGTGGGGTGTCTGTAGGACAGTTTTGAACATTCTCTCGTTGCAATATTGTGGATTATGACTCTCAGTCTTCAAACTTCGAGGCGAACATAAAGTGGGATTGGGGCCAGTGGAAAATTAAGTTGGGGGTGATAGAATGTGGAGGCAGCTGTAGGACACTCCAACAGCAAGATAACATTCCGAAAAATAAATAAATTTCACCACAATAAAATCTACCCTGAAACAGTGGACAATTTCTGGGAAACACTAGAAGAAACAACAAATAAAATACCTAGGCACCATGTGAAAATCTTAGTAGGCGATTTTAACGCACAACTAGGGAAGGAAAAAAAATTCAGAGATACCACTGGACCCCACACCAAACACAAACGTACCAACAAGAATGGTGAAAAACTAATCGACTTCTGCAGAAACTTTGGACTTAAAATAATGAGTACCCAGTTTCAAAAACCTGCACATAAATTAACCACATGGAGATCACCCAGTCTTAGACAGGGTGAATACCAAATAGACCATGTCGCAATTTCCAAAGAAAACATAAAAGAAATTCAAAACATCAGAACCCACAAAGGTGTCTTTGAATCAGATCATCATCTTCTCCAAATAAAAACAAAATTCCAACCCAACAGAATGCTAAAAAGGCCACCCAAAAGTACCAAACCAGATCCGGAATATCTGCAGCTCAACAAAGGAAAAATCATCATGCAAATTAATCAGGAAAAATCAACAGACTGGAAGAAACTAACAGAGAAAATTCAGGAAGTCCTCAAAGTAGGACAACCCCCTCGCAACAGGAAACATCGCTGGTGGAATGCAACCTGTGATGAGGCAGTCGACAACCGAATAACTGCTTGCAAAAAATTTAGCAGTCACAAAACTGAAGAAAACTGGGAGAACTTTCTTAAAACTCAAAAACAGACCTCAAAAATAATTAGAAAAGAAAAACGGGGATAAGACAACAACAGACTCTCTGAAATCCAGCAGGATTTCATCAAAAATAATACAAGAAATTTTTATAAGACTTTCAGAGAAAACGTACAGGGATACCAAGCGCCTAGCTTGTGCTTCAAGAAACCCGATGGCTCTTTGGAAACCAACACGAAAAATAACTGCAAAATCTTAGCCCAATATTTCAGTTCCCTCCTTAACTGCGAATCACCCCAAGAAAAACTTGTCTTCTCTTCCCCAGTATTCACACACCCAGACTCACATGCCCCGGATCTTGAAGAAATTATGGAGATAGTCAAGCAGTTGAAAAATAACAAAGCACCAGGAGAAGATGGGATCATTGCTGAGTTCTGGAAACTAAACGATCCTATACTTATGCAGAAATTACACCATATAATGTCAGACATATGGAAACGGAGCAGATCCCAGAGGACTGGAAATGCGCTCTAATTCACCCGCTACACAAAAATGGCGACAAGACAGACATGAACAATTACAGAGGAACTTCCCTGCTCCCAGTCGCTTACAAAATCCTTTCCAAAGCGCTTTTAAACAGGGTAGAATCCCAAGCAGATACACTAATTGGTGAATACCAGGCCGGATTCAGAAAAGGACGCTCATGTGCGGAACGGATCTGGTGCTTAAAGACAATATTACAAATGAGGAAATGCAGAAACACAGTAGTTACATTCATCGACTTCAGGAAAGCGTATGATTCAGTGGACCGTGGAACCCTGTTTAAAATCATGGAAGAATTTGGGATCGACCGAAAGACACGAAAAATCACAGAACACACTTACAGGAACAACGGCCAAAGTGAAATTCATGGGCGAAGTATCAGAACCCTTCGAAATCAAATCTGGAGTCCGACAAGGGGACGGACTATCCCCAATCCTTTTCAATATTGTTCTAGAACAGATAATCAGGGAATGGGAACCTCACGTAAAGGGTATCCAAATTGTTATCAAGAAAGAGAACCGAATTAAAGTCAAGTGCCTTGCTTTCGCTGACGATATTGCAATTATCACCAATAACAGAACAGAAGCGATTCACGCAGTGGAAAAACTACACGAAATTTCACAAAAAAACGGACTACAGATATCTTATGAAAAAACCCAATATATGGAAAGGCAGCCAGAAAATAAATCCCCTTTAATAACAAAATATGGTAAAATTGCACAAGTCTGCCATTTAAATAACTCGGTGAAACTATACAGTCCTCAGGATTAAACCGAATTGCCAATGAACAAAGAATCACCAAGCTCCAGAAGGCCTACAAGCTAACATGGACGCATTACAACAAGAAGTGCATTTCGACAGACGCAAAATTAAGGCACTATACAACAGTGATTCTTCCAGAAGCAATCTATGCAGCTGAAACAATGATGATTGATGGTCATTTTAAAAAATTAAGGTAATAGAAAAGCAGGAAAGAAAAATTCTCAGCAAGATTTACGGTCCAATCAACAAAACTGGCATTTGGATGAAGAGACCACAAAACGAACTCTATAGAAAGATCAACATAGTAACAGATGAAATCAGAAAGCGCCGTGCCAAATTTTATACACACATCTACAGGATGGAAGACTCCAGAACAGCAAAGAAATTATTCAATATTATAACAAGGAGTAAATGTAGCACAGAATGGCTGAAAGAAGTCCAAAGGGATCTACAGCAGATCAACATAAAAAATCTCGAAGATCGCACCGAGTGCCGGCATAAAATCACAAGTGTGAAGTTTGGGGAAAGAACATCGCGTCAGCCTGGTAAAAAATGGACAGAGGAACGGAAGAAGGAGCATTCTGAGAGGATGAGGAGGTTTTGGGAAGCAAAGAAGAAAAACATCCAAAGATGAAATTATGAATTCAAGTTCAATCGCTCTCCTAAAGGGGAACAACCGTTATAATAATATAATAATAATAATACATAAAATAAATAAATAAAGACAGTACCGAACACAATTCCCAAGACTATGCGTTACGTTCTTTTTCTCCAGATTGCGTTTTTTTCCTACGAGTTCACAAGTTGATGAGGAGAGGGGAAGTGGGGAATGGGAAGGGAGGGGAAGTGGGGGATGGGAGGGCAGGGGAAGTGGGGCAGGGTGGAGGAATGTGGCTAGTGATTGCCTCTTCTATCAGCCATCGGTATGAGGTGGAGGGACCACTCAGAGAGAGCCGCCATGTTGAATATATTTGTCAACAATGCAGACTTCGACTTTGTTCCCCTACTGATACGCAAGCCCACTTTTCACACAGACTTTGTCAGCACCTACATCAAATATTCGAGGACATGTGGACAGGCTGTAGTGCACCGATTTGTTGGCCACATCAATCATCTGATCATCACTTATTCATGTGTGGCAACATCAAGAGTATTCTTTACAAGACTCCTTTGTAGTCAAAGGACGATATCCATGCCTGTGTAATGGCTGCAGTGGACGTCATTCAGGACACTCTCGGACTTTTGGATTGTTCGCAGGTACACTTTGTGCAATGAAACTCGTGGTGGTTGCCACCTCGAGCACATATCGCAGTTCATGCAAGTGCGAGTTGGTTTGGTGCTGTTTTACCTTACCTTTTGACGTTCTTTCAGACTCGTTTATCTTCCAACATGGGTTTATTAGCATATATTACTGTCCTTAGTTCACTCTACAAGTACGTTTTCGGAGTGTAGTGCGATTGGAATCTTTGCTCTGTTGTACAGAGCGGAACCACTGGGGACCGTTCAAACTCATTCAACGAAAGAAGGGCTCGAAACAGGAGGGCTGAGAACAGCATAAGTACACTTTTCTGCTTCGGATCACATTCAGGTTTCTTGTAATGGTTTTGAATCGTCCCTAGTGGTTCCACTCTGTAGACCAGAGCAAAGATTGCAGTTTCGCTACCCTCCAAAGAGGTGCGATCACGTTCAAAGGGGCTGCAGTCCCACAAATGTCCTTAGAGAAGGGTTGAATCCTCCGGCAAAGGTGTCAGCAATCTTAGAGGTTCTGAAGAGCGTTGCACATCACACTGCAAACTGTCGTTTTCGGCGCGGAAATGTGTGCGTACCAATTCCCTAATGAAAGAGGAGGTATCATTGACGCACTGTGTAACACCTACTCAGGGATTTTTGTGTCAGCTTTGAGCAGGGGTGTGTCTGAAATGTTTCTCTACGCCACCAATAAAAAGAACGTGTGATTTCAACGCTGGACGTCGTGGTTCTGATCTCCAGCGTGGAAGCGCGGAAAGAAGGAGTGAAGTGTCGGTAAAAGGGAGACTGACGACCTACACATCGTGTGACGGGTACACGATGGCGTTGGAACGAACTGTGGTGAAATTTGGTAATTTGGTACCACCAATGTGACATCATTAACCCACCTTGCATCTCTCATGAACTTCTGCGCTCTGGTATTTATTTTTCTTTTTTTAAAGATGTTTCGACAAGTTTCTGTTTGAAGTATCGCGAAAGCCGTTGGTAAGGTCGCAGGGCACAACGCTTTTGCACGGTTACAGGGGTGGTTGTACGCCCTTTTGAACCAAATGTCAAATTTCTACATCGCAATGGGAGGCAATTACGGGATTTCGAAAAATTGTCCCTTTAATTGTGTTGCGCAGTGTATCTGTAAGACAACTGAAATCGAGACGGCAACAGAGAAAAGATTGCTGAAGAGAGGGGCTAATCTATAGTAAAGGTTTCCTGACGAGGAAAATAAGGATAATAACGCTACATAATACCACGAAATACCTGAATATAGCAGGTGAACTAAATAGAAACCTAGTCCCAACAGGGAATCATACAGCGCTTGTAGAAAAAAGTGTTCCGAGACTGTTACCTGAAATGCTCCTCCATGATACTGACAAGAGGGAGATTGAGTTAATAATTAAAGAACTCTCATGGATATGACGGGGTATCTAGCAGAATACTGAAGTATTGTTCTATCTATGTCAGCCCAGTACTTAGCCATATCTGTGACTTTTCCTTTAGGAGTGGTTGGTTTCCTGACCGATTAAAGTACTCGGTAGTGAAGCCACTTTACAAAAAGGGAGACAGGGATAATGTTGACAATTATAGACCTATTTCTATGCCATCGGTGTTTACTAAAGTTATCGAGCAGGTTGTATATACAAGGTTACTGGAGCATTTAAATTCACATAATTTGCTGTCAAATGTACAGTTTGGTTTTATAAATGGTTTAACAACTGAAAATGCTATATTCTCTTTTCTCTGTGAGTTTTTGGACGGATTAAATAAAAGGTTGCGAATGGTAGGTGTTTTCTTTGATTTAAAGAAGGCGTTTGACTGTGATGACCACAAAATATTACTGCAGAAATTGGACCATTATGGACTAAGGGGAATAGCTTACAATTGGTTCGCCTCTTACCTTAAGAACAGAAAGCAGAAGGTAATTCTCCACAATATTGAGAGTGGTAACGATGTTCAGTCCCAATGGGGCACTGTTAAGTGCGGCGTTCCCCAAGGGTCGGTACTCGGCCCACTGCTGTTTCTTATTTATATAAATGATATGCCTTCTAGTATTACAGGTGATTCAAAAATATTTCTGTTTGCTGATGACACCAGCTTGGTAGTAAAGGATCTTGTGTGTAATATTGAAACATTATCAAATAATGTAGTTCATGAAATAAGTTCGCAGCTTGTGGAAAATAATTTGACGCTAAATCACAGTAAGACTCAGTTTTTACAGCTTCTAACTCACAATTCAACAAGAACCGATATTTTGATCAGACAGAATGGGAATATTATAAGCGAGACGGAACAGTTCAAGTTCCTAGGCGTTCGGATAGATAGTAAGCTGTTGTGGAAAGTCCATGTTCAGGATCTTGTTCTGAAACTAAATGCTGCTTTATTTACCATTACAACAGTATCTGAAATAAGTGACAGTTCAACACGAAAAGTAGTCTACTTCGCATATTTTCATACGCTTATGTCATATGGTATTATTTTTTGGGGTAATTCTTCTGATTCAAAAAGAGCATTTTTGGCTCAAAAACGGGCTGTTCGAGCTATATGTGGTGTAAGTTCGAGAACCTGTTGTCGACCCCTATTCAATAGTCTGTGAATTCTGACATTGCCCTCACAGTATATATTTTCTTTAATGTCGTTTGTTGTTAGCAATATTACCTTATTCCCAAGAGTCAGTAGCTTTCACTCAGTTAATACTAGGCAGAAATCAAATCTGCATGTGGAATGCACTTCCTTGACTCTTGTGTAGAAAGGAGTGCACTATTCTGCTGAAACCATTTTCAATAAGCTACCACAAGAACTCAAAAATCTTAACAGTAGCCCAAACACTTTTAAGTCTAAACTGAAGAGTTTCCTCATTGCTCACTCCTTCTATTCTGTCGAGGAGCTCCTGGAAGAGCTGAAAAATTAAGCAAATTCCAGTGTTACATTGTTGATTTTCTTTATTTAAACTTACGAATTGTCGCCTGAATACGTTTCTTATATTTCATTTTATCTGTTTCTACTATCGTGTTATAATTTCATGTATTGACTCGTTCCATGAGCATGGAGACTTCTCCTTAATTTGGTCCCACGGAACAATAAATAAATAAATAAAAAATAAAGTAAAAAATCAAACATTAAGAGGTAGAGCGCAGCCGGGAGAGGTACGATATGTTACAGTGGAGAACTGTGTCTCTTGAATGGCAGTGGTACCATTCAGTAGTCTCACCCTCATGAATTCTCAGTGCGCAAATCTTCCTACAGATGTCGACAACTGCTAAGGAAAAACAGCGTTTCTGCAAGTCGTTGTAGCTATGTATCCGCATGAAATTGCTAACATCGGGCGCTGACAATCTCTATTTCGTCGGATTGCACAACGGTACTACTGGATATTTGTTGAGGAAACTTTACTTGCTGCAGCACTGAGTAATCTTGATGGAGAATGACTGGAGTATCTCATCTGACTAGGTTATTGTCTTCGACAAACAGATATGCCTCTTGATTGTTTCCCTTGCGTACACATTAAAGACGTTGTGTATTAACAGTAGAGCAGTTAGATAACGTATGTGTTCGTTAATGAGTAACAAATATGGCACAAGACTCGAAGTACCGTTTAGTTGCTACCTGAGACGTTTGTTTCCTTCTCCGAAACCACTGGGTGCCCGACTCGGATCGAGTCAGTAGTTTTCGATTTCCTCCAATATATTATTCTCAGCGGAATCGAAGTGGCCGTAACGTTACGTTACTTGTGTTTCTGCTTCCACACACACACACACACATACACACACACACACACACACACACACACACACTCAGTCGTGCCGACTCGGTAGTTATCGTATTTTCCCGATTTTCTCCAACTTCCTGTGCGTCTCGGGACGCGTCGGCAGTATTCATAAGCCTCCGATTCTGTCCTCCCAGAAACATTTCACGCGTTACGCTATTTTACGCGCCAAGGATTTCAGCGTATGGCAAATCGTCTGCTTTTCGGTGGCCCATGGCACACAACGGAAAGTGCCACGGACAGCAACTGCCATCCAGCGAGCGTACACCTTCTGTCCAGAATTTTCCGAGAGTGATTCCATTGTTGGCGTACAAACGACGTAAGTACACCAACTACGGTGGAAGGTTGAACACACAATTGCAAACAACAGATGTGCATGCGACCAGTCAGCTGTGAGCAGGAAGTATTGAGTAATGGACGTGAGGCAGTAGTGTGTCAACATTGTTGTGTCACGAATCGCAGTGGAGCGGCATCTCTGCATCAAGTGTTCAAGACGTTCTCCACAATGCTTTGAAGAAGAGAAAAGTGTGCGTAAAGTTTTTCCGGCACACCACGACTTCTGAACAAAATCAACCACGCGTGGTTGCCTGCCTCGACTCGACTGCAATGAAAAACGTGGACACTTTGTAACACCAATATCGATTGTAAGTAGGTTATACTATGAAACTGTGTGCATGTAACTGTGAAGTGACTGTTCTTTACTAATGAAGGTCATTGAATTGACAGAGGGAGAGGTGAAGTTTATATTATAAGTATTGTAAAAGAACTAAAGGATATTTAAAAATAATGGAATTTTTATAATATATGACTGCTCATAAAAGAGAAATTGTACTTTGAATACTGGTTCATGCTTAGGGAATTTGTATAAAAGATGTAGGGGACCCCCTTCGCTACGGAAGTGGCTTGGAGCACGGTAAAAGGTGGTTTTGACTGTCGATATGGGCGGCTATTGGGTGAGCACGCTACGCAGTAGTGGCTAGACGTTGTACGGTTAACATAGGGTGTGCCAAGTGAGGCATTTGGAAGCTAATCTATATATAAAACTTGCCTCGGATGTGGATTCGGCTGTTGGATGGTGCTCTTGGTATTATGGAATGGCTCTAAAACGAGAAAAATACGTCGCTTAGAAGAATTTGTAAAGAGCATTCTACTTCAAGAGCGTGGGACCAGTCAGCCGCCACATTGCTTGCCACCACTATTGCGCCACTGCTCCGCCAACTTCAGGAACACAGATATGTATGATAGCATCGACCAGGATATTTGTGTGAGTGTTTGCAATAATAATCGAAATGCTATAAACTTTTGTTTTGAACCCTAACTTTGTCCAGATCATGAACCGATGCAGGATCCTTCCCTAAGTGTGCAGAAAACCGAGTATCCTGTGTCTAACAAAACTATGATTTGTTTCTGTGTTTTAAATGTGCAATAATTAAGTGCCAAAGCATATAAAGGTTACCGTCTAAAATACCTGCTTCACAGGTGATGAAAGGACATACAAAATTAAACTTATTTGAAAAGTGGTTTTGCCTTGATTGCTATCATGAATAATGTTGTTGAGATTATTCGAGTACAGTGTTGAGTAACTTGCTTTGGAAGATGAAAATTTAAACTATTCCAAGTAGGAGTAATAATTAATTATGATAGAATTGAACTTAACTGCTGAAATTATCGTAGCGTTTGCCTAATGAGACAGTATCAGTTGACGAGTCCCCCATCATTTTCTTCTCATACCAAAAAGATATTTGGAATATTATCTTTGCTAAAGAAATCATATATTTTCGCATGAATGAGAATATAAGAAGTGCAAATGTGGTATTATTTAATTTTATTTGTAACATTTCTAGGCCAGTTAAGTCAGAACTCTTTCCACGCCCAAATTTAGTTCAGTGTCCAATGTAGTTTCATCTTAATACTGTGTTACGTAATGATTGTGATTACAACTCTTACTATGAGGACTGAGGCAATATCTTGCTTTCTATGCTTACTAGATGGTGCATTAATAATAACTATTGCTACCCACAACTTAGATCGTCCTGTATTCGTGTGTATCCAATGCACTATTCAAAGGGAGTGTTAATGAAAGTTACTTTAGCTACTCATGTTCAATTTCCTTGAACATAATGTTTCAAATTATTATGCCTAATTGTATGCGCTTTTCTACTTTCATTACCTCTAAAGTAAAGCCTGTTAAGTTTTCTATAAATTGCCAATTGTACGGAATTACTGTTCGACACCCTCTACCCGTTAGTTAAACTCTCGGTCAAACAACTAGAAATCCTTACAGAGGGTAACACTAGCTTGCAGGCGAGTGTTATATTTGGCGCCAACTTGCAGGCTTAGTGTTATAACTTATTTTCTGAAAAAAAAAAATCATCACGAGTGGCTAGAAATGGTGTTATCAATGCGAACCTACCAGAAAACGACAGAGTGTTGAAATTCACATGGTGGGACAACTCTTTGACAACATAACCGACGACAGTGAGACGCGCGAGTTGAGCAACATCACAAGAAGAACTTTTCTGGCATGGTTCTGTGCGTTAACCTAGATGGGAAGAGACTATGTAGAACACCTGAAGGATTAAAGCCACGGCCTTAGCGTTTTGGATTTTTTTTTATTAACCCTCGCAATACCAAGGTGCGAGCTTGGGGGGTACTTGTAATCTTGTCATGGACTTTATATGTTATAATTTTGAAAAAAAAAATTGTTTTTTATCATGTCTTAGTATCTAAACTGCTTGGACTGACGGAGTGGGGCTCGAAAATGTGCCTTGCTTCTACAGTGGCCTGCCGGTATATGAAAGAACTGCTTTGTCTGCCTTTAGGGAACTGTGTCAGCGAAACTGGATGTGGAAGTTGTCTCATAGGAATTTTATACTTTGGTACAGGAAGGACCTATGCTATAAGAGTGAGTACGTTAGTGAAAGGTTTCAATAAAGATATATTCATCAATTTACAAATTAGAATACCGAGTTTGACTCTGAATATTAAAAAGTACAAACAACTGGCGGATGAACCAACTCAGAATGGGAGCATGTGAAAGAAACATGTGGCAACATGTGAAGGAAATGCAACCTTTATGATAGGGCGAGTCCTCTTGGCCTAACCCCAGCAGCAGTAGCAAGTAGGAGGGATTGAAGGGCGTATTAATGAATTAGAAATTCACAAAGGAGAAACACGTATATGTATATGTATACACCAATGTAAGTTGTATAATAAAAAGTGTAAAACTAGTGTCTAAGACTCAAGGGTGAATCTTCCCTTGGTAAGGGGTGTGTGACAACAGAATCATGAAAGATTACCAGAAAAAAAAAGAAAATCTATCCATGTATCAATATTAACTGTAATCCTTGTAACTTAGGTAGAGGAAAGCAGTGCAAGACAATTTCGTCATTCCATTAGGAGATTATACGAATTGAGAAACTGCTGATTTCACGCTCAGCGATTGCGAACTAGAGTGAAAAAGCGACACAGTCTCTTATCATTAGTAAGCAACTAGCCTCAACGCCTTATAGAGGCCCTCAAATGTCAAGCAGGGCAGAGTTCGACAGAGCTCGAGAATTACAGGAACAGAAGTGATCCAGCGATAGCTGTATTGGATGAACGAGCCTACAGCAGATGCTACGTAAGTGAGCAGTCAGACTCAAGGAACTTTGTGCACTAATTGTAAGATGGACCTGAAAAGTTGCCTGTATGTACCTTTCGGCCATGGTTATTGGTTTCCGTCTATCATTTATCTACATGTGCCTGTGTCTCTGTGTTACTTACATTGTGATGAGTACTTGAATCTAAGGTTTCGAATATAGGGACATAATATGACACTTTTGAGGTTAGTGGTCTGTTGTACCACACATTAATGTGTGTACCTGAATCTTAACTGAGTTGTAGGCGGTGGTGGCCATTTTTCTTGTAACCGATTGGAGAATGCTGTAAGCCTCATCCATGTTGTTGTAAATCGGTGTTTGTGCTCTTCAGCACGTTCCTCGCTAACAAGTAAAGAAGCAATAAAAAACAGACCAGTAAGCAAGCCCAGAGTCTCATTTTCCCTATCATCACCGTATCTACCTCCTTAGCTTAACATCCGAGACTTTTGTATTGTTTCCAGCCAAAGAGACCTAAAAAATCTCGGCCTGACCCTGCTGCAGCTCACATATCAAGAAAAGATTGAATTCAAAATCCCGTTTCACCTCTAATCTGAGTGTAAGCTTATAAATAATTATGTTGCGACCCACCTCTGGTTACGACAGCGTCTTTGACATGCCCTTAATGCTCATTCAGTTAAGACTCAAGAGCAAGAAGAAGCTACTGATCCCAATAACCTATCCACAGATAAATCTACTAAATCTACACTTTTGCTTCATTGCTTTTATTTGTTCACCAACAGTTTCCGCCTTATAAGCCATTGTCAACTGTTTTTTTTTGTTCTGTACAATATAGAATATATTGCATTACCTTCACAAACAGAAATATAATGTTGTGAATGTAAACATATTTTAAATATATTTTCGTGCAACAGAAAACTGTGTCTTACACACTGAAATGCCAGTATCTTGAGTCTGGTGTTATCTACCTGTTTTGATTTACATGTGCTGTCTTGTAGATCGGACAGCTTGACGTTTACAAAGGTGCTACATTGATTAAAGAGTAAATTTAAAAATAATAATTTCAAATAATGTGACTGTATGTTAATGTGTGTAGGCGAGGAAAGTTAAAAAGTGAGAAATAGAGTAGTATGGAAAATAAAGCAGAATAAAGAAGAACATTAAAATATTTGGTGAGATGAGATTATATTTTAAATTTCAATGTGTTGTATACATGATTTCTGATTGGTCATTAGCAGAATTTGACTGAAGTTATTAAGGAATTTTTCGTTCTGAAGATCTGCTTTATCATTAAGAAGTGTATCATGCTGACTTTTTAAATGACTGAAAATTTCAGTTTCTTGGAAGATATCCAATCACTTCCCATTATTAGCATAATGTGTTAGAATTAGCATAATGTTCTCTGTTAATGCTTTAGGATGTATGGTTGGTTTTATGAGATGTAGTGCAAAGGCACTTGTACTGTTTGTTACTGTTACATTTTGTGTGCTCTTTAAAACCTTTCCAAAAGTTTCTTCCAGTTTGCCCACAGTATATTTTAATACAGTCATCACATCCAATTTCCTTGACTTGTTAAATGGGTCTGTTGTATTGGTGGTGTGCTTTACGATACTTCTAATATTGTTTTCACTATGAAACCCAATCCTGATATTAAGATTTTAAAACCTCTGCGTTTATTATTAGAAAAGATTCCATAATAGGGCAGAACTACGAATTTAATTCTTTATTTGGTTTCCTCTCATTCTAGAGTAATTTGATTTGCGTCTAACTTTTTTCTTAACTTTCAGTTTACATTCACATCATTATAACTCTATTGGTGTAGGTAATACTAGAAAATATTCTGTTTTGTACAGAATTACATCGTCATTTGAGAATGGCCTAGAAGGCTGAAACTAGTCGTAAACAAATAAAATTAACACAGAAAAACTGGAAAATGAAATGGTCTTTTAATAAATTCCTGCTGTGGTACCCGCTATTATGAAAGTTAGAAACTTTCTCAAAGTTTCGGACACCGTAGCGTATAGTAGAGTTTGTCTAATGGTAAGATTTCAGTGAGACCATGATAAAAAATAATAAAGTAAAGCATTCGTTATTAAACTAAGACGCAGTTCGACTACTGCAGAAACCATAATGTCGCTGTGTGTGAAACAGGTGTACCACTGTGAATTAAAATGCTATACACGAGGAAACTGTACGTCACCAATAACAATTAATTTGACTTAACTACATTTCTTACAAAGTATTCAGTTAAACAACAAAATCAAAATTTTATTTTAAGTTAAAGGGAGAGAAGATATTGGTTCCAATTCACGGTAACTTGTAATACTTTTCATATGAGCTGACATTAACGTTAATGTAGTACATTCTCTCATTGTGTAGAGGAATCATCGCGTAGCGAAAAGAAGCAAGCAAACGGTAGTGCCAGATTAAACCAAACTGGTTTCTTCTTTCAAAGTCATTGCTAAGATAAGACTTCTTGGGTATCAGGTTACTCCTGAGGTAATCGTACCATGTAATACTCAAGGTCACCCCTTCCTCCTCTCCGTTCCCCTCCCCCCTTTTTTTGTGGACCTATAAGAATCGAGCTCCGTTACCCCAACTTCCCCTTTAATGATTAGAGAAAATGCGTAGCCCACGTCATTTGAATCTGTCCACCTAGTAAGAGAATAAGTGTCGGTTGGGATCAAGGTGTAGGTATTATTGTAGACAGTAACAATAATAACAAAAATAACAATAATAAAATTATTTTCATTGTTATTCTAAATACATGAGTTTCGCCATTCGAGGTCTGGTCATTCTATTGAGAAGCGTATCAGCAGCAGAGTTATCCCAATTACAAGTGGCGGTACATATTACCATAAGTTGCGAACTAAGTCACTTTTAACATTACAGTGAATGGTTGAATTACTGTAATTTTATGATGTCATGGTACATTCTGCAAAGCGTCGGAAATTTTTTAAAATTTGGCCAGTAAGATGTAAACACCAATATCTTCATTACAAAACATTACATAGTTTCTAAATTTGGTTCTTGACAGTTATTAGATGTTCTGCATTTCAGATTCTGCAAAATGGCAGAAAATGCTAGTATGTCCACCCTTCTAGACGCATTGTGTGTGATATTGTGTTGTCTTACTTAAAAATTGAAGTCGATGTTACAGTAATTAGTGGGCCAAAGTGACCACCTCCTAGTTTGTATCTTAGTTAACACAATTAACACCAAACTATCGGATATTTTCTGAAAGCACTGGAAAGCATGAACAACAGTCAGTTTTCCAAAAACACGTACGTCAATATGAGACGAATATTTTACAATTTGTGCAATGCGTTATTTAACATCAAATACACTCCTGCATGTAGCGTCTGCAAGCACACTGGCCAATGATCATATTCCTTTATTACGATATACTCTGGTATCGTGGACTGCTGAGGAGTGATTGCTGCATTATTCCAGACCCGTCCACCATGAAGTGCCGACAGCAGAGGTCATCCATTGCCCCTAGGCTGAATGTAAAGAGTAAGAAGACACGTAAGTAAAATTAGCCTACCACAACATGATATTTTGGAACATACCAAATATTTGTCACCTCTACATTATTAGCGTGTGACATCACAGTGTGTGTCAAAATTACTATAATTTAATAATGTCATGACATTTCCTGTAAGCACTCCAAAGCATTACCACCACCCAGTATTCCAAAGCCACATATGTAAATACGATGTGCTTGAATGTTTAATACTTCCCACAGTTCATTATTTAATACCAAATGTGCTGTTGCTACGTACCAAGCCAACATTCCTCACCACTGACAGAAAACTGATGTTACAGTTTATTAAAAAACAATAACTTGACTAATAGGATGCCTTAGAGAAGTCAGACTTTAAGAGAATATAGTATCCTCGTAATTCAAGATGGAAAATAGGAATAGTAACGTTTACATGCATCGTTAAATTACACAGTAAACAGTTTTCCCACCAGTGGATAGGAAGGGTAGAGAGATCATTTCTTTTAAACAAACTAAAACGATGCATCTCTAATCCTCTTGGTGCCAGGTGCAATCTACGACTTATCTGCGCAGCTGAAGCTCCTAGCTGGCTCACCTTAACTCGCAAATTGTGGAAATCATATGAATATCAGCTGGTTAACGGTGAATCATTCTGTTGACTGACACGAAAGGTGCGCGCCTGCCTCCTTCGGATAAGAAATCCGCCCACCAACAGGAGCCCCTGCACAATTGAATCACTTCCCGAGACGTGGGTTCAATGTGATAAATACTTCGAGTTTTAGGTTAGTCTGTACGGGTAATCTAATGTACTTTACGGTGGTTTATTACCAATAGGATAGCGTAGTGGAATTGCAATACATACTGTTATGTGGTTTGATCAGGTAGGCAATTTCTAATGACGGGTAAACTGTCTTGATATGTTAACCATGCTTATTTTCATCCTCACTTTTCTCCTCTACTACAGTAAAATTATCAGATTTAATCTGTTGGACGTCAAGATTCGCGTCGAACCTTCCTTTCCTGTGTCGTTTTTGTATCGTCGATGATGATTAACGTAGGTTTTTATACTATTAAGGAATTCAAATACAGACCGCTTTCCATTTTACAGTTAACAGTTACGAACAGAACTTCAAATATTTCATCATATACACTTCTCAACAGATCAGAGAGTGTTGGTCCGCTATCTGTGGCCTAAGCGTCTTCAGTCCTAGAAGTACTTACCACTACGTTCCAAAACCACTACATCGTTACGTTCGTATCTCGTGGAAGCAAAACACAGTTACTGAAATCCTTTAGAGATCAGTAAAAGGGGACGTCATGACTCAGTAACTGAGTTGCCATAATTTAGTAATGCTGAACCCATCTCAAGGCAAAGGAAAAATCCATTAGAGGATGTGATAACTTATCTCGATTTACTGGCAACGAGACGCAAGCATTTCACGTGAGATGCGTTCGTTCGGCGTGGGAGAGGTGTGATGTCTCACGTCAGAAACTTCACACAGCGAGGTTAGCCAGACACTACTCGCAAGGGTCTGAAAGCTGAGCTCATGGACATCGTGAAGTCCACATTCTATTTGACTAACAACGTAATTTTAAGTTGAAGGACTCCAGTGATCGACGATTTGCTCGCCCCCCCCCCCCCCCCACACACTGACGCATTTATACTTACTTATGAGCTTGTTGAGGTAGCTCATACTTATAGGAGTCGGTCGAGGCTATAGTTTTTCCTCACTCTCTCGACATTCAGGAGTAAAGGAGCGCTTCGTGTACTTCACCACGTATTTGGCTTGAAAAGCGAGGCATCATACCATGACGTGAGAATAATTTTTTTTAAAATCTTACTCTGCTCCCACTGAGTAATCACAATCACAATCACCATCCTACACATACTTTCTTCTTGTAGTGGGGAGGAGAATTATCAGCCTTCTGATTGGTTTGACGCGTCCTGCCACAATTTCGTCTCCTATGGGAATCTCTTCATCTCAGAGTAGCACTTAATTGTTTGCTGTTTATATTTTCATATCTGCTCTTCTCTAGAATTTTTGACATCTACATCTGCCTTAAGTGGAACGAACGCCATCGATTCAGTTTTAATTTTCCGATACGGTCAATATTATCTCTGCAGATGATAACGATTTTGGTGCCCCAAAATTAAAATAAATATTTTAGCAATAACGGTCGTACATTGTAAAGTAGAAGTTATTTCTTGCTGTCTTAATACACGTCCTATCTTCCTATTCCTTATTACAGATAGTATTTATCACACTTACTAGGTGATTTGTGCTTAGGAGATCGTCCTCATTTATTATCTAACGAGTCCTTTAAATGTTCGACATCATTCTGCAGCATCACTCTTCGATTCTCTTCCTTTCTACAGTTCATAAATCACTTCCGTACAATGTCGTGTTCCACACGTATATTCACAGATATTTGTTTCTCAAGCTAAAGCCCATATTCGTTAATAGTAGACCTATATCCTAGAGAAATGTCCTCTTTGTCTGTTCTGGACTGCTTTAATCATCCTTGCTTCCGCCGTGGTGAGTTAATTTACTTCCAAGGCACGAGCATTCGTTCATTTCACCTACAATTTTTTGGTACTAAGCTTCTCGCTTTTCTCGTTTCTGAAGTTCCTAAATTCTTCGCCTTTCTTTATTAATACTCGTAATGTACGAGTATATATGTGCTCATTAGACTGTCCTTGCATTCAAGCTGATCCGTCATCAACAAATCTTACCACTGATAGACTTTCGTACTAAGTTTTAATCTCATTTCGAACCTTTATTTCATCTTATTACTTCCTCGATATAACTGTTGAATAATAGAAGAATAAGATTGCACCGCTGCCATACACACACTTTGGTCAGCACATTTTTGACTCGTTTTGCTTTCTTAGTTTTAGTGCAGACCGCACATTACCCGTCTTACCTGTTTCTCTGAAGGTTTCTAACATCTTGCACTGATTCACACTGCTTGTTCTAGGTTAATGTGTTGTATGAAGGTATACCGATTTTTTTCTATTCTTGCATTACTAAGTGCAAGACAGAAGAAGCTCTCTGGTGGCTTCACTTAACCAAAGCCAAAGCTGACTATCATCTTGCAAATCCTATACTTCCTTTTCTGTTCTTCTGTGTATTTTCTGGTCAGAAACTTTGATACATGATCCGTCACGCTGTTTGTGTGGTAGCTCTCGAAGTTATCTGGTATCATCTGCAGGATTGTGTGGGTGATAGTCTTCCGAAATTCCGATTGTATGTCTTTGTAATGCATGGAAAAGTCTTGAGGAGTACTTCATGTTGCAGTGGGAGTCGAATTGGTGGTTATTATGGCAGTGCACAGCTTCGTGGGTAAATCGACAGCGTCCAAGGGTCCAGTCAGCGTCATTTACGAGCTATGCGTCCATATGTTCAACGGCCATTCTCATCTTTGACCAAAATTTTCCGAGTAAGTCGCCACGGCATTATGTTATTCACATGAATATTTCCCTTACTGTAGCAGTTAATCTTCACCATCATTACAGCGTCCTAATGACTATTGCAACAGGGGGCAAAACGTTGATCTATCAGCTACACAGGTAAGGCAAAACGGTATGAGCTCTTGTTCAGTAGTGTGTGTGTGTGTGTTGTTTGAACACTGAATAAATTTTCAGCTACCTAGATTGCTAAATTAATTTGTTTATATGGATTAGTGCTTTCGACAATTCTCTGTTGCCAACTTCGGATCTGCGAAACATGGGACCGAAAATGGTAGTATAGTGCGTAAGTAGGCCGTTTAGGTTTTTATGTTGGTGGCGCCACGTAGCGCTCTGTATGAAAATCGCTGACTGCAGTGTATTCAGTCTGTGGCTGGTTGGACTCTTTGTTGGAATATTCGCTAGTGTAGCGTTGGGCAGTTCGATGTGAACAGCCCGTAGCGTTTGGCAGTTGGAGGTGAGCCGCCAGCAGTGGTGGATGTGGGGGGAGAAATGCCAGAGTTTTGAAAGGTTACTATGAGCGGATGATCTGAATGTGTGTCCGTCAGAAAAAGGATGCCATGAACTGATTTTATATATATATATATATATATATATATATATATATATATATATATATATATATATATATATATACACTCCTGGAAATTGAAATAAGAACACCGTGAATTCATTGTCCCAGGAAGGGGAAACTTTATTGACACATTCCTGGGGTCAGATACATCACATGATCACACTGACAGAACCACAGGCACATAGACACAGGCAACAGAGCATGCACAATGTCGGTACTAGTACAGTGTATATCCACCTTTCGCAGCAATGCAGGCTGCTATTCTCCCATGGAGACGATCGTAGAGATGCTGGATGTAGTCCTGTGAAACGGCTTGCCATGCCATTTCCACCTGGCGCCTCAGTTGGACCAGCGTTCGTGCTGGACGTGCAGACCGCGTGAGACGACGCTTCATCCAGTCCCAAACATGCTCAATGGGGGACAGATCCGGAGATCTTGCTGGCCAGGGTACTTGACTTACACCTTCTAGAGCACGTTGGGTGGCACGGGATACATGCGGACGTGCATTGTCCTGTTGGAACAGCAAGTTCCCTTGCCGGTCTAGGAATGGTAGAACAATGGGTTCGATGACGGTTTGGATGTACCGTGCACTATTCAGTGTCCCCTCGACGATCACCAGTGGTGTACGGCCAGTGTAGGAGATCGCTCCCCACACCATGATGCCGGGTGTTGGCCCTGTGTGCCTCGGTCGTATGCAGTCCTGATTGTGGCGTTCACCTGCACGGCGCCAAACACGCATACGACCATCATTGGCACCAAGGCAGAAGCGACTCTCATCGCTGAAGACGACACGTCTCCATTCGTCCCTCCATTCACGCCTGTCGCGACACCACTGGAGGCGGGCTGCACGATGTTGGGGCGTGAGCGGAAGATGGCCTAACGGTGTGCGGGACCGTAGCCCAGCTTCATGGAGACGGTTGCGAATGGTCCTCGCCGACACCCCAGGAGCAACAGTGTCCCTAATTTGCTGGGAAGTGGCGGTGCGGTCCCCTACGGCACTGCGTAGGATCCTACGGTCTTGGCGTGCATCCGTGCGTCGCTGCGGTCCGGTCCCAGGTCGACGGGCACGTGCACCTTCTGCCGACCACTGGCGACAACATCGATGTACTGTGGAGACCTCACGCCCCACGTGTTGAGCAATTCGGCGGTACGTCCACCCGGCCTCCCGCATGCCCACTATACACCCTCGATCAAAGTCCGTCAACTGCACATACGGTTCACGTCCACGCTGTCGTGGCATGCTACCAGTGTTAAAGACTGCGATGGAGCTCCGTATGCCACGGCAAACTGGCTGACACTGACGGCGGCGGTGCACAAATGCTGCGCAGCTAGCTCCATTCGACGGCCAACACCGCGGTGCCTGGTGTGTCCGCTGTGCCGTGCATGTGATCATTGCTTGTACAGCCCTCTCGCAGTGTCCGGAGCAAGTATGGTGGGTCTGACACACCGGTGTCAATGTGTTCTGTTTTCCATTTCCAGGAGTGTATATATATATATATATATATATATATATATATATATAAAATGACTTTTGAACACTATTAAGGTAAATACATTGTTTGTTCTCTATCAAAATCTTTCATTTGATAACTATGCCTATCAGTAGTTAGTGCCTTTAGTAGTTTAAATCTTTTATTTAGCTGGCTTAGCTGGCAGTATTGGCGCTCGCTGTATTGCACTAGTTTGAGTAACGAAGATTTTTTGAGGTAAGTGATTCATGAAAGGTATAGGCTATTGTCAGTCAGGCCCATTCTTTTGCAGGGATTATTGAAAGTCAGATTGCGTTGCGCTAAAAATATTGTGTGCCAGTTTAGCGATGATCAGAATAAGTAAAGAGAGAACTGACTGACTACGTTGAGTTTTGCTCAGCTGTTTAAAAATCAAATAACGTAAGAGTTTTTCCAGCACTGTCATTGTTAATTTTCAAAGGGGACGTTTCGACAGCAATGAACATAACAGCACACGAATTATATCCAACATCTGTAGGGATGGAATAACGACATTGCCTATCTATGTTTACATCATTACGCAACCTTCTGCTTTAGTACAGTAAATGGTGCTATACAATAAATGTCCACGTTGGTATAGTGGGCTATACTGGAAGTCAGCACGCCAGTTTTAAAATAAAATTATGTACGCAATGTAATTGCCCCGATTATAAGTTTTCTCATTCATCACCAATTTACAGCTCACACATCCAAGTGTAAACATTCTTAGTGATACGTATGTACGTCGAATAGCGCAGTGACAGAGCGAACAGATACTGTCATCTCACATTAGATTAAGGCATAGATCTGCTATCCCATATAACAACATACGACTAAATTACAATCGTAAAATATAAGCCAGGCCAGTATTCTACAGCTTTAAAAAAAAACTGACTGTGAAATCATGTGAAACATTCGTAAAAGAATAATGTATACATAAACCTTTTACATCAGTTTAGAAATTTTTTAAAACATTTTATAAAAACTTCTTTACCAAATTTTTCTTTATACAAAATCACAAACAATGTGACAACCTATACCTCCCTAAATACGTTGATTTTAATACATCCAGGAATAGCTCGATGTATAAGGTACAAATATGTTTCTTCAAGAACACGCTCGAAGTACATATACCAACAATGGAGCTATTTAATGTTGTGCTTATGGTATCAGTTACGATGTTTACATAAGCTTACCCACTACAACATGTCGCTCGAGGTCTGGGTGAAATCTCGCCACCTGGCCCTTTATGTGTAACCTGATCAACTGATATCTAGGGCAACACTCTTCAAATGACTAACGGAACCAATGTACTATTACTACAAATTTTGGTGTGTGTATGTGTGTGTGTGTGTGTGGTGTGTGTGTGTGTGTGTGTGTGTGTGTGTGTGTGCGTTCGCCTTTGGAACGCTATACAGCAACGGTCTTTATTAGCATTCAGGAGCAATGTTGCACCAGGTGTGTACACACACGTTGCGAAATTTCCGTAAATTACTGGATGGTTGCTTTTGAGCGGGAAGATGAGGCCCTGTAGCCTTCCAGAAGTGTTCTTGTTTTATGTTTATGCCTAGTTACTGGATATGTAACCTCTGAGTGGATGTTGATTAAGGAACAGATATCTACTCTCATTCGCTCCCTCGTTTCCCAAGTGCTCTCATACAGGTGCAGTAGGGATAAAACTTTCCGGAAATCAATAAATAATGTGCGAGGTGGCGCAGTGGTTAGCACACTAGATTCATATTAGGGAGGACGACGGTTCAAATCCGTGTCCTGCCATTCTGATTGAGTTTTTCCGTGATTTCCCTAAGCCTCTTCGGGCAAATGCATGGATGATTCCTTTGAAAAGGCACGGCCGTCTTCCTTCCCTGTCCTTCCCTAGTCCGATGGGACCGATGACCTCGCTGTTTGGTCCCCTACCCCGAACCAACCAACCAACCAAACAATCAATAAATCCTACGAAAATTGTTAAATCAAAATGCACTTTTTTGTAATGATATTTACTCGATTTCTGTAAACGAGAGTCTGAATGCAATAAATATAAAAATGTAATTAACTGATTTCTTGAAAGAACGGCTCTTACATCTCCAACCACACCCTCGATAGCTCCTTTCCTTTCTTGTATCAGCAGAGCAGGGCCCAATTATGCAATGGTATTTTCACTTACTGTGCTACACTTTGCATTTAGTAAAGTCAGAAACTACTCTGTTGTCTAGTCACAACTTCATCTTAGCCTGCGCTAACGCTAGAGGTAACTCACTGTAGCCGTCAGACATCACTTTTTGCTCGGTGTCTGTGATCCAGTAATGGCACGGATCCGGCCGCGTTTTTATGCGCATCGGAGAAAACCGGCCGCCTGCTTGCTTGTGGTCATACTGTGTCACAAAAAAAGTAATAATAATAACACGATAGCGTTGAACACGCCCGGTAGACGAACGGTGGACGTGTTACAACTATGAAAAGCGGCGGAAGTGAAAGCTACACATGTCGACCATGGTGAGGAGTGGTTGCTAATATGAAACAAAACAATGTTAACCTGCAGCTGCCAGTCGAATACCATTCTTAGATGAAACTAGCTCTGCGTGATTCCAGTTAAGACATTGTCTGCACCGCCTAACTAATTTGTGCGTTCCGTGGTATCGTAAATGACATTTTTTGCGCTATGTTGTATATGAGAGGGTGAGAGCCAGGAGATAAGAGTGGAGGTGGCAAAAAAAAAAAAAAAAAGCTTATGTTCATAGAAAATTGAACATCATGAACGACTCGAGATGATGAGTCATTCATATTCACAAGACATGTACATTAATATGTTCATCAGAAATAATATGAACCACGTCGGCCGTCGGGTTCGAAGAAATGCAATCCGAAAACAAAGGAAGTAGGTTACAGTACGCTTGTTCGCCCACTGCTTGAATACTGCTCAGCAGTGTGGGATCCGTACCAGATAGGGTTGATAGAGGAGATAGAGAAGATCCAACGGAGAGCAGCGCGCTTCGTTATAGGATCATTTAGTAATCGCGAAAGCGTTACGGAGATGATAGATAAACTTCAGTGGAAGACTCTGCAGGAGAGACGCTCAGTAGCTCGGTACGGGCTTTTGATAAAGTTTCGATAACATACCTTCTCAGAAGAGTCAAGCAGTATATTGCTCCCTCCTACGTATATCTCGCGAAGAGACAATGAGGATAAAATCAGAGGGCCCGCATCTCGTGGTCGTGCGGTAGCGTTCTCGCTTCCCACGCCCAGGTTCCAGGGTTCGATTTCCGGCGGGGTCAGGGATTTTCTCTGTCTCGTGATGGCTGGGTGTAGTGTGATGTCCTTAGGTTAGTTAGGTTTAAGTAGTTCTAAGTTCTAGGGGACTGATGACCATAGATGTTAAGTCCCATAGTGCTCAGAGCCATTTGATAAAATCAGAGAGATTAGAGCCCACGCAGTGGCATACCGAAAATCCTTCTTTCCACGAACAATACGAGACTGGAATAGAAGGGAGAACCGATAGAGGTAGTCAAGTTACCCTCCGCCACACACCGTCAGGTGGCTTGCGGAGTATGGATGTAGATGTAGATCGATGTCTCGGTGCAACTCTACCTACCGGTAAAATATGCCTTCAGAGCGGTTCTAGGTGCTTCAGTCCGGAACCGCGCAGCTGCTACTGTCGCAGGTTCGAATCGTGCCTCGGGCATGGATGTGTGTGATGTCCTTAAGTTAGTTAGGTTTAAGTAGTTCTAAGTTCTAGGGGACTGATGACCTCAGATGTTAAGTCCCATAGTACTCCGAGCCGTTTGAACCATTTTGTTGTCATGTTGTTGTTGTTGTGGTCTTCAGTCCTGAGACTGGTTTGATGCAGCCCTCCATGCTACTCTATCCTGTGCAAGGTTCTTCATCTCCCACTACCTACTGCAACCTACATTCTTCTGAATCTGCTTAGTGTATTCATCTCTTGGTCTCTCTCTACGATTTTTACCCTCCACGCTGCCCTCCAATACTAAATTGGTGATCCCTTGATGCCTCAGAATATGTCCTACCAACCGATCCCTTCTTCTAGTCAAGTTGTGCCACAAACTTCTCTTCTCCCCCATCCTATTCAGTACTTCCTCATTAGTTACGTGATCTACCCATCTAATCTTCAGCATTCTTCTATAGCACCACATTTCGAAAGCTTCTATTCTCTTCTTGTCCAAACCATTTATCGTCCATGTTTCACTTCCATACATGGCTACACTCCATACAAATACTTACAGAAAAGACTTCCTGACACTTAAATCTATACTCGATGTTAACAAATTTCTCTTCTTCAGAAATGCTTTCCTTGCCCTTGCCAGTCTACATTTTATATCGTCTCTACTTCGACCATCATCAGTTATTTTGCTCCCCAAATAGCAGAACTCCTTTACTACTTTAAGTGTCTCATTTCCTAATCTAATTCCTTCAGCATCACCCGACTTGATTCGACTACATTCCATTATCCTTGTTTTGCTTTTGATGATGTTCATCTTATACCCTCCTTTCAAGACACTGTCCATTCCGTTCAACTGCTCTTCCAAGTCCTTTGCTGTCTCTGACAGAATTACAATGTCATCGGCGAACCTCAAAGTTTTTATTTCTTCTCCATGGATTTTAATACCTACTCCGAATTTTTCTTTTGTTTCCTTCACTGCTTGCTCAATATAGAGATTGAATAACATCGGGGATAGGCTACAACCCTGTCTCGCTCCCTTCCCAACCACTGCTTTCCTTTCATGTCCCTTGACTCTTATAACTGCCATCTGGTTTCTGTACAGATTGTAAATATTTTTTCGCTCCCTGTATTTTACCCCTGCCACCTTCAGAATTTGAAAGAGAGTATTCCAATCAACATTGTCAAAAGCTTTCTCTAAGTCTACAAATGCTAGAAACGTAGGTTTGCCTTTCCTTAATCTAGCTTCTAAGATAAGTCGTAGGGTCAGTATTGCCTCACGTGTTCCAACATTTCTACGGAATCCAAACTGATCTTCCCAGAAGGTCGGCTTCTACTAGTTTTTCCATTTTTGTTGTCATAGCCAGTGCAAATAACTGCTATTGTGTAAGCAAGTCCAATTCTTGCAGAAAAATCTTCTTCAATAACTACTTATCCGCCAGAAATATTACAGCATAATGAATCACAAAACACCTAAATTAAAATGTTCATGTCACGCGAAACATAACCCAGAGCAGAAGTGCTATTTTTTAAATTATTCTGCAGTAATCCTAGTTCCTCATATTGTTTATCTATTTTAGTTTTACTTGTGCTCAGTGATGTCGCAGTTCCCTTATTTTCTGGTGGCACACTGAGGTTATTCGATTTTACACTGCTCGTGGGTTCCAACTCTTGAACAACACTCGGTTTTACACTTCTGTTGTGTTGGGTATCTCCAAACTTTTATTTCTTGAAGCGACTAGCGCTTCTAGGCATGTTTATATTACGTCAGACTGCACTAGATTGCACCGAAATTTACTGTTTCACTCGAAACAAACAAACAATTGCCAAGCGACAGACAATACAGCAAAGTGATTAACATCGAGCGCCTCGTATTTTTTGTCCACAGATGAACATCACAGCCTTCTACAAAGTGTAATTTCCGAAATATTCACATATAAAAATTAATGTGGTGATTTCAGAGATCCCCATATAAGACCAGAAAATTAAAAATAAAATACTTCGAAATGTCACACACAGGTAATTTATGCACCATTTCGTGCGGGAAAGAATAAATGATATTTTAGGGCACGTTTTGTAAAATGTCAAAATTTTCGAATTTTTGCCTGAAAACTCCCCTTAATTCACGTCGTAAGGCCATAATCAAGTTGGAAACCTTTTCACATGAATCACCTGAGTACAAATAACTGTTCCACCAAAGCAGTGAGCCTTCATACCTTGTGTACGCTATGCTACTGCCGTCTGTATGTGCCCATATCGTGACATTTGTCACCTCAGGGTATATAAAAAACGTCGTAAATGCTATGGCCGTGATTTACAACCATTTTGAATACTCCACCATTGGAGCAAAACGGTGAGAAGACAACCAGAGACTAGACTGCAGCTCCGCAAAACTGAAATCAAATAAAGCCGAGCAAATTAAATAAAAATTCGTCTTGTACACAAGACAAAGACTGCACAAGAGACTCACTGTGGAACTGTACTGTATCTCCTGGGGTGGTCATGAATTTGAAATTTATAAATTCCATGTAGTGATAATTATTGTATGAATAGCTTTCATCAACGGATCACCAATTTAGTATTCGAGGGCAGCGTAGAGGGTACAAATCGTAGAGCGAGACCAAGAGATGAATACCCTAAGCAGATTCTCAAGGATGTAGGTTGCAATTGGTACTGGGAGATGAAGAAGTTTGCACAAGATAGAGTATCATGGAGAGATGCATCAATCCAGTCTCTGGACTGAAGACCACAACAACAACAACAACAACAACAGCTACTGATTATGCCAAGGATTAAACAAATGCATTATGATGCAATATATTCCATAGACATTCGAGATTCAGTGACTGAACTTTTTTTGGTGTTCTTCTGTTCTTGAACTCGAAGAGGAAAGAACGATTGTCTGAGGTTCATGTTGCTCTAACAGCCTACGTAAGTTGTAAACGAAACTAAAATATAGTTGTTCATGACTTGAAATTTGTGTACGGTAGGCAGTAATTTGTAAAACTTGTAAACCTAAACCTTGCTTGTCCTGAGTAGACGTGGCCTTAACGGAACATAGACCATTTTTAGGCAACATACTAGAAAATAATTAGTAATTTTCTTTCAGCTCACATTCGGGTCGTGCCGCCGGTTAGGACACTAAGCTTTCTTTCAGATTCCTCAAACTATGCATGCGGCATGCGGCATATTTCATTTCAGATTTCCTAACGGTTGCGAGATATCATCCCAGGCAGAAAGGCCTGGTCATAGGATCTTCATCTACATCTACCTTACGGTGTGTGGCGGAGGGTACTTTGAGTACCTCTATCGGTTCTCCCTTCTATTCCAGTCTCGTATTGTTCGTGGAAAGAAAGATTGTCAGTATGCCTCTGTGTGGGCTCTAATCTCTCTGATTTTATCCTCATGGTCTCTTCGCGAGATATAGAAGGAGGGAGCTATATACTGCTTGACTCCTCGGTGAAGGTATGTTCTCGAAACTTCAACAAAAGCCCGTACCGAGCTACTGAGCCTCTCTCCTGCAGAGTCTTCCACTGGAGTTTATCTATCGTCTCCGTAACGCTTTCGCGATTACTAAATGATCCTGTAACGAAGCGCGCTGCTCTCCGTTGGATCTTCTCTATCTCTTCTATCAAGCCTATCTGGTACGGATCCCACACTGCTGAGCAATACTCAAGCAGTGGGTGAACAAGCGTACTGTAACCTACTTCCTTTGTTTTCGGATTGCATTTCCTTAGGATTCTCCCAATGAATCTCATTCTGGCATCTGATTTACCGACGATCAACTTAGTATGATCATTTCATTTTAAACCACTCCTAATGCCTACTCCCAGATAATTTATGGAATTAACTGCTTCCAGTTGCTGACCTGCTATATTGTAGCTAAATGATAAGGGATCTTTCTTTCTATGTATTCGCAGCACATTACACTTGTCTCCATTGAGATTCAATTGCCATTCCCTGCACCATGCGTCAATTCGCTGCAGATCCTCCTACATTTCAGTACAATTTTCCATTGTTACAACCTCTCGATATACCACAGCATCATCTGCAAAAAGCCTCAGTGAACTTCCGATGTTATCCACAAGGTCATTTATGTATATTGTGAATAGCAACGGTCCTACGACACTCCCCTGCGGCACACCTGAATTTACTCTAGTTTAAGATTTCATCAGCAAAAGCATATGCTTATTATCTTATATTGGTATTTGAGACGAAACCACAATCTGAAGTTACGGGTTTTATTACTTCACATGGAACTGCCATACGAAATGTTATCTAGTGCTGTAAGCACATGATTTTTAACTATACTTTTGATATATTGAGGAATATCCATGATGTTTCAAGAGAAGGATAGTTAATTATTTATAATCCCGTAAATATCCTGACTACTGAGCTATTTTGCTGACTGCTGATCCGCGTCGGGCTAAATTAAATTACGTCATACTGTTCATAGTATTATTAGAGTTATTTCTCTTCTGTTTTGACGTCACTTTATTAAAAGGTACCAAAGTATATATAAATTAAATTAAATTACATTACGGTACACAAGAAACATTATACCGGAGGTGACATTTAGCTACAATATAGCAGGTCAGCAACTGGAAGCAGTTAATTCCATAAACCGGTGGTCGAGGGGGAAAAGGGAAAGGAGAGGGGAGCAATTACTGATGTCAGCTGCATCGGGACGGTACGTGGTATCAGCGGCGACGAATGAAAATGTGTGCCGGTCCGGGATCCAAACCTGGGATCTCCCGCTTACTAGGTAGTTGCGATAACCACTGCGCCATCTGGGACACAGTTCTTATCACAGCCTCGCGGACTATTTGGGCCAAATGTGGTAGACATCCTTATGCGTTAATGCAGAAATGATTTACTCTCGGAAAAAAATTAGTTCCAATTTTGGCCACCAGGTGCAAATCTGGCGCTGTGAATGCAAAAAAGACATATAAAAATGTTCCCTGTATAACAGATTAGAAACTGAATGTGTGCAGAAAAAGCCAAACAAAGGTATAATATCTATATTATTGTTAACCGCCAGTTAGCCAATTTCTGCAGTATAAGCAGTGGAGATGTGGACGAGATGCAGCAGCGGGAATACAACATGAACAAAATCTGCTTGCCGTTCCAGTGGAATTTACATCGACATCTACATCTACGTGATTACTCTGCTATTCACAATAAAGTTCCTGGCTGAGGGTTGAATGAAACACCTTCAAGCTGTCACTCTATAGTTCCACTCTCGAACAGCACCGGGAAAAACGAGCACTTAAATTTTTCTGTGCGAGCCCTGATTTCTCTTATTTTATCGTGATGATCATTTCTCCCTATGTAGGTGGGTGCCACCAGAATGTTTGCGCAATCGGAGTAGAAAACAAAAATCAAATGTGTGTGAAATCTTATGGGACTTAACTGCTAAGTTCATCAGTCCCTAAGCTTACACACTACTTAACCTAAATTATCCTAAGGACAAACACACACACCCATGCCCGAGGGAGGACTCGAACCTCCGCCGGTACCAGCCGCACAGTCATGACTGCAGCGCCTAAGACCGCTCGGCTAATCCCGCGCGGGCGAGAAAACTGAAAACTGATATTTCATAAGAAGGTCCCGTAGCAACGAAAAACGCCTTTGTTTTAATGAATGCCACTCCAATTCACGTATCATGTCTGTGACACTATCTCCCCTATTTCGCGATAATACAAAACGTGCTGCCCCTCTTTGTACTTTTTCGATGTCATCCGTCACTCCCAACTGATGGGGATCCCACACCGCACAGGAATACTGCAGAATAGGGCGGACAAGTGTGGTGTAAGCAATCCCTTTAGTAGACCTGTTGCACCTACTAAGTGTTCTGCCAATGAATCGCAGTCTTTGGTTTGCTCTACCCTCAATATTATCTATGTGATCGTTCCAATTTAGGTTATTTGTAATCGTAATCCCTAAGTATTTAGTTGAATTTACAGCCTTCAGATTTGTGTGACCTATCGCGTAATCGAAATTTAGTCGATTTTAGTACTCATGTGAATAACTTCACACTTTTCCTAATTCAGGGTCAATTGCCACTTTTAGCACCATACAGATATCTTATCTAAATCATTTTGCAAGCCGTTTTGATCATCTGATGACTTTACAAGACGGTAAATGACAGCATCATCTGCAAAAATCTAAGACGGGTACTCAGATTGTCTCCTATTTCGTTAATATAGATCAGGAACAATAGAAGGCCTATAACACTTCCTTGGGGAACGTCGGATATTACTTCTATTTTAGCGATGACTTTCCGTATATTGCTACGAACTGTGACCTTTCTGACAGGAAATCACGAATCCAGTAGCACAACTGAGGCGTTACTCAGTAGGCACGCAGTTTGTTAGAAGACGCTTGTGAAGAACGGTGTCGAAAGCTTTCCGGAAATCTAAAAATATGGAATCAATTTGACATCCCCTGTCGATAGCACTTACTACTTCGTGAGTATAAAGTCTCTGCCTCGTGATGACTGGGTGGCGTGTGATGTCCTTAGGTTAGTTAGGTTTAAGTAGTTCTAAGTTCTAGGGGACTGATGACCACAGCTGTTAAGTCCCATAGTGCTCAGAGCCATTTGAACCTATTTGAGTATAAAGAGCTAGTTGTTTTTCACAAGAACGATATTTTCTGAATCCGTGCTGACTATGAGTCATTAAATCATTTTCTTCGAGGTACTCGAGGTACTTCATAATGTACGAATACAGTATATGTTCTAAAACCCTACTGCAAATCGACGTCTGTAATTCAGCGGACTACTCCTACTTCCCTTTTTGGGTATAGGTTTGACTTGAGCAATTTTCCATTCTTTAGGTACGGATCTTTCTGTGAGCGAGTGGTTGTATATAATGGCTAAATATGGAGCTATTTTATCAGCTTACTCTGAGAGGAACCTGACTGGTATACAATCTGGACCGGATGCCTTGCCTTTAATAAGTGATTTAAGCTGCTTCGTTACTCCGAGGATATCTACTTCTACGTTTCTCATCTTGGCAGTTGTTCTTGATTGGAATTCAGGAAGATTTACTTCGTCTTCTTTGGTGAAGGAGTTTCGGGAAACCGTGTTTAATGACTCTGCTTTACGCACTGTCATCAGTGACTTCACCGTTGTTATTGCGCAGTGAAGGTATTGATTGCGTCTTGCCACTGGGTGACAATCTGAGCAGTTCTCTTAGGTTGTTCGCAGATGATGCTGTAATTTACCGTCTAGTAAGGTCATACGAAGACCGGTATCAGTTGCAAAGCGATTTAGAAAAGATTGCTGTATGGTGTGGCAGGTGTCAGTTGACGCTAAATAACGAAAAGTGTGAGGTGATCCACATGCGTTCCAAAAGAAATCCGTTGGAATTCGATTACTCTATAAATAGTACAATTCTCAAGGCTGCCAATTCAACTAAGTACCTGGGTGTTAAAATTACGAACAACTTCAGTTGGAAAGACCACATAGATAATATTGTGAGGAAGGCGAGCCAAAGGTTGCGTTTCATTGGCAGGACACTTAGAAGATGCAAAAAGTCCACTAAAGAGACAGCTTACACTACACTCGTTCGTCCTCTGTTGGAATATTTCTACGCGGTGTGGGATCCTTATCAGGTGGGATTGACGGAGGACATCGAAAGGGTGCAAAAATTGGCAGCTCGTTTTGCATTATCACGTAATAGGGGAGAGAGAGTGGCAGATATGATACGCGAGTTGGGATGGAAGTCATTAAAGCAAAGACGTTTTACGTCGCGGCGAGATCTATTTACGAAATTTCAGTCACCAACTTTCTCTTCGGAATGCGAAAATATTTTGTTGAGCCCAACCTACATAGGTAGGAATGATCATCAAAATAAAATAAGAGAAATCAGAGCTCGAACAGAAGGGTTTAGGTGTTCGTTTTTCCCACGCGATGTTCGGGAGTGGAATGGTAGAGAGATAGTATGATTGTGGTTCGATGAACCCTCTGCAAAGCACTTAAATGTGAATTGTAGAGTAATCATGTAGATGTAGATGTAGATGCTTTATTTATGGTCAGAATCTCTTTGGGTTTTCTGCCAGATTTCGAGACAGAATTTCGTTGTGGAAATTATTGAAAGCATCTCGCATTGAAGTACGGCCCATATTTCGAATTTCTGTAAAACTTTGCCAATCTTGGGGATTTTGTGTTCTTTTAAATTTGGCATGCTTTTTTCGCTGCTTCTGCAGCAGCGATCTGATCCGTTTTGAGTACCATGGGGAATCAGTACCATCACTTATTCATTTATGCGGTATACATCTCTCAATTGCTCTCGATACTATCTCTTTGAAAACATTCTACAACTTTTCTGCACTTACAAGATCTCAGGCAAAAATGAATACAAACGTCTCAAAAATGAGTTCGACAGGAAGTGCAAAATGGCTAAGCAGGCATGGCTAGAGGACAAATGTAAGGATGTAGAGGCTTATCTCACTAGGGGTAAGATAGATACTGCCTACAGGAAAATTAAAGAGACCTTTGGAGAATGGAGAACCACTTGCATGAATATCAAGAGCTTTGATGGAAACCCAGTTCTAAGCAAAGAAGGGAAAGCAGAAAGGTGGAAGGAGTATATAGAGGGTCCATACAAGGGCGATGTACTTGAGGACAATATTATGGAAATGGAAGAGGAGGTAGATGAAGATGAAATGGGAGATATGATACTGCGTGAAGAGTTTGACAGAGCGCTGAAAGACCTGAGTCGAAACAAGGCCCCCGGAGTAGACAACATTCCATTAGAACTACAGACTGCCTTGGGAGAGCCAGTCCTGACAAAACTCTACCATCTGGTGAGCAAGATGTATGAGACAGGCGAAATAACCTCAGACTTCGAGAAGAATATAATAATCCCAATCCCAAAGAAAGCAGGTGTTGACAGATGTGAAAATTACCGAACAATCAGTTTAGTAAGTCGCAGCTGCAAAATACTAACGCGAATTCTTTACAGACAAATGGAAAAACTGATAGAAGCCGACCTCGGGGAAGGTCAGTTTGGATTCCGTAGAAATGTTGGAACACGTGAGGCAATACTGACCCTACGACTTATCTTAGAAGAAAGATTAAGGAAAGGCAAACCTACGTTTCTAGCATTTGTAGACTTGGAGAAAGCTTTTTACAATGTTGATTGGAATACTCTCTTTCAAATTCTGAAGGTGGCAGGGGTAAAATACAGGGAGCGAAAGGCTATTTACAATTTGTACAGAAAGCAGATGGCAGTTATAAGAGTCGAGGGGTATGAAAGGGAAGCAGTGGTTGGGAAGGGAGTGAGACAGGGTTGTAGCCTATCCCCGATGTTATTCAATCTGTATATTGAGCAAGCAGTGAAGGAAACAAAAGAAAAATTCGGAGTAGGTATTAAAATCCACGGAGAAGAAGTAAAAACTTTGAGGTTCGCCGATGACTGTAATTCTGTCAGAGACAGCAAAGGACTTGGAAGAGCAGTTGAACGGAATGGACAGTGTCTTGAAAGAAGTGTATAAGATGAACGTCAACAAAAGCAGAACAAGGATAATGGAATGTAGTCGAATCAAGTCGGGTGATGCTGAAGGAATTAGATTAGGAAATGAGACACTTAAAGTAGCAAAGGAGTTTTGCTATTTGGGGAGCAAAATAACTGATAATGGTCGAAGTAGAGAGGATATAAAATGTAGACTGGCAATGGCAAGGACAGCATTTCTGAAGAAGAGAAATTTGTTAACATCGAGTATAGATTTAAGTGTCAGGAAGTCGTTTCTGAAGGTATTTGTATGGAGTGTAGCCATGTATGGAAGTGAAACATGGACAATAAATAGTTTGGACAAGAAGAGAATAGAAGCTTTCGAAATGTGGTGCTACAGAAGAATGCTGAAGATTAGATGGGTACATCACATAACTAAGAGGAGGTATCAAATAGAATTGGGGAGAAGAGGAGCTTGTGGCATAACTTAACTAGAAGAAGGGATCGGTTGTTAGGACATGTTCTGAGACATCGAGGGATCACCAATTTAGTATTGGAGGGCAGCGTGGAGGGTAAAAATCGTAGAGGGAGACCAAGAGATGAATACACTAAGCAGATTCAGAAGGATGTAGGTTGCAGTAGGTACTGGGAGATGAAGAAGCTTGCACAGGATAGAGTAGCATGGAGAGCTGCATCAAACCCGTCTCAGGACTGAAGACCACAACAACAACAACATGATCAGATCGGAAGGAGTGAAGACTGTCTCTTAAAAAGGCGTTAAGAGCATTTTTATCAGCTTTTTTATATAGATATGCATTGCGTTTCCTTTTTAGTGGTTGTAGGTGTTACAGTATTCAGCCTAACAGAAAGTGTCTTGTGGTCGCTAATCCCTGTATTCGTCACAATACTCACTATCTGTCCAGAATTATTTGTTGCTAAAAGGTGTAGTATGCTTTCGCAACCATTTACGCTTCGAGTGCGCTCATGAACTAATTGTTCAAAACAATTTTCTGAGAAAGCATTGAGTACAATTTTTGATGACGTTCCATGCCTGTCGCCGGCTTTAAATATATAATTTTTCCATTTACATCTTCCCGTTACTAGCCTTCAGATTAGAGATCGAACGTATCCATAGCAAATGCGTTCTTTTTAGATATGTCCATAGCCAAAAGTAACATGGATTCAGATCAGGTGACGTTGCAGCTCATGCATCTGGGAAACGTCTGGAGATAACAGGTTCGAGGACAGTTGCATTAAGCAGATCTTGCACTGGGCAAGCGGCCTGAGGTGTTACCCCATTTTGTAAGAAAACAGTGGTTTCCACACAACTACGCTCTTCCTAAGCAAGAATCAGTCACATGCAGCACAAGGAGGTCTCGATAACGTGTAGACGTCGCGGTACACCTGACAGGCCCTCTGGGTGTACTTGAGCAGTGGCCGGCTCGCATTGATGCCGTTTGATCTTTGGCATTTTGTCACAATCGTGTGGCGTCTTATTTCTCCCTGAGTTACTACCATAACGAGTTGCTGACTTGCCTCCGTCAGTGGCAGCAACAGCAGCGTTTATCAATACTAGTACTGTTGTACCATCTTTGGTGTGACTGCTATATTTCCGTGCGGTGCTGTGTGTGGCACGGAGTCGGTTGGGACAGGGCAGCGAGGAAGCCTCCGCGGCGCTAGGTCAGGCCGGGACTGGTGGCGGCGTGCGCGCGCGGTCGGATTGTGAGGCGCTAGCTGCGGGAGCTACAAAGCTCGTTGCCCACCGGACCTGGACACTGAAGTTGAGTGATCAGTTAAACTGTTATGAAACCTCAACTGCTGTGACGTCTCTTTGCTCATTGCCTGATGTTGCTTCCTGGGCCGTTCCAGCTAGCAGCAACGTATGGTGTGTTGGAGTCTTCCGGAATGGTCTCAAACTATTAAATTGGTTATTACTTATCAGTGAAGTGCACCAGCGGATCTTCTGCTTTGTGGCCATTCTCGCCCCAGTCGCCTCCCCTGGTCGTTAGCGTAGTTTTCCGGCAGTGTGTGTTTTTCCTCGCCGTGTTGATGCTGTCCGGCACGGCGTGTAGTTCGACAGCCTCATAGTGGTATGTTCATTATTTTTCTTAGGCTGGTTATTGTGCATTGGCTGAATTACACGCCAATTTTGAAGATGTAGTGCTGCTGGTCTTCGTCTTCGGCTGATACTTTCCGTTGCCGTGCCGTTGATCGAGCGGAAGGGAATTGCCTAGGTTGATGGTCGGTCCTTCGTTTGTCCCTGGGTCGGGTTGGCACCCGATTGTTTAACCTTACTTTTAGCTGCCTGTCTCACCTCACCTTACGTTAGAGCTACCTCCTCAGGCCGACCCTTGGAACACTTCTGAGCACCACTGTTTTGTTGGTTTTAGATTCTGATTTTTATTTTAGTCTGAAGTACTGTGCGAGACCTTCAGCCATCTATTAATTTACTTTGTTTTAATTTTAAAATAAGGCCTTCAGCTGCCTTAAATTAAAATTTGAAAATTGATTTGTTTGAAATTAAATTAAATTTTTTTTCTGTAATTCTTGTTATCCAGGCCCTGAATCCTCAGTTGTTCAATGTCCAGTGTGTGACCTTCAGCCGTGCCTTAATGTGAAATGTTTTTAAGATAAGGCCTTCAGATGTCTTAAATTAAAAATTTGATTTGCTTATTTTAAAATATTTCTGTAATTCCTGTTATCCAGGCCCTAAGTCCTAAGTTGTTCAATGTCTTATGTGTGGCCTTCAGCCAAGTATTTATTTTCTCTTTTAAAGGGCTTCAGCCTCGTGTATTCTTTAAAGCATTTTTAGTAACTTGTGTTCCGGCCTTCAGCCGTTCTTGTTTTTGGTGTGGTTTTGGGCCTTCAGCTCAGGAGGTATCGCAAGTTTTCTTAACTAGGCCTTCAGCTGTATTGCTTTAATTTGATCCTTTTAAGGCAATGTGTAATTAAGTCGTTCTTAGGAAAATAAAAGTTTGTGTGTTTGTGCAACTAACATTAACTCACTACGGCCCCTTTCCACAACAATAACCTGATCCTCTCTATCCTGCGAAACCCAGATTCCAGTATTCTCTTCCAAGAAGAACGGACCGAGAATAAAGGTATATGTGAATCCACACCACACAGTCTTATACGGTGAGTGAAGTGGATCTTCGTGCACAACACGGTGTTCAGCGGTACCCCAAATTCGACAGTTCTGTGTTCACTGCACCCTGTAGTGAAAATGCGCCTCGTCACTCTGTAGAATATCACCCAGCAACATGTCATCAACTCCAATCTGTACCAAAAACTGAAGAGCAATTTCAGAACGTTGCTGCAGATCATGAGGTTTCAGTTGCTAAACCATCTGGATCTCGTACAGGCACCAGTGTAAAATAGGGCACAAAACTTTCCTTACTGTTGGCCATGGGATGGAAAATAATCGCGGCACTGCACGAGAACTAACTAGCGCTACCCAGGGCACGTGCTGAATTGTCATTTACATCAACAGAAACCTCGTGAACAACTACCACTAAAATAGGATGCCTTGCTCTTCCATTTGACACACCAAGCTCACCAGTGTTTTCGAATTTTATTATCATGTTCTTTAAACTATTTAATAACACTGGTTCTCGCTTTACAGCTTCCTATTGGTGATACGCTTGCAGTGCAGCACATAAAAGAAGTTCACTAAGAGCGCACGGTCTACCTTCTCGATAGCCATATTGTTCGCTCACGTTATGGCTTGTTAAATGACAGCATGGATGTCATACAAACAGTGTGCAGCGCCAGAATTGCACCTGGTGCCCACAACTGGAACTAATTTTATGTGGCGTACATAGGTTCTGCATTAACGCATTAGCATATCTACCAAGTTTAGCCGCCTTATGCTAATTACAGTCAACACTAACTCTGTGAGCACTTTTATTATGAGCTTTCGCATTATTACTTGTAGTATGCCGTTTCACGACAACGGCGCATTGGAGATTTATCACAGACATGTCACCCGTAGTACGATTTCCTGTAATTAAACGTCAGTTAATGATGCACCGATGCTAAAAGCCTTCAAGTGATACTTAGATGAATGTCATGAATTGCATGTCTACGGAGTATCGTCTCAGTTGTGCTACTGGATTCGTGCTATCCTGTCATAAACAGTTCGTAGTAACTGACGGACAGTCATCGACTGAAACAGAAGTAATATCTGGCGTTTCCCAACGAAATGTTATAGGCCTCTGCTCTTGCTGATCTACATAAATGGTTTAGGTGACAGTCAGAGCAGCCCTCTTATATTGTTGGTAGATGATGCTCTCATCAACAATGACACCAGCTTCTCCCGCGAGTAGACCCAACTCTCATAAGCACATAATGGTTTCCCTCTTGCACGTTTTACGTATCTATGTACACAATATGAACCAGTACCGATCGGTTTACACCCGTCAGGTTGTCTTATTTATCCTGCACACCCAAAATACGGTTTATCTAATGAGTTATATGACCCATTGTGCCTGTCGCACAGGACCTGGCTCTACCTAGTCAAGTGTCCAACGTAGTTCCCACTACTGCCACAGTTACCACTTCGCCTTGTTTATGATTTGCGACCCATGCAAACTCCTGTACTCCACCACCCTCCGAGCATCCCATTTGTTGTTGCTTTGGCGTGCAGTATACCGCTTGCCAGTGTAGTCGTGCATCAGAGTAATCTAGTGACGGCACGGAGGTAGTACACATTGTGAATAAACGTTGTGTTGTGGAACTTATACTGTACAGTATAATGTACACACGTGAAGATATGGTGGAAATGCTGCTGATCTATGGAGAATGTACGTTGACGGGAAATACGTTATGAGATTGCTTGTTTGTTGATAGTTCTGTTAGAGAACATTATCATTATTAAGTTAATATGTCTGTTTTCTACCCTACTCTACATACCTGTACTGTACCCTGTTGTAGGTGGACGAAATGCTGTTCAGGCAGAACGACTGTACAGAAGACGATTCCCTGACAAGCAATCGCCTTCGCGCCGGATGTTTGGTCATCTCACATCTCGACTACGTGAAACAGCAAGCTTAAATCCAAGACCTCGACATCGTCCTAGAACACGCACAGATGAACGTGCTGAAGTTCCTGTGCTCGCCACCATAGCTGTGAATCCTCAAATCAGCACACGTCAAATTGAGCGTGAAGTTGGTGTGTCGAAATCAAGTGCACAGCGTATTCTTAAACGTCATAAATTTCATCCTTACCATGTTCATTTACACCAGGATAATCATGGAAATGACTTCCGCAATAGGGTAACATTTTGTCGGTGGGCTCAGCAAAAACTTCTGACTAATCCAAATTTTTTTGCAAATGTTCTCTTTACGGACGAGGCATCATTCTCCAACAAAGGAATTGTCAATATGAGGAATATGCATTATTGGTCCGCAGATAATCCAAAATGGCTCCGTCAGGTAGAGTATCAACGTCCGTGGAAAGTTAATGTTTGGTGTGGGAGTATTGGAGATACCAGTATCGGACCTTTCTTTATAAATGGCATCCAAAATGGCAGACAGTACTCCAGATTTATACGACACAATCTTCCTGTTCTCTTGTACACCGTACCTCTGAACCGGAGAATGGTCATGTGGTATCAGCATGACGGATGCCCTGCACATAACGCCTTACGAGCACGACGACTTCTGAACCGTAAGTTCCCTGGTAGGTGGATTGGACGAGGTGGCCCAGTTAGGTGGCCTGCCCGATCTCCGGACCTTACACCGCTGGATTTTCTTTGGGGAGCAGTGTAGGATGCTGTTTACCAACATGAACCAACAACACCAGAGGACATGAAGCAACGCATTATTGATGCTTGTACAGACATCAAAGAGGAAGCAGTAGCACGAAGTAGGGCATCCTTCATCCGCAGAGTAACCCTATGTATGCAAGATAATGGGCATCACTTTGAGCATGAGATGTGAACGCTATGTTTAGTATGTAGTGCTGATATCACAGTGGAAGTTTCTGCAAAGGTCCATTTTACCCAGTGATGTTAAGAAACATTTGTTTGCAACAATTTGTCATTTAACGCATTAGATAAACATAACATTGATAATTATGTGATAATAAAACTAATTGGTTAAAAATTTTTACATTCATCTTCTATGTCCTACCTGAACTTCCCAAATCAAAACATTTTTACCTAAACAACGGTAAAACTTTTAATCCACTTGCTCGTTTCAGTAAAACCATCAACATGAATTTTACTATTAAGAGTGAATGATTAACTGTTACTTGCGCTAGATCTACAGTAAAGTAAAGTTTTAACGTTGAACGGCATTACCTTTTTAGTAACGGATTAACGATAAGCGAAGTTAACTTTGTGACTAACGTTGCGGTACACAGACATGTTACAGAACCGCATCACCCCTAGCCTATGGGATAAATACCTGTTGGAATGTACGACGTTAATGCAGGATGGCAGCAGACCGTATTATTCGTTTCGGACCTCTTGATAAGTATGGAAGTGTGATTACGCTTGTCAATCACATCGCGATTGCGGGTAGCATGGGGTTCACGCCTGAGCCTCAGGACGTGCGCTAGCAGCGCATGTCGGGTGTTTCAAGCGTCAACTTCGCGTCTAAATATCTCGGGATGTAATGGGAATATTGCGATGCAATCAACGCCATTGTGTATGTGCTTTGTCATGCTATGGATTGCTGAGGAAAAAATATAGGAGGTCCATTTAAAAAAACATAAGTTTGTGTTAAAAAACACATATGCTTTCGTTTTAGAATGTTTCCAAATATGTACATTCATGGGCCCCAGCCCTGCACTGATACCGGTGAAAGTCGTTTTCCAATAGCTGTTATTGTTCCAGAGATATTTTGGGTGGACAAGATAGCTGGGACACCCTGTATATGTCAATTGGCGAGCAAGATACAAATGTTGTGTACAGCTATATATCTCAAGTAACGAATGGGATACTATTAGCGTCCAAGGCAACAAGAAAACTGTACCCCATAGTGAAGTACGGGATACAAATTGTACATGTTTCGTCTTCTTGTCTCCGTGTAGTTCAATTGAGGTACAAGTTGCAAATGTAACATACTTCTATTTCAACCTTTTCGTTACCAGTGTACATGTATAGAGGTCAACGGAAGTCTGGTATACATATATTACATACGTAGGTCCTTCTGTCATCAATAGTACTGATACGTACGTAAGGAAACACTATTACTAATAGCGGAGATGAAATAAACAACACATCTACAATTTGTATCCCGTGTTCCACTTAGGGTTTACTGAAGCGGAGGATACATCGTTCAAGCGAAGAACAGTTCAGTGATGCTAGTGAAAACGGATAAATCTACTTACGACAAACTCGTATTCCGTACCGTACTGAAGCAACACACTTAGAATGAGCTTTTAATTTGTATCCGGTGTTTCATTTACGGTTTAGTAAAGCAGGGGATACATAGTTCAAGTGAATAACAGGACAGCAATGCTAGTTGAAACTAAGAAATCGAAGTACGCTGAACTTGTATCCCGTACTGCAGTTAAGCAATACAGTTCGAAAGAGTTTCGAGATACAACTGACATACATCTACATCTACATCTACATTTATACTCCGCAAGCCACCCAACGGTGTGTGGCGGAGGGCACTTTACGTGCCACTGTCACTACCTCCCTTTCCTGTTCCAGTCGCGTATGGTTCGCGGGAAGAACGACTGCCTGAAAGCCTCCGTGCGCGCTCTAATCTCTCTAATTTTACATTCGTGATCTCTTCGGGAGGTATAAGTAGGGGGAAGCAATATATTCGATACCTCATCCAGAAACGCACCCTCTCGAAACGTGGCGAGCAAGCTACACCGCGATGTAGAGCGCCTCTCTTGCAGAGTCTGCCACTTGAGTTTATTAAACATCTCCGTAACGCTATCACGGTTACCAAATAACCCTGTGACGAAACGCGCGGCTCTTCTTTGGATCTTCTCTATCTCCTCCGTCAGACCGATCTGGTACGGATCCCACACTGATGAGCAATACTCTAGTATAGGTCGAACGAGTGTTTTGTAAGCCACCTCCTTTGTTGATGGACTACATTTTCTAAGCACTCTCCCAATGAATCTCAACCTGGTACCCGCCTTACCAACAATTAATTTTATATGATCGTTCCACTTCAAATAGTTCCGCACGCATACTCCCAGATATTTTACAGAAGTAACTGCTACCAGTGTTTGTTCCGCTATCATATAATCATACAATAAAGGATCCTTCTTTCTATGTATTCGCAATACATTACATTTGTCTATGTTAAGGGTCAGTTGCCACTCCCTGCACCAAGTGCCTATCCGCTGCAGATCTTCCTGCACTTCGCTACAATTTTCTAATGCTGCAACTTCTCTGTAAACTACAGCATCATCCGCGAAAAGCCGCATGGAACTTCCGACATTATCTACTAGGTCATTTCTATATATTGTGAAAAGCAATGGTCCCATAACACTCCCCTGTGGCACGCCAGAGGTTACTTTAACGTCTGTAGACGTCTCTCCATTGATAACAACATGCTGTGTTCTGTTTGCTAAAAACTCTTCAATCCAGCCACACAGCTGGTCTGATATTCCGTAGGCTCTTACTTTGTTTATCAGGCGACAGTGCGGAACTGTATCGAACGCCTTCCGGAAACGTGATGTATTCTTTGCTAGTAATATATATTTCATTCATTTCTTTCCATTGTATTTTGTGGAGAAATACTAAGATACAAACACGCGATATCGTTAACGTGAAAATACTACTGGCCCTTATACAGGGTGTTACAAAAACGTACGGCCAAACTTTCAGGAAACATTCCTGACACACAAATAAGGAAAAGATGTTATGTGGACATGTGTCCGGAAACGCTTAATTTCCATGTTAGAGCTCATTTTAGTTTCGTCAGTATGTACTGTACTTCCTCGATTCACCGCCAGTTGGCCCAATTGAAGGAAGGTAATGTTGACTTCGGTGCTTGTGTTGACATGCGACTCATTGCTCTACATCAGTACGTAGCATCAGCAGGTTAGTGTTCACGACGAACGTGGTTTTGCAGTCAGTGCAATGTTTACAAATGCGGAGTTGGCAGATGCCCATTTGATGTATGGATTAGCACGGGGCAATAGCCGTGGCGCGGTACGTTTGTATCGAGACAGATTTCCAGAACGAAGGTGTCCCGACAGGAAGACGTTCGAAGCAATTGATCGGCGTCTTACGGAGCACGGAACATTCCAGCCTATGACTCGCGACTGGGGAAGACCTAGAACGACGAGGACACCTGCAATAGACGAGGCAATTCTTCGTACAGTTGACGGTAACCCTAATGTCAGCGTCAGAGAAGTTGCTGCTGTACAAGGTAACGTTGACCACGTCACTGTATGGAGAGTGCTACGGGAGAACCAGTTGTTTCCGTACCATGTACAGCGTGTGCAGGCACTATCAGCAGCTGATTGGCCTCCACGGGTACACTTCTGCGAATGGTTCATCCAACAATGTGTCAATCCTCATTGCAGTGCAAATGTTCTCTTTACGGATGAGGCTTCATTCCAACGTGATCAAATTGTAAATTTTCACAATGAACATTTGTGGGCTGACGAGAATCCGCACGCAATTGTGCAATCACGTCATCAACACAGATTTTCTGTGAACGTTTGAGCAGGCATTGTTGGTGATGTCTTGATTGGGCCCCATGTTCTTCCACCTACGCTCAATGGAGCACGTTATCATGATTTCATACGGGATACTCTACCTGTGCTGCTAGAACATGTGTCTTTACATGTACGACACAACATGTGGTTCATGCACGATAGAGCTCCTGCAAATTTCTGTCGAAGTGTTCGTGCGCTTCTCAACAATATATTCGGTGACCGATGGATTGGTAGAGGCGGACCAATTCCATGGCCTCCACGCTCTCCTGACCTCAACCCTCTTGACTTTCATTTATGGGGGCATTTGAAAGCTCTTGTCTACGCAACCCCGGTACCAAATGTAGAGACTCTTTGTGCTCGTATTGTGGACGTCTGGGAAACAATACGCCATTCTCCAGGGCTGCATCAGCGCATCAGGGATTCCATGCGACGGAGGGTGGATGCATGTATCCTCGCTAACGGAGGACATTTTGAACATTTCCTGTAACAAAGTGTTTGAAGTCACGCTGGTACGTTCTGTTGCTGTGTGTTTCCATTCCATGATTAATGTGATTTGAAGTAATAAAATGAGCTCTAACATGGAAAGTAAGCGTTTCCGGACACATGTCCACGTAACATATTTTCTTTCTTTGTGTGTGAGGAATGTTTCCTGAAAGTTTGGCCGTACATTTTTGTAACACCCTGTATATGTGAAGTACAGTTTTTCTCTCTTGCATTCTTTTGTTTCTGAACATTCTTCTCAGCTCTTTCATCTTTGTAATACATGCTCTCTGGCCAGTTCTGACGTCATTGATCGAAGCCGATGGGTTGTATCCCCTGCTAAACTAGACCCTTGATTTTTGTAATGGAGTCATTCGGGCGGGCGTGGCTAGGTTGGCTGCCACTGTACAGTCGTGCCCCGCCGTGCAGAGCCAGAGGCGAGCGGTAGCGCCTCAGCTGGTTCCCCGTGGCGTCACCAGGCAACAGCGCGGGCTGAACGGCCTGCGGCGGTGTTGCGTCCGTGGGGCCGTCGTATGAGTGGGGGAGGGGGAGGGACAAGGCTGTCCGCTGGACGCTGCACAGCAGGGATGTCTGCGTAACAGGGGTGGGGAAAACAGACCGCTCATTACCGATACCGGTATTTTACTTCTGAACGAACGGTATTTTTCGATTTCGTTTGGTCTCGGTTATAAGACGTGTTTTATATATATATATATATATATATATATATATATATATATATATATATATATATGCTGATAACCTTGTAAAAAAACCCGAAACGTCGATCGGCCACCATAGCAGCAGTGCTAAAATTTTTCGTTGTTAAATATATCTTTTTTAAGGAACGAGTAACTTTTATTGCTGGCCGCGTTGGCCGAGCGGTTCCAGGCGCTTCAGTTCTGAACCGTGTGACTGCTACGGTCGCAGGTTCGAATCCTGCCTCGGGCATGGATATGTGTGACGTCCTTAGGTTAGTTAGGCTTGAGTAGTTCTAAGTTCTAGGGGACTGATGACCTCAAATGTTAAGTCCCATAGTGCTCAGAGTCATTTGAACCATTTGAGCCATAGCTTTTATTCGTAAGATTTGGAATGCTTTGAAATATTGCAATATTATGGAAAATGAGAAAAGAGACCACTGCTATTTTAACAACAATATCGACAGAAACGAGCATCGAAAACATGACATAAGAATTGGTACATATTGCTGAGACAATGATGTACCTCTCATCATATGCCTTGGTCTGTTCGATGGTATGAGGGTGTATGCAACATGCGACGTTTGCCCCACTCGGTCGACACAGTAGTTTCCCATTGCCATTGTCGTATATCAGCGGCATTACAGATTGGCACCATACCTAGTCTGGAAGTATTTTACAAAGTGTGGTTTCAGTGGAGTACAATGCTCCGTTTGCTTTAAAATATTAAAAAAGTGAGTAGCCGCAACCAACTTGTGGCATAATCTAACATTCTGCGTGGTGTCTGTTTGTTCTAAAGTCGTGTCTCCCTACCACTTTCGCGCAACGACGCTCTGAGCGTGTTTTTTAGGGAATTGACTAGTTTGAACCTGGCACCTGTTGCTGATAAGGAGACGCCAGACCACACATGACATGTAGAGTTCAGAAAAGTTCAGTGAGACTAGCGATGATATAATCAAATACTTAATGATTTCAGCGTCAGCTCCACTGCACTCCCTGTAAAAGAATCTTAGTACTAACTACATTTAGTGGAAGGGGTTCAAGACTTTCCTATTTTTAGTTAGCTGGTAAAACAACGTCGAAAAAGAAGTTAAGTTTACTATTGGAATTTTTATTCTACTCACAAAACATTTTTTATAAATTGCGCTATTGATGATAGAAAATATTTTAATACAGCATGATAAAAACCAAGTGCGTTCAACAAAAATGTCAACGAATATTCCCTGAATGGGTTTCCAATTTCTACAATGGATCGAAGGCTGACCTATGCCATATCACATCTATAATCTAGGTTTAAATTAAGTTTCATAAAAGAGAAAACTATCAAAATGGCCTACAGTGACCCTCAATTATCTTTAATTACTTATTTAACTTGTCGTAAATTACAGTGGCTGATGTGGCTTCTCAATAATTATATAACAGAGAAATTATCGCGTTTCAGATTTTAACTTCTAGTAGAAAATGTGAATACCATGAGCTTTAATTGACGATCGACACTAGTATTACGCAAAAAGGGGATGTAACAGATGAGACTTCTGCAGTTCTTAGTGAAGCCTTATGACTCTTATGCGGCATCGCGTGAGTTCATTACCTTGTCGGTGGTTAGTCAGCTGCAGGGGGCGGCGGGCGGCGCAGCTCCACACACCTCGCCATCTCGGAAACAACTCTTTTTAACTTCTCCTTACTACAATTTACCGAAGTTCGTTTAAGAAAAGCTATCTGGCTGTGTTTTCAACTGACCAATCAGCATCTCAATGTTAACTTCAAGCTCCGCCTACAAAAATTCTGTCCATCCAATGAGAAACGTTACACTTTTCGTGGTGGGGCAATGTTTTTCATGTTTGCGACGTAACAGAGACGCGAAAACGTCTTACGCTAAAACTTGCAGCTAGTGTGGCCCTTTTAGTGTTATCGTAAGATCTATACTGTTCTGCTGGAGGGCTCTATCTTTTAACATGGTCTGGGGGTGGTCTTGGCGGTCGGCTGGCGACGTGGGTATCCGTTCCTTATCGTAGGGCCTTCTAGCTTACACGATTCTGCTCTCGGCTTCTATTCTCGTTTCTCCCCTCAGAACTGCGTCTGTTTCACGGTGGGGAGGTATGACATGCATTTAGGTGTTCTTGTGTTAGTCTGTGGTATTCCATTTGCTCACTCATTGGTTAATTTAATGTCAGGATTTATTCAGAGCTATGTGACATACTGCCGGATTTGCTATCATGTCAGGGTTTTCATGGAAGGTGTTGGATTTTCCTGCCACCTTACAATAAAAAAAGAGAAAACGTGAAATTTAACAATTTATTCACAGTTTGCAATACACATAGAGAGCAGCTGATCTGCAGCCTTTGTCTGCATAACGTGCGCCGCACGGTCTAAGGCGTCTTGTCACGGTCCGAGCGGCTCCCCCCGTCGGAGGTTCGAGTCCTCCCTCGGAAATGGGAGTGTGTGCCGTCCTTAGTGTAAATTAGATTAAGTAGAGCGTAACCTTAGGGAACGATGACAGCAGTTTGGTCCCATAAGGCCTTACCACAAATTTCCATGTTATTCCGCAACGTGCCATTATCTACTTGTAGCCCTGACGGACAAATTAACCCAAAGAATTAAGTTCTTCAACCTCAGTGTTCACTCTTCAGTACTGGCTGTTCGTAATTTCCAAATAGTGCCATGACCCCCGATTACAACATGACATTTGAGCAATTTTTCAAAAAATTAGACTCGATAGGAAAATAACGGTGATTTTTTGTAATATTCAAGCGTCAAACGTTGGACGGTCTCAGTTTTCTTTCATTTGCCTATTTAATTTAATATTTAATGTTTTGAAACTGAGGCAATAAAACTGCCGCGCGGGATTAGCCGACATCATCAAGAACATGACTATGGGTGTTACTGCACAAATCTCTCGTTAACTGTCAACTGACAAAAAAAATTGAAATAAAAAGGGGTGTTACCCAAGGAAGTCCCTTATCCATGCTCCTGTTCGTTATATCGCTGGAACCTTCCTTGAGACAGCTACAGCACAGGCTGACAGGCATTACCATTCAAGGAACAAAGACCGTGGTAGGCGCTTACGCGGACGATGTAGGCGTAATCATCAGAGACCAAACAGATGTGACACAACTAGAGATGATACTTGCAAAATACTGTTCCGCATCAGGTGCGAGGGTAAATGAAAATAAAAGTAAATTTCTAAATATAAAGCGGCTTGCTAACTTACGCATTGAGTGGGCGAACCATGTTAATGAACACAAAGTTCTTGGAATGGCATTGACAACGTCCCTTTTAAAAATGATAGCAATGAATTGGCGGGAGGTGGCAAGAAAAATCAAGGGAGCTTTGATTGAAAACTGTCAACGTAGCATAGACCAGCTCCAGAGAATACTGTTTATCAGCACGTATATTTTATCCAAGGCCTACTACATAGCACAAGTTCTCCCCTTTCCATCAATGGTGGCGAAGCCTATCATGTCCAACTTAGCAAAGTTCTTGTGGAAAGGGGAATTGTTTCGAGTGCCGGTGAAGACAGCAGTTTTGGATCCAAGCAATGGAGGAATGGGTCTAACCGACATCAAGTCTAAAGCGATGGCATTGTATGTCAAACGAACATGGAGCATAATGTGTAATGATCCAGGGTGCATTACAGCAAAACTATACGATATTGTCAGGCCAGAAAGTGTAGAGCCGCCGATAAATATACAAAAAATAAGTTTTAAGCTGAAACACATTAGGGAGTATTATCTTGAACTAAGTTATCTCAGCAAAAAGATTTTAAACTCCAAAAACGTTACAGCAAAGGCGATTTTAGCTGAAAGACGGAAACATGAAAGGAAAAATAATATAGAAACCAAATATGCTGGAATAGCATGGAATGTGGTCTGGAAAAACATCAGTAGTGATGTTCTTTCGTCTGACGTGAGAACAGCGTGGTACAAGGTAGTCAATAACATCATCAGCACTAATGAGCGTCTCTTTGCCATCGGTTTAAGTGACACTAACCTCTGCAGCAAATGCAACCTCGTTGATAGTGTGCCTCATCGTTACACATGTGGAGATCGGATTATCAACTGGAGGTGGACCAGGGAGAAAATTGCTCAAATAACAAGAACTTCAGCAAACAATGTACCGACTAACATTTTCTTCAGACCAGAGGAAAGTTACTACCCTCAGGCAAAAAATAACGCAGATTTGTTTAATGGGCAAATATACAAGTTATGTTTTTAACAATATTGGGAGCGATGAACATATTGAATACAAGATGTATATGGAAAATGAATTCGAGAAAATACTCAAATATCAGAATCACAATAAGAAATATGGTAACATGCTCCGAATTGTCTTCAACCGAATGGGTATAGGTTAGGAACTGGATTCCTAGTAGAGAGGGAAAGGATTGGGTCACGTTCCCGACCCTAACCTCACCTGCAAGTCACATATGAAAAATAAATCAGCAGTACAGCAGATACAAGAATATGGCGAGAAACATCTGGTGTCTGATATAAAGGAAGATCTTGAACTCCCTATAGATGCGTTTAGAAGGCTGGAACTGACAAAAATAACAAGGCAGTGAAATATTTTGCGATGTCGCTGTTCGAGACTTCTCTTCTGTCCACGTAATTTACCCTGGAAGGAACACACATCAAGGATTTACTGAATGAGTAATTTGGGTCTGGGAAATGGTGATGAGGAACCTCAGGCTGCAGAAGAAGAAAATGTGCATGCTGAACTGCCACCAGTTGAAGGTGACAGTGAAGGTGCTAAGTTGTGCTACTGCTAAAGACTCATTTTTTGAATGCTGAAATTTATGACTGCAATTATCTGTCACCTTATTTATGTCATGTCATTGTAGCCATTTTTGTTACTGGTTTTGGTGAAAAAAAAAAGTGGTAGAGCATTCGACTGCAGATCGAGAGGTCCCCGGTTCAAACCCTTCATTTTTTTACCTTCGGTTATCCATTAATTCGAGAAGTTAATCAACTGCGACTACTGCAAGTAATCGATAAGTGTACCATTTATAGAAAGGCACACGACCGAAAAGACTTGTCACTGTGTTCCTAGAGCATTCTGGGATGAAGAATGTGTAAAGTTCTAAATCAACAGCCAGAAGCTACTTCTGTAAAGTGTATTAACAAACTAATTATGACTTTACTGCTCTACTCTTACTAATAATTATGATAATTACTTCTAGATTATTCTGTGTATGTACGCCAGCAGAGAAAGAGTCATATTAAAAAGACCCACTGCTCAAAAAAAAAAAGTGGTCCAAGGCGCTGAAGTTCTGCACCGTGCAGCTGGTCCCGGCGGAGGTTCGAGTCCTCCCTCGGGCATGTATGTGTTTGTCCTTTGGATAATTTAGGTTAAGTAGTGTGTAAACTTAGGGACTGATGACCTTAGCAGTTAAGTCCCATAAGATTTCACACACATTTGAACATTTTCTTTTTTTGCAATCAAAATTTTGCAGTTATTGATCGACTTCTACCTTTATTAAACGAAACAAAGGAATAAAAATCGAAATCGGTTATTTCAGAAATCGATTACTTTTAGCCGTTTCAATAGTGCGGTTAAACTGGCGTTGAAAGAAACCGATATGACCGAAAAACGGTTGTTTCAGCTATAACCGCCATCCCTACTGTGTAGCCCAGATAACCAAGAGAACCTCTCTAGCTGGTGGCTGTTGCTGAGTCTTACGAGGGCTAATCTTGAAGTTTTAATTGCTACCTCGAAAAAGAATTTTTAGGCACTTCATTATTTGTTTGTTTGCATTTACAAGTCTGCAACCCTGGTGCACACTGAAAAGCTATCGCCACAGTACCGCAGCGAGACGCTAAATGAACCAGAACAAAGTGGTGCAGAGCATTGATAAGTGAAGTACCGCGGGGAAATCTGTTTACTGCATTTTTTTAAATCTATTCTCTTTCGCAACGTACGAATTCTTCCATCTCAGCACTGGAAATGTTATACTACAGTTTGTTTTAACAATTCAGAGTATATATTAGTTGAAGTCGTAGCCTGGCACGAAGTTATTCAGAGTTAACAAAGGACATATTCCGACGAAAACAAGTTTTACAGTCACAATATACTGAAATGGGTAAATAAGAGGAAAATGTAACACAAGATACATTAAAGTACGAGGGCAGTTCAATAAGTAATGCAACACATTTTTTTATGAAACAGGGGTTGTTTTATTCAGCATTGAAATACACCAGGTTATTCCCCAATCTTTTAGCTACACAACACTATTTTTCAACGTAATCTCCATTCAATGCTACGGCCTTACGCCACCTTGAAATGAGGGCCTGTATGCCTGCACGGTACCATTCCACTGGTCGATGTCGGAGCCAACGTCGTACTGCATCAATAACTTCTTCATCATCCGCGTAGTGCCTCCCACGGATTGCGTCCTTCATTGGGCCAAACATATGGAAATCCGACGGTGCGAGATCGGGGCTGTAGGGTGCATGAGGAAGAACAGTTCACTGAAGTTTTGTGCGCTCCTCTCGGGTGCGAAGACTTGTGTGAGGTCTTGCGTTGTCATGAAGAAGGAGAAGTTCCTTCAGATTTTTGTGCCTACGAACACGCTGAAGTCGTTTCTTCAATTTCTGAAGAGTAGCACAATACACTTCAGAGTTGATCGTTTGACCATGGGGAAGTACATCGAACAGAATAACCCATCCAGCGTCCCAGAAGACTGTAACCATGACTTTACCGGCTGAGGGTATGGCTTTAAACTTTTTCTTGGTAGGGGAGTGGGTGTGGCGCCACTCCATTGATTGCCGTTTTGTTTCAGGTTGTGAAGTGATGAACCCATGTTTCATCGCCTGTAACAATCTTTGACAAGAAATTGTCACCCTCAGCCACATGACGAGCAAGCAATTCCGCACAGATGGTTCTCCTTTGCTCTTTATGGTGTTTGGTTAGACAACGAGGGACCCAGCGGGAACAAACCTTTGAATATCCCAACTGGTGAACAATTGTGACAGCACTACCAACAGAGATGTCAAGTTGAGCACTGAGTTGTTTGATGGTGATCCGTCGATCATCTCGAACGAGTGTGTTCGCACGCTCCGCCATTGCAGGAGTCACAGCTGTGCACGGCCGGCCCGCACGCGGGAGATCAGACAGTCTTGCTTGACCTTGCGGCGATGATGACACACGCTTTGCCCAACGACTCACGGTGCTTTTGCCCACTGCCAGATCACCGTAGACATTCTGCAAGCGCCTATGAATATCTGAGATGCCCTGGTTTTCCGCCAAAAGAAACTCGATCACTGCCCGTTGTTTGCAACGCACATCCGTTACAGACGCCATTTTAACAGCTCCGTACAGCGCTACCACCTGTCGGAAGTCAATGAAACTATACGAGACGAAGCGGGAATGTTTGAAAATATTCCACAAGAAATTGCCGGTTTTTTCAACCAAAATTGGCCGAGAAAAAAAATGTGTTGCATTACTTATTGAACTGCCCTCGTAGTATGCTGTTAAAATCCTACTGGTATCACAATAAGAAATGATAAATCGCCATTGGTAGACATTTGTGATATTCCCGATTGAGTCCATATTATTGTCTAAGTATCTAAACTAGGGATAAAATACTCTTTTGTAAGTCCCGTAAGAATGGTTTCAAAAGCTAGAGAACTGAAAATAAGTACCATGTAGACAAAACATGGGAACAGTATGCAGTCACCAGGTTTAGGTGTTACACCTATAGATATAGGTACACCAGTATTCAGACACACGCAGGAGGCCTGAGAGCATTATACGAATATATATGCACGTCTTTATCACAGTTGTCCTCCCTTCTCCCACTTGCCATATTCCCTTGCTCGTACGGTATGTGTTAATGAAGTACTTTTGTTTGAATGTGATCTTTGGACGCTTCGAATGGTGATTCTAATTTTTTATAGAAAAAAGTCCATCAGTATGATTTGTTGATATTGTACGTTTTTCATTCGTTTCTACAGTTAGAATGTTGCTTTTATAATTGCCAGTTTACACTTTCTCATATATTAAGCATCTGTCAGCTCGGGAGCAGTTTTCGTTACGATAATCTGTTCCCAATGGTTGACGTCTGCGGAGTAACTACTCCTGGCTCAGATTCATTGGTTTGTCTTTAACGACGGTTCTTGGGGGAATGGTGGCTCGGCCAATATGAATTTAACGCGGTCATTGACAGAAACGTAGCCTATGTTTTTGAAGAAGGAACAAAGAGTCTTTAAAATTCGATTTCTATCTTGTCTGTGCTGTGTTGTGGTTTTAAGGAAGAAGAGTGGCTGCTCTGATGTACATAGAGAAAAAGATTGTGTTTGCTGACGACGATCTGTGTTCGCATGTGAAAACTTAGCGATGAGAGTTGAAACACGCATTTCTCTGTGAAAGATAAGGTATATTTGCTGCTAATACGAAGCTTAGTGTCCCGCACTAATGCAAGGTATTCACATTTGTACTTAACCAGTGTGAACACTTTAGTGAAACACCAGTATCTGTCTGACGTCTGTAGTAGTGTGAGGCAGAATATGTTTCTCTACACAGTGTATTTGATTCGTAACCGCAGTACATAAAACACGATTCGTTGCATTTTCGTGAGTTTTGTGAATATTTTCTGTGTGAAGTCTTTGTCTTACTGTGGTTCTTCTAACATTATTGTGTACTTTCCTGACTATATTTCTTGTTGTATAATTATGAAGTGATACAAAACCTCTCAATATTTATTCACGCACCTTCTCATCATTAATCTGACAATATCATGTATGTCCTTTTCAAGAAACCACAGCCTTCATTGTGGTTAATTGCTCCTAAGAATTATTTTTCGCCTGGGGGATTCATTCAGTCAGTGTGTAATTAATTGCACAGTTTTTAGTGACATGGTTAATGGTTCCGGAAGGTAAGTTTTCGTGGAGATCTTCGCAGCAGCACATAGTATGATATGTTCCAGATAATGTTCTTCGATTGTTCAGTATTTTCAGGTTCTTGTCGAAAGATATTTAAAATACATTTACGAGCCAAGCATGCTAACTGCGCATGTTTTGCCTGTAAGATGGGACATACTGAAATTTTCCAAGGCCAAATGGTAATTCATTTGTTAGGAAACTTAATCATTAAAGTGATTTGAGGAACCACTATGCCTAATTTAACGTTTGCGCTAAGTAAACTCATCTGTGTTCAGTTATTCTAGAAAGATGTGAAACTGAGTTATTTTGGTACTTCCGTGGGTCAGTATTCATAGAATTAAAAAGAGCATTTTACTCAAGGTAATTTTCTGCAGGCATTGCTGCGTGGATACAGATTAAATTCAGAACAAGCAGCTTACAGTTTCATTTTGTTAATAACTGTCTGTCGACATTAAAAGCATGACCCAGTATCACAACAACCATGCACCTAGTGACAATATCACGATAGATACTTGATGCTGTCAGTTGAGCATCCATATTACAACAGATTCCATTTGATATGACACTTTTTACTTATCTTCTCTCTGATATTCTGATTTCGGAGCGCTTTAATAAAAAAAGGCTAAACAAAAGTAGACTCTTTTTATTAACGATGTAAAGCGGTGATACGGACGTGCGTAGATGGATAACCTCGAAAATCATAGAACAGTACTACTAGTTGTCCGGTAAGACCGCGAATTGCAACCGTCGGCAAGGCCAGGAGAAATATACGACGTGTCCAAGTAAGGAACAAAGTTATATCCGTCATAACTGTATTTATGGTTGCTTAACGAGGTACCCGGGCTACGCAGTTTCTGAACAGAGCGGTATTTACTGTGCGGCGCTAGCGATAATTCCACAGCGTTTTGAACGCCGTCCGGCGCCGCAATCGGCGCTCCGAAGAATTCCTGCTGCCACTTGTTATCCTCCAGTTAGCCCTACCTCTGCGGAGCAGCTGTTAGCACGAACGTGGTTACGTTTTTAAATTGCCTCTAATAGAGAACAATTACGGAAATTACGAGGAGCTGTTTTCGACAGGCGTAGACTGTCGGCCAAACGCGAAGTGAAGTGGGTGGTGCTAAGAACTTGTTACCAGCCTGCGGGAGGGCCAGTCCCGGCTTCGGCGATCGCCTGGAGAAAGTCTTGTGCGAGAATGCTGAACTAAGCAACCTGTGAAATGCCTGAACGTATCTAATCAACAGAGAGCCGCCCCTTCTCCCTCCTCCGCGATGGCTTCAGGAGGGTTGGGTTGTTCAGCGGAGGAGCCCAGACAGCGAGGTCATCGGTCTCATCGGATTAGGGAAGGACGGGGAAGGAAGTCTGCCGTGCCCTTTCAAAGGAACCTGGAGCGATTTAGGGAAATCACGGAAAACTTAAATCAGGATGGCCGGACGCGGGATTGAACCGCCGTCCTCCCGAATGCGAATCCAGTGTGCTAGCCACTACGCCACCTTGCTCGGTGTTTCAGGAGGGCCAAACTCAACACAAGTTGATGACAGCCATACTGTTTGCTCAGCAGTGCAACATCAGACGACCAAATCATATACTTTGAGTCATGGAACGTATCCAAATGGACAGTGGGACAATGTCTGGAACACCAAGGGCTGTCAGCACAGTAATTATTGCCGCGTCTTCTGCGTACAAGATCACGATGGACGTATCCGTATCTAGCGGTTCTGGGGAGGATTGCCGGCCGGTGTGGCCGTGCGGTTAAAGGCGCTTCAGTCTGGAACCGCGAGACCGCTGCGGTCGCAGGTTCGAATCCTGCCTCGGGCATGGATGTGTGTGATGTCCTTAGGTTAGTTAGGTTTAAGTAGTTCTAAGTTCTAGGGGACTGATGACCACAGATGTTAAGTCCCATAGTGCTCAGAGCCATTTGGGGAGGATTAACGTTGCATGATAGCATTCTGCATCTTCATAATGGCCGACAACTGGCGTTATGATATGGGTTTCCACTGTGTACACAAAGCGATTAACTATAGTTCACATAGCCGTTAATTTGGACATCAGCCGTTATATTTCTCATAAATTTTGCAATTGTATCTGAGAAATATATTCGGAGAGCCAGCCATGGCAAAACTCTTCCATATGGTCTCAAGATGTATGAGAAAGGCAAAATACCCTCAGAACTCAAGAAAAATGTAAATTACAGTTACAGAGAAATCAGGTACTGACATGTGTGATTATTACTGCACTATCAGTTTAATAAGTCGTGACTGCAAAATACACAAACGGAGTCTTTACAGAGGAATGAAAAAACTGGTGGAACTAGACCTCGAAAGATCAGTTTGGATTCCTTAGAAATGTCGGAAAACGCGAGGCAATAATGACCCTAAACCTATCTTCATAGCATCTGTAGACTTTTGACAGTGTTGACCGGAATACTCTCTTTGAAATGCTGAAGGTGGCAGGGGTAAAATACACGAAGCGAGAGGCTATTTAGAACTCGTACGGAATCCAGACGGCAGTTATGAGTCGAGAGGCATGAAAGGGAAGCAATGGTTGAGAGGTTCTGAGACAGGGCTATAGCTTATCCCAAATGTTATACAATCTGTACACTGAGCAAGCAGTAGAGGAAAGCAAAGAAGGATTTGGAATGGCAATCAAAGTTCAGGGAGAAGAAATAAAAATTTTCATGTTTGTCAGTGATATTATAATTCAGTTAGAGACAGCAAAGGACTTGGAAGAGCAGCTGAACGGAATGCACTTTGAAAGGAGAATGTAAGTTGGAAAACAACAAGGATAATGGCATGTATTCGAATTAATTCAGATGATGATGAGGGAATTAAATTAAAAATCGAGACATTTAAATTAGTTTTTTATTTGGGCATCAAAATAACTGTCGATGTCGAAGCACAGAGGATACAAACTGTAGACTAAGAACGGCAAGAAAAGCTTTTATGAAGAAGAGAGATTTGTTAACATCGAATGTAGATATAAGTGTTAGGAAATCTTTTCGGAAAGTATTTGTATGCAGCCATGTATGGAAGTGAAACATTGACTGTACATGATTTAGACGACAAGAGAATAAAAACGTGTTGCTACAGATGGGTAAATCACGTAACTAATGAGGTACTGAACACAACGGGGGAGAAAAGAAATTTGTGGGACAACCGGACTTGAAGAAGGGATCGGTTGATATGACACACTCCGAGGCATCAAGGGATTACAAATTTAGTATTAGAGGAAAGTGTGAGGGATAAAAATTGCAGAGGGAGACCAACAGATGAAAACAGCAAGCAGATTCAGAAGGGTGTAAGTTGCAGTACTCACTCGAAGGTGAAGTGGCTTGCACTGGATAGTGTAGCACGGAGAGCAGCATAAAAAACCAGTCTTTAGAGTGAAGACCCTAACAACAATAGTGGAACGATAGCGATCATCTGAAAAAGTATGACAAAAACAGTCAATCTAGATCGCATCTAATATTTAATTATTCTGATAACCGTTTTCAGACAAATGTGACGTTCTTCAGTCCATTAACTCCTTAGGGACGTCTGGAGCCGGTACATGGAATTGTTGCATGTACCAAAAGATACCAATCAACAACTGCTCTGGAGAGTGCTTTTTACATTCCCCGCCTAATTCCAGCCGCGTATCGAGTTATAGAAAGTCGTTATCTGTATTGTCTCGTGCACACTATAATCTCTTTCGGTCACTCTATACTCGAAATGTACTATGGAAACAGCATAAACGTTGTACAGTCTACCGCTCACAACTGGTCGAGTTGTTAAATCTAGTCCCACGTAAGTTGCCTGAGCAAATCGGTTAAATTTTTCTATGTGCACCTTTGAGCTGTAACGATCCTACAGAGGGAAACTTTGAATTTTTTTCTGCATTGTGATTCCAAACACTGAAGCAATTGTGAGAAACTGGTCACATCAGGATCAGCATATAATATTGCGTTCTCCAATTTCAAGGAAACTGCGAGACATGCATAGAACCATCAACAGTGTTAGAGGAAACGATGGATATGGCGGAAACGTAATTTTTAATACACATCATGAGCAACTATGTACTTATCACTGCCTCTCTTGCTATTCCTGAAACTTTCCTAAAGAACATTCTTCGACAACCGTTAATGATACTGATGTCTGACAGAGAGAAATCCCGTCTCTTTTCCTGTTGACGTGATTGTTAAATACACCCGAAAGTACAATATGTTTTAGCGAGAATAAGCGATTTTCATCTGGGGATTGCAGAAGAGAAATTAAACATTGTAAGACAGAATGTAATTGTGCTCCTGGGAAAAAGAATAACTGCATTTTTCTATTGTTTTATTATGGTGGCGACGCAGAGAAAGATGACATTTCTTGTGACTCACTTTGCACTTGTTAGCCAGATGAAAAAGGAGTGGAAGACAGAAATTTATTCAGTCATTTAGTTTTTTGTGGGGTTTGAAAATTATTGACTTTGGTCTTGGACCGGAAAATGATGTTGTCGCGGTAACTACATTATTTCATTTCACGTCAGACCAGCTCTGCCATAATTTACAGTGACACGATTCATCTCTTTATTATCTCAAACACTGAAACACACTGTTTTTCTGAGTTGTACAAATTTCTCGTTCATCAGCTTAGTGGTTTTAATATTCGATTCGTGCTAATTGAAACGATGATCAATTTACAAATTTCAGAACTAAATTTCCACTCTGTGACGGAATGTGCACTGATATGAAATTTCCTGGCAGATTAAATCTGTGTACCGAACCGAGACTTGAACTCAGGACCTTAGCCTTTTACAGGCAAGTTTTCTACAAGCTGTGCTTCCCAAGCACGACTAATGACCCCTCCACACGGCTTTAATTCTGCCAGTGCCTCGTCTCCTCCCTTCCAAACTTCACAGAAGCGCTACTGCGAACCTTGCCCGCGAAAGGCAAAGGTCCCGAGTTCGAGTATAGGTCCGGCACACAGTTCTAATCTGCCAGAAAGTTTCAGCTTACAAATTGTTTTAAAACGATAAAAATAGATTTTGCTTGGTGGTAATAACAATAAAATGAAATACATTTTTGATTTTTCAATTAAAGAGCGAAAAAATAAAATAAAAATAAAATAGTGGTGCAGAAATTCGTTAAGATTTTAAAAAATGAGCATTGCGCATCCACTAAAAAAAACGGCTCTGAGCACTATGGGACTTAACTTCTGAGGTCATCAGTCCCCTAGAACTTGGAACTAATTAAACCTAACTAACGTAAAGACATCACACACATCCATGCCGGAGGCTGGATTTGAACCTGCGACCGTAGCGGTCGCGCGGTTCCAGACTGTAGCGCCTAGAAACGCTCGGCTACCCCAGCCGACGCGCATTCACTAAAACTGCAAGTACCGGGGCTAGGATGGAACAGGATTAAGTGAGGTACGATTGGAGGCTGTGTACGTTCATAGCGTGGGGGTTTAAATAGAGAAATCAGGTGGATGGTAGTATGGTGAAAAGAGTGCATGGATGACGGGGTGTATGGAAGATGACAGGAAACAAAAATAGATTAGAGGTTCTATCCATGGGCCAAAAAATAGTATGAAGAGGAGTGAGAGAGACGCAGAGAGGGGTGAGGAGCACTAGTTTCTTGTAGGATATAAAGACAAGAGTTAGAGCTTGGAGGACGGCTGATATCGTGGCGGATTTCACCGCATGGAAAAGTCAGTCGGTTGAAGGTAATACAGAGTATTAAGTGCGTGTAGATGTCAAATACAGCAGAATAAAAGTAGCTATGTTTCCATTTATGATGGTATACTTCACTTTCACCAAAGAGTAAGCGCTTCTGTTCACAAGTACTGGTTTGTCAGAGCATGAGTGAAAACCCAGTTCTAGCCTCCAAAACCGTCAGACTTCACCACAAGTGAATCATGTAACATCTGGGAGCACTAGTCTGAGTGACACAGGCTGGAACATTGCAGCTGCGGTGAGCAATACCTCGGCACGTCCTCTGTAACCACCAATATCGCGGTTCACACCTAGTCACGCGACCTCCAGCTGTGGTCGTGACACAGAGGCCGGCGGGGTGCCGTCCCTTCACCTCCCAGAGCCACCGCCCGCCTAACTACTACACTCCGTCAGACACCCATGTCCTGACTAGGGACGCGCGTCCCCCCTTTCATAAAATATACTTTCCAGTCCCATTACCATCCAGTCCCTAGCCAGGAGAACTCTCCGCAATCGTCTCCGGTGATCTGTAGAATCCTACCTCTCATCATTATAATGACATGTGAATGTTTGTGTATTTCACTATGTGTTTCACATTTGGCAGACAGCAGCAGATAAGCTTTGCTACCCACCTTATGCTCCCGAACAGCTTGGTAAGAATCTAAATACACAGACAGAAAAAAATCGCTACACCAAAAACTAATTAATGTGGGGTAGTGAAATTTCTGAAAGACATTTCTCTGGGTTGTTATTGTTGTGGTCTTCAGTCCTGAAATTGGTTTGATGCAGCTCTCCACGCTACTCTATCCTGTGTAAGCTTCTTCATCTCCCAGTACCTAATGAAACCTACATCCTTCTGAATCTGCTTACTGTATTCATCTCTTGGTCTCCCTCTACAATTTTTACCCTCCTTGCTGCCCTCCAATACTAAATTGGTGATCCCTTGATTCCTCAGAACATGTCCTATCAACCGATCCCTTCTTCTACTCAAGTTGTGCCACAAACTTCTCTTCTCCCCAATCCTATTCAATACCTTGCATTAGTTATGTGATCTACCCATCTAATCTTCAGTATTCTTCCGTAGCACCACATTTCGAAAGCTTCTATTCCCTTCTTGTCCAAACTATTTATCGTCCATGTTTCACTTCCATACATGGCTACGCTCCATACAAATACTTCCAGAAACGACTTCCTAACACTTAAATCTATACTCGATGTTAACAAATTTCTTTTCTTCAGAATCGCTTTCCTTTCCATTGGCAGTCTACATTTTATATCCTCTCTACTTCGAACATTATCAGTTATTTTGCTCCCCAAATAGCAAAACTCCTTTTCTACTTTAAGTGTCTCATTTCTTAATCTAATTCCCTCAGCATCACCCGACTTAATTCGACTACATTCCATTATCCTCGTTTTGCTTTTATTGATTTTCATCTTGTATCCTCCTTTCAAGACATTATCCATTCCGTTCAACTACTCTTCCAAGTCCTGTACTGTCTCTGACAGAATTACAATGTCATCGGTGAACCTCAAAGTTTTTATCCTTCTCCATGGATTTTAATACCTACTCCGAATTTTTCTTTTGTTTCCTTCACTGCTTGCTCAATATACAGATTGAATAACATCGAGGAATGGCTACAACCCTGTCTCACTCCCTTCCCAACCACCGCTTCCCTTTCATGTCCCTCGACTCTTATAACTACCATCTGGTTTCTGTACAAATTGTAAATAGCCTTTCGCTCCCTGTATATTACCCGTGCCACCTTCAGAATTTGAAAGAGATTATTCCAATCAACATTGTCAAAAGCTTTCTATAAGTCTACGAATGCTAGAAACGTAGGTTTGCCTTTCTTTAATTTTTCTTCTAAGATAAGTCGTAGGGTCAGTATTGCCTCACGTGTTCCAATATTTCTACGGAATCCAAACTGATCTTCCCCGAGGTTGGCTTCTACCAGTTTTTCCATTCGTCTGTAAAGAATTCGCGTTTATCTGGGTAATACATTCAAATGATTAACATTGCAAGATCACAAGTTAATGTAAGGATGAGAACAGCCTTTGAAAATGAGAAGTACTGGTAAATTAATAACCAGTGTGACTGCCAGAATGTTGAATGCAACCATGGAGACGTACGTGCACTGTGTTTAACAGGTGCCGGACGTCAGTTTGTGAGCTGGAGCTCCATGCCAGTTGCACTTGCTCGGTCAATATAGGGACGGTTAATGCTGTTTGTGGATTATGCTGGAGTTTGGTCCGAAGATCTGGTGATCGATCAGGCCAAGGCAACATGTCGAAAATCTGTAGAGCATCTTGGGGTACAACAGCTGTGTGTGGGCGAGCGTGGAAAACTCTCCCTGGAATGATATTCATGAATGGCAGCACGACAGGTCGAATCACCATGTTGACGTACAAATTTGCAGTCAGGGTGGATAGTATAACCACGAGAGTGGTCCTGTTGCCAAGCGAAATCGCACGCCAGACCATAACCCCATTGTGCCTAGCACATAGGCTAGGCTAGTTTCTGGTCCTCAACTGACGTCCTCCTAACCAACATGGCTATAATTGACACCGAGACAGAACTAGCTTTCATCAGATTATGTAACAGTCCACCACCCTGCCATCATCCAATGACCTCTCGCTTGAAACCACTAAAGTCGCAAATGACAGTGGTTTGGGGTCAGTTGAATGCAGGCTACAGGGCGTCTGGCTCAGAGCTGTCGTTGAAATATCCGACTTTTAACAGTTAGTTCTGTCACTGTGGTGTCAACTGCTGCTCAAAGTGCTGCCGCAGATGCAGTACGATGCGTCAGAGCCACACGCCGAACACGATGGTCCTCCCTCTCGATTGTGCGGAGTGGACATTCGCTGCCAGGTCTTCTTGCGACAGTACCTTCTCGTGACCATCGTGTGAGTGTGTGGGTTTTATTTTGTCAAGCTGCACAATGGATTGATCCAACAAGTACCCTTTGGCTCCTGCAAGAAACAATTTCCACCTCACACTACTACAGAAGTCAGACAGACGCTCCTAATGTACCAACAAGAGATGCTTGAAAAACATTCAGCAACAAATATCTTCTGGAGTCGTCCGCTGTAAGGAAAAGACACAAAAATATTCTGTATCCTTACATAACTAGTGACATACTTGGGTACTGGAGTATTGCTAGTTAGTGTAAGGAAAACGTTAAACGAACGAAAAATATTATTTATTGCAAAAAAATTCGGAGAAATAAAGTGAAACTTTTTCTTATAAATTAATAAACTTCTGGGTTCTTTTCAGAACAGTAGATTGCCTCTTATGGAAAGGAATGCTATTATTTTTACAACACAACTATCTCTTTCTGTCTGGATTGACCTTCACCAATCAAACTCTACCTATGCCTTGATGAAGTCAAGGACTCCTGTCCTCCCCTAGTATAACTATTGGAGTCGTACACTGGTCAGATAACCAGTCCACTGCAATGCCACTCAATATTCGCTCGCAGACGTTTAACTGATACTGTGTTCATGTTCACACCATACAATAAGTGTGGCGGCCAACACAGTGAACAACACTTAATCGCAAGTGACTCAATGTAGAGTATCACTCCAATTCGCTAATGACAGAGGTGCTCTCCCAGTAAGTACTGAGGAGAGACTTTGTTCCTCGCTCTTTGCGTACAAGTACGAGCGCACTCACTCTCGTTACGTGTTCCTGCTCCAAGAGCAACAACAGACCGGCCTCCTTTTTCTGGAAAAATTGCAAGGGTATATCATTCGCTGTCTTACCTCACCCCTGTGGCTCTTTACGTCAGAAATATTCTGCCAATCAATGTTCCTCTTTTAAATAGGAGAATGAAGTCTTGCTTTAGTCGACCAATGCGGGAATATGTAGCATCTCCGTTAGGTGTATACTGTCCTCCTGTTAGAACTCCGTGACTATGCAGTCGGTTCATCAAAAAAAGCGTCTTCTGGGCGCTCTCACATAATGTAATGGAGGTCGTTATCCCTTTGCTCTGCAAAAAGCTGTACTCTCCCTGGGCGGTCGCTCCAGTCGAAGTAGGTGTGTTGACTCACCCCTCTGAAGGGATGGGCCTCCCAGCAGGCTGGTGGCCGTCATGTTGTGTACGCCAGCCTCGACATTTTCAACCTCTGTGCACACTTGCGATTTACTTATTAGATTTGCATATTGCTTACATGAATTCATACAAAACTGACTCCACCTCATCGAGTTTGGGTTCGAATGAAGCGTCTTGATATGCAGAATACGATTGTGAGGACGGAATATGAAAGAAATGAAGGTCAGGAGACCACGCCACCTTACAATCGCTGCCAGCAATACATGCACAGTGGCTACATTCCTGCCAAACCTTTCTGCGGTATTGCAGAAGGAACATCCCGCTTCTGATCGCCCTATTACACGACCTTGTTCAGACTCGATGAAGTGCTGATAATGGTGTCTTTGCCACCTTAAAGGCATTCTTTACTAACATCAATCCACCTCGTGCAATCTGAAAGGTAACAAACGTTCACTATCATTAAGTGTGTATTTAAAGCAAACCTGATTTGCACCTTCATAGTGGCGCTACTAGCGCCACTCATATGTAATTGGGGTAAAATTCGAGCAGACTTCATGTTTCAGATGTAGAAACATGCCTATCAACTTTTGCTTATGTTGCACAACATCTTTTTGGTGCTGTGATTTGTTTTTACTGACAGTGCAGCTAATAAAAAAATCAGATCAAATATGAGTTCCTTTAGAATTACTGACAGCCTTGGGAGAGCCAGGCCTGACAAAACTCTACCATCTGGTGAACAAGATGTATGAGACAGGCGAAATACCCTCAGACTACAAGAAGAATATAATAATTCCAATCTCAAAGAACGCAGGTGTTGACACATGTGAAAATTACCGAACTATCAGTTTAATAAGTCATGGTTGCAAAATTCTAAGGCGAAGTCTTTACAGACGAATGGAAAAACTGATAGAAGCCGACCTCGGGAAAGATCAGTTTGGATTCCGTAGAAATATTGGAACACGTGAGGCAATACTGACCCTACGGCTTATCTTAGAAGCTAGATTAAGGAAAGGCAAACCTACGTTTCTAGCATTTGTAGACTTAGAGAAAGCTTTTTACAATGTTGACTGGAATACTCTCTTTCAAATTCTGTAGGTGGCACGGGTAATATACAGGGAGCGAAAGGCTATTTACAATTTGTATAGAAACCAGATGGCAGTTATAAGAGTCGAGGGGCACGAAAGGGAAGCGGTGGTTGGGAAGGGAGTGAGACAGGGTTGTAGCCTATCACCGATGTTATTCAATCTATATATTGAGCAAGCATTGAAGGAAACAAAAGAAAATTCCGGAGTAGGTATTAAAATCCATGGAGAAGAAATAATAACTTTGAGCTTCACCGATGACATTGTAATTCTGTCAGAGACAGCAAAGCACCTGGAAGAGCAGTTGAACGGAATGGACAGTGTCTTGAAAGGAGGATATAAGATGAACATCAACAAAAGAAAAACGACGATAATGGAATGTAGTCGAATTAAGTCGGGTGATGCTGAGAGAATTAGATTAGGAAATGATACGCTTAAAGTAGTAAATGAGTTTTGCTGATTTGGGGAGCAAAATAACTGATGATATTCGAAGTAGAGAGGATATAAAATGTAGACTGGCAATGGCTAGGAAAGCGTTTCTGAAGAAGAGAAATTTGTTAACATCGGATACAGATTTAAGTGTCAGGAAGTCGTTTTTGAAAGTATTTGTATGGAGTGTTGCCATGTACGGAAGTGAAATATGGACTATAAATAGTTTGGACAAGAAGAGAATAGAAGCTTTCGAAATGGAGTTCTACAGAAGAATGCTGAAGATTAGATGGGTAGATCGCATAACTAATTAGAAGGTATTGAATAGAATTGGAGAGAAGAGAAATTTGTGGCACAACTTGACTAGAAGAAGGGTTCGGTTGGTAGGACATGTTCTGAAGACCACAACAACAACATGAGTTCCGCACTTCACCGCGACGACGCTCTGTGTGCTGTAATGTCCTCCGGTACACTTGTACTAGAGTGTCTATAAGAATATTCATCACCTACATTACTCAGGAACTATCACTGTCCATAATTTTCCCGTGTACACACGATTATCGTTTTCACGAGATAAAGTCTGGGTACGTGAGGCGCCAAGTTTCTCGTCCTTTGCCCGCTAAGCGGCTATTCGGCAGTGTAGGAGACGTGGAAGCGAGAGCAGCCGTCTGGCTGTGGACCCGGCCGCGGTGGTTCGAGGGCCGGCGGCAACGGCGGCGCTTATGCAACGCGCAGCGCGGAGCGGCCTAGCCGGCTGCAATGTCAGTCAGCGCGAGGCCTTGACGCTCTCCAGGGCTACGCTGCGAGCCAGCCATGCGCCCGCCCAGCCAGGCTCGCCACTCACACAGCCTTTACATTAAAAAAAACTCTATTTTTGCCCTACACGGCTCATTTGCCCTGGCGATCAAGATACGCTGACTCATGGAGAAGCAGTACACAGAAATACGGAAGTGCCTCTAGGAACGGACTTTGAAGATAATCCAGAAAAATCGTCTCACTTGCTAATTTCGTACACTGACTTAGACAAAAAGAAATAAAAAAACACGACATCCACCAGGTTAAAAAAAAAAAAAACGGCTGGTCAACAGCTTCTCTATGTGTTGTGTACATAGTTCCGCGTAGTCGGCGAGTACACAACTTTCCCACTAGAGCACGTACCGCTAAGCACAACAGCGCAGGCGCAGCTCTCGTCCGTCTCCGCACTACTAGATGGTGCTGCCTTAGAGACGGACCAAATTCTGCTTCCACCGATCCGCGTATTAATATGTAACGCAGCCAATGAAATTGCTGCTAACATAGAACCTTTTCTCCTCGTGGATCACACTCGCACAGTGATACCTGAACGTGCGAGGTATTATAACAAGTGTACAGATCTCCGATGAGTCAGCCTGCATTTGTCTGCATTAGTCTGTACCAGTCTGCATTTGTCTGTACCAGTCTATAGTCAAGTTTTAGTCTGTGCCCAATAAGATTACCATATTCCTGTACATAGCCATGAAGATAAGTCAATAGACACTTTGTCGAGTATCAGAAATATGTGAGAATAAGATTAACGTACCAAGACCAAAAGAACTTCAGACTGTCAATTGTAAACAGCATCCAGAATCAAGTTACGTAATGTCTATGCTTTTTATTATTTTAATAAATGTGTGTGAAAATTAATCGAGTTCTGTTTAAAGTTGGTCACCGTCAATCGGCTACTCTAAGTGTGCAAGTGCTATTTATATTGTCTGACCTAATGGCAGAAGATAAACACGCCACGATAAGACCACGAGGCATATTACTGACACTCGCCTACTTTGTTAGAGCAACAAGTCAAATAATCTGATGGTGTGTGTACCGAAGTCTTACTGTATGCACACCACACTATGGCTGGGAGAGATTTTCGCAATGGAAAGATTTTCAGCCACCTCACGTATGCAGTTCTGTTATGGGACAATGCCTCTGGGGCAAAAATAATTTTTCTTTGGCAGAAAAAGGCCATTAGTTGTATTGCTGGAGTGAGAAACCATGTATCACCTAGAGACTATTTCAAATAGTTAAAAATACTGACACTTACATCACTGCTTATTCTCTGTTGCTTAATGCACATAAAGGAAAACCAAGAAAGTTATAAACTGCGCGAGTCTGTACATAGCCATGACACACACCAAAGGCAGATGACGGACGTCCCAGTTACTAGGCTTAAAAAAAACCAAAACGGTTACACATACACAGGGATACAATTATTTAACATGATACCACCTACAGCACGCAGTGTATCACTGAATGTCTTCAAAAATATTACAAGAAGGTGGCTTGGACAAAAAGCATTCTATACAATAGAAGAATTTAAAGTATGTAACAAAAATGATCTAATCTATTAAAACTGCTGCTTGTCATGACCACCATATTACATGAGCACTTCTGAAAATGTTATCGTATCATGCGGTGTGCTTTATTTACGTAATGTATTTTTACTCAATAGTTAACTGCTGTATGACATGACCACCCTATTACATAAGTTCTTCTGAAAATGTTATTGTACCATGCTGTTGTGCTTTATTTACATAATGCATTTTCCCCAATGGTTAACATGTAATAAGCCTGTCTCATTTATATTTGTTAAAATGTTTTTCTTAACATGTGCATTGTGTTACACATACAGTATCTCCTTTTGTCATTCTGCACGGCACATTTATGTGTAATGATTACTAAACATGTGCAGTATAAAACGTATTTACTCATTCAGAATGTTAAAAATGTAAGACTTATTTTGTAATTATATAATGAATGTAAAATGACGACATCAATTGCATGAAAAATGCTTAAAGATGGATCAACAAATCAATAAATAAATCAATAAATCAATCCGAACATTTCTCGTGGAGAAACAGCAGCCATGCTAAAAGTACTTTAAAAATGGATTTAAAACAGTTTCGAGCACAATAACACATTTATTTACACCGTTTTTACCGCTTTCGGTCAGAAAGTGACCGTCTTCAGACCATTTATACTGAAATTTGGGCACAGAATGCCTTTAGAGAGACATCTAATAATATTAGTAACATATAAAATACGCGATATATAACAAAAATTAAAAGAAGAAATTATACCGATGATGGTAGGCTGTGGTGGTGAATGGAGCAGATGTTATGACTCCATGAACGTCAACTGCTCAGGAGAGTAATGGATTTGTGACTTAAATACGCGACGCTCTACCCAATGTATACCGAATTACGTGAGCGATAGCTGGTAAGGCATACAGGACGTAAAACAGTTAATACATTAAGGTATACACAGAGTACTTAAACGAAAGCTAATAGCAAATAAACAAATAGGCACATCACAATATATAAAATAACTGCTGTAAACAGCATTTCGTCAGTATGTGATAAAAATAAATATAGAAGAGTTAACGAATAATAATCGGTTGTGAGAACCCCGGTAGCTGTTAGGTATTTATCGAAAACTCGTAGATAGTTTGCCAGCAAAGATAGTGGTTAAGCGACGCCAGTGGTTCCCATGGAGACGGCGTTGTCGTATTCATATTTGCCATTGTAAATAAATGTTTTAATGCGGTCGACACTGTTCTTAATTCAGTTTTAGTGGCATGATTTTCACACAGGACTCTGTAAAAGAGTGAAAAATTACTAGCAAAATTAGCAAAAATGTAAGACAAATGGCTCTGAGCACTAAGGGACTTAACATCTGAGGTCATCAGTCGCCTAGAGGTTAGAACTAGTTAAACCTATCTAAGCTAAGGACATCACACACATCCGTGCCCGAGGCAGGATTCGTACCTGCGACCGTAGCGGTCGCGCGGTTCCAGACTGAAGCGCCTAGAACCGCTCGGCCACTCCGGCCGGCTAAAATATAAGACATTTTTATTCTTTTTTCAAATAAAAAGATTGGGGATTGAAGAATACAGTGAATAAAATTCTGAAGAAGTATTAAAATACTGGGTGTAAATGGTTATATACAAATTGTAGAGGATCCATACTGGAGTTACAGTTCGAAGGACGTCGATGGGGTATTTCTCATCTCATCTCTGTATTAAAATAACTAAACGTAAACGACAAAACCACAAACCCAATCATAGAAACCCTTCACAACACATACTCCAATGTTAAATTCACGTAAGAACTCTCCAACGCTTTTGAAATTAAAACATGTGTACAACACGGAGACGGACTCTCCCCACTGCTAGGAATCCCTGGAGGAAGGCGGCATTCTTTTCGACGAACACAATAAAGGAAATGAAGAGTACCGGCATTTGAAACTAACTGCAGAACACTTCTTTGCCTCCAACATACACTGCGCGTAAGAACCACGACAATAAGATACGAGAAATTAGGGCTCATACAGAGGCATGTAGATAGTCGTTTTTCCCTCGTTCTGTTTGTGAGTGGAACAGGAAAGGAAATGACTAGCGGTGGTACGAGATACCCTCCTCCACACGCCATAATGTGGACTGCGGAGAATCGATGTAGATGTAGTTGCGCCTTAGAAAAAGTAGTGATGAGAGTAAAACCTTCACTGGACTCCGACTAGGAATAAAATACAAAGGCGTGTAAGTCAATTGCCTAGACTTTGCACGTGATATTGCCCTGCTAGCCGAGACCTAGGAAGGAGCCAAAGAAAATACACTCGAACTACAAAACCATGCACAAAAACTGGGTCTCAAAATACCGTTCGAAAAGACGAAAATAACGACAAAGGTAGAAAAGCCAAATGAAACATCCCAAAGTAGGCGAGCAAAAATATAGATCGTCGAAGAATTCAAATATCTTGGAGAATGGATCAAATAGAATGCTGTCGAGACAAACGGAATTGAACATAGAAGAAATAAAGTTGTTCTGGCCTTCCTTCTCACCCAGAGCATATATAACAAGAAGTCCCTCTCATGGGATGCAAAAATAAGACACCATAACACGATAATCAAACGGGAAGAAGAAAACACAGCCGAAACACTGTCCATCAGCAACCATGGCACAGCTGAAATGCAGGAGATCAAAGAAAGGTACTAAGAAAAATTCTAGGCCGAAAGTTGCATAACAACAAACCGAACGACATCAGAAATGAAACCTTTCCTAAGCAACAGAAAAATTCTCAGATACGATGATAAAAAAAGTGATTTTTATGGACACATCGTCAGAATGAATTGAAATAGATTAACCAAAAGAATCTTTGACTACTTCCGAAAAAAAAACCAAATGAAATTGTTTTAAGGAAACTGAGGAGGACTTAAAAGAACTCCAAATCACAGATATTGTGCTCACAGATTATACTACACAAAAAAAGCCAAACACAAGAACGAGAGGATAACGAAAACCAAATGAACAATCCGAATCTCTGAAGAAGAAAGGAAAGCAAGATTAGAAAGAATAAAACAATACTGGACATAAAGGAAGATACAGGACACTCAAAAGTGTTTATTCTATTTCATGATGGGCTGAGTGGTACAGCAACCGGTTTCCATAATTATATATTACATCGTTTTTATGGCGACATTGGTTTTATTATATTTCTTAATTTTGGTTTCTTTTCATTTTCAAGCATTTTGAATTTTTATCTTACGCGCTAACATGTATTTTAACTAAGGTGCTATCTATTCGATTTTACTTATTGCCTGTACCAGCTTCTTCTTATAGTCTTACGCCTATATTAATTTCATTTTTACCGACACTAGCGCCTTCTGTTGTACTGCCCTACTAGCGCGGCCAACATGATTTTCCTGCACTAAGTTTCAATGTGGCCGTCTATTTGACCGTTTAGTCATCTGATATCCAGGTTCATTCGATGTACGTGTGGCTCTAAGCCGCGCTTCACCTGGCAGCTATAACTGCATCAAAGTATTTTACGTTACTTTATTTAACTTCCTCCCTTTTATGTTTGCCTTCATAAATTTATCTCGGTTTTTATCTTTATCTTTATCACTTGGTTTTCTTCCAATGTACCTTGTTCGAAGGTGCTAATTTCAGATGGTTTGTTACCATTGTTATGACTAACCGGCCAATCAGCTGGTGATGGAAAGCTTTGATAGTCTTTTAATTTACTTCTCAAATTTTTCAAATTATTTTTAGAAGTTTTAAACCACGGCCCTTAACTTGTAATTAGATATACATACATCCTTGCTTTTCCTTTCCTTTTAGAAAATCTGAGGAAGTCTAAACCAGGCGAAACACCTTATTTGTAATAAAAATAACTTTGCAACCGAGACTGTTCCTTCTATCATTAAAAAGTGATTGATCTGAAGTAACCCATGTTGGATGAAACGAAATAAGAGGAAGAGGCCACGGCTCCCTTATACTCAGAAAATATCGTACAACCTCCAAAGCGTTGTTGGTAGACTCCAGGTTTATCCTGTATCTATAAGTGTAACTGGCATGTGGAAATCAAGTCGGGAACCTTCTGCCCCAGTCGAAGCTAGCGTGTGACTACTAACTGCGTCCTTACTCAGTACCAAGGTTCGGCTTCACCAACCAGCTCTGTGGCAGTGGAGAGTACTTTATCACAGAGATGTTTTTCGTGCTTCTCCAGTAAATGAAAACGGCGGTTTCTTATGCAGTCTCACAGTAAACGACATGCATAAATGTTTCGAGCGCTGGAAGCAAATGTCGACTTGACGCTGTTGAATCTGATCATCAGTACCTGAACATCACTGACGTGACAAAAGTTCTGGGCTACCTCATAATATGGTGTCGGGCCTCCTTTTCCCGGCGTAGTACAGGAACTAGACGTGGCGTGGACTCAAAATGTCGTTAGAAGTCCCTTGCAGAAATGTTGATCCAGGCTGCCTCTACTGCGAACGTCTTGCCAGTGCAGGATTTTGTGCAGGAACAGACCTCTCGATTGTGTCCCATAAAGGTTCGATCAGATTCATGTCGGGCAATCTGGGTGGGCAAATCATTCGCTCCAACTGTCAAGAATGTTCTTCAAACCAATGAGGAGTAATTGTTGCCCGGTGATATAGTGCACTACCATCTTCAAAACTTCCAATCGTTGTTTGGGAACATGAGGTCCATGAACGGCTGTAGATGCTCTCCAAGTGCCGAACATAATCATTTCCAATCAATCATTGGTTTCTTTGGACCAGAGGACCCTTCCGTTCCATGTAAAAATAGCTCACACAATTTTGGAGCTACCACTAACTTGCGCCGTGCCTTCTTGAAACTTGGGTCCATGACCTGGTGGGGTCTGCGCCACACTCGAATGCTACCATCAGATATTACCTACTGAAATCGAGACTCGGCTGACCAGTCGTCTAGGGTCCAGGCGATATGGTCACAAGCCGAGGACAGGCGCTGCAGACGATGTCGTTCTGTTAGCAAACCCACTCGCGTCTGTCGTCTGCTGTCTCAGCCCATTCACGCCAGATTTCGTCGCACTCTCCTAACGGATACGTTCGTCGTACGTCCCACATTGATTTCTGTGGTTTTTTATCAGTAGGCTTGATTGCCTGTTAGCACTGGCAACTCTACTCAAACGCTGATGCTCTCGGTCGTTAAGGAAAGGCCATTGGCCACTGTGTTCCCCCTGGTGAGAGGTAATGTCTGAATTGTGGTATTCTCAGCAGACTCTTCACACTGTTGTAAGTAGGCTGTATAGGTTTTTATGTTGGTAACGCCCCGTCGAACTCTGTATGAAAATCACTGACTGTGCTGTGTGCAGTCTGCGGCTGGATTGCATTGTTGGAATATTTGCCTCTGTAGTGTTGGGCAGTTGGATGTGAACAGCGAGTAGCGTTGTACAGTTGGAGGTAAGCTGCCAGCAGTGGTGGATGTGGGGAGAGAGATGGCAAAGTTTTGAGAGCGGACGACCTGGACGCGTGTCCATCAGAAAACGGAAATTTGTAAGACTGGATGTCATGAACTGATATATATATATATATATATACTCCTGGAAATGGAAATAAGAACACCGTGAATTCATTGTCCCAGGAAGGGGAAACTTTATTGACACATTCCTGGGGTCAGATACATCACATGATCACACTGACAGAACCACAGGCACATAGGCACAGGCAACAGAGCATGCACAATGTCGGCACTAGTACAGTGTATATCCAACTTTCGCAGCAATGCGGGCTGCTATTCTCTCATGGAGACGATCGTAGAGATGCTGGATGTAGTCCTGTGGAACGGCTTGCCATGCCATTTCCACCTGGCGCCTCAGTTGGACCAGCGTTCGTGCTGGACGTGCAGACCGCGTGAGACGACGCTTCATCCAGTCCCAAACATGCTCAATGGGGAACACATCCGAAGATCTTGCTGGCCAGGGTAGTTGAGTTACACCTTCTAGAGCACGTTGGGTGGCCCGGGATACATGCGGACGTGCATTGTCCTGTTGGAACAGCAAGTTCCCTTGCAGGTCTAGGAATGGTAGAACGATGGGTTCGATGACGGTTTGGATGTACCGTGCACTATTCAGTGCCCCTCGACGATCACCAGTGGTGTACGGCCAGTGTTGGAGATCGCTCCCCACACCATGATGCCGGGTGTTGGCCCTGTGTGCCACGGTCGTATGCAGTCCTGATTGTGGCGCTCACCTGCATGGCGCCAAACACGCATACGACCATCATTGGCACCAAGGCAGAAGCGACTCTCATCGCTGAAGACGACACGTCTCCATTCGTCCCTCCATTCACGCCTGTCGCGACACGACTGGAGGCGGGCTGCACGATGTTGGGGCGTGAGCGGAAGACGGCCTAACGGTGTGCGGGACCGTAGCCCAGCTTCATGGAGACGGTTGCGAATGGTCCTCGCCGATACCCCAGGAGCAACAGTGTCCCTAATTTGCTGGGAAGTGGCGGTGCGGTCCCCTACGGCACTGCGTAGGATCCTACGGTCTTGGCGTGCATCCGTGCGTCGCTGCGGTCGACGGGCACGTGCACCTTCCGCCGACCACTGGCGACAACATCGATGTACTGTGGAGACCTCACGCCCCACGTGTTGAGCAATTCGGCGGTACGTCCACCCGGCCTCCCGCATGCCCACTATACGCCCTCGCTCAAAGTCCGTCAACTGCACATACGGTTCACGTCCACGCTGTCGCGGCATGCTACCAGTGTTAAAGACTGCGATGGAGCTCCGTATGCCACGGCAAACTGGCTGACACTGATGGCGGCGGTGCACAAATGCAGCGCAGCTAGCGCCATTCGACGTCCAACACCGCGGTTCCTGGTGTGTCCGCTGTGCCGTGCGTGTGATCATTGCTTGTACAGCCCTCTCGCAGTGTCCGGAGCAAGTATGGTGGGTCTGACACACCGGTGTCAATGTGTTCTTTTTTCCATTTCCAGGAGTGTATATATATGACTTCTCAACACTATTAAGGGCCGGCCGAAGTGGCCGTGCGGTTCTAGGCGCTGCAGTCTGGAACCGCGAGACCGCTATGGTCGCAGGTTCGAATCCTGCCTCTGGCATGGATGTGTGTGATGTCGTTAGGTTAGCTAGGTTTAATTAGTTCTAAGTTCTAGGGAAGTAATGACCTAAGAAGTTGAGTCCCATAGTGTCCGGAGCCATTTGAACCATCTGAGCCACTATTAAGGTAAATACATTGATTGTTCTCTATCAAAATCTTTCATTTGCTAACTATGCCTATCAGTAGTTAGTGCCTTCAGTAGTTAGAATCTTTTATTTAGCTGGCAGTATTGGCGCTTGCTTTATTGCAGTAGTTCGAGTAACGAAGGTTTTTGTGAGGTAAGTGATTCATGAAAGGTAGAGGTTATTGTTAGTCAGGGCCATTCTTTTGTAGGGATTATTGAAAGTCAGATAGTGTTGCGCTTAAAAAAAATGTGTTTCAGTTTTGTGTTGATGAGAATAAGTAAAGAGAGAACTGTCTGAGTACGTTGAGTTTCGCTCAGCTGTTTGAAAATCTTATAACGTATGAGTTTTTCCAGCACAGTAATTTATACTATTTTGTCTAAAACTGACATTGTGAGACCGTGGCTGTGTACAATTAACGTAGGTTAATTCTTACAGAGAAGAAAACAGCAACCAGCCACTATTAATAACCTACATTTATTGTGGCTGGTTGCTGTTTTCTTCTCTGTAAGAATTAACCTACATTAACAGTAACTTATAATTTTCCAAAGGGGACGTTACACTGTAGATGTCGGAATATTGAATCCCCTGACGATTTCCGAAATGGAATGTCCCTTGCTTCTAGCTCCAACTACAATCCAGTGTTAAAACGCTGTCAATTCCTGTTGTATGGCCATAATCACGCCAGACGCCTTATCACATGGATCACATAAGCAAAAATGACAGCTCCTCCAATGTACTGCTCTTTTATACGTTGTGTACGCGATACTACTGCCATATGTATGTATACGTGCATATCGCTATCGAATGGCTTTTGTCACCTCAAAGTCGTAAGCTTACGACTGTGGGGACAGGAACGAGTCAGCAGGGAGTTTCTTGCTCAGCAACGTGAGCGGGCACGCGCTCGTGTTACACAAGCGCCAGGCGGAGCGAGTTTAACTGACGTCATTGCGGAGCAGATCGCCGCGCTCCGAGGCTCGGAGCACTCGGCGCTGTGCGCTGAAGCCAGGCGGCCGCCGTGACGTCACAGGGTCCGCGGCTGCGGCGCTTTTTGTGCGCTGACCTTGCAGCCGGGCCCGGGGACACGTGTTCGGGCCCGGCCGGCGCATTCCAGCCAGCCGCCGACCTCACACACGGCCCGGACGGCCGGCGGGCCCGCCGCCGCCGGAATGCAGCCCGGCTGCACCGCCCTAACAAAGGACCGCCGCTCCACTCCTCACGAAATCTCCGCCCCGCCTTGCCAGGTGCACCTGTTGCCAACACGATTGCCGTCTCTTGCGATGATCATACTGTTTGAAAGGAGCAACACATAGCCCGACTGGAGTGGCCGAATTACGTGTTTCGCACATGCTGTCAATTAAAGATACCTTTGGAGAAAAGAGAGCCACTTGTATGAATATCAAGAGCACAGATGGAAACCCAGTTCTAAGCAAATAAGGGAAAGCAGAAGGGTGGAAGGAGTATGTAGAGAGTCTATACAAGGGCGATGCACTTAAGCACAATATTATAGAAATGGAAGAGGATGTAGATGAAGATGAAATGGGAGATACGATACTGCCTGAAGAGTTTGACAGAGCTCTGAAAGACCTGAGTCGAAACAAGGCCCCGGGTGTAGACAACATTCCATTAGAACTACTGACAGCCTTGGGAGAGCCAGTCCTGACAAAACTCTACCATCTGGTGAGCAAGATGTATGAGACAGGCGAAATACCCTCAGACTTCAAGAAGAATATAATAATTCCAATCCCAAAGAAAGCAGGTGTTGACACATGTGAAAAATACCGAACAATCAGTTTAATAAGTCGCAGCTGCAAAGTACTAACGCGAATTCTTTACAGACGAATGGAAAAACTAGTAGAAGCCTACCTTGGGGAAGATCAGTTTGGATTCCGTAGAAATACTGGAACACGTGAGGCAATACTGACCTTACGACTTATCTTAGAAGAAAGATTAAGGAAAGGTAAACCCACGTTTCTAGCATTTGTAGACTTAGAGAAAGCTTTTGACAATGTTGACTGGAATACTCTCTTTCACATTCTAAAGGTGGCAGGAGTAAAATAAAGGGAGCAAAAGGCTATTTACAATTTGTACAGAAACCAGATGGCAGATATAAGAATCGAGGGGCATGAAAGGGAAGCAGTGGTTGGGAAGGGAGTGAGACAGGGTTGTAGTCTCTCCCCAATGTTGTTCTATCTGTATATTGAGCAAGCAGTAAAGGAAACAAAAGAAAAATTTGGTGTTGGTATTAAAACCCATGGAGAAGAAATAAAAACTTTGAGAATTGCCAATGACATTGTACTTCTGTCAGAGACAGCAAAGGACTTGGAAGAACAGCTGAACGGAATGGACAGTCTCTTGAAAGGAGGATATAAGACGAACATCAACAAAAGCAAAACGAGGATAATGGAATGTAGTCGAATTAAGTCGGGTGATGCTGAGGGAATTAGATTAGGAAATGAGACACTTAAAGCAGTAAAGGAGTTTTGCTATTCGGGGAGCAAAATAACTGATGATGGTCGAAGTAGAGAGGATATAAAATGTAGACTGGCAATGGCAAGGAAAGAATTACTGAAGAAGAGAAATTTGTTAACATCGAGTATAGATTTAAGTGTCAGGAAGTCGTTTCTGAAAGTATTTGTATGGAGTGTAGCCATGTATGGAAGTGAAACATGGACGATAAATAGTTTGGACAAGAAGAGAATAGAAGCTTAAGGAATGTGGTGCTTCAGAAGAATGCTGAAGATTAGATGGGTAGATCACATAACTAATGAGGAGGTATTGAATAGAATTGTGGAGAAGAGGAGTTTGTGGTACAACTTGACAAGAAGAAGGGACCGGTTGGTAGGACGTGTTCTGAGGCATCAGGGGATCACAAATTTAGCATTGGAGGGCAGTGTGGAGGGTAAAAATCGTAGAGGGAGACCAAGAGATGAATACACTAAGCAGATTCAGAAGGATGTAGGTTGCAGTAGGTACTGGGAGATGAAGAAGCTTGCACAGGATAGAGTAGCATGGAGAGCTGCATCAAACCAGTCTCAGGACTGAAGACCACAACAACAACAACATCAACTACTGTCTACTGTAATTCTTCCCAAACTTTCTGAGTCCATTGTTAAAAAAAAAATGTACATGTACAGTATGATGGGGAAGGACTCATAATACACACACACACACACACACACACACACACACACACACACACACAAACACACACACACAAAGGCACACCACTAATGAATTATTCGAATGACACAAAAATCGGTAAAATATGATGTTCGTGAACAGGCAAACAAGTGATTAAAATGACAACAATATCAGAAAAATTGGATGATTTATTCAAGAGAAAGAGCTTCTCAAATTGAGCAAGTCAGTAATAGGTTGTTTCTCCTATGGCCCTTACACAAACAATAATTCGGCTTGGCAGTGGTTGACACAACTGATAGAGATGTCGCATGTCCTCCGAAGGGACACCATGTCAAACTCTGTCCAAGTGGTACATTAGATCGTCACAATCTCCAGCTGCTTGGAGGTCATCGACCATAATTCTGCAAACTTTCTCAGATGGGATGATATCCGGAAACTTTACTGCCCAAGGTTCAAATGGCTCTGAGCACTATGGGACTCAACTGCTGTGGTCATAAGTCCCCTAGAACTTCGAACTACTTAAACCTAACTAATCTAAGGACAGCACACAACACCCAGCCATCACGAGGCAGAGAAAATCCCTGATCCCGCCGGGAATCGAACCCGGGAACCCGGGCGTGGGAAGCGAGAACGCTACCGCACGACCACGAGATGCGTACTGCCCAAGGTATGGTTTGATAAGCATGTGCACAACCAGTAGGTACTGTCGCCGTGTATAGGCGGGCATTATCGTGGTGAGAGGTATGCCCAAGAAGAGCAACAAAACGGGGCATACAGCATCGTCGACGTACCAAAAATGGTTCAAATGGCTCTGCGCACTATGGGACTTAACATCTGAGGTCATCAGTCCCCTAGAACGTAGAACTGCTTAAACCTAACTAACCTAAGGACATCACACACATCCATCCCCGAGGCAGGATTTCAACCTGCGTCCGTAGCGGTCGCGCGGTTCCAGACTGTAGCGCCTAGAACCGCTCGGCCACTCGGGCCGGGGTCGACGTACCGCTATGCTGTGAGTATGCTGCAGATACCAATCAAAGGGGTCCTTCTACGGAAAGAAATGGCACTCCAGAACATCATACCTGGTTGTTGGGCCGTATCGCGGACGACAGGTTAGTATCCCATTACGCCTGAGGCGTCTCCAGACACATCTTCGGCCTGGAATCTCATTGACTGGAGTAGAATTGTCTTCAGTGATGAGTCTCGCTTCTAACTGAGCCATGATGACCAGCGGAGACGTATCTGGTAATGCCCCGGGCAGCATTGGTGCACCAACCTGACTATAGCCCGCTAAATGGCTTGACAGCCAGGGCTGATGGTCTGGGGTACCATTTAATTTCACAGCAGGACTCCTTTGGTTGTCATCTGCGGCGTCCTTACAGCACAGTGATGCGTCGACGATGTTACAGGCTTCGTTTTGTTGCCCTTCACGGGAAGCCATCCTGGGCTTCGTTTCTGTAAGATAATACCCGCCTGTTGTCATGCTGGCCAAATCCTGTCTTTGCCAAGAAGGTCGGCAGACCATTCCCCAATTGAGAACGTATGGAGCATTATGGGCTGTGCCCTCCAGTCAGATCGGTATTTTTGGACAGAATTTGGCACGGTATCGCTCAGGACGACTTCCAACAACTCTTTTCTATCAATGCTCCGTCGAATAACCGTTTTCGTAAGAGTCATAGGTGGACGAACTCGTTATTGACTTGCTCAATTTGAGAAGTTATTTCTTTTGAATAAATCATCTAATTTTCCTGAAATTGTTATCATTTCGTAGTCTCTACATGTACATCACGTCGAGCGATGTGTGTCAGTGCTAGCAGTATTTTAGTGTTCTATTCCATGTCACCAGTTAGGAATGTTGTCAGTTATTGATCACCTATTTTATGCTTGGGAAATTCACTCCCACTTAATTGATGCGACGGAAAAATGGCTCTGAGCACTATGGGACTTAACTTCTGAGGTCATCAGTCCCCTAGAACTTAGAACTACTTAAACCTAACGAACCTAAGGACATCACACACATCCATACCCGAGGCAGGATTCGAACCTGCGACCGTAGCAGTCGCGCGGCTCCAGACTGAAGCGCCTAGAACCGCTCGGCCATTCCGGCCGGCCGTACCACATCTGTCTGCCTCTGGAGTAAATCTAATGTTGAAGTTTGAGTACTTTATCTAAATGTTTGCTTAACTCGTATTTAACGTCGGACTTGGGAATCTGTGCGATACTTACCTTGTTGGTTGTGTGAAACTGCCTACAAACCAAATTCGGGCTGGCTGGCTCACTAGCGCTCATCGTTAATCCACGAGGTGGATTGGATCCGGACAGCACCTTCCCCAGCATCTCAGAAGTGGCGCGTTAACGCGTTTGGCAATCTGGGCAGGTGCATCTTAATTCTGCGTATCAGGAAAAATTACACAGCGGATTTCTCATGCAGAAATCGCATTTGAATGTTTTTAGTTTGTGGAAAGATAGCGTTACGCCCTGCGTAAGAAGGAAAAATGTCTACTAACAGGTGTCGGTATTGGACAACGACGAGATAATGGCCTAACTAGTCTGAGTTTTTTTCTCTTTTTCGAATGATATTGCTACTCGGGTTGGTCAGAATATCACAAAGTGCAAGCGAAAATGATGAAATCGAATGCTTCGGGGGACCACACTCAACACCACTCAGTATCTCAGTGGCCACACTTGACTATCGCCCAATAGGACAGCAGTATTCTTCACTGTGCCATGCCACGTCGTACCCTGACTTTGTGGCTGTAAAAGATGGCAGATTGTGTGGTGTCACCGCCAGACACCACACTTGCTAGGTGGTAGCCTTTAAATCGGCCGCGGTCCGTTGGTATACGTTGGACCCACGTGTCGCCACTGTCAGTGATTGCAGACCGAGCGCCGCCACACGGCAGGTCTAGAGAGACGTCCTAGCACTCGCCCCAGTTGTACAACCCACTTTGCTAGGGAAGGTTCACTGACAAATACGCTCTCATTTGCCGAGACGATAGTTAGCATAGCCTTCAGCTACGTCATTTGCTACGACCTAGCAAGGCGCCATTATCAATGGATATTTAACTTGTGATGCCTGTACCGTCAGACCGATGTTCTCCAATTATGGATTAAAGTTAAGTATTCTACCAGTTACCTCCTGTTTTGCTGGTCTTATTTCTCTGACCTGATCCAGACCTCACGCCAGTCTGCGTGAGCTAAACGCGTGCCTTTCGGCTACCTCCGAGTGGCTTGGCTGTCTTGCCAAGTCACTACAGATTGATTACTAACTCCCGCTCCACGTATACTTGCAAATCACTTACAAATTGCGTGACTGATTCTTTCTACTGAACGGTTTATGCATAATAAGAGAAATTTTGTTATTTGCTATACTTCTTAGTATAACAGTTTTAATGGCCAGCAGTACAGTTTTGTGGAAGTGCACCGTTTGGTGAAAACAAAGCACGATTTCGTACAGCTTTAAATTTTAAAATCGCTCAAAAATGGATTTATTAATCACCAAAAATACGACTTCAACAGTAGTCTCAGGTCGGAATGTTGTATGACTGGTTGAATTCCTCAATCATAGAAATTCACTTATTGTTCAAGAACTCATTCGAGAACCGTTGTGTGAACGTCCTCATCACTGGAAAAATCTCTTACTCCGGATGCTCTTTGAGCTTGCCGAAAAGATGGAGATCGCATAGTGCAAGATTTGAATTTACCTATTAGCGTTACGTACGTCTGTGTGATTTTTGTCAAACTGTTGGAACCATTTCGCTATAGCTGTACGCAGCAGTATTTGGTTCTTAGATTGCCAGACGTTTACGGTGAATATTCGTAAAATTTAGACGTTTTGCCTACAAGAGCTTAACTGTGTCGCGTACTTCATCTTTTGAGTACGTTTCAAGCTGTCTCGACTTTTCACTCGCACACTGTGAAGCACGTGATTTCCGTTCTGCAGCAGAACTGTCTCTGCAGAAAACATTGAACGTATACTCTCTTAGACACTGCACCACTCTTGTTGCACAGTGGCCCTAACCGTTTATTTGGCACATATAGAAATACTGTGAAGAAAAAAAAAATTAAGTTACTTAAACTAGATGCACACACTGATCAGCCAGTTGGCACGGATAATAGCGACCACGCGTGGTGGCATGGAAGCAGTGAGACCTTGATAGGTCGTTAGATGGAGTTAGCACTACAGCTGAACACACAAGTCAACTTATAACACTACCGTCTGCTATTACTATACCATAACCTCAAGTCTGGAGGCAGTCCGTGTAATGAAATTATTCTTATTCAAGTAATAATAGTATCAAGAAGCAGAGCAATGTTACCCTTTGAGAGGAATTTTGTTATATTGACCGTGTTGTACCTAACGGAGGTGGCTTATCGGAAGTGAAAGAATTACGTAAATATTCAAACAGTAACAAATAATATTTAACCTAGCTACACTGTTTAAAGAATAAATAAAACGGTCGCCATCTTATTAGGCAAGAGAACAATTAACATTCTTGTTTAAGAAAATAGGTATGAGTAACTTTAACGGACGAACACAACCTACACTTTGCCACACGCGAGTGCAGTGAACTCTGGCACCTGAATACAGTGTGTTCAGGTTAAGGTTGGAGTTAACAGATCAGAACAAACTACTGGCATAAATATAACATATAACAATACACACTATTACTTTCATGGATTATTCAAACTGAATGGTCTTTATAACATTGCTATTAATATTCACTGTAGATTCATAAATTGGACATAGGTTCAGTATTACTTTCCAAACATTTTCCTAGCTGACATAAAATTGTAAATGTAGTTCATTGCAAAATTATGAACTGGCCACAGGTTAAGCCTCTCTCAGGTAAATACTTTTCAACGTAGAATGAAAGTTAAACTGAATTCACTAACAGGTTACTTCTCACTGTTTTTTGGATAAAGAAATTATTGTTTTCATAAATAGTGGTCTTTCTATTAATTGTTATTTATCATGAGCATAAAAGAACAACCTGTGGATCATATTACACTATCAATACACTTCCAATACCCAAAAGAAACAAGTGCTTAGCAAGCATGAGTATATAACTTTCCACAAATGCAGTTTTCCACTTTTACTACAGTGAAACACAAAATTAACATATTTGTAAGATACTGACTCGCCTTCTGCAATTTACAACAGGCAGCAATGTGATCATTTACTAAGCAAAACTTTATAAGCATCAGTGTTAAGAACTTTTAATTTTGAAGATGGCAACAACATATTAATAAGCAGTTTTAATATGAAAATTATTTTCAGCAAGCATCATTTACTTTAACTCACTCTCTTGCCACATTAATTTTAACTTTCTTTTCTCTATGTTCAAGAGGCATTAATTAGCAAAACACTGGGCTTTAATGTTCTTTCAATAAGAACACTTGGCAACCACTTTAGTTCAAACGGAGAGGAACCTGAGAGGTGTTATGATAAGGAAAAAAATCAAGGTAGGTACATAAATTCAGTTATAAATTACCTTATATTTGAGCACACTAACACATCCAATAAGCTGATCCTTCACTGTACGTTATTATAGCGTACCGTTACAGTGACTGCGCAATGTGATGGCGATTGCATGTTGGTAGGTTGATTTGCAGGTAGAATTGCTGGAGTCTGTCATCTCTTGGTGGCGATGACAGATACCAATTTCAGAATAATTCCAGCTCTTTATCCATCCATCCGAGGCATTGGAAAGCGGCACGGAAAGCCTCTCTTGGCACCAGCACAATATACAACTTTTACGTGAGCAGTTACTAGTTTGGTAACTTGTCCCCGACTGACTCTTGGTTGCATCTTTTCTACCTAGGCCAACCACAATTTGCACGCGCTACACAGTTCCGTTCCAGAGGGGAACCACAACACCTTTTACATACAAAATAACTAAGAACCCTAACTGAGGATCAGCAATTACGTAACAACAGCCAAACATCGTAACTGATACAGAACATTTACACATATTGGTATTTCTACAAAAAAAATTATTTAAACAAAATTATTCAATCTCAAAGATAAGCAAAGACATTAAGTGAGAAAGACAAACATATAATTTCATCATATCGTACTTATTACATAGATCAAACTTCTCACACTCCAAAAGACATCAAGTTTATAACAGAGAAAGAATAAACACTCTCATGGCATGGATTCAATCCAACAACATTTACAGAAACTCAATGATGTAATATTAAATAAAACAAAAAGGCAAAATAAATCAGTAGAGCAGTAGAGCTGTGGAGTTACAAAGTAATTCCTGTAAATTCCGGGAAGGAGGGCGGGAGGGGGCAATGAGGTATGAGCTCTGAGGTCACGTTCAGTCACATCCAAGACTTGTTCAATCGGAATCAGATCAGGCAGGTTGGAGGGCCAGAACATCAACTGCAACTCGCTACTGTGTTCCTCGAACCACCCCATCGCACTTCTGACTTTGTGACATGGTGCAATTTCTTGTTGAAAAATGCCATTGCCATCGTCATGAAGGGGTGTACGTTGTCTGCAATCAGTGTACGATACCCTTTGGCCGTCAAGGTGCCTTGCGCGGGCTCCATTGAACACATGAACTCCCACGTGAATCTTCTCCAGACCGTCATGGGCCTGCCGCCAGCTTTTTCCCGTCACCAGTACAGGTGTCAAGGTGCTGTTCCCCTGGGAAACGACAGATTCGCGCCATCCCATCGGCATGATGAAGAAGGTATCGGGCTTCATCAGACCATGCAATCCTCTGCCATTGTGACATCGTCCGGTACCGACGGTCACGTGCCCATTTATGTCGTAGTTGCCGATGTCGTTGTGTTAAGTTCAGCACATGAATGGTCATCGGCTGCGGAGCCCGGTCGTTAGGAGTGTGCGGCGCACTGTTTATTCAGACACACTTGTTCTCTGCCCACCATTAAAGTCTGATGTTGGTTCCGCCACCATTTGCCGCCTGTCCTGTTTTACCAGTCTGCTCAGCCTTCGACGTCCGACATCTGTAGGGAAGGGCGGCCGCCCAACCCCATGACCTCTGGACTGGGACTAACCTAGGTTTCGCCACTTGTTGAAGACACACACCACAGCACTCTTGGGACACCCGTAAAGTCATGCAGTTCGCGAAATGCTCGTGCCAAGCCTTTGAGCCATCACAGTCTGCCCTCGTTCAGACTCGGATAGACCACGCGCCTTACCCATTCTACAAAGAGAGAGCACGCTCAATGACACTAAATGCACCGTGTCTGTGTCTGACAAGCAGTTATTCCATGCCAGGTGACGTTCCTGTCGGCTGAAAGGGTTTATATCGATCGTAGGTCGGTGGTCACAATGTTCTGACTGATGTGTATAGTTATGTGACCACTTTTACATAAAGTTTTTAAACATACAGCACGTTGACTTTACGTGTTATTTCCCACAAAGGGTGGAGCAGTACTACATTATAAATACTACAACGTCGTTCCTCTGGATGAAGAAACGGTTGCATTTTCACTATTTCATGGCGAAAGCTCTAAAACAATTTTTGATACGGAGCACAGAACAATTCTAAATTTTCTGTATTTTACAGTCGTACAACCCTGCGGCTAAAGCCCGCTTCTTCCCTATTGGGCCACACTCTGGGAGTGTCCAGAAATGCCGTATGTCATTTACTGGCGCTGGAGCTGCTGTTTTCTTCTTGTTCTGCTCTTGTTGGCTTCCTCTTCCCAGAGAAGATTAGTCCCTTTTTCAGTGTCCCATTTGTGTAATAACTCACTTCAAGTATTTTTCTTTCTGTTTATAGGAAGTTTTCGTAGCAGAAGTAAAAGAAAAGGGCTACAAAATCGAAACAAAATTGTTACTTCGCCAACTGGCGCTCACGTACGCTTACACGTTGTCTGTTGAAGATGCACACTACTCGGAAATTTTTCACCAGAGACAACAGAATACCACTGTTTATGGGACCTTAAATGTTGCTTGCAAGCACCATTGCACACACAAGGACCGGTCTTGAAACAAGTCTTAGAAAGCTGTGTGCAATTTTGATTTTGGATGAGAGCAACATTTTCAAATAAAAGGTTAACATGGGACGACGTGTGATTTAGTTCCTGGAGTCCCTTCGTATCCATGTTTGTTTCTCAAGGAAAAAAGGCCAGTTTACGTAAAAATAAGCCACAAAATATGAGAGACAGACTGGAAGAAAGAGAGATAGGAAGAAAGACGGAGAGAGGGGGGCCAGCATCATGCTGACTAATTTTGCATATTCCACAGTAGAAACTGAAACGATCCTACTCATCCATCCGTCCTTGGAGATTTCGTAGCGTAGGTCGAAGTCAGACAATTTACACAATCTTGAAATGAACGGCGCATAAGGGAAATTAGGCCCCCTTCCAGCACACATGCACACACACACACACACACACACACACACACACACACACACACACATATACACACACACATGTGTAGAAAATTTATTTTTCACTGAGAAATTGGTAATCATTCTCCCTGAATCAATTTAAAATAGTTCCACTCCTTTGGTTCCAACCAAGGTTTTCGAGAAGTTTCCTTTGGTTATCAGGCAAATGTCAGAACTGGAATCTCCTCCCAACTATTCCGAATGATGGGAACCCCAATGTCCCACTCCCACCCCCTGGGATTAGGCTTAAAAGAACATAGTTCTACAGCTACTCATGCAGTTATCATGAATATGGAATAAAAGATACACTAGAAAACGATTTGCCAGCTTCCTCAGACTATGCATCACTAAGATACTCTGATTAATTAGTCATGCAGTTCGCTTCTGCTTGCACTTAGTCAACAGGTGATCTGAGAAATTTTTGTCTACAGTTAGTTACTATCACAGGTAAAAACTAAATGGTCCCATTCTATCAACGATTTGATCCTAGTTATGGTCGGTAGTGGGGCTGGGTATGTTGTGGGCCACTCAGCATTGTTGTTAAGTGTGAGATGACATCACCAACAACGGGAACATACGATGATGCTGGATCTCCCCTCCCCCTATGTGATATACCTCATTTGCTCTTTGGCAAGAAATTGAAATAATGATAGGAAATTCAAAATAGCCCTGAATATCCCCCCCCCCCCCCCACATCTCTTGATGTCACAGCTCAAAGCCCAGTTACCCGAAAAGCAAATTGGCTGGAAATTGAAAAATGGGTAATTGTCCTGTCAGCACTATGTGCACACATTTCTTTCTGCTTGCTTGGCACTGTAACAGAGTGATCAGGGTGAATCAGTGTTCTGTTCTGTTCATTGTAATGGTTAGTGAGATGTTTACTGATAACAGTCGGTCACTGAAGTATAACCAGTAAAGAACTGTGACAAATGCAAATATAGCAACTTGGTGTAGGCATTGATAAAACCAAAAACGGATTTGAAATACTGTGAACACTGTGTACAGTACCATTCTTGAGACTTCCAGATATTTTAAAGTAATATCACCAACAAAATATGTAAAAGTTGTGTACATGAGAGATGAAATACCGCAAAATGTGTGAAATTATCATAATATTCCAAGCTACTTCCCTAAATATTTAGATTTTGTACACTTCCGTCAATTGTGGTTTCACAACTCCTTTCCTATTTTGATTAGTCATGACTTCTAACGTATTCTCAGCGTGGTTGACTATATGTTTTCGGAGTTATATACAAACGATCACGCTATGCTCACAATATTTCGAAAAATTTCTTTGTTGTCTTGTTAAAATGCTATGATCTGTAGTCATTGGTGTGTTCGTCTCAGAAGCACTAAAATTTTCTGTTTCAGAATGACATCTGCGTACACATTCTTCAAGCCTTCATACAGAGCACAGCAGAGATACCTTGTATCATTGATAATCATTTCCTACCTTATTCCATCCCCAAATGGAAATGGGAAAAAACTATGTGCTCCCTGTATATTAAGTATTCTCTGTCAAGTAGCTTTGTGTACACTGTGAGGAAAGCACCTGGTGCCTATACAGTACTTATACGTGTACACGGTACTGCTGTGCGGATTTTACTTTAAAATAGGGGCCTAAGGACTGTAGGATCGTGTTAAATCAAGTTCTCATTGTGTGTTCTGACATGTGATCGGCGCAGCTATCAAAACTTGGAAACACAGTTAACTGAAATTCCACTCCCAGACATCACAAGGTTGTTGTGCATTCTATATGACTAATATCGAAACTGACGAACTGGAATCTGATGCGAACATTTGATGCCAAATACCTCAGGGTATCTTTGATGCAGAATCGATGATGTACTGAGTGCGGTAGGTATACCAAAACGCCACAAAGTGGATCATCGGTTGAGGTATTCATTTATTCTACTAGAATGTTTGAATCCTAACACTGAAAATTTTCTTTCAAACCAAAAGCCCACAACCAAAAAACTTTGGTGAATAATTCTGTCATATATCAAGAAGTGTGTGGTTTTGCAGCCTCTATACCATTAGTGTACTGGAGTTCCACTCTCTAATAGTTGAGTACCGAACTATGTGGAGCTCTGGGTAGAAAACTCTACGCAGGTAGTAATATGTCAGGCACTGGGAGTAGATTTACTGCATTGTTGTATCAACAGTGACACAGTTCTGATGACTAAGAGATCTGAAATAATTTCCATAAAGGTTACAGAGATTTCACAGGGACATCACATCTGTCTATCACAGTAGGCCGCTTCCTGTCATAAAATTAGAGCAGGTTGGAGTGCGAAATCGTCTCATCCACTGAGTGGGAGTGTATTTCCCACAGCATAGAATAAGCGATCAACAACTCACGATATTCCTAACTGGTGACATGGAATAGTAACACTAAAATACTGCTACCACTAACATACATTATTAGAAGCAGTGTACAAGATACACAGAAGTAGTAGGGCAAAAAGGGTGTCACTCCACCTTGCAGGTTGCATACATTCAGTGGCAAGCATACATTCAGGGGTAATGATGTCATAGCTTAACCTAAAGTTCAGCATCATGGCACATAATGTTCTTCTACTCCACTATATAAAACTGATATCACATTAACTATGCAAATTAATTAAATAGATCAATTAATTACAACCACCTCCATGCTGACATCATAGGCTTTCTGCAGCCAGCACATGGGCCTTGGCCCTCTCTCCTCCCCCACTGGCTTTACACCACTTTTTGAATTTTTTGCTCTTTGGAAGCCCAGTTCTAAGCCACCTTTCTTTGTCAGCCTCCACTCTGGGAAATCCTAAACACTCAGCTGTCCATTCCCTGTCCCCCCTCCCTTTAAGCTATTGTTCAGTTCTACACAACTTTTCCCCTACCGTTATTCAGTTGTTGAACTAGAGCTGCTTCAGGTCAGGCCTGATTTATTTGAAATGCCCCCTCTCACTCTATCAATTTGATTGAGTAACTAATTAAATCGATAACCTTTTGTGTGGGACAGTTTTCCTTGGTGGATACTGCCCCCTTCTGGAAATACTGATTATTGGCTGTAGCGCAAGAAATCGATTGCAGTGTATGGAATAATGTTTAAACAATTTCTGGCAGACAAGGCAATGTGTGGAATGTTATTTATTTAAACAAATTATGGGATCCAAGGTAGTGTATGGAATATAGTTTGTTTATTTAAAGAATTTGTTGGGATATTCGTTGCACTGAATGGAATACTGTTGTTTAAACAATCTGTTGGGGGCAAGGGAATGCATAATGTTTAAACAACTGTGGCGGTTTTTATTCCAATGGTGCGAGGAATACCATCATTAAAGGCTTACCATATACCATTATACCATTATTACACTGTCACAGATTATGCGAAACACACCTAGCAATAAGAAACTCCCAGTCACGTCACTGACTGCCAGGCCGCTGATCGCACGGTACTGCAAGCATTACTGGTCAGAGACCTCTGCAGCTGCTGGACTACGCTAATCCTCTGCAAACAATGCACCATTCAGTAGCATCCATTTGAAATTTGATACTGTGCTCACTTTCAGCCTCTCTATCTCCATCACTCTCTGTCTCAAGTGTTTGTGTGAACCAATGTATGCAAAGGCATGGAGACCAAGATGGTCTCCCCAGTCCTCCAACCTTCCCCATTGTTTCCTCTCCCATGCCTCACTCACCACCATGCACACCTAGGGCTGATACTCGCTATATATTGTTGTCACACTTCCACTGCTATGGAAACCAATAATAGATGAAACAAAGACATTCGAGAAGAAATACATAGCCTCTCTTGTGCGCCACACTAACCCCTCCTTTGACCTAAACAAAGCAGCTGATACCTGTAAAACCCTCAGCCCTCCCAAAAATGTGAGGCTGTGATTGTCCAAATCCTTCCAAATTTTTTTCCATTGACTTCTGTTGGTGGATACTGGCACAGTTAGGTCATTTGGTAGGATGTTCATTATGTTGGAGGTAGCTGAGAACTTCAAATTTCAGCTCAATTGCATGCTGTGTCCTTAAACAATTTGCGAAGCAGTTGGATTGCTATGTGTCCACACAGTACCACTATAAGGAACAATAAACTGATCAATTTGTTGGTATACTCGATGCCAACAAGCGGATGGTATTTGCTTTCGGTGTATTGGAGGAGAGAGACATGGTAAACTCTTATCAACTTCTCTTCTAAGCGATGTCAGTGAAGTGTTATTACAGTCCACGGTATGGAGCTTAAAGCTTTCGTTGCATATAGTTCACACTTTTTCTCTGTTGCAGTGTACAAAATAATGAAGAGAGAGAGAGAGAGAGAGAGAGAGAGAGAGAGAGAGAGAGAGAGAGAGAGAGAGAGACGTATGGGTGACAGACATGAACGCACCCTGTGAGATGCAGATCTCCTTTGGACTGCAGTACACATATGTAGTTTGAAAATGTACCGCAGTGAGTTATTGAAACCCTCGTTCTTCTTCCAGTTCCCATATGATGTGAAATCTTCCTAATTTTCCTCATAAGAATCACCATTATAACTGTTCATACTGTCTTTTCTACTACCTTGTGTTGCAGGAGACAGTTCCGCTCGGTGCTGGCCTTACACATTGTACATGTTGGCGGAGCTACCATAACGTGTCCCCATTTCCACCAGGTGGCCAAAACACGGTCTTGTCACATTAACTCAGCTCACCCTGTTTCTCCATTGGATGCATAAAATGGCAGGTATAGCGCTCCCTGACTTCTGCTCAGTTCCGACTTAAATTGGAACGATCACATGGATAAAGTCGTAGGAAGGGTGGGGCACAACTTAGGAACAGTTACAAGATGCAGAGAGGCTGTCTAACACCACACTGGAGTTTTTCTGTATGGGGTCCCTAGCAGACAAGTTCGAGAAAGCTGACTCGTTTCGAGATATGAGAGTGGCATAAAAATGATTCATCAATGGCTGTAATCATTAAAAGACGTCCCCATGGGATACAACACAAGTTTGTGGTTGAACAGACTAAATTACAAACCGCAGATAGCATTTCTACCAGAAATTGTAACACTTTAGATCTGAAAAGCCAGTGTACTGGTCAGACGATTTTGTAGATTTCTTACAACATCAGTCTAGCCCTGCATTTGTAAGTGGTATTTTACACAGCACACCATCTACAGTATGTGACCATTCTCAGTCAATCATCTTCCTCCCTCGCCTATAACCACATTGACATATGGCGAAACCTCTGTTACACCGTCTACATGGCATTGGGATAGAGTGCCTTACAAATACTGTTTGTTAGCGTGAGAAATATCTAGCTGCGTCATGAGAGAGTGGTAAGTATAGATTTAATACCACGTTCCTTAGCCGAATCACTTTCTATAATGGGTGAGAAGGGCGATTTTTTTACGGGCTTACGTTGCTGGTGATGTGAACCCACGTTTTCTGTCTGTTAACACACACCCCAGCGATCACCGCCTATGTTCAAAGCCGCGGTATTTATGTAGGAGATCACTTCATTCGGAAGCAATAACGTTCCTCAATTTATAAAGCAGGTACAGATTTTAACATGGATATCATTATCGAGACTTGTATATGCCTGTAGAACCAGGGACCGATTTTTATGCAGGGTGACAATAACATAACCGCTGCGATCGTGATTTCAATAGCTGGTCGCTTACAAGACGACTACGTCTCTCTTCCTAAGACACAATGGTACCACTCGTAAGAAAAACAAATGGAGGATGTCCATCGATCCCGGAATTTCCGCTCAATACTGTATGGTCCCATCAGAATTTACACTCCTGGAAATGGAAAAAAGAACACATTGACACCGGTGTGTCAGACCCACCATACTTGCTCCGGACACTGCGAGAGGGCTGTACAAGCAATGATCACACGCACGGCACAGCGGACACACCAGGAACCGTGGTGTTGGCCGTCGAATGGCGCTAGCTGCGCAGCATTTGTGCACCGCCGCCGTCAGTGTCAGCCAGTTTGCCGTGGCATACGGAGCTCCATCGCAGTCTTTAACACTGGTAGCATGCCGCGACAGCGTGGACGTGAACCGTATGTGCAGTTGACGGACTTTCAGCGAGGGCGTATAGTGGGCATGCGGGAGGCCGGGTGGACGTACCGCCGAATTGCTCAACACGTGGGGCGTGAGGTCTCCACAGTACATCGATGTTGTCGCCAGTGGTCGGCGGAAGGTGCACGTGCCCGTCGACCTGGGACCGGACCGCAGCGACGCACGGATGCACGCCAAGACCGTAGGATCCTACGCAGTGCCGTAGGGGACCGCACCGCCACTTCCCAGCAAATTAGGGACACTGTTGTTCCTGGGGTATCGGCGAGGACCATTCGCAACCGTCTCCATGAAGCTGGGCTACGGTCCCGCACACCGTTAGGCCGTCTTCCGCTCACGCCCCAACATCGTGCAGCCCGCCTCCAGTGGTGTCGCGGCAGGCGTGAATGGAGGGACGAATGGAGACGTGTCGTCTTCAGCGATGAGAGTCGCTTCTGCCTTGGTGCCAATGATGGTCGTATGCGTGTTTGGCGCCATGCAGGTGAGCACCACAATCAGGACTGCATACGACCGAAGCACACAGGGCCAACACCCGGCATCATGGTGTGGGGAGCGATCTCCTACACTGGCCGTACACCACTGGTGATCGTCGAGGGGACACTGAATAGTGCACGGTACATCCAAACCGTCATCGAACCCATCGTTCTACCATTCCTAGACCGGCAAGGGAACTTGCTGTTCCAACAGGACAATGCACGTCCGCATGTATCCCGTGCCACCCAACGTGCTCTAGAAGGTGTAAGTCAACTACCCTGGCCAGCAAGATCTCCGGATCTGTCCCCCATTGAGCATGTTTGGGACTGGATGAAGCGTCGTCTCACGCGGTCTGCACGTCCAGCACGAACGCTGGTCCAACTGAGGCGCCAGGCGGAAATGGCATGGCAAGCCGTTCCACAGGACTACATCCAGCATCTCTACAATCGTCTCCATGGGAGAATAGCAGCCTGCATTGCTGCTAAAGGTGGATATACACTGTACTAGTGCCGACATTGTGCATGCTCTGTTGCCTGTGCCTATGTGCCTGTGGTTCTGTCAGTGTGATCATGTGATGTATCTGACCCCAGGAATGTGTCAATAAAGTTTCCCCTTCCTGGGACAATGAATTCACGGTGTTCTTATTTCAATTTCCAGGAGTGTAGTTATTGGCAAGGTATTATACATAATAGGGTTGTCAGATAGATTTGCTGTGATCAGCAGATTTTTAAGTGTGTGTTGGAGTGTAAAGTTACTGAGGTCAGTCTTCCAACATGTGAAAAGAAAATGACTATTTCAAGTCATAAGGGAGGTATGGATTTGACATGGGACATCGCAAATTTCATCACTTTGATAGACGTCAGAGGTATGAAAGATTTTACGTGGAAAATTATGACTAGTGATAAGAAGTACGTAGATACTGATATTACAATGTGAGATTCTTGTAGTTACTGATTTTTATAATGTGAGATTCGTGCCAGAGCCGCTGGTGTCAGGAGGAGGTGTTTCCGATATTTTGCTCATCGTCGAATGTCACGAACTTGGGGCTACAATCGTAATATTTAATTGTAATTACAATGATAAACATGTAGCTGGTTGCCTAGGAGGACTCTGTCTGCAATCTGGGTGCGTGGCAGAGGTAGCCAGCGACCGGAACCAATGGACATTTCTGGCTTAAGTTGCGAGCTACCGCAAAGCCTCACAAACCGGTCAGGTGGGATACAATTGCGTCGCCCTCTGGGCAAGTGAATACCGAACTAATACTCAATACGTGCCAGGCAGCCTTTGTGATCACGTGTGTTGCGAGTACTCTCCGATTTTTACATGGAGATTTGAGAAGATTCAGTATAGATCACTGACAAGTGCTGGCACGAACCTATTGATAACATCCGAATTCCTACCACTCCGGTCATCCTGGACACCCTCGACGGCCGTGCGGTCCTCCGCTGCGGGCCGAGTCTGGGTGCAGACCTGCGCCAGTCGCTGAGGTGCGCGTCCATGGCTGCGTGTGGACGTCAGGGTACGAGTGGGCGCGATGTGATAGTGTTTTGGCAATTTAAAACATCTAATCATGACCACTACTACTACGGAATGGAAAGTGGATTAAAGGGCTCCGGAAAGGCTCAAAATCATGAAAAGTTCAATTTTTACTTTTTTGCGTTTTCTGAATCTACTGACTATTACCTTTTAAGAGATATATAATTTATTCAATTCCGAAGACTACAACTATTTTTAAATTTTTTTTGAAATGTATTCTACATGGGCGTGACCCACTGTGGCGCTGTTAAACTGCTGTCAAATGGTGTTATTATTAACGTCCGTGTTCATCAGGTACATTTTAGTGAAGTGAGATAAAGTATGTGTTGTGGCTAACCTGTGATGGTTCAATATATATCGCTGGTGTGATTGTCGATTGTTTCATGTTTATTTACTCTGTCGTTATCTCGAAGATATTCGTAATTAATTCTGTTTCTTGAGTCTCTGTTTTGGTGAAGTATAATAATGAGTAAAAGTAAAGTTATTAGAAATCCTCTGAAGGCTTTTAAGAAAAGGAGAAATGTTGGAAAGCCAAAGGTATGTGTTATTACTGTAAACAATAAAGACGATAACCAAGTGAGTGAACCTAACCTCTCAAGTACACCTGCCCATAGCAGTCAAAGTGGGAAGCAAAATACTTCACAGAAGAAGCTTGGTTCAATGAGTGAAAACTATGAAAGTTTTATGGGCGAATCGGATGTGAATGAAATATTTGATATGTCGGTTCTCAAAGGAATTTTTTCAAACTGTGTAAGATGTATTCATTGTAGTGAAGTTGGTCTGGAACTCTCCATAATAAAGCACGTAGGACTTGCTAGTGAAATACAACTGAAATGTGATAAGTGTTCATACATGACCACCTTTTGGAACAGTGTTGCAGCAACTGCAACTGAAGAAAATGGTAGCAAAATCTACGAACACAACACGGAGCTATGCTTGCTTTCGACAAGGAACGCCTTCGGGCTGCAGACAGGCCTGTAAAGAGTCTAGAAATACAAGCAAGAGTAAACAGAAGGAGGAACAAGAGGAATCTGGAGGAGGAGTTTGCAGAGGATGAAGGTAATCCATCCTATGGACCTGGAATGCACTAAAAAGTTAATCCAATCTTTGTCGCTCGATTCCCAAAACTTTTATTTTCTCATACTAATTACATGTTTTCTAAGGATCTTCCAAACAGTAAATGTTACACAGTACCTTCTGCATAATTTAACACAGCCTTTTTCCAAAAAAATGTATATTTTTGAATATATAAATAAAAAATTGCAAAAAATGTTGTGAATTTTCATTACACTTGAAAAAAAAATCATCTTTAGTAACTGAACTAAAATTTTGTAAAATCCCTGTGTTAAGTTGTAGCCCATATTCCAATAAATAATCTGTAAGAAGTTGAACTTCCTACCTCAAATACTTTGTGAAGAAAGATGTAATTTATAAGCGTTATTTTAACATTGCAAGTATAGGGCGTTCCAGAGCCCCTTAAGTCTGTGGTGTTCACTGCACCTCAATACAGTCCATGGACCCTGTCTTGCGAGCAGAAAGGTGGGGGTGATATTTCTTGTTACTGTCCTATCACATCTCAAACCCTTCCTCCTACTCCTTCTCATTCTTCTTCCTGGTGTAGCTGAGGGGACCAACTTAGGGATTATATAGTGCTTTAAATAACCAATAACAGCATCAAATACCTGATTGATCACCTTATTGGCTCCGTAGTGGTACTGCGAGGTTTCACATCAATCCAAACACTCTGCAGATTTTTGAGGGCATAGAGTGCCACTGAGCTGAAATTTGAAATCCTCAGCTGCCAAGTTTCAAAGGAATGCCGCTACCTGATGGTTGGTTTGCTGAGGATTAGCGTTGTCCAGTAGCTACGGTGGTCCTCGGCCAGAGGGGTGTGTGGTGTGGTTCGATCGTCAGTGGCATGATTGAGAGAGGTTTCTCGGCAAATAGCCAGATATGTTTAGCGCTATCTGTGACAGTGTAATTACGTGTGGTGACTGTTTCATGTCGGTATTTCTTGTGAAATCGGAATAAAAATAATTGTTTAAATATTTGATACTGCCTTACCACCCAAAAATTGTTTAAATAACAGTATTCTATTTACTGCAGTCAATATCCCGACAAATTCTTTAAATAAATAATTAAACTGTATTCCATACACTGCCTTGCATCCCATAAATTGTTTAAATAAGCAATATTCCACACTTTGCCTTCTCAACTAGACATTGTCTAAACAATATTCAATGCACTGAAATTGATTTCCTACCAAATAGCTAAACAATCACTGTTTGCAAAAGTGTTTCAAATTGCTCTAAGCACTATGAGACTTAACATCTGAAGTCATCAGTCCCTAGACTTAGAACTATTTAAACCTAACTAACCTAAGGACATCACACACACCCATGCCCGAGGGAGGACTCGAACCTCCGCCGTGACCAGCCGCACAGTCCATGACTGCAGCGTGCTAGACCGCTCGACTAATCCCGCGCTGCGAAACAGAACAGTAGGTTAAGGCATGATGTCAGCATTGCCCCTAAATGTATGCTTTCCCATGAATATATGCTGCCCGTATGCAGCCCGTACAGTGGGGAGTCACCTCTGTTGCCCTACTACTCACAGACACTGTGTAACATCATGTAGGGCAGGAGCAGCAGACATATCATTAGAGCAATATTTCATTAGCCCCTTCAGCCTGAGGTATGCTGTGGTAAAGGCATGCTGCAGCTGAAGAGATTCAGCGTGCTGTCCATTTGGCTCCTGCAGCTACCACTGTAACCAAACTGCACTACATTCCATATTAGATAATGTGCTCTCATGCCATGCGGTGTCTGTTGACATCCATGACGTGCTGAAAGTTCCGTGAGAGTACCTGTGGCGCGTTTAAACAAATAAAATGAATGTGTGTACTTCTCCCAATCCTATTCTATAATGGACGATCAAAAACTTTCATTCTGAGAGAGTTGCTGGAGCACATATGCAATGTAGCACGACTGCATCATAGGTATACAAACACTGAAATGTAGACAAGGCATTATCTTGGGATTGTACCTTTCTGACGAGTATGGGATAAATGGGAAAATGTCAAATTACCAAACAAGTCCAAACACGACTAACATGCTATTACTGTTTTCTTGGCTGCTGAGGAACATCAGTGGACATCCATTGGAGAGTCTAGAATGTGTATGAGGTAGCATGTCTGTCGAAAATCACCATAGTGGAATGTTGCACCAAGTTCTATGCTGGCCCTGATTCAACACAAGATGCTTGTCAATCAGTGAGATCATCCTCATTCTTTATGGGCTAGTGGGGAAGACTCGAGCACTCGCCCTGTCCTTATTCTCTCCCCATGCAATTATCAGGCCTTTGATACCTTAAAAAAGACCTTGAAGGTTCCACGATTCCTGTTGGATGATGAGGTGCAGCAGGCAGTGATGGACTCTTCTCGTATTAGCATACCAATTCTTGACTGCAGAGCCTTTGATTGGAAACTTTTTGATCGCCCCTCCTACATTTACATCTGTTTAACAGTTGCATACCAGTCAGTAACTGACCCCAACGGCGCTTTTAGGCTAAAACTCCTGTCGTGTTCAGTAGTTTATTAAATAAATGCATGACATTTATCATAATTACAATTGCTACAATCGACAATAACAACAAATTTTGGTTTACAGTCATTGTTGAGTTATAGCGATTGTTAAACCAGAAAGTGTAGCAGGTCAACAATCACCACTCGCAGTCAACTGGTAAACAGTGTGGTGAGTGGGAGGTAATATCTTTGTGGCATTTGACAGAATGTACAAGAAGATGAAACTGTCAGATGGCGAAATTAGAAATTTGCTTGAGAGATCAGACAACGAATTTATTGGTGCACTATCCGAAAGCTCAAGCAGTGAAACTGAAGATGTAGTCATGGAAATTCCTGATCAAGTAGTTTCTGACAGCAGCGAGTTGGATGAAAGTGAACAGGGTAAGTTTTGATTTTTATTCCTTTTTGCAGATATTTTGGAGTATATTAGGATGTGTGACTCGGTTGAGTGCTTAGTTTGCTAGTGTTCGGTTCTGTTTTCATATTTTTACAGATATTCAACCAACAAGAAGACGACCCAGGCCGAAAGCACAAATTGATCAACTTGAAAAAGGCATGGTGGCCCTGTCAAGTATGATATGGAAGAGAAGCCGTTATGTAAATCAAAGGAGGAGGTCTGTTGCTAACATAATGAGAACCTCGAAAGGAACTAAGCCAGGGATAAAACACCAGGTAAAGCTCTTCTCATGTACTTCGATGATAACATCCTGGATAACATTTTGATGAGTACTAATCAAAAGCTTGGAAACCTTAGGGAATCATCTGAAGATATTTTCATAAAAAATTCGAAAGCATTTGAAAGGGAAGAAATTGTGTCAGCAATTGGAATTCTATTGAACTATGGAGTCCATAGACAGAACAAGGACAGTTTACGTGATACATTTAGTAAAGAAAACTTTCCGATGTACCGAGCTTCATTTTCGGAGCATAGACTCAGGCTCTTACTGAAGTGCTTGCGTTTTGATGATGGTCTAACTCGAGCAGTTAGTAAACAGACCGACAAATTTGCTCCTATCAGGGATATATGGAACATGGTAGTTAGTAAATTTCCTGAGTTTTATAATCCTAGTGAGTCAGTCACAGTGGATGTAGAACTCGTGACCTTCCATGGGCGATGCCCATTCAGGCTATGTATTCCAACAAAACCAGGAAAATATGGAATAGAGGTGAACCTGTTATGTGATTCAGTTACGAAATCCTGCTTCGCTGCGGATCCCTACGCTGGACAGCACGCTAATGAGAAGAACCATAACAGTGGCCCTGAAATAGTTAGAAGATTGATTGAAATGTCTAACTTGAAACAATCTGGAAGAAATGCTACGATGGACAGAAAGTTCACTATCGTTCCACTCGCATCTCATCTTTTGAAAGAGAAAATAACTACAATTGGTACTATTCGAAATGACAAAACGCGATGTTCCTACAGAACTCCGTCCTGTTTCTCTAAAAAAAGCTACACCGGGAACAATCTGATTTGCCTTTAGTGATGATGCCACTTTAGTCATTTACGTGCCTAAGAAAGGAAAGGTTGTTACAGTATTGTCAAGCCAACATCATGACATGAATGTGACAGAAGAGAAGCCAGATATACAATTGTACAAAGTCAGGAATGGATACATTCGATAAGTGTGTAAGAACGTACAGCTGCCGTCGATTAACGCGTCGATGGCCAATGGCGGTGTTTTTCAACTTGATTGACATTGCAACATAAATTCATATGTTGTGTTTCAAGATACACACAAGGGATGTACAAAGAATTAACCGACAAAGAGTTCTGGAAGAAAGAAGTACCTGAAAGATCTTGCTCGTGAACTTTATGACCTAAACATGAAAAGACGCGCTCAAAATGCTGTAGGCCTACACTCAAAATGCACTACGTTATCAACTTTTGGGTATGAGTGTAATCAATATAAAGGTGCTGTGAGCAGAGGAAACAACGTAACGGAGCCGCGACGGAAAGTAACACGTGCAGCTGTGCATAATCTGCCAAAGGAAGGACGCTGATACTTATGCGCCAGAGGCAAACACCGTAAGTACATTAAGGTTTGCAATTCTTGCAGGAAGTATATCTGCCCAGCACATACTAAGAAAGAAGAAGTAGTTCGTATCGTAAAGTGTTCTGAATGTGAATCTGGGTAATCCTTGTAATTGTGAAATTAATACAAATAAATGTAAAAAACTTTATTTTTTACTAAAAATGTGCCAGAAACCCTTTCCCAGTAACAATAATCAACATTTTAATCTTCTAATCTGCCAAAATTATGGAAATACATAAGTAATGTGATTTATCCTAGATAGAGAATGTGTGCAACTTACAGCATTGGTATGCAACTGTTACAACAATACACAATGAAGCAGAGAGGTATACAATTTTAAAGTTAGGGTAAGTGCTCTGTTTCTGACAGTCAGTGGGCTCGCCATCATTTTAAACTCAGGGAACATGGCTTTTTGAATTTTATGCCATTTTAAAACTTAGGAGAAGTGAATTCTCGGGTTTGGAAATTAAGGAACATTTGATGACAGAAGACTGGTGAATTTTTTAAACTTAGGGCTTAGGACTACCATCGTTTTAAACTTAGAGCATGTGACCGACCATCCATACAAGGTGAGCTTGTATCTGTCAGGTCAGATATCTTGGATTTTGATGTCATACGGCTAGGCCAATCTGACAGTCATGCAGGCTGCGTCTGTATCCATCTGGATACTCGTTACAGCAAGTGATGGAGACGTAAACTAAAGATTACATCATACATCTCCAAAGATAATATATAGTAAAAAGTTATGTAATCATATGCATATAGCCCTCGGTTTTTGACAAATTCAAAGTATATTAAGGGAGGTCTCTGGGACCATAATGTGCTGTGGCTTTAATACTATTAGTATTTCACCTCAGAAACTTACGTGTACTTCATCGCATATGGGCATGCGCATTGTATCACATAACATACAACTAAGGGAGGCATAGTCATAGTCCTGATATGTACTAACGTTTGGACTCTCGCTTTCCTTAAGGGGATTCTACACATATCATAAAAATTAGATTTTAATCTATAGGACAATTGTTCTTTTTTGATCGGTGGGGGGGGGGGGGGGGGGGGAGAACCGTGTAATACAATTGGGCTGTTTTCAATTTGGGCTGTTTTGAATTTCTTCATTTCCTCTCAATTTTTTGAATTTTCCACAATTCTGTACATAGAACAGTTGGCCTTTGTCAAAGGGGGTGGGAGCAGGAGAGGAGGAATCTCGCAGTAGCTAATGTAATCGTTATGAATTATATCATCTGAAATCTGGCAGTAATAAACAGTGGTTCCGAACATATAGAGTTCTGCTAGTATGTTATGTCTCTCCTTCTTGGGAAAAGCTGGGCTATCTATACACACAAGCAAGACCTCCACTTAGGCAATGTCACTCGTGTCAGTATCCAATCAGATGAACACTGGTTGCAATAATTACACAAATTTTCCAAATTTTCATCCCTGCTTATCATTATGTTATAGTTCATTCACTATTTCTTTCATTAATCCACCGTGTTGACTAAATCCACTGAAGAAGAATCTTTAGAATTGCAGGACAAGGCAGAATATGTATGCCGCTGATTCCACTCTAAGTCCTGACGCATCTGGTATCAATAGTTCCTTCCCTTTCTTTTCCTTTCTCCCTCTTCCCCTTCAGTTTACAAAATTACTACACTACTTAGTGCTATTTGTGTTTAAGACAGTTAAATATAAACTGTTAACTAGTACTAGCAGTGCAGAGTTGCAATTAATACCTATAGTTATCACTAGCTGACTGCAATTTTCAGTCCTTGCAGCGAGGTAATCAGATAATTTGTAGAAGGACTTGTCAGTGACGCATGTTTTAAATTCCAATTTGAATTAGTAGACATTTCCAACTTGTTGCTTCATGTTAGAATGGAACTAGTGAAACACTTATGTGCCAGACCACAAAACTCCACTGTGAACGCTAGAGAAGAATACAAAATATACATGGACATTTTGTTTGTCTTATGTACTATTTGTGAAAATCACAGCTTACGGTCTAATGCAGTCCGCAAGATCTTGGCACGTGGCCGGAAGCAGACGGCACGATACGTCCATGTGCAGGTATGGAAATCCTGGAGACCAAGAGATAGTGGTTTGGGTCTGAACTGAACGTCGACGATGTCCGAGATGTGTTCGACACTCTTTCGCATTACGGAATTATCACGGTATAACACAGGAAGTGACAAGTTATAGAAATCAAACTGCTGTTACGAGAATCAAAAGACATGAAACTCAAACGGTAATTGAGAAGAGGATGAGTGGCCGTTGTTGTCTGTTCCTCATGTTATGTATGTGTACATTGACCAAGACAGTAAAGGAAACTAAGAAGACATTTGGCAAGTGAAATTAAGTTGAGGGATAAGAAAAAAGCTTAAGATTCGGCTACAAAGTTTTAATTCTGTCTGAGACGGCGAGGATCTCCGAATATAAATTCAGAGGGATGGTTAGTCCCTTGAAAATAGCTTATAAGACAAACATAAACAAAAAGTGAAAAGGGGAAACAAACGTAATGGAATGTAGCAAATATTTGTGAGCTGTTCCAGAGGCAGTTTGATTATGAAATGAGTCACTGAAAGTAACAGATTAGTTTTGCTATGTGAGCAGCAAAATAACTAACCATGGCAAAGATAAAGAGGATATAAAATGTGGACTGTAAACGGCAAGCAGACGTTTCACACAAGTATCAAATATAAATTCCAGGGTTTAAAAATCGTTTATAAAAGTAACTTTAAAATGTAGCTTTAATTGGTAGAAAAAAATTGAAGGATAAACATTGTAAACAAGAAGAGAAGAGATGCTTTTGAAATTTAATGTTACATAATACTGGGAAGATTAGACGGGCAGGACCTTCAATGTGTCTCTCTACTGCTCCACTTTGAACAGGCGCGTGGAAAAACGAGCACTTAAATCATTTTTGTGTGAGCTCTGATTACTCTTACTTTATCAAGATGATCATTTCTCCCTATATAGATGGGTACCAACTGAATATTTTTGCACTCGTATCAGAAAGTTGGTGTTTGAAAGTCCTGACACAACGAAAAACGTTTTTGTTTTAATGGCTGCCACTCCAATTCAGGTATCGTGTCCGTGACACTCTTTCCCCAATTTCGTGATAATACAAAACGAGCTGCCCTTCTTTGACTTTTTTCGATGGCCACCGTCAGTCCCTTCTGATGCGGATCCCACACCGCACAGCAGTACTTTAGAAGAAGACGGACAAGCATCGTGTAAGCAGTTTCTTTAGTGGGCCTGTTACACTTCCTATGCGTTCTGCCGGTAAATCACCGCCTTTGGTTTGCTTTCTTCACAACATTATCTATGTGATCGTTCCGACTTGAGGTACTCGTAAATCCAATCCTTAAGTATTCAGCTGAATTTACAGACTTCATATTTGTGTGATTCGTCGAGTAACTGAAAATTAGCAGATTTCTTATATTACTCATGTGGATGACTTCACACTTTTCATTATTTAGAGTCAGCTGCCACTTTTTGTACCATACAGATAATTTGTCTAAATCCTTCTTCAATTGGTTTTGATCATCCGATTACTTTATAAGATGGTAAATGACATCGTCATATGCAAAAAATTTTGGAGGACTGCTCAGATTGTCCCCTATGTCGTTTATGTTGATCAACAGCAGCGAAGGGCATATAACACGCTCTTAGGGATCGCCATATATTACTTCTGTTTTACTCAATGACTTGCCGTCAGTTACTACGAACTGTGACCTCTCTGACAGCAAATAACGAATCTTGTCTCACAAATGAGACGATACTCCATAGGCACGCAATTTGATAAGAAGTCGCTTTTGAGATACGGTGTTAAAAGCTTCCTGGAAATCTAAAAATATGTAATCAATTTAACGTTCCCTGTCGATAGCACTCATTGCTTCCTGCGAATAAAGAGGTAGTTGTGTTTTACAAGAAGACATTTCCTGATTGGGTACTGACTATTTGTTAATAAATCGTTTTCATCAAGGTAATTCACATTGCTTGAACACAGCATATTTCCAAAATACTACTGCAAATCGGCGTTATTGATTGAATTGTTATAATTGAATGAGAATACTTCAGTCTAATTTTCAAATTGTCGACTACGACATTTTGTAAATATTTAGCGGAATTTTTTAGTCGTAATTTGAAAGAACCACAGCGACATTTTATGAATTTAATTTTTATCATTGAATGGGAATATTTTAGTCATGAAGTTGTGGACTGTAATATTTCCTAAATATTTAGCGAAATTATGAAACCCTCAATTGAAAGAAATACCATGATATTACATATAGACAAAACAGTATGCCGATAGTTACAATTCGTAAAATTTTAACCCATGAAAGAAAAGCTGAAATATAAAGCACTCTTTGTCATACAGAAGTAGTGCTACAAAATAAATGTAAACTAATGTCACTGTACAGAAAGTACGTTTGTATCATTTAGTATGATAGGTTATTTAGGAGGCAACTTATGTGGGGTGGGAGTCATTATGTGTCTGAAGTACAGTTCAGAGACTTCATATGTCTTACACAAACATGAAGATTGTCCCAATGGACCGAAATCGACGGTCTATTGACAATTTTTGTGACTATCCACTGAAATTAAAGAAACAAATTGTGTATTTCCTGGACCACTGTCTATCTTCGCGACTAAGTAAAAGCTGCTAAAAAAGTTCAGAGAGTTGTTGTACGAGTCTGTCTCTTATGTACTCATCAGCTTTAGTGATTACAGTCCATAAAGAGAGACGAAATTTTTACTTTATTGTTGAAAATACAACACCGCCAATGCTGGGCACCACCAGCAAAATTCAGCCCTGGAAAACGTAAGAAGACACTGCAGTATGAATGTAAACAACAAAAATGCATCATCATAATCAACAAAGTTGAGTAAAAAACTGATTTATATTTATTCTCAGATAAATTGACATTAAGTGCATAGAATCACATTTATTTTCAGATCTCTGTGCACTCACAAAACTTATAGATTTTTTAAAATTATTATTTCGCCAAAAGTGAAGCATAAAGTCCATTAAGGAAACAAATTATACAGTGGCTTGAATGATATTTAGCTAGCAGAAGCAGATGCATTTTCTTTCCATTCCCATTGTTTTCTAACTAGCTGTTTCATCAAAGAGTTAGTTGTATAGATATACGTTTTCTTCATGAAAACTATATTAATAAGAAGACTCCACCAAATATTTAGCATTTAAGAGATAGATTTAGAAATCTGGACAACAATATAGTTTAGGCGCATGTAAAGCTTTTTATTTGTTGAAATGTGGTTAACTGTGGTCTGCAATCATTAAAAGTGTTTTAATACAGAAAACTGAGCCGGTGGCGGAATTACTATTACTTAGCGTGCTATGGGTGAAACGTCCCCTTTGAAAAATTATATATGACTGTGCTTAAACTAACACACAATATTTTTAGCGCAACGCAATCTGACTTTCATAAATCCCTACAAAAGAATGGCCCTGACTAACATCAACCTATACCTTTCACAAATCACTTACCTCACAAAAATCTTCGTTACTCGAACTACTGCAATACAGCGAGCGCCACTACTGCCCGCTAAATAAAAGATTCAAACTACGGAAGGAACTAACTACTGATAGGCATAGTTAGCAATTGAAAGATGTTAATAGAGAACAAACAATGTATTTACCTTAACAGTCATAATATATATAGTAGTTCATGACATCCAGTATTACAAATTTCAAAACTCCGCCATCTCTCTCCCCACATCCACCACTGCTGGCGGCTCACCTCCAACTGCCAACGCTACGCGCTGTTCACATCCAGCTGCCGCTGCCCAACACTATAATGGCAGACAACAATGCAAACCAGCCACAGACTGCACACAGCACAGCCAGTGATTTTCATATGGAGCGCTACATAACGTTGCCAATAAGAAAACATAAACAGTCAACTTACATAGCCCCCATGCTCCCCACAAAAAATTTTACAAATTGTTTTGGGCACTGGCCAGTACAGATTTTGATAAAATTTTTCATAATTACAATAACAAAGATATCAAATGCACACACTTATTGATCCAGTATTGGTCAAAAGCTAAAATTTTGTCACAGTCGATAAAGACAGTCGTGATCAGACATCACAGTAAAATTGCAGTGTCTTTTTCTCAATGTCTGAGAAGGAAAAGAAAATGCACACGGAAGTAGTGGATTTCCATGTAGTCTTGAAGAAGTAGTGTTGTCCTTCCAACGGAAAGACAGTGCTAACTCTTGACATGCAGACTGGTAATGGGCCACAACAGAGCAAACCCACAGCAGAGTCAGTCGAAGTTTTGAAGAATATTGGTAAGTAGGTCATCACAGAGCAGACCCACTGTAGTCCTGGTAGAAATAATGGTATTGGTGGGCCACCAGAGGTGCAGACCCACTGCAGTCCTTGTAGAAATAATGGTATTGGTGGGCCATCAAAGATGCAGACCCACTGTAGTCCATGTAGAGACGGCCAGCAGCCATCTGCTGCGACTGTGCAGGTGCACAATCATCATCGAAGAGTCTTGCAGAGAAGATAGCAAGTCCATAAACCACCACTTGTGCACGCACAAAATTTTTGGAATTGTCCTTAGAAGTCTTGCAGACAATATAGCAAGTCCATAAAATACCACTTGTACACTCACGAAGTTTTTGGAATTGTCCTTAGAACCAGCAATGCTGTTATCCAGTCCCTTGCTGAATTAGTAACACACGTGCAAACACTAACAGTCCCAACTTCTCACATATTGTGCATTACTATGACCAACAGAAATGTGTGCAGTGAAATGAATGCTTACAAGTTACTTAATTTGATGAACTGGTGTCAATTACAATATTATAACATGAGAATACAATTACAAAGGTACAAAATACATAATTAAAAACATAACAATACAGATAACATTTGTAGTAATACAGCCTTTACAAAAGAATAGAAATAACATATACATCAGTGTTACAGGAATTATGACATGAGTACATACATAAAAGATCAGAATAACTTTCTAAACATCAACTTCACACAAGAGCATTAAAACGAAACAGAATAAATAATGTCTAAACATCTTTACAAAGAAAATAACATATTATCAGAAAAAATCTACAACATAGCTCTCATCAGCTAAACACATAAAGACAGGAAAAAGACAAATAAACAAGGGTACATAAACACATAGTGGGATAACACAAGGAAAGGACAGGTTTTGTTTTATTGCAGTATTTTGCAAACGAAACTTTCTTTGCTTCTTGGAGATCTCCCTTCATTCATCATTATTCCCAAATATCCTATCTATACCTCCTTCCTGTATTCTATTCATATTTCATTCAAAATAATTATTTCTCATTGTACAATACTCATTTTGGCCCAAATCTTTTTCATATAACTTCGCAATGCATTCTTTACCTATTCTCCATAGTCAGTTTCTTATATAGTCTACCCCTCTTAAGCTAACTTAAATCTACTGAGCTCAGATGCTAAACTAAGGGATGAGGCAATGCAGCAGCACAAAACAATTAACGCAAACAGCAATGAAAAAAAAATGCAGATTTGCGAAGCAAGCAGCATTATAGAAATTAGCAAAGCAATTGCAATATTACAACTAATATAAGGCAATGTGCAGCAAACAAGAAAAATAAATCAGTAGTAAACTGGCTTAGAAGAGTAACACAAAGTCAAATTCAGTAACACTATGCCTGGCAAACAGCAGTAGCAAATGAAATAATTTATATCTAAACATGACATAGCTCAAGCAGAAAAAAGCATTACACTAAAGACAATAATGCAGACAAGGGAAATGTATATTTACATCTTAATGTCTATGTAATTAAAGTGGTGCACCACAAGAAGTTACTCTACAAAAAAAAATTACCAAGTAGTTGAAAAGAAAATTCCGAATGCAATTCCTGTGAAGGGAAATGTCTTTGTGCTCCCCCATTTTTGGGAAATGTACTACAAAATTAGTATTTACTGGATCTGTAGACAGAAAATATTTATATTAGTACATCTATAAAATTCTATTTTAACTAATACTGCAGTGCAGCTAGAAACTAGATTTAAAAAAAATGAAAATATGTACAAAGGAAGGCATGAAAGATCATTCATTAGCCATATGGCATTTCATAAGGTAATAAAAAATCTCTCAACTATAAAGACAGTAGTCATAATCAGGTGTATAGATATAAAATATTTCTCGTCATTTCATTAGGCATTTCAGTAAATCATAAATTAAGAGCTCCACAGTGTAATCATATGTTTTCAAGTTTGAGCGTGTTGTATTTGGGATGCTTTCTACAAAGGAATGTCAATAGCGAGGATTAGGGCCTCCCTTTTTTTTCTACCTGTGCCTCTGAAAACACACACACTAAAGGCTTTTTCTCCAGGCGTCTGACGCAGCTGGGTGCCCATGACGCATTACGTGCAGGTGGTCACTTAACTTTCTTACGGAAATATTTACGACTGCAGTTTCCGCTACGGTGACAGTCTCATATACAAAATTTCACGGGTCGAGAATTTGCGTTGCAAATGTGTAGAAACAAAATCTTATGAATATAACAGTGTCCAAAATCTTTTCGCCGGCATTGTGATACATTCACAAATTTACACACATTTCATAACTCTTAAAGTACGATTCTTGGTTTCCAACATCCTTTTTCACAAGTCAGAGTCCCTAACCACTATTCAATACTCCTTACCTTATTACACATATATATATATTCGTCGACATGTCAATCTTGCGACGACACTTCAATATTTCATAATAATAAATACATAGCATAATCAAATTCCTCATATAGCATCAGCTTATTGATCATAAACATACCGCAACAGCATAATACACATAGTCATCGTAATAATAACATCATAACACCTCAGTCAACTCTCAGAATCGTCGTAGCTTCCTCCAATAATTTAAAAACCTAAAAAAATTCTTTGCTCATGTCAAAAGTGTCATCTGCCTCAAACGTACTTTAAAAATCGTGATCCCACACCAAATATATAATTCAAAGCTCTCATAATATCACAATGGGTCCGAAAAATATGAACAGTTCACAAAGCACAGACAAAATACAATTTCGTAAGTGTGAAGTTATCCAACGGTGTAATTACGTAAGCCGGCCGAAGTGGCCGCGCGGTTCTGGCGCTGCAGTCTGGAACCGCGAGACCGCTTCGGTCGCAGGTTCGAATCCTGCCTCGGGCATGGATGTGTGTGATGTCCTTAGGTTAGTTAGGTCTAACTAGTTCTAAGTTCTAGGGGACTAATGACCTCAGCAGTTGAGTCCCATAGTGCTCAGAGCCATTTGAACCATTTTGTAATTACGTAAACATCTGTCACTGCTGTAGTAAAAAAGTTTGTCTCTCTCAGTTAAATGATCAGATAGCTATGTAATTTATGTGTTAGAGGAATATGGTACCGATGTGTAAAGTTGTATAAGCAAATACCATATTAGCTAGGGCTCCTCGTGCTTGCCAAACACATGATACACAAAGTAAGCGTGTACCCCCCTGAGGATTAATGTAATTATACCCTCAGGTGTTACAGATTACAAGAATGGAATGAAATGTATAACGGAAAACCTTTGTATCATTGTACTTCAAATATCTTTAAAAATAAATGATTTAAGTACAAAATTAATCACCCAAATACGTGTCCTGTAGCGCTATATGTGCGTCTTGCTGTAAGATAATCTCTGTGGAAGTGTCGTAGTTATTGTCCTCCGAAAGCTAAGTTCTGCAGAAGTCAATGTACATACCTCATGATAAACAAAAGTGTAATGCTTTGCGTATAGATATCTTAGTTATTACGCTTATTGTTGTGATGAAGAAATTACTGTGCTGTAACGTATTGTTGTGCTATGGAAAAGGCTGTCTCATTGTAGCTATACCACAAAAGTTACTACTAAAACATGTTTTACTTTCCAGAATAATACAGAAAAACTGTGCAGACATGAAACAGAAACACCGCAAAAGCAACATTGTAAATTGTCACTCATTAGTAGCGTCGTGATAAAATCGTGTAGCTGTCACATAAACTAACCACTGTCTCATCTGGTATCTCACAGAAAGTACCTTAAATCCAGAATGTATTTTCAAGTAAACCAAAATGTTGCATTAGAATCTCATTAGCAGTACCAGTATATGTTCTAAGCATGTGAGCCTTATAGTCGTTACGTAATCGTGCAACTAACAAGCAAGAATGTACACACACAATAACACTGTGTCGTCTGTTCGCAATAACAATGCATTCGTAATTTCTGTTTAAATAAGTTCTCTTGGTTCTTGACTGGATATTTAACTTCAAGCATTGTTGCATGGTAACAGTTTCTAAAGCATACTAGTAACGTGAAGTGAAACTTTTTATGGCAAAGACAAAGTTAAAAAGCAGATTATCTTTCAATAAACGGTTTTACATGTGAAACGTGGTGTAAACCTTTACTCTTCCTAGTACGCAGAGTTTCAACTTCAACGAAATTATCGTGTGGTATACGTCGGATTCTGTCAGGTCCATTGTAAACTAGAAAGAATTTGTGACTCAAGTGTTTCTTCTTATGTGACAATGAATGAGCTTTATGAGAACTTTCTGACCAATATATAATTTCTTTGCATTTGCTTTACCGTGTGGTTTTCTCCTTTTGTTTGCTGCAGTTTTTATATTTTTAAGAGCCAAATCAATTACGTCTTTGTGTCGAAGTTTACGTGTATTCGGGAAAGGTGCAAGCTCTCTGATTCTGTTCGGTGGTTCTTCATTCTTTAGTACAAGAGTAGGTGGTAAAGCAGTGGAATCATGAGGCATTTCATTCAGCGCATTTTGAAATAAGTGTAAATATCTGTCCCAATGCTGATTCTTTCTGTGACAATAAAGTCTGCAAAGCTTATTGATTTCTTTCACCCGTTCAGACGGGTTACAATGTGGTGAGCACAATGAAATAAAAACAGGTTTGATTTTATGATTCCGAAGCATGCGTTACCAAACAGCAGATCTGAATTGCGGTCCGTTATCTGAAATGACTTTACTAACATGTCCAACTTCACGTAAGAAATTTGTAATAAAGGTGTTGGATACAGACCATCCAGTGGCTTTACGTAACGGAGTGAAAGAAACAAATTTTGAAGTAAGTTCAACATCGACTAGAACGTACGTAAATCTATTCGATGTTCTGACAAGGGGTCCCAAGAGATCAACAGCAGCAAATTCTTTTAATTTAGAAGGAATAATAGGAAACAACGGAGCACGATGTGAGATAGTAGATGGTTTCGCCTTTTGACAAAGTTTACAAATAGACAAGACTCTTCGAATTCGCTTTTCCATATTGTTAAAATAACAAGTCGTTCGAAGAATATGATAACATTTTCGTGGGCCAAAATGTGCGTAGCTGAAATGAATGTACCAAATGAGCTTATTAACAAAATCGTCTGGAATGCAAAGTACCCATAGCTCGTCATCAACAGTGCAGTGTTTGAAGAGTATGTTGTTTCTAACCAGGTAATAATGCCGCTTCTGAGTGTGTGTCTTTTCATGCCATTTACTTTTGATGTCTTTCCAAATTGGATCTTTATCTTGTTCATGAGCAATGTCCTTTCAAGATGTGGTGATGAAGTTTTCAAAGGCGACTTTCTGAATGTAAAGAATACTGAAATTTTTTTCAATGTTGCCTTCTGTGTTACTTTTCTCAAGCCCAGCCGGTGCGCGTGACAGTGCGTCCGCAACAATGTTCTCCTTGCCGGGAATGTAGACTATAGTGAAGCAGAATTCTTGCAGAAACAATGCCCAACGTTTTAACCTGTCATGATTTAATTTTTTAGACATACGAAATTGTAATGCACGATGATCACTGTATACTTTTACGTGCTTACCAGAAAGAAAGAAACGGAATTTGTTAAATGCCCAATCGATAGCTAAAGCTTCTAATTCAGTAACGGAATAATTTTTTTCAGATTTTGTTAGCACTCAGCTAGCAAAAGCAATGGTTTTCTGAACAGTAATGTCATTTTCTATGGCTTCTTGAAATAAATGGGCACCAAGACCGAATTTAGAAGAATCCGTGCTAAGGCAGAAATCTTGCGACAGATCTGGATGAGCTAGTATTGGCGCGTGAAGTAACGCTTCTTTCAAAGAATTGAATTCCAACTGTGCTTGTTCATCCCAGTTCCAAATACTAATTTTTCCAGTGAGAGAACAAAGTTTTGGTGTAACTAGAATTTGCATATTCAGAAAACGACGGTAAAAATTTACGAGACCAAAAAATTGCGGACTTGTCTTTTTGTGGATGGAACTGGAATGGCTCTGATTGCTTCTAACTTTTCAGGATCCACCTGAATGCCTTCAGAAGAAATAATATATCCCAAAAACCTCACGTTTGACCGACCTAATTCAGACTTTTCCAAGTTAACTGTAATTCCAGATTCTGCAAAAATATGTAACATGCTGTTGAGGATGCGATTGTGTTGTTCCCATGAGGCTTCTGCTATCAGAATATCGTCCACATATAAGGTGATGTGACGTTTTAAGAACTAGGGTAATATGGAATTTAGCCCGCGAATGAATGCTGCCGAAGAAATGTTCAAACGAAAAGGAAGTTTCCGAAACTGATAACAAACGCCGAAAGAAAGAAAAGCTGTGTATTTTCAACATTCTGGATGAAGTTCGATCTGATAAAAGCTGGATCTGAGATCAATGGAAGACAACACTTTTACACCATTAAAATTTTGAAGAAGTTCTTTCATCGTCTGCGGCCTGACCGTTTCAGGAATAATGATAGTATTGATTTGTCTCGAATCTAAGACAAGCCTGATCGATCCATTTTTCTTCTCAACAACATGTAACGGATTGTTGTAAGAGCTTACGGCAGGCTCAATAATGCCCTCGTCAAGCATAGATTGTATTTCTGTTCTAACACGGTCCCTATAATGTGCTGGAATTACGTATGGTCTAACACAAAATTTTGTATGCTGACGAACACGAAATTGGTACTGAAATCCATTGATTGTTCTTGTTTTGTGAGTAAAGACTGTGGAATGTGCTTGTAAAATCTCAAAAAGGTCAGTGTCATTACAATTCTCAATTGTTTGAATTTTATTCTGAGTTAACTCATTAATTTCAAATATGCCGTCGATGTCATCCCTGCCAGTACTTGCAGAGTGATTGTTAGTGTCTAGTTCCATAGAAAATTGCGAACTGTTCTCTAACAGAAGGTAAAGCCGATTGATTTCCTCGTCATGGTTTGAGAGCCAGTCTTCAAATTTCAAAGCTATTGACTTACCTTCTTTCTCTAAACTTATTTCAGCATCGTGAAAGCTTAAGATTGCTTTGTATTCATTCAAAAAGTCTACTCCCAGTATAATTTCCGTCGACAATAATAGAACAATAAGAGAGTTCATAGAGAAGCTGTGGCTTTGACAAAAGAATTCTAAGTTGGTTTGTTGGTGTACATCTACACTTTTTCCAAAGATTGCACCTTGTAATTTAATCTTACATAACGGAAGTGTGGGACAATCGTTCGATTTGTTGCATTTGCTAAAGGCTGTTTCACTAATTACTGAAATGGGACTGTCAGAGTCAAGTACTGCAGTAAATTTTACGTCATTTACTGTAATGTGAATCACAGGATATACAATGTTGTTATGTTTTACGTCGTGTTCTTGGAATAAGATGTCCCTAATGTCTTCCATTTTTACGTAATTACTAGCTACAGCAGCTGCGTCGTTAGTGTCATACGTACGTTTTGTGGCTGCCAGCGGTATGAGTCATTGCCTATTGTCTCTTTGTTGGCCCGCGTCGTTATTGGGGTTTGGAGACCTAACTTCTACAAATTCACCTTGCCGAGAGGGCCCTGCCCTGTTTATATCCCGCCAGTTCTGATGCAATTCAGGTCTGTCGTTACGATCACATCGTCTGTCGTCATGTCGGTAGTTCCTGTAGTTTCTTTTTTGTCGGTTAAGTGGTGGAGAATTTCTCCCTGAATCGTAACTGCGCGCTGGACCGTTGCGTCTAAAGTTATTCTGTCTCCCGTAATAATAATTGTTTTGGTTCCCATATTGTCTGTTTCTCTGATTGTCTCTGTGATAGTCATTACCATGGAGAGGTGACCTTTCCCTGTAATTATTACTACTCTGCCAACGGTTGTCATACGGGTGGTGTCTGTTTTGGTCACGATTTGTGTTGTGAGAATAGCCTTGTCAAGTCCAGTTATTATTTCTGTCATCGCGGAATTGTGACGGATGTGACCTGTAATTGTTGTGCTCCTGTTTTCGCGTTCCGCGATTGTCAGTGTCAATTTCCAGTTCTTGTAAGAGCCCCTGAAAAGCTTCAATGTCGTCTTTGCAACGCCCTGCCAAAATAATATGCCGTAAATGTTCAGGTAATTTGATTAAGCAAATGCGGATGAGTTCTGAGGGGCTGTATGGGTTTGACAGGTACTGATTCTTGTGCAACATGTCTTCTAAATATTTCACAAGACTGGAAAATTCAGATTGTTCGAAATGTTTCATCATTATGATGCCATGTTTTACTCGGTCTTGTGTGGCTTGAGACCAATATGCTGAGAGGAAGGCATGGTAAAATTCTCCTTCACTGTGGCAATTGTGAAAGACCGATCGCATTCTTACAGCTGGTTCATTCTCTAAGTAGCCACACATAAATTCTAATCTGTGTTCTAATGACCAGTTGTGAGGAAAACAATGAGAGAATTGATGGAGCCATGCTTGTGGATGAATGTCGTTGCCAGAATTCTTAAATGTTTTGAATTTACGTGTAGTAATGAACAGCTTATAGTCAAAATCATCATGTCGGCGAGTCACATGTCGGTCATTGTTACGTCGTTTCGGCGGTTCCATCTCAAAATTCGGTGTGCCTTGCCAATTTCTTTCATAATTTCCGAAGTGTCCTGTGTTATTATTTTGTGGTTGTTCCGTATTTCTAAGTCCCTCTTCCCGTGTTGGAGCGCGAGTGTCCTCTGAAATATGTAATTTTTGTATTACTTGTGTCAGCTGATCTTGTACTTCCCGGATTTCTCTTTGGTGTTGCGTATTAATTTGATTCTCATTTTGTTTGAATTTCCTAATTTGTTCGCACTCTTCTGTGTCATTAAAGACTACCGGCTTTATGTCATTCAGATAATCATCTACCTTCGTAGATAACTTATTTAGCTGATCCGAAAGTTCAACTACTTTCTCCGATAATGAACTAATTTCCTCCATGTGTCTTTCTACTGTGTCCTTTAAGTTTTCCTGAGTTTTTGCAAGTTGCATAACCGAATCGGTAGATGCAACTGAGTCAGTTTTAGCTTGCAAGGTCTCATGATTTTCATGAACAATGGTTTGCAGTTCTTTTATGGCTGCTTCGTGATTCTGTCATGCATTTTCATGCCACGAAAAAATAGTATGAAAATGCTCACAAATTTGTGTTTTTACGTCATTACAGACTTTTTGACATTTCGATTCAATGTTATGTAACTCAGTAGTTAAATCTTCACATGTTTGTTCAAGTGTGGTGTCTAGCTTTTGAAGCTTTTGCTGTGTTTGTCTCTGATTTTGTTCCATTGTGTCTAACTTTTGAGGATTTTGTTCCATTGCGTCTAACTTTTGAATATTCTGTTCCATTGTGTCTAACGTTTGAAGATTTTGTCCCATTTGTTGCATTAATTGTAATAACAATGCATTAGTGTCTGGAATCTGTTCCTCTATGCTTTTCGGCATTGCATTTGCACCGGAAACATTCATATTTTGACAAGCAGAAAATGTGTCTTGACTTATTTGAGAAAACGGTGAGGACGCAAAACCTGAATCTACAGTATTTGCAAGATTGTGTCCTGTCATTTCGGATTTCTGAGGCGAGCTGTTGCCGACCGATCGATCGATAATGCTTACCTGTTCACTAATTGTTTCACTGCCTACGCCATTGTTTGCTGCCCGCTCCATTTCCTTATGCACAATTACCAAATTACTATGTTGAATATTAGTTAATTCATTACATGGCGGCTCTAACGCACTACTTTCGTCTTCACTGTCATTTCTCAGTTTACTTTGGAGCCAAGTATTACGTTTTTCACACGCCATTATTGTCACAATACAGGGTGATTCAAAAAGAATACCACAACTTTAGGAATTTAAAACTCTGCAACGACAAAAGGCAGAGCTAAGCACTATCTGTCGGCGAATTAAGGGAGCTATAAAGTTTCATTTAGTTGCACATTTGTTCGCTTGAGGCGCTGTTGACTAGGCGTCAGCGTCAGTTGATGCTAAGATGGCGACCGCTCAACGGAAAGCTTTTTGTGTTATTGAGTACGGCAGAAGTGAATCGACGACAGTTGTTCAGCGTGCATTTCGAACGAAGTATGGTGTTAAACCTCCTGATAGGTGGTGTATTAAACGTTGTTAAAAACAGTTTACAGAGAATGGGTGTTTGTGCAAAGGGAAAAGTTCTGGACGGCCGAGAATGAGTGATGAAAATGTAGCACGCATCCAGCAAGCATTTGTTCGCAGCCCAGGAAAATCGACTCGCAGAGCTAGCGGAGAGCTGCAAATTCCACAGTCAACTGTATGGAGAGTCCTACGAAAAAGGTTAGTTATGAAACCTTATCATCTGAAATTGGTTCAAGCACTGTCTGCAGCTGATAAGATTAAAAGAGTCGATTTCTGTGATTTTATCCTTGCTCAAATGGAAACAGATGAATCTTTCGTTTCAAAGATTGTGTTTAGTGATGAAGCAACTTTCCACACTAACGGGAAAGTCAACCGTCACAATGTCTGTATATGGAGCACTGAGAATCCGCGGGAAACAACTCAGTATGAATGTGACTCGCCTGAGGTGAACGTTTTCTGTGCCATTTCAGCCAATAACGTTTTTGGTCCCTTTTTCTTCGAAGGTGCTACTGTAACTGGACTACAGTATCTGGAGATGTTAGAGAATTGGCTGTTCCCTCAGCTCAAACAAGAAGCACAACAATTCATATTTCAGCAGGATGGAGCGCCACCACATTGGCACTTATCTGTCCGTAACTACCTGAACGTCCACTACCTGAGGTGATGGATCGGCCGCCAGGCAGCCCGTGACAGAGCACTTCATCACTGGCCTCCAAAAAGCCCTGATCTTACCCCCTGAGATTTTTTCTTATGGGGGTATGTTAAGGATATGGTGTTTCGGCCACCTCTCCCAGCCACCATTGATGATTTGAAACGAGAGATAACAGCAGCTATCCAAACTGTTACGCCTGATATGCTACAGAGAGTGTGGAACGAGTTGGAGTATCGGGTTGATATTGCTCGAGTGTCTGGGGGGGGGGGGGGCCATATTGAACATCTCTGAACTTGTTTTTGAGTGAAAAAAAAACCTTTTTAAATACTCTTTGTAATGATGTATAACAGAAGGTTATATTATGTTTCTTTCATTAAATACACATTTTTTAAGTTGTGGTATTCTTTTTGAATCACCCTGTATTTCACACGACGTCACAGAAAAACACAATTTGAAGAGGAAAAATAGGGGAACACATTAACATAGCACTGAAAATAATATCTAGTTAATTGCAAGCGCAGCTGCGAAATACTTGGTGCAAGTCTACATGCATGCCACAACTGTTTTACTGTTCAACAATTAAAGGCTGCAACTACAAAGGAGATTCTCTCTACAATTACGCGCTAGCAACAAACAAAATCTACACTAATTACACAAACTACAAGAAAAAATCAGAAGATTCCAGTGAGGTATCCTCGGCTAAGGGTCGACATATGAAACGTCCCCTTTGAAAAATTATATATGACTGTGCTTAAACTAACAATATTTTTAGCGCAACGCAATCTGACTTTCAGAAATCCCTACAAAAGAATGGCCCTGACTAACATTAGCCTATACCTTTCACAAATCACTTACCTCACAAAAATCTTCATTACTCGAACTACTGCAATACAGCGAGCGCCACTACTTCCTGCTAAATAAAAGATTCAAAATACGGAAGGCACTAACTACTGATAGGCATAGTTAGCAATTGAAAGATGTTAATAGAGGACAAACAATGTATTTACCTTAATAGTCATAATATATATAGTAGTTCATGACATCCTGTGTTACAAATTTCAAAACTCCGCCATCTCTCTCCCCGCATCCACCACTGCAGGTGGCTCACCTCCAACTGCCAACGCTACGCGCTGTTCACATCCAGCTGCCGCTGCCTAACACTACAATGGCAGACAACAATGCAAACTAGCCACGGACTGCACACAGCACAGCCAGTGATTTTCATACAGAGCGCTACGTAACGTTGCCAATAAGAAAACATAAACAGCCCACTTACATGGGGATCTGAGTTCAAATCCCGTAATGGTCACCGTGTTGAGTTTTCCACGAACTGAAAGCTGAAATGACCGCTTCACGAAAAAGAAAGTCGTGTTTGACTGTTGTCTGGAAGACCAAGAAGGTCAGTTCCGCTGCCTTGAAGGGGTTTTATTCCTCAGCGCACAGTGGCCCCTTTGCATTTTGGAGTGAGAGTTGTTGAGTGTAGGTGAATGCAAGGGATGAGTGTAGAGAAGAGAGAGGGTTAACACTGACGCCGGTGCATAGCCTTACACCTTTCGAAAAGCACCAAGGGAACCGCAGAGTTTAGCGTCCCTACCCGACGGACGTATCGCCATCAATGGGCCTCATCTCACAGACAAGTCGTGGAATTTAATCCAAGGCAGGAGAACAAAGTCTGGTGATCATGAACTTTACGCCACTGGGAGCCCTGGCCGACCATTTACTAGTAATGAAAATTTTTTTCCATCTTCACCAGAAATAAAATTGGCTGTCTCCTAGTCGAACGCCATCACACAGGTCTACGTTAGCGACGTCGGGTACTGAGATGGGCTTCTGTTATTCGATCACGTCCAATGACTTATTTTCCCAGTGCTCCATCTTTCAGTCTGTCAAGGAGAATATTTAGGAAGTATCTAACGTGATTTTATCTATTGCGAAAGTGATACAAGTAATATGAATCTGAGCCGTGGCGAACTGGGGCCAGACTTATTCTGTTCATGCTTCGCTGAGATCGAGTGTCGTCGAGGTAAGCTATCTTTTCTTTTCGCGTGTCTTATCTTGCGGCTTCGCAGGCGAAGCGGGTTGGTTGTTAGCCTTCGACGGGTAACCCTCGAGATCTCGTGACATTCGCAGGAAGATGAGTGTCAACGGCTGCCGAACGAGTGTGATGACCGTTCCACGCTGTGGTGTGAAACTGGTTGGGCGTTTTGCCCGCATGGGCAGCTTGGAGATACAAATTCTGTGACTTCGCTGGGAACAAAATTTGAAGGGATGCGGTGAAGCTGTGGAACCCGCCCCCTCGTATTGCGTACCTGATGTGTAATAAGTCGTCATTGTTTGTTCATCGACGCACTCGGAGATTTTAAACTTTATTACACTACTGGCCTTTAATATTGCTACACCAAGAAGAAATGCAGATGATAAACGGGTATTCATTGGACAAATATATTATACTAGAACTGACATGTGATTATATTTTCACGCAATTTGGGTGCAGAAATCCTGAGAAATCAGTACCCAGAACAACCACCTCTGGCCGTAATAACGGCCTTGATACGCCTGGGCATTGAGTCAATCAGAGCTTGGATGGCGTGGACAGGTACAGCTGCCCTTGCAACTTCAACACGATACCACAGTTCATCAAGACTAATGACTGGCGTATTGTGACGAGCCAGTTGCTCGGCCACCGTTGACCAGACGTTTTCAATTGGTGAGAGATCAGGAGAATGTGCTGGCCAGGGCAGCAGTCGAACATCTTCTGTATCCAGAAAGGCCCGTACAGGACCTGCAACATGCGATCGTACGTTGTCCTGCTGAAATGTAGGGTTTCGCAGGGATCGAACGAAGGGTAGAGCCACGGGTCGTAACACATCTGAAATGTAACGTCCACTGTTCAAAGTGCCGTCAATGCGAACAAGAGGTGACCGAGATGTGTAAGCAATGCCATCCCATACCATCACGCCGCGTTATACGCCGGTATGGCAATGACGAATACACGCTTCCAATGTGCGTTCACCGCGATGTCGCCAAACACGGATGTGACCATCATGATGCTGTAAACAGAACCTGGATTCATCCGAAAAAATGAAGTTTTGCCATTCGTGTACCCAGGTTCGTCGTTGAGTACACCATCGCAGGCGCTACTGTCTGTGATGCAGCGTCAAGGGTAACCGCAGCCACGGTCTCCGAGCTGATAGTCCGTGCTGCTGCAAATGTCGCCGAACTGTTCGTGCAGATGGTTGTTGTCTTGCAAACGTCCCCATCTGCTGTCTCAGGGATCGCTACGTGGCTGCACGATCCGTTACAGCCATGCGAATAAGATGCCTGCCATCTCTACTGTTAGTGATACGAGTCCGTGGGGATCCAGCACGGCGTTGCGTATTACGCTCCTGAACCCACCGATTCATTCTGCTAACAGTCATTGGATCTCGACCAACGCGAGCAGCAATGTAGCGATACTAGAAACCGCACAATCCGACCTTTATCACAGTCGGAAACGTGATGTTACGCATTTCTCCTCCTTAGACGAGGCATCACAACAACGTTTCACCAGGCAACGCCGATCAACTGGTGTTTGTGTATGAGAAATCGGTTGGAAACTTTCGTCATGTCAGCACGTTGTAGGTGTCGCCACCGGCGCCAACCTTGTGTGAATGCTCTGAAAAGCTAATCATTAGCATATCACAGCATCTTCTTCGTGTCGGTTAAATTTCGCGTCTGTAGCACGTCATCTTCGTGGTGTAGCAATTTTAATGGCCAGTAGTGTATTACGGCGAGACTTTCATAGTGGAACCTTAAGACGGTGTGGAAGAGTTCAGTTGGCCTAATTAAATGGTAGCCGTTACTTGAAAATTTTCTCAGAAGTTTTACTAGTGCTTCGTGTTTCTTGCAATCAAATAATTTTATGTTACTGTTTTTAAAGCGTGCAATCTATTAATACAGTTGTCCATGTGTGAGTCAAAGGTTTTGCCGAGTGTTTCTATGTTTCAGAGTTATTGGAATGTCTTTCTGATTCGGGCAGAAACTTTTAATTGTGCCAGCACCTTGGCGGGGAGTGAAATGTCATCCGAGGTCTAGGCCTGGCAGTGTTTAAGAACCCGGGCACTACCGGAGTTATTCACATATCTCATTCTAAAGTTTAGTATTTATCTTCTTTCCGTCAAGGCGGATTAATAGACATATACGTATATTGTATGTGACCTGTTTGTATATGAACTTGTTTTATGAAATATTTGGGACTGCAACTGGCTAAACCTTAAACTGCATAGCATCTGCTGACTTCCTTGTGCAGCCTTTTCTACTAATTTTTTATTAATACTTCTGAGCAGGTAAACATTTATTTTCCAAAGATCAGTGTGTCTGTTGTAGATTTTTGTATTTAAGTGATTGTATCATGTTATGTAATGGCATCTTAGCTTGGCACTAGTGTTCAAGTGTTATTAAGTGTACCCTTTACCTGTAATTGTTTCATTATATCTATTTTGAGGGAAGTCCTATATGGAAGTTTGTAGTACTCAAGTTTGTCAGTAACCATATTTTCTTAATTTGGAATTGTTTCTTAGACTACTGGGTACGATGGGTTTCTAACTGTATCTGCAAAGTTTTAACTAGTGGCGCGACCACAATTTGTAATTATCAATTTTTTTTAAACGGTTGTTGTCAATAAACTGTCTTAATTATAAATTGTGACTACCAACCATGATTCCATCCCGCTTCCTCTTTTATGGTATTTAAGATATGGTGTGTAAGTGTGGTACGATTAAGGAATCACGTATCAAATTACGGACGTAAGCAATTTAATTAAATCAGGCCTACTTTTACATAATTAGAAGTGCTAACAGCAGTAAAGCAGCGCCGTCGAGAATCACAAAGACGAGATACATACAATAGAAACTTATGCAACTGTGTATACATTAAGGGAACTTTGGAAGCAACCGTTGCTTGTACATCATCTGCAATTAAATTGTCGCAAAGCTAGACTTCAGTTGCCCGGAGCACTATTTCCTCTCGTTTACAGCAGACGGAACCGATGGTGGGTTTTGGATAGCGGTCCGTATTTATAGAAACGAATGGGCAGGAGGGGGCGGGGGAACTGAAATAGCTTGAACTCCGCCGAGGCCGCTCGATTCGTCCTTGATCGAGGCGAATGTCGAATGGCTAGCGTGCCGCTTAATTGCCTTCCCCGCTCGTGAGACATTCGTCCTCGTATCGGGTCTGCCAATCGCAACGGCGAGTTCGATAGGCGTCCATTACAACAGTGCTATACAACACGCCATTCTGATAAACTTAAGCCGTTAATGTGACTTAACATCGCCGCTTGGCTGAGTTCCATGACATCTAGTCTCGGTTGTATGTCACCCTAAATTAGTAGGTGGACCACCAAGACGCAGTTAGCTCCGGTATTGTTTTTTTTTTTTTTTTTTTTTTTTTAATTCAGCGGTTGAAAGTTCTGTCTGCTAAGAATTCGGTTGAATGACATCATTGTCCCTAGAGACCATTCGACTCGTATTACCCAGTTTATTTAATTTCAACTGTTAAATATTAGAATGTTTCTTCCTTTTAACGGCTACGAAGGGATAATTTTTATTTATAAGACCACAGCAGGTTTAAGAGTGTTTCCTGCATCATTACGCCGGCTGGGGTGGCCGAGCGGTTCTAGGCGCTACAGTCTGGAACCGCGCTACCGCTACGGTCGCAGGTTCGAATCCTGCCTCGGGCATGAATGTGTTTGGTGTCCTTAGGTTAGTTAGGTTTAAGTAGTTCTGAGTTCTTGGGGACCGATGACCTCAGAAGTTAAGTCCCATAGTGCTCAGAGCCATTTGAACCATTTTTTGCATCATTACGATCAGATTATAACTACGTCATAAATTGTTTTTTTAATATTTCGTGCGAGATTTTATTTGCAATCTGTTCCTTGGGACGCCAGTTGGAAGGGGAAAACGAAGACCGAGGCGTAAGAATGTAATAGAAAATCTACAGTGATCTCAGTAACATTTCACAACAGTTACGTTTCTGTAGTGCCGGTACCAGTATTAAAATCAGTGTTAATTTAGACTAAATGCGTGTTGCTATGTATTTAGCGCCCCTGTCCGTCATCTGGCGATCATTCTGAACTCATTAAAACGTAATACTGCTAGATATCTTAGAACACTCCAGGTTCTCAAACACGAAAGAAAGATTTAAACGATTGCAATAAACTCGTCCACCACATTATAGTCTTTTTTTTATCATTATCTGCCTTCACAGCATTAAATTTAGCACCTTTCAACCATTACGCTAGCCCACAATATTTTCCAACAACTAATATAAAAAAATCATTCCCGTGCTTCCATGAAGACTTCTTCGTAAATACCCACTTTCTTCCCATGTAATGGCCTGAACATAAAGTGCATAATTTAGCAATAAACAGATCCATAAGCGCTAAACGTGAACACTGTCATTATTTGGAAGATAGTCAGTTCCCACGTATTCAAAACAAAAAATTACATCTTACGTGCTGAAAACAGGTGTACCTATGGAAAACTAGCATAAATTATGTGACCAACTTACTTTATATCATCATGTATGAACTACTAGTTGTAAATTTATCTACGTACTGAGCCATAAATTTAATATGTACAACTTCCCCCTATAACTACAGATTATCGGACCTGTTTTCAGACTGGAATAAAAACAGTCTGGCTTAATTGTCAGACTGAAACGGTGTTTCGGAAGTACCCTAAATGGGTGTTTTAGGATCAGTATTCGTAAACATCCGAAGCTAGAAAAAAAAATACCACAAACAAATATTTGTTGAGTCATGGCCGCTTTGATTGTAGATGAGGCCAGTGGTTTAAGCAGGCTGCCTTCCTCTTGACACTCATTGGTGATTCCTTATTGGTTGTCTTTGTGTTTGTACTTAGTCTTCCGACCATTATGCTACACCAACTCTTCCGAGACGCTACACTGGAGATTCGCGCATTCAACCTGAACGATGAAGAAACACTAATGAAAATATTAAAAGACTAACTGATTAAAGACGCATCCAGGACGGAACTTCAGAAGAAATTGAAGCAAGTGAAGACCCCACTGCGAGGTCTCCCATGGACTTTCGGCACTGCAGCACTCGGCAGGCTGCCACTTGGCCACGGATAAGATGCGACGGCGAGGCTGCACCAGCGGACCAAGAAACCCCGAATATCGCCGCTATAAATCCTGGCGATGCACTTAACAGAAGATGCTGTGACCTGGGTGGACCGACAAGAGGTGCCACCTACCTCTGCCGCGTGACCGACCTAGCTGGATTTGATGTAAAAATGGAACCACTCCCAGCAGGATTCGAAAAGAGGACACATGGCGAAACATTTCCGCAATCCAGCGGCGTGCGTCAAGTGAGCTGGGAACCGTGACAGCCGCAACTACCGACTCACCAAAGACGATAAATCTACATGTGCCCCCTCAGCAGGTGCTGAGCGGGGCAAAAAGAAGACGCGGAAGGAAAGACCGCAATCACCGACTGCTTTATCTCTTCCTGAAAACTGCAACGGGCCAACAATCGTCGCCGTTCCAGCGCCGCCGCGAAGGCGACCAAAGAAGAAGACGAAGATAACCAACGATAAACAGCAATGAAGGAAAGGACATGATATCAAGAACGTGGAAGGCAAACAAACTGTAAATCATTCATTTTCAAAATTTCACTACAGTGTAACTTCAAAAAACTCATTTTTATAAATTTTATACCAGTATCAGTGTGTTAATGTATAGAACAATTTTAAACATAAAAATAAATAGATATAAAATAATGTCACCTGACCTATGGCCAATCCAACAAAGGGAACATTATATGCAAGCTCTAGAATGGCCCACCCACTTCCCCAAGACGGGTCAGAACACTGCTGCAGAAGCAACGAAAAAAGCATGGCAAATTGAAAGGAAAGCAAAGTCCCCAAAGTTCGCGAAGTTTTACAGAAACACGAGATTTAGTACGAACTTCAATGCGAGATGCTTTTAATAGTATCTACAACAAAGAGATTCTGGTAGTGTATAAAATACACCAGCGGCAAGATGCAATCAATATCTTCAATGCGTGACAACAGTGGTGATGTCACTGGTGATAATGCCACTAAGCCAGAGTCTCTAAACACGGTTTTCCGAAACTCCTTCACAAAATTAGAAGAAGGAGACATTCAAGAATTAGAATCATGAACAACTGCTAACATGAGTAACTTAGAAGTAGATACCCTCGGTATAGTGTAGCAGCTTAAGTCACTTAGTAAAGGGGAGGCATCCAGTGCAGATTGTAAACTAATCAAAATCCTTTATGCTGTTACACTAGCTTCATGCATAGCAATCATACACAACTGTTCGCTCGTTGGAACATCTGTACCTAAAGGCCGGGAAGTTCCACAAGTCGCAACAATACCCATGAAAGGATTCAAATGACTCTGAGCACTATGGGACTTAACATCTGAGGTCATCAGTCCCCTAGACTTAGAACCACTTAAACCTAACTAACCTAAGGACATCACACACATCCATACCCGAGGCAGGATTCGAATCTGCGGCCGTAGCAGTCGAGTGGTTCCAGACTGAAGCGCCAGAACCGCTCGACCACCGCGGCCGGCTCCAAGAAAGGAAACTGGAATAATCCGCTGAATTGCAGATCCACTGGCGCATACTGGTAAATATATGTTGGGACATTAGCACAGCATGTTGTTTTAATTACGCGAAATTTTATTTGTGACTTGCTGGCTTTCCTGGCAACGTCACTATGCGGCTTTCAGTGTTGCAAAAAGGATAAACATCTCTCGTACAAGATCCGATGATGACAGTGCAGATCTGTCGAAACTGGTAATAACAATAAAAAGAATTACTAGTGATCTTCGTAAACTCGATTCTTCAAGAATGATATTAGCTTCAGATCGTGGCTAACGACTGACATATATAGCTTCCCACTTTGATATCTCCTGTTAATTTCGTTGTTTCGAATGATGAAACACAGTTTATAAGGCAACATTTCTCAACTATTGGCGAAGGATTAAGTGTTATAAACGGAATAAACCTACAGATCCAGCCAAAATCTGGATGATTACACTCCCAGCTACACAAAGAAAGACTGGATACACTTGGATAGGTTTGGCAGAGGTAAGGTATCTCTTGGCCCAAATATACCGTGCTACTCATGGCCAGTAATCACTAGTATTTTTTAAAATTATGATTCCGTTTGCTAACAGCCGCCTAAAGGTCTGAGAGGGAACTTACGCTGATAACGTGGCTGTCGTCTGTCTGTTGCTGATACAGATGTAGTTCGGCTTGCACAAAAAGACATCTGTAGGTGTAGCTGAATCGCCCTGTATAGAGGTATGGCAACATATGGTCTTTGCGTTACCTTGCTGAAATATAACGTCACAGAGACATCGAATGTAGGGCACTGTTACTTGCCTTAATACATCACAAATGTAGCAACTGCGGCCCATAGTTATGTAAACCAGAGGTGAAGGTTTTGGGTACACCTGTATTACGATGCCGAATGCAATCTAGAAAGATTCGATCCCCTGGGAGACTCCATTCGCGGATGTGGCCATTATGATGGTTAACGCAGAAAACAGACTGGCTTTTAAAGCTCGCATGGTGTCACTCCTGCGTGCAGTGATGTGAGTGGGGTTACCATTGTCTGTGCGCCTTCTCTCTGCTGCCGCGTCAGTGGTCACCGCGCTGACAGTCCGTGCTGCTCCAGACGTCACCACACTGTTCGTGTGGATACTTGCCTTGCATCAACGAAGCCCACTCTCTAGTTCAAAGCATGTGATGTGGCTGTACGATCCTCTACGTCCGAGAGAACTATATTTCTGCCCAGATGCTGGCGTGTGGAGCCACCGAAATAATGCATGGCATTGAATTCTGGCCTCCTGGATCAGTCGATTCGATATTCGGATGGCAGTGTTGGGCACCTGACCAACTCGAGCAGCAATATCGCGGAGAAAGCAGCAGTAATCGTGGTAGGCCGCGGCTCTGTCACTGTAGAATTACGACATATGCTATTAGGAATTACTCACAAAAGGAATAAGGAAAAGTTTCCAGTCGGTGTGGTTCACGGTGTGAGAGTGACTACTTGCCGTGTCTCGGCCAGTGGGCCACTGCGGGCCTCAGCAGGCCGTCACAGCCTGTAATGCGCCGTGCAACTTTCCAATTAGGCGCGATTGATGTGCGGTCGCTAAGTTATGAGCGAGGTGTGGCGCGATGGAGATGTATAGGCGACATACGGGCACGTAGCTCCTTGTGATTCCCAACGAACGGAGCCGCGTACGATACCGAGTTTCCTGTATTATGAAAATGATTTTGTAATCAGTACGTATTATAAAAATGTATTTATACAGAGTGGTCCATTGAGCATGACTGGGACAAATATCTCACGAAATAAGCGTCAAACGAAAAAACTACAAAGAACGAAACTTGTCCCGCTTGAAGGGAGATACCAGACGGCGCTATGGTTGGTCCGCTAGATGGCGCTGCCTTAGGTCAAACGGATATCAACTGCGTTTTTTTTAAATAGGACCCCTCACTTTTTACTACATACTCTTGCAGTACGTTAAGAAATATGAATGTTTTAGTTGCTTTGTGATACGTGGCGCTGAAATAGTCGCAAACATACAGCTCACAATTTTAGACGAACAGTTGGTAACAGGTAGGTTATTTAAATTAAAATACAGAACGTAGGTACGTCTGAACATTTTATTTCGGTTGTTCCAATGTGATACATGCACCTTTGTGAACTTATCATTTCTCATAACGCATGTTGTTACAGCGTGATTACCTGTAAATACGACATTACTGTAATAAATGCTCAAAATAATGTCCGTCAACCTCAATGCATTTGGCAATATGTGTAACGACATTCATCTCAACAGCGAGTAGTTCGCCTTCCATAATGTTCGCATTGACAATGCGTTGACGCACGTTGTCAGGCGTTGTCGGTGGTTCACGATAGCAAATATCCTTCAACTTTTCGCACAGAAAGAAATCCGGGGACGTCAGATCCGGTGAACGTGCGGGCCATGGTATGGTGCTTCGACGACCAAGCAATCTGTTGTGAAATATGCTACTCAATACCACTTCAACCGCACGCGAACTATGTGCCGGACATCCATCATGTTGGAAGTACATCGCCATTCTGTCATGCAACGAAACATCTTGTAGTAACATCGGTAGAGCATTACGTAGGAAATCAGCATACATTGTACCATTTAGTTTGCCATCGATGAAATGGGGGCCAATTATCCTTCCTCCCATATTGCCGCACCATACATTAACCCGCCAAGGTCGCTGATGTTCCACTTGTCGCAGCCATCGTGGTTTTTCCGTTGCCCAGTAGTGCAGATTATGCCGGTTTACATTACCGCTGTTGATGAATGACGCTTCGTCACTAAACAGAACGCGTGCAAAAAATCTGTCATCGTCCCGTAATTTCTCTTGTGGCCAGTTGCAGAACTGTACACAACGTTCAAAGTCGTCGCCATGCAATTCCTGGTGCATCGAAATATGGTACGGCTGGAATCGATGTTGATGTAGCATTCTCAACACCGACGTTTTTGAGATTCCCGATTCTCATGCAATTTGTCTGCTACTGATGTGCGGATTAGCCGCGACAGCAGCTAAACCACCTACTTCGGCATCATCATTTGTTGCAGGTCGTGATTGACGTTTCACATGTGGCTGACACTTCCTGTTTCCTTAAATAACGTAACTATCCGGCGAACGGTCCGCACACTTGGATGATGTCGTCCAGGATACCGAGCAGCATACATAGCACACGCCCGTTGGGCATTTTGATCACAATAGCCATACATCAACACGGTATCGATCTTTTCCTCAATTGGTAAAAGGTCCATTTTAAAACCGGGTAATGTATCACGAAGAAAATACCGTCCGCACTGGTGGAATGTTACGTGATACCACGTACTTATAAGTTTGTGACTATTACAGCGCCATCTATCACAAAGCGAAAAAAGTGGTCCAACTAAATCATTCATATTTCTTTACGTACTACACGAATATGTAATATAAAGGGGGGGGGGTTCCTATTCAAAAAAAGCGCAGTTGATATCCGTTTGATCTATGGCAGCTCCATTTAGCGGGCCAACCATAGCGCCATCTGGTTTCCCCCTTCAAGCTAGATGAGTTTCGTTCTTTGTAGTTTTTTGTTTGATGCTTATTTCGTGAGATATTTGGCCAGTCACTATCAATGGACCACACTGTTTACTTGTGTAGGAGGTATGTATGCATGTATGGATGTGCCACACCTCCTTCTAAACCACTGGGCCGATTACAACCACACATGACGCACGTATCGCTTACTGTCTCTAGATAACTGCCCTGAGGGTAAGAATCACCTAACTATCAAAGGGGATCGGTGGGGTGAAAAAGCAGTGTAGAAAAACTCACGAATGACCGTACTTCATTCATCCAATGTTTGAGAATGAGAGCGCTAAGTGAATTGCAACAGACTTTACACAGAAGCTGAAACGTTTACGAAGCTACTTCTCACTGACAACCCCCACGAAATTATTGAAGGAAAAAAAGTTGGTCACATATTACGTTTTCGTTATTGGCAGAGTAAAACTACCACATGAAGCATGAAGTTTTAATTTATTACTTCGTTACTACTAATTATATTCTGGACACAATCAGCAGACGCTATTCACATATACCACTGAATGTACCAGCAACATTTTATTATTGTACAACAAGTAGTTCGGGAGATATAATGTCATAAACACAGACATGCATGAAAAGCTGCCGCGTCATGCAAGACAATTAAATTTATTTCTTCGTTGCTACCACCTCTATTCGCAACGCTTTCCGCAGACACTATTCACATACACCGCTCTATATATTCATCGTATAACTCATGGTTCATGAATACGACGTCATAAACTCTGAGCGGTGTGAAAATGAAACTGCAGGCCGAAATTCGCAGCAGACACAGCTGAAATATATGCTCAGATATGTGTGAAATATGTTCAGTTTATGTGTAATTTATTCGACACGTGCATACGCTTGCAATGCCACAAGTAAGATGCACATTCTACATTCCAGGAACGATCTCAATTAAATATGGTACAATCTCCTATTGTGGTAAGCGTGCTAATGCAGATGGACACAGGTAGGAGAGAGGAGTTGGACAGAGAGAGGCTGAAAGGGGATGGACGGAATGAGGGGACAGGAGGACAGAGAAAGGGAAGAGGATGAGATGAATAAAGGCAGAGCTAGGAAGTGATAGGCACAGAGGATGCGAGTAGGAGACGAACAGAGAGAAGGAGTGGAGTGAATGGTCAGGAGATGTAAAGAAAAAGGAGAGTAGAGAAGATGCACCGAGAAAGAAAAGAGGAGGAGATGGACAGAGGAAGCGGATGGAGGAGACAGAGAGAGTAGCAATAGGAGATGGAACAGAGTAGGGGGTGGAAGAGGTGAACAGAGAGAGTGAGTGGAGGAGATGGATACAGAGGAGATGGATAAAGAGGAGATGGATACAGAGGAGTAGGAGATGGACAGTGAGAGGAGGAAGGAAGAGATGGACTAACAAAAGATTGGAAGAAATGCATACTCAGGCAATGCTGGATACTAAGCTAGTGTTAAATAAACTGTGTAAACCATGCAGTATGACCAAGACGTAAGGATCAGAAAAGGAGACCAAAGACGAAACACTCGGATTACGAAAAGCGTAACACAGCGAAGAGTTCTGTCTCTTCTCTTCGACCTCTTCAGTACATCAGACAGGCATTGAAAGAATTAGAAAGCATGTCGCGGAAGAGGGTCAGAAATTCAGGGCGAAAGAATATCGATGGTAAAACTGACTGACAACATGCTATACTCATTAACAGTGAAAGAAGAATTACCGGACGTACTGAATGAAATCAATCTATTGAGTGTAGTGAATACTAAATATGGGTTCAGAGTTAACGAAAGAAATGCGAAACTGTTAAGGAGTAGCACAAATGAGACCAGTGATAAACTTAACAACAAAGCGGGAGACCTCGTAGTACACGAAGAGAAGCAATTCCACTACCTTCGAAAAAAAATTTCGGGTGAAGCTATGACTAGCACAAGCAAAGAAAGCATTCCTCACCAAAAGAAGTCTACTCGAATCATATGCCTTAATTCGGGGAAGAAATCTCTGAGAATATTCGTCTGCAACCCAGCACGGACCATGGGAACGCCGGAAATGAAGTGAATCTGATGCTACAGGATGATGTGTCCATTAAGTGCACTGACAATAAATGTGGAGGTTCTCCGCAGATTCGTAACTGAGAAATATATGTGGAAGGCCCCGAGCAGGAGATGGGACACGATGGAAGAAATTTTGTTAAGACGTCAGAGGGTAGCTTGCATGTTATTGCATAAAAGACGGAGGTTAGAATACATCCAGCAAATTATACGTACAACGAATAATTGAGAACGGTGTGTGAAACGATGAGATTGGCACTGGAGAGGAAAACGTAGCGGGATGCATCAAACGAGTCAAAAGTTTGATAGCAAAAGAAAACGAACTTCCGTTCGAAATTTCGGACAACAAGACAAAACCCATGAACTTAAATGTCCAGAACCTATTACTTGTAGTACAACAAGTTGTAATATACCAACCGTCATTTTAAACTCATTCGACTTTCCGCGACAAGCTTTATCTTGCGTAGAAGAAGGGGACATCCTCCCTTCTTTCTAAACTGTGGCAAATCCTGTTGTAGTCCATCCTTCTTTTTGGACGGAGGAATTAAAACAGAAAGAATCGTCTTCATTAATTACACACATTACAGACTGAAAACTATACTGAAAAAGCGAATATGACACGTGACTGCTTACAAAAAATAAGTCTCTTTGGTTTCGTTGGACTATACTTGTGGTTTGATGCCTCTTTGTACGAAATTGCCATATAATGACACTTGTGAAAGACAAAATTCGAAGGACTTCCTTAATCATTATTGCACTCCTAATGGTGCTATCGTTTCATCTTATCTCATTCCTTCCGAACACGCAAGTGCAAAGATTTGTGCAACCCTTCTTCTTCTTCAAACGATCGAAGTTTTTTGGCAGATATGCCAACTGTCAGCAACAGGCGATAAAACTGAAGGGGTATTGTGTGTCGACGTGCTGCACGACTGAACCGCCCTATTATCTACACTTGAATCAGTAGAAATAATTGGAACACAGTAATTTATTACAGACACATAATCACACATGGAACAATGATCTGGTGAACGAATACACACGTAGCTCTACAGATATTAGGAATATATACGCAGATGTTTTTGTTGGAGACTGGTGACTGTTTACTTAACAACATTACTATATACATTACAGTAAAACTTGATTTGCAGAATTATTTTTTGTTTCATTTAATCAAGATTATTACGACCCTTCGGAGAGACTTTCTTTGGTCTCGTTGCGCTGTTTTCAGGCTAACAATTCTTAGCTATTTGTCCTAATATGTTTTTAGGCTGCGAAGTACCTCCAAGTACATGTGGGAAGAGGAAGTCATTAAGGCTTATTCTCCCCTGTGCAGCAGTTGAGGTGTTGAAGTGCGGACGCAATACAGTCAATACATACTGACAGGCGTAGTCTACTTAGTGGTGCACTTACAACTGTGCGGACGATATTGCGTAGTAGCTTAAGTGGTGTATTTGCAGGAAGACTGGTAATGCAGAAAAAACAACGAACACTCTCACTTGAGTACATTTTAAGGTACCAGTAATCACAATATCTCCACTTATACTACTAACAACCTGTATAACCGTCGCCTTGTAAGCGCAGAAGACTTTTTCCGCTTTGTGGGAGGAAGATTCAAAGTCCGTCGAAAACTAGGTCCCCAGACACCGGACACCATCTCGTACTGGGAAAGGATGCTGAAGGGAACTAGCCGTGCCCTTTCAGCACAATTGTCGCTGCGAGTTTTTAAGCAATGTAGGGAACTAATGGGAACGTAAATCCCGATGGCCGGAAGGGGTTTGAAACTTCATTCTCCCTAATACGAATCCGGTGTTTTCATCACTGACTTAATGATTCTGCTCAGAGCGCCTGACGGAGGTAGAATCCACGAGTGATATTTGCAGCGCTGTGCCTCTTTCCAGAATCACCACTCGACAATACAAATCCTCTAGTTACGAGCAGAACACGGCAAATACCAAGTTCTATAACCCGGTTTCCGAGAAACTTCTCTCAGTATAAGAGGGGTCAATATAAGCAAATACCTGTCTCGGTTTATATGTAGACGCTCGACCGCTTCTGAGAAAACTACAGTCAATGTTTTAGAGGTACTTAATGTGCCTTTTAACGAGTAACTTAACTGGAGGGGTCGCACAGCGGCTGTCATTGCAGCTCCACACTTACGTGTACTGTGTCCGGAACTCGATTGTTACTTTCATTTTTATTTTTCATTTTTCTGCACATGTCCGTAGAAGATCACTACACGAATGTTTTCCAGTGTATACTGAAATAACGTTGTCCTTATTCGTCTACTAATTGAACATCTACTGAATCAATTAATAAAACATTAAATAAATAAGAGAATTACTTGAAATTCTTTTCAGTGAAATTCCTGTAGTGTACCTTGATTCACAATCAATTGAAAGTGCCAGTCTTCGGTAAAGTGATCCGTTATGTGTGGTTGCCATGAAGTCATTGCCAATGCTTGAAATATTTAGTAATGTTAACAACGTTTGTTTCCTGAGTGAAGTTCATAAGAATAAATGTCACTGTGGCTAATCTGCCCTCACACAATGCTTGTGTTGTTTAGAATGTGAGTAGTGGAACAAAAAGCGACCGATTGCATTTTGTTAGTGTGTGTTGCCTACATCAGGGGTAGATATGCACTCCGGGGCAAACCTATTGTTCTCCTTTGATTGAAATGCACTTAAAATATTATTCTACTTTAACTGACATGTGCTTAACCATTTGTTCTGCTAAAAGGATCCTTTCTTATGATTAACATGCCCTTAACCTGTTTTCCCCCATCCCCTCCCAATCCTGTCCCCCCTCAGTAAACTTCCCCCCTCGCTGCTACAGGTACTCTTTCAGGTCTGAGCTGTTGAAATTGTCCCTCTCACTCTTATGAATTTGATTAACTACTTAATGAAACTTATCAGTTAATTAACCTCTCCCCTCTGGTGAACTCTTCCCCTCCCAACCTCCCTCCCAGAAACAGGTGGGAAAAGGACTCAGTTGATCAGTCGTTTGGAGGGAATTCGATTTTGGTGTATGGAATATTGTTTAAACAATTTAAGCAATGTATAGAACATTGTTTAGTTATTTACAGCAGTGTATGGAATACAGTTTGTTTATTTAGTTAAAGAATTTGTAAGGAAATCGATTGCAGTGTAAGGAATATTATTTAAACAATTTAGAGAATGTGTGGAATATTGGTTATTTAAACAATTTGAGGGATTCAAGACAGTGAATGAAAATTCCATACACTACAATCGAATTCCCTTCAAATGACCGATCAAATGGGTCTTTTTCCCGCCAATTTCTGGGAGGGAGGGAGGGAGGGGAGGGGTTTACAAGAGGAGGAGAGGTTAATTAATTAATCAATTTAGTTAAGTAGTCAAGTGAGAGGGGCGATTCAAATAACTCAGACCTGAAAGTGTACCTGTACCAGCGAGGGGTGAGGTTTCCTGAGGGTGGACAGGGGTGGGAGGGTGTGAGAGAACAATAGGTTAAGTGCCTGTCAATCAAAAGGAAGGATCCCTTTAGCAGAACAATAGGTTAAGTACCTGTCAATCAAAGGAGAACAATAGGTTGATTACCTGTAAATCCGGTAGCGTTCTCGCTTCCCGTGCCCGGGTTCCCGGGTTCGATTCCCGGCGGGGTCGGGGATTTTCACTGCCTCGTGATGACTGGGTGTTGTGTGATGTCCTTAGGTTAGTTAGGTTTAAGTAGTTCTAAGTTCTAGGGGACTGATGACCATAGATATTAAGTCCCATAGTGCTCAGAGCCATTTGAACCATTTGAACCTGTCAATCAAAGGAGAATGATAGGTTTGCACCTGAGTGCATACTTGCCCCTGATGTAGGCAACCCACACTAACAAAATGCGCTCACTCTCTCTTTGTTGAACTACTAATGTGCACATTTTGAATGTTTCTACAATCGGTAGTATCCAATGGAATGTATAAAATCTTAATATAAGAATTAATTTAAGATTGGATGTAAGAATGAAATATAAGAACGTGAGAATTTAAAATGGTTGTAACACCTGAATATACTATACATACATGTTTAATAAAAGTATGACACTTATGATGAAACTCAGTAGTGTAAAAGTGAGAACCGCAACAGTAGCCACTGCACCACTTTCCCGAGGAAATTATTGTCCACTAAAAGGCATCCAACAGCGACAACTATAGTTCAGGTTTACATGTCAACGTGGCAAGCTGAAGATGAAGAGATAGAGAAAGTATATGAGGATATTGAAAGGGTAATGCAATAAGTAAAGGGAGATGAAAATCTAATAGTCATGAGGGACTGGAATGCAGTTGTAGGGGAAGGAGTAGAAGAATAGGTTACAGGAAAATATGGGCTTGAAGAGGAATGGACATCTCTAAAAAGTGCCATCACAGAAGTTTGATAGGAACACGTTAGTACAAGGAAGGAAACAGAAGAAATTCTTCAATTGACCCATGAAAGTAGGGAGAACAAAAATGTTCTGAGAAACTCAGTAACAGAGAAATACAAGTCGCTGAGGAATGAAATAAATATTAAGTGCAGGTAAGCTAAGACGAAATGATTGCATGAAAATTGTTAAGAAATCAAAAAAGAAATGATTGCCGGAAGTCAGGAAAGTCAATACAATCTTCGGTGGTATTAAAAGCAAGGGTGGGTAACATCAAGTGTACAACGGGAATTGCACTGTTAAATGAACAGGAGAGAGCGGATAGGTGGAAAGAATACATTGAAAGCCTCTATGAGGGGGAAGATTTGTCTGATGTGATAGAAGAAGAAACAGGAGTTGATTTAGAAAAGATAGGGGATCCAGTACTAGAATCGGAATTTAAAAGAGCATTGGAGGGCTTAAGATCAAATAAGGCCAAGGGATAGATAACATTCCACCAGAATTTCTAAAATCATTGGGGGAAGTGGCAACAAAACGATTATTCACGTTGGTTTGTAGAATGTGTGAATCTGGGGCATACCATCTGACTTTCGGAAAAGCATCATCCACACAATTCCGAAGATGGCAAGAGCTGACAAGACAGGTGTATCGCATAATCAGCTTAACAGTCCATGCATCCAAGTTGGTGACAAGAATAATATACAGAAGAAAATTGAGGATGTGGTATATGATGGTTTAAAAAGAGTGTAAGAAAGGGATGTAGTCTTTCTCATCTAGTGTTCAGTCTGTACATCGAAGAAGCAGTGAAGGAAATAAGAGAAAGGTGCGGTAGTGGAGTTAAAATTCAAGGTGAAAGGATGTCAATGATACGATTCACTGAAGACATGGCTATCCTGAGTGAAAGTACAGAGGAATTACTTGATCTGCTGCATGGAATGGACAGTCTAATGAGTAAACAATTCTGATTGAGAATAAACCAAAGAAAGACGAAAGTAATGAGATGTAGCAGAAATGAGAACAACGAGAAACTTAACATCATGATTGATAGTCATGAAGTAGATGAAATTAAGGAATTCTGTCACCTAGGCAGTAAAATAACGAATCACGGACAGAGCAAGGAGGACATCAAAAGCAAACTAGCAGTGGCAAACAGGTCATTCCTGACGAAGAGAACATAGGCCTTCATTTGAGGAAGAAATTTCTGAGAATGTACGTCTGAAGGACAGCATTGTATGATAGCGAAACATGGACTGTGGGAAAACTGAAGCAGAAGAGAATCATAGCATTTGAGATGTGGCGCTACAGACGAATGTTGAAAATTAGATGGACCAATAAGGTAAGCAACGAGGAGGTTCTGCGCAGAATAGGAGAGGAAAGAAGTATGGGGAAAACAGTGGTAAGGAGAAGGGGCAGGATGACTTCATGACTTTCATGGTAACAGAGGGAACTGAAAAAAAAAGTCTCCAAATTACGTCGAAAAGTTTGACTATCGTTTTTTCAGCAACGGTGAAGTATCTACGGATAAGTCGAGACGCTACGCTTCCACTGAGCGAAATTTCTGGGAAGTAGGGTTATTGCACTTACCGTGTTAACATCGTTAGTAGTATTTTATTTATTTTCATTCGAATAGCTCTTTCACAGAACATGTTTAATCAGTATTTCGATTCTTGCTGCCGACATTCTTCTTATTCTTCGCCCACATCCGTTTCGTATGTTCAGATCTCTGCATTTGGAGCTGTTCGATGTTGCAAGGACGTTTTCTTTGTCTTTCTTTCGTCCCTCAAGACCACTTTCTGAGTTTTGTTCCTAAGTAAATTCCAATGATGTGTGCCTTTTACGTTGATGTCTGTGTAAACCATGCTGGTTGTCTTTCCAGCTTCGAAATTTTACTAAAGATTTACTTCATCAGTGTATCATGATCCATTCCAGAACGAAATTCCTGTTACGTGCATTTTGTGTTTTACGTACTATACACGTCCGTATATTTCTTTGTTGGGTCGTGGACTGTTGTGTTTCTATTGTGCTTGGATCAAGTGTGCTTGTAACCAGTCTTCTCTCTATTTTCATAGTTTTGTTTACATCACCTTTCCGACCTAGCTGAAGTGTTTTGGTGCCATACAGAGCCTCACATCTCACCACCGTATTATAATTTTTAGCTTTGGTCTTCACGATACAGCGTTTCTAACACCTTTCATTGTTACTCTTTCTTGTGAGTCTGTTTTGTAATTGAGGGGTTGATTAGCAAAAACTGGACAAGTCCAAAATAGTGATTATTTAGGGATTAAAGAAAGCTTTCCACCATTTAAGCTGAACTATGAAAAGCGTCCATACGACTTTAAACAAGAACACGGTTTTCACTTATGTTCGTTTTTAAATATACAGGCTGCAGTTAATTCCTAAGAAGCACTTTTTTTGGACTTCTGTAGCATTTACAGGACATCAAGAAAATAAAGTTTCAATATTTTTCACTGGTCTAATTTATTGTTCTATCATACAACTGTTAAGAGAAGTCATACTACAGAATATATTACTTTGGATGCACATCAGTTGTACGACAAGAATCCAGGTATTCAGCGAACTAAAGCCAGATATCTTTGTAATCTGATGCAGTTCCTGGAAGAAGAAAACAAATCCTCTTATGAGGACTTTCTCATGACACCCCAGATGAAAACTGTAATGAAGAGTGGCAGATTGACGTTGATGACTGTCATGACAACAGTGAAGGGAGTGAGGGTGAATAACAACTAATAATGGGAACAGCAGGAGTAGCCAAACCTCTATTTTGTGTTTGTTGTAAAGAAAATAATACTGTCTCGTGTTCGTTGTTATATACTTGTACTTCCTTCTCTGCTGCCGCCATGTCCACAGCTAGCCGCCGTTGCTGTCCGCCTTCGACTCCGCGCTTCTCGGGAGGGGTCCTGCTCTGCACGACACTTTCGGGCATGAAGATGTCTTCCACGTTGACTTTTACTTTTAAACTTAGACAAATTTTTGTATGCTGTGCTGGACACGGACTTTAGTTCAGAACCGAGACAGTGTAGTGACTTTGTCTTTTCCTCGTGTTACAGGTATTGTTTGAGCTCCCCGCTAGCTTTGTTTTTGGCCTTGGACTCTTCAGGAAGTTAATCTTTAGTTGAATATTCAGAAGAATTTTTTTTCCTCTTTCTATTCAAGTATTAGACCAATTTTGTTAAAAGTCCATTTAAATTGCATGTTAATGAACATGTTTAGGTAACAATGCTTCCTGTTCTCATTTTTGGGAGACTTTTCACATATCACTAATGGTGAAACCTGCTGGCAGATATTTTCAACTTTGTGATGTGATTCTCTTGCTTTAAAGGACTTTAAATGAGATTCAGTGAACTGAACAACCGGCTCTATTAATTTCTGTTTATTTTTATGGGAAGCATTTTTATCTTTTGGTGGCTGCCCATACATTACAATACTGTTCTGGTTTCTGCTCACTCTGTGCTTGGTCATTCAGTGACAGCTAAGGAGAGCTATTTCGCAGATTGGAATATCCCTGCCTTCAGTTGTCAACTTGTGGGAAAATGCAGGTGCATGATGGCGACGTCCTTTTTCGTCTGCACTCCTGGTACGCTTCCTCTGAATGTGGCGCGCAGTCATCTGTCCAGTGAGAGAACAGGAAAGCTACCAATCCCGGACTTGTCCAGCTTTTGTAGAAATAACAAAGAACTAGTCTGCTTTTTATAGAACTGTAAGATCTTCAAATAAGATTTTCAGATGAATATTTCTTTGGATCCATATCGTTTGCCGAAAGAAAGCCCGCCATGAAACAGGAAGAACAAGGCGATATTAGTTCAAAAAACGCATTTTTGGACTTTCTTGGCTTTTGTAATAAAGCCCTCCACTGGTTTTAAACTAACATGCTGAAGAGCTATATACTTGGAATTTTAAACACAGTCACGACTGGATGACACTGCAATATTAACTTGCATTCTTTTTTATCTACGAGGGTCACTCCAAAGGAAATGCACACTTTTTTTTAAATCCATCTTTTATTCTACATGTTTGAAAGTTTTACAGTGTGTAGATACATCCTTTAGGAACAATATTTTCATTTCTTCACATAATTTCAATCCCTCTCAACTGCCTTACGCTATCTTGGAACCAGCGCCTGTATACGCGCACGGTAAAATTCCTGACCAACATCTTGGAGCCACTGTTTGGCAGCGTGCACAAGGGAGTCATCATCTTCAAACCTTGTTCCACGAAGAGGGGGTTTCAGTTTCCCAAAGAGATGATGTCATATAGAGCCAGGTCAGGACTGTAAGGCAGGTGTTTCAGTGTTGTCCATCCGAGTTTTGTGATCGCTTCCATGGTTTTTTGACTGACATGCATTGTCGTGCAACAGCAAAACATCCTGCTTTTGCCGATGTGGTCGAACACGATTCAGTCGACCTTGAAGTTTCTTCAGTGTCGTCACATATGCGTCAGAATTTATGGTGGTTCCACTTGGCATGATGTCCACAAGCAAGAGACCTTCGGAATCTAGAAATACCGTAACCATAACTTTTCCAGCAGAAAAGGTGGTTTAGAATTTTTTTTTTCTTGGGTGAATTTGCATGATGCCACTCCATTGATTGCCTCTTCGTTTCTTGTGAAAAATAATGCAGGCATGTTTCATAACCTGTTTCTTCCAAGAAATTCATCTCCACCACTTTCGTACTGTTCCAAAAGTTCCCTGAATACTGTTTTTATTGTTTCTTTGTGAGCCACATCATGGGAACCCACCTGGCACAAAGCTTTTTTAACGCCAACACTTTCAGTATTCTGCAAACACCTCCTTCCCCTATCCCTACGTAGAGTGACAATTCGTTCACTGTGATGCGTCTGTCAGCAGTCACCAATTCGTTAACTCTCTTCACATTGTCTGTATCTACATCTACATCTACATCTACATTTATACTCCGCAAGCCACCCAACGGTGAGTGGTGGAGGGCACTTTACGTGCCACTGTCATTACCTCCCTTTCCTGTTCCAGTCGCGTATGGTTCGCGGGAAGAACGACTGTCTGAAAGCCTCCGTGCGCGCTCTAATCTCTCTAATTTTACATTCGTGATCTCCTCGGGAGGTATAAGTAGGGGGAAGCAATATATTCGATACCTCATCCAGAAACGCACCCTCTCGAAACCTGGCGAGCAAGCTACACCGCGATGCAGAGCGCCTCTCTTGCAGAGTCTGCCACTTGAGTTTATTAAACATCTCCGTAAAGCTATCACGGTTACCAAATAACCCTGTGACGAAACGCGCCGCTCTTCTTTGGATCTTCTCAATCTCTTCCGTCAGACCGATCTGGTACGGATCCCACACTGATGAGCAATACTCAAGTATAGGTCGAACGAGTGTTTTGTAAGCCACGTCCTTTGTTGATGGACTACATTTTCTAAGCACTCTCCCAATGAATCTCAACCTGGTACCCGCCTTACCAACAATTAATTTTATATGATCATTCCACTTCAAATCGTTCCGCACGCATACTCCCAGATATTTTACAGAAGTAACTGCTACCAGTGTTTGTTCCGTTATCATATAAACATACAGTAAAGGACCCTTCTTTCTATGTATTCGCAATACATTACATTTGTCTATGTTAAGGGTCAGTTGCCACTCCCTGCACCAAGTGCCTATCCGCTGCAGATCTTCCTGCATTTCGCTACAATTTTCTAATGCTGCAACTTCTCTGTATACTACAGCATCATCCGCGAAAAGCCGCATGGAACTTCCGACACTATCTACTAGGTCATTTATATATATTGTGAAAAGCAATGGTCCCATAACACTCCCCTGTGGCACGCCAGAGGTTACTTTAACGTCTGTAGATATCTCTCCATTGATAACAACATGCTGTGTTCTGTTTGCTAAAAACTCTTCAATCCAGCCACACAGCTGGTCTGATATTCCGTAGGCTCTTACTTTGTTTATCAGGGGACAGTGTGGAACTGTAGTGTGTGCAGTACGAGGCCTGCCGCTGCGAGGACAATCCTCAATATTGCCGTGTCCGCTTTCATCACGTAACCTCCTTGCCCACCGACTAACTGTACTGCGATCGACAGCAGCATCTCCATACACCTTTTTCAACCTCTTGTGGATGTTTCCCTCTGCCTCGTTTTCACAGCACAGGAATTCTATGACAGCACGTTGCTTCTGACGAACGTCAGGTGTAGCATTCATCTTGAAGATATACTGTGACGGCGCCACTCACGGGAATAGGTTGAACTAAGTTTGAAAACAAGTGGGAAGGATGTATCTACACACTGTAAAACTTTCACACATGCAGAATGAAAACTGTATTTTTACAAAAATAGTGTGCATTTCTTTTGGAGTGACCCTCGTACTATCCCCAAGCAGATTCCTAGCCCCACACCGAGGACCTGAAAATCTCAATTCTGAATTATTAATAGCTGTGAAAACAATTATAAGGTATGATTAAAAACGTGGGGCATATGCAACACATAATTGATGCATGAGCATTTTACCACCTATTGTCAGTTGCACGCACTCCCGTTTTCCATTATTACTTTTACAAGCATTTTCACAGCTATTAGAAATTCATACTTGCAAATTCTGTATGGGGCTAGAAAAATGTTTGACGCTACGAAAAATATTTCATTCGTTTTACTTCAGTTCAAAAAGTTGTATATTAATCGTTTAGTTTTATTTTAATAATTATTTTAATGTATGTGTTTCTGCTGTGTTACAATGTAATGTTCACTTATGTGCATGTAACATGCACATAACATACGGCTGCAATACGACAGACGCGAAAAGGGCAGGGTTCCTAGATGGAGAAAAGACTTCTGACCTTCTCTGACACCACGGTCGCATCCACAAAACTGAGCGACGTTAGTTTCTCCGGAGGGTGCGTATGCCTCATAGACTAGTATTTCGCTAGAAGATATTTCAAGAGTGATAGCCAGGGTAAACAGTCAACACATTTTGCTAATCAGGTAGGAGTACCCCATGGTATAATCTTGACACCTATACTGTTTAAAATCTACATCAGCGATATCCCAGCGACACGTAACACGATGGTACCCATCTACACTGTTAAGGTAGCTATCCTGGCGCAGGTCTGGAAGTCGTACAACACACAACTACGACTTCAGCCAGAACTGTCAAGGCTTCACTGAAGAAATTGCTTGGTAGATTAACCACAGGCACGTGCGAAGCAGTTCTGCTCACACCATAAAAGAAACAAGTTCACAAACGTCAACACTGTAGACCAATAACACTGCGATTCCGCTAGAGAATCGGACGCAGCACACGGCAAGAGCTCCTACTGCTTGTCTTCTTGCTTACCAAACCATACCTTGGCCACCAAACTAGTCGGATCTCTCCCCAAGTGAGAACTTTCGCAGCATTATGGGCAGGGACCTCCAACCGGATCAAGATTTTGACGACCTAACTTGCCAATCAATTGGGGAGAATTTGGCACGATATCCCATAGGCGAACATCAAACAATCCTATCAATCAGTGTCAAGTCAAATGAGTGCTTGCATACTGGCCAGAGGCGGACCAAAGCGTTGTTGAGTTGCTCAATGTGCGAAGCTCTTTCTCTTAAATAAATCAGCCAATTTTTCTAAAATTGTAAAATTTTTTTGTCTATACATGCAAGTCAGATCTATCGATTTCCGTCCCATTTGAATAATTCCTTCGTGGTGCATCGTTTTCTTTGTCTGAGAGTGTATGGTGTACATTTGTCGTCCACTACTACTCAGCAGATGTTTTGAACAAACCTGTCACAGGATAAGAATACGGATCAAGCTCAAGAAACAATCCTCCACAAATATAGTGCGACATAAAGTTCCTTGGTTATGTAAGCAGAGTAATTGCGTTTTTGTCATACCACGAAAAAAAGAACACACTAATGGTACATTAACTGTCATGTGTACTAAGGAGGACAGGTTTTAAGTTGTAGGGGATCTCAAGCAACGCCTACACAGAAACCAACTGTTAAAATGTGTTTTTACATGTTCCAGTGGAGCATGGGTAATCTGGAGACCTATGTATGAACAATGAAGACCGTTGGCAGGGAATTAATCTTGTCGAACATACACTATGTAATCAAAACTATCCGGACACCTGGCTGAAAATGACTTACAAGTCCGTGGCGCCCTCCGTCTGTAATGCTGGAATTCAGTATGGTGTTGGCCCACCCTTAGCCTTGATGACAGCTTCCACACTCGCAGGCATGTGTTCAGTCAGGTGCTGGAAGGTTTCTTGGGGAATGGCAGTCCATTCTTCACGGAAAGCTGCACTAAGATGTATCAAAAATGGCTCTGAGCACTATGGAATTAACATCTATGGTCATCAGTCCCCTAGAACTTAGAACTACTTGAACCTAACTAACCTAAGGACAGCACACAACACCCAGTCATCACGAGGCAGAGAAACTCCCTGACCCCGCCGGGAAGGAGAGGTATCGATGTCGGTCGGTGAGGCCTGGCACGAAGTCGGCTTCAGGTCAAGACTCTGTGCAGGCCAGTCCATTACAGGGATGTTATTGTCGTGTAAGCACACCGCCACAGGCCGTGGATTATGAACAGATGCAATCGCCATCCTCGGAAGTAATAAGGTAATTAAAACATCAATGTAGACCTGTGCTGTGATAGTGCCACGCAATACAACAAGGGGTGCAAGCCCCTTCCATGAAAAACACGACACACCATAACACCACCGCCTCCGAATTTTACTGTTGGCACTATACACGCTGGCAGGTGATGTTCACAGGGCATTAGCCATACCTACACGCCGACATCGGGCCGCCACATTGTGTACCGTGATTTGTCACTCCACACAACGTTTTTCCATTGTTCAATCGTCCAATGTTTACGCTCCTTACACCAAGCGAGGTGACATTTGGTATTTAACGGCGTGGTGTGTAGCTTATGAGCAGCCTCTCGAACATGAAAGTCAAGTTTTCTCGCCTCCCGCCTAACTGTCATAGTACTTGCAGTGAATCCTGATGCAGGTTGGAATTCCTGCATGATGGTCTGGATAGATGTCTGCCTATTACACAACAGTCGGCGGTCTCTGTCAGTCAACAGACGAGGTCAGCCTGTACGCTTTTATGCTGTACATCTCCCTTCACGTTTCCACTTCACTATCACATCGGAAACAGTCGACTCAGGGATGCTTAGGAGTGTGGAAATCTCACTTACACTAGTATGACACATGTGACACCCAGTCACCTGACAACGTTCAAAGTCTGTGAGTTCTGCGAAGCGCCCCATTCTGCTCTGTCACGATGACCAATGACTACTGAGGTCACTAATATGGAGTTCCTGGCAGTAGGTGGCAGCTCAATGCACCTAATACGAAAAACGTAAGTTTTTGGGGGGGGGGGGGTGTCCAGATACTTTTGATCACGTAGTTAATACAGGATGCACTTGGTCTTTGCTCCTTACCGCTAACGCAGCAGGACAGCGGAGTTTACTGAACAGATCGTAGCGTTTCTGACATAACCAAGGGATAAATGAAACTTGTCCACAAATCTCTATATTACTCTTGTCGGAAGTCATGTTAACAAGACTTGATTACCTGCTCAGAATTTTAGTGCTGATTGTCATATTAATTAATATATGTAGTATTCCTAAGAAAGATTTTGGCCTGCATCAGAGAGTGCTATATCCTATTTAATACATTTGCATTCGTCCTTAACGTCTGGCAGTCAGTGTGGTACCTTCTTGAAGGTGTCTACAGCAACGTCATTACCGGCATGTCTGGCGCTCGTTCCTAAGCACCGTGCTGCCAAGGGCCATCACAGCACGGGCAGGTTCACTCGGGGTTCCAGCACGCAATATCGACATCAGTGTCACAGACAAGTTTTCTCTACAGCGAGTGCGACCTCCAAGCTTTCGCCTTCACGTCCGGACCGCGAGTTGCGTACTGACAGACATTATTTTCATAAGACGATTTTGAGGGCTTAGTGTTCATTGCTCTCCTGATACCGTTTAAAAGCTGTTATTAACAAGGAGTACCGTTTTAATAGCATCCAATTTCTCAGAGTATAGACAGAACTCGTAATTGATGATCAAGCACCGAAAAACTCTTATTGTTATTACTGTTTCTATTTGGCATCCGAATAAGATTGGTGGGTCACCAAAACACATCAAAAGTTTTATACAAATATGATTCGAAACAGTATACTTCGAAATATGTAAAGGTTTTTTTATATTACCGCTACCACTCACAAACTTTGTCAACTGTTGTATTATTTATTTAGCGACATGTTTCGAGGGTTAAACCTCATCTTTAGGCTAAATGGCATTACAAAAACAACTTTACAATAAGGTCATACTGATACTACACAGTCTTTTCGTAAATGCTGTGGTCATCTTTGTGCTTCTTGCGTGGCAGTCTCGTTGTGATGCGTTGCTGTGGTACTAAATATATCCATTTCCGTGGATCTCTTGGTCACTGTTCACTAATTGTCACTAACGAAGCAGTTACACGATCACAACAGAACAGTTTGTGATCGTGTTTCCAAGTTACTGCTATACTGTAATGCCACTTAGCCTGAAGATGAGGTTTAACCCTCGAAACATGTCTCTAAGTAAATAAGTACTACAATAGTTGCCAAAGTTTGTGACTGGTAGCGGTAACATAAAAAAAATTTTACATATTTCTTGAGACAGTCACGGTCGAAAAATAGTCAAAATGGCTTCAAATTCTCTAATATACTTCGACATTAACAACACCCGCCATTTCTACAGTGAAAATAATTTCAGCTGTCAGCTGCCTCCGTAACCGATGGCACTTAGGCAGGTTTGTACCTGGCACTCGAATGAGAGACTAGCCAAAGACAATCCAGGTGACAGAAGAAAATTGCACTGCATTATTTGTGACGGAAAGGGAAACAAAAGTGATGGCGTTCCCGATCACATTAGACATTGAGCCAGTGACTTTGATTAAATACCAAGTCTCTCCGTAGTGTCTTACGGAGTGAGAGAATGTTGCTAATCTGTCTGTCAGATGAGAACCTGAACCTTGTTGGTTTCCTTGGTGCTGTTCGGGGGAGGTGTGCAATGTGCCGATGCTGGGTTTCACCCTCACTCTTCTGTCATCATCATTCAGCACAAATATAACATCACAAAAACAATACTCACCTACATCTAATAGCCTACAGACACAATTCCTTAGGCTATGTGGGAAGGGGTCACTGTCCATAGATATAGAAAACGCTTTCCAATTAGGTGGCTCAATAAACCCTCAAAGTCTCCCAGCCAACACTGTCACACAACTCTCTCTTTTGGCTGTTACCTGTCAGACTGTTGGAACCCCAAAAAACGAGAAGCTATCTCTTCAAAGTGGCTCCACTTCTTCTCTCTAGTCTGCAAGGATACCATTCATTTACTTTTTCACTGTTATTTATTTTTGGTATCTGGAGGGCACTCATTTGGCAAACCTCTAGTACAAGAGATCGAAATGTACAGTCTACCACAAGAACTCACACCTGATCACATGTGTGACCACGCACACACCCACACACACACACACACACACACACACACACACACACACACACATACATACATACATACATACACATATGTGCAAACGATGACCATGTGCTTCTAAATCTTAAATTTAGGCCACAACACTTTGTATTAGAAGTTCAGTGTCTCATAATCTGACTTGCAGTTAAGGGGTTCTAAGCCAGCCTACCTTTTTGGCAGGTTCTTCATCTGCCTCAAGGACACCCTATCCCTCTATGACATCATGCAGTGTGCTAGACTTCCTCCTCCCTCTCGAGGTCTCCCTCCACTCCCCCCTCAAGACTAGTCTCTCCCTCTCCCCCTCAAGGTCACCCCCTGAAGTTACCCATTGACTTCTCCTCTCGCCTCTTTTTCAAGGTGAGCTCTGGTGCTGGGTTCCAGCTAGGTTTATCTTGCTTTAATTAATTCTTCAGTTTCAGGATTCAGGGTGATGGGTTCCTCCTTTAAACAACTGCACGTTTTATGGCAGAAAAATTGTGTATATATTGCACTTTATTTAAATAAATGTGTGGAGTGAACAATGTCTGCATGAGGGGTTTCACATTAAACAACTCATGGCACTGGTAGAGGCAGGGTTCCAAGAGGGAGCTAACCAATTTTCGAGTCATATGAGCTTACGCTACTTAATTATTTTAAAATAGTTTACAGAGCAGCATCACATATAGTTACAGCCAGCACAATGATGATTTCTCTGGAGGGGGACTCAGTGGTCGAACATTATTACCTTTGCTATCGAAATGTTTGTCAAAGGAAAAATCCTTTTACGGTAATGAGCTGTTAATGGGCAGCCAGCACTACAAGGAAGAGGTATAATGTTTCCAGCAGTCGAGGCAGCTTCCTCTGCAAAGTTTGAGCAACCCTTGACAGGATTTGGCTTGTTTCTCAATTCTACTACCAGCACTCCTCTACTGGCTGGTTCCAACAAGCTCCCTCTATGTATCGCTCTCATCAGCACCACTCCTCTAATAGCTTTCTGCAAGTTTCGACTTGGTCACCTCTCCCACCAACGCTCCTCTACAGGTTCCAGCACACGCATCTGTAGGCAGCATCCTCTGTGGCCGCATAGCAGCCCAGGAACCTCTTAACAGCTGGAGGCGTTTGTCTTGTGGCTTGAGGCAGCCATTGGTTGTTTGTGGGAAAAAGACCCTGTGCCTGGGGTCTTATACTTTCCAAGGCAGTTCTAGCTACGACTGTGCCATGAGGAACCACTCCTGGCACGCACATTGGAGGACTTTTTTTCTTACGTATATCAGCTGCAGCCATTTGCCTGGCTTACAGTAGCTGGGCAGCTGTACTAAACACAGCTGCGGATTCTCTGGTTACAAAATTGAAAAGTATCTGAATCCAACCACCATACAGATACACGAAGTTGTTAACATGGATCATAACTAACCTACCAAAATAACAGCTGCATAGTAAACTTTTAAAAAGATTTTGACATATATAATAAAATCTGTTATACTTCGTTTTAGTCATTAACTAAGCTACTGAAACATCTAGTAAGCCTCTTCCATACACCATAAAATTTTACTATTATTTGAATAAACACTGTGGGTGAGTTCAGTATGACTGCATGTCTTGTCTGGAGACCAACTTATTCCATTCACTCATGACACTTGCTGTTGACAACAGTAATGCCTACTTTACTTCTGTCCTCAAGACTGCATTCAGTACTGCTCAGTTGCATCTCAGATTTGTTTTCGCAGCAGTGATACACAGCTGCCTGGAAATAACTGATGTGGAGTCGACTGAAGTGCACCTTGTGTATAGAGTCGCCGAAAACAGTGGAAAAGCAACGTCTGCAACAACATTACAGTAGTCTTGCATTTTTACATATGCGATATGCGACCACAAATAACCAGAGCTTTTCATGTTACTGCTCTGTGCTGATTGCATATTACAGTGTCTTTGACTTTTGTGACAGTATTTCCACAGAAACAAAGATAATTCTGACGAACCAAATCAATCATAAATACGTTATTATTCTGCAACAGAGACCAGTGGTCTCTGATATGAAAGTATTCAGGAAACATCCCTGAACAAACAATGAAATTTTGCAAACATTTTGCTTACATTCGAAACTCATTAGCCACATTTGAGATCTTACATCTATTTTAACACACTACGATACGGCCAGGGATTGTGCTTGCTGCGAGCGAACACAGGGATAACTAGCAGCTGTCCGTAAACAGCTGGAAGCAGCGTTGGCTACCTTTGACATGCTTCTGGCAAATGCTCAAAGTTGCGGCGACATCGGGGCTCTGGAAACGAGATCTGCGACATCTCTGGTGCCGTTGGAAGCCCATGGTGATTCGGGTGTCGATGGTTCGTAACAATTGGCCGGTCCGTCCTCACTTGAGGTTGCATGACAGACAGTGGCGGGTTCACGTGTCACTGGGCGTAAGGCGAAAGAAGGAGCAGATCATGCGGCTGGCTTCCTACGCCTTAGCAACAAGTACGAGATGCTACCGAATGTTGCTAACTTCGAGGCCGCACGGGATGCTTCTCCTGTTGGCCCAGCGGCCGATTTTCCTGACCAGTGGGCAAGTGCAGGGGGGGGGGGCGGGGGGTATGCTTGTCATTAGGAGCTTCGATGTTGGGCGGGTGATGGAACCCCTCAGGTTAATAGCAGGCAAGGCGGAAAAGAATGCCAGCTTGCATGCGGTATATTTGCCATGGGGGGGGGGGGTCTCGTTCTTGATGTGGAGGAGGCCCTGCCGGCGGCTGGCGAAAACACTGAGTGCAACCGTCTGCATATAGTGACACATGTCAGCACGAATGACGCCTGCCGCTTGGGTTCTGAGGGCATCCACAGCTCCTTTCGGCAGATGGTTGATTTCGTGAAGGCAGCTAACATCGCACGCGGGGCGCAGGCTAAGCTGTCTATTTGTAGCATCGTACCCAGGGCAGATCGCGGTCTTCTGATTTGGAGCAGAGTGGAAGGTCCAAACCAGAACCTCAGACGACTCTGCGACGGTATCTGATACGAATTTCTCGACCTCCGCTATCGCGTACAGAATTGTAGGATTCCCCTTAACAAGACAGGCGTGCACTACACGCAGAAAGCGGTTACTACGGTAGCTGAGTACGTGTGGCGTGCACGGATTTTTTTTTTCTTTTTTTTTAGGTTAGAGAAACGCTCCCTGGGAATCAAAGACGATTTTCGTGATAAATTAGCCGCAATGTCCTCAGTGAACGTCCATCGTCATAGATCAGATAGAAAATGTTAATATGAGTTTGTAAAGTAGCATCCAAGGAAACGTCCCACAGTTAGTATCGCGTACTGAAGGTTGTAAAGCACAGCTAGTGTTAGGAACAGAAAGTTGGTTGAAACCAGACGTTAATAACAACAAAATCCTAAGTTAAGTTTGGAATATTTATCTTAAGGGCAGGTGAATCGCCAATAGCGATAGCGTGTTTATTGCAGTAAAGAATTCGATAAAATCTAGCGAGGTCATTACGGCTTCCGATTGTGAAATAATCTGGATGAAGTTAAGTATCAAAGATCGGTCAAAAATAGTAATCGGATGCTTTTTTAAGACCGCGTGGGTCAGGAGCGCTAGTGCTATAGCGAACTTGGATAATATCGTTAATAATTCCTCTGATCATACTGTTGTAACAGGGGATGACATCAACTTGGCAGATATAGACTGGGAGTGTCATGCTGTCAAAACTGGTGCCAGCGACAAAATTACTTTGAGCACATAGTTAGAGAAACAACTCGTGAGGGAAACGTATTAGACCTTCTGGCAACAAAGACCTCAACTAATTGAATCAGATAACGTAGAGGTAGGTATCTGTGATCATAAGGGTATGATAGAAAGTATGAAAACTGGTCTGACGAAAAATGTTAGGAAAGGCAGGAAGATATTTTTGCTTAGCAAGAGTGACAGGATGCAAATTTCAGAACACTGAGCAGCCAGCATCAGATATTCGATTATGATAACGAAGATGTGGAAAACGACTGAAAAAAATTTAAAGAAATTGTGCAATATACCCTAGACAATTACGTTCCTAGTAAGGTCGTAAGGGATGGGAAAGATAGATGGTGGTTGAACAGCAGCGTTAGAAGAATACTACGTAAACAACGAAAACTTCATCAGATTCCAGAGAAGCAAATTCTAACTGACAAAGAAAAGCTCAATGAAGCCAAAATGAGATAAATGAGAGAAGCGTTCAGTGACTTTGAAAGTAAAAGTTTGTCAACCGATCTGAGTTCAAACCGTAAGAGGTCTTGGTCGAATGTAAAATCGGTAAGTGGGTCAAAATAATCTATTCATTCACTCAGTGACCATATGTCACCAACATTGAACAGAGAGAAGCCCGAAATACTGAAAGCGGTTTTCCGAAATTGTTTCACCGCGGAAGACTGTAACACGGTCCCTCATTTCAATAACGAAATCGCCGATTTTGAGGTAACCGATAGCGGAATATAAAACAGCTACAGTCGCTTGGAAGTGGAAAGACGACAGGACCAGATGAGATATCTATAAGATTCTACAAAGATTATGCGAAGGACTTGCTCTCCTTCTAGCAGTAATTTAGTGCAGATCGTTTGAGCAACGAACCGCACCTAGCGATTGGAAGAAAGCGCAGGTCATTCCCTTTTTTAAGAAGGGCCGTAGGACAGATTACAGACCTATATTGTTGACGTAAATTTACTGTAAAATTGTGGAACATGTTTTATGCTCAATAATTAGGACGTTCTTGGGGAAGGAAAATCTCTATAAAAAGCAACATGGATTCCGCAAACAGAGATCCTGCGAAACTCAGTTGACTCTATTCATCCATGAGATCCACAGTGCCGTGTTCCAGCTATCCAGACAGACCTTTAGTGGATAGGGAACATAAAACAAATAGTGGGAAAAGCGGATGCCATACTCAAGTTCATAGGAAGAATACACGAAGAAAGCGGCTTATAAGGCGCTGTTCGACCTATTCTTGAGTGTTGTTCATGTATCTGGGACCTCTACAGATAGGACTGATAGAAGTGATAGAGAAGATCCAACGAAGAGATTTACTATTGAAATTTTTAGAGGGCACTTTCCGGGAAGAGTCGGACAACATACTACTTCCCCCTCCCCCCAAATACGTCTCGGTAAATTCGAGAAATTAGAGCCAATACAGAGGCTTACCGACAATCATTCTTCCCACGTTCTATTCGCGAGTAGAACGGAGCTGGAGGACTCAGTTGATGTTACGAAAAGTCCTCTCCGCCACACTCCGTTAGGTGGATTGCGGAGTATGACGAAGATTTAGATGTAAAATGAGCAACAAAATTAAAGGTTCATTTTTTTAAATTTCTAATTATCTTCCATTGAGATACAAAAGTTTGAAATTTGGCTCAAAGGTGACTTCAAACTTCCTCTGCAGCTCTGCAAAAGAATTGCACTCTGCGGCTTTACCCTTGTGGTCGGCGACGCTTCAAACGGCGAAGTGTCGACGCATGTGAGAAACAGGCAAGTGCTCAGAAGTTCATGTGAGGTATAAGGTGGATTAAGGACCTTAAACGTGCACCAAATTCCACTATAATTCTGCCAAAAGTCACCGTGGATGTGTCATACCTATGGGATGGTGGTCCCATACCGTCTTACCCACTTCAGAAACCATTAACTAAAAGTGTGAGGTTGTTCAACCCGGTATCTATAGAGCACTTCCGAGGAATTTTAGGAAATGTGAATTTGGGAGGTGTATATAATGAGCCAAATGCTAATTATAAGTGCAACTTATTTCTTGATAAATTTATATCCCGTTTTGAACACTTTTTCCCAAAAAAAATTACTAAATGTAACACCACACACTTTTCAAAGCAACCTTGATTCAAAATGGTTCAAATGGACTTAACATCTGAGGTTATCAGTCCCCTAGAACTTAGAACCACTTAAATCTAACTAACCTAAGGACAACACACACATCCATGCCAGAGGCAGGATTCGAACCTGCGACCGTAGCGGTCGCGCAGTTCCAGACTGAAGCGCCTAGAACTTCTCTAAGACAGCGGCCGGCCAACATTGGATTACTACAGGTATTAAAGCGTCTTCAAAAAGAAAAAGAAAACTTTATGAGACAGCAAGAACTAGTAAAGATCAAGAAGTAGTTTTACACTATAAAAATTATTGTAACACACTGAGAAAAGTTGTAAGGAAATCAATAAATATGTATGTTAGAGAAGAAACTAATAACTCTGGCAATAAAATCAAATCAATATGGATGTTGTTAGAACAGGGACAGGAAAAGTAACCATTAGGGTAGGTAGTATTACTATTAAAGAGAATGAGACCATCCTAACCAACAGTACTTAAGTACCTAAGGTATTTAACAACCATTTCTTAAGTGTAGGAGAATAGTTCAAAATAAAAAGCCAAGCAGTACATGAAAAATTTTAGTCAGATGAAGTTTCACCTAACAACCTCTTGTGAAATAAGTAAAATTATTAAACGTTTGAAAAATAAATCTTCTGTTGGAGTAGATGACATCTCTAATAAGATATTAAACAATGTGGAGGAATTGCAGCTGATGTTCTGAGTGGCATGTGTAATACGTCACTAACTCAAATTATTTTCTCAGACAGGTTAAAATATGCCATTGTCAGGCCTCTCCACAAAAAGGGGGACACCACAGATGTCAATAATTATCGGCTAGTATCCTTGCTTAGAGCATTTTCAAAAATCTTTGAGAAAATAATGTACTCAAGAGTGATTAACCACCTCAACAGTAGTGGGATACTTAGTAAATCACAGTTTGCATTTCAAAAATGCTCTTCCACTGAGACAGCAATATACATTTTCACTGTCCACATAATAGAGTCTTCAAATATTAAAATGTCACCAATAGGCATTTTCTGTGACTTCTCCAAAGCATTTGATTGTGTGAACCATGACATTATATTACAGAAATTACAATTCCATGGTATAAATGGAATAGCAAATGAGTGTTTTAAGTCATACCTACAGAACAGGAAACAAAATGTACTTTTATATGGGTCAAGTGATTTAAATAAGTTTGCCACCTCCTCTAACTGGGGTGAAATTACGTTAGGTGTTCCACAAGGTTCAGTCATGGGTCCCCTTCAATTCTTGATGTATGTGAACAACCTCCTTTCTTATCTGAAGCAAGATGGTGAACTGACAGTGTTTGCTGATGATACAAGCATCATTATTAATCCAGTAAAAGAAACTCCAATTGTAAATGACACAAATAAGGTCTTTGGAAAAGTCATTAATTGGTTTTCTGCAAATGGGCTTGCTCTAAATTTCTGAAAAATACAGTACATCTAATTTTCTGCTGAAAGAAGTACAGTTCCTTCAACAAATATAACACATCAACACAAAACAGTAGAATGGGTAGAGCATCCAAAATTTTTGGGTATACACATACATGAGAATCTTGATTGGAAAATCCGTATTTTGGATCTTTTAAAGCGACTAGTAATTGTCAATTTTGAGGATATAGAAATTAGTAACCTAACGTACTTTGCATACTTTCACTCTCTGATGTCATACAGAATAATACTTCGGGATAACTCAACACTTAGACAAAAAGTATTCATTGCTCAAAAGAAAGTGGTTAGAACAATGTGTGGGGTTCATAGTCGGACGTCCTGTAGGCATATTTTTAAAAGATTGGCTATTCTTACAACAGCCTCAGATTACATTTACTCACAAATGAAATTTGTTCTCAACAACATAGACAAGTTTAAAAACAACAGCGAATTCATGATTATTATACCAAAATAAAAGAAAGACTTCCACTATCCTTTACTCAACCTATCTTTGGCACAGAAAGGGGTAAAATATGCCGCTATAAAATTTTTTGACAAACTACCAGATGAAATAAAATGTTTGACAGACAGCAGTAAACATTATCTCGTATATATATATATATATATATATATATATATATATATATACTGTATCATATGTGAATTTCTTGTGCACTTAACACGTTACACATCATAACAGCTTCCGTACCGTGCGATTGATCAATAGAACACGCAACCAACTAACTAACTTCGCATCACTTTTTTTTACTCCGGTGCGATGGTCAGAACCGTGACGCCCAGTGTTAAAATCACGCAGTTTTCTTCTGGGTGGCCGATGAAAACATTTCAGACACGTTGCCGCTCAGAAATGAAACTAAATGGTCTCATGAGTTGGCATAAATGGTGTCAGTGAAACCACTCCTTCCCTTGAGGCGTTAACTCCCACATATTTAGCTGTAGAAAACGGCAGTTCACAGTGCGATGAGCATCAAGATGGCAATCTTGGGAACGATAAACACTGCTGATTGCCCCAGGACGATTCAATTGTTCACGAAGGATATCGTGCCGCTGCAACCTCATTGAACGTGACCTGACCCCTCTGAGGTGTAGAGCGACAGTAATTTTTGCTCAGTATACAGGCGGTAGGGATCGTTGTAAACCTTTCGACATTTGAACGTGATCCAAAGCATCAGCAGTTATTAATGCCTTCTCAGCCCTTTGCGCCATTACTGCTACCAAGAGAGCTCAATATGGCCCCCATCAGTGTCCTGAAGAGTCTGAAAGCGCCCGATTACATTCTGCACAGCAGAACGAAGCATGTCCGTTGGTATGCTAGGTATCTCTCTTGATATGCTGCGGTTCAGATCACCACATGTCTGAATGTTCCCCTGGTAAACCTTCAAGTAGCCCCACATCCAGAAATTACAGGGACTGACATCAGGTGCCGGCCATGCGTTTGGAAACGATCGGGCGATAATTCCATCGTTTCCAAATGTGTCTCGGAGAAGCAGGTGAACTTCACGAGCGATGTGCGGTGAGGCTCCATCTTTCATGAAAACTGTTTAGTTCAATGCGTCTCTCTCCTGTAGGGTAGGTGTGACATGCTGGCGAAGCATATCGCAGTAACGCTGGCCAGTCACACTGCACGTCTTTGGTCCTTGAGCGCCAACCTGTTTAAAAAGGAATGAGCCAATGATGAAAGTAGCCGTGAAGCCACATCATACCGTGACACGTACACCATACAGAAGAACTTCATGTACAGTGACTGGAGGTGAAGATCCCCACACTTGGCAATTCTGAGTGCTCAGATCACCCGTCAAAGAAAAATAAGCTTTTTCTGTTCACAGAATAGTCCAGGGTCAGCCCTAATGAACTTCAGTCCTTGCGAGAAAGTGAAGAGCGAATTCAACACTTCGTTGTGCGTCCTGTGGTGCAAGCCGCTGTACAATATGGATCTTTTACGGATACTGTTTGAGAATTGTTCGAAGCACCTTCTGTACAGTGGACCACGGGATGTCCAATTGTCCTGACAGCACGAGCACTGCCTGACGATTGGGAACTGTGCGCAGCTTCGTCTGCCATAGCAATAGCGATTTCGTCAACCACCTGTGGTGCAACCGGTCGTCGGCCTCTTCCCGGAGCGATGCCCAGTGGTGCAGTTCATTTGAACTTTTTCATCGTGCTCTGCACAGCAGGTGGAGAAAGAGGACCCTCCCGTAATCCTTTCAGGCGGCGATACTCTCCAAGTGCAACTGCAGAATTACTGTTCTGTTGATAAAAGGGCTTCACCAATAATGCCCTGCTCATTTTGTCGAAGCTCATGTTGACACATCAGCAAGTGCACAGTGACTGGTCAGATGAGAGAGACTATGAATCACAATGACTGATCACGGCACCTGGTGGCCATAGTTGGAACTGAACGGTGGCGCTGCGGCGCATGGAAATCATGCACCACATACTCTGGACATTAATGCTACCAAGTCTGATACTTGTACGATGGTTATTTTCCGTGTTATAACGTGTTAAATAGGGTAAGTTTAATTGTAACCATCCGGTATATTCCAGAGCCTGAGTATGAGTCTTGATTACACTTCACGTTATGTATTAGTTTATGTTAGCTTATTTGATGTAGAGAACAACTTTTACTTTGTGATTTTTGAAAATATTTGCGATTTTCTACGGTATACTGCCAATGTATGGGATGTTAGATATACATTTGTTTTGGTCTTTTTCTTCTGTGGTGCACTTTGTGTTGGGGTCTTACATCACTTTGTTTAGGACTTTGTCAACCATGGAAGCAGTATAATCATTATCGACTGCAATCTTTTTCACTATATGAGGCGTGTTTTTTAAGTAAGGTCCGTTTGAACATAAGTACACAACGAAAGGTTACTTCAGAAAAATAAATTTATTTTCAGAAAGTACATACTTCTCCCTATTTTTCGACGTAGTTGCCAAGTTTGTTCAAACACGAATCATACCGCTCAACCAATTTTAAACTACCTTCTTCATAAAAACTTGCCTCCTGCTCCGATAACCAAGAGTTCACTACCGTTTTCACGTCGTCGCCATCACTGGAATGGTTGCCACTTAGGTGTTTGAGGTGGAGGAACAGATGGTAATCGCTCGTCGCAAGATCAGGACTGTAGGGTGGGTGGTCTAAAACTTCAGAGCCAAAACTGTCCAATAAATCGCGGGTCTGACCTGCAGTGTGAGGTCTTGCGTTGTCATGGAGAAGAACAATTCCCTTTGTCAGCATGCCGCATCTTTTGTTTTGAATCGCTCTGCGTAGCTTTCTCAGGGTTTGGCAGTATGCTTATGCATTGATAGTGGTTCCTCGTTGCATGAAGTCGAACAACAAAACACCATGCCTATCCCAAAATACCGACGCCATGATTTTGCGCTGGGACAGAGTCTGTTTGGCGTTCACCTTTACAGGCGAATGTGTGTATTGTGGCGTCCGCTGTGTTATTCAGTGGTTTGGTATTTAACTAATTTGTAAATGGAAATGATAATCTTATTTTATTACGTTGAATAATTACTAAATAATTTTTCTCCCAGCTAAAGATTTGATCAAGTTGCTAAAGAACTCCAAGTTAACGTCGTGTTAAAGTGTTGTCTGTAAGTTGTGTAAGTGTCACTAAATCACAGTTCATACAACAGATTCCTTACAACTATTGATTAAAATAGAAACAGTTATCTTCAGCAAAATGATCATTAAAACCACCGAATATCAGCAGCGCACAACACTGATGTATGTTACCTGAAACAATATTCTTCGCAACTCGTGCGTAATTAATTTCGGCTCCATACATCAGCTAGTAAAGTTTCTTATAAGGATCGTGCTATCAGCACTGTTTTTAAAGACCCAATCTGATTCGAATCATTTTCATTATAATGAGTTCGGGACCACCGGTGCACAATTATTTTTACACATTTGTATTACCTTCGGCATTTATTCTGCAGAGTTGCGTAATTTAAATTTGAATTTGCCGCTGAGATAGTTGTTAATATTGCGGCAGACAATTGATAGAGACTTTCTATTGTTAGAGCAAATAAGTAAATATTTAAAATGCTTATTAAACTCTATAAAATCTACTTTCGTATTGTTCACTATTTAGACTTCATCAAGCAAACATTTGATTTGTTTCGAAGGAAAACAAGGACAAAAGCGCGACACAAATCGCTATCATCAATGGCTGCGCTCCTTGCAGCGGAAGGAAATAATTAACACAGATAATGCTTACTGAGAGAGGAATTAAAGTTACAAATAATTACTACGGTATGTTGATGATTTTCACTTATGGACCGTCTGACAGCAACTGAATAAAACACAATTTTAATGCCATACGCGTTTCGCCTTTATTTTCTGCAAGGCATCATCAGTGGCAGGTTGCGTAGACCGTTTCTTACATATTACGCTCCTGTTGCATTTTTGGTCTTGTTCTTCTTCTTATGAACGCCAATTTGCGGTTTTTTCCGCATTCCACAGCACTATGCACTGAACGCTTGTTTTAATGAATTAAAACAAGCGTTCAGTGCATAGTGCTGTGGAATGCGGAAAAAACAGCAAATTGGCGTTTATAAGAAGAAGAACAAGACCAAAAATGCAACAGGAGCGTAATATGTAAGAAACTGTCTACGCAACCTGCCACTGATGATGTCTTGCAGAAAATAAAGGCGAAACGCGTATGGCACTAAAATTGTGTTTTATTCAGTTGCTGTCAGACGGTCCATAATTGAAAATCATCAACATACCGTAGTATTACGCGCAACTGAGGAGGACAGGACCACAAAAGTTGAAGATTACAAATAATTATTCACTCATATTTATAATAATAATGAACTCTATTTTCAAGTAATAATTTAAAAATAATTACAATTTCTGAAGAGACCTCAGTTCAATATGCGTCCTCAACCAGCAAAAGCCAACCAACAAAAGGTAAAAACAAAGGAAGACAAACGCAGATCATAAAAGAAATTTACAATGACCATTGTCTTTGTGTTTTACACATCGATATGCCCAATTACATCATAGAATATTATGTAAATAACTAATATTTATCATCGTTTTCACTATTTTATTCATATGTCGAATAGATAATGTTTATAACTGTTACGGGCATAATTTCCTCTCGTCGCACTGCAGCTAAAATTTACCTTGTGGATGTTACAGTGTCTCTATTACATGCTCTACTGCTTCGATTCAGGCGTGAAATGCGAAGCCCATGTTTCGTCACCAGTTACGATTTGACTCAAGAAGCCATCATCTTCTTCGTGATAATGAGTCAAGAACTTCATCGAACACACAGATCTTTGGTTTTTGTGGTCCTCTTAGGAGTTTCGGGACCCAACGGGAGCACAGTTTCCTAAACTTTAGGTGTTCAGAAACAATGTCGTAAAGCACTGATCTCGACACGTCAGGAAATCCGTTTGAGAGACCTGTTATTGTGAAGCGCCTGTTCTCAAGAGTCCTCGTGACGCGTAGCGCCGTATGCCGATCCTGCCTTGGAGGCGGTTAAGTGGGAGATGTGTCTCAGAGCTGGATAGTGACACATGGTGACGCGAGACTGGACGCACAAGTAGTTTATGTATCAGCCGATAAAGGACAATATTGTATAGGGGGACTGTGATTTTAGTTTCGATTGTGCCCACTAGAGTGCACTAAAGTAATAGAATGTTTTACATAAACTGTTCTAGTATTTTCATAAAGTGTTATTATGTCCTTTTGTGTATGAAAAATGTTATAAATGTGTTTTAGCAGTATGAATGATACGTGAGTGTGGTTTAAGGTTAATATGAAGATAATTGTTTAACGAGTTATGTAGTAGAATTAAGTGTAGGAAAATTTCGAAGAAGTATGGATATGGACCAAGGGGATTTTTGTAGAATAGATTTGTAAAGTAAGTTTATGGTAAAGGGAAAGTTAATTAAGGTATAAATACAAATAGTAAATAACTTTATGTATAAACAAAACTTCAGCATATTAGATAATAACGTCGGTAAAAAGTGCAGTCGTTAGGTTTACTATTTTCCGATTGGTTTTTGATGAAAAGTGCGGACTGACGCGGGAGAGTGTTGTTTTGCTATTGGCCGTTGAGTAAACTGACCAATGGTAAAGCAATATTCTTCGAGCGCCTTTCTCTGCTGGTAGAGAAGCCTTAGAGTTTCTAGAGAAGAGTGGGAGCCTAGCCATGAAACAGTTCGGACGTGTATAGTAGTAGTTCAGATGGAAACGATAAGTTGCCCGATCTAGCAGTGTTTCATACATCAAAAGTGTGGTAAAGTGACGGCATAACTATTCCGATGGGCATGTAGAAATTTCGGAACTTTTAAGTGAATTTTGTGACGAGAAAAGAAATATATTCCGCGTGGCGTATTGAGAGGGGCGGTGTCTAAAAACTGTGACTGCATTTGGTACCGACAGACTTAATATTTGGCGAGCATTATCGATCAAAAAGAATCAGTATTTTTGTAGCTATTACATTTTCGGGAAATGCAACACCATAAACCTGCTAACGTGAGTGAAAGGGATTGTGAGTGACTGTGTTAAGACTAGCACGGGCTTAGCAGTGATACTTGTTCACCTAAGTTTCAGAATATATTAAATGAGGACAAAATTTCCAACCTTTCATTTCATGTGAAAACTATCTCCCAGAACGTAGATTAGTGACTTAAATTGCAGCCTGGTTCACGTCGAAGTACAGTAGGTTTCACTCGGCTTTCCTACTGATGATATGGTGAGACAATGTTCAGAGGGAGGTGCAGGTTCGTCGTAAAGGGACGGAAAGAACCGCGCCGCCGCACTTTCTTCAACTGAAGCCACCAAATCGTCTGTAACCAAAGGGCGACCCGAACGGTCCTCATCATGGACGTTCTCACGGCAATCTTTTAATTCTCGTACCCACTTGCGCAGTTTGCTTTCACTCATAACAGTATTACCATACTCTTCGCAATCTGTCGATGAATTTCCGCAGCAGACAGGTTCCTTGCTGACAAAAACCGTGTCACTGAGCGAACCTCAGACGTGGCGGGTGAGTTGATAGTCTTAAACATTTTGAAAGCACAGAACAGAACCGTACAGGTTAGCTACAGAGCTGAAGCTGAGCACAGTTGTTCCCGAGGCATGCCGGTACACGACGCACGCGCTCGTTGCGGTATGCGCGCGAACTACTACAACAAAAGGGACCTTGCTTAAAAAACACACCTGGTATTTATTTCTTGTTACATTTTTTGTTGGTTCATAGGTACGAGGTTTGTCCGGAAAATACGTATAAAAGTTGAATAATGTCTTTATATTACAAGTTGCAGTCACTGCCAGGTGGGACTACTGCTGTAATAAGTCCCATCAACGCTCATTCGAGTCAGAGCACTCTGCGTGAACATGGGAGTGTGCGGCAGCTTGTTGACAGTTACCCTTTTTCACCTGCCGTCGGCATGGAGCTCTCTCTGATTGAGGAACAGCGCGTCAACATCAATTTTCTTGCAAAGCTGGGCAAGAATGGCCGTGAGATTTTTGAGTGTTTGAAACAGGTTTACGGAGACAATTCCCTGAAGGAACCAACCGAGAACAAGTGGTTAAAAAGGTTCCGGGATGGCCGAGAAGAAGTGAACGATGACCCTCGCCCAGGACGCCCGCCGACATCGAGTTCCGATGGGAATGTTGAACGAATTCGGGCTTGTGTTCTTAAAGACCGTAGATTGCTGACGAGCTGTCAATCCCCAAAACAATCGTTCACGAAATCCTGACACAAAAACTTGAAATGAAGAAATTGTGTGCGAAAATCGTACCGAAGCTCTTGACGCCAGTACAGAAAGCAAAGAGGGTTGAGTGCTGTGAGGATTGGTTGGGAGCAGAGGAACGAGGGGACTTTCTCAACCGAGTCATCACTGTAGGCGAGTCCTGGTTTTACGAATTCGATGTGGAGCTCAAATCTCAAAGCAGGGAATGGAAACTAGCAGGAGAACCGAGAACGAAAAAGTCGCGAAAATCAAGGTCCAATGTGAAGACAATGTTGATTATTTTCTTTGATTATAGGGGCATTGTTCACGAGGGATTTGTCCCTCCCGGCCAGAGCGTGTACGGAAATTTTTAGGTTGAATTTCCGACACGTCTCAGAGCTCGTGTGGCCCGAGTTCGACCGGAGTTGGCAAAAAGGGGCAGGTGGATCCTTCATCACGACAATGCACGCGCTCACACGTCGCTCGTTGTGCGCGAGTTTTTGGCCCGAAGCTCAGTCACCGTGACAGACCACCCGGCTTATTCACCCAATTTAGCCCCATGTGACTTCTTCATGTTCCTGAAATACGAAATGGTGCTTCGGGGGCGGCACTTTGGAGATGTGGAATCCATAAAGGCGGAAACGTCACGGCAACTGAACAACATCACAACTGAAGACTTTCAGCAACGTTATCAACAGTGGAAACGGCGTGCATCGCGTCTCAGGGCGAGTACGTTGAAGGAGACCATATTGTAATACCTGAATAATTGTAAAATAAAGTTATTATTCAACTTTTATACGTATTTTCGGGACAAAACTCGTATTTTAGTTGTGCCATGTAGCACTGACGTGTATGCTGTCTGCTTATGGATGTCCGGGTGACACGAGGTTGCCAGAATTGTGGTGTCGGTCATCGTTGAACACAGTTCTACTCAATGCGACTTCAGACTAAGATGTGTGTGTGTGTGTGTGTGTGTGTGTGTGTGTGTGTGTGTATGTATGTGTGTGTGGAGACGCCCCGGACGGATGTGCACGGGATGAGGATCCGCGCAGACCGTCGCCCACAGCGACGCCACACGGTCGAGCGTCTGTAGCAGGGTGTTTGATCCGCGGCGACTTCTCTGGAACCGGAGCGCTGGCTGTTCCGTCCGTCGGCTGCGGACCGGACGGGTCCCGGCGCACATTCTTCTTCGGCCGGCTGGCCCCGTGACAGGTGATTTACGTCCGTCGGTGCGGTGAAACGAAATATGAAGACAATCTACTTTCGTAAGCCCTGCTGTTTCCTTTTGTCCAGCGGCCTGTGTTTTTTTCCTATCCTTTTCCTCGGCTGCGAGATAAATGGGCTGGCGGCGCCGCGGACAGGTGTGTCGGAGTCGTGACCGCGCATAAAGCGACGGCGGTCGCGCAGTGCAGGGCAGTGTGTGTCTTCGGTATGCGTCCTGCGCTCTGCCGTACGGCGGCATCGTGCACCTACTGGGGAACGAGGAACACGGAAGAGCGTAATTGCAAAATGTAATCCCGAGATGGTGTACAACTTGGAAACTTTATCCTCGCGTTTTATGACCTCTTTAGAGGCCGAAAGTCTCCTCTGTAGAAACAAACACGGACTCAGGAAACAACGACCTGTGAAACTCAATTCTCTCTTTTTGTCCACAAGACCCTGAAGGCAGTACGAGATGGATAAAATAAAACTGACCCGGAAAATTTTTCCTGCACACTGAGGTAGACAATCTGCCCTAGCTGCAGATGGCTAAATGGTTCAAATGGCTCTGAGCACTATGGGATTTAACTTCTGACGTCATCAGTCCCCTAGAACTTAGAACTAATCAAACCTAACTAACCTAAGGACATCACACACATCCATGCCCTAGGCAGGATTCGAACCTGCGACCGTAGCGGTCGCGCGGTTCCAGTCTGTTTCGCCTAGAACCGCTCGTCCACTCCGGCCGGCTAGTGGAACTGGACAGTGTATGTAATACATGTGGTTGCAACTACAGCCGTCTTCACCACCAACATGTTACTAAAGTTACCACTCGAATAGCAACTGCAGATGGTTGTGAGTTTCCCTATCTTAAAGTTGTAACGTTTAAGTCTAAAGTAAGGTGTGATGATTATGTTGTAAACCCCCTTAGAAAAATTATAAGTGACTGTGCTGATAAACCTCTTACGTTATTTGATTTTCAAACAGCTGAGCAAAACTGAACGTACTCATACATTTCTCTCTTTACTTATTCTGATCATCACTAAACTGACTCTTTTTTTTTTTTTTATACTGCCAGCTAAATGAAAGATTCTAACTGCTGAAGGCACTAACTACTGATAGGCATAGCTAGCAAATGAAAGATTTTGATAGAGAACAAACAATGTATTTACCTTAATAGTGTTCAAAAATCATTATATATATATATATATATATATATATATATATATATATATATATATATATATAATGACTTTTGAACACTATTAAGGTAAATACTGATATATATATCAGTTCATGACATCCAGTCTTACAAATTTCCTTTTTCTGGCGGACAAACGTCCAGATCATCCGCTCTCAAAATTCTGCCATCTCTCTCCCCTCATCCACCACTGCTGGTGGCTCACCTCCAACTGCACAACGCTATGCGCTGTTCACATGCAACTGCCCAACTCTACACAAGCGAATACTCCGACAATGAGTCCAACCAGCCACAGACTGCACAGTACAGTCTGTGATTTTCGTACAGAGCGCTACGTGGCGTTACCAACATAAAAACCTTAGCAGCCTACTTACAAAGTCCAACAAAGAACAGTTATACCAGGTGGTGTGCTGACAGCGTATCTGATTACTTGTATCTGTATAATCACCTGACCCTGTTTTAAACAATCTGCCTACTAGCAAGAAAGCAATACCAGTAAAACCAAACTAATTAAAACCTATGTGCGATAATGACAAATGGAGGTAAGTACATGCAGATCTACTAAAATCTGAATCCGGTCCCTTTGCGAAAGTCGATGAACTGTGTGAAATAAATATATTACCTCGTATTGGTGTCGCCTTGGATAACGCGTTGTTCTCCTCTCAGCATAACTAAACTAACTACAGTAGCAAAAGCCAAAATGCAAGATACTTGACTGAGACACGTTTAGAAGTTGTTCAAATAAAAACGACTTGGAACTGGGAGGCGGAACGTGACAGAGGAGAATGAGTGTAATATCGTATTTGAAAATCATACTATACTGTGAAACTGATATGCAATTGTTAAGCTAAATCGTAAAAATTATATTTACGCAAATAAATGATCTTTACAAAAGAAATACAATAAAAAAGCTACATACAAAGCTGGTCTCAATCAAATTCGTTCTTCAGCAAAAGTGCATAAATACATGAATATCGATATAACATTATGTAGAAGGATTCGTCATCAAAATTTCATAATAACATTTGTAGCATTTTCTTGATTAATTTTGCATCAAATCTTATTTATTACATAAATCGTTAATACACAACACTGAAACTATTACACTGAATATTTAAACTAAGCGCCTGTCCACTCCGGAGCATCGCAACAAACGCTGCCAGCCCCTGGTCCGCTACTCCCGAGCGACGTAACGAAAGCTCTTCATTACACATACACTGTACTTTGCCTCAGCGATAGCTGCGTCGCAGCGTTCTTTCACACGTATATTTTTGTAATCGATAAATCGCTTATGCTCTTCGATAATAAGTTAAAATTTACAATTTTCCTTATATGTACCTCTTTGCCTATTTAGGCCCCATATGTTACAGTAACTTACGTTCAGGGTCAATTGTCATTCTTTGAACCAATCATCGATCTTCCGCAGGTCTTCCACCATTTCACTAACAGCAATGGGCCTACAGCTCTACATTGAGCCACACCAGAAACTACATCTGTCGGTTTCGTCGCATTAATAGGGCGCAGGCGTTATCGTGCAACAGGATGTATCCATCCGACAACATTCCTGGGCTTTTTGATCTTATGGCGCATCGTAGCTTCTGCAAAGTGTCTTCAAGGCGTTGTACGTTGATTGTGATTGCACACTCGCGGAACTCGACAAGCAGAGGAAGCATTCTGTTGAACGACAACGCCCATTCCCACACTACCAGTCAGAGGAAGGCTGCACTTCAGCGATATGGTTGGAATACACTGCAATATCCTTCCTACAACCATGATTTTTCACAGTCTGATTTTCACATCGTTGGCGACGTGAAGAAATATATGCGTGAATGTTCATTTCATTCGAATGAGGAAGTGGAAGAGTGGGTGTGGTTGTGGATCCATCAGCGACCGAACCTGTTGTACGAAATAGGAACTCTCTCTTCTCCCAGTAAGAGTAATGTCTTAACTCTTGTGGTTATTACTTTTGAATGGTACCGTTTCATGGTGCTGTTGTGACTGGTTTTCGTTTCTCATTTCACTGCCCCTTATTATGAGGGGCGTTAAATAAGTAATGCAACGTATTTTTTCTGAATGCAGATTGGTTTTGTACAGGATTCGAATTCCTCATTTGTTTGGCTACAAAAACCTATTTTTCAACACAATCTCCGTTCATTGCAACAGCCTTACGCCACTTTACTAAGAGGGCACGTATGATAGCACAGTAGCTCTCTACTGTAGTGGTAACTTCTGTCTCCGAATGTAACAGCAACACCAAATGTAGCGGGAAGAGGTAGAAGGCATCATATTAAGACTTGTCCGAGCTGTCCAAGTAATTTATTGTTTCCAACTACAGGTTCCTCATTCCTCTCGATCTGCATCATGGGGTCCCACAATGCTGAGGACACCACTTTGCTGTCTGCGAAATGGCTTGGCGCGGAATGGCTGCCTCAGCGACCAGTGCATGCACTGCTGTGAGTTGGCCTTGTTTGGCAGTGGAGTTGCGGTGTCATCGGGTTGCTGGCAGTTGACTCAGTGGTCTGCAACCCTGCTGACTCATCACTGCTCGGTGTGAGCTGGAGGTGACCAGCTGCTTGCTTCTCGCCAGAGTAGCTAAGATCGAGTCAACAACAAGTGCCCATGATCCAGAGTCCGAATCTGTTCCCCTCGCTTCAGGATGCCTCCAGCATGTGTTTGAAGCCAGGATGACTGCCTGTGGTAGCAAGCCATGGAGTGACCTGCTGCTGTATATCTACGGACCCTGTGTCGGCCTCAGAGTGTCGAACCAGCGACCCGCCGTGGACTGGAACGCTGGCGCCCCATCTGCTGCTGCGTGTAGCTGGTGGTGTGACACGCCCCGCCATCCAGGAGAGCTGCCACACTCAAATGAATCTTGTTAGCAACCCGCACCTATTTATATGTGGCTGTGTGCCTCTGTTTTGCCATATGTGCCACTTCATGTCATGTACTCATAACACACTAGGTTGGCCAGTGGACCCCTTCTGCCTGTGATTTGCGACATTCAAAACCACTACGTATAGTCTTTCAGCAATTTGACGGCCCTGTGGCCTCTATTCTGCTTCGCAACTGTTGGTATGCGTAACTCACTGCAATCTGGCCCACACCTGGCTGTAGCTTGTCCTCAGAATATCAACCAAAACAAACTTTCCCTATCCTAAACGGTGGTGCCACTACACTACTGATCGACGACAGAGCCAAAGTCAATAACCTCCCTTCCATCCATGTACTGTTTCCCATGGAGTGCATCCTTCATTGGGCCAGATGGAAGTCGGAAGGTGCGAGATACGAGCTGTATGGTGTCCAACGAAGTTTTCTGAGCTCCTCTCAGGTGCGCAGACTTGTGTGAGACCTTGCATTGTTGAGAAGGAGAAGCAGGAGGAGAAGGAGAAAGATCACCTCGAAGAATGTCTGCACATTCCAGCCTTGAAGAAGAGGCAGCTGTGTGCGGCCGGCCAGCACTGGGGAGATCGGACATGTTTGTGCAACCTTAGTACAATAATTACAGACACCTCGCCCAACGACCAATTTCACACCGTACTTTTGTTCAGTGTCAGGTCACCGTAGACATTCTGCAGGCTCCTATGAATATCTGAGATGCTCTTGTTTTCCGCCAAAAGTAACTCTGACAGTTCTCGGTTGGAAACGGACTTCCGTTGCGGACACCTTTTTTGAAGGCTATGTTGGCACCTCAATCTATCTATGGAAGCTGAAGCGGAAATACCTCACCATAAATTCCGTATTTTTTCAGCAGAAACTGACCGAGAAAAAATATGCTGCATTACTTATTGAATACCACTTGTACGTTTACATTAGTCTTTTCTGCGGTTAATGTATTGTCACACTGACAATTCTTAACTACATATAAGCGGGATAACTATAGTATTACTTTGTTTAGTTAACCTCGATATCGTCTTCTGTTTCCCGACTGCTAATTTTTACGTCTGTCTGTTTTAACTGACGACTCATATAGCGTCTCGCAACTCCGTAGACGGCGTTATCTACATAGGTTACGAATTGATAATAAAATTAATTGACCACAGTTAATTGCTTCAGAGCCAATTATTTTATCACTAATCAGACAATTTCCTTGTAAGAATACCTTGCTTCAGCAAGACATCACTCAAAGGAATCGCTTATCTGCAACATTTCCACAACGAATACACCTATCTGACTATAGTGCGAAACTTTTCTCCAGTTAGCCAATAAAACACACACACTCATTATCGAACAGGCAGGATCCACACATATTCTCTGAATATCTCTAAATTAGGCTAGCTCTTTTCGGACATATTGTTTACAAATAAAGTAGACACAACAATTTATTCTTCTTAAACTACGCTGTTTTTTGTAAATCATCACCTACATTGGAGATCGCAGACACTCATAATCCGTATTGAGGAAAACCATAAATTATATCCAGCGCCTATACTATTGTCTACCTTTTTTGAGGCTATTTCCTTCTTTGTGAAGGAGACGTTAGCCAACATTTGTCACAGTCTGCTTGACTCGTCCACTTCCTTTACTTCCGTGACTGCCACTAGTAGATTTTTCTGTGTTTTCTAAAGACCCGGAACCCTCTTTTTCGTCTAATCTGCAATTCTTGATACCGTTTCAGGTGTAGTTTTTTCATGTTCGTGAAACCCACGATACCTTTATTTATTCTTTTTCCTTTCCTTACCGTGATACAGCTGGTACATAAGTAAATACTCTGTTTTACATCTAAAATGAAATGTCCTAAATTTTCTGACACCTAATTTCTTTCTTCTTAAATGGGCAGCATTAGCTTTGCGTTCACCTGTTTTCTTTTTCCTTGAATGAAGTACTGATACCGTCTTAAATGTATTTCCGACTAATGTGAAATATATGATAAACTCTTACATATGTAAAGCTTAGCTGACATGTTCGTATATTAACTAAAGAGCTAATCCATGGACTTTTAACATTTCTGTCTATATTTTTAAAGGAAATGTTTCAGTGATAACGAGAAGAAAAGGAAAAAGACGTGGATGTGCTTGTTATTGTCTTCCCCGTGGTGTTCTTTATTAGTTTTGACACTAGGATTAAACAAACGAGTGGAAATAATTACCTCCTTGCTGTATCTTGGTGACCATAGTAATTCCGACAACATATGTTCAACGAGAGCTTTACTTTCTGCAACGTCTAACAGCTTCTCCTGTCTCATACCAAGAGGGCAGCCAGTTCTGTTGTCCATGGGAGGTGATGGAGTAACACTTTCAGATACTACAATTTCTTTTTTTTCTGTCACAGTTTGTGACGGTACGTCACGTAAATGGACATTTGGAGAAACGGAAAAGAAGTTGTTTTTTATGAGATGTGTGAACCATAAATTATTTAAAGACTAAGTACGTCTGCGCGATGTATAACAAATAGTAAAGATTGTAAATTATTATTATAAAAACACAAATATCGATGTAATTAACAAAGCACGTTCTCGTGTTTTGTTTCGTCTAGCGGTAGGCCGCCATTGTAGTGCTGTTTGGTAAATAACGGAAGGTTTATCTGTATTTTTGAAAAATATAATAGAAACTGTTATTAGAAAGTGTGTATTATTGACTTAGTTTTCACCTCTCATGATCGCAACCATTAATTCTCATTAACCAAGTTTTTACAGAACTTCGTAGTGCAGGGAGCTCATCTCCCCTAGCAGGATTTAGTCTGCCATTACGCTGACTGTATTATTTAATTAAAATATCATGTCATAATATTAAATGTAAATGCGAGAGACGTCTCCATTTTGATCTATCATTAATTTCAAAGTTAAAAAGCGTAGTAATAAATTTCATTTACAAAAATCCACAGCACTGAATGAGTTAAGCATGTTTCATTTTGGCCGCCTAACGGCAGACGAGATCTCTCCAGTTTCACCTTGCAAATAATGAACAACAAATACTGGAAATCATTACACCCAATAAGCTCTGCAATATCTCAGTTCATCTTTGTGACATTTGGTACATAAATAACCAGTAGCCCATGAGACCCATATTAATAATTACAGTTTGCGTAAGAATACGCATATTTTCTTTTCTAAATAGCAGCGCTCACGCAAAGTATTTATTAGAAGGCGATGAGTCACGCGTTGTGTGTAAAAAAAATATTATATCGTACGTACTTCGGGGCAGCCGATGTCCGTATGAGTTTTATTGCGGTATAAGTTAATTAAAAGTCTCATGCTTGCCTACAATATTTAAAGTCACCCCAACCAAAATCATAAAATATATAATTATAAAAATAAAAACATATAATTATCCCGTGATAAGTGGCCACACACACACATATACACTTATACCGTGATAAGTTGTTAGTTTTCCCTACTGAAAACTACTAACACAGTCCTCTCCGATAACTATGGTAGTTAGTTAGTTCCATGTCCAATGGATCAGCTGAACGGTTTTGCTATCGACATGATGTGGAACAAATTAGTTTAGAGTATATGTGCATTTGATTAGAGTTCTGGGTCTTTATTTCTACTGACATAGATATCGGCTCTTCCTCCTGAACATAATTAATATTGTCACCCGTAGATAACGGCATGGTTCTTTCGCGCTTCCTAACTTGGCTATCTGTTCTTTCTCCTGACAGCAGCTGATACCGCTCTGCACCGTCAACTATGAGATAAATGTATCCTCTATCGTTTGCTCTATGCTTTCTGACATAACAGTTTCTTTCTCCTCCTGATAACACCTAATGCAGTCGTCCATAGGAAACGGTGGGGTAAGCGTATCAGCTACTTGTCTATCTATCCCCTCGGCCTCATAACAGAGCTTTAATATATCACTCACATATTCTGAATCGTAGGCAATGGATCATTCTTTTAATTGTGGAACACCATTACCTGATTTGTTATTATTGCTGTCTCTTAGTTGCACAGAAACTCGGTTTAATCAAGAGCAATTGCTGCCAGCCCTTCCCCCAAGTGAACAAATACTTTACAATATTAATTCTTTCACACTGCAGGATTCCCTTTAAGCTTTTCTTTTCTATTACGAAAATTTATGTGCTTTCTAGGAAACCGTGTAATTCCGTTATCTATTTCTGTACTATCTATGTGCCTTAAGGGACTTTGGATATCATTTACTTTCTTTAGCTTCTTTTCTCTCATAGTTTTCCTCACACGGGCGGACAGTCAACCTTTCAATACTGTAATGAGATATATTTCATCTATTGTATCATATAACCACTTAGATCCCTTTACATACCATTCAAAGAAACGTTCATATCCTTGCCGCTGCCTATCGTATTTGTCGTCCAAATAATCCGCATGGAATTTCCTCTGTCTCACATTCAGACCAATACTTTTCTCTAAATAGTCTAAGAAGTTCTTTTCTGCGTGTAAATTCTCCTTGCCGGCCGTGGTGGCCGAGCGGTTCTAGGCGCTCAGTCCTGAACCGCGCGACTGCTACGGTCGCAGGTTCGAATCCTGCCTCGGGCATGGATGTGTGTGATGTCCTTAGGTTAGTTAGGTTTAAGTAGTTCTAAGTTCTAGGGGACTGATGACCTCAGAAGTTAAGTCCCATAGCGCTCAGAGCCATTTTTGAAATTCTCCTTGTGACGTATCATCCATTTCTTACCTCCGCTAATTAAGTGCGACGTAACAAACTGAATCTTCATCCCATCATTCCAAGATACAGGTAATGTATCCCCAAATCGTTGGAAAACTATTGGTAGTATCGCATCAACAGGTTTAAACGTGTCTATATCGACTGGTATTTTAAAGTTACGTCTAAAACGTAGTTATTTCCATTAATGTTTACCCTCTTCATCTGCCACAAGGTAACAAAATTCATACAAACAGTTACGTGCTTTCCTTTTGTTATCTATTTCTTTGCTACGATTAAAACTGTTTGTCATTTTCTTAAGACCTGTGTCCATGACAGCATTACTTGTATCTAAACGATTTTTCATTTATTGCTTGCTTGCAGCTACGTTATCTAATTATTCATTTCCTGAAAAGTATTACCTAGTAGCAGCCGGCATCTCTTTGATCTTCCGCATTACACACGAATAGTGTAATAATGATGCACTAGTTTCTGTGGTGAATTACCCTGTATTAAATTTACCACTCACCAAAGAGTTAGCTTCACCTGATAACTTAACAGTTAACCCCACAAGTTAAAGTTTATAAAAATCTATTGTTTTAATTTCTCCTCAGCAGCAACTTAAACAATATCATCACAGTCTCTTTTACACTTTTGAGAACACTAATCAACGTTAGGCGCTACAGCTATTAGTCTGACTTGCCGCATCTATTTATTGTCTACGTTGGGGAGTGTCGCATAGAGGGTGTCGATAAGACACTGTATGCAGGCGGCGAGATGCGTCAGCTACCCGATTGTACTTCGTCAGCTGCAAGAAGCTCTGCACCATGCTGCAAGTTGCTCTACGTCATCTGCAAATTGCTGCTGCACCAATCGTAGCGCGGACGATTGCTCGTTGTTGGAGAACGCCGGACCCGTCGACATGGAAACTCTACACGTTCCTGGAAAATCTCTCTCTCCCTTAAATTGCCTCTTCATTTCTTGAAGTTTCGTTAGGTGCTTTCGCTTCGTCTGATTCTTTCCTCTTCTTTTTTTCGGATGTCTTCTTTCTTCAGCACGTATCTTCCCGTTCCTCACGTCTCAGTTTCAGCCTTTCTCCTCTATCTTCTGTAATGTCCACAATTTTCGTCGTTTCCCAAACCGCCACTGAGATAATATTGACGTACATTGGACGCCACTGAGATATATTCCCATGTGGTTACGTCGCAGTCTCTTTATAGAGACACTACAGATCAGTATTTAATGTAATTTTCTGCCAAAGCGTATCTCACGGAGCTCGTTCGCAAAACTCAATTCTGCTACCTTTGAGAGTGCAACAGCCTTTGCTTCCTCACCTTTCTACGAATTTCCTTATTAAACCACGGTGATTTTTTTCTGTCCTTAATACAAATACTAGGCACATACTTGTCCAGAGCACGATTTACAAGATGTTTAAACTTTGACCGTAATTCCTCTATAGCCATCATTTTGGGACTAAATAATTACAGTTCATTGTCTAAGAGAGACGCTAACAACTGCTTATCTGCTCTTTCTAACAGAAACGGTCTCCTAGCCTTCTTGACTGGTTTATTAACATTCGTAAGCATAGTCGCTATGATGACATCATGATCACTAATCGCTGTCTCTATACTGACGCCATTGATAAGTCCCGGCCTGTTTGTAGTTACAATGCCCATGATATTTCCGTTGTGTGTCGGTTGGCGACCTAGCTGCTCAAGAGAGTTTTCGGAAAACGCGTTCAAAAGTGCTTCACAAGACTGTCTGTCTGTACCCCCTGCAGTAAAGCCACACACGTCCCAGTCTATACTCGGTAGGTTGAAGCCATCAGGAACTAGTACTGCGTGATCTGGATATTTATGCACTTTGAATTACTCTAGAATAGTTACAACGGAGTCGGGTGGACGTAAAAAGATCCAAGAATTAACTTGGTTGCACCTAGATCTGTTATGCGCAACCAGATAACTTCACTACCACACTCAGTTTCAACTTCAGTAGAGACAACATTTTTATCCACGTTAAGGACACCCCCATCTTACGGCGTGTGGTCTGTCTTTCCTATGAATATTACAAGACTCGCTAAATACCTCAGAGATTTTCACTCAGTCCCAAGAACAATTCGGAGTTGATCACTTTCCTGAGGGCAGTAAATTCTGGAACTTCGTTACAAATACTACGACAATTTACTGATGAAATTTGTACAGTCGAACTGTCTTCACTCTGAACGCAGTCTGATTTCCCTATATGCGTATCAACTGACGAGCGTTCATGAGATTACCTCAGACTGTGAATCGTGACATTACGCGAAATTAGCGGTGACATGTGAAAAATGTGCACTGGACTGCGATTCGAACCGAGGATCTCCTGCTTACTAGGCAGATGCGGTAATCACTACGCTGCATGCTCGCTTCTCTGAGATTCCCACAGGAGGTCTGACGTACCTGTGCATCTGCACTGAAGAAGGTGGACCCATTGCCATCTAGGCGAATCAGTTATATGAATGTGTGGTGTCTGTTCTTTCAGACATGTGCCGAGATAGTCAGCGCAGCCGCAGTAAACACAGTGTCCCGGATGTCGCAGTGGCTTAACGCACCTGCCTAATCTGCAAGAGCTCCTGGTTTCGAATCCCGGTCCGACACACATTTCCACTCGTCCCCGCTGATTCAGAGTGATACCTCGAATCGACTGACATCAGTAATCCCTTTCCTTCTCTTTTCTTTGTACCCTTTTTCTTTGTGCCATCTGTTGCTGCGTACGGGGACTATAAAAAATGACGTCACTCCTCTGTCGTCAACATCAGTTACATATGTTAGAACAGAACCTTTGGTACTGAATTGCTTTATTTTGTATTTATGTGCATTTTATTAGCTCACAATTCTAGCCAATGTACAGATTGTTTGACTGCAGGACCACAGCTACTGGCTATTATTTTAGCGAATTAAATGGTTCTGAGCACTATGGGACTTAACTTCTGAGGTCATCAGTCCGCTAGAACTTAGAACTACTTAAACCTAACTAACCTAAGGACGTCACACACATCCATGCCCGAGGCAGGATTCGAACCTGCGACCGTAGTGGTCACGCGGTTCCAGACTGTAGCGCCTAGAACCGCTCGGCCACCCCGGTCGGCTTTTAGCGAATTAGCTGCGGGGCATGAAAGCAGAGGAGTGCAGCTCGACCCTGTGACTACATTGAGCTATTCTTTTCAAACAGAGCCGTACATAGCCCAAGTATCTAAAATATGAAAAAACCACAGGTAAAGACGCAACTAGTTTGCTTTTTGCTCGTATGCATACAGAGCGATTCAAAGCGGAGGGGCAACAGAAAAAAAAATCACACAAAAAACAGAGCCAGACTGTGTGTTATTGGAAGACGGTCCGGAAATTTAGCTGACACGTGAATGGCCGGCCGCGGTGGCCGAGCGGTTCTAGACGCTTCAGTCCGGAGCCGCGTGACTGCTACGGTCGCAGGTTCGATTCCTGCCTCGGGCATGGATATGCGTGGTGTCCTTAGGTTATGTAGGTTTAAGTAGTTCTAAGTTCTAGGGGACTGATGACCTCAGATGTTAAGTCCCATAGTGCTCAGAGCCATTTGAACCATTTTTGAACACGTGAAAGACGCGACTTACAAAACCCCTGTTAGACAGACAGTTGTTTGTAGTTGTTTCATTACCAGTTTATATGCCTTGTATGCGAGTGCATTTTTGTCACATGTGCCTAGTTTTGCGGTGTCACATGCAAGGAACTTAAAATAAATTTGTGGCCGGTTGCTATCTCAACACCAACAACATTAGTCTTCAAATAACAGCCACAGTCTTCAACCATGTGATTATATGACGAAATCACATGATGAGTGGGCTTGGGTTTGCAGTTAACCTTTTTAGATACCAATCACGTTTCTTAATACTTGAGGACTTCTAAACTTATCCGCAGTGTCTGATGAGGCAAGAGTATGTGATACTGTTTACGGTGATCCGTGTCTAGGATGGGACCCTTACCATGTACGACTGATAAGAGAAATTGAGAAAAGCCAAATAAGAACAACGCCATTGGTCGCCGGCTCGTTGACGAAACACCAAAGTGTCACGTGGATGGTCGTCCAAGTCCAGTGGCATACGCTGAAAGAGAGGAATTGTGGATCACGGTGTGGTTAACTGACAACATTCTAAGTGCTTCGTCAAGAAACATGTTGACTTCTCTTACGTACATCTGGCGAAAATTTCGACTCACACTGCGAATGACGGAAACATGTAAACGAAACCTTTGGCATGTTAGGAAAAGGAACTACATGTTGCGGAAAACGTCAAAGACAGAACATCAGCGTACCCTTTATTACATATTACAGTGCACGATGTTGAACAAAAGCACTACGGAAGAAATGTACATTAGCGGTAGAAAGATATTGTGGAATATATAAGCGCAAAATAAAGAAACAGAATGATGTTATCTTTTTAAAAATAGCAACTAACATAGTAAATATTTAACCATTCCATTCTCATGTGGAGAAAAGGAACTGTATGTCAGTGAAAACATCGAAAGCACAATATCATTTTACTTGTTGTTTTGTGTTACGAGGTCAGTTGTTGAACAAGAAACGGAAGGAATGTTCATTAGCCATAGGAAAGTAGTATAGGAAATATAGGGGTAAAATAAAGCAGCAGAACAATGTATGTGACAAAATTACAGCGAGTATGGTAGACATCGAAAAAAAGCCTTTGGCGTATCAGAAATTGTAACTATTTGTTACCGAAAACATCAAAGATAATATACCGACATACCGACGGTAACTATTAGATCACCAAATGGACCTGCAAACAAAAAACGTGTGGAAAGAAGATGTAAAATAGTACTTAAGAAAGTTTCAATTTCCGGTAAAGGTCTACGCCTGAAAATTTTCGAAGGATTGTTAAGGAAAACTTAAAGAAAGGAAAAGAAAAAAGTGATTTAAAGAGGACTGATAAAGGAAGAGAGTACCACAGATATACCTGTAAATTATTCAAAAATGGTTCAGATGGCTCTGAGCACTATGGGACTTAACTTCTGAGGTCATCAGTCCCCTAGAACGTAGAACTACTTAAACCTAACTAACCTAAGGACAGCACACACATCCATGCCCGAGGCAGGATTTGAACCTGCGACCGTAGCGGTTGCGCGGTTGCGCGGTTGCGCTCGGCCACACCGGCCGGCTGTAAATTATTCATTTGAAAAAGGAGAAAAAGGCATTTACTATATACAATGAAATGAACGACTGTGCAGAAATTTCTTTAAACGAATAAGGAAATAAATAAATGCAGTACGGGTGCATGAGTGAAAATGTGAAGGTTTTTTAGTTACCAAGCGCTTTCCTCTGATATCTTATTAAATTAAGCAGGATGTGTAATTGTTTTCTAGTAGCTGCCTGAGATATTCCGTCATATTATGCACACTGAGAACGCCGGCCGCTATGGCCCAGCGGTTCTAGGCGCTTCAGTCTGGAACCACGCGACCGCTACGGTCGCAGTTTCTAATCCTGCCTAGGGCATGGATGTGTGTGATGTCCTTACATGAGTTAGGTTTAAGTTGTTCTAAGTTCTAGGGGACTGATGACCTCAGAAGTTAAGTCCCATAGTGCTCAGAGCCATTTGAAACACATTGAGGACACTCTTCTCCTCCCAGTTGCCATTGCTTGAGTTGAAATGCTGGTGGTTGGTGTCTGGGTATTTGATAGTTCGGTTTACAAGGCATTAAGGGTAGTAATCGTGGAACAATAGGTTTCTACCGAGCCATGAGGAGAAGTCAGACACAAGGCACTGATTGTGATTCTCCCAGGCGCGCGTCTTTACAATGCAGCAGCAGAAGACTGAGAATGCGCATGTACACGTGAAACACGACAAGCACAGCTGCATCCCAATGCAGGTTCCTTCAGTAGGCGAGCCGCCAAGACAACGCTCTGTAACATTTCGGTCAGTTTTGATTTCATTCAGTGACGTGTTAAGGCCGACAAAATGTATCCACAAATGCACTACTGCATAGCTGTTATGAATGAACAGTAATACCAGCACTTATCACAACCACAAGAATAATATAACTTTCAGATGGCACCAAACTGACGCAATCTAAAACATATATAAGATCTTTTGCTCTACGGCACCAGGACGTGTGACAGTTTTGCCAGTACTTCCCTCAGTTAAACCTAACGAGGAAAAAGGACGATTAGAATTTAACGTGGCATCAATGACGTGGTCTTTAGAATCACGGTACTTGGGGAGTTGCAGAATGATGGAGAAGGAAGAAAGTATAGCACCATTTTCCTTGAGAAGCTTAAGCAGAATAACAATAATAAAAAGAGTTAAGCTACTCAGACAGTGATCTTGTTTATGTACATTTTTCGTGATTGAAACAATATTTATATTTTGTTTACCTCTCTATTAACAGAGGTTTGATGTACGTTGTAGTTAGTTTCCTTATGACACTGCTTCTAACGGTAATTTCGTTCTCTTTTACTGACTTCAGGCACGGTTGAAGAAAATATGTGTGGGGGCTTCTTCGGAGCTGCAGTCACAATGCGGAGATGGGACCATATAGCTGAATATAGATGCTGGACGAAGCTTTCATTTTTAAAACCATGGTACGATATTGTCATTTGCAGATGTCTGTGGAATTAAGTTTTTATACCGAGGGTGTTGAGGCAGCTTAGGGATTAATTGTAACATATTATTCCTGGCTATGCCTGCGGGGTTATCCTGTTTCCTGTTGGTCACAGCAGAAACAATTTTGAGAAGTTGGTAGTAGGGGCTTTGTCTGCACGTGCATCTACATGATTAGTCTGTAATTAGCCGGCCGCAGTGGCCGAGCAGTTGTAGGTGCTTCAGTCTGCAACCGCGCGACCGCTACGGTCGCAGGTTCGAATCCTGCCTGTGGCATGGATGTGTGTGATGTCCTTAGGTTAGTTAGGTTTCAGTAGTTCTAAGTTCTAGGGGACTGATGACCACAGATGTTAAGTCCCATAGTGCTCAGAGCCATTTGAACCTGTCATTAATTCACACTTAAGAGGTTATCAGAGGGTTCACAGAACAAGAAGCGAAATTGACTGCACACTGCCCAACGTGGGACATTGCAAGGTGAGGAACAACTTATCTCTGACTTGATGTGGACGCATTTAAAAGGAAAATTGCACCGTGAGAGAAACAAATTCTGACAAAGAACCTCCGAATTCCATAAGCTCACCGCCGCTGAAGAAAACGCGTGGTTTGAAGAATTAATTGTGATCTTGAACGAATTAGAAGGATAAATTTCTAAATGTTTTGAGGACACTGCCAATCGTTCATCTGTCTTCGTGCTGTTTTCGAGACCATTTGCCATTTCAGTCGAAAGCGCCCCTGCGGATGTGCAAACTGAACTAATTGATCTGCAGTGCAATTCATGTTTAATAGGTAAATTCTGCTACGTTTAAACTGTCCAAGTGGTCGACGTTGTTTTCCTCCAGGAGAGTTTCTACATCTCCGCAATGAAGTTGCAAACGTGATAAAATGTGTCGATCGACATATGTTGTGAAAGAATTTCTACGATTATGAAGTTAAATAAGTTACAGTTATATGGCAGCCGGAGTGCGGAAATCTATGAAATTATCTGTGTCTCCGAATGCCGACAGTACGTACCAAATAAAAATTATAGTATGTCTTCAACATCCGGAAGATATGTAAATAGTACTGATAAATTTTTTTGTCTATGGTCTGTGTTGTCGAGAATTACTAAATATGAAAGGTGATTGCACTGCCATGCGGCGCGTTCGCAGTTTGACTCTCTTCTGCCACCTCACATTCAGGAGCTTGTGGAGGTGGGGGAAGTGTAGAGCTAGGAGAGAACAATGGCACGAGACCCGGAGCGCTTATAGGGTACCGAATTCTTGACCACCCCTGTTGTAGGAGGATGGATGAACTTCAGTGAATTTGGTCTTCTCAGGGGCTATCAAAGAAACGACCTCTTTGGTTCATCCTCCTCTATGTGCTGGTTCAAATGTAAGTAGTTGTGATCCCTAGGTATTTCACTGAATCGGCAGCCTTTAAATTTGTGTGATTTATCACGTATCCAGATTTGATTTTTTGATGTCTTTACTAGATACTAAATGTCAGCATCATCTGCAAACAAGCTAAGAGGGCCCCTCATATTGTCACATAAACCGTTCATATAGGTGGAAATAGAGACAGGTTGTACCACTTTCTTGGGGAACGCATATATCACTACTATTTCACACGACGACTTCCCGTCCGTTACTGCGAACTATGACATCCTTTCTGAGAGGAAATCACGAATCCAGTCTCACAACTGAGACGATATTTCATAAGCACTTAATATGGTTAAAAGCTACTTATGAGGAATGATTTCTAAAGCTTTCCGGGTATCTGGAAGTCTGGAATCAATATGAAATACTTTGTCTATAGCCCTCGTTATTCCGCGTGGATAAAGTAACAGCTGTGTTTCGCGAGAATGACTTTTTCTGAATCCGAGCTGCTTATGTCAATAAGTCGTTTTCTTCAAGATATTTCATAAAGTTCGAAGATGTAATACAAAATACTACTGTCTGGTCTGGCGTGGGGTCAGTCGCTTCACGGCGCGTTCGGCACGGGCCCGCTCGTTGCCGGTGCGCCGTAGGGCACGGAAGCTCGCACTGGGGCGTATCGCTTCCAGTCGGGTGTGCCGCGGCAGTCCTCACAGGGGAAGTGACGCGTCTCTTATAGCCTCTCCTTCCCAAGTGGCTCTTTCCGCCTTTCCGTGGTGCCAGATGTTAAGCTTGGCATTCTGCCTTGCCACAAAAGGGAGAGCTGCGACCCAACCCGATGCGAAAGCGAAGGGTGCGAGGCACAGGGGGAGCTGTGTCAGGGACCGAACACCAGTCCCTTTCTGTTCGCATGCCGGGGATCTCGTTTGTCGGCGTGGGATCGCGGCGCGAGTCGGCAAGGGTGCTTCGCCGCGCCCCTGGGTAACCGGGGAGTGTTCTGCCAAACCCAGGAGGTGGTGACATCGCCTGGGCCAGGTTAGATGGGTCCAGACCGCCGAACGTCTGGGGGACCGGCCCGCCACCTGAGTAGGAGTGGGTCCTTGGCCGAGAGGTGGAATCTCGGGCAAGTAGGCGGCGAATGGCGAGAGGTGCATCCGCCTCTTCGGAGTGCGGGGTGCAGTTGCCGAGGAGCGTAGCGTGAAATCGTCTATGACGGAGTCACCGAGGGGGACCAGTGCATTGGTGACGGTGAGCTGAACCCAGCAGCTCTGAAGTGCCCTCGACCTAGGGGCGAGGTCGGTGGGCGAGCTGCAAAAGTCCCCCCCCCCCCCCCCATACCAGAAGAGCCGGTCCGGGGTAAGAGACGGGCTCCCACTTATTTTTATCACTCGTACAAAATGGCGACACCGGAGACGAGTGATACTAGTGCGCTCTCGAGAACTTCTTTTGCGCCTGATCCCTCTCCACAGGACGAGGTGGGACATGCCGAGGAGGACTACTCAGTAATGAAGAGGCATGCAAAAATTACGTTGCTCCTGGAGCAAAGTATAAAAAATGGGAAGATAAGCCAGGCAGCAATCTTGCAAATAAAAAATGAATTGGCTGCATGGGCAATCGCTCACGCAAAGTTAGAAGGACGTGTAGAGGAGCTGGAGAGAGAGAATACCCGTATGAGACAACAGCAACAAGAACCGAGCAAGACCTGGGCGGCGGTGGCTGCACAAGCCCCCACCAGACAAATCAACACGAAAGAGACAATAGACAGGGTGACTAAGAAACAAGAGACGGCAGTCTTTCTTAGGACCTTGCCTGGACAAGATACGAGCGTCAAAAGGATCCAGGAACTTCTAACCACCACAATTGACCCTGTAAAAGGTAAGATAAAGATTAAGCGTGTTAAACCAAGCCGCAACTCGGTGATTGTAGAAGTTGCGTCTGAAGAGGACAAAAATAAGCTTCTCGAAAATCTGAAATTGAACGCGGTTGTTAAATGCGAACCGCCAAAAAGAGAAACCCCTTGGTCATACTGTACGATGTTCCTACAGTAATCACAAACGAGGAACTATGTGAGGCAATAAGAAAGCAAAACTTTGAGGACATGAATGAAAATGATTTTCAAAGCAGCTTCAAGCTGAGATTTAAGACGGGTCCTCGGGATCGTGATGTCGTACATCATGTTGCCGAGGTCTCCGCAACAATGTGGAGACGTATAACAGCACTGGGCAGACTATACGTGGGATTCCACGCAATAAATACCAAAGACTACATCGTGGTACCTCGCTGTCATAATTGCGGCGACTTGGACCACATTCTAGGGCACTGCACCAGGGGGTCGGCCTGCTCCAAATGCGGTGATAACGGACACACTCGTAAGGACTGCAAGGCCACAGGTGTCTGCATCCCCTGCAAGAGTCGTGGCAAGAAGTCTTGTGGAGCCACAGGACGAAACTGCCCTACCTACAGGATGCTTGAACAGAGACTAATTTCTCGCATCGATTATGGCTGAAAACGGCATACCAAGCAGGATGCCAAAGCATAAATCCCCGAGCAAAAGGAGGAGGGATGCTATGAGAGCAAGTAGATTCAGGAATTTCCTGAAGTCGCTTATCAGGCCGACGTACCAACAGTCGACAAATCAATACAAACGGAGTCCCCCACCAGGGACATAGGCATTCAAACTGAGCTCGCCTCAGAGGTCAAAGCACCCTCCTCCCAATGCCGGGACACGCTGCCGACTAACAATCCACAACGGCAAGAGCATCCTGTGGTAGTGACAGATAAAGCTGCAAAACCTGTTCAAGAAAACACGTTAGCGAGCTCCACCGCCAACTCCATCACCAAAGACAGCCCGGTGGTCAGGTTGCCACCCGTAGACCCGGTGAGGGTGTACCCAAATCTTGAGTACACCATGTAACTAGCTAGGCTGGAGCAGCCGACTACCCTGACCACTGCCTTGCGACATGTGGTCCGAGTAGGACATGAGTACGGACGGAGGGTAACCTCCTCGGTGATGGAGGCTGTGGACAGAATACAATTAAAGTCGGTGAACCTCCCCACTGACTTCGGAGCACTGCGGGACCTACTCAAAAAAGTGTTTGAAAGACGAGGAGAAAAATTTGACCTGGAATTTACCATCAATCAGTGATAGCAAACGGACGACTAGCATACGACTAGAACAAAACCTGGCCACATGACCACATACATACTTACTTTCCATGACGACCAGAATAAAAATCGGACAACTCAATACTCATAACAGTCGACTAGTAATGCAGGAGCTCCGAAAGGAAGTGGTGGAGGAGAGACTGGACATACTCTGCTTACAGGAGCCGTACTCTCTGGCTGGAAAACTTGCGTTCACTGCCGCAACATGGCAAAGTGTTAGCAGTGGGGACATCCCCAGAGCGGCCATTCTGATAACAAACACTGCACTGAGTGCAACACCTCTGTCACAGTACTCTAATAGTCACTGCAACGCCGTGGAGATACAATCTCCTGCTGGAATTGTCATCATCATTAACATGTACTTTCAGTACGGAGATAGAATTGAACTACACATAGATCATCTAGGTGATCATCATAGGTGGTTGCGGGGACGAAAAATCATTATAACTGCCGACATAAACGCCAAATCCCCCCTATGGTACAGTGGCACAAGGGATGAAAATGGTGCTAAAGCAGAGGAAATGATAATGGCTCTTCAACTAGTTGTGGCAAACAGACCAGGCAATCCCCCCACCTACGTGGCCGGAGGAGGACAGGGCACCAACATTGACGTGACGTTGGTCACGCCAAATACAGTGAATATGCTCCAAGAGTGGAGAGTGGTAGATAATGCCACCACTAGTGATCACATTCTAATCACCTTTATCGTAGGAGATAGAGAGTGCCGCTGGGCCATGGGGTGGGAGGTACAAAGAAATTTTAGGAAAACAGACTGGGAACGCCTAGCCAGAGAGTGCGACATTCCTCCGTTACCAGAAGGGGACGCACGACAGGACTTTAAGGTGGACGACAGAGCCGAGGGACTGGTACGTGCAATAACAGGGGCGATCAAGGCAGCCGTACCAAGCAGGAGGAGGGCCGTGGCGGCCAAACCGTCACCATGGTCAGCCGAGCTACAAGAACTGCGTCAGTCTGTCAGGAGACTGAGGAAGCACTACCAGCGCAGTGTCGTCTGGTGGGAAAAGCAAAGATGGCTGAAGTTATACCGGGAGGCAAAAGACAACTTTCAAAAAGAGCTACAGAAGACCAGAATAAATAGCTGGGAAAATTTTGTAACCAATCAGCTGGCCCTCGACCCTTGGGGTGTGCCATACAGATTGGTGAGGGAGAAGATCCGCTCCCCAACGATGATATCAACGCTCAGGCACGGGGACGGGATGACGGAATCCTGGCAGGAAACTCCTCCTCCGGTCGCTGTTGCCTGACGACGACAGGAATGACGACACTGAAGAGCAGCGTCCATTACGAAATGAAGACCTTCATAGGTATGTAAATGACGAAGCGGTCCTCCCCTTCTCTGAGGAGGAAGTTGCTGCTCTCATCAAGTCCTTAAAGAAAGGAAAAGCCCCCGGGCCAGACCTCCGCACTGTGGCGGAGGTGGTGCAGTTCTTAGCCCCACAGCTAGTTGCGCCACTTATACATCTCTTTAACGAATGCCTCAGGCAAGGCAAATTTCCAAAAATATGGAAAACCGCAAATGTGGTAATTATTAAGAAAGGCCCCGAGAAGGACCCTGCTGACGCCAAGTCCTACAGGCCCATCTGCCTGCTGGACGGTTTTGGCAAACTCCTAGAAAAGTTATTAGCGGACAGACTGACTGCCCACCGCATGCTGCAGGGGATGAGCGGCAGGCAATTCGGTTTTAGGCCGGGGCGATCGGCATCTGATGCAATCGCCCTGGCGGCCGAGGTCTGCGGCGCAGCCCCGTGTAAGTATGTTGTTGGCATCATGGTGGATATCAGTGGCGCCTTCGACAACCTGTGGTGGCCTTCGCTCTTCTCCTGTCTCCGGGGGAAGGAGTGCCCAGGGCTGCTATATGGGTGTTTGAGGAGCTATTGTGAAAATCGGGAGGTATGGCTATCATACCCTAGCGGGAAAGTCCGGAAAACTATCACCAAGGGTTGCCCCCAGGGCTCTGTGTTGGGTCCCCTTTTTTGGGACATCCACATGGAGCCTCTTCTGGATAGTCTGCAACAGAGCGAAGATGTGCTAGAGGTGATAGCCTACGCTGACGACCTCCTCTTGCTGGTCGGCGGCCGAAGTCGCGAGGACATAGAACCAAAAATAGAATGAGCAATAGACAAACTACAACTATGGTGCCGCAACACCAAAATGACTGTCTCACCAACCAAGTCGACTTACTTATTACTCAAAGGACAGTTAATGAGAAACCCGACTGTGAGAATTGACGGTACGCCCGTTCTTCGGAGACGAGAAACGCGCTACTTGGGAATCATCATCGATGAATGGTGGAACTTTGCAAAGCACATAGAAACCGTAACCCAGAAAGCACTACAACTACTAAATAACCTGATTTCCATTGGACATAAGAGATTCCACCTCCCGCCTCATTTAATCAAGCTTTATCATAACAGTATACTGACGTCAATAGTGGGTTATGGCTCGGGAGTCTGGGCTCAAAGGCTCACGAGGGTGGTGCCTGCCGTGACAGTGAGAAGAGTACAAAGGAACATGATACTAAGGTCTGTGGGAGCATACAGAACATCCCCAGGAGGAGCCCTGTTAATCATAATGGGGCTCTGTCCCCTAGATATAAAGATTAGGGAACAGGCTGCATGGTACTGGGCCAAAAAGGACATTATCACCAAGGTAGAGGAAATTATGGGGGCACCAGTCAGGGAAAAAGGGGTGATACGGGGAAGGGGGTAGATCTATGGCAGGAGATATGGGAGGCAGATGAAACTGGTAGAAGAACCTTTCAGTTCCTACCAGATTTTAAGGAAAGATTGAAAATGAAATACTTCGAGCCAACTCGGGGATTGTTCCACTTTCTCACCGGTCATGGCCCCTATCCGACTTATTTATGTCGGTTTGGGAAAAGGGCGACGCCCGCGCGCGACTGTGGCGCACCGGAGGGTACTCCTGACCTTGTGGTTTACGGTGCCCCCTTTTCGATGATGTAGCAGACACACTAAGACGACAACTACCAAGTATGAACACCTATGACCTTCTAAGACAAGAGGAGACCTTTCAGAGACTGAATATGCTAGCAAACGAGGTATCAGAAAAAGTATTGAAAACTTTTTTGAGAGACCTTCATGCCTAGATAAATAGAAATCACCGATTGTGACCACTGCCTCAATCCCGTACCGCCTGTTCGTGGATAGGTCGACTTCACAGTTGGAATCCGCCACGGCCAGGACCAGGGGGACTGGGGTGATCCCGAACTGAGACAACGCACCGTTTATGACGTAGAATAGGAAGTAGATTTAGTTAATTAGAATAGGATAGTAAGTTAGGAACCTGCAGCGATAAATTACCCTTTGCCTGCCCTGTACCAGGGGCATGCTCATAGGGATTAGCTCTATGAGCAAGGCATCTAAGTAGGTTTATATAATAACACTGGCACAACTGTAACGCTGCAGGCAGTTAATACTAACCTTTCGTAGTAACCAGAAAGTATGCTAACACTAGTTAAATAAGAATTAGTCTGCCTAGTAATAATCATAGTACTGTCTGTAGTCAAGTAAATGTAGAAGCTGCTATTGTAAAGTTAGAAATATAGGATCCACTAATCACTAAGGTGATGGGTCATTTTTGTATAATTATTATGTTATGAAATAAAGAAATTTAAAAAAAAATAATAAAAATAAAAAAATACTACTGTAAATCGGTGTCAGTGATTTGGGTATATAATTCAGTGGCTTACTTCTTTTTTCTTTCTTATATAATAATTTGACCTATGCAACTTTTCATTCTCCGGGGCTAAGCTGGAGCGGATATGTTGGCTGGCTCTGAGCACTATGCGACTTAACTTCTGAGGTCATCAGTCGCCTAGAACTAATTAAACCTAACTTACCTAAGGACAGCACACACATCCATGCCCGAGGCAGGATTCGAACCTGCGACCGCAGCAGTCCCGCGGTTCCGGACTGAGCGCCTAGAACCGCTAGACCACCGCGGCCGGCGGATATGTTGGTCTTTCCGTAATCTGTCTACAGTGGTTTGTGTCTACTACGTTGACTTAAGGGCTACAGTGTTTATCATGAACGCAAGTGTTTTCAGCACTTGTTGCAAATAATATTCCAAAACGTCCTCGCAATGGTTAGCTTTTCCAATGGCCGGTGGAAATGCCTGCATTATGTTCCTTAGGCTGGTTGGATGAAAGGTCTGAATAATAATTTAAAAAAAATGTAATCGATTAGTTTTAACGCCCCCTCTCGGGTGTCGGAGACAATTAGAGAGCACTCTGTGCTGAAGATGGGGTTTTATGACATTTAATACATCTGAAGTTGGGAGCTAGTCATGCTTCGCGATCAGCAAGGTACCTTTCGGTATACGGGAAAACCTACAAGAATTCTTAAGTGCTTTCCACTGCTCTTGTGTGCGTATGGGGCGGGGGATATTACAAAGTCATTTTACAATTTTCTACGTGACTGTTGCTATTTGGTGAGCACATAATCCCATTCTCGGAAGGAAAATTTCTCATACCGTAGTAGGAAGCCATGACTGCTGGAGGTGGCAGATAACGGAAAAGACGGAGTTGACAAGGTGTAACTAAAGTCAGTAAATTTATTTTTTTGAAAACTGGGTGATTTTGTGTGTCTTTCGTCCTCTTGTCTTTGAACTGTTATTCTGTTTTGTCTGTATGAAGATTTTAGCCAGAATCTGCGCTGTGTGCCAGCTGCTAGCTATGTACGTAATCCAGTTCAATGGTCGTATATAGGAATCTTTTTAAGTGCTGCTAGATAGCTACAGGGTATTAATAATTGGTTTTGGAATTGGTGAAACGTTTTACTTGTCTCTGTGGCTATAAACCGTCCTCAGAGGGCTTGGTACGTCCTCGATCTGAGATAAAACAAATTACTGTTTGCCTTACTGAATGGACAGAGTTCACATAAAAATCGAGAGAGAGCAAAGCTGACTAAAATCTCTGTTGATATTATAGCAGATGGTGCTAACATTGTTAGGGGCTGCGAAATTATGTGGCAGACATCTGAACAAATCACGAATTCAACGTTAACGAGACAAAAAAGGAAGAAGACATTATAATCAGATAGGCCTCACAGATTGCAAGGCAGAACAGGAAAGTTATGAAGTCGCGAGCTGATCATCATATGGAACACACTACGACAATTTCGAAACTTAGGTTTCCCCAAAAATCAGCTGGCCATTCAGAACCACATGGTGGCCGGAAGACGAAAGACTCCGGTTCTGAGTCCACAGCCCTCAACTGTCCACTTAAATAAAAGAAATCCTTACTTGGAGGGGACGGCTCGATGCTGTTGCTAATGTGACGAACGAGAATATCCCCTACTTCATGTAAAATCAGGAGAATGTATAAGCATTCCTATGTAGGGGTGCAAAAACTAATTTTACCAGACAAGAGGTTGGCAATGGCATGGAGCAGTGTCCTACCGATCGGTCAGCCTCTTTGCGGCAAGCGTTATGGTGGGCACGACTCATTCGATTGGCTACAGAAGAATTTTTGAGCGAAAGCAACGTGTTTTTTGACGCTGGTCCGCCTGGCGTCGCAACAACCTGTCCTTTGACATCTGAGCAAAAAATTAAAAATATCGTGCTCGATTATTCTCTGAAGAAAGCAGTGGCAGTTCGATGGTCGTTGCCCACAGTGAGTGCAGGTGCCGGCTCTTGCCAACAACAGTACAGAATGGGCCGCGGCGCAATTTGTGCGCAAATGCTCAACTCCCCGGGGACTCTCGCTCTACTGTTGAACACATCTGTGCGTGCTGACCACCGTCTGGCAAAAAGCAGCAACTTGAGACCACACCAATAGTGCGCCTTCCCAGCGAGAAATACGCAAAAGTTTGCTCCCAAAGAAACGCGCCCACTACTCTCAATAAAGAAACCACGAAATAGTGACAGAATAATGAAGCAATATCCCATAGTGATGTATGACAGTGATGTTACACAGTTACAAGTTTTACACTGTTTCTTTACAGTCATTTCTTTCTGACTGCCGTCTTATCCGCCACTGGTATCTACGAGGCGTGTTTTTTAAGTAACGTCGGTTTTGTTGTAGACACTAGTAGTTCGCGCGCATACCGCAACGACATCGCGTGCATCGTGTACCAGCATGCCTCGGGAACAACTGTGCCCAGTTTCAGCTCTGTAGCTAACCTGTACGGTTCTGTTCTGTGCTTTCAAAATTTTTAAAACTATCAACTCGCCCGCCGCGTGTGAGGTTCGCTCAGTGATATGGTTTTTGTCAGCAAGGAACCTGTCTGCTGTAGAAATTCATCGACAGATTTGCGAAGAATATGGTGATACTGTTATGAGTGAAAGCAAAGATGGTGTGACAACGTCCGTGATGAGGACCGCTCCGGTCGCCCGTTTTTGAGCACAGACGATTTGGTGGTTCCAGTTGAAATGAGGATTCGTGAGAACAGGCGCTTCACAATAACAGGTCTCTTAAACGAATTTTCTGACGTGTCGAAATAAGTGCTTTACAAGATTGTTTCTGAACACCTAAGGTTTAGGAAACTGTGCTCCCCTTGGGTCCCGAAACTCCTATCAGAGGACCACAAAAGCCCAAGATTTGAGTATGTGATGAAGCTCTTGACTCGTTATCACGAAGAAGGTGATGGCTTCATGAGTCAGACGGTAACTGGAGACGAAACATGGGTTTCGCGTATCATGCCCGAATCAAGCAACAAAGCATGGAATGGAAACACAGCCTCGCCTGTAAAGGTCAAGTCCAAGCAGACTCTGTCTCAGCGAAAAATCATGGAGTCGTTGTTTTGGGATATGTATGGTGTTTTGTTGGTCGACTTCATGCAACGAGGAACCACTGTCAATGCAGAAGCATACTGCCAAACCCTGAGAAAGCTACGCAGAGCGAATCAAAACAAAAGACGCGGCTTGCTGACAAAGGGAATCGTCCTTCTCCATGACAATGAAAGACCTCACAATGCAGGTCAGACCCGCGATTTATTGGACAGTTTTGGCTGACTTCCCACCCACCCTACAGTCCCGATCTTACGACGAGAGATTACCATCTGTTCTTCCACCTCAAACACCTCAGTGGCAACCATTACAGTGATGGCAACGACGTGAAAATAGCAGTGAACTCTTGGTTATCGGAGCAGGTGGCAAGTTTTTATGAAGAGGGTATTTTAAAATTGGTTGACAGGTATATACGTGTTTGAACAAACTTGGCAACTATGTCGAAAAATAGAGTGAAGTATGTACTTCCTGAAAATAAATGTACCTTTTTGAAATAACCTTTCGTTGTGTACTTATGTTCAAATGGACCTTACTTAAAAAAACACGCCTCGTACAATATCCCTCACCGTCATTTTTACATTAGCTGGCCAAACCTAAGCGGATCTCTGCGACGAACCAGAACCATTTTGGACGGATCCAGAATGCTGATCTCAGCCCTCATGTTTTCCTCTAACGTGTTGTCAGACTAGTGTCTCATATCAGCCTGAAGGTTGCTTGCCACCATGTGCTGGATAAATGAGCGGATTTTCTGATTTATCAGCGGACCCGGAACGGCGATTTCCCGACAGACCAGGGGCCATAGGCGATAGATTTCCGTAGCTGCGACTGCGTCTCGCCGAAAGTACGTTTTACTATGCAACCCTTTTAGACATTGTTTCGTTGAAGTATACTTTTGGCTTCTGAAAATACATCGTCCAGGAGAATTTTGTATGGACGACAGTAGGAAGAAAACTGGCAGTCGCTGGCGATTTGTACGATATGGGCTTATATATTTTTCGAAAGATAAATCTCACAGAATGGGTCAAAAATGGATTGGTGAGAGATAATTTTCGAATCTCACTGATCTGATTCGGAGTAGTGCGAATTCATCTGAGAATCATGAAGTTTCAATGTGCTAGGAACAGGTCGTTCTTGATATTTCGCAATTCCTGTAAAATACTGAGCCTAAGAGACTTATGGATAATAAAAGAATGAAAACAGCACAAGCATCTTTTTCTAGGCACTCACTATTGTGTTGGTTTATGGAAAGCGTTCACCCTACCCCCTTTTCGTTTTTTTCAGAGGCCTCCAGTTGTCTGAGCTATTCTCTGAAATTCAGTAAAAAATTTTGTAGCCCAGGTATTATCACACTTTCTGTCCCCATCTCGAATTCCGTCTACAAATATTTCAAGCATCTCATTCTACGATCTATTTTTACAGTCTTGTTACTGTTATGTTCATGTGTCAATTTTCACTGACAAGGTATTTCTCAGTACAGTGGGGTCAGTTTTTCAATTCGGTCGTCGGTCCGCTCCTTTAGTATAACTGTGGAAGCTGAAACTTACTGTCACCTGAAAATAACAAGAAAACTCAGGGACTTTCAGAAAGTGGACCGATGCAAAGATCCACCCGCTTGTACCCCGCTGTGGAGGCGGGATCGCCGGCTCTGATAACTCCTGGTAACGGCTTGCAGGTCACGTCTGCTCCCACCCACAGGCAGAGCCTGCGGGTTTTGCAGGAGCCATCGAAATACCCATGGCTCGTCAGTAAAACCCGCTCACGTGTGTCCAGCTATTAAGATCTCCGATACTTGTGTCTGTCACTCTGGGCATTATCTTTGCCGCGCGGCATTAGCCGAGCGGTCTTAGGCGCTGCAGTCATGGACTGTGCGGCTGGTCCCGGCGGAGGTTCGAGTCCTCCCTCGGGCATGGGTGTGTGTGTTTGTCCTTAGGATAATTTAGGTTAAGTAGTGTGTAAGTTTAGGGACTGATGACCTTAGCAGTTACGTCCCATAAGATTTTACACACATTTGAACATTTTTTTTTTGTATTATCTTTTCTAACCAAATTTAGTTCATAGCTAGATATGGTGTTTGTCACATTGTTCAGTTAAGTAAAGGTGCCGATACTCAGAATTAATAACTGTGTTTGGCCACTGAAAGTTTCCTACTACCATTGAGTGAGCATATGAAAAACACATTGTCGGGGGATTCTAAATTACCACGATCATACTTCGTTGATGGTCTCCTTCCTACTCTGCTTTAATATTGAACTTCGCACCGCGAGCTTTCGTAAACTGAACTATACGACTACTGGGGGAGATGTGATTTATTTACAAGCAAACTGTGGTCGAAAGTGCAAAGGATGCTAATCACAAAGCAGCAAATAAAATATTGTGCAAATAGATTTATTAAATACGTGATGCAGTTTTACAAGAAAGAATGCAACCAAATGTGACAAAAGAAGCATGTTTAGGACTATAGCTAGGTAAACTTTAAGTACTGTGCCTAAATACAAAGTTGAGAAAGCCACCATCAAATTTACGTCCATCATATAAACTCTTCAAAAAATTTATTGTTTCACTTCTGTGGTTTGTCCGTGCGTATCTGTTGAGAGCAGTACATCATATTGAGTGTACGATTATCGGGTATAGAAGCATATGCTCGTGTTCGTTACATATTTTGTTCCTAGCAATGACTGCAGCTTACATCATTATTAAGGGCAGTCTTCAGCTAATACAGTTTCTCTGAAAAGCAACCAATTTATAATCGTGCGCTGATTGCTAGTAAGGATATACTGAAATATTTCCATGGTCAACCTGTAGTAGTCGAAATATTTTCGCATGACCTTCTCCGCTTCTTCATACAGATGATGAAATTTTCCTCGTCTTCTTCATTTCGTAATTGTAGGACCTTTGTTTTCACTGGAGGATTTCCCTCATGAGAGGTGGATTACATAAAAAGTATACTTTCGTAATAATTATCGAGGTCGGAAAAAACATGATCGTCAACGTAAAAATGGTTAACGGTTTACTTCCGGGTGTCGGGCTGTTTTTATTTCATGCACAGTATTTCGATTACCGACAAAAGTCATCTTCTTCAGGTGTTGATTGCTGCGCTGTTAAGTGTAGTGACTGACAAACAAAGAACTATCGTTGGTCTCGCACTGCTATTTATAGATGATCGAGTCTTTTTTACAGCTCGCGCTGATATTCCGTGGAACCCACATTCTCTCACCGTTTGCCAAACATGGGGTTTGTAATGGAGGGAAATATCTTAAAAAATTGAAAATCGGACCCTAAGCCTTGTTTAAATTTGAACACTCGTCCCTATTTATTAGATTCACAGACAAATTCAATTCGATAGACTCCTCAGTTACGCTATACCAGAAACTTGGTGTTCGCACAGCAGTACTGGTCTCATGGTGCTACATTTCTTGATTATATTTAAAGCAGTGCTAGGCAACAGCTTATTTGCTTGAATGTCGTAGTTGGTTAGGTCATTGATGTCCCTAGCATGTCCCCTAGAGTGTTCAAATAGTCCGCCCCACTGAAGTATGCCACAGTTTCATGCAATACGGCTGAGACGTAGATCGTTTTGTAATGATACAGAGGAAACTTTTGATCTTTGTTGTTTGACGAAATAGTCTGGATGCCATGTTTCTGTAGGAGTCTATCGACCTTTCTGGTCATTGGGCCAGCGTAAAGCAGATGAGGAATCCTTAATTTCTCTTTCTCTGCATGAATCTCCACCTTTTTCTTAGGAGTTTTTGAATACGACTGCGACGCCTCCTGAGTTTAACAGTCTGAGTATCTACGCCTTCGGAAAACTATTTGTAAGTGCAATTCGTGGGCGAGGTTTCTCTATCTAAAAAAGTTGCATCTCCACGGACCAGAGTTTTTAGGACTGAATTTGTTTGTGGCGGGTGGTGATGCCTCGAGGCGTGGACATATTGTACGTTGGTTTTCTGTAAGCACTGTGACCCAGGGATCCATCCAGCCTTTATTTAACTAACACAGATGGCTCTACCTCTTTTTCAATTCCCGTAGTGAATTTCGAAATAGGATGGAGAGAATTTACTAGCCCCAGCAACTCTTCAAGCTTTATCCTTCTAAGTTGGCACACCGTAACCGGACGTCCACGTGTCGTCGAAAACCACGCCAGTTTGAACTGGGCTGCACCTATTGCGTTTGCTTCAAAGTGTTCCGCAAATAATCGCCACGACATTGAATAATGGACTACCCGTCGCCACGTCATCGGTTTGTTCATATCATTTTATGTGAGCGAGGGAATAAGTGCACGTCGAATACACCTAAAAAGTTCGATGAAACAGTCATCGAACTTCTCTGCCATTAGTTCCAACGATTCTCGTAAAGAGGGCGACTTCATCGCAGCTGACCGTAATATCCGCATCAAGGACCCGCACTTTACTGGGACGGTGTATAAAGTGAGTGGCGTTTCGAATATGTTGTAAGCGATTCTGCACACATTCACTAAAAAAGCGTTTCAGCTATTTTGGCGGAAGATATATAACTTCACCAGTATTATTAGCTTTTGGTCTTAGAGGACTGCATTCCTTCCGTGCCTTACGAGGGCGCGCCTTCTCGTGGTTTGAGACCATTTACGACGTTACATGAAAATCCTGACTCAGTGAGAAGAGTTGTGCCGGAGATTCTTCTCCTGTGTTATTAATATGTACCCATTTAACTGTGTTATATATTTTCGTTGATTATCTTTGATTTCAGTGTTACTGTATATTATTTTGTATTTTATTGCGGATTTTTATTAACACCAAGTGAAGTGCGTCTATTTGAATATTTGAAATTGTATTTGCAGATGTAGCCTTCTGCTGTGTTTTTATTTAATATTAATATAAAATGTTGTGATTTATATAACTGAAGTAATATGTCTGATAGCACAAATTACACTCCTGGAAATTGAAATAAGAACACCGTGAATTCATTGTCCCAGGAAGGGGAAACTTTATTGACACATTCCTGGGGTCAGATACATCACATGATCACACTGACAGAACCACAGGCACATAGACACAGGCAACAGAGCATGCACAATGTCGGCACTAGTACAGTCTATATCCACCTTTCGCAGCAATGCAGGCTGCTATTCTCCCATGGAGACGATCGTAGAGATGCTGGATGTAGTCCTGTGGAACGGCTTGCCATGCCATTTCCACCTGGCGCCTCAGTTGGACCAGCGTTCGTGCTGGACGTGCAGACCGCGTGAGACGACGCTACATCCAGTCCCAAACATGCTCAATAGGGGACAGATCCGGAGATCTTGCTGGCCAGGGTAGTTGACTTACACCTTCTAGAGCACGTTGGGTGGCACGGGATACATGCGGACGTGCATTGTCCTGTTGGAACAGCAAGTTCCCTTGCCGGTCTAGGAATGGTAGAACGATGGGTTCGATGTCGGTTTGGATGTACCGTGCACTATTCAGTGTCCCCTCGACGATCACCAGTGGTGTACGGCCAGTGTAGGAGATCGCTCCCCACACCATGATGCCGGGTGTTGGCCCTGTGTGCCTCGGTCGTATGCAGTCCTGATTGTGGCGCTCACCTGCACGGCGCCAAACACGCATACGACCATCATTGGCACCAAGGCAGAAGCGACTGTCATCGCTGAAGACGACACGTCTCCATTCGTCCCTCCATTCACGCCTGTCGCGACACCACTGGAGGCGGGCTGCACGATGTTGGGGCGTGAGCGGAAGACGGCCTAACGGTGTGCGGGACCGTAGCCCAGCTTCATGGAGACGGTTGCGAATGGTCCTCGCCGATACCCCAGGAGCAACAGTGTCCCTAATTTGCTGGGAAGTGGCGGTGCGTTCCCCTACGGCACTGCGTAGGATCCTACGGTCTTGGCGTGCATCCGTGCGTCGCTGCGGTCCGGTCCCAGGTCGACGGGCACGTGCACCTTCCGCCGACCACTGGCGACAACATCGATGTACTGTGGAGACCTCACGCCCCACGCGTTGAGCAATTCGGCGGTACGTCCACCCGGCCTCCCGCATGCCCACTATACGCCCTCGGTCAAAGTCCGTTAACTGCACATACGGTTCTCGTCCACGCTGTCGCGGCATGCTACCAGTGTTAAAGACTGCGATGGAGCTCCGTATGCCACGGCAAACTGGCTGACACTGACGGCGGCGGTGCACAAATGCTGCGCAGCTAGCGCCATTCGACGGCCAACACCGCGGTTCCTGGTGTGTCCGCTGTGCCGTGCGTGTGATCATTGCTTGTACAGCCCTCTCGCAGTGTCCGGAGCAAGTATGGTGGGTCTGACACACCGGTGTCAATGTGTTCTTTTTTCCTTTTCCAGGAGTGTATATACCTGTGTTATTAAATGAAAAGGGAAGCAGTGTAAAGAGAATAACAGAGACACGTTATCGAAAGTACGGTTCACGTAATAGTGAAAGTAGAGGTATTTGAACTAATTGTCAGACTGGAATGTGTGGATAATTGATGCGCGGAGTGGCCGCGCGGTTTAAGGCGATATGTCACAGATTGCGTATCCTCTCCCGCCGGAGGTTCGAGTCCTCCCTCGGGCAATTTGTGTGTGTGTATTGTTCTCAGCATAAGTTAGTTTAAGTAGTGTATAAGTCTAAGGGCCGATGATCTCAGCAGTATGGTCGCTTAGGAATTCACGCACACACACTCACACACACACACACACACACACACACACACACACACACACACACACACACACATATGAACTCCCGCTCTGAAGAAACCCCGATCAGGCTAGGATTTTAACCCACGGCACTGCAATTTGGGGTAGCAATGCTACCTACTGGACTAAGAGCTGTTGACTCCACTAAGCACAGAATATGGACTGAGAGTAAAACAAGGAAAGACGAAAGTACTGAGGAAGCTATAAATGAGATTAGTGACCAGCTTAGTTTCACAATTGGAGATCCTGTAGTATGCGAAGCGAAGAAGTATTTCTACCTTTGTAAAAAAATAGCTTATAGCCCACAATAAAAGGAACACAAGCAAATTAGCACAGTAAAAGAAACGAAATCGCGTCAGAAGAACACAAGTTTCAAAAATAGGCCGTTTATTGAGGACATTTCTGAGCTTGTACGTCTAGAGCAGAGCACTTTATGAAAGTGAATAGTGGACTGTGATAAACAAGAAAAGAATTCATGTGTTTCAGATGTAGGAGGGTAGCGACCATTAAATGTACTGATAAGATGGAAGGAGATTATCTATAGAATCAGTGAGGAAAGGAATGCTTCACATACATTAATTAGAATAAGCTATAGGATGATTTGAATTGTGTTAAGACGTCAGAGGATATCTTCTATGGCACTAGAGGAAGCCATAGAGGGCAAACGCGGCAAGGGCAGATAGAATTTACATGCGAGTATATCCTACAAATAACTGAAGACTTTAAGGTTGGCTGTTAGTGACACAGGAGGAGTTACTGAATAGAAATGGGGAGAAAAGACTTTCGTGTTCTAGAAGGGAGCTGTTGATTCAACGACTTTCTGATCCATGAAGGAATCGTCAGTTTAGTAATGGGGGGAAGTGTAGGGACGAAACTTGTACCAAGATTTACAGGAACTTCTACCACCACTACCTATTCAGTATTACTTTAACTAAATTTCAGCAATAAATTGTTTGATTCACATTATCCAAATCTTTATATTTTATGTGTATAGGGGCATTTAATAAAATTTTCTATCGTTACAAATCGATACATAACAAAATCATAATTTCGCACTTTTCTGTGAATTAATCTTACGCTAAGAAAATGAGGTTTCCTGTAGATTCTACTTTGTACGGGTTACCAGAAAGGCCACTTACTTCAGACAGTTGACCACAGATGTATTACGCAACTATCCAGGAAAATTATTTGTACATGAAATAGAAAGTTGTTATTATCTACCAGAAACAGGCTTAATATCTCATAAATACAGACACACGTTAGAAACATCCAAATATTCATTGTCTTAAGCACGTCGCATATTTCGATATCTTAAAAATTACTTTTTCAGTTTATTTAAAGGGAACTACGCTACTAAATTTATCCTTGGATTTTTGTGAGTTTCAAAAAATACAGCTTCTCTTAAATTACTCACTAGTGGAAAACTGAAACGCAACTATACCCTAAGTTGAATCATTACTGTTTTTGGAACGTTCTGTAACGAATTGTTCTAAGATATAGAACAAATTGGGCGCCACAATCAGCAGTCATTGTTCAACCGTTGTCGAGGCAACATCTACCATGTAACTTAGCGCAAAGCTCTTTTTCTTTGCGTCATATAATTTTTTTTGGAAACGTATTTTAACAATTTTTTCTTGCGTATAGGTATACATATGTGTGTGATTTTGTGCACTGACAAAAAGATGGAAAAGCTCTCTTTACTGTGAAAAGAACACTCCTGTAAAATGCTGGATTGGTAATAAGAATTAGTTATGTGAAATAAATCAGTAAATCTTCAGATCGATGAAAATCTCCTTCGCTATAAATCGTCAAAATGTGGACCTATTAACTTTATTATGAATTGTTAGTAATGTCCACCTTTCCGATAATGCTACAGATGTGCCGTAAAAGCAATGTCTATTGCTAAATAGGTACTAATTTTCATTTGTATATCAGAAAAATGTTGATACTGCAATAAAGCGTAGGAAGGGGGGCATTATATGTTGAAGATACGTGCACATTACGAGAGTTCAAAGTGATGTGTGCAGAACCCCAAGCATGTTTAAAATATTATCCCGACCCAGGAAGCTAATCGAGAGGTGAACATGCCTTTTAGACCCAAGGTGAAATTTATATGCACAGTGGAATGACTAATGGAAACATTGTAACTTCCTTGGTGACAATACTAAGTAAATGTCTGAAGATGGCCTTGTAAGCAGAAAACCGGTTAACACAATAAAAGTAATATTGTAGAACAAAATCAAACTGGTGTTTCTCATTTATTATAATGTTGTTCTACCAAGAACCGACGGAAGATTCTGTTAACATGACTAAATGGAAAGACTTTATAACCCTTGCTAGGGATAGAAAAGACGAGAACTGCATAGTACTAAATTCCATATTAATGGAAGGTGTTAACAGAAATAAGTTGTAAATGAACACAATTTATTTACTTAAAACACACATTAAGTGCACAAGATTATGAAATAACTTCAACTGCAATAACAAATTTGCCCTTGATGAACTATACCAAGTGAACCAGCTGATTTTCAGCATTAATTTATTTACTTAAAACACACATTAAATGCATAAGTTTATGAAAAAACTTCAACTGAAATAACAAAATGTGATCTTGGTGAACTATACCGAGTGAACCTGTGGGTTTTCAGCATTACTTGAGGGTAAATGAGTGTGTGCACTTTAGATCTAACTTATATTCTAAAATTACTCATGAGTTTTTATTCTAACAAATGCAGTGACTATTGGCTTGAAGTTAGATTGGATATCGCATGCATATGCTAACGAAATCCAAGACTTGAAGCAAGTAACGAAAATGATTTGACCAGTGCGGACCAAGTGTTGTCCTACGATGCCGGTGCTGCTAATAATGATCATCATAATTATAATAGCTTGGGGCGTGCTGAAAGACGTCGTTGTCCCCGTGTCTCTGCGGTATACAGGGCAAGGGTCGTGCTTCCACCAACATGCATTTTGTACTCCGATCAGCTGCTGTGCACCAGATCCGTGCCTCCCCGTCTCTGGAAGAACGCTTCAGTCCGTCTGTGTCTCAGCCGGCCGGGGTGGCCGAGCGGTTCTAGGCGCTGCAGTCTGGAACCGCACGACCGCTACGGTCCTTATGTTAATTAGGTTTAAGTAGTTCTAAGTTCTAGGGGACTGATGACCTCAGAAGTTAAGTCCCAAAGTGCTCAGAGCCATTTGAACCGTCTGTGTCTCAATTCCACAACCAACTCCCTATATTCTCGCTGCCTCCTCTTTTTCTGCTGCCAAACAGGACATCGCACCAAGAAAGCATGCCACAATAAAACATCAGTCACTTTCCGATTCGCCCTCCTTTCTCAAAAAGGCTACTGCTTCTGCTCCATCCTCTTGGTGTTAAAGACATTTTTACTAATCACGCATTCTCGTGTCCAGCAACAAGTCTCAGAAGAGAGGGCATCTGAAAGTACAAAAACTGCGCCCCAGGTTAGGCTCCCGTTTTTCTGCAAGCCATGTTTCTTTAGGAAAGTGTGAGATACTTATCTGCTGAAAATGGGAAAGCACCTTCCTTCTGCTGATAAAGTTCCTTTCCCGGCCTCTGCTTGGCTGCAGGGTTTGGCACGAGTCATAAATGCACAACTGCTCCGACTCTCTGCGGCTCACTAACCCAAGCAACTATCACAAAGACAACATCTGAGGCTGCCTGCCTGTGCGGATGCCAGAAGACACTTAAGTTGTTTCGCCGGACACTGCTGTGCCCGTACAGCATCCAGCGTTCTGTCCTATTCCCACGCACTCTCAAAAGTAAAACGCAAAAAAGACCCAAACTGTCATTGATGAACTTAAGATTTGAAGTTGGTTAGAAATCAGTAAGCACAGACACTGTAGTCCAGTTTGCTTATATAAACATGTCGGCCAAAGGCTTCTGGCATACGAAGTCACCCTCATTCAGCCAAAGGCCTTATCAAAGCAGTGGAGGAGCAGACAGAGCTTCAGGGCACTCTCTTGCCCTTAGGGTGGGAAACTGCCTTTAAAGGTGGAATAATCAGAAATTATCAACGGCATGAGGATGCAGAAGGAAATGGAAACATCATTAAAGACACATTACGTACATCCACAGGAAATGTGGCCTGGTATTGAGAGAGGGTCATGATGATCTCTCCAGTGACAAAAACTTCCAAACTATGTGACTTCGTAGGCTTTCCCGGCGTAATATAAGTAAGTCTTGAAAGTCTCTTCGGGTTTGCTGAAGGATCCTAAAATCAATTCGATTCGATATTTCAGCAATCCAACTGTTCGACATTTTCTCCTGAAGATGGCGAACAGTTGGATCGCCGAAACATCGAATCGAATCGATTTTTTAATCCCGCAGCAAACTCGAAGAGACTATCAGATTCCAAAGTAGTCCGCCATTCGGATCTCTGGGAGGGGACTGCCAAATGGAAGATGATATGAGAAAAACATTGAATAATCAACGAAAATTTTACGTTCTTCAAGTCAGGGCGTGGCATGTCAGGAGTTTTTATGTGGTAGGGAAGATAGAAAACCGGCAAGGGGAAATGATAAGGATAAATCTAGATATAGATGGAGTCAGTGAAGTGAAATGGAAAAACAGACAAGGATTTCTAATCAGGTGAGTACAGGGTAACATCAGCAGCAGATTAGTATAACCGGAGTAGGAGTCGTTATGGATAAGAAGGTAGTGAATGACTTACTGTGGACAGTTCAGTGATAGCGTTATTCTAATCAGAACTGACAGCAAAGCAACACAGACAACGGTAGATCAGGTATACATGCCGACGGCGCAAGCCGAAGATTAAGAGATAGAGAAAGTATATGTGGATATTGAACAGGTGATTGAGTATGTTAAGGGAAATGAAAATCTGATAGTCATGGGGGATTGGAATGCGACTGTAGAGGAACAAATAATTACAGGAGAATACGGGCTTGGTACTAGCAAAAAGAGAGGAGAATGACTGATTGAGTTCTGCAATAAACTTCAGCTGGTAAAAGCGAATACTCTGTCCAAGAATCACAAGTGGAGAAGGTATGCTTGAAAAAGATCAAGAGATACAGCAAGATTTCAGCTGAATTACATCATGGTCAGGCAGAGATTTCAGTGTAAGATACTGGATTGTAAGGCGTACACAGGAGCAAATATACATACAAATCACAATGTAGTAGTGAAGAAGACAAGGCTGCAATTTAAGAGACTGGTCGGGAAGAATCAGTGAGCAAAGAAGTGTGATAAGGAAGTACTAAGGAATGAAGAGATACGTTTGAAGATCTCTGAGGATACAGAAACTTAAGAAATAACTTAGTAGCCAATTCAGATGAAGAGCAATGGAAATCTCTAAAAAGCGCAGTCATAGACGTTGGAAAGAAAAACATACGTAAAAAGGAGGTAACTTGCAACAAATACTTCAGTTGATCATTGAAACAAGGAATACAAAAGTATTTAGGGGAATTCAGGAATACTTACGAATGAAATTAATAGGAAGTGGCTGTATGAAGTATGAGAAGAAATGGTAAAAGAACTATCGTCGGAAGGACAGGCTCAACAAATAGAAAAGTAGAAACAACTTTATGAGAAATTAAAAGCAAAAATGGTAACATTGAGACTGCAATTGAAATTCCACTGTTAAATTCTGAGGAGAGAGCGGATAGATGGATAGAGTACATTGAAGGCCTCTGGGAAAGATTTAAGATCGAATAAGACAGAATGGATAGGTAATGTTCCTTTAGAGTTTCTAAAAATCGTGGGAGGAAGTGCCAACAAGACGGCTATTCACGTTGATGTGTAGAATGTATCAGTCTGGCGATAAACCATCAGACTTTCTAAAAAACATCATTCACCAGTTTTGAATTTGCAAGAGCCGACAAGAGCGAAAATTATCGCTGGATCAGCTTAACAGCTCATTATCCAAATTGCTGACAAGAACAACAGACAGAAGAAGGAAATAGAAAACTGAAAAACTGAAGATGTGTTAGACGACGATCAGTGTTGCTTTAGGAAAGGTAAAAGCACCGAAGAGTCAATTCTGACGTTGCCGCTTTTATGAGAAGAAAAGAAAAGACTAAAGAAAAATCAAGACATGTACATAGGATCTGTCGACTTGGAAAAAGCGTTCGTCCATGTCAAATGATGTATGTTGTTCGAAATTCTGAAAAAAACAGGGGTAAGCTACAGGGAAAGTTGGGTAATACACAAAATGTACAAGAATTAAGAAGGAACAATAAGAGAGGAAAAACATCAACAAAGTACTCGGATTAAAAAGGATCTAAGACAGGTATGTAGTCTTTCGCCCCCACTGTTCAATGTATACATAGGAGACGTAATGACGAAAATAAAAGGAAGGTTACCGGGTGGGATTAAAGTTCATTGTGAAAGGATATGAATGGTTAGATTTACAGATAACATTGCAATTCTCAGTGAAAGTGACCTGCTGAACGGAATGAACAGTCTAATGAATACAGAATATCGACTGAGAGTAAATGACACTAAGAGAAACAGCAGAAATGAGAACATCGAGAAACCTAACATCATGTTTCGCGATCACATAGTAGATGTAGTGAAGGAATTCTGCTACCCAGGCAGCAAAATAAGCCACGACGAGAGGAGCAAGTAGAACATAAAAAACTGAGTAGTACTTACAAAAAATGATATTTCTGGTCGGGAGAAGTCTGCTAGTATGAATCACAGGTCTTAATTTGAGAAAGAAATTTCTGAGGATGTACGTTCGGAGCTCAGCAGTGAGACATGGAGTGTGGGAAAAGCAAAATAGCAGTGTGACATGGACTGTGGAAAGGATGGAACGGAAGTGAATAGAAACATTTGAGATATGGTGCTACAGAAGAATGTTGAAAAACAGGTGGACCGACAAGGTGAAGAATAAGGAGGTTCCCGGAAAACCGACGAGCAAAAGAACATATGGAAAACACTTACAAGAAGAAGGGACGGGATGGTAGGACATCTATTAAGACACCGGGGAATAACTTTCTTATTATTAGGGGGGAGCTGTAGACGGTAAAACTATAGAGGAAAACAGAGATTGGAATAATAACAGAGAACGTAGGCTGCAAGTGCTACGTCGAGATGAAGAGATTGGCACAGGATAGGAATTCGTGGCGGGCTGCATCAAACCATTCAGAAGATTGATGACACGGAAAAGAAACATTATTATCATATTCTCCCCCTAATTATCCCGCAAGTAGAGTGTTATTCTCATGTTAAAAGAAAAAGGGCATTTGGATTTGATTAAGAGGCTCGCACAGGGTTGACCAGTTCGGAGAGCTCCATTGAATCAGTGTTCAGACTGGAGACCACAACAACAACAACCAAAACGATAACATTAACAAAAATGGATCCATTGGAAGCGAAATTAAGAACGGCATGGATCAAGGTAGACTAGCAACCAAATAATCAAATGGAGTTTTGTGAAATAACAAGCAGTGGTAGGTCTGAGGTGAGCAGTGCGTGATTACAATTCTTCTTCTTCTTCTTTCGATTTCGGCCATCTTTGGACCACGTTCAACAATTCACTTGCCCGGCTTTTTGATCTTTTTTTCTCTCTTCCCAATATTTCCTCATCATTTTCGAGTGGTTCCTCCTCCGCTCTTCCGACCATTTCCTGTTATTATTCTTTAGTTTCGTTTCTTCTGGAAAACACTTAATTTCGTTCACTATTTGTCTAAACTTTTCCCTGTCCCTGATTGACTCACGGGTGACATTAAAATAGGCCAAATCCTTTTTCACCATCTGTATCCATTTATTGTTGGTTTTTTCGTTCCTGTTACTATGTTCAAACACTTTTCTTGTTAGTCTGTTTCCATCCATCCTCGACAGGTGACCATAAAACGTTAGTCTGCGTTTACGCATTGCCTCACTCACTCTCTCAATAGTTTTGTATATTTCCTTATTACTCTTTAGCTTGTACTCTTCTCCAATCTTTCTCGGTCCTAATATTTTTCTCAAAATTTTCCTTTCTTTCTTTTCCATGTTTTCTATTTCCCCCTTTTTGTTAAGAGTTAGGCACTCCGATGCATACAGGCATTCTGGTCTAATGACAGTTTTATAATGTCTTAATTTAGCTTGAATCGAAATGTTTTTTTTGTTATATATGTCTTTGGTTTTTTGAAAAGCAAATTCCATTTTCCTTGCTCTCGCCTGGTTTGCACTCTTGTCTAAACCATTCACTTGAATTATTTCACCTAAATACTTAAATTTTTCTACTCTCTTAATATTGCCGTATTTAGTAATAAGATTTTTCTTGTTATTTCTATGATTAGACATATACACGGTTTTTTCAAATGAAATCTGCAGTCCAGCTCTGGCCGAAACTTCTTGTAGTTTCTCCAGGTAGTTCTGAGCTATTTCTTCTTTTTCTGTAATTATTGCCAGATCGTCTGCAAAAGCTAAACAGTCCACTTCTATTTTTTCTTTTTTTGTTCCAATTCTGATGTCATTCTTGGTGCCTTTGAGTTCTTCTTTCCATATTCTCAATATCTTTTCCAGTACGCAGTTGAAGAGGATTGGGGATAAACCATCACCTTGCCTAACACCTGTTTTAATTTCGAACTTCCTTGAAATTTCACCCATAAATTTAACTTTGGCCTTACTGTTTGTTAGCGTCTGTTTGATAATTTGAATTGTTTTCGTATCGACCCCAAATTCTTCCAATACTTTCAGTAATGTTTCTCTATCTACCGAGTCGTATGCTTTTTTGAAATCTACAAATACTATTGCAAATCTCTGGCCTCTTGAGATTCTGTAACGAATTAGTGTTTTCAGGTTAAATATTTGTTCAACACAGGATCTACCTTGTCTAAAACCTGCTTGATATTCACCTATTTTTTTATCCAGAACTGGCTCCACGATTTGAAGTAATTTCCTTGACAAAATTTTGTATCCTACTGGTAGTAGCGAGATCCCTCTATAATTATTAACATTCATCTTATCCCCCTTTTTGTGTAGTGGGTGTATCAGGGCACACTGCCAGTCTTCAGGAATTCTTTCTTCGTCCCAGATCTTCTTAAACATATGTTCCAAAACTTGTGGGAGGTTGGTATCCATTATTTTTAGGATTTCTGGTACTATGGAGTCTTCACCTGGGGTTTTATTGTTTTTTAGACTGTGTATTATGTGTTTTATTTCTTCAGCGTCTAGAGGTTTTGACTCGGTATTAGTATTTCGGTGGTTTTCAAAACTCATTTTATCTTTGGGTGGTTCACAATTTAGTAGATTCTCGAAATATTTTGCTAATATTTCACAATTAGTCTTGTTTGTCAAACCTAGCTTGTTCTCTTCATCTTTAAAACATAAATTTGGAGATTGGTATTTGGTTAGCTGTTTTCTAAAAGTTTTGTAGAAATCTCTAGAATTATTTCTTTTAAAGTCTTCCTCAATCTGTTCTAGGTTATCCTGAAATTGTCTTCTTTTTTTATTACGGAAAAGCTTAGCTGTTTCTCTTCTCTGGATTTTAAAATTGTCAAGATCTTGAGGATCTTTTGTGGAGTTCCATTTCTGCCACAATTTCTGTCTCTTTTCCAGGTTCTCATCACATTCATTGTCCCACCATGGATGTCTTCTTACTCTTTTCACGAGACAATTATCTTTTGCTATTTCAACTATTTCGTTTTTGATCTCCTCCCATCCCGCTTCCTTATTTATTGTGGATATGCCATCGCTATCTTTGTGCAATGCTCTTTGAAACCGTTGTTTAATTTCTTCATTTTTTAACGTTTCTGTGTTATATTTTGGAATTTTGTAAAAGGATTACAATTATTATTTTAAAACTTTTGTTTGTCATCATGGCGTAGCCTTTATATTACAATTAGTATCACAATACGTGTCAGAGAAATGCTCTAAAATGCTTCACCAAATGGCTGAAAAACAACAGATGGCCTGAATCAAGCCAAAACGCAACAATCCTTACAATTACTTATACTACAATACCCAGTAACAGGAATCAAAGATACTTAGCATAATATCGAAAACAAATAATATAATTAAGTTGGGCTGGAGCACCCACGTAGTAAGAACAACTTAAAAAAGCGTACCAGAGTAAGAAATGAAATGAGTGCACGTGGACCAGAGCACTAAACGCAATTTTACTATGACGGTGAGAACATATATATAAATTTTATATATGTAGACTGAAGCGGCGAAAAAATTTTGTAACAAGCGAGAAATCGAACCCGCGTCTCCTGCTTACTAGGCAGCTGCGTCAGCCACTAAGCCACCTTGTCACAGCAGCTACACAACTGCATAGATTACCCTGGCAAGCCGCCTCCCCGATGCAAATTCTCACTAACGCCCCCTTCTACCTTAAGTTCCCCCTTACACAGAACAGAGGCATGCCAGGGCGATTCGTGCAGTTGTGTGAAGTGCTGTGCCAAGGTGGCTTAGTGGCTAACACACCTACTTAGGAAGCAGGGAACATGGGCTCGATTCTTGGCCTTGGAAAAAACTTTCATTTGCCGCTTCGGTCTGTATACACAAAATCATATCTCTATATAGACCAGTAAAGTCTCTGAAATTGTGTCATTTCATTTACATACATATGAACCATGGACCTTTCCGTTGGTGGGGAGGCTTGCGTGCCTTAGTGATACAGATATCCGTACCTTAGGTGCAACCACAACGGAGGGGTATATGTTGAGAGGCCAGACAAACGTGTGGTTCCTGAAGAGGGGCAGCAGCCTTCTCAGTAGTTGTAGGGGCAACAGTCTGGATGATTGACTGACCTGACCTTGTAACATTAACCAAAACGACCTTGCTGTACTGGTATTGCGAACGGCTGAAAGCAAGGGAAAACTACAGCCGTAATTTTTCCCAAGGGCATGCAGCTTTACTGTAATGTTAAATGATGATGGCGTCCTCTTGGGTAAAATATTCCGGAGGTAAAATAGTCCCTCATTGGGATCTCCATGGGGGACTACTCAGGAGGATGTCGTTATCAGGAGAAAAGAAACTGGCGTTCTACCGATCGGAGCGTGTAATATCAGATCCCTTAATCGGGCAGGAAGATTAGAAAATTTGAAAAGGGAAATGGATAGGTTAAAGTTAGATATAGTGGGAATTAGTGAAGTTCGGTGGCAGGAGGAACAAGACTTATGGTCAGGTGAACACCGGGTTATAAATACAAAATCAAATAGGGGTAACGCAGGAGTAGGTTTAATAATGAAAAATATAGGAGCGCGGGTCAGCTATTACGAACAGAATAATGAACGCATTATTGTAGTCGAGATTTAAGTGTCAGGAAGTCTTTTCTAAAAGTATTTGTATGGAGTGTAGCCATGTATGGAAGTGAAACATGGACGATACATAGTTTAAACAAGAAGAGAATAGACGCTTTCGAAATGTGGTGCTACAGAAGAATGCTGAAGATTAGGTGAGTCGATCACGTAACTAATGAGGAGGTACTGAACAGAATCGGGGAGAAGAGGAATTTGTGGCACAATTTGATTAGAAGAAGGGATTGGCTAGTAGGACACGTTCTGCGGCATTAAGGGATCACCAATTAGGTGATGGAGGGAAGCGTGGAGGGTAAAAATCGTAGAGGGAGACCAAGAGATGAATACACTAAGCAGATTCATAAGGATGTAGGTTACAGTAGTTACTCGGAGACGAAGAAGCTTGCACAGGATAGAGTAGCATGGAGAGCTGCATCAGACCAGTCTTTGGACTGAAGACCACAACAACACAACATATGAAGCTAACTCTGAATAACCGTCTCCCCTGTCTCTGCCAAATAACTCAGTGACTAGAAATCACAAATATTAAAAAGCCGCAGGGAGTTTTGTTGCAATTCAGAAGTACAACAAGACGAGAAAACGATTCCATATAATTTACCAGATTAGTTGCAGGCCTTGTACTGAAACCGACATAATGGGCAACAACGTTAACAATAATATGAAAGACTAATAACGCATTCACTGCAAAGGAACCAGAGTGGTAATTCGATAACACTAGATCGAAACACCAAAATATGCCAAGAGTTAGCTTTACTTAGACGTGCTTACATCACATGGCAAAAGGTACAATAAATAACTTAGTAGTTCACTGGGAACTGCCGCACAACAGGCCAACATGATTACAAGTACCCAGAATCAGAGATCATGTACTACAAAATGCTTAAGAGACACGCAACTGTAAACAGTCAACCTTGCTCTGGGTAAGAACCTATGTATACACTAACAACACTATCTGCTCTATTCTGTAACCACGATACGGGTCGTATAAGGGAGGGAGTTAACAACAAGTTGTTCAAGAAATGAGGGAAGCGCTCTATGACAACACACTCGCGCAGCGCAAGGCGCAGTCTCAGTTTGTGCTTCCCAGGAACTGCCAGGAAGATGCTGCTCTTCTCCAAAGAGCACCAGGAGTGCCGTACTTCCACTCTTCAGGCAGCACAGTCCTATCATCATTCCATGACTATGCAGTCGGAACCGGCCTGTTTGGCTACTCGGTGGTACTCCAGGATTCCCTCTGATTTTCCTCGGTGAAACTCTCATTTCTTCCCATTGTGTCCAGCTGATCTCGTATGCCAACTCGCGCCACTGCAAGCTGTAGCGAAACGAATAAAGTGTTACTGACATGTGTGCCGTTTGCATTAGGACCAATGAGCTAAGAAGATGATGTAATGGATTCTAACCAGCAGAAGCTGGCTAGTGTGGCCGAGCGGTTCTAGGCGCTTCAGTCTGGAACCGCGCGACCGCTACGGTCGCAGGTTCGAATCCTGCCTCGGGCATGGATGTGTGTGATGTCCTTAGGTTAGTTACGTTTAAGTGGTTCTAAGTTCTAGGGGACTGATGACCTCAGACGTTGTCCTATAGTGCTTAGAGCCATTTGAACCATCTCCCGCGGCCACTCAGTAAACAAGCGCTTCGGCCATGACATCAGCATGTGACAGTTGGTGCCAGACTGAGGCTCAAACACGGACATCCTGTTTATTGCGAGCAGTTGCCTTAGCCCTTTAGCTGTCTGAGCACACCTCTACCACAGACTTATACTTTTGTTGTCACTGATGTTTGCAGCTATGATTTCCGAATACTTCTACGATCTAGAGGGTTCTCCCACAGGATATGTGAGTATAGCGCAACTGGCGAATCGGGGTTGTTGGATTGTGGCTTACCACTTTCTCCCAGCAGTAGTTTTCGCACATTCTCAATGGTAGCAGTCTTTAGAAATCATAACGGCACCCATCAGTGGCAGAGAAAGCTTACTTCAGGCCTAAAGACGACCTGAAATAACCGTCTGTCAGCAATCTTAAGGAACCACCATGAAAATTTGTCAAGTATTCTCGATTTTCCACTCTCGAAAGAGTAAATAATAAGCATAGTATCGGCAGAACACCAAAAAGATGACCGCTGATAACATGAATGGTGCTCAGCCTCTTCAGTTACAGACTTACTTCTGAGACAGAATGGTGAATCAGATAGTGAGTCAGAGTAGCAGAGCTCCGGGAAATCCGAAGAATAAAATTATATTGTCCCAAAAGACAATGGGATGAGAAAGGAAGAAAAAGGAAAAGCAAACTGAAATCAGTATGATGAAAGCTGTAGTAAAAGGTACAGTAAAGGAGAATCGCCGGCCGGGGTGGCCTAGCGGTTCTAGGCGCTACAGTCTGCAACCGCGCGACCGCTACGGTCGCAGGTTCGAATCCTGCCTCGGGCATGGATGTGTGTGATGTCCTTAGGTTAGTTAGCTTTAAGTAGTTCTAAGTTCTAGGGGACTGATGACCTCAGAAGTTAAGTTCCATAGTGCTCAGAGCCATTTGAACCAAAGGAGAATCAACAAACTAGCAGACCATCTTTCTATGCAGAGTTGGAAATTGCAAAAGATTTTGAGGCCCTGCTGCTTGCAGGTCGGCAGTAACAATCGAGTCGATGGTGGGAACTGTGAAAAATCTGTCTCTGATCAGCTTTCAGGACCTGGACGCCATTTTCGACATGACGTAGGTGGTTCTCTGTGAGTTCCGGAACTGCTCACAATCGGACCGAGGCAGCAGTGGTGATATTGCAGCTGCGTCAGGCCAACCTACAAGATTTCTTTTGCCACCTAATCACCAAGGACAAGTGCTGAGTGCGTCCATGTGGTTCAAAGGAGTAAAGGAAGGACTGGAAACATGTATTCACCACCACCGAAAAATGTTAATAACCAGCCGTGGACTAAGTTATGCTGAGTACTTCTTGGGAATTCATCGTGTGCAGTCAACGATGTTATGGGAGGCTGTCAAGACAAAAAGTCCCATGAATCTCTACAACTAGTACCTCAGCTGCTGCTACTCAGGACACATCCACCAATAATGCTTCTTTGGGCAATTATTTTGCGCCTTACCTCCATATTATCATGGAATGGCACCCACTGACTTCTTGTTCCCTCATATTAACACTACCGGTCATTTAAATTGCTACACCAAGAAGAAATGCAGATGATAAACGGGTACTCATTGGACAAATATATTATACTAGAACTAACATGTGATTACATTTTCAAGCAATTTGGGTGCATAGATCCTGAGAAATCAGTACCCAGAACAACCACCTCTGGCCATAATAACGGCCTTGATACGCCTGGGCATTGAGTCAAACGGAACTTGGATGGCGTGTACAGGTACAGCTGCCCATGCAGCTTCAACACGAGTAGTAACTGACCTATTGTGACGAGCCAGTTGCTCGGCCACGATTGACCAGACGTTTTGAATTGGTGAGAGATCTGGAGAATGTGCTGGCCAGGGCAGCAGTCGAACATTTTCTGTATCCAGAAAGGCCCGTACAGAGCCTGCAACATGAGGTCGTGCATTATCATGCTTAAATGTAGGGTTTCGCAGGGATCGAATGAAGGGTAGAGCCACGGGTCGTAACACATCTGAAATGTAACGTCCACTGTTCAAAGTGCCGCAGATGCGAACAGGAGGTGACAGAGACGTGTAACCAATGGCACCCTATACCATCAAGCCGGGTGATACGCCAGTATGGCGATGACAAATACACGCTTGCCATGTGCGTTCACCGCGATGTCGCCAAACACGGATGCGTCCATCATGATGCTGTAAACAGAACCTGGATTCATCCGAAAAAATGACGTTTTGCCATTCGTGTACCCAGGTTGGTCATTGAGTACACCATGGCAGGCGCTCCTGTCTGTGATGCGGCGTCAAGGGTAACCGCAGCCACGGTCTCCGAGCTGATAGTCTATGCTGCTGCAAACTTCGTCGAACTGTTCGTGCAGATGGTTGTAGTCTTGCAAACGTCCCCATCTATTGACTCAAGGATCGAGGCGTGGCTGCACGATCTCTTACAGCCATGCGGATAAGATGCCTGTTATCTCGACTGCTGGTGATACGAGACCGTTGGTATCCAGCACTGCGTTCCGTATTATCCTCCTGAACCCACCGACTCCATATTCTGCTAACAGTCATTGGATCTCGACCAACGCGAACAGCAATATCGCGATACGATAAACCGCTATCGCGATAGGCTACAATCCGACCTTTATCAAAGTCGGAAACGTGATGGTACGCATTTCTCCTCCTTACACGAGGCATGACAGCAACGTTTCACCCGGCAACGCCTGTCACCTGCTGTTTGTGTATGAGAAATCGGTTGGAAACTTTCCTCATGTCAGCACGTTGTAGGTGTTGTCACCGGCGCAACCTTGTGTGAATGCTCTGAAAAGCTAATCATTTGCATATCACAGCATCTTTTTCCAATCGGTTAAATTTCGCGTCTGTAGCACGTCATCGTCGTGGTGTAGCAATTTTAATGGCCAGTAGTGCAATTCATTGAGAGGTAAGCATTTCCAGAAAGAGACGAGCTGATCTGCGAGATGGAAGGTTTATTGAACTACGAAAATGTAGACTTCTACAACCATGCTCTCCGCCGTTGCGAAAACATTTTCGCGTTGAAGGGTGAATATGCAAAGCAGGGCTAAGGCTGGGATTTGTAGTCATCTTATTACACATTCAATTTCATCCACATCGATAAGCTGACTCCATGTCAGACCGTCGGATGCAGCCTGCACTGCTCGACAACGGCGAAGGAGTGGCGCTGGCCACCTGCGCTGGCCCGGCCCCCGCGTCGGAGGCGGAGGTGGTGCCGGGGTTTTGGAGCTGGATGTATCTGGCCGGTCGTTTTATTGGGCGCGCGGTCCGGCGCCGTGGCCTTGGTCCGGACAGGTTCTGGCAGCTGCCCGCGTGCCTGCGCCGCCGCCGCCGCCGCCGCCGCCACCGCCGCCGCAGGCCGCAGCAGCAGCCGCAGCAATAGCAGGGCCTCCAAATAATTTACACGCCGGCAGCCGCCGCCGCTTCCTCCGCTGCGATTGCGTCCGCTCCCCGCTGCCGCGACGCCTTATTCGGACATTCCCTATTACAACCGCGCCGCTGCAATTGTCGCGGCCGCCGTGCGAGGTCAGGAGAACCACTGGGCGAGGTTTACACTAGGGGCCCAGCAGGCAGCGCGCAAAACCTCGCAGCTGCATCATCCTCTCACCATGAGATACAGGACGACAGGACGACATCATACCTGTAAGATTCCACACATAATATGCGAAGAAAATTTCTTCAGCAGTCTATCCAAAACCGCTGGATGAGAAAGCCGTTCCAAGTCATTGTGGAAATGAGCAGGTCATTCTCGTTTTCTAGAAGGGTTGTCGAAAAAGTGTACACAACTATAAGCTTACGTCCCTGACGTCAGTCTGTTGAAGGATTTTGGACCACGTTTAATTCTCGCTATTACGAGCTTACTGGTTACGTAGACTCTCCTCTGTTGGGATTAACACGGATTCCACAGACATGAGGAAGCCGAGATCGTTCCGTCCACACGTGGGATACAGAAAGCAGTACATACCGGTGCCCACGACGATGGCTTCCCTTTCTGAAGAGCATCCGTAACATTACTCATTGTCGCCTAACGAACAATATACGAGCGCAAGGAATATCAGACCATAATGAGATTCTCACTCTGCAGCGGAGTGTGCGCTGATATGAATCTTTCTGGCAGATTAAAACTGTGTGCCGAACCGAGACTCGAACTCGGGACCTTTGCCTTTCGCGGGCAAGTGCTCTACCATCTGAGCTACCCAAGCACGGCTCATGCCCCGTCCTCACAGCTTTACTTCTGCCAGTACCTCGTCTCCTATCTTCCAAACTTTCTTTCAGGAGTGCTAGTTATGCAAGGTTCGCAAGTGAGCTTCTGTAAAGTTTGGAAGGTACGAGATGAGGTACTGACAGAAGTAAAGCTGTGAGGACGGGGCGTGAGTCGTGCTTGCGTAGCTCAGATGGTAGAGCACTTGTCCGCGAAAGGCAAAGGTCCCGAGTTCGAGTCTCGGTCCGGCACACAGTTTTAATCTGCCAGAAAGTTTCAATGTCAGACCATCTTTATGGTCGAGAATACTTATCAAACAGAACACAGGATGTCGCTCTTAACGGCGAAAATTCTGCTTACGTGTACGTAAGTTGAAGATGTACGTCAACGGAGGACTATTAGGCGACAATATATCAAAACAACCTACTCAGTAGCGGTTGAAACTGCCTGAAGCTGTTCGTAGATAATGCTGTTCTACAAAGTAATACTACAAAATAATAGCGAGGAGCACCAATACGTGCAGATAAATGTTGCTTACTACAGGAACTGCAAATTGACCCCCCCCCCCCATAAAGAAATCCAATGTAATGTACATAAATAGGGAGAGTACGAGATTGTCGAAACAATCACTTCATGAAATGACCGCTAATATGAATGCGAAGCGGTTATAAATAGATTGACGACCTATGACTAAAGGTAGGGGTGGATCCAGAGTTCGCTTCTAGAGCGGGGTCACAATTGTCTATGTTACTCTCTTCCACCGCCATCCCAAGTACAGCTTACCGCTACAACCGCGTTTAATGTGCCACGTGTACCTAGTATTTTCATTATAAAATATATAAAATGTTTTATATAATAAAATAAGAGAAATCAGAGCCCGCACGGAAATATTTAAATGTTCGTTTTTTCTTGTGCACTGTTCGAGACTGAAACGATAGAGAAGTAGGTTCAAGGTGGTTTGATGAACCCTCTGCCAGGCACTTAGTTGTGAATTGCAGAGTAATCATGTAGATGTAGCTGTAGGTGAGTATTCATCCTCAGTTACCCTTATAATTAAGGATTGATAAAGCAAATAGAGAACATGAACACCCACAAAGAATTTTTCCTAAGCTGAGAATAACATACTACATACTGCTTCAAATTGGAAAAGCAAACGGTGCAGAGAAATCTTTCCAGTTGCCGAGAATGTTATATAGTGTGGGAGACTATACTGCTGATTAACTTATTTCTTATTTTTATCTCTTGTGTTAAATAAACTAACGAAGAAACAGTGTAAAGTATACACTGTACTAACAGAAATGAATTTCAGCTTGCCATGGTAACCTCACAACAGAAGTCTTCTGCAGTAAAACAATGTACCCGTAGAACAAATGCCCCCAAATCGTCACGAATTACACTGAAGATCGAAACAAACTGGTACACCAGCCTAATATAGTGTAGGGCCCACACGAGCTCGCAGAAGTGCCGAAACAAGACGTGGCATGGACTCGACTAATGTCTGAAGTAATGTTGGCGGTAATTGACATCATGAATGCTGCAGTGCTGTCCATAAGAGTACGAGGGGGTGGAAATCACTTCTGAATATCACGTTACAAGCCACCCCAGATATGCTAAAAAATATTCGTGTCTGGGGACTCTGGTGGCCAGCAGAAGTGTTTAAACTCAGAAGAGTATTCCTGCAGCCAATCTGCAGCATTTCTGGACACGTGGAGTGTAGCATTGTCCTGTCGGAATTGCCCAAGTCCGTCGGAATGCACAATGGACATGAATGGATGCAGGTGATCACACGGGATGCTTACGTACCAGTCACCTGTCAGAACTGTATCTAGACGTATAAGGGGTCCCCTCTACCAGCTTGAACAGACTCCTGCTGACATGCAGGGTCCGTGGATTCAAGAGGTTGTCTCCATACTCGTACACGACCATCGGCTCGATACAATTTGAAACAAGACTTGTCCGACCAGGCAACATGTTTCCAGTCATCAACAGTCGGTACAGACGGACCCAGGTGAGGCGTAAAGTTTTGTGTAATGCAGTCATCAAGGTGCACGAGTGGGCATTCGGCTCCGAAAGCCCATATTGATGATGTTTTGTTGAATGGTTCGCACGCTGACACTTGTTGATGGCACAGCATTGAAATCTGCAGCAATTTGCGGAAGGGTTGTACTTCTGTCACACTGAATGATTCTCTTCCTTCGTCGTTGGTCCCGTTCTTGCAGGATCTTTTTCCGGTTGCAGCGATGTCGGAGACTTGATGTTTTACTAGATTCCTGATATTCACGGTACACTCGTGAAAAGGTCGTACGGGAAAATCCCCACTTCATCGCAACCTCGGAGATGCTGTGTCCCATGGCACGTGCGCCGACTACATCACTACATTCAAACTCACTTGAATCTTGATAAGCTGCCACTGCAGCAGCACTAACCGATCTAACAACTGTGCCAGACATTTGTCTTATATAGACGCTGCAAACTGCAGCGGCGTATTCTGCCTGTTCTCTGTATTTGAATACGCGTTCCTGTATCAGTTTCTTTGGCGCTTCAGTGTAGCAAGATATTATGCACTTTTGGCATAAAAGCCATCTGTGACTATGTGCAGTCAATGGTCACAGTGAAGTAGCGTTACAGTACTACCACAAAAATACGGAATGTCGCAGTGTGGACAGACATGAAGGAAATCCAGTTAACAGATTAATCAGTGCCCCAATTAAGTCACTCCAATTGTTTCATCACAAAGAACTAAAAATTATCTCTGCAGAAGCAGCAAAGGCAGCAATAACAGTTGCGCAAATCTGCAGGTTTTTCACTTTTAGACCTATAGTGTACTGAATTGAGGTAGAAAGAAAACTTAAGAGGGTGAAGTGTTCTAAAGATTTCTTTACTGATCGTCGATCTGCCTGAGGGTAACTTTGCGACAGAAGAAGTGAAAGTTTTGTCGCCAGCCAGATTTCAACCGACAATCTTCCATTTGATGGGTGAACACTACAGCTGAGCTTGCAGACAACTGTTGCATGGAACTCTTCCTTTGCCCCATTGACAGCCAAAATGGATAGTTTGCAATGTAGAAGATGAGAATGGTTGTAGTTTCAGCTTGGAACGAGCTTCGTGGACTCAAAAACACAAACTTTCTAGCTCTGTTTCATGCCTTAAGCGACAACCATTCAGAATATTTAATCTAAATGACAGGAAAATATCAAGTCAGTATTAAAAGATAATTCTCTGCCACGCCAGGAACTAAGTTAAAGATCACATTGTTGCCAAATATATTCTGGGATGTTGTCACATCTCTAACTAAAGACAGGAAAAATGTTTCCACAGCTTAAGTTGTATCTCGAGAGTGTCCGAACTGCTTTTGAAAGACGCAGAACAGCCACGAGCTTTATTTGCATTCCTGTAACTAGGGGTCGAAACTAAATCGTAGTTATGAATAGTTTTTAGTTGCACCGACGGCAGCCTAAACACTGTAAATAAAGGTTAGGAGGAATTACTTTGGTGGATCAACTCTTCAGGAGCGGTTGTAATTATTATTTTTTCTGCTTCATGCGTGACGCAAACTGAAAAGCTCCTTCGCTGTACACAACTGAACCGCAGCTGTTTGTTGCGTTATTATAAGCCATACTTAATCTCTGATAGAGAAAAAGTTGATAACTATATGTTAACTCCATCGACAACCCATAACCTCACACACTACACAGTCGCCTCATTAGGTTGGTAAATAAATTATATACACTGTCTACTGCTTGTTAATATGAATGTAAATTCCTGTTGGGACTAAATATCTTTCGATAAAAATTGTTGCTGCGAGGTTTAATACTGACAGCAGATTTAGTGAAGACAGACAAAGTCCTCAGATAATTCATGAGATACTGAACTGTGTTGAGGTGGCATTGAATCACGGAAGTCGAAACAACTTATTTGGAGTAGAAAACGTTCATTTGTTGACATCCTCGGTGTAAAATATCATGAAAAACTATTCCAACGCGTATGCAAAATATATGACGTAGGAAAAATAGCCTCTTGACTTCAAGAAGGACGTAATAATTCCAATAACGAAAGTGGCGGTTGCTGACAGATGAGACTGTCACCGAAATATCAGTCTTATAAGTCATGGATGCAATGTACTGACACGAATTGTTTACAGAAGTATCGACGGAAACAAAATCGTGTAAGTCGAGTTCAGTGATGAACAGTGTGGATTCCGGAGAAACGTAGGATTGTGTGAGGCAGTACTGATCCTACATCAGAATATCTTGAAGAATGGAAAACTTACGTTCGTATCACTCTTCGATTTTGAGAAAAAATTTGACAAAGCTGACAGGGAGAAATACTTACATTCTGAAGATTTCAGAGATAAAAGACGGAGCGAAAGGTTCTCTGCAAGTGATTCAAACCAGATTGTGGTTGAAGCTCACCAAGGGTAGCAGTTTCTGAGAAGGCAATGAGAGAGTCTTTTAGTCTATCTCCGACGTTATTCAGTCTGTACATTGAGGATCTGTCAAGAATACCAAGGAGAAATTTTGAAAGGAAAGTGAAGTTCAGTGAGAAAAACTAAAAACTTTGAGTTTTGCCGATGACGCATAATTCTGTGGGTAACAGTAAAAGACTCGGAGGAGCAGCTGAACGGAATGGATAACGACCTGAAAAGAAATGATACGATAAACATCAACAGAAGTAGAACAAAGATAACAAAACGCATTCGAATTGACAAGGTAACACTGAAGGAATTAGATTGAGAAACGGGACACTAGAAGTAGTAGATGAGTTTTGTTATTTAGGCAGCAAAATAAGTGGAGATGGTCGATGTAGAGAGGATAGAAAAAGCAAGGTGTATTAGCAAGAAAAACTTTCCTGAAATGGAGGACACAGTTTACATCCACTAAAAAGTTGAATATTGAAAAGATGTTTATCTGGAGTGTACCCTAGAACAGAATTGAAACTAGGAATGAATTGTTCAGACAAGAAGAAAATAAAAGCTTTCGAAATACGATGCAGAAACAGAAAGGTGAAGATTTAAAGGAGGGGAAGGAAAGAAATTTATTTTAAACTTCAGTAAAAGTAGGGATCGTTTGATAGGAGTCATTAAGTAATAGTTATTTGGTAATGAATGGCAGTGTGCATGTAGGTGGGGGTGGGGGAGTGGGGAAGGGTATGAAATGTTGAGAACTGAGAAAGAACAAGAGCTGAACAATGCAGGAAGATCCGGGAGGACGGAGGTGGCGGTAGTTACGTAGAGATAATGCGTATGTTGGGTCATCTTAGCGAACTGCATCAAACTAATCTTCGGCCGAAAGAAAACTGTAACGATAGCAACAAAACAGGCTAAATTCTCCAATAATTTACTTTTTTCCTCCAGTCTTCTGAATGATTTGATGCAGCTTGTCACGACTTCTTCTCCTGTGCCAACCTCTCCATTTGCACTAAACATTTTCAGGTATGTGAAGCATGTCGTTCAAAATCTGCCTTCCTTTACAGCTTTTACCCTCTACGGCTCTCTCTAGTACCATGGATGTTTTCTCCAACTATCTTAATATGTTCTCTCACCCTGTTTTAATTAATATTTCGCGCGAAGATCGTCATTTCTTATCTTATGAGACACTTAATTTTCATCACTCTACTGTAAAACCACATCTCAAACGAATCAACTTTCTTTTCCGTTTCTCATATGGTATGTAACTGCGCCACAAATTTGTCAAAGGCTAAAGTTCCTGTGTAGAAACTTTTAGAATGAGGTATTACAGTAGAATATGTTAGGCATTTGTTTCGTACGATAAAACGCTTAGGAGCAGCCAGAGTCTCGGCTTTGGGCAGTTGTTTTGAGCTTTGGTAAAGAAGAGCTAACTTGTGAAGTCGTAGTTGTGCATCAAAAGTCAGGTGTAAATGGGAATAAGTCTACAAAAATATATTATACTATTGGCAACTTTCCTGCAGGACAGGTTAAATTTCAGTAATATTCTTAACGGTGGAAGACAGGTGGCAGTGAACAGATTGTTTGTCAAACCGTAACACACAGAACACGTGCAGTGACCATTATTTCGCCTGTGTACCGGATGACAAGGGTTGTCATGCATATTATCAATGGTATTAAAAGGGCCAGTTTAAGGCCCAAGCGACACAAGCTACCGCTTAGGGCGTCAAGTTGTGAGGGGTGCCACGGACTCCACAATTGTGAGATTTCTATACAGGACGTGTCACAATCAAAAGTAGCCGCATACGGTGCCTCTGACAGCCAAAGTCAAGATTTGTATCGCCTTTGGCTGGCTCTGAGCACTATGGGACTCAACATCTTAGCTCATAAGTCCCCTAGAACTTAGAACTACTTAAACCTAACTAACCTAAGGACATCACACACACCCATGCCCGAGGCAGGATTCGAACCTGCGACCGTAGCAGTCCCGCGGTTTCGGACTGCAGCGCCAGAACCGCTAGACCACCGCGGCCGGCGTGTATCGCCTTTAGTAGCGACAATTTATACGGGTGAGAATATCTGGGGGAAAAGGTGGGAGAAGGCGAGCTTCAAATGATAAGTCGCTTGTGCCGAAAATATACTAGAAGCAGCCCTGTGATTTAACACAGTAACTATAGCAAGCAACGAATTACGGTAGTGAGCAACAAGTTGCTAAGAAGAGATAATCAAGTGCAACAGTGAAAGGTTTAGCGCATGTCTGGTAACAATTCTGCTTGACAATACTATTTTCAGAGCAGTTCACACTCGTACTGCTGTGTTGTCTGAACAAAACATAGTCAGGGATAAACCACCACAGGCGCAAAGAGGCGAGCTGCTACCAGTGCCGTAGGGACTCGCCACTTGCGCGAGTTCCAGCAGCGCCACGGGAGGCGCTGAAGATGAAGGTATCGACTTCATCTCGGTCAATTGCCGGCCGAGTATAATCCAATGACCGGATGACAACGGACAGAAGCCTACTCGGAAGATAGAAGAGCAGCTCTCGCCCACTTGGTTATATGTCATCGTCCAGGCCTGACTTAGGCAGGGAACATCGTTTAGTGAACTCTTACAAGTGAATAGACAGTTGTTGTAAATTGCACTTGCTATGTACTATGAAGTTTACCTACGATTGTTTGCACTTAGCCAATCAAGGCCTTTCTGTGTTATATTACAGCCAGTGTTGCAGACCATTATTAAGCAAGTCACAAAGATAAGTGAACCTTTTTAATTCATTTGTGTGACATCGTTACTACTTTGTTGGAGTGTTGTAGAAGCTTCTTTCTTCCATCCTGTTACCTGACTCTGGGGTATAGTTGTGTAATACTGGCGGGGAGAAATTCTCTTAGCGGCGTACTGCACTAGAAGCCGTTTCATAAACTCACTAACTCGGCCTTCCATAACAACAGTGGCAACTCGGCCTCCAAAGCAGTAGCGTCGAGGCCTTTACAAAACTGGCTACGTGGATTTAGAAAACATACTGAATGTCATCAGCAGATGGAATGAAATTAAAATTAGGATCACCGACTGACAAGGGGAGGCCGCCAATTGTGACATTCAGATTCGATTCATACTGCGCATAATAAAAGCTCATGGCCAGAGGTGTAATGCGGCAAAGCACCAAGATGCACTTCTCAGCCGTTGTCGAGAAAATCGACAGTTAAAAGAAACCGTTGCGGTGAAATATTCTCTACGATTAACAGTTTTCTGCGGCGTCGTGGCGCAGCGTTAAGCGCTCGGGTTCGTAATCCGAAGGTCGCCGGATCGAATATCGCGCCATGCACCCTTTTTTTTTAGTGTTTGTTTTTTGTAATTCTAATATATATATATATATATATAAAATTCCCGGCAATCAGTTGCAACAATTATGCATATAATAAGTTGTTGACTTCGAACATCATTATGTTTTCCGCAAACAAAGTTGTATTTCACAAATGTTATTAATTGTCTTCATAATGTTAACCACGTATAGTTAACGGAAGACGTAGAAAAGATATTCCGAAACGAATACGTATAGCGTAAGTCAAACGTTCGAATTAGAATAGAGACCCCACGAACACAAATTTGCTGTGGCAGGTATGAAATATAAACTCCGTTACTCGCTCGTTACACTTGAAGACCAGACGTTGAATGGGCCGAAACGAGCCGCCGCGTAACAGCGTAGTTGCCTGCTAACTTCGAAAGAAACTAGATGCGGTCCCTAGCGCAACTTACAACATCGTCGAAAATCAGTGCGGACTGGAGAGCTTTGGTACACCCTGTTAAACAAACGGAAATATGGAGGCGGTACAACTGGAGAGCGATCCGCCTTCACCAACATGTATAAGCAATTCATTAATAGTTGATATATATATATATATATATATATATATATATATATATATATATATATATATATATTCCGAAGGTCGCCGGATCGAATCTCGCGCTATATATATATATATATATATATATTTGAATTACAAAAAACTAATAACCATTTATATATATATTTAATTACAAAAAACTAATAACTATATATATATATATATATATATATATTTGAATTACAAAAAACTAATAATAAAAAAAATTGCATGGCGCGAGATTCGATCCAGCGACCTTCGGATTACAAACCCGAGCGCTTACCACTGCACTACGACGCTGTAGAAAATTATTAATCGTACAGAATATTTCACCGCAACGGTTTCTTTCAACTGTCGATTTTCTCGACAAAGGCTGAGAAGTGCATCTTGGTGCTTTGCCACATTACACCTCTGGCCATGAGCTTTTATTACGCGCAGTATGAGTCGAATCTGAATGTCACAACTGGCGGCCTCCCCTTGTGAGTCATATTCAGCCACAATCCGAGTACTATTTAACGTAGTAGCCTGTTTTAACAATTCTCGTATAAAGTTTTGGGTAGCCTTGAGTTTTCGCTAGTATGAATCAATCAGGAATTACCTGTAGAGCAAACGTCACCAACTGCAAAGCGCTCCATAGAAACATCACTCCACGCTCTTGTTGATGGACTCCTGACTGATATCTTGGTTTCCTCCGTCTGAAGTGTATAGGATGTTGACACGGCCATTTATTAGACACATTCCGCTCCCACTGACAAAGCAACATCAGTGATTACACTTTGATCACTAGGACTAGCTGATACTATTCGTTATTTTTATTCTTACAGACTGAATGCCAGTTTCACTTAATGAAGACAACGCAGGCAACACCGTGAGTGCTTTGTGTTCCTGTTTACATGTGCTGATGACAGCTGCTTCTCCCTTCGTGTTAGTAGAGACATGAATCAAATTTTCTCTGTATATACTCACCGGGTCCATTTCTTTGTGAGTTTTTGAGCCCCCTTCACTTCCTTAATTTGAAATTTTATGTTATTCGTTGCTTTCTGTATGTACCAATAACAGTATTCCCAAGAACATTTTTTTAAGTTCATGATGATCAAAAGAATAAAAAGTACCATCTCCTCATAATTATTACCGTATAACCACTAGTGATGCCGGAAAATATGGAGAAGTGAATCGCGTCTGGCGAATGAGTCTTTAGTTACGGCAGCTACTGAAGAGTAGGGCCATCCAAACAATTTCTCCTGCTCCTCAGTCATGATGTTCGATTTACAGTTGGTGATTCTGGATGTTATTCATTACTAAGCTCTAGATAAAAAGATAGTCACAGAAACGCAAACAAAACGCTCTGAGCTAAGTTTCAGTTATTGGCTACCTGTAACGTGGCAGGACGCAGCTTCCCCGAGTCTTCAAAAGGCGAGATTCCCAAATGACAGCCGACTCAGCACATCACCTGAGCAAATGTATTCTCGTTGTTGCTAGCCTAATGGCGAACTGGCAGCATTGTAGAATACGCTTGGCAACTATGTGATAGCCCGTTTACTTCATGGTGTGGGTCAGAATTGTCCTGCTAGGTTCACTTAATACTTCATTGTTGTATCCCACAATAAATCTGGCTGATTCACATTTAAGGTGTAACGCTGTGGTGTCGAATTTCTTATTTGTTTCCCGAAAGGTAATTTAACACGAACTCTGTATATATTTGTCAATCAAGAAGGCCACAGGAAGAGCTAACTACATGGTAGCGTGGCTCCTTTGCGCATGGAACGCTGCATTAATTCTGTGTTGTAATCTCGTTAGAAACCTGACCATTTTGTCTGCTTCTTCTTCTTCTCTTAGAGAGCGATAAGCTCCCAGATCGAAAACCATTAGGGAAATCTTAACTTGGCCATCTAAAGACTCGTCAGAATATCCATTTAGTACCCCCTAGATCTGAAGATGAAAATATTAAGAAAGGAGCGAGAACTATAAACGCTTTAGCGCGCTAAATTTGAAGAAAAAATGCGCTACTGATTGCTTTCGGGCCGAAGCCTTAGACAATTTCTTTTGTGAAATCAGCACAAAGTAGACAGATGCCAACTACGATGGACACACCCCTGCGATGCAGTTCCTTACACAAAATATCATATTGTGCCACTAGATGCGTAATGTTACATTGTGAGAACTCACACTGGTCTACAATTCTGTTTTTTGTTAGGGCCAACCATTATTTTGAGTTTATGAGGTTAATACACAGTGGTTTTCCGTTGTTTCCTTAAATCGATTTTTTTCAGTTCGTCTGTTTGTCTGTCCGTCTTTTTCTCAGGAACAGGTAGTGATATAAAATTGAAATTTATGCCACATACTAACGTGGACGATGTTTGGTAGCGCAAATAGCTTATGACTCTAAGTAAGTGCAGTGGAAAGATACGGCCATATATATCACATATTTTGATAATTGAAAAATAAATCATGAGAGGCGATAGATGAAGTTATTGGTGGTCTAGCGGTGAAGTACGTGCTTGCAAACCGACAAATCGCGAGAACGAGTCTTCGATGGATCAGGTCCTCTTCCTCGGTGGAATACTTTGGGCAGGCTAGGCTCACGAAAGTTGACGATGTGGCGTCCTGTTGAAGGACTTGCACAAGGCCATTGAGTGAGGCAAAATTATTATTGTTATTATTATTATAATCTATAAACAGAAATTAAGTTTTGATGGAATCCTCAGACCGTGTGTCCTACTCTCACTGGTCTGGTTTGTTTAGGTGAACTTTACGCTGTTGGATTAAATACATGTTCCACCACAGGAACAATACTTGCGAGATTGGAGTCCTGGATTCCTGTTCAGAACAAACATTTTCGTGACATAATTTCAAGGTGAAAGTTGCTTTTTGAATTTTATTGTAATTTTGTTGTAATAAATTGAGTTTACAAGCCTAATGGCTGAGTATTTTCTAATAACGAGTTTTCTGATAATTACATTATCGTGATGTTAATCTGCAGCTGAATATTACCCATACACATCAGTTATCTCTTGTCGCTTCTTGTAGTAATCACTTTGTATAGTCAAACGATTGTACTAGAAAGAGAGCAGAGGCCTATAAGACGGATGCGTTATGAGGGTTTATGCCCGCACACCCACAGTCGTCGCGACTGCGCTTTGTGTATATAGTGTCCCGGCTAGTTAAGAACCATTCCCTGCCGTGTGGGTCGGGAATAAAACATATCTGAATCACGTTGTGAATCTAATCGTGTGAACTAGCTGTTGAAAACTGATCGCCTTTTTCCAGAGATATTTCATACACTTTCAACCACGACGGATCCAAAGACAGTTTTGTTTTTTATTACTCTGGAGTCTGATATCAGTTGAGTTCCAGTCTATTTTTACTAATTTTTTTCCCTGAATAATTTGATTTAGTTACTTTAGCAGTCTGTATGCATTCGATGAATCCTATTAAGTATGTTTGCAAAAGTTTATCAGCATCCTTCAATAACCCTTGAATGTTCACAGATATTATTGTCTATGTACTAGCTGATTATGGAATTTAGTAAACACTGGGTATGTCTCGTATATTTCTGTTTTATTGACACAATTAAGTTCTTAAATTAATGAGAGATAGCACTGGGCCATCAAAGAAAGGAAAGTTGATCCTACTGTGTATTGTTTGGGTGTGATAACAGTCAGTCAATACCACATTCCTCCGTGTAGCTATCACCAAAGATATGATTTCCGATGCAACTGTCCTTTGCCATTGATGTCCGATAAAATATAAATATGTCTCTGGGCCTTACAATGTCTAAGCTTCTCAATTCTCAAGACACGATATTAATTATAGGTTAGAATCCTTTCAATGTCTGTTCAGCACAAGTTTAGTCTTTTAACGGGCACTAATTTTCACTTCTCGTTTATTAGCGGAATCTTGACAACGAGCGGCAAAGTAACTAGTGTGATAAGGTCCAAACTATTTTCGGCCCCAATACTGTTTAATAATTAGCATACAGCGAATAAAGTCCTAATTGAACATAAAAGTTTCCGTATTGTCAATAAACCTCTTTCACAGTCCTAAGTATAGGATCGAAGCGTTTCGTTTAACACATACAATCACCATTCACTTGAATATCAATGTTCGTACACCCAATCACCTCTAATTGATTCCGTCTCTGAATTTATCCCAAAATAATCTATTCTCCATCACTCCAATGTCTAATCCAGTTCTAATAACGTAATTTAATTAGGCTTCTAATCCCAAAATTCCGACTACCACGGATGAACTGAGAACACACTCGCCCCCGCTGAAAACAAATCCTCAAGAGACCTAACAATCCTGCGCATTGGTTTATATATTACATTCAAAACAAAACGCAGTTCTGTTATGGCTTCCTTGGATTCCCTTTTTACTGCTTTGCGTTACTCTATTTCGAATATCGACTCTTTGTAAAATTTTAACTAACTATTACTTCGAAATACTACAACCGTTTTTTGACTCTTAGATCATTTCGTATTACAGAATTTAATCTAATACTCGTTTCTGTATGATCACTCTCTAAAGCCGCGCAGATTTAGCCGAGTGGTTTCAGGCGCTGCAGTCATGGACTGTGCGGCTGGTCCCGGTGGAGGTTCGAGTCCTCCCTCGGGCTTGGGTGTGTGTGTTTGTCCTTACGATGATTGAGGTTAAGTAGTGTGTAAGCTTAGGGACTGATGACCTTAGCAGTTAAGTCCCATAAAATTTCACACTCTTTCTAAAGTTAGATTACAGGTTGCATACGAATCAGGCGAATCATAATGCAGGTCGTTCGAAAACTTTATAGCACGATAGCGCATTCAGTGCTATATATGGGCACAGCCTGCAAATGTGTAGCGAATACAGTTAGTAGTAAAGAAGAGGTAAATGAAAACGTTGTGTGTGATGCAGCATGGACAACGAAAAAGTAGTGGGCGGTAAAGTGTTTTCCTTTCGTCGTTTTGTGGGAAATGTCAGGGAGAAAAATATTCGTAAAAGTTTGAAACTATGGGTAAAGGTTGTAGGTTGCAGCTAAGTGATCGTATTCTTAAATACCGGGTGAATATAGCACCGGTATTTTCGCGCGGTGAGTTTCGCAGTCGCAAGACGTATAGACAGTTTGTGACTGTAATACTTGTTTTGCTGTGTTGTGCGTATTACTTAAGATTATAGCTCCTAATGAGCAGATCATGTCAGCATTTTAAAACTTTAAATTCGGTCACTATTTATGTGACATATGTGGACTATGGATTCAAAGGTCTCGGCTTCGACCTCACGTCTGTCATGGAATTTTTGTCTGTCAGCTATACTTTCTTTCACCCCTTACATAGTTTGTTAATACGAGAAATACTGATTAGCACGGTGGTTTGGAATCCACGCTAAACTGTAGGTCTCCGTACAACTGGCTGAGTAAATCAGTTCAAAAGTCGTAGGAAGGCAACAGCGTACCATCTGTAATAGGAACATGCCTAGCAAAGGACTGTGGTGTTCAAATTAATCCTCGGATTGATGACAGATTTTTTCCTTCCCCATTCCACTCACGTGTTGAGCGAGGAAAAAGTGTCTGTGCCTCTGTGTGTGCCCAAGCTACCTTACTCTCGTTATCCATAATTCATTAATGCGGAACCAATGTATGCTCGAAAAGAAATTAGTTTAAATTTTTGGCACCAGTTGCAAACCTGGCGCTGTGAATGCAAGAAAGACGTATGGAAATGTTTTCATATGTGGGTAATGGATTAGGGACGGGACGTGGGCAAGAAAGGTCAAACAAGTGTGAAAGGCATAATGTTGATGTTATTATTAACCACCGCTTACACAGTTTGTGCACTACGATCACCGAACTCGTCATCGAGATGCTGTACAGGGCCAGAATTACACGTGGTGGCCGAAATTGGAACCAATTTTTTCCACCTTAAATCGGTTCCTCATTAAGACATTAGAATATCTACCAATCTTTGCTGCCATACGATAATTACAGTCCATACTGAAACTCTGTGAGTTACTACGCTTCAGTTGCAATCACCCGGTATCAGCGTTATAGTCTCATTGTCCTGAAATACAGATTCCCTAAACTTCGTGAGAACTATGTCATCTTTCTTCGAAAGATTACCACAAAAGTGCCGCGAGCACCTCCGTAATAGTTTCATGGGGAGCGCTTCACTGAATCCTTTCGCTGTCTGTTCTCATGCGTACTTGAGATATGCCTCTAGTAACAGGAACGGGTCTTCAGATAGTGTCACCCACATGAAAATTATGCAGTCTGCGGAAATGGAAATTGCAATGTATTTTTTGTGATTAGGACTTCCAACAGGCATATGACACCTTTTTTACGTAAATAAGTGTTTCTGTTTTCCACTACCTCAAATATCAAATCAAAAAATGTTCAAATGTGTGTGAAGTCTTACGGGAATTAAAATGCTAAAGTCATCAGTCCCTAAGCCTACACACTACTTAACTTAAACTATCCTAAGGACAAACACACACACACACACGCCCGAGGGAGGACTCGAACCTCCGCCGGGACCAGGTGCACAGTCCATGACTGCAGCGCGTTAGACCGCTTTTTTTTGTGCTCTACCAACTTTTTTTTTTTTTGTTTATTGAACAAACTGAGAGTACACATATATACACAAAGCAACAGTTCTTCAAGGTACCAGTTAAACATATACAAATGAGTGTGAGGTAAACAAATTATTAGAATAACATTAAATACAACAAAATATAACATATCCTGTTTTCTTCCTTTTTTTATAATAATCTGTATTGAACAAAGTAAAATTACATATATGTTCACTATGCAAGAGTTCTTTAAGGTACTATTTAAACATATACAAATGACTTAGGTAAAGAAAAAAATATCAAAAAAACATTAAATGCAACAAAATATAACATATTCTGTCTTCTTCCTTTTTTTTATTTGTTTTTCGGTCGATGCATGAGAACGTGGATAAGGGTGTTGCATCATGTGACAGGTAGACATGGTACACCCCAACTTTGAGGGGGGTCAAGGAAGACGCTGCGGAGATAACCGGCAAAAGTTTGTCGGTAAGATGGTTTTTGGGCGAGGGTGCTATGCGCGGTTACAACTTTGTACTATAAGTCAAGGACTGTATGCGGACCACTCTGAAAGAGGTATTCTAAAGCCTGTCCTCGAAACCAGATTAGGGTATGGTGCTTAGCATGAGGGTAGTGAAGTGTCTGGGGCAACAACAGGAAATCCGGGGTTACCGTCGTTGGCGGGGCACGGAGGTAAAAGCCCACGATTCGTTGGATGAGGAGCCATACCTTTTGTTTCAGGGGGCACGTAAGACGGTGCTCGTCGGTGTCTTCGAGCTGACAGTCAGGGCAGAGTGGGGAGGTAGCCAGTCCTATGCGATGAAGTCGACTATTAGTCGGGAATTTGCCATAGACTAAAACGTACCAGAGTGCAGACACAGACGACTGTAAAAAGGGTGCATGCACACACCCCCAAACCGTTCGCCAGTTAATGTCAGGATGCTGTAGCACCATGGGGTCGCAAGGGTTGGACTGCATAAACAAACGATAATAATCTTTTGTACGGGGAGGACGGGTGACTGGAAGATCGGCCCGAACGTAGCTGAGTTCTATGAAACAGTTGGCGACGTGGTATAATAATGGAGAAATAGGTGCCACATTGATCGGTGGAGCGAGAGAAGCTGGTCGGAGGATATCTAAGAGACTGCGTGTTAAGGACGGGACCGGCCCCTGCCAGTGCCGCAACAGAGTGTGGACAAAGAGTGCAGAAGATCGTGCCCGCACGTTGACGAGTCCGAGGCCACCTTTTGCAGGAGGCAGTGTTAGAGTGTTGTAGCGGACTTGGAAAAGTGTCCCTGCTGACACGAAATGTCCAAAGGCTGATTGGATGCGGCGGCCAAGGAGTAACGGCATTGGGAGGATCTGGGCGACGTGTACCAGTTTAGGGGCGACATACATGTTGACGTGGGACACACGTTGGAGTTGGTTTAAGTTACGGTGCACTTGACCGCGGACATGGGGCCGAATCGACTGCAAAAGCCGCCGGTAAGCCAGGGCCACTGTGCGGTGTGTGGAGCTCGTAAATTCGATACCCAAGTAACGAAGGGTGGTACTGACTGGGAGTGGGGTCGGCACCATAGCCGGGAGGCCGCGCCCAATGTGCATCATAGTCGATTTACGGACATTAAGAATGCTACCAGAAAGACGTCCATACTGGTAGATCCATTGGATGGCGTCATTGAGTTCCGTGGAGGAGCAGGTGAGAAAGACGAGGTCGTCCGCATAAGCCCTGCAGTGAAAGGTGTAGTCACGCAAAGTGAGACCATGCAGTCTAGAGGTAAGACCAGTAATGAGGGGCTCAAGTGCAATGGCATATAATAGACATAGGGCATCCTTGACGCAAAGAGCGGCGTATAGGAATCGGTCCTACAAGCCTCCCATCGACTTGTACCATCGTGACCGCGGGAAGTAGTAACCGGCGAATGGCATCGACAAAAAGTAATGGGAACCCCATACGTGTCGCCACCATGTGGAGGAATGTGTGTCGAACGCGATCAAAGGCACTCGTGAAATCGACGGATACCAGTGCTGCCCGAAGGCGACAAACCGACGCCAGTGCGATGAGGTCACTGCATTCTCCTAGGGCTGTTTGTAAGGTGGCCCCACAACCACGTGCAGTCTGCTCAGGTGAAAGGACCGTAGGTAAGATGGTGCGTATGCGCGCTGCTAAGAGGCGTGCATAGATTTTATAGTCTGCATTCAGTAGTGTAAGGGGGCGATATGCAGAGACATGAGACCCTCCCTTCGGCTTAGGCACAGGTAGAAGAATGCCAGTGACGAATTCAGGTGGAATTGGGAAGGACGGAGTAAAGAGTTCTCGAAGCATTTCCGTCCATCGAGGAAGCATTAACGTGGTGAACGCAGGGTAAAACTCCACTGGGAGACCATCCGGTCCTGGTGATTCGTTCTTGGCCCCTTTGTTGATCGCATCTACCACCTCTTCTGCGGTGATTGCAGACATCATGGACGTAGACTCCGCTACGGTGAGGGTCCAATCAGGGGAAGGACGGAGATCATCAGGAACTGGCGTTGCCATCGGTTCATCATCATAAAATTGGCGATAATGTTCAGCAAAGGCAGACAGCACTGCCGCCTGTGTTGTGTGGTGAACACCATCGGAGGTAGTGATGTTGGGGACGAAAAGTCGATGTCGACGACTATGGTCGGATGCGGCATGGATTGTGGATGGGGTTTCGTCGTGGAGGAGGTCTTGTCGTCGGGAACGCACCACAGCACCATGCAGTCGTCCACGTTGGAGAGAGAGGAGACGAGCTTTAGTACGCTGTCGTTCCCTATGGGTGTCAGGCGATGGAGGGAGCGCATCGAGGTCACAGAGGACGGGGTAGTGAAAATTTGTGGTGTCTCGATGCCATGTTGCTGCTTCCTTGCCACATTGCATGAAGATCTTTCTGATCGCAGGTTTGGCACATTTGAGCCACCAATGGAACGTGGATGTGTACTGCGGGAGACGTCTTTCGCAAGACGCCCATGTAGTGGCAATACATTGTCGGCAGTGTGGATCATTAAGGAGGGAGGTATTAAGCTTCCAGTAACTTCTGCTGCGCCACACTGACTGAGGTGGCAGAGCCAGGGAGCAAATGACGGCGCAGTGGTCCGAAAAGGCAAGCGGCCATCGTTCAGCTTGGGCGACTTCATTGCCAAGGTGAGCAGAGACATAAAACCGGTCCAGTCTGCTCGCAGAATGTGCTGTATAATGGGTAAAACCGGGGGTATTGCCACGAATTTTCTCCCAAACGTCCACTAGATGAAAATCTTCGATTAAGGTGAGCAGCACCGGGCATGGCGAATAACCAGGCATTTGGTCCTGCGGATGGAGGACGCAGTTGAAATCGCCTCCCATGATAAGGCGATCATAGTGTCCAGAAAACAGGGGCGCCACGTCATGTCCGAAGAAAGTGGACCGCTGCCGACGGTTCGTGGAGCCACACGGAGCGTAGATATTGATGACGCGCGTGTCGAAGATGGTAACAGCCATGCCCCTTCCACAGGAAAGGATTTTTGTGTTCTTGAGTGGGATTACTTCGCGTATGTAGAAAGCCACTCCACGCCCTGATTGATCACATGTGGACGTGTATGAGTCGTAGCCGTAGACTGGTGGTAGTGAGGCAACGCGTACTTCCTGAAAAAGGGCGACGTCGACGTCAGAGGCCCGAAGCATGTCACAGAGGAGTTGCAGCTTGGGTGCAGTGCCGATCATGTTGATGTTCAGTGTGGCGAACCGGTACGTTTGTTTCAGTGGTGGTGGACGCGCATCTACCATCACCAAGGGAAGTATGAAGAGGACACCGACAGGAAGTCCCGTCCCATCAGCTGCAGTGCCTCGCTTTTGATGTTAAGAGGCAGTCTTGTCCGGCGGAGGCAATTCATCCGGAGGAGGGGGCGTATCTTCCTCAACGTCGTCGGCCCATGCTCTTGTGCCGTGGGTCTGTCCAATGTCCATGGGAATTGTGTCGTGGTGGGAGAGATCTGGAGTTGTCGGCGGGGAGACAGGCGTCTCAACCTGCGCACCGTTCGTTACATTGTGCGTGGCGACCTCCATGGTGGTCCCGTCCTGCGAAACGTCTTGTTCATCGTGAAAGTTGTCCGCCAACCTCTGCGTGGAAATGTCGGCTGGTTGGGTGTCGTCTTCGTCGTCGCGGGTCGCGACGCTTTGAGAGCCCGTGGGTGAACGGCGACGGCGTTTGCGCCTACGTGGCGAGCGTTGTTTGCGCACGTGTTCCTCAGTGTCGGACGACGGCAAGGAGGAGCGTCGACCTGGTTCGAAGGCGTCGGTGGGTACAATGAAATTGTCAAACAGGTGTTGTGAAGAAGTACTGTTCTCCTCAGCGTCCGGTGCGGGAGCCTGTTCGGCGGCAAGGTTGTCAGGTGGGACGTCCGCACCGTCCGTAGGTGACTGGGACGGTGGGACGTGCCGATCGGAAGGACAGGGCGATGGACTGGACGAAACTGTAGACGTGGCAAGAGCCGCTGCGCAAGTGACCGGTAGGGCGGTCATCGTGGGTGTGACGGACGCTTCCGACAACGGGAGCTGCGCGACACGTCGTTGAATGCATTCAGACCGTAGGTGACCTTCTTTCCCGCAACCGGAACAGGTCCGAGGTTGGCCGTCGTACATTATAATGGCACGGCAGCCTCCGATACGTAGATAGGAAGGCACGTGTTTCTGCAACCCGATGCGGGCCTGTCTAACACCCTTTAAAACGGGATAGGTTTGAAATTGTACCCATCGTTCGGCAACATGTTCCAGAACGTTGCCATACGGTCGGAGCGCCTCGATGACGACGTCTGCAGGTAGTTCGAACGGCAGTTCGAAGATCCTTATCGTCCGTGTGCCGAGACGTGCGTGATCGACGGTTACGGGTCCGACGTTGCCGTCGGAATGGCAGAAGCGCAGTCCCCGTTTTGTCTCTTGAAGCACCTTGTCGCACGCCGCATCGTTGATCATTTTGACGTAGACGGTACTGCTAACTATGGACAAGTGGATACCAGTTAGATCCGTTGGTGGTATTTTAACCTCATCGCGTATAAATCGTTCTACCTCCAGAGCCTTGGGTCGGGCGAAGTCGGAACAAAAGTTGAAATGTAATGTCTTCTTCCGATAGTTGTGCGCCATGGTGGTCTAGAAGGGAAAACGGCACTTAACAGCGGCCGAAGTAAACACATACACACGGTGCGCGCAGCGCTCTGGCGCGTGACCGCCTCGCAGCACTGCCGGCGGCGGACTACCGACCGCTCGGCTAATCACGCGCGGCCCTCAAATATCAGCCTCGTTTCCAGAGCATTATCATTAGAAACCATTGACACGCAGCCACTTTTATTATTTCACATTCTCAAGTATGTTAAAATGTCTTAGACACTGACGGATGCACTGATTTCCCGAACATATAACATTAAGTGCTAAAGAGAAAAACTTCAATCGAGTTGCTATTCGAGTGGTACCTTTAGTAACATCTTGGTGGTGAAGATGGCTATAATTTCAACCACATGTATTACATACACTGTCCAGTTACACTAGCCAGCCACTGTGGCCGTGCGGTTCTACGCGCTTCAGTCTGGAACCGCGCTGCTGCTATGATCGCAGGTTCGAATCCTGCCTCGGGAATGGATGCATGTGATGTGCTTAGGTTAGTTAGGTTTAAGTAGTTCTAAGTCTAGGGGACTGATGATCTCAGATGTTAAGTCCCGTAGTACTTAGAGCCATTTGAACCAGTTACACTAATGTGATCACCTGTCAGAAACTTGAATCACCAATCTCGCTGCGCGGACCGCTGCGAGACGTAATTGCAGGAAGAGAGTCAGGGAAGTTCTGGAAGGTACCGACAAGGATGTTGACCCATGCCGACCCCAGTGGCGTGCGCAGCTGCGCTAGGTTATTTCAGTTGAGGATCCATGGCGCGAACAGCCTAATCGAGGTGGTCCCACAGATTCTCAATTGGGTTTAAATCCGAGGAGCTCGGTGGCCAGGAGAGTACGGTAAATTCATCCGGTTCTTCGAACCACGAACGTACTCTGCGAGCTGTGTGACACATTTCTTTGTCTTGCTGGCAGATGCCATCGTGCGAAGGCAAATAAAACTGCTTGTAGGGGTGGACATGGTCACCAATTATGGATGCATACTTTTGTTGACGCATTGTGTCTTTCATAACGAGGAAATCACCCAGGGAATGCCACGAAAACATTCCCCAGACCATAAGGCAAGCAGGGTGTTTGCTTCCAGACATTTCACCTCATACATGCTAATTGCTATCTGCCTTCACAAAAGAAGATGAAATAAATATTCCAGAATCCAAATCGAGAACAGGTGCCAACATGAGTAAAGTAGAAGTAAATATCCTCGGAGTAGTGAAGCAACTTAAATCACTTAGTAAAAGCAAGTCTTCTGGTCCAGACTGTATACCAATTAGGTTCCTTTCGGAGTATGCTGAGGCATTAGCTCCATACTTAACAATCACATACAACAGTTCGCTCGACGGAAGATCCGTACCCGAAGACTGGAAAGTTGCACAGGTCACACCAATATTTAAGAAAGGTACTAGGAGTAATCCACTAAATTACAGGCCCATATCGTTAACGTCGATATGCAGCAGGATTTTAGAACTTATATATTGTGTTCGAACATTATGAATTACCTCGAAGAAAACGGTCTATTGACATACAGTCAACATGGATTTAGAAAACATCGTTCCAGTGAAACACAACTAGCTCTTTATTCACATGAAGTATTGAGTGCTATTGACAAGGGATTTCAGACCGATTCCGTATTTCTGGATTTCCGGAAGCCTTTTGACACTGTACCACAGAAGTGGCTCGTAGTGAAATTGCGTGCTTATGGAATATCGTCTCAGTTATGTGACTGTCAGAGAGGACAAAGTTCGTAGTAATTGACGGAAAGTCATTGAGTAAAATAGAAGTAATTTCTGGCGTTCCACAGGGTAGTATTATAGGCCCTTTGCTGTTCGTTATCTGTATAAACGATTTTGGAGACAATCTGAGCAGCCGTCTTTGGTTGTTTGCAGATGACGCTGTCGTTTATCGACTAATAAAGTCATCAGAAGATCAAAACAAACTGCAAAACGATTTAGAAAAGATATCTGAATGGTGCGAAAAGTGGCAGTTGACCATAAATAACTAAAAGTGTGAGGCCATCCACATGAGTGCTAAAAGGAACTCTTTAAACTTCGGTTACACGATAAATCAGTCTAATCTAAAAGCTGTAAATTCAACTAAATACCTAGGTATTACAATTACGAACAACTTAAATTGGAAGGAACACATAGAAAATGTTGTGGGGAAGGCGAACCAAAGACTGCATTTTATTGGCAGAACACTTAGAAAATGTAACAGAGCTGCTAAGGAGACTGCCTACACTACGCTTGTCCGTCCTCTTTTAGAATACTGCTGCGCGGTGAGGGATCCTTACCAGATAGGACTGACGGAGTACATCGAAAAAGTTCAAAGAGAGGCAGCGCGTTTTGTAGTATCGTGAAATATGGGAGAGAGTGTTACAGAAATTATACAGGATTTGGGCTGGAAATCGTTAAAAGAAAGGCGTTTTTAGTTGCGACGGAATCTTCTCACGAAATTCCAATCACCAACTTTCTTCTCTGAATGCGAAAATATTTTGTTGATACTGACCTACATAGGGAGGAACGATCACCATGATAAAATAAGGGAAATCAGAGCTCGTAGGAAAAGATGTAGGTGATCATTCTTTCCGCGCGCTATACGAGATTGGACTAATAGAAAATTGTGAAGGTGGTTCGATGAACCCTCTCCCAGGCACTTGAATGTGATTCGCAGAGTAACCATGTAGATGTAGACGTAGTTATTCGGGTACTTAGGAAAGGAAAACTTATCTATCTTTAACATTAACAGTGCGCTTTTAAGTAAGATGAGATGATCTGAAGGTATTCCTCATAGCAAGATAGTGTTTTGACAACAGAATTTGGTAAGATCGTCATAATAAGGGGAACTGTGCTTTGCCGAACACACACACACGTATATATAAAAGGGTGGCGCAAAAGTCAGTGGGCACTGGGCTCTAATTTAAACTGAAGATTGAATTTATGTTTCATTGCAAATACAAACAACACTTACAAAAAATGTGTGTGATATCTTATGGGACTTAACTGCTAAGGTCATCAGTCCCTAAGCTTACACACTACTTAACCTAAATTATCCTAAGGACAAACACACACGCCCATGCCCGAGGGAGGACTCGAACCTTCGCCGGGACCAGCCACACATTCCATGACTGCAGCGCCTAAGACCGCTCGGCTAATCCCGCGCGGCACAACACTTGCAATTACTTTTTATGTTAACGCTGTCTTTCGTCTTCATTAATCCATCTTTGAAGTCTTTTTCGAACCCTGTTAAATATTCTAAGGCATAGTGTGGTATCACTGTCCAGATCATTAAATATTTCGTGTGTGTAGTCTTTTAGTTCAGCAATGATCTGAGGCTTTTGAGAATAAGAAGAGGACTTAAAATTGGTGTCGTCAGACCACACTATTTTATTTAATAGGTTAGGATCGTGTCTCTGTTAGTCAAGCATCAATTCACAAAACTGGAAACGTCGATCTACACCCTCTTCGGGTAAGCCCTCTCGCAAACATAGAGGGTAAATTTTAATAAATTCAGCTCAGTTGCTAATACTCTGGTTGATTTTCGCGGGCTTTGGGTCACAGCCTAACATACCCGCAATTTATTTCCCTCAGTTGTGACTGTTGTTGGGCGGTGCATCAATAGCAACTCCATGTTCTACAGATCTATCTCTTATGCCGTACACTGTTTGTTTAGACCGTGGTTTTGATCTAAAGTGTTTCCCCATTCATTAACAAATGCGACAGCACCACCTAGGCGTACAGAGGTCCATGACATTCCGCACAAAGGGCGCCGTGGGCTCGGCCCCTTTCTGTGAACCGCCTATTAATGGTCCTTGTAGTCACTGAAGCGCCAGTTGCACGTCGGATCGATGATAAAGATGGGTCCGGGAATCCGAGTGCCCTTCTGTCGATTACTTGAGATCACCCTTTCGTTGTCTCTCTATCTCCATCGCTGCTTTCTTAATTCTGTGTTCAGCTGTGGTTGAATCATTCCTGCTATCGTCGTCGAATAGTGGCATCGCTCCCATTCAAATGTCGAGCGATTCGCCGATTTCTTCAACCGCCTTCTTTGAGTCCAACTACACATCCTTTCTCAAATGCTGACATCAGCGTGTATTAAGTTTTTGTGCGTCCATCCTTGTGCCTAGAGATCTGCTGGACTACGGCCGTTCACTGTTGAAAGAAAATGAAACACCTACAGCCGTCCTTAAGATGTCATTTATTTTGTAGCTAACAGTTTCGGCGCTTCAGTGCACCGTCTTCAGGCATTAGTTGATACTGAAAGGGTTATCACTATCGATGATTGGAGACACAACATCACAGTCACTGCTACTATGCATAAACAGGTTGTTGGCCACTTACGTATCGAATACCGGGTGATCAAAAAGTCAGTATAAATTTGAAAACTTATGAAAAACCACGATATAATGTAGGTAGAGAGGTAAAAATAGACACTCATTCTTGGAATGACATGGGGTTTTATTAGAACAAAAAAAAGTAAAGTTTTCACAAAATGTCCGACAGATTGCACTGGACAGCAAAACGTCAGTGACTGCGCATGACAATCGTGTATAAAAGGAGCTGTAATGAGAGAGAGAATCAGATGCGCCAGCAGTCGCAGCATGTTGACGTTACCTGAAAAGGCGCTTTTAGTGAAGCTGTATTATGAGAATGGGGAATGTGCTAGTTCAGCGTTGCGATCCTATCGCCATAGGAAGGGGATTCGAACGGGCAAAGGTCCGTTGACAAATGCAGCTGTGGCGACAATGATTTCGATGTTCGAAGCCACGGCTTGTTTAGAAGATAGACCCCGTAGTGGCCGACCGAGCACAAGGCGTAATGCTGCTGAGACAGTTTAGGAAGAAGTGGAGACTGTAGCGGGTTCGTCTATGCACGGGGAAGTCAGCGCTCGTGCAGTCGCACGTCGCACCGGCATTCCATACACTACTGTTTGGCTGGCACTGAGGCGTACCGTCCGATGCTATCCGTACAAAATGCATCGGCATCATGAACTGTTACCTGGCGATTTAGTGAAGCGGAGGGCATTTCCGGTGTGGGCGTTTCAAAAGATGGCGGAAGATGACGACTGGTTGAGTAACGTGTTGTGGACCGACGAAGCTAATTTCACGCTCCGAGGGTCTGTCAACGCCCATAACTGCTGAATTTCGGCTACCGAAAATCCTAGAACTATCGTAGAAACTCCATTGCACGACGAGGAAGTCACGGTATGGGTTGGATTTACCACATCTACCGTTATCGGGCCTTTTTTCTTCGGGGAAATGCGTGATTCTGGTTTTGTAGCTGCTACCGTGACGGGTGAGAGGTACGCCGATATGTTACAGAATCGCATCACCTGCTGGAACGTACAATGTTTATGCGGGATGGCGCTCCACCCCATATTGCTAGACGCGTGAAAGACCTCTTGCGCGCCTCCTTCGGTGATGATCGTGTGCTCAGCCGCCACTTTCGTCATGCTTGGCCTCCCTGCTCCCCAGACCTCAGTCCGTGCGGTTATTGGCTTTGGGGTTACCTGAAGTCGCAAGTGTATCGTGATCGACCGACGTGTCTAGGGATACTGAGAGACAACATCCGACGCCAATGCCTCACCATAACTCCGGACATGCTTTACAGTGCTGTTCACAACATTATTCCTCGACTACAGGTATTGTTGAGGAATGATGGTGGACATATTGAGCATTTCCTGTGAAGAACATCATCTTTGCTTTGTCTTACTTTGTTATGCTAATTATTGCTATTCTGATCAGATGAAGTGCCATCTGTCGGACATTTTTTGAACGTTTGTATTTTTTTGGTTCTAATAAAACCCCATGTCATTCCAAGCATGTGTGTCAATTTGTACGTCTCTACATTATTCCGTGATTTATTCAGTTTTCAAATTTATACTGACTTTTTGATCACCCGGTATATGGAACGTGATAGCCCCTTCAGCATCAACTAAGGCCTGAAGATGATGCATTGAAGCGCTGAAGCTGGTAGCTTTAGATATTTAATTTTCTTACAGTCTACGTGTATTGTTCATGCCCTTATCTGTGAGGCATAGGTACTGTCCAGCCGAGTACACGGAATGAAATTCACAAAGACTTTATGCTCTGTGTCGACTTGTCCCGTTTTTACTATCTTTGCTATCTGCAGCATCACACATTTATGCATCGGTGTCCAAAGTTTACAGTTTTGCATTTTCCGTCGATACTCATATGAATATCAGTTTGCAAAACTCCTTGGTGATGCGACTTATTTTTCCTTTGAGTGTATATAACTCGATGGCTGCGTACTTGATACCTCAAGGAAGCCAAGTGAAAGGATTGGTTCACTTCCAAAAGTTAGCACATAATTTTATTCTTTATCTTCGTATTAAAATTTTTAATCGAGAGTCGCATGCTGGGGCGGTTAACATAAATAATTATGGCTTTCCTGGGATCTGTGCCCCACGGTAACAGCCTTCAGTGAATCTCTAATGTGGCAGCAAACGCAATGAGATATTTATCAACACCGGTATCATAAGTGGGAAACAAGGCTTAAGATCTTAATCTTGCGCCAGCTAGGGCACGCCAAACGACGCAGGGTCGTTGCGTATGAGAAAATGCCAGAAGGCGTTCTCACGGCGTCTAGGGTCTGCGTGATCTTTACCCTATCACCTGGGTTTATGACGTCATTTATTGTGTGGCAACAATTTAACAATCGTGAAAACCAAAATAGCTCTTTTGCAGCGGAGTCGTTACTTCCTTGCTGGAGACCTCTCATCATGTGAGATCACTGAAACAGAAAAAATATAATCAAAAAATAATTTTTTTACAGCGTAAATTCCACTTATTGAACTTCATACATCAAAAAAATCGTCTTTATCTATACTTGTATAATACTTCTTGTAACTGAAATGTGAATAAAATTAGTAAACTGCCGTCTTTCATCTACATGTGCTAAAAAATCAAGCTACGGACGCCTTAGTTACGTAAAAAAACGGTAACATACACTGAAGAGCCAAAGAAACTGGCACCCCTGCATAATATTGTGTAGGGCTCCGGCCAACACGCAGAAGTGCCGCAATACGTTGCGGCATGGAGTCGACTAATGTCTGAAGTAGTGCTGGGGAGAACTGACACCATGAATCTGCAAGAGTACGAGGTGGTGCAGGCCTCCTCTGAACACCACGTTGTAAGGCGTCCCCGATATGCTCAATAATGTTCATGTCTGAGGAGTTTGGTGACCAACGGAAGTGTTTAAACTCAGAAGGTTCCTGGAGCCGCTCTCGAGGAATTCTGGATGTGTGTCGCATTGTCCTACTGGAATTGTCCAAGTCCCTCGGAATGTACAATGTACATGATTGGATGCAGTTAATGAGAGAGGGTGCTTACGTGCTGTCAGAGTCGTATCTAGAAGTATAAGGGGTCCTAAATCACTCCAACCGTTCACGCCCCACACCATTACAGAGCCTCCACCAGCTTGAACAGTCCCCTGCTGACATGCAGGGTCCATGGATTCATGAAGTTGTCTCCATATCCGTACACGTACATCCGCTCGATACGATCTGAAACGAAACTCGTCCGACCAGGCAACATGCTTCCAGTCAACAGTCCAACGTCGGTGTTGATGGGCTCAGGCGAGGCGTAAAGCTATGTGTCATGCAGTCATCAATGATACACGAGTGGACCTTCGGATCCATATTGGTGGGTCGCTGAATGTTTCCCACGCTGACACTTGCTGATGGCCCGTCATTGAAATCTGCAGCAATTTACGGAAGGGTTGCTCTTCTGTCGCATTGAACGATTCTCTTCAGTCGTCGTTGGCCCCATTCTTGCAGGCTCTTTCTCCGGCAGCAGTGATGTCGCAGATATGATATTTTATTTGATTCCTGATATTCACGGTACACTCGTGAAATGGTCGTTCGGAAATCCCCACTCCATCGCTACTTCAGATATGCTGTGTACCATCGCTCGTGCGCCGACTATAACACCACGTTCAAAGTCACTCAAATCTTGATAACCTGCAGCAGTAACCAATGTAACAACTAATCCAGACACTTGTCTTAAATAGGCGTTGCCTATCGCCGCGTCGTATTCTGCCTGTTTACATATCTCTGTATTTGAATGTGCATGCGTATACCAGTTTCTTTGGCATTTCAGCGCATATTTGGATTACATCTACAGTATCTAATCAAAGTGGACGTTAATGTGTGGTGTGTTCACACTTCGCCTTTATGGTAACTTGAATTCTGCTGGGGACACTTTCAGTTAGGTGTCTAAATGTCTGTGGAGAAGTGCTAGCTGGGTCTTCCTCAATTGCCGACATCAGAGCTGGCACTGAGCTGGAAGCTGGGTTCTGGAACGAAGTCAGTATTCTAATTCTTCGCAAGGTGTTCCGTAGTGTTCAGGCCGAGTCTCTGTGCAACAATGATGTTGTCCAAACACCACTGCTTCACTAATGTTACTTCATCTGAGGGTGCAATGCCGTGCTCATGCAGACAACCATTGTCTTCGAAATGTTCTTCTAGTGCACGGAGTAGAAATGGAATCATATCATTCGACGTACAGCGTTTTCTTGAGTGCAGTAAGGCGACCACACATGAAGTACGAGAAACGCCCCCATGCCGTAACACCACCTCCTCCGTAAATCCACTGCTGATACTACGCGCGATGGCAGGTAATCATCTCCAAGCATTTGCCCAACTCAGTTCCTTCCATCCGACTGCCACAGGGTGTAGCTTATAATATCCACGATATATATATATATATATATATATATATATATATATATATATATATATATATATATATACTTATAATGTGACGAGTGGAATATGAACGTGTGGAAAATTACGTAACTCAATAATATTCATTCAATTATGTAATTATTTCTTAAAAAGATGATAATTATGTAAAACAGAGACAATATTTGTCTCACATTCTTTGTTAATCTATGTCATTCTTTTCTTTTGTTTTGTACCCTTTTGTCGTCTTCTTCTGATGTACGTCGCCGACGCAAGACGCGAATCGATTTGAGGTCTGTTGAATGACAAACATTTAACGTAAAATTATTGTAGTTTTATGTTCATTTGCTGGTAAAAAACAAATAGAGCCAAATGCGTTAAAACAATTTATGATTAATTATTGAAAAATCACTTCCTCTTTTAGTTATAATTTTGTATTAATTGTTTTAACATAGCTGCAAGAAGCGCAGCCATTGTTAGTTGCGATTATATAGCAACTTCGTCTGTACTTCTGGTCTAAATATCAAGGGTTTGTGTTAAACTAATTTGCAAAACAGTATTAATAATTTTTTTGGTGGCACCAATTTAAATGATTAATTATTTATTGGGCAAAGGAAAATCTTAATTAAAAAAGAAATCCTCTAATCCTCTATCGTTTGTTGGCCGCCATCTTAACTTTTATCTCAGCGGCAAATTTAAATTACTTGAAACTGCAAACAATATTCCGATGTGTAAGAAATAAATGTGCACCGGTCTACTGAACTCTATTTATAAAAAAAAAATTAATCGAATCAGATTGCATCTTCTAAGAACAGTGCTGATGGTATTTATTGTTGAACAAGATTTCATTGCTGATGTGTGAGGCCAAAATTAAACTACGCACCAATCACACAGAAAAATATTTCAGGTAGCATACGTCAGTGTTGTGTGCGGGTGGTATTCTGTGGTTCCTTTTAATGATCAATTTGCTAAGAATAGTTAAATCCATCGAAGAGAAAAATTATAAAAGCTCTGACGTACGATCTGTAATTTTAGTGATATGAACACAACTTACAGTCAACATTATTACACTACGTCAGTTGGAATTCTTGTGCAATTCGAACAAAATAGTTATCCGAGAGAAGTTGTAGTATGAATATTGCATTATACATGTGTATAATATTGTCAGTATCATTTACAAAATCAAATCATTGCAACTGCTAAATATCAGAGTGAATTCAAACCGCAGAATACCATAGAGTATCATATCATCTATATTCATTGCATTTGTCCATGTTTATGATACGCAAAAACCGCCAAAAGCTTCAATCATCACTCCAGGTCATTCGCCTACAGTCATCCAGTACGCAGCAGCGTCACTCTTTATACCACCGCAAGCATCGCTTAGCATCGACTGCAGAAATGTGGGGCTTGGGAGGAGCTCCTCCACAATAGTACCCCATTCTTTTTAACCTCCTTCTCACGACAATGTGCTAGCTATACTGCTGGAAGCATTTTGGCACTGACGAGTAACTTCTTCCGCAGACCACATGCGATTTGCTACAACCACCTTCCCAAACGCTCAACGGTCCCTATCGGTCAGTACATGAGGTCCGCCTGGCCTTAGTTTAATTTGTTGTGGTTTCTCCTTTGCGTTGCCATTTCTCGATCATATAAACCAATAGTATAATTGGACTGTTTTAGAACGCTTGAAATGTCCTTGATGGATATGAAGATGATATCAAATGACTAGCTGACGTTCGAAGCATCGGAGCTGTTGAGAAAGATCCATTTTACTTTCATTACTTCTCTATGTCCGCAGCTCGTTGTCTAGTCGCTAGCGTTGCTGCCTTTGGATCATAGGTTCCCGGGTTCGATTCCTCGATGGGCTTGGGGATTTCCTCTGCCCGGGGACTGGGTGTTTGTGTTGTTCACATAATTTCTTCATCATCATCATCATCATCATCATCATCATCATTATCATCATCATTCGTGGCAGTGGCTAGATTGGACTGTGTAAAAAATTAGCCTGTGTAAAAATTGGGGCTTTGCATGGGCGCTGATGACCGCACAGTTGAGCAGCTCACAAACAAATATAAACTACTTTTCTGCAGACAACACAGTACTCGCCACCTCCTTTTATTCTGGCTGGTCCGCCTCTCGTGACACGTAGTGGTCACTTGCACATTATGCTGGGGTGACCAGATACTACTTGAAACGTCCTCTAAACCCGCTGGGCAGAACAGGTGATTAGGACTGTGGAAAGGGCCAAATAATGTTGGGGTCAGTTTCACCTTAAAATTGTAATTTAATAACACCTTTAAACCAAAACGGCACATTGCCGAACCTTTAGAACAACGAGTTTCAAAAAGGCAATTATTTCACAGCTGAAGGCCACCAAACAAGAAATCTTAAAGCAACAAGATAAATCTCAAGTGGTAAAAACATGCAGTTAAAATTTTCAAGTAAAGTAATTAGCATATATATATGTGTACACAGAGAGGCTGAGAGCTTCAAGGCAAGGTGAGTTGACAAACATAACCAAGACGCAGTACAGACCGCTGTAGGCCCACAATAAAATTTTCAAGATTTTAAATAAATTACCATAACCTTTCAAAGGCAGAATGCCCCAATGTTTTTTTTTTCTTTGTTTTAGAACAAGGACTTAAGTGGCTGAAGGCCCATAGTTGATTTTACAAAATTCAAAACACATAAAATCCAGTAATAGCAATTTTTTTAAAAACATTGGCTATGATAGATTATAAACAGACAAATAAACACCGATGAGATGGGCAATAAAGAAGAGTCCGCAGCTCGTGGTTGTGCGGTAGCGTTCTCGCTTCCCGCGCCCGGGTTCCCGGGTTCGATTCCCGGCGGGGTCAGGGATTTTCTCTGCCTCGTGACGACTGGGTGTTGTGTGATGTCCTTAGGTTAGTTAGGTTTAAGTAGTTCTAAGATCTAGGGGACTGATGACCATAGATGTTAAGTCCCATAGTGCTCAGAGCCATTTGAACCATTTTTTGAAGACGGCACTCAGAAGCCTCCAAGGAGGTCAGTCTGCCCTCGTTCACTTAGGTGAGACAGGTGGTGAGCCCAACTACACTTCATCTGTCGGATCCCAACCAGGGGATAGCCACGGACCGACCGACAAAACGACTTGCTTGCCACCAATCGGTACATGAGAACTCAAACACCAAAAGTTACGAACGTGATTAGCCACAATGAAATATGTATTAAGCTGTCAAAACCAACACAATGTTGGACAGTGACAACAGATGAGGAAAGGACGCTGCATGATATTACGTTAGTGGCCAGGGCGGGTAACCGGAAAACTAATGGCCACAAGGCAGAAAATTCCGCTGGTACACTTAAATTTGATATACAGTAATATAGTTAACTTCGCCCAAAAGGAGCACTGCCTGAATTTACGTCAGTGGCCAGGGCAGGTAACCAAAACACTAACGGCCACAAGGCAGAAAATTCCGCTGGTGCACTTGAATTGTAGTTAACCAATATAGTTAACTGCACCGCATGGCGGCTAAATTTCAGCAATAGAAACACACGGTGTAGCTCGCAGGAAAACGTCCCCAACAGCGAACCACCGAAACGAACCACACAACATGAATGGACGTAGCTTGGGTAACTGAAACCACTACTCAACTTTGACGTACTGGGTCGGCGAACCACGAAGCTCGTAGCGACCAGAAAGCTGCACACACTCTCTGACACTGCACAGGGACCGCCAGCGGTCACAGCCGACTGCACGCAGAATGACGACAACATCTAAAATAGTCGTCAGTGGAAATAACGCCAACTACACACACAGCCTGACAAACACTGGGACGAAGACCTGAACGATACTCACCAGTTCCTAAGCATGCACGGAGGCAAATCGGTAGTCGATGCACACACACACACACACACACACACACACACACACACACACACACACACCCGACTCATGAACCATCGGCGAGCCAAAACACGTCGTCCGGTAGGACGACCGACCGTCGATCCACCAAGACCGCAGCCCGGCTCAAGCGATGCGTGGCGGCAACGGTCGGGCGAGCCATGTAGACGCAGACCTCTCAGCTCCAACCCGACTGCACTAGTGCCTCACTGCAAACTCCCGACTGGCAGGTCCAGACTGCGCTCCAGAGGCGTTCCAACTGACTGGCACCCCGAACCCGCGACCCAAACTCTAGTCACGACAAACAACGTCCGGGAAGTAATAGCAGTCGAGCAAATATATTACGAGAGTGGATATATCGATGCGCGTTGCTAGCGCCGCTTATGGTCAGGCAAAGCAGCAACTTAGTGACAGTAGTAATTTAAATTAACGTAGTGACGTGGAAGTACGTTAAAAACAGTGTGTAAAATACATGATGGCTGGAACACAGGGCACGCGCGGCTCACTACTGATGTATACGACGTAATATGAAAAGATAAAAAAAGAAAAGGAAGTGGACATTTCCTTTTGGCATTTGAACAAGTGGCCGCTAAGATAAAAGTGTCTGTTAAGGTCACAGTAGTTTTCCACGTAAACGTGATAGTTGTGCTTCTCGGTGCTTAGCCAATTAAACTTATTTGATACTTCGGGCGTATACTTTGTAGTTAACTTTAGGTTACTGTACGTCTACATCTTACCCAGCAGCTCACACTGAAGTATTTGGCGCCGCGCGGAGTGGCCGCACGGTTTGAGGCGCCATGCACTGATTGCGCGGCCCCTCCCGCCGCAGGTTCGAGTCCTCCCTCGGGCGTGGGTGCGTGTGTTTTGTTCTTAGCATAAGTTAGTTTCAGTAGTGTCTAAGTCTAGGGACCGATGACATCAGCAGTTTGGTCCCTTAGGAATTCACACACAATTGAACGTTTTAAGTGTTTGGCAGACGGTTCGTAGAGCCACTTTCAGACTACACTGAGGTGCCAAAGGCATGGAAAGACGATATGCAGAAGGCGGTATTATCGCTTACACAAGGTATAAAAGGGCCATGCCATGCCAGAGCTTTTCCTGGTGTAACTAATGGCTCCTTAAGGTTAACCCCCCCCCCCCCCCCTAAAACCCAGTCAATAATTACAGCACACACTACCCGCACCTTCCAATCTCAATGACTTCTACCTCACCACTTACAACCCTCCCATCGAGCTAACTAACACACTAAAATACCTTGGGCTAACCTTCGATCGAAACCCACCTACTAACCATCCAACAGAAATGCCACAATAGACTAAAACTACTAACACTACTAACCTGTCGATATGGAGACTATGCCCCGCCACTCTCCTACACACGTACAAATCCCTACTCTGCCTTATCCTTTGCTATGCAAAGGTTGCATGGATATCCGTCCCTCCCAAGTTCTATAAGCCCCTCCTCCACGCTTTCCACTTCGGTTTACTTCACACTCCCGCCTCTCCTCATTCATAATGAAAACCTGCGCACAATCTATACCATCCACAAACTCGACTGCAATAATCCCGTCGTTTACCTTCTATTTTCCATTCCTCATATGCTGTCACGCCTTTGCAAAAAAATGGTTCAAATGGCTCTGAGCACTATGAGACTTAACATCTATGGTCATCAGTCCCCTAGAACTTAGAACTACGCAAACCTAACCAACCTAAGGATAGCACACAACACCCAGTCATCACGAGGCAGAGAAAATCCCTGACCCCGCCGGGAATCGAACCCCGAAACCCGGGCGAGGGAAGCGAGAACGCTACCGCACGACCACGAGCTGCGGACACGACTTTGCAAACATATCCCACCAACCCTCCCTTCTTCCAGATCGCAAATTTCGCCCTGTCATTTAGCCATCTTACCAGCTCATCCCACTCAATCCACCTTATCAGGGCTCCCTCTCCCTTTCTTCCCCACATTTCACTCCCCCATTTCTACCCTGTTGCCTTTCTTTCTACCTCCCCCCACCCTTGTCTTTCCCAGTAACTGTGAGTGGCTATTGTGCCACCAGTTCCGCCATGTACTCCACCCTCTCTTCTGTCCTAACAGCTACTCCCACTCCATCAGTGTAACGAATCCTTATACCACCACATTTCTACACTCTTCACTGGCCTAACTTTTCCCCTTCAACAGCTGTCCTTCAACAGCTGACTCCCTAACCCATTGCAGGACCTTCCAATGTGCGTCTTTCATCTATCAGTATTTCGGAAACAGGTTTTAAATTTCTTAAATCTACGCTTATTGTATTTCATTTTACCTTTATTCTTACTGTTGCTAACTGTCAGTGCAAAAAATCATCCACGTACTCGTATATTTGAAAACTTCAGTTTTATTCTTCACCTTCAGAAGTTGTAAATTGAGTGTGTATATATCTCCACGATCTGTGTCATGTTTTTTCATCTACTTTACTTTTTTATGATCCACTGGCAGAAGAGCTGGTGCCGCTTACAGGCCCTCCACCCGCCCTTCCCCCCTATATGGAGCACGGAGGAATGAAGAAACAATAACGAACAGAAAGCGGAGCTGTCATTCGTACTCACGTCATCCATGTGAAAAGGTTTCCGGCATGATTGTGGAAGGATGACGGGTATTAACAGACTCTGAACGCGGAATGTTAGTTGGAGCGAGACGCATGAGACATTCACTTGTGGAAATGAAATTCAATATTCCGAGATCCACAGTGACAAGAGTGTGCTGAGACCACCAAATTTCAAGCATTACTACTCACAGCGGACGACGCACTGGATGACGGCCTTCGCTTAACGACCCAAAGCAGCGGCGTTTGTGTAGAGTTGTCAGTGCTAACAGATAAGCAACACTGCTTGAAATAAGCACAGGAATCAGTGTGGGACGAAAGACGAGCGCATACTTCATGGCAGTGCGGCGAAATTTGGCGTTGATGGGTAACAGCAGCGGACTATCGACTCGTGTGCCTTTACTGACAGCACGACATCGCCTCAGCGACTCTTCTTGTCTCGTCACCGTATCGGTTGGACCCTAGACGACTGGAGAAACGTGGCCTGGTCAAATGAGTCCCGATTTCAGTTGGAAAGAGCTGATGGTAAGATTCGATGGTGGCGCAGACCCCAGGAAGTCGTGGACCCAAACTGTAAACAATCACTGGGCAAGGTGAAGGTGACTCCATAATTGGGTGGGCTGTTTTCATCTGGAAACCCTCTATAGCCATTTATGGACTTCATGTTCCCAAATAACGATGGAATTTTTATGAATGACAATGTGCCGTGTCACTGGACCACAACTTTTCACGACTGGTTTGAAGAACATTCTGGAGGAATCGAGAGGACGATTTGTCTATCTATCGAACATTTACGAGACATATTCGAGAGGCCGGTTCGTACTGAAAGTCGTGCACCGCCAACACATTTGCAATTATGGACGGATACAGAGGCAGCACGGTTCAGTATTTCTGTAGGAGACTTCCAACCACTTGTTGAGTCCGTGCCACGCTGAGTTGCTGCACTACGCTAGGGAAAAGGATGTCAACGATATCAGGAGGTATCCCATGACTTTTGCCACCTCAGTGTATTTTTCGCCCATTCCACTTGAAACGGGCAATGGTCTTGCCGCAGTAGAAACACCGGTTCCCGTCAGATCACCGAAGTTAAGCGCTTTCGGGCGTGGCAGGCAATTGGATGGGTGACCGTCCGGGCCGCCATGCGCTGTTGCCATTTTTCGGGGTGCACTCAGCCTCGTGATGCCAATTGAGGAGCTACTCGACCGAATAGTAGTGGCTCCGGTCACAGAAAAGCATCATAATGACCGGGAGAGCGGTGTGCTGACCACACGCCCCTCCTACCTGTGTCCTCAGCTGAGGATGACACGGCGGTCGAATGGCCCCGATGGGCCACTTCTGGCCTGAAAACGGAGTGCTTAGAGCCACTTGTAACGCTACTACTTTGTACCATTCATATAACTACTGTTGCATTTATTGTCTGTTCATAATAGTAATTATTTTTACTGTATGTAATATGCTGAATATGTTTATGTGTGGTTTACGTATATAAAGCAAAAAGGCACGTCGTATGTAACTTCCATTTGGTTTGGTTCATCAGTTTATGTTGTTGATGAAAACTCTTCTAAAGGTAAAGAATCTCAGGGGCAGCCATATCTATGAGCCTAAAATGCATATCGCTGAGGATGTAAGCTAAACTGATGGTAAGTGTCAGGATGGATGTGGGAACCACAGTGGCGTCGCGCGGTGGGTGCTGGGTTCTGCCAGTGGCGGTAGGTAGCGGCGTAGCTGGATAATCCTGTCTGCACGGTAATTACATCAGTTAATACACTGAAACTTCCTGGCAGATTAAAACTGTGTGCCAGACCGAGATTCGAACTCGGGACCTTTGCCTTTCGCGGGCAAGTGCTCTACCAAGTGAGCTCCCCAAGCACGACTCACGCCCGTTCCTCACAGCTTTACTTCTGCCAGTACCTCGTCTCCTACCTTCCAAAGTTTACAGAAGCTCTCCTGCATACCTTGCAGAACTAGCACTCCTGAAAGAAAGGATATTGCGGAGACATGGCTTAGCCACAGCCAAGGGGAAGTTTCTAGAATGAAATTTTCACTCTACAGCGTAGTGTGCGCTGATATGAAACTTCCTGGCAAATTAAAACTGTGTGCCGGATCGTGACTCGAACTCGGGACCTTTGCCTTTCGCGGGCAATATCCCTTCTTTCAGGAGTGCTATTTCTGCAAGGTTTGCAGGAGAGCTTCTGTAAAGTTTGGGAAGTAGGAGACGAGGTACTGGCAGAAGTAAAGCTGTGAGGGGGGGGGGGGGGGGGGCACGAGTCGTGCTTGGGTAGCTCACTTGGTAGAGCACTTGCCCGCGAAAGGCAAATTATTGAACATGGAGCTCCACAGCAGACCACCCCTACGTGTTCACATGCTGACCCAACGCCTGGACACTGTACCATCAGGCTCGACTGAAAAACATTGGAAACATGGCTTCTCTTCGAACGAATCGAAGATACACTGACAGCTGCGAACCACCTGCATCCCTTCATGCTTGATGTCTTCCCTGACGGCGATGTCATCTTTCCACAGCATAACTGTCCGTGCCTCGTAGCCAGAGCTTTGCTACAATGGTTTGAGGAGCATTATTGTGAAATCAAGTTGATGTCTCGGTGACCAAATTCACCTGATTTAAATCCTATGGAACCCATCTGGGTCGTTATCGGGAGCCGTCACTGCGAACACAAATCAGCGGCCCTTTATTTACGCGAATTACATGGCCTGTGCATAGATATCTGACTCCTCATAGCTCCAAAAACCTACTAACAAACTGTCGCACCCATGACATGCTGAATCAGTGATATATTTCGTTCCAAAGACGGACAAATAAGCTATTAAGCAGGTGGTCATAATGCTTAATGTATCCAGACGGGGGTTCAAATGGTTCAATTGGCTCTGAGCACTATTGGACTTAACATCTGTGGTCATCAGTCCCCTAGAACTTAGAACTACTTACACCTAACTAACCTAAGGACAGCCCACCCGGTTGACCGTGCGGTCTAACGCATGGCTTTCCGGGCGGGAAGGAGCGCCGGTCCCCGGCACGAACCCGCACGGCGGATTTGTGTCGAGGTCCGGTGAACCGGGCAGTCTATGGATAGTTTTTAGGCGGTTTTCCATCTGCCTCGGCGAATGCAGACTGGGTGCCCTTATTCCGCCTCAGTTACACTATGTCGGCGACTGATGCGCAAACAAGTTCTCCACGTACGCGTACACGACCATTACTCTACCACGGAAACATAGGGGTTACACTCGTCTGGTGTGAGACGTTTCCTGAGGGGTCCACCGGGGGCCAAACCGCACAATAACCCGCTGGGTTCTTTGTGGGGCGGCGGAGAGTTGAAGTGGACTGCGGTAGTCGTTGTGGGGTTGCGGACCACTGCGACTGCAGCGGGGACGGAGCCTCCCCGTCGTTTCTAGGACCCTGGTTAACATACAGTAGAATACATACAACCTAAGGACATCACACACATCCATAACCGAGGCATGATTCGAACCTGCGACCGTAGCGATCGCGCGGTTCCAGACTGTAGCGCCTAGAAGCGCTCGGCCACCCCCGGCGGCCCCAGACGCGGGAAGTGTTTTCATAATCGATAAATATAATGGGAGCTTGAATATACTATATTTAATGGAATGTAACAATGTAGTCACACCTTTCAAATTCCTCGCAAAACTGTGTCTGTGTGTTCTCCCTTGTAGGAACGATACGTGACAGGGTGACGTGAGAAAAATGGCTCTGAACACCATGGCTCTTAACATCTGAGGTCATCAGTTCCCTAGAACTTAAGAACTACTTAAATCTAACTAACCTAAGGACATCACACACATCCATGCCCTAGGCAGGATTCGAACCTGCGAACGTAGCGGTCGCGCGCTTCCAGAGTGAAGCGCCTAGAACTGCGCGGCCAGGATGACATGAGACCTCACACTGTAATCTCTAGAGCCGGCCGGTGTGGCCGACCGGTTCTAGGCGCTACAGTCTGGAACCGCGCGATCGCTAGGGTCGCAGGTTCCAATTCTGCCTCGGGCATGGATGTGTGTGATGTCCTTAGGTTAGTTAGGTTTAAGTAGTTCTAAGTTCTAGGGGGCTGATGACCTTAGAAGTTAAGTCCCATAGTGCTCAGAGTCATTTTTTTTTTGCAATCTCTAGAACGTATTCACAAATCAACCACATATACAGTTACACTCCAGGCATGTTGGGGATCAGAAAAAGGTCTCGAACTTCACGAAAGCACTAACTTAGCTTATACGACTCTAAAATGCATTCGAAAAGTTGGAAATAAAAAAAAAATCTCCTATTCTGTCACTATTTCGATTGGGTTCCACATAAAACATCCTTCTCAAATGAAAATTTTCTTCTGCTCGTTTTTTGCAGCGCAAACTCTCAAATAAATTTATCATTGTCAATTAGTATCTCTTGTTGGATTTCCAAAATAGTTAGATTGGTAATCTCAACGTGGACATTTTAGATTTTAAATAATTGTTAATTGGTGCCAATTTAGAGAAGCTTCTCTCACAACTAGCACTACTTATGATTCAGTGTTATAACTAATTTGAGCATCCCTTCTTCGAATCTGGACTCAAAATAAACTTTAAAAAAACCAATGTGCCTGAATCAGTACGTCCTCTCTTACAAGCTGTTGAAGGTACGAAACCTCGTAGTCGCACGCGAGCTTAAACTCTTTTCTGTCAATATCTTGAGAAGCTTGGCCGGTGTTGCATCCTTCATCATCAACGCCCAGTATTATTGCAAGCCTCAAGATATTTACGTCTCGGTACGTGAATGTATTTATTTTCTTTGTTGAAACTGTCTTAAATACGAGTATGTCTTTGGTTTTTTTCCTTCTTAGGGACGTCTCGCACAAACAAGTCATATAAAAATCTTGGAAAACGATTAGTTCAGTGTGACGGAAAGCGTAGAAGTCACTAACAAAATTATGCAGAAAATAAATTATAAGGTCCCTCTCTTCTGATTATAAGTCACAACTAAATGCTGCTACGCGTGTCAGAGAGCTCGATTATTTTTTGGTTAACTGTGAAAAAGGGGGCTGGCAAATTAAGGGCTCGCACCGGGTGGGAGAAATCCACGCTACTCCACTGGGGCATCACCGCAAAGCCAGGGTTGATGACCGAGACGACAGCAGAGCTGTGTTCGGCTGTGGACAGCGAGACGCGCCGGTGGCGGGAGGCGGCTTTTGTTCCGGGCCGCCGTTATTTACGTCGGTCCAGGGCACGGCAGCTGCCTGGCGTGGCGTGCGTGGCGTGGTGTGGCAGCCAAGGCTGACCCGCTGGGGCCCGGCCGCCGAACAAAGGCCCGGCCGGTTTGCTGCCCGCCGGAGTCGAACTGAAGCCCGCAGCTGCTGACGCGCCCCACTCCGCACGCCGTACGTTTCCCACCATCTCTCAGCAGGCAGCCGTTTTGGAGTTGACCGTACCGTAGCTGCCGAACACGACGGTACAACGACTGCAATTTGCACACCTACGTTGCAGAAAGGTGAAAGGAGTATATAGAGGGTCTATGCAAGGGCGATGTACTTGAGGACAATATTATGGAAATGGAAGAGGATGTAGATGAAGATGAAATGGGAGATATGATACTGCGTGAAGAGTTTGACGGAGCACTGAAAGACCTGAGTCGAAACAAGGCCCCGGGAGTAGACAACATTCCATTAGAACCACTGACAGCCTTTGGAGAGCCAGTACTGACAAAACTCTACCATCTTGTGAGTAAAATGTATGAGACAGGGGAAATACCCTCAAAGTTCAAGAAGAATATAATAATTCCAATCTCAAAGAAAGCAGGCGTTGACAGATGTGAAAATTACCGAACTATCAGTTTCATAAGTCACAGCTGCAAAATACTGACGCGAATTATTTACAGACGAATGGAAAAACTGATAGAAGCCGACCTCGACGAAGATCAGTTTGGATTCCGCAGAAAAATTGGAACACGTGAGGCAATACTGACCCTACGACTTATCTTAGAAGCTAGATTAAGGAAAGGCAAAGCTATGTTTCTAGCATTTGTAGACTTAGCGAAAGCTTTTGACAATGTTGACTGGAATACTCTCTTTCAAATTCTGAAGGTGGCAGGGGTAAAATACAGGGAGCGAAAGGCTATTTACAATTTGTACAGAAACCAGATGGCAGTTATAAGATTCGAGGGGTATGAAAGGGAAGAAGTGGTTGGGAAGGGAGTGAGACAGGGTTGTAACCTATCCTCGGTGTTATTCTATCTGTATATTGAGCAAGCAGTGAAGGAAACAAAAGAAAAATTCAGAGTAGGAATTAAAATCCATGGAGAAGAAATAAAAACTTTGAGGTTCGCCGATGACATTGTAATTCTGTCAGAGACAGCAAAGGACTTGGAAGAGCAGTTGAACGGAATGGACAGTGTCTTGAAAGGAGGATATAAGATGAACATAAACAAAAGCAAAACGAGGATAATGGAATGTAGTCGAATTAAGTCGGGTGATGCTGTGGGAATTAGATTAGGAAATGAGACACTTAAAGTAGTAAAGGAGTTTTGCTATTTGGGGAGCAAAATAACTGATGACGGTCGAAGTAGAGAGGATATAAAATGTAGACTGGCAATGGCAAGGAAAGCGTTTCTGAAGAAGAGAAATCTGTTAACATCGAGTATAGATTAAGTGTCAGGAAGTCGTTTCTGAAAGTATTTGTATGAAGTGTAGCCATTAATGGAAGTGAAACATGGACCATAAATAGTTTGGACAAGAAGAGAATAGAAGCTCTCAAAATGTGGTGCTACAGAAGAATACTGAAGATAAGGTGGGTAGATCACATAACTAATGAGGAGGTATTGAATAGAATAGGGGAGAAGAGGAGTTTGTGGCACAACTTGACTAGAAGAAGGGGTCAGTTGGTAGGACATGTTCTGAGGCATCTTGGGGTCACCAATTTAGTATTGGAGGGCAGCGTGGAGGGTAAAAACCGTAGAGGGAAACCAAGAGATGAATACACTAAGCAGATTCAGATGGATGTAGGCTGCAGTAGGTACTGGGAGATGAAGAAGCTTGCACAGGATAGAGTAGCATGGGGAGCTGCATCAAAGTAGTCTCAGGACTGAAGACCACAACAACAACAACAACGTTGCAACAGTTTACCCATTGTCTCCATGTTCATCCTCATCCAAAATCCTCGAACAACCGTGAAGTAAGTGGCATAGAGTGCTCCCCATTCTAACTTGTCTAAAGGTAAGTGGTATTTCTCGTTCAATTCGCGTATGGAACATTGAAGAAATGACTGTTTAAAAGCCGGTGTCCGCGCTGTAGTCAGTCTGATCTTATCTGCCACACTGTAGACTGCTATCGAATTTCTGAGCATACGCGACAGGTTTACAGGTACGTGAGTCGCTCCAAGACTTCTTAAGTAATAGACCAAGCACGTTGTCTTGAGCAACGGATCTTGAATCAGAGACAAAAGTATCGCCATTCGTAGCTAAGGAAAATCGAACAGGACCGCACTTGTTGTCTTTACACACCGAGGGGCCAAAGAAACCGGTATAGGAGCGCATATTCAAAGATATGTATACAGAGATACGTTTACAGAGGAACGTGAACAGGCAGAATACAGCGTTGCGGTCGGAAACGCCTATATGAGACAACAACTTCCTGGCGCAGCTCTTCGATCGGTTACTTCTGCTACAATGGCAGGTTATCAACGTTTAAGTGAGTTTGAACATTGTGTTATAGTCTGCGCACGAGCGATGGAACACAACATCTCAGACGCAGCGATAAAGTGGGGATTTTCCCGTACGACCATTTCACGAGTGTACTGTGAATACCAAACTTTCTGTTCTGCCTTACGGCAGGTCTTGTCATGGGGTAAGCCTCGTCAGAGAGATCCACCGCATGAACATCGAGGGAAGTGATTCCAGTAGTGGTTTCCCGTTGCCTTCCACTGAAGATGATGAAATAATAATGAGGACAACACCCAGTCCTTGAGCTGAGAAAATCTCCGACCCAGCCGGGAATTGAACCTGGGTCCCTTGGCATGACGGACTGCCGCGCTGACCACTCAGCTATCAGGGCAGACTGTGAATATCAGGTATCCGGTAAAGTATCAGCTCTCAGACATCGCTGCAGCCGGAGAAAGGGCCTGCAAGAACGGGACCAACAACGACTGAAGAGAATCGACCAACGTCACACAAGTGCGACTCTTCCGCAAATTGCTGCCGATTCAATGTGGGCCATGAACAAGTGTCAGCGTGCGAACCCTTCAACGACACATCATCGATATGGGCATTCGGAGCCGAAGGCCCACTCGTGTACCCTTCATAACTGCACGAGACAAAGCTTTACATCTCGTCTGGGGCCATCAGCATCTACATTGGACTGATGATGACTGGAAACATGTTGCCTGGTCGGACGAGTCTCATTTGAAATTGTATCGAGTGGACGGACGTCTACGGGTATTGAGACAACCTCATGAATCCATGGACCCTGCAAGTCATCAGGTGCTGTTCAAGCTGGTATAGGATCTGGAATGGTGTGGGGCGTGTGCAGTTGGAGTGATATGCGACCCCTGATACGTCTCTGACAGGTGACATGTTCGTAAGCATCCTGTCTCATCACCTCCATCCATTCATGTCCATTGTGCATTCAGACGGAGTTGGGCAATTCCAGCAGGACAATGTGACTCCCCACACGTCCAGAATCGCTACAGAATGGTTCCAGGAGCACTCTTCTGAGTTTGAACACTTCCACTGGCCACCAAACTCCCCAGACATGAACATTACTGAGCATATCCGGGGTGCCTTGCAGCGTGCTGTTCAGAAAAGATCTTCACCTCTTCGTACTTGTGGACATCCCTGCAGCATTCATGGCGTCAGTTCCCTCCAGCACTACTTCAGACATTATTCGAGTCCAAGCCACGTCGTGTTCCGGCACTTCTGCGTGATCGCGGGGGTCCTATACGATATTAGGCAGGTGCGCCAGTTTATTTGGCTCTTCAGTGCAGATAAATAATCTGTCGGAGAGAGTGAGCAACAATCTGCGATCTTTCCCGATGACATTGTAGTGTAGGGAAAATGTCGTTGAGTAATTGTAGGTAGCTGCAGGATGACTTGAACAGAACTTCTAATTGATGTGCTGGATGGGAGGCTGGGTAAAGTGTAAGCTCATGCAAGTGAGTAGAAAAAACCGTCATGTCGTGTTCGAATATAGTATTAGTGGTGTTGCTTGACACAGTTACGTCAGGCGTGCAGTTGCAAAACGATATGAAATAGAGTACACTCGTAAGGTCAGATGTAGGAAGGGTGTACTGTAGAGAAACGGGATAGTTCTCGGAAAATATAACATCGTCTATAATCAATATTATGCAAGAAGCACTTGTGTGAATCATTCTTGAAAATAGCTTGAGTATTTAGGATCCCGACTAGGTATAATTAAAGGAAGAAGTACAGATGCGTGCTGTTTGATTTGTTACAGGTATGTTGGATCAACTCGCGAGTATTAAAAAAATGATCCTTGAACTCGAATGGGAATTCGTGCAGGGAAGAAGACGTTCTTTTTTTTTGTGAAACGGTATTGAGAGAGTTTATAGAACTGCCGTTTGCGACTGCATAACGATCCTACTGCCGCCATCTTGTGTAACGGCCGCGAAGATAAAGAAATCAGGGCTCGTCGTGAGGCATATCAGAAAAGTCGTTTACCCTATCTCTAATCGCCAGTAGAATAGAAAAATGAGTAGCTACCGTACAACGTACTCTCGTCTGTCCCGGGTTTGAAATTTCGCCGCGTCTTAATTTTTGATTAATAATCAGCATTGGCGGCCGAAGCCTTCCGGCATAGGAAGTCACCCTCATTCTGCCAACGGCGTTGCAAAGAGGATGGAGGAGCGGACAGAGGTTCAGGACACTCTCTTGTCCTGGGGGTGGGAAACTGCCACTAAATACGGAAGAATCAGCAATGATCAGCGGCATGAGGATGCAGAAGGCAATGGAAACCACTGAATTAAAGACACGTAACGTAAATCCACACGACATGTGGCCTGTAATTGAAGAAGTGTCATGATGATCTCTCCACTGGCAAAGGATTCCGGAATAGTCCCCAATTCGGATCTCCGGGAGGGGACTGCCATGGGGAAGGTAACATGACAAAAAGATTGAATAATCAATAAGAAGATAACGAGTCGGGACGTGGAATGTCAGAAGCTTGGACGTGGTAGGGAAATTAGAAAATCTAAAAAGGGAAATGCAAAGGCTCAATCTATATGTAGTAGGTGTCAGTGAAGTGAAATGGATGTGAAATGGAAAGAAGACAAGGATTTCTGATCAGAGGGGTATAGGGTAATATCAACATCAGCTGAAAATGGTATAACAGGAGTAGGATTCGTTATGAATAGGAAGGTAGGGCAGAGAGTGAGTTACTGTGAACAGTTCAGTGACAGGGTTGTTCTTATCAGAGTCGACAGCAAACCAACACCGACAATGATAGTTCAGGTATACACACTGACGTCGCAAGCTGAAGATGAAGAGATAGATAAAATTTATGAGGATACTGAAAGGGTAATACAGAATGTAAAGTGCGATGAAAATCTAACAGACATGGGAGATTTGAATGCAGTTGTAGGGGAAGGAGTAGAAGAAAAGGTTACAGGAGAATATGGGCTTCGGACAAGGAATGAGAGAGGAGAAAGACTAATTGAGTTCTGTGAAGGGTTTCAGCTAGTAACAGCGAATATTCTATTCAAGAATCACAAAAGGAGGAGGTCTACTTGGAAAAGGCCGGTGATACGGAAAGATTTTAGTTAGATTACATCACGGTCAGACAGAGATTCCGAAATCAGATACTGGAGTGTTAGGTGTACCCAGTATCAGATACAGACTCAGATCACAATATAGTAATGATGATGAGTAGACTGGAGTTTAAGACATTAGTCAGGGAGAATCAATAAGCAAAGAAGTGGGATACGGAAGTACTCTGGAATGAAGAGTTACGGTTGAAGTTCTCTAAGGCTATAGATACAGCAATAAGGAATAACGCAGTAGGCAGTACAGTTGAACGGGAATGGCCATCTCTAAAAAGGACCATCACAGAAGTTGGAAAGAAAAACATATGTGCAAGGAAGGTAATTACGAAGAAACCGTGGGTAACAGAAGAAATACTCCAATTGATCGATGAAAGGACGAAGTATAAAAGTGTTCTGGGAAACTCAGGAATACAGAAATACAAGTCACTGATGAATGAAATAAACAGAAAGTGCATGGAAGCTAAGATGAAATGGCTGCTTGAATAATGTGAAGAAATCGAAAAATGATTGTCGGAAGTCAGGAAAGTCAATACAAGCTTCGGTGACATTAAAAGCAAGGGCGATAACATCAAGAGTGCAGCGGGAATTCCACTGTTAAATGCAGAGAGGAGATCAGATGGGTGGAAAGAATACATAGAAAGCCTCTATGAGGGGGAAGATTTGTCTGATGTGATAGAAGAAGAAACAGAAGTCGACTTAGAAGAGATAGGGGATCCAGTATTAGAATAAGAATTTAAAAGTGCTTTGGAGGACTTAAGATCAAATAAGGCAGAAGGGATATTTCATTAGAATTTCTAAAATCATTGGGGGAAGTGGCAACAAATCGACTATTCACGTTGGTGTGTAGAATATATGAGTCTGGCGACATACCATCTGACTTTCGGAAAATTATCCACACAATTCCGAAGACAGCAAGAGCTCACAAGTGCGAGATTTATCGCATAATAAGCTTAACAGCTCATGCATCCAAGTTGCTTACAATACTAATAGACAGAAGAATGGAAAAGAAAATTGAGGATGCACTAGATGACGATCGGTTTGGCTTTAGGAAAGGTAAAGGCACCATAGAGGCAGTGCTGACGTTGGGTTAATAATGGAAGCAAGACTAAAGAAAAATCAAGTCACGTTCATAGGATTTGTTGACCTGGAAAAAACGTTCGAGGATGTAAAATGGTAGAAGATATTTCCTAATTCTGAAAAAGTAGGGGTAAGCAATAGGGAGAGACGTGTCATATACAACACGTACAACGGCCAAGAGGTAATCAGAGTGGACGTCCAAGAAAGGAGTGCTTGTATTAAAGGGTGTGAGACAAGGATGTAGTCTTTCGCCCCTACTGTTCAATCTGTACAACGAGGAAGCAATGATGGAAATAAAAGGAAGACTCAGGAGTGGAATTAAAATTCAAGGTGAAATGATTTCAATGATACGCTGAGCGGAACGAACAGTACGGTTTGAGAGTAAATCGAAGAAAGACGAAGGTAATGGGAAGCAGTAGAAATGAGAACAGCGAGAAACTTAACATCAGAATTGATGGTCACGAAGTAGATGAAGTTAAGGAATTCTGCTACCTAGGGAGTAAAATAACTAATGATGGACGGAGCAAGGTGGACATCAAAAGCAGATTAGCAATGGCAAAGATGGCATTCCTGGCAAGGAGAAGTGTACTAATATCAAATATTGGCCTTAATATCAAGAAGAAATTTCTGAGAATGTACGTCTGGAGTACAGCATTGAACGGTAGTGAAACATGGATTGTGAGAAAACCGGAACAGAAGAGAATCGAAGCATATGAGGTGTGGTGCTACAGACGAATGTTGAAAATTAGGTGGGCAGATAAGGCAAGGATTGAGGAGGTTCTGCGCAGAATCGGAGAGGAAGGGAACATCTATAAAACACTGATAAGGTGAAGGGACAGGATGATATGACATCTGTTAAGACATCAGGAAATGACTTACATTGTACTAGAGGGAGCTGTAGAGGGGAAAAGGTGTAGAGGAAGACAGAGATTGGAATACACCCAGCAAATAATTGAGGACGTAGGTTGCAAGTGCTTTCCCTGAGATGAAGAGGTTAGCTCAGGAGAGGAATTCGTGGCGGGCCGCATCAAACCAATCAGAAGGCAGATGGAAAAAAAAAATTGCATCCAGTGACGCCTATGAGCTGAGGATGACATGACGGCCGGTCAGTGGCATTAGGCCTCCATGGAGCCGGCCACTGTAGCCGAGCGGCTCTAGGCGCTTCAGTCTGGAACCGCGCGGCTGTTACGGTCGCAGGTTCGAGTCCTGCCTCGGGCATGGACGCGTGTGAAGTCCTTAGGTAAGTTAGGTTTAAGTAGTTCTAAGTCTAGGTGACTGATGACCTCAGATGTTAAGTCCCATAGTGCTTAGAGCTATTTGAGCCATGCTGCTCATAGAATAGAGTAAGAGATGAAGACAAATAAGAGAGGGTGCAGTGATTGAGACTACGACAGTGCAAACGTAGAATATGACACTGTCTATGCAGGGACAGGGAAAGCAGAAAGGTGGAAGGAGTATATAGAGGGTCTATACAAGGGCGATGTACTTGAGGACAGTATTATGGAAATGGAAGAGGATGTAGATGAAGATGAACTGGGAGATATGATACTGCGTGAAGAGTTTGACAGAGCACTGAAAGACCTGAGTCGAAACAAGGCCCCGAGAGTAGACGACACTCCATTAGAACTGCTGACGGCCTTGGGAGAGCCAGGCCTAACAAAACTCTACCATCTTGTGAGCAAGATGTACGAGACAGGCGAAATACCCTCAGACTTCAAGAAGAATATAATAATTCCAATCCCAAAGAAAGCAGGTGTTGACGGATGTGAAAATTACCGAACTATCGGTTGAATAAGCCACTACTGCAAAATACTAACACGAATTCTTTACAGACGAATGGAAAACTGGTTGAAGCCGACAACGGGGAAGATCAGTTTGGATTCCATAGAACTGTTGGAACACGTGAGGCAATACTAACTTACCTTAGAAGAAACATTAAGGTAAGGCAAACCTACGTTTCCAGCATTTGTAGATTTAGAGAAAGCTTTTGACAATGTTGACTGGACTACTCTCTTTCAAAGTCTGAAGGTGGCAAGGGTAAAATATAGGGAGCGAAAGGCTATTTACAATTTGTACAGAAACCAGATGGCAGTTATAAGAGTCGAGGGGCATGAAAGGGAGGCAGCGGTTGTGAAGGGAGTGAGACAGGGTTGTAGCCTCTCCCCGATGTTGTTCAATCTGTATATTGAGCAAGCAGTGAAGGAAACAAATGAAAAATTCGGAGTAGGTATTAAAATTCATGGAGAAGAAATAAAAACTTTGAGGTTCGCCGATAACATGGAAATTCTGTCAGAGACAGCAAAGGACTTGGAAGAGCAGTTGAACGGAATGGACAGTGTCTTGAAAGTAGGATATAAGATGAACATCAACAAAAACAAAACGAGGATAATGGATTGTAGTCGAATTAAGTCGGGTGATGCTGAGGGAATTAGATTAGGAAATGAGACACTCAAAGTAGTAAAGGAGTTTTGCTATTTGGGGAGCAAAATAACTGATGATGGTCGAAGTAGAGAGGATATAAAATGTAGACTGGCAATGGGAAGGAAAGCGTTTCTGAAGAAGAGAAATTTGTTAACATCGAGTACAGATTTAAGTGTCAGGAAGTCGTTTCTGAAAGTATTTGTATGAAGTGTAGCCATGTATGGAAGTGAAACATGGACGATAAATAGTTCGGACAAGAAGTGAATAGAAGCTTTCGAAATGTGGTGCTACAGAAGAATGCTGAAGATTGGATGGGCAGATCACGTAACTAATGAGGAGGTATTGAATAGAATAGGGGAGAAGAGGAGTTTGTGGCACAACTTGACAAGAAGAAGGGACCGGTTGGTAGGACATGATCTGAGACATCAAGGGATCACAAATTTAGCATTGGAGTGCAGCGTGGAGGGTAAAAATTGTAGAAGGAGATCAAGAGATGAATACACTAAGCAGATTCAGAAGGATGTAGGTTGCAGTAAGTACTGGGAGATGAAGAAACTTGCACATGATAGATTAGCATGGAGAGCTGCATCAAACCAGTCTCAGGACTGAAGACCACAACAACAACAACAACAACAACAACAACACTATGCTTACCGGCACGTAGCCATGATAATTATTCTTATGCTGGTGTGATTTGGTCGGAAAAGCGTACGTCACAAATTTATCGTACATAAGTATTCATCGCGATTTCCAGCCGTCGTTAGCTTTAGTACGAAAATCTTTGGAGAATGGCACCACCATAGTAAAGTATGGAAGGTATTAATGTCTTTAGAGGCTTCTTTTTACGCTCGAAAGGAAACACTTTTTTATGTTTCTGCAGGGACTAAAGTAACGCTGACACCTTCTTACAGAGTGCTGTTGTGCGTTCAGTCTGTTCTAAGTGCCGGTCCAGAATTATACCCAAGATCTTTGCAGGAGAAGTAAAGGTTATTTTTGCCCCGCTTAGGATTAACGGTGCAAGAGGTTCTCTGAACTGATGGGCGAAAAGTCTTTTGTGAGTGACTAATATTGCTTGCTTTTTAGATTGGTTAAGTTTCAAACGTATGTTCTGCGCCCACGCTAATACGGCAAGAAATCGACATTTACATGTTGGAAAGCTATGTAAACCCTTGTTGAACTTGCACTTAGATATAACTGAATGTAGTCAGCGTATAGGCGATATTTTCAATGGGAGAGAGTAGTTGACACATCATAAACAAATAATGAGCAGAGTAATAGACCCAACACTGATCCTTGTGGGACCCCTGGTACTGTATCTCTCCATCTACATCTACATCATACTCCGCAAACCACCTAATGGTATACGGCGGAGGGTACTTTCGGTACCACTATCTGATCCCTCCAACCCTGTTCCACTCGCGAATAGTGCTTGGGAAGAAGCCTCTGTATTCGCTCGAATTTTCTCCTCGTGGCCAATACGCGAGATTTATGTGCGGGGGAAATAATATGTTGTCCGACTGCTCCTGAAAACTGCTGTCCCGAAATTTCAATAGTAAATCTCTCCGAGATGCAAACGCCGGTCTTGTAACGTCTAGGTCCGCAGCTCGTGGTCGTGCGGTAGCGTTCTCGCTTCCCGCGCCCGGGTTGCCGGGTTCGATTCCCGGCGGGGTCAGGGATTTTCTCTGCCTCGTGATGACTGGGTGTTGTGTGATGTTCTTAGGTTAGTTAGGTTTAAGTAGTTCTAAGTTGCAACGTCTGCCAGTGGACTTTGTTTAGCATCTCCGTAACGCTCTCTCGCCAGGTAAACGATCTTGTGTTAAAACACGGCGCTCTTCGTTGGATCTTCTCTGTCTCTTCTATCAGTCCTCCCTGATTCCAGATAGATGAACAATACTCAAGAATGTCGAGAACAAGCGCCTGATGAGCCACGTCTTTCGTCGATGAGTTACATTTCCTTAAGATTATTCCTATGAATCTGAGTCTGGTGTCTGCTTTTCCCATTATCTGTTTTATGTGGTAATTCCACTTAAGGTCGGTCTGAATGGTTACGCCTAGATACTTTATGGCAGTCCCGGCGGAGGTTCGAGTCCTCCCTCTGCATGGGTGTGTATGTTTGTCCTTAGGATAATTTAGGTTAAGTAATGTGTAAGCTTAGCAGTTAAGTCCCATAAGATTTCACACACATTTGAACATTTGAACTTTATAGCAGACGCTATCTCCAGCCGTTTGTCATTAATCGTGTAGTTGTACAGTATTGAATTTCTTACCTATGTATGCGCAATAGGTTACATTTATTTACGTTCAGGGTCAACTGCCAGAACCTGCACCATTCATCAATTCTCTGCAGGTCGTTCTGCAAATTCTTACTATCTTCTGGCGTTGCTACTTTTCTATAGACAACTGTATCATCTGCGAATAGCCTTAAAGAGCCTCCGCCACTTTCTACTAGATCATTTATATATTTTGTAAACAGCAGCGGCCTTATCACATTCCCCTGTCGTACTGTGTTGAGTTCTATCTGCAAGAAAGTCTTGAATCCAATCGCAAGTCTGCTCCGATGCTCAGTAAGTTCGTAACTTTTTCTCATCAGACGGCAATGCGGGACGGTGTCAAATGCCTTACTGAAATCAAGGAACACAGCTTCAACCTGAGCGCCGTTGTCCACTGCGCTGTGGATCTCATGGACGCACAGAGCGAGCTGAGTTTCGCAAGACCTCTGTTTGTGGAATCCATTTTGATTTTTCTAACGGAGATGTTCATTTTCCAAAAACGTCCAAATACCATTCTGACCGATTTGTTCCAATCGTTACATACTGCAAGCTTGTTACTCCCTTTTAGGATCTGGACTGTAATAAAAATGGCAGGGTACTGTTAATCAGAACACAGGGAGAAGTTGTGATCTAAATGATAATAGATTTATTCATCTTTAACATCACAAGACAACAAAAATGACTAAAGAAACGTCACACGAACATTTTTTATTTGATGAACGCTTTCACTAACATGGGGTCTATGGTGGACAAAGCGGTCAGTCGGGGATCAACACACGACACTAACCGTAACACTAGTCGCTTTATCTGACTTCGTACACGTGAATACGGGTTATGGCACAAAAACTACGTCACCATCAAGCGTATATACTGTACTATTCCAAAAAAAGATATATGTTTCGAAAGAACAGGCTGCTGAGATAAATTGGAGCCCTACGCCGTAGCAGCGAATACCTTACCCTCCTGCTGGTCAGGGCGGCACACCACGATGCGTTCGGCGACTGAAGTCATGGACGGCAGCAATCTGTTATTAATGGCGCGTGGGCGAAAAATGCAAGTACGCGCTCTCGCGTTCGGTTAATTCGGAACGCAGGCACTTCCCTATGAGCCTCTGAAACCCCGGTGAATTCCAGTGTGCAGGTGGACAAGTTTGCTGGTCTGCCAAAACAATTTGACTCCGCGCCACGACTGTGCGTGACGGAATATGTCAGATGTTTAGATGGCTGACTCAAGACAGATAAGTACACCCACGCAACACTCGTTGTGTGTGTGATGCTAGAGGCAGTACTTCTGATAGTTCAGAAGGTCACATGCTCTAAGTGTCACACTAGCCAAGGACACAAGTCTCATCGTTTAGGTAGAGGCCTGCAGTTCTTTACTAGCGAAGTACGAGTACAAGAGAGATCTCTTCCCTTTCTGTCCACTTCCTTGTCAGCTTGGTAGCAAAGCACATGTACATCTTAGACTTCCCCCACTTTACCACAAACCAATCATGAGCTGGAGCGCGGCATTCGAAGCTGGGAGAGCGCCCTTTGCCCTGCATACACCGATTTGACCAATCAGAGACTTTAAAGTTAATTGGAAAAAAAAATGAGATTCAGCTTTGCAACCTCTTTCCCACGCATTTACGCTGTGTATTTTGCTAACAATATGACCAGGATGGAACCACAGCTCTCCATAAAAAGCTTGTTATTTCCCCTCTTGCGCCCATTTCGAGGTTTCCATAGAACAGCCATCAACCCGCTAAAATGCTCGTGCTTTCACAAATATGTTTTGTAACAGGGTCTGGACGTCTGGGCGCCAATGACCTGTCCCACTGCCCGCATCTCGTGGTCGTGCGGTAGCGTTCTCGTTTCCCACGCCCGGGTTCCCGGGTTCGATTCCCCGCGGGGTCAGGGATTTTCTCTGCCTCGTGATGGCTGGGTGTTGTGTGCTGTCCTTAGGTTAGTTAGGTTTAAGTAGTTCTAAGTTCTAGGGGACTGATGACCATAGATGTTAAGTCCCATAGTGCTCAGAGCTATTTGAACCATTTTGAACCTGTACCACTGAAATTCGCAGAACGCTCACAGTAGTCTTGTCGGCTTCCTGCCTAAGAAGGGCCCATCCTCTGCTTTATTGCCGGTCTACAATGCACTGACCATTGCAGCGGTGACTTCTCGGCGCTAGTCTAGTCAGTCTACCTGGACGTGGATGCTGACCGACCGGCTCCAGCCAACGTGTCTCCACAATCAGACCGCAGAATTTGGCCATCCGGAAATATTTCCACTCAGGTTCTGCAGAAAAAACGTGCTTCCCTCGGCCCACCGTCGCCGTGCATTTTTACAGTAGTCATTTAAATAGGGCACCCTACTCCTTTGAACGCAGGTAAAGCTTACCGTTATTCCTTCCCTAGAGCACACAAGCAAGAGCATTAACTACTGCCCACCATTTCCCCATGATCTATGCAGTCAAATCGTAATAAACATAATCTTCCCCAAGAACATAAAGTGGCATAACATCGAATCAGTTGTGAGTGTGCCCTGCAATCTCTCAGTACGTTGGGGAGATGCAAAATACGCATGGAACCACCGAACAGCACTTGAAGAAAATTTTCATTTGTCCACTTAGGAAATAGAACGCAACAGTCGACATTGTCGAAAGTTTTGCTGAAATCCAAAAAGCACATAATAGTCGCCCGCTGTTTATCCTTAGTTTGTTTCAGTTCGTCATTCTTTTTTATAAGAGAAGTCGTAGTGCCATAAACCTGACTGGCAGTCATCTAGAAGTCCGTTTGGTGTTAAATAGTTACTAAAGCCTTGCAGAATGCTAGTAGAATGAAAATGGGAAGCTATTTTTAAGAATCCTTCTTGTGTAATAGTTTTATGAGTCCCTGCTTCCAGGCAGTTCTTTACTATCCTAACATTCTGCCAATGAATTAAAGTCTATGACCTGCTTCACCTGGATTGAACCTATTTCCACACAAACTGTTGTACTTACGTGGTTTTCGATTTGACTGAGTCCAGCGGTGACTCATTCGTATTATATTCTTAGTAGACTACGGTCTTGGTCTTCTGAAAGATATAGTTTTACGTTTATGAAAAGTTAAAGCAAGTTACCAACCTCTGAAACACTCGGAAATCTTCGAAATTCTACTATTAATATTGTTTACAGTGTCTTTAAGGGAAATAGGGAAGCGTCCGATCCCGCCCGTCTGCTTTGACCCATGACGTCACAAATATGGCAGACACGACCATGAACCACGATTCCAATATTGCGCATATAAAGTCGGTACGTAGACATTATGAGGACGAAAATACATCGAAAAACAAACACACACACTTTCCACAAAAAGCCTAATGACGCTAACGGGACAAGCGCTGGAAATGGGGTGTTTCTGGGTGGGGGCAAACTAAATATAAACAAATTTAGACACCCACCGCTATGCAAAACCACACAAAACGACGAAAAAAACGGACATCACAAAACTCCCCAAATACCACTAACCACAATATCATCTGGAATCGGACACTTCAAGCTCAACAGCAGCTCCCGATCCCATAAATTAGGAACATTTCCCTTGGCCTATATAGCTCAAAAACATCTCCCGATACCAATATCAACATACACAGCCACACGTTGTGATCGAACACTTCCCTTGGCCTGCGCACTGTTAATTCTATCCGCCATATCCATTCCTGAACAAAAACAACAATGGATTAATTTTACTAAAATTACCACACGATGTACAGCAAACAACACTAAATTAACCGTCACACAAAATCGTTAACTCCCTGAAACGAATTCCACTACAAACACAGCCGACACTCGAACAATTCTGGATAATGAGCAAAAGCAAACTGAGCCCATTACACCACACAAACGAAAACCCTGAATATACCACCAGAGAGCACAACAAAGCACAACACGACGACATCTGCAAACACGCCACACTCACAACCAAACTCCGGGCCGTCATGACGTCAAACGCGACAACACCCTTACGTCACGGGTCAAAGCCGGCGCGTGGCATCGGACGCTTCTGTCGACCCTCTTAAGATATAACATGAACAACTAGCCTTCAAATACGCTTCGCTGGGACCCACCTGAACTTACAGGAGTGGACAAAAATACGGAAAAATCGCGAGATATGCGTTCTTGAACATAAATGCAAGTGCTAGCCAAGCCTTCAGGTTGCGTTGCTGTATTTGACGACGAACGGTACGGGTGCAATGTCCTCAGTACGTTACAAGTGTCAACAGTCGTGGAAATAGTGTTCTATGTAGTTGTGCGTGTATGATATCGGAGTTAACTGACTTCTAAAGTGGGCAAGTTGTTGGTGCTCGTATCGCTAGTGGTTCAAGAGGCACCGTATCGAAGATTATGTCTCATACATGGTAAGTGGAAAAACATCATTCGCTAAGTCACAACACGGACGGACGTGTGGGCTGAGTGTTTGTGACAAACAGTCATTGGGGAGGACTGTGACGGCAAATAAGAGAACAACTGCAAAAGTCACTGTAGAACTGAATGTCGCACTCGCGAGCCCTATCAGCACCAAAACAACATGAAGGGAGCTCCATTATCAGGGAATTTCACGTAGAAGCAATTAAAATCGCTCAAAAGAGGAAAGGCCGCTGGACGTGATGGGATACCAGTTCGATTTCAGACAGAGTACGCGAAGGAAGTTGCCCCCCTTCTTGCAGCGGTGTACCGTAGGCCTCTAGAAGAGCGTCGCGTTCCCAAGGGTTTGGAAAAGGGCACAGGTCATCCCCGTTTTCAAGAAGGGACGTCGAACAGATGTGCAGAACTATAGACCTATATCTCTAACGTCGATCAGTTGTAGAATTTTGGAACATGTATTATGTTCGAGTATAATGACTTTTCTGGAGACTAGAAATCTACACTGTAGGAATCAGCATGGGTTTCGAAAAACACGATCGTGTGAAACCCAGCTAGCACTATTCATCCATGAGACTCAGAGGGCCACAGACACGGGATCACAGGTAGATGCCGTGTTTCTTGACTTCCGAAAGGCGTTCGATACAGTTACCCACAGTCGTTTAATGAACAAAGTAAGAGCATATGGACTATCAGACAAATTGTGTGATTGGATTGAAGAGTTCCTAGATAACAGAACGTAGCATGTCATTCTCAATGGAGAGAAGTCTTCCGAAGTAGGAGTGATTTCAGGTGTGCCGCAGAGGAGTGTCGTAGGACCGTTGCTATTCACAATATACATGAATGACCTTGTGGATGAGATCGGAAGTTCACTGAGGCTTTTTGCGGATGATGCTGTGGTATATCGAGAGGTTCTAACAATGGAAAATTGTACTGAAATGCAGGAGGATCTGCAGGTAATTGACGCATGGTGCAGGGAATGGCAATTGAATCTCAATGTCGACAAGTGTAATGTGCTGCTAAAACATAGAAAGAAATATCCCTCATCATTTAACTATAATATAGCAGGTCAGCAACTGGAAGCAGTTAATTCCATAAATTATCTGGGAGTACGCATTAGGAGTGATTTAGAATGGAATGATCATACAAAGTTGATCGTCGGTAAAGCAGATGCCAGACTGAGATTCATTGGAAGAATCCTAAGAAAATGCAATCCGAAAACAAAGGATGTAGGTTACAGTACACTTGTTCGCCCACTGCTTGAATACTGCTCAGCAGTGTGGGATCCGTACCAGATAGGGTTGATAGAAGAGATAGAGAAGATCCGACGGAGAGCAGCGCGCTTCGTTACAGGATCATTTAGTAATCGCGAAAGCGTTAAGGAGACGATAGATAAATTCCAGTGGAAGACTCTGCAGGAGAGACGCTCAGTAGCTCGGTACGGCCTTTTGTTGAAGTTTCGAGAACATACCTTCATCGTGGAGTCAAGCAGTATATTGCTCCCTCCTATGTATATCTCGCGGAGAGACCATGAGGATAAAATCAGAGCCCACACAGAGGCATACCGACAATCCTTCTTTCCACGAACAATACGAGACTGGAATGGAAGGGAGAACCGATATACTCAAGGTACCCTCCTCCACACACCGTCAGGTGGCTTGCGGAGTATGGAGGTAGATGTAGAGGTAGATGTAGATGATCTGGAATTCCAAAACCAAAAATCAGTGGTGCAAATGCCCGCAACAGAAAAATGTGGTACCGAAGCCATGAAACGTAGGTTACAGAGCAATCGAGAACGTCATTTGGTCGGATGAGTGTTATTTCACACTAGTTCCCAATTCTGTCCATTTTTACGTCCCAAGAGTGAAACATGACTGTGGGTCGATCATGATTTGGGCAGCCATATCTTGGTATCCCGTGGGCCCCATGGTCACTCTGCTAAGACAGGGTCCCTGTTCACACAACTCACTTCGTCCAGGGCTTGTTCCGCTAGTACGAGAATAAATTTTCATACCTCCCGTGGTCACCACAGTAACCAGATCTCAATATTACTGAACCTTTGTGGCGTAATTTGGAGAGAAGGGTGCATGTTTTTATATACTTCCATCGTCGTTACCTGAAATTGCCACTTTTTTGCACAAAGAATTGTATAAGAGTCTCGTGAGAACCATACAGAACTTGTATGTATCCATTCCAAGACGACTGGATACTGTCTTGAAGAAAAGAGAAGGCCGGTGTGGCCGAGCGGTTCTAGACGCTACAGTCTGGAGCCACGCGACCGCTACGGTCGCAGGTTCAAATCGTGCCTCGGGCATGGATGTGTGTGATTTCCTTAAGTTAGTTAGGTTTAAGTAGTTCTAAGTTCTAGGGGACTGATGACCTCAGATGTTTAGTCCCATAGTGCTCAGATCCATTTGAACCATTTGAAGAAAATAGGAAGTAGAGCCATTTCAGTAATAATTGTCTTCCTCTATATGGGTAACGTTCACCATGCTTTACACCTATCCTTTTAAAAAGGAACTGGCTTGCTGTAGTGGCAAACGTAAGAGATTTCCGCTGAAACTCCAGTGCTTTCGTAGCTCAGTGGGTTCTGTTGATTTTCCGCTCTGACGTGTCAACCGCACACCGATAGAGCTATAGGATAACTGCTGCGATTGATAGGAGGAACAATCCTGATTTGTGTCGCTCCTTGGGAGCGCTGATGACAGATCTCTTCCTTTCTTTCCCTCGATAGCTTTCTCCTGTTTCTCCCTCCTTACGAAGCAGGTGGTTTATTAAATTATTTTGTTTTTCAACCATAGCTGCATGGCTATGAATCCATATCCAGTGGTCACCACGTGCAAGCGACTGTCAAGTTTGTGTCTGCGATTCTAGTGTAGGTTAAAAATACAGCAACGAGCTTTGATGAGTTCTTTTTTGTGAAATAATTTATGTTGTTATAAGTTTTGCATCTCATGGTAATTTTCAAACGCTGCCAGATGAATCTGCGGCCCCTAAAACATTTCATAGTTTATTCGGCAAGACAGGATAATTTAATTTTTGTCAGACTGAGAATTAAATTTTTACCACCCATCGTCCCTAGTAATGGAATTGAGTTTATGTACAAAAAGAAGTTTTTGCTATTACGTGATTTGTAACAAAAGCTGAATCTGAAATTTAATTGGAGAATCTGACTCATATTGACACACTTTCCAGATGCTGTGGCTGACAATTATTTTTTATTTAGTCTCCCTCGTTTGACCAAAACTTGGTGATAAACCTGTTTTCTTTTCCCGCTAATCTTTCACATTAAAGATCTACGACAACGGCCAAAGAATGGACAATCTGTATCATCCGTGTCTCTTAACAAAGAACAGTTTTTCTTTAACCAGAAAAAAAATGGACAGAGTTTAGTAAAAACTGCTCATGATTAATATAGAGTGGACACCACTTTTGCTGTCTGACAACGTCATTTGGACTTCAGTAGCATACCTTCAGAACCATTCGGAGATACTGTCTGCATGGAACACTATGGTTTTTTTCCTGATGTTGTAACATGCTTTGCGTGCAGTGGCTGTAATCACCGGCTAGCGACAGACATGTCGGTCAACCGTTAGATTGCTAGCTCATGCAGTCAATTATTTATGACTTCAGCTTCCCTATATTTGGACGAATCTGATATTAATTTTCAGAGTACTGTAGTATGCTTAAAAGTTAAATGCTTGCCGAGGGAGGTGGCTATGAGCCATAACGGAGCCAGTGGGTGGTGGAACAGAGGTGGGAGTCCAGATAAAGGCAGTTACAATTGAAGCAAGTTCTTTTATTGAAGCATATATGCAGACCAAAACATATTGGTTCAAGACAAATGGATTCCTGCTGAATGAAAACAAAACACAGCAGATGGTTTGTAGTCTTAGAGATAATCTTCTGTCAGATGATCAAAGTTATGTCAAATTTTTGGGGGTATACATAGATGATAAATTACCTTGGGGTCAACATGTACTATATATTAGTGGTAAGTTGTCAAGAGATATTTACCTGTTGAGGCGACTTATGCATTGTATTCCTGAAAAATATGTTAGAACATCCTAGTTTTCATTCTCCAAAGTATAATAGCATATAGAATTATTTTGTGTGGGAACTCTAGCTCTGAACATGACGTATTAATACTGCAAAAAAAAAGGCTATTAGGATAATTACTGGTTCTGCATATAAGGCACACTGTAAAGCATTGTTCTGTGAGCAAAAAATCATGACTGTTATAAACTTGTACATATACTATGTTCTAATTTATACGAAGAAGTAATTACCAGAAACAAGAACCAGCGAAAATGTACATAGCCACAATACAAGAAGGAATAGGTGCTTCTATATTCCTTACCATAGATTATCAAAGTCACTCAACAGCTATGAAATCATGGGGTACCAATTATTTAATAATCTTCCTCAATCTGTTCAAGAATTACCTGAACAATTATTCAAACAAACAATTCATGACTGGCTAGTCTTCCACCCATTTTACGATACAAGAGAATTTATAAACTGTAATATAATACTATAATGTTAACAACTAACCTGTTGTTTCTTTCAAACTATTATTACATTTTAGTATGTATATGACGTTGTCTATTGTTGTAATGACCGAATGACAATAAAATTATTATTATTATTATGACCAGTGGCGGCTGGGCACTGACTTCTGCTGGGCTGGCTGCCCGCTTACCCCGCGATGGCGATGCTGTGATCCACCCCTCCGATGGCCTCGTTATGTACACCAGCTCCGCGGTTTCTGTGCCAGCAGCGTGTTCTCTATAAAGGCGTACGTGTGACGTCGCTAGGCTTTGCGCGGTCACGTCTTGGTGGCTGGCGCCCACCCCGGGGAGACATCCGTCCATGTGGTGGTAGACAGCTTGCGTGCACGGGGAGTGACCTGCTGCCCCTAGGCAGGAGTCTGCCGTGCTGTTCGAGATGACCTCATGTGGTCTACATTGACATCTACATCTACGTGATTACTCTGCATTTCACAATAAAGTGCTTGGCAGAGGGTTCAAGCTGTCTCTCTACCGTTCCACTCCCCAACGGAAAGCGGGAAAAACTAGCACTCAATCCCTGATTTCTCTTATTTTATCGTGATGATCATTTCTCCCTATGTAGGTGGGTGCCAACAGAATGTTTTCGCAATCGAAGGAGAAAATTCGTGATTGAAATTTCATGAGAAGATCCCGTCGCAACGAAAAACGCCTTTGTTTTGATGATTGCCACTCCAATTCATGTATCATGTCTGTGACACTATCTCCCCTATTTCGCGATACTACAAAACGAGCTGCCCTTCTCTGTACTTTTTCGATGTCATCCGTCCGCCCCACCTTATGCGGGTCCCACACCGCACAGCAATACTCCAGAATAGGTGGACAAGCGTGGTGTAAACAGTCTCTTGAGTAGAGCTGTTTCACCTTCTAAGTGCTCTGCCAATGAGTCACAGTCTATGGTTTGCTCTACCCATAATATTATCTATGTGATCGTTCCAATTTAGGTTATTTTTAATTGGAATCCCTAAGTATTTAGCTGAATTTAGAGCTTTCAGATTTGTATGACATATCGCGTATTCGAAATTTAGCTGATTTCTTTTAGTACTCATGTGAATAACTTCACGCTTTTCTTTATTCAGGCTCAAAATGGATCTGAGCACTATGGGACTCAACAGCTGAGGTCATCAGTCCCCTAGAACTTAGAACTACTTAAACCTAACTAACCTATGGACATCACAAACATCCAAGCCCGAAGCACGATTCGAACCTGCGACCGTAGCGGTCGCGCGATTCCAGACTGTAGTGCCTAGAACCGCTCGGCCACCCCGGCCGGCTATTCAGGCTCAATTGCCACTTTTCGCACCATGCAGATATCTTATCTAAATCATTTTGCAAGTCGTTTTGATCATCTGATGGCTTTACAAGACGGTAAATGACAGCTTCATCTGCAAACAATCTAAGACGGCTACTGTCCGCAGCTCGTGGTCGTGCGGTAGTGTTCTCGCTTCCCACACCCGGGTTCCCGGGTTCGATTCCCGGCGGGGTCAGGGATTTTCTCTGCCTCGTGATGACTGGGTGTTGTGTGCTGTCCTTAGGTTAGTTAGGTTTAAGTAGTTCTACGTTCTAGGGGACTGATGACCATAGATGTTAAGTCCCATAGTGCTCAGAGCCATTTGAACCATTTTTTAAGACGGCTACTGATATTGTCTCCTATGTCGTTAATATAAATCAGGAACAATAGAGGGCCTATAACACTTCCTTGGGGAACGCCGGATATTACTTCTGTTTAACTCGATGACTTTCCGTCTGTTACTACGAACTGTGACCTTTCTGAGAGGAAATCACGAATTGAGGCGATACTCCGTAGTCATGCATTTTGGTTAGAAGACGCTTGTGAGGAACGGTGTCGAAAGCCTTCTGGAAATCTAAAAATATCGAATCAATTGGACATCACCTGTCGATAGCACTTATTACTTCATGAGTATGAAGAGCTAATTGTGTTTCACAAGAACTAAAATGTTCAAATGTATGTGAAATCTTAGGGGACTTAACTGCTAAGGTCATCAGTTCTTTAGATTACACACTACTGAACCTAAATTATCGTAAGGACAAGCACACACACCTATGCCCGAGGGAGAATCCTAAGGACAAACACACACACCCACGCCCGAGGGAGGACTCGAACCTCCGCCGGGACCAGCCGCACAGGCCATGACTGCTGCGCCCAAGACCGCTCGGCTAATCTCGCGCGGCACACAAGACCGATGTTTTCTGAATCAGTGCTGACTATGTGTCAATAAATCGTTTTCGTCGAGGTACTTCATAATGTTCGAAGTCAGTATATGTTCCAAAACCCTACCGCAAATCGACGTTAGTAGTTCAACGGATTACTCATACTTCCCTTTTTGGGTATTGACCGAGCGAGGTGGCGCAGTGGTTAGCGCACTGGACTCGCATTCGGGAGGACGACGGTTCAATTCCGTCTCCAGCCATCCTGATATAGGTTTTCCGTGATTTCCCTAAATCGTTTCAGGCAAATGCCGGGATGGTTCCTTTGAAAGGGCACGGCCGATTTCCTTCCCAATCCTTCCCTAACCCGAGCTTGCGCTCCGTCTCTAATGACCTCGTTGTCGACGGGACGTTAAACACTAACCACCACCACCACTTTTTGGGTATTGGTGTGACTTGAGCAATTTTCTAGTCTTTAGGTACTGATATTTCTGTGAGAGAGTGGTTGCATGTAAGTGCTAAATATGGAGCTATTTTATCAGTATACTTTTAGAGCAGCCGGACTGGTATACAACCTGGACCGGAGGCCTTGCTTTTATTAAGTGATTGAAGCTGCTTTGTTACACTGGGACGTGGCAAGCAGTCCGCGAGGGACTTAGTGCACAGAACTGTTGCCCTACTGTCGCTTCAAAGTGGTGACTTGTACTGACAAGTCCGCATGGCATCTTCGTTCATCACGTCATTCCGTTTTTGCTGAAAGACTCTGAATAATTTTGTTATAAAAATGTTCAGTATTTATGCTAGGTAGTGGCCGACTTGTTGTGCATATGTACCACTGCCAGTGACGCATCCTAAATCACCACTGCTACTGTCAGCGAATAAATCTGCGTTGCCCCTTGCTGCACTAGGCTGTGCGGTACCATTGATCTCGCTGTTCCAGCAAGTTAACCTGCTTCACAACGTCGTGCTAGCCGTGTTGAATTACTACTGCGACAACACTCAGCGTCCGCCTACCGTCATCGCTGCTGCAATACACCGCGCACGCTGGTTCTACTATCCCCATACAGCACTGTCAGCTGGACGAGGCAGCTCAGCTCCATACATATTCCGTGTGTGCGCAGTGAACGTGTTCTCATTGTGTACTGTTATTTCTGTCTGATGTAACTGGCACTTGATTACAGATCCTACACGACGGAAATAAAATATTTGCCACCTCGTGATGATTTAGGCTTCATGACATCACATCATCAGCATCATCAGCCACTGGACAATCACTACTATGTAAAGGGGTCCTCCAGCCATCCCTATACAGTATGACCCTCAGTTGTACACATTCACGTTTCATCAACATCTCAGGTCGTTTATCTATCTTCCATTGACAGCACCTTGGACTTTTAACCTGACTAAATGCCTCACCAACTTCTACTTCATTTTAATTAAGGTACGCACCTTTCCACTGCTGAGTGATTAACGCACATTTTTATTTATCTCTCACATATCTAACGACAGTGTCCCTCAAAGGTAAATTAAAACTGTAACAGAAACTGATTCCAGACACTCCGTTTCAGGCAAATTGGGAATTTATTTTTGAAAACTGTTTAGTTTAGCAACAGCACACTTGCCCATTTCTGCTCCTATATCTGTTTGTTTTGGTGTCAGTCCATTTCTTTTCTTTAGGACTGGGAGCAGTGGCACTCCTGTGGAGACACATTTCGGCAGACCCTGAGGCTATTACTCGGTTAAGCAGCCATTTGCAGGTAGCGTACTCGCACACTAAGGATTTGTTTCCTGTCTAGCAGTCTACCACAGCGTGATATACTCTACTAGACGTGTTACTAGGAATTAGTTTTAATATATGTTGAAAGCCTAAAAAAACTTCGAGCAGTCACTTTATGATTATAAATTATTTTGCCTTTACTAATTTCAGGCTGGTTTCCCCATCTTAATGCGATGTCTGTTATAAGTTGGAAGGCGATAGTTTGGTCGTGAGCTGTACGGCAAGAAAAAGGAATAAAAGTGAGATAGTGTTAATACTTTCATCCTTCTTTACCTCCTCTGCATTACTGCAGATGACGTGTCACTGAGCACATTTGCACTGCGCATGCAGCACACGTGAGGTGCCTAGTTGTTTCCACTGCCCTGTGTGGAATACATAAGTTCTTGTACACTTCACTAACCTGCTGTCTTCATGATGATGATGTCCCCAGCGCAAAAAACAGCACGCAGGTCGTGGATTCTTTTTCTTGAGGCTGAAATTAACTTCGCAAGGAATTGCTGCTACGAATAAACTATAACTCATTTGGGATGCCACTCGGGTTTTTATTGATATAGACACGAGAAACTATTCTTGATCACAACGTATTGAACATATCTTTCCACAGTCATTATATGTGGCTAAAATAACATGAAATACATCCTGCCTCAGACAACATGTCTGTCTACTGGAACCGTCAGAACTGGAGAATAAAATTACATGAATCAAATACTACTATTACAGACAATATGTCTGTACCCAGCGACGGTCCGAACTGTAGTAAATAAAATTGCACGAAACAAATACCGCTATAACAGACAACATGTCTGTCTACTGGAACGGTCAGCAATGGAGAGCCGGACTGCCCGAGACACTTCGCGCGCCAAGCCAGCAAGGCGTGACCCGAACGCCACCGAAATGCATCGGCAGTAATATCGTCAGTCTTTTGTTTTAGTAATACATTGATTTTAATAATTTTGAAATAACTGATTGATAGCTGGCTGTTGAGAGATGTTTATTTAAAAAATGAAGTGATTTGTATGAAAGGTTTAATTAATAATAGCAACTAACTTTTAACGTTTTGGTGCCCTACCGCCGAACACAGCAGCCGGCAGCAGCATCATGCAGGCGGTCTTTCTCAAGGAAATGGTACCGAATCTAACATCTGTCACCGGTACCTGATCCCACATTACGTCATCTCTATGCTTCTTGCATCTCCACTGTCCTGGGAATAGCTTCCTGGAGCCTAATATGATGGTTGAATAAGCCAGAAATATTACAGTTGGCAAAGCCAACAAACGAGAATGCAAAAAACCTGGTTTTGGTGAAAGACCTAGGTCTCGATTAGGTTAGAATGTGACAGTCAGGTTGTGCGTTGGCGAAGCCAGCGAATCTGGAAGCAGAAAAATTACCTTAGGTGTTTTGGACTCTGCCAGAATTTCAGGACATTCCCTCCTTGCGCAAGTGTCCCTCCCCTCAACTGTCACAAACTCGTTTTTTTCGACTACTGCTAAATACAGCCGACCGGAGAGGCCGTGCGGTTATAGGCGCTACGGTCGCAGGTTCGAATCCTGCCTCGGGCATGGATGTGTGTGATATCCTTAGGTTAGTTAGGTTTAATTAGTTCTAAGTTCTAGGCGACTGATGACCTCAGACGTTAAGTCGCATAGTGCTCAGAGCCATTTGAACCAAGCCATTTTTGCTAAATACAAAATCCCATCAACTGGAGCTTTTTTCTATAGATACATTTATTATACACTCCTGGAAATTGAAATAAGAACACCGTGAATTCATTGTCCCAGGAAGGGGAAACTTTATTGACACATTCCTGGGGTCAGATACATCACATGATCACACTGACAGAACCACAGGCATATAGACACAGGCAACAGAGCATGCACAATGTCGGCACTAGTACAGTGTATATCCACCTTTCGCAGCAATGCAGGCTGCTATTCTCCCATGGAGACGATCGTAGAGATGCTGGATGTAGTCCTGTGGAACGGCTTGCCATGCTATTTCCACCTGGCGCCTCAGTTGGACCAGCGTTCGTGCTGGACGTGCAGACCGCGTGAGACGACGCTTCATCCAGTCCCAAACATGCTCAATGGGGGACAGATCCGGAGATCTTGCTGGCCAGGGTAGTTGACTTACACCTTCTAGAGCACGTTGGGTGGCACGGAATACATGCGGACGTGCATTGTCCTGTTGGAACAGCAAGTTCCCTTGCCGGTCTAGGAATGGTAGAACGATGGGTTCGATGACGGTTTGGATGTACCGTGCACTATTCAGTGTCCCCTCGACGATCACCAGTGGTGTACGGCCAGTGTAGGAGATCGCTCCCCACACCATGATGCCTGGTGTTGGCCCTGTGTGCCTCGGTCGTATGCAGTCCTGATTGTCGCGCTCACCTGCACGGCACCAAACACGCATACGACCATCATTGGCACCAAGGCAGAAGCGACTCTCATCGCTGAAGACGACACGTCTCCATTCGTCCCTCCATTCACGCCTGTCGCAACACCACTGGAGGCGGGCTGCACGATGTTGGGGCGTGGGCGGAAGACGGCCTAACGGTGTGCGGGACCGTAGCCCAGCTTCATGGAGACGGTTGCGAATGGTCGTCGCCGATACCCCAGGAGCAACAGTGTCCCTAATTTGCTGGGAAGTGGCGGTGCGGTCCCCTACGGCACTGCGTAGGATCCTACGGTCTTGGCGTGCATCCGTGCGTCGCTGCGGTCCGGTCCCAGGTCGACGGGCACGTGCACCTTCCGCCGACCACTGGCGACAACCTCGATGTACTGTGGAGACCTCACGCCCCACGTGTTGAGCAATTCGGCGGTACGTCCACCCGGCCGCCCGCATGCCCACTATACGCCCTCGCTCAAAGTCCGTCAACTGCACATACGGTTCACGTCCACGCTGTCGCGGCATGCTACCAGTGTTAAAGACTGCGATGGAGCTCCGTATGCCACGGCAAACTGGCTGACACTGACGGCGGCGGTGTACAAATGCTGCGCAGCTAGCGCCATTCGACGGCCAACACCGCGGTTCCTGGTGTGTCCGCTGTGCCGTGTGCTTGTACAGCCCTCTCGCAGGGTCCGGAGCAAGTATGGTGGGTCCGACACACCGGTGTCAATGTGTTCTTTTTTCCATTTCCAGGAGTGTATTTTAGCCATTTTCTAGAGATACGTTTATTACACATTGTTACTGTTAATGAAATTGATTTCAGTGAATATCTTCAAACTTGCCAGTAGAGGTTTTCCTTTAGTTGTAGACGTTTACTTACAATGGGGACATAGTGTACACTAAACGAAAGTAGCAAGTCTGGATTTAGTTCTGGAGTAAGTCGAGCGTGCATTTGAACACACACTACATAATAGATCACTTCCAGAATGAGATTTTCACTCTGCAGCGGAGTGTGCGCTGATATGAAACTTCCTGGCAGATTAAAACTGTGTGCCCGACCGAGACTCGAACTCGGGACCTTTTCCTTTCGCGGGCAAGTGGTCTACCATCTGAGCTACCGAAGCACGACTCACGCCCTGTCCTCACAGCTTTACTTCTGCCAGTATCTTGTCTCCTACCTTCCAAACTTTACAGAAGCTCTCCTGCGAACCTTGCAAAACTAGCACTCCTGAAAGAAAGGATATTGCGGAGATATGGCTTAGCCACAGCCTGGGGGATGTTTCCAGAATGAGATTTTCACTCTGCAGCGGAGTGTGGGCTGATATGAAACTTCCTGGCAGATTAAAACTGTGTGCCCGACCGAGACTCGAACTCGGGACCTTTGCCTTTCGCGGGCAAGTGCTCTACCATCTGAGCTACCGAAGCACGACTGACGCCCGGTCCTCACAGCTTTACTTCTGCCAGTATCTCGTCTCCTACCTTCCAAACTTTACAGAAGCTCTCCTGCGATCATTGCTTCTGTAAAGTTTGGAAGGTAGGAGATGAGATACTGGCAGAAGTAAAGCTGTGAGGACTGGGCGAGAGTCGTGCTTCGGTAGCTCAGATGGTAGAGCACTTGCCCGCGAAAGGCAAAGGTCCCGAGTTCGAGTCTCGGTCGGGCACACAGTTTTAATCTGCCAGAAAGTTTCAATAGATCACTTTATTAAAATTTGGAATATCTAAAATACTTATCTTGGAAGCAATCAACGTCCACATAAATGACAATCAGTATTTGTTAATGTCGCTGACTACCGTTATCATTTGGAACAATACAGAATGATGGTCATCTCAACGTACAGTTGACTATAAACTTTGATACACTGTTCTGACTAACAGTTCTGTAAGTTCGCAGCCGGATCTGAGCTAAGACGATGCTGTCTTCGTGGGCAATAGTTGCAGAGTGCACTGAGCTCTGACATAAGTAGTTTCCGAAAGCGGCAGCGTATCGTAACTCCTGAGGGTGTGTCTGTCAGCGACTGTCTTTAGCTAGTGGTGCCTTCGTGAAGTATCAACTTTGACATGGGATCTTGTTCTTCGGATTTCAGAAGTTCCTTTTACTCCGATTGCTATTTTTCCCAAATTTGGTGACCTAAAAACTTTCTCACAACATTTGGTGTTTCTTATGGTCTTGAGTTGGAACGCTGGTTTGATGCAGTTCTCGAGGTAGACCATTCTGTGGAAGCCTCCTCATTTCTGAATAACTGCTGCAAACTACATTCATTTAAACGTGATTGCTGTTGCCAAGCATCAGCCTCGCTCTACCATTTTACCCCCCACTTGCCTCCATTATCAAATTGTCGGTTCACCTCGGAGTTCTTTAACTATGTAGCGCCATAAATGTCTTTTCTTCCAATTCGGCTGAGTATCTCCTCATTAGTTATTCGATCTGTCGATCTATTCTTCAGGAGCTTTCCCCTGCAGCAGCACATTTCGAAAACTTTAGTTTTATTCTTCTCTACACTGTTGTTCTCTACACTGTTGATCGTCCACGATACACTTGCGTACAAGGTTCCTGCCAAATACTTTCAGAAGGAAATTGATTTTAACGTCTTTCTCACAAACATTTCTCATGCTACTGACAATATACATTTTATATCCTCTTTACCTCGGCAGTAGTCAGTTATTTTGCTGTCCAGATAGCAGAAATCGTCTACCATTTTTAGTCCCTCATTTCCTAATCAAATATCCTCAGTATCGCCTGATGTAATTCGACTATTTCTCTTTACTCTTGTTTTACATTTATTGAAGTTCATCTTACAACCTCTTTTCGAACCACTATCCATCCTGTTCACCAAATTTTCAGAGTCCTTTGGCATCTCTAATAGAAATACAATGTTATTTGGAAACCTCGAAGTTTTTATTTATTGTGCTTGAACTTTGATTTATGTTCCACATTTCCCTTCATTTCCTTTACTGCAGGCTTAATGTGCACATTGAATAATATCAGGGATAGGATACCAACGTCTTGTTTCAGCCGCTTTTCGTTTTTAGCGCACTTTAGAAAGTTATAATGGTGATATACGAATCCCGCATTTCAGGGCTACTACACTGTTCTATTGCTCAAGAATGCGGTAGAAAGGGGAGGTAAAACGATTGTTTTTGCTTCTGATGGTACAATGCTTAAAATACGCATCTTACGGACAAATAATTGTGAACAGTGTAACATGAAAGACTGCACAGTTGTTACGTGATAGAATTACGCTATAAGTGTTACAACGTGTTTAACTTATATCTTATTGTTCAAATTTTTAAATATTCGTAAGCCATTCTGATCTGTTCATTGTAGATTTGAAGAAAATGTTAATTATCATATTAACCAAAAATTGTGTTATTCTTCAACTGATAGTGTAAATGAAAAGCTGAAGCTCAAAGATTATTTTTATTAATTTCTGCAATTTTAAGATCTGTGACAGTGATACGAAATACACCTACGTTGTGGATGGTACGTGGTTCAGGAGACAAAGAATAAGATTTTACTGACAAAACGATAAATACACTGGTACCGGTTGCGAACTACGGTTTAAAATCCCGAAGACGATGGGGTCCCTAGAGGACCGCAGGCTAGTGTTCGGGGAACAATGGTGAAGGAAATCGGCTGTGTCTTTCTCATAGCAATTACCCCGCCATTTGCCGTTACGTATCTGGGAAGACCTCGGAAACCTTAATTGTCTATGGCTGGAGGGCGGCTGTTCAAGCCGCATCTCACTCTGTGGCAATCTGCCAAGCTTTAACACATATGTTTGAGAAGGCCGCGCGCATAATCGCGGTTGTGAGAGTTGATGCTCGATTCCCATTTGAGCTAGAAACATGGGCGAAAAGTTTTTATTTTAACCTTTACCACAGGAAATTTTTATAGCAATTGGAAGACCTGTCTTACTGTAGTTAATTAACAGTACATTAGGCAATGTTTGAACGATGAACCGGAGATGGCGCCCAAGGAAATTGATCTCATCGATTAATTCGTCTTGCAAAAGAAATTAATTAGGCTGAAATTAATACTCAGCTAATGGCACCATTTGTACGTGCACCTTCGGATTTTAGGTGCAAAACGTGCAAAAAAACAAGTTTTAGGGTAGGTTTATGAAGTGCACGACTTATGTAGTTGAAACTTGTACGAATCGGTTCAAACTTTGCACTAAGTGGATAAAATCAAAATGATTTTTTTTGTCCAATAATCTGTATCTATTCTCGAGATACAATGGTTTAAAGTCGAGGTAAATGTAGTATGTAAAATTAATTCTTATCCGAGCTGAATGAGCAGAAATGTTTTACAGTGGTTCAGTAAATGGAAAATGAATTCTTCCGATAAAATTGGAAATTTGTCCTCAAAAATCTAACTTCATTCGGATATAACATGCAAAAAACACGTTTTTTCTGGGTGTTTTTGCACGCGTCACTTGTTTATTTCAAACTTGTGCGAATCTTATTTTCATGAAGGTAGACAAAGACATATAATTAATGCTCGTCCTGCTGTTTCGCGAAAGTCTTATCTGTTGCCGTCTGCTTCGCGTCTGCTGTGCAGCGAGCTACCTTAATTTAAGTATTAACTGTATTTTTCTTACTTGTCACTTTTTCTTCCGTGTGTTTTTGCTTTTAGGAAGCTTTAACTGTCGAGTGCTAGTAATAGTGTTCCATAGATTTCGTGTTTGTTTTGAATACATTCAGAGAGAGTCCCTTTCGTCAACCATAGTGCCAGTAGTGCTAGTGTTTGTTTTCAATACAGCCTAGAGACAGGTAGTGCTATTTTCATTGTTTTCTACAAGAAGTGTCTAGCAATCACAGTTTAGTCAACTATCAGCCGCCTTTAGTGAATTAGCAGTGGAGTTAAAAGTTGATTAACCCTCTATAGTAAATTGATTTCTTAGGATGGATAGGATGTGTGACTGCTGTGTACGGACGCAGGAGGAGCTGGCCACTGTTCGCGAACAGCTGAACGTGTTGATGGCCGCGGTCAGCCGTCTTCAGGCTGTTGCCTCGGAGTGTAGCGGCAGTGGGGAGTCTGGTGCGTCGCATGGTACACCCCAGATGTTACATGATTCACCCACTGTCCCTGCTGTCGAGACATCTTCGCGGGTACCGGGCGCGGTTGGGCCACCCTCTCCCCAACGGGAGTGGCGGGTTCAGCGGCGTTCGCGGCGCACGAGGCGGAGGGTCAATGTGGAAGCTGGCCGTGTGGCATCACCCGCTCTGCCTGTGAGTGGACATGTGGCCGCTTTTTCAGCAAGGTCCGAGCAGGCACACGGGGGGAGGGGTTTATTAGTGATTGGGAGCTCCAACGTTAGGCGGGTGATGGAGCCCCTTAGGGAAATAGCGGAAAGGTCGGGGAAGAAGGCCAGTGTTCACTCTGTCTATTTGCCGGGGGTTTCATCCGAGATGTGGAGGCGGCCCTGCCGGCGGCGATAGAGAGCACTGGGTGCACCCGACTGCAAATTGCTGCTCATGTCGGCACCAATGACTCCTGCCGTCTGGGTTCAGAGGTCATCCTCAGTTCGTACAGGCGGTTGGTGGAATTGGTGAAGGCGGAAAGCCTCGCTCGCGGGGTGGAATCAGAGCTAACTATTTGTAGTATCGTTCCCAGAACCAATCGCCGTCCTCTGGTTTGGAGCCGAGTAGAAAGCTTAAACTCGAGGCTCAGACGATTCTGCGGAGATCTGGGGTGCAAATTTCTCGACCTCCGCTATCGGGTGGAGAAATTTAGGGTCCCCCTGAATAGGTCAGGCGTGCAGTACACGCCGGAAGCGGCTACAAGGGTAGCGGAGTACGTGTGGAGTGCACATGTGGGTTTTTTAGGTTAGAGGATTCCCTCCCTAGGCCCGACAAGACGCCTTCTGAGACGCGGCAAGGTAGGAGTAGGTGAAATGCAGCAGGGACTAACAATATTAATGTGCTAATAGTAAACTGCAGGAGCGTCTATAGAAAGGTCCCAGAACTGCTCTCATTAATAAACGGTCACAATGCCCATAAAGTACTAGGGACAGAAAGTTGGCTGAAACCAGACGTAAACAGTAATGAAATCCTAAACTCATATTGGAATGTATACCGCAGAGACAGGCTGGACAGTGAAGGGGGGGGGGGGGGGCGTGTTTATAGCGATAAGAAGTGTAATAGTATCGAAGGAAATAGATGGAGATCCGAAATGTGAAATAATTTGGGTGAAGGTCACGGTTAAAGCAGGCTCAGGCATGGTAATTAGATGTCTCTATAGGCCCCCTGGCTCAGCAGCTGTTGTGGCTGAGCACCTGAAGGATAATCTGGAAAATATTTCGAGTAGATTTCCCCACCATGTTACAGTTCTGGGTGGAGATTTTAATTTGCCGGATATAGACTGGGAGACTCAAACGTTGATAACGGGTGGCAGGGACAAAGAATCCAGTGAAATTTTTTAAAGTGCTTTGTCTGATAACTATCTTGAGCAGTTAAACAGAGAACCGACGTAGATGTAGATGAATAATTCTGGAACTGGCAATATGTAACCTAGTCATGTAGGTGAGTGGCGAAGGTGTGTCCATCGGAGAGAAAGAGTAGTGATATGTTAAAAATAAGATCTTTGATCTAATTTTACTCACGTCATCGCGGACTCATCGTTTTGCGCATATGAAGAACGACGATGAAAATACATTAGCAATTGACTTATATCTCTTATGCATAATGAAACGGTACATAGATCCGTCTTATAGATTCTGAATTCACCGATACGTCCGAAAGTGGTATGTGCTTGGGTAGTTATATACTGCCATTACTCTCGCATTTTAAGTTTGTGGTGACACATTTTATACATGGACGACTTCTTGCTGTCCATCACGAACACCTTCACAAATATGCTGTAAGCTCCCCAATAGTAATTACTTCGATGGCAGTCGGAATGTTAAATCAGTAGAAGAGCTCATAACGATTAGTCTTATTTTCTGCTAGCACTGGTCGAGTGCAATAGCCAACAAGACCAAGGTTAAACTCATTATTGCTAGTGTGAAGAGAGAGACTTGTGCCTGCAGTGTAGAGTACCTAGGAACACTTGATGTTTCCTTGGTGGGGTTTCGATCAGTAACTGATTTTAGAGTAACATGAAGGTGAGAGCCTCAAGCTGATTCCAGAATTTACTGTTATTTTTGTATTAGTGAGATATGACGTTTTGTCTTGAGCAGTATTTGTATTTATTTTTGGTCCTATACGTTTAACTGCTGCATAGTACATTAAAGTTGTTTGGACGGTTAAGGCACTCTTCGTCGGTCATGCACCATCTTGTACCTTGAAATGGAAGGAGCTTCTATATAACGAAACACCCAACAGTTGCAAATAACCTTTGTTTATTCAGTGACTTAAGAGTTTTATCTGTCCTGAATAAAGACATTTGTATTAGTTTTCGGTAGCTTTTATTTCAAAACGTATTTAACTTGTAACTAATTCTCGTTAACAATTCTAATTAATTGATGTCACTCATTACTGGGACGTCATAGAGTCGTAATGTAACAGATACACTATTAAATCCAGTACTGGCAAGATTTTGTTGTTTGTAAGACTTTTAGATATGAATAGAACTTTGTTCCCAGGTACATGACCATGTCGTACCTTGGAACACGTTTTCACATTTGACAAAACCTTAATTTTCTGTAGTAATTTTCAGAAAAATACTGCGTCACATCAAGAGTAAATGCTATCATTTACAAATGGAAGCATGAAGTACACTCTTACATAAAAAGTTATGTACATTGGAGACAAACAAAAGATTACAAATGCAAAAAATTGGGTGATTTACTCAAGAGAAAGAGCTCCAGAAATTGAGCAAGTCAGTAATGGGTTAGTCCACCTTTGGCCCGTATGTAAGCACTTATTCGGCTTGGCATTGATTCATTGATTGACGCAGTTGTTGAATGTCCTCCTGAAGAATAATGTGCCAGATTTTGTCCAATTGGTGCGTTACATCGTCAAAATCCCGAGGTGATTGCAGGGATCTACCCATAATCCTCCACACGTTCTTAGTTGGGGAGATATCCGAAGACCGCACTGGCCAAGATACGGTTTGGCAAGCATGAAGACAAACAGTAGAAACTCTCGCCCTGTGAAGGCGGGCATTTCTTGCTGAAATGTAAGCTCAGGGTAGCTTTCCTTGAGAGACAACAAAACAAGGCGTATAGTATCGTCAACATACCACTGTGCTCTAAGGGAACCGCTGATGACAACTAAAGGGGTACTGTAACGGAAAAGTAATTGCACTCCAGACCATCACTCCTGATTGTCTGGCCATATAGCGGGTGACAGGCAAGTTAGCATCCCACCGCTGTCCAAGGCGTCCCCAGACACGTCTTCGGTCTGGAATCTCATTGACTGGAGTAGAATTGTCTGCAGTGATGAATCCCGCTTCAAACTGAGCCCCTATGATTAGCGAAGACAATTCTCGAGACCTCCCAGACAGCAGTGGGATACCAAACTGACAGTCGCCTGCCATATGACCCGACATCAAAGACTTATGGTCTGGGGTGCCAGACAAGTTAGCGTCCCACCGCTCTCCAAGGCGTCTCCAGACACGCCTTCGGTCTGGAATCTCAATGACTAGAGGAGAATTGTATTCAGTGATGACTCCTGCTTCGAACTGAGCCCATATGTCTAGCGAAGACTAGTCTCGAGACATCTCGGCCAGCAGTGGGGTACCAACCTGACAGTCGCCTGCCATACAGCCCGACATCAAGGAATGATGGTCTGGAGTGCCATTTCTCTTCGTTGCAGGACATATTTGGTTGTCATCTGCGACGCCCTTACAGCACAGCGGTAGTTCGCCGATATTATTACCCTTCATGGCAAACCTTTCTGAACTTACAATTCAACAAGATAATGCCCGCCCGCATACGACGAAAGTTTCTACTGTTTGTCTTAGTGCTTGCCAGATCCTATCTCGGCCAGCAAGGTCTCCGATCTCTCCTCGCCCGCAGCTCGTGGTCGTGCGTTAGCGTTCTCGCTTTCCACGCCCGGGATCCCGGGTTCGATTCCCGGCGGGGTCAGGGATTTTCTCTGCCTCGTGATGACTGGGTGTTGTGTGATGTCCTTAGGTTGGTTAGGTTTAAGTAGTTCTAAGTTCTAGGGGACTGATGACCATAGATGTCAAGTCCCATAGTGCTCAGAGCCATTTGAACCATCGATCTCTCCTCAGCTGAGACTATCTGGATCATTATAGGTAGGGCCCTCCAACCATGTCGGATTTTTACGATCTAACGCTCAGATTGTACAGAATTTCGCACGACATCTCTCAGGAGGACATCAATCAATCACTGCGACGCCGAATAACTACTTACAAAGGACCAGAGGTGGACCAACGCATTGTCCAGTTGCTCAGTTTGTGAAGCCGTTGAATAATTTATCCATTTTTTTGAGATTGTTATTATTTATTTGTCTGTATACGTACGTCACTCCTACCGTTTTGTGTCCCCATGAACCATGGACCTTGCCGTTGGTGGGGAGGCTTGCGTGCCTCAGCGATACAGATAGCCGTACCTTAGGTGCAACCACAACGGAGGGGTATCTGTTGAGAGGCCAGACAAACGTGTGGTTCCTGAAGAGGGGCAGCAGCCTTTTCAGTAGTTGCAAGGGCAACAGTCTGGATGATTGACTGATCTGGCCTTGTAACAATAACCAAAACGGTCTTGCTGTGCTGGTACTGCGAACGGCTGAAAGCAAGGGGAAACTACAGCCGTAATTTTTCCCGAGGGCATGCAGCTTTACTGTATGATTACATGATGATGGCGTCCTCTTGGGTAAAATATTCCGGAGGTAAAATAGTCCCCCATTCGGATCTCCGGGCGGGGACTACTCAAGAGGATGTCGTTATCAGGAGAAAAAAAACTGGCGTTCTACGGATCGGAGCGTCGAATGTCAGATCCCTTAATCGGGCAGGTAGGTTAGAAAATTTAAAAAGGGAAATGGATAGGTTGAAGTTAGATATAGTGGGAATTAGTGAAGTTCGGTGGCAGGAGGAACAAGACTTCTGGTCAGGTGACTACAGGGTTATAAATACAAAATCAAATAGGGGTAATGCAGGAGTAGGTTTAATAATGAATAGGAAAATAGGAATGCGGGTAAGCTACTACAAACAGCAGAGTGAACGCATTATTGTGGCCAAGATAGATACGAAGCCCACGCCTACTACAGTAGTACAAGTTTATATGCCAACTAGCTCTGCAGATGACGAAGAAATTGAAGAAATGTATGATGAAATAAAAGAAATTATTCAGATTGCGAAGGGAGACGAAAATTTAATAGTCATGGGTGACTGGAATTCGAGTGTAGGAAAAGGGAGAGAAGGAAACATAGTAGGTGAATATGGATTGGGGGACAGAAATGAAAGAGGAAGCCGCCTGGTCGAATTTTGCACAGAGCACAACATAATCATAACTAACACTTGGTTTAAGAATCATGAAAGAAGGTTGTATACATGGTAGAACCCTGGAGATACTAAAAGGTATCAGATAGATTATATAATGGTAAGACAGAGATTTAGGAACCAGGTTTTAAATTGTAAGACATTTCCAGGGGCAGATGTGGACTCTGACCACAATCTATTGGTTATGACCTGTAGATTAAAACTGAAGAAACTGCAAAAAGGTAGGAATTTAAGGAGATGGGGCCTGGATAAACTAAAAGAACCAGAGGTTGTACAGAGATTCAGGGAGAGCATAAGGGAGCAATTGACAGGAATGGGGGAAATAAATACAGTAGAAGAAGAATGGGTAGCTTTGAGGGATGAAATAGTGAAGGCAGCAGAGGATCAAGTAGGTAAAAAGACGAGGGCTGGTAGAAATCCTTGGGTAACAGAAGAAATATTGAATTTAATTGATGAAAGGAGAAAATATAAAAATGCAGTAAGTGAAACAGGCAAAAAGGAATACAAACGTCTCAAAAATGAGATCGACAGGAAGTGCAAAATGGCTAAGCAGGGATGGCTAGAGAACAAATGTAAGGATGTAGAGGCCTATCTCACTAGGGGTAAGATAGATACCGCCTACAGGAAAATTAAAGAGACCTTTGGAGATAAGAGAACGACTTGTATGAATATCAAGAGCTCAGATGGAAACCCAGTTCTAAGCAAAGAAGGGAAAGCAGAAAGGTGGAAGGAGTATATAGGGGGTCTATACAAGGGCGATGTACTTGAGGACAATATTATGGAACTGGAACAGGATGTAGATGAAGATGAAATGGGAGATACAATACTGCGTGAAGAGTTTGACAGAGCACTGAAAGACCTGAGTCGAAACAAGGCTCCTGGAGTAGACAATATTCCATTGGAACTACTGACGGCCGTGGGAGAGCCAGTCCTGACAAAACTCTACCATCTGGTGAGCAAGATGTATGAAACAGGCGAAATACCCTCAGACTTCAAGAAGAATATAATAATTCCAATCCCAAAGAAAGCAGGTGTTGACAGATGTGAAAATTACCGAACTATCAGCTTAAGAAGTCACAGCTGCAAAATACTAACACGAATTCTTTACAGACGAATGGAAAAACTAGTAGAAGCCAACCTCGGGGAAGATCAGTTTGGATTCCGTAAAAACACTGGAACACGTGAGGCAATACTGACCTTACGACTTATCTTAGAAGAAAGATTAAGGAAAGGCAAACCTACGTTTCTAGCATTTGTAGACTTAGAGAAAGCTTTTGACAATGTTGACTGGAATACTCTCTTTCAAATTCTAAAGGTGGCAGGGGTAAAATACAGGGAGCGAAAGGCTATTTACAATTTGTACAGAAACCAGATGGCAGTTATAAGAGTCGAGGGACATGAAAGGGAAGCAGTGGTTGGGAAGGGAGTAAGACAGGGTTGTAGCCTCTCCCCGATGTTGTTCAATCTGTATATTAAGCAAGCAGTAAAGGAAACAAAAGAAAAATTCGGAGTAGGTATTAAAATTCATGGAGAAGAAATAAAAACTTTGAGGTTCGCCGATGACATTGTAATTCCGTCAGAGACAGCAAAGGACTTGGAAGAGCAGTTGAATGGAATGGACAGTGTCTTGAAAGGAGGATATAAGTTGAACATCAACGAAAGCAAAACAAGGATAATGGAATGTAGTCTAATTAAGTCGGGTGATGCTGAGGGAATTAGATTAGGAAATGAGGCACTTAAAGTAGTAAAGGAGTTTTGCTATTTGGGGAGCAAAATAACTGATGATGGTCGAAGTAGAGAGGATATAAAATGTAGGCTGGCAATGGCAAGGAAAGCGTTTCTGAAGAAGAGAAATTTGTTAACATCCAGTATTGATTTAAGTGTCAGGAAGTCATTTCTGAAAGTATTCGTATGGAGTGTAGCCATGTATGGAAGTGAAACATGGACGATAAATAGTTTGGACAAGAAGAGAATAGAAGCTTTCGAAATGTGGTGCTACAGAAGAATGCTGAAGATTAGATGGGTAGATCACATAACTAATGAGGAAGTATTGAATAGGATTGGGGAGAAGAGAAGTTTGTGGCACAACTTGACCAGAAGAAGGGATCGGTTGGTGGGACATGTTCTGAGGCATCAAGGGATCACCAATTTAGTATTGGAGGGCAGCGTGGAGGGTAAAAATCGTAGAGGGAGACCAAGAGATGAATACACTAAGCAGATTAAGAAGGATGTAGGTTGCAGTAGGTACTGGGAGATGAAAAAGCTTGCACAGGATAGAGTAGCATGGAGAGCTGCATCAAACCAGTCTCAGGACTGAAGACCACAACAACAACAATGGAATAATTCCTACGTAGTGAGTTTTCATTCGTTTCAGAGTTTGTAATAAACTTCTGTTACAAAGCTGGCTAGAGTGTTCGTAGACAGGGAAAATGTGGAATAATAACAATTCCAGTTCTAGATTTCTTTTAGAATTTGGTACTAAGTACAAGGTGTACAACTTTGCTGCCGCCGTTTGCCGATAGGTGGCGACAGCGGTAAGTAGCGGTCGCAAGAAACAGAATGCAGACGTAAGGCAGTTAGCTTGGACATCGGTCAACATAACTTCATTCAAACATTAGTCGATTTGTGTCTGCATCATAAAGTTGTTCTTGATCGAAAATGTCAGTTTACTAGCCTAAAACTCGTCATTTGCGGGAGCTGTTACTGTTTTGTTTCAATATGAAGAAAACTGCGGCTGAATATTATCGAATGCTCTCAAGTACGTATGGTAAGGACGCTATTAGTGAAAGAACGTGTCATGAGTGGTTTCAACGCTTCATGAACAGTGATTTTTACGTCGTAGACCGGCATAGTGGTGGAAGAGAGAATTTTTTTGAAGATGCAGAATCGGAGACTTTGTTCAGTGAAGACTTGCGTCAAACTCAAGAAGAATTGGCACTATTAGTGGGAGTGTCACAGCATGCCATATCAAAACGTCTCAAGGCTATGGGCATGATTCAGAAACAAGGAACTTGGGTCCGTGTGAGCTGAAACCAAGAGACGTTGGACGGCGTTTGTGTGTTTGTTAACAGTTGCTTCAGAGGCAAAAACAGAAGGGATTTCTGCATCGCATTGACACCAGGGACGATAAATGGATTCATCGCGTTAACCCTAAACGCAAAAAATCACGGGAATATTCCGCCCATGCTTCCACGTCGACGGCCAAGCCGAAAATTCACGGTTCCAACATCATGCTTTTCATTTAGTTGGACCAGCTCAGCGTTGTGTACTATGAGGTGTTAAAAACAAGCGAAACAATCACAGGTGCTCGTTATCGAACGCAATTAATGCGTCTGAGAAGAGCATTAAAAGACAAACGGCTAAATTACAGCGAGAGGCACGATAAAGTGATTTTGCAGCACGACAACGCTCGACCCCCCATTGCAAAAGAGGTCAAAACGTACTTGGAAACGTTAAAATTGGAGGTCCTACCCCACATGCCATATTCTCCAGACATTGCTTCCTCCGACTATCACCTGTTTAGATCAATGGCGCATGGCCTGGCTGACCAACACTTCCGATCTCATGAAGAAGTCACAAATTGGATCGATTCGGGGATCGCTTCAAAAGATCAACAATTTTTTCGATTCGGGATTCGTACACTGCCCGAACGATGGGAGAAAGTAGTGGCTAGCGATGGAAAATACTTTGAATGATACATGTGTGACCAATTTGTTTCACTAAAGCCTCAAATGTTGGGAAAAAAAGGCGGAAGTAAAGTTGCACATCTTGTATGTTACAATGGTTCCCAGTTTTTACACACTTACTATTAAATTACAGCTCTGCCTCTTATACACGTAAGTCCATCACCAGATATAATTCTTCCAGTTAAATGAAAAGATAAAAGGAAGATTCATTCCACGCAAATCACTCGTGATATCGTTTCATCTCGTTTTACATAAAGCATAATATCTTTAATGAGACTACGCCCACCGGTCCGAAACTCAATAGACTACACACTGCTGATGTAAATAATGCGTAACCGTGCCGTAGTTGAAAGAGAAGGATGTACCGCCCCTAGCTAAGATGAGCAATAGATTATGTTACATACCCAACAAGTCTTTTATCGGCTGAGATAGAAAAATACCGCAGATATACAACGTTCCATTGAGTTTACTTTGGATACGTATGAGCAAACGTTTTCACATACATTAGGATTTAAAATTTTTTGCTTTGGACATATAGTTCAAGAGAAAATTAAAAGTAGTTTCCCTCCCCCAGTTGTGACAAAGATTTTGAGGATGTTTCTCTTGGGCATAAGGGAAATGTCGCAACTGGAATTCAATCCTAAATATTCATAAATATGACTCCTTCTGCGTCACTAACAGCACGTCTGATGTTTGGCTGAAAAATCTCTGGCGCTGTAATTGGCCAATAGTCGAGGAACCCACTCTACCTATAGAAGGCAAAGCATCCCCTACCTTCCCCCTCCCACTCTCCACCCCCCACCCCCACCCCCCAAGAAAATTGAACAGTCATCACGGTGCAGCAAGATTGTACACTTACGTGACTTTCATAGTAAGGCTACAATGCTGACGAGAAGGATAAGGAGAGGGAAGATATAAAGGCAACAACAGAGGTGATGCTCCCGTCAGTTAGACCGTTAGCCTGGTGCAAGTCTTTCGAGTTGACTCCACTTCAGAGACTTGCGTGTCGATGGGGATGAAATGATGATGATAAAGACATAACAACACCCAATCCCTGAGCGGAGAAAGTCTCCGACCCAGCCGGGAATCGAACACGGGCCGTTAGGTATGACATTCCGTCGCGTTGACCACTCAGCTATCAGGGGCGGACTTTACAAGCGGTAAATGGCTGAAAGGTAAAACCCGACGAAGCAGTATCCACTGCATGTTTTCATTATTTTGGATTCATACATCACTTTAATGTAAGCGTACCTACACGTGAAATCACGAGCCACACTAACGTTGATGAGATTTTTGATTTTGAATGTCATCTGATGTGTATCACCCTGCATTTTAAATGCCGATTAGACCGTCGGGAAACGACTCCATAAATGAGATTTGCCAGTAGGATCGTGTTAATGAATCCTATTATCGTCAGTATCATATTATTTGTACAGCTTTGGTGAAACAATACGACAAAATACCTGAACACTATGACACGAAATCTGACAAAATCGTGAAGATCAGTAGGATTATGGTGCGAGATGAATTACATCATGTCTTCTTCCATCGAAATAATAATTTTTCGAAATAAAGGAGTCCGTCAGCACTGATATCAAAATATGAGAAAAGGCTGTTTGTCAATTTGCCTGAAGAATGTTATATTGAACTCGTTGTTCTAAAATATTAAAACCTAATGAACTGGCTCTGAGCACTATGGGACTTAACTTCTGAGGTCATCAGTCCCCTAGAACTTAGAACTACTTAAACCTAACTAACCTAAGAACATCACACACATCCATGCCCGAGGCAGGATTCGAACCCGCTACTGTAGCGGTCGCGCGGTTCCAGACTGTAGCGCCTAGAACCGCTCGGCCACACCGGCCAGCCCCTAATGAACTGATTGCTGGTCTTACGCTTCGTTTTAACCAAGACTATAGTAGATATTATGTTGGAATGAAAGAGCAGGAAACAGAAGTTTAAAGTATTAGAGCAACTAAAACGTAAGAAAAAGGATTTTATGGTTCAAATGGCTCTAACCCCTATGGGACTTAACATATGAGGTCATCAGTCCCCTAGACTTAGAACTACTTAAACCTAACTAAGGACAACACACACATCCGTGCCCGAGGCAGGACTCGAACCTGCGACCGTAGCAGCAGCGCGGTTCCGGACTGAAGCGCCTAGAACAGCTCGGCCACAGCGGCCGGCTAAAAAGGATTTGAGTTTAATGTACTGTCTACAACGAGGTCACTAGAGACGGGGCTTAAGGTCGAATCTGTGAAGGATGGGGAAGTAAATTGGTCGTGCACTTTCCAAAGGTACTATCCCAGCCTTTGCCTTAAGTGATTTCGGGAAATCGCGGAAACCCTACATCTGGATGATGTGACGGGAAATTTAACCATCGTCCTCCGGAATGCGAGTCCATTTTGCTAGCCTCTGCGCCACTTGGAAAAGAAAGTTAAATACATGTGTGCAAAATCATGAGTTGAGCACTACATGCATCTAGTGCATTGACCCATATAGCGACCCTCGAGTGCACCTGAGAGCTTAACCATTAAAGATAACTGATAATACGTTTTATGGCGTTGTTCGCTGGGGAAAAGCTGCGAAATGTTGAATCAGTTATCGATACCAGGTGCCCCGGCGCATTAATCCTGCGCCTTATTGTCGTTGCATGCTGTCGACGCAAACACAGCTGCCGCATTTGCATTCTTGACATATGAGCCACCTGCAAATCGTGGGCACGCCGAGGAGCGAGTTACGGCAAGGTAAACACTGGGTACACGCCCTCGCTCCACCTGGCCCATAAAGTGCTCTCACAAAACGACCAGCCGCAGCCGCCAGCACCACTTGTCGAGTTCTGCTCAGTCAACTTCACCTTTTTGTCTCCCCCCCGCTTCCCCTCTAGCTTCGTTTCTCCGTCTCTGTCTCCCCAATTCTTGTTTTTCCCTAGTGTCTATTTTTTATTGCGCCGCCTCCTTCTCGATGGTCTCATTCTTTTCATTTTTATGTCTCTTTTTAAAAATTCATTCTCGTTCAGCCGCGGCACCTCTTAATTCTCTCGTCTGCCTACTCCTTCTTTTTGCCTCTCTCTCTCTCTCTCTCTCTGTCTCTCTCTCTCTCTCTGTGAGTAGTACTACTACTACTTTCCAACACTCCTTTTTTCTCCCCTCTCTCTCCCCGCCGTGCCTTTTTCTTCGTCTTCCGCATCCACTATCGGAGATGCTTGGCCCGTGTTTATGTTCTTGCTAGTGGCTAGTTTTCCTTTTACTCGTGTTATTCCATTCATTCCCGAGTGCGCGCCGCTTCCTGGCTAGTCTCTTGTTAGTTTTGTTCTCTCCCACGCCGCGTACCGCTATCTGAACCCGTAGTGTATCCATCAGGGGAAGGACGCGGCAAGGCTAACGAGATTCCCGTTGCTCTTCTTCGCCGTCAGGCGCCGCCCGTGACGAATCGACGGCGGATACTGCCGCTTCCTACAACTGTCACGTCCGTCGCAGCGAGTCGCGCACGCAGCGACGCGCCTACCGGACGAGTGCGGTAGGTCTTACCCTTATTCTCCTCGGACAACAAGTTCTCAGCAACACCCGTATCTTTCGACGCTAATATCTTTCCGCAATTATTCCTAGTAACGTTGCTAGTAACTCGTACTCTCACCACAAGCTGACTCACTCAAGGTGGGCAGTTGCAGTATCGGTAGACATGTGATAGCGTGCACTACATAACACGAGGATAATCCCAAAAGTAAGGTCTCCTATTTATTTAAAAGTACATAGACCTGTTTATTTCTACAACGGTTTACATCAGTTTACAGTTTGAACATTTAGCTATTTTTCGACGTAATCACCATGAAAGGTCTCTTTAGGATACCTTTCATGTTAATTTCTTAAATCTGTTGTTATTTACGACATAAATTTCTCTTCTAAATTTACTGTGGTGTTTCTGGCTCTATCTGGGAGGAGACTGAGCAGTGGAACGTGTTAGTTTTACACATAATCAAGAACGATCTGTCACACTACTACACTATAAAACACAGTTTATATGTAATTCCACACAGTCTCATACGGAACCTACATCCACTTTCTTTTATATATTGTATATGATAAGATACTGTCATCCCCCTTCCCTTCTGTGTGAAAGAATGAATGAGCAAATGTATTTCTAGTTGCATGCTTGATGGTAGCAGAGAAGCCTGTCTGCTAGAGAACAGTAGGACCAACGTCGGAACAGGTAGCTACGCTTTCTAAAAGCAAAGAGGTTTCTATTCTTGGTATGGTCCTGTCCGTCCCTTGTCATGTCGGTATACGAAGCTGCCTCTCTGGTCACTTCCGTTTGTATTTGGGGGGCACCCCTCAGGAGGGACCCACGGCAGTCTGTCTGTGGCGAGCGTCTGAATTTGTAAGATCTCCAGCTAAGCATGTCTCTGCTAAGTCCCTAGGACAATGGATTTCTTAAGTTCAGCCTAGCTGGAAATTTAATCACCTTCGTTTCGGGTTTGGATCCAAAATATCTTATGTTATCTTAAATTGCCGCGCAGTGTAATTCTATTTGAAGTTCAGAATATCTTCCAGTAGTTGCTTAGTCACTACTTTGTAAGCAAAGTGGAACCACATGTTGATGATCCGTAGCTCTAACTAAGATCATCAATCTTAAATGCGAATGTGCGTGAGATTATAATGTCTCGTCTTGACAATATTTTTCAATATAGCAACTTCTCTTTATGTTCAACCCACGTGGAGTGTACTTTTTGAGAGCAGTACCACGTGCTTGTATAATTGTTTGACCCATCAGGTTAATAGTATGACGATAGTAACCAGTTCGAGGTTTATCTTCTCGATGTAATTTATTTTGTCAAAATTACTGTGGAGTTACACACTTTGTGTAAACTAAGTTGACCACATGAAGCATGTGGTGTAATCATCAAAGTAGCCCTCAGCTATTCTTTTAGAGAATATTTCACAGACAATTAGTATGAATTTAGTATACCAGTGTGTGGTAATTTCATGATGGACAGGATTGCGCTGTGACTGTAACTTCTTTGGGTGAAAATTGAATCGGTTGGTTGTGGTTAATTTCCTCCTGCGTATGTTTCAACGTTCTTAGTGTGCTATTTTATGAATGCAGTGCTATATGCAGTCTCCCAATCTTGGCTCCATATTTGATGTGTTCCGTAAGATTGTTGTTGTTGTTGTTGTTGTGGTCTTCAGTCCTGAGACTGGTTTGATGCAGCTCTCCATGCTACTCTATCCTGTGCAAGCTTTTTCATCTCCCAGTACCTACTGCAACCTACATCCTTCTGAATCTGCTTAGTGTATTCATCTCTTGGTCTCCCTCTACGATTTTTACCCTCCACGCTGCCCTCCAATACTAAATTGGTGATCCCTTGATGCCTCAGAACATGTCCTACCAACCGATCCCTTCTTCTGGTCAAGTTATGCCACAAACTTCTCTTCTCCCCAATCCTATTCAATACTTCCTCATTAGTTATGTGATCTACCCATCTAATCTTCAGCATTCTTCTGTAGCACCACATTTCGAAAGCTTCTATTCTCTTCTTGTCCAAACTATTTATCGTCCATGTTTCACTTCCATACATGGCTACACTCCATACGAATACTTTCAGAAATGACTTCCTGACACTTAAATCAATACTGGATGTTAACAAATTTCTCTTCTTCAGAAACGCTTTCCTTGCCATTGCCAGCCTACATTTTATATCCTCTCTACTTCGACCATCATCAGTTATTTTGCTCCCCAAATAGCAAAACTCCTTTACTACTTTAAGTGCCTCATTTCCTAATCTAATTCCCTCAGCATCACCCGACTTAATTAGACTACATTCCATTATCCTTGTTTTGCTTTCGTTGATGTTCAACTTATATCCTCCTTTCAAGACACTGTCCATTCCATTCAACTGCTCTTCCAAGTCCTTTGCTGTCTCTGACGGAATTACAATGTCATCGGCGAACCTCAAAGTTTTTATTTCTTCTCCATGAATTTTAATACCTACTCCGAATTTTTCTTTTGTTTCCTTTACTGCTTGCTCAATATACAGATTGAACCACATCGGGGAGAGGCTACAACCCTGTCTTACTCCCTTCCCAACCACTGCTTCCCTTTCATGTCCCTCGACTCTTATAACTGCCATCTGGTTTCTGTACAAATTGTAAATAGCCTTTCGCTCCCTGTATTTTACCCCTGCCACCTTTAGAATTTGAAAGAGAGTATTCCAGTCAACATTGTCAAAAGCTTTCTCTAAGTCTACAAATGCTAGAAACGTAGGTTTGCCTTTCCTTAATCTTTCTTCTAAGATAAGTCGTAAGGTCAGTATTGCCTCACGTGTTCCAGTGTTTCTACGGAATCCAAACTGATCTTCCCTGAGGTTGGCTTCTACTAGTTTTTCCATTCGTCTGTAAAGAATTCGTGTTAGTATTTTGCAGCTGTGACTTATTAAGCTGATAGTTCGGTAATATTCACATCTGTCAACACCTGCTTTCTTTGGGATTGGAATTATTATATTCTTCTTGAAGTCTGAGGGTATTTCGCCTGTTTCATACATCTTGCTCGCCAGATGGTAGAGTTTTGTCAGGACTGGCTCTCCCACGGCCGTCAGTAGTTCCAATGGAATATTGTCTACTCCGGGGGCCTTGTTTCGACTCAGGTCTTTCAGTGCTCTGTCAAACTCTTCACGCAGTATTGTATCTCCCATTTCATCTTCATCTACATCCTCTTCCATTTCCATAATATTGTCCTCAAATACATCGCCCTTGTATAGACCCTCTATATACTCCTTCCACCTTTCTGCTTTCCCTTCTTTGCTTAGAACTGGGTTTCCATCTGAGCTCTTGATATTCATACAAGTCGTTCTCTTATCTCCAAAGGTCTCTTTAATTTTCCTGTAGGCGGTATCTATCTTACCCCTAGTGAGATAGGCCTCTACATCCTTACATTTGTCCTCTAGCCATCCCTGCTTAGCCATTTTGCACTTCCTGTCGATCTCATTTTTGAGACGTTTGTATTCCTTTTTGCCTGTTTCACTTACTGCATTTTTATATTTTCTCCTTTCATCAATTAAATTCAATATTTCTTCTGTTACCCAAGGATTTCTACTAGCCCTCGTCTTTTTACCTACTTGATCTTCTGCTGCCTTCACTATTTCATCCCTCAAAGCTACCCATTCTTCTTCTACTGTATTTATTTCCCCCATTCCTGTCAATTGCTCCCTTATGCTCTCCCTGAATCTCTGTACAACCTCTGGTTCTTTTAGTTTATCCAGGTCCCATCTCCTTAAATTCCTACCTTTTTGCAGTTTCTTCAGTTTTAATCTACAGGTCATAACCAATAGATTGTGGTCAGAGTCCACATCTGCCCCTGGAAATGTCTTACAATTTAAAACCTGGTTCCTAAATCTCTGTCTTACCATTATATAATCTATCTGATACCTTTTAGTATCTCCAGGGTTCTTCCATGTATACAACCTTCTCTCATGATTCTTAAACCAAGTGTTAGTTATGATTATGTTGTGCTCTGTGCAAAATTCGACCAGGCGGCTTCCTCTTTCATTTCTGTCCCCCAATCCATATTCACCTACTATGTTTCCTTCTCTCCCTTTTCCTACACTCGAATTCCAGTGACCCATGACTATTAAATTTTCGTCTCCCTTCACAATCTGAATAATTTCTTTTATTTCATCATACATTTCTTCAATTTCTTCGTCATCTGCAGAGCTAGTTGGCATATAAACTTGTACTACTGTAGTAGGCGTGGGCTTCGTATCTATCTTGGCCACAATAATGCGTTCACTATGCTGTTTGTAGTAGCTTACCCGCATTCCTATTTTCCTATTCATTATTAAACCTACTCCTGCATTACCCCTATTTGATTTTGTGTTCATAACCCTGTAGTCACCTGACCAGAAGTCTTGTTCCTCCTGCCACCGAACTTCACCAATTCCCACTATATCTAACTTCAACCTATCCATTTCCCTTTTTAAATTTTCTAACCTACCTGCCCGATTAAGGGATCTGACATTCCACGCTCCGATCCGTAGAACGCCAGTTTTCTTTCTCCTGATAACGACATCCTCTTGAGTAGTCCCCGCCGGGGGTTCCGTAAGATTACAAACTCACATTTCCACAATCCCAAATAAGGCACCAGTTTAATTTTGAATCAAGTTTAATACGCTGAAATTTTAACGGTACAATGATCAATGTTAAAATAAATTTCTAAATATAAACTGATTTATTTATTTTTATTTAAATCCTATATATATATATATATATATATATATATATATATATATATATATATATATATATATATATATCACCGGTTGTCGTAAGACGACTATTAAAAGATTATAATTAATGTTAGTCTGGTTGGGAATTTGGTAAGCTAGACTGGATACCTGGTGAAACAGTTGCTCAGTATTGCAAGGTTAACTTCCCCAGATAGCTCACAGCCTTTAACCCGCTTTTATTGTCTTGAATATCAGCACCGTTTTCAGAACAACTTAATGCATCAACATTACAACCATTTCAGTATATGCATTTTTGTGGACGCTGTGGCATGTCATAGCAGCTCGCCGTCATGCTGTTCAGAAAGTTATGAACCTCTTCTTTCACGTCGTCGTCGGAGCTGAATCGCTGGGACCACAATTAACGCTGACAGGTACTCTGAGAGTCTGAAAAAACTGAAACGGGCAATTCAGAGCCGGATAAGAGGAATGTTGAGCAAGGACGCACACATTCTCCGTGACAAAGCTCGCCCACACATCGCTCGGCAAACCGTTGCTCTCCTGCAACAGTTTCAGTGGAACATAATCACCCACCCACCCTATAGTCCTGACACGGCACCCAGTGACTATTACCTGTTCTCTAGGTTAAAAGAACATTTGGCTGTGAAGCGATTCAGCTCCGATGACGAGGTGAAAGAAGAGGTTCATAACTTTCTGAACGACATGGCGGCTAGCTGGTATGACATGTGCATACAAAAACTGCCACAGCGTCTACAAAAATGCATAGATAGAAATGGTGATTACGTCGAAAAATAGCTAAATGTTCAAGCTGTAAACTGATGTAAACCATAGTAGAAATAAACAGGTTTATGTACTTATAAAAAAATAGGAGACATTACTTTTGGGATTACCCTCGTATGTTCCAAAACGGGGTGCATAAGAAGGGGATTTTTCCGGGGCTCATACTTCAGGTTTTATTGGTGACTTAAAGGTAGGTCTTTTTTTATCTAGGAATGATTATTATACCCAACAGTAGGATCGTCTGACTATAACTATCCTACCGAACAGGAAAAAAGTTTGAGTATGTGGTGTGCGTACTGTAAGACTTTTGGTACACACACCCCCAGATTATTTGACTTGTCGCTCTAACGAAGTAGGCGAGTGTCAGCAATATGTCTTTTGGTCTTATCGTGGCGTGTTTATCTTCTGCCGTTAGGTCAGACGGTAGAAATGCCACTTGCACGCTTAGAGTAGCAGATTGACGGTGACCAACTTTAAACAGAATTTGAATAATTTTCACACACATTTATTAAAATAATAAAAAGGATAGACATTATGTAACTCGATTCTGGATGCTGTTTATAATTGACAATCTGAAGTTCCTTTGGTCTTTGTTCGTTAATCTTATTCTCACATATCTCTGATATTTGACAAAGTGTCTATTCATTTATCTTCATGGCTATGTACAGGAATATGATAATCTTCTTAGGAGCAGACTGAAACTTGACTATGGACTGGTACAGATTAATGCAGACTGGTACAGACTGGTGCAGACAGATGCAGACTGACGCAGACAATTGCAGACTGGTACAGACTGGTGGAGACAAATGCAGACTAACTAATCGGAGGTCTGTACACTCGTTATAATACCTCGCACGTTCAGGTATCACTGCACGAGTGTAATCCACGAGGAGAAAAGGTTCTACGTTAACAGCAATCTCATTAGCTGCATTACATATTAATACGTGGATCGGCGGAAGCAGAATTTAGTCCGTCTCTAAGGCAGCGCCATCTCGTAGTGCGGAGACGGACGAGCGCTGCGCCTGCTCTGTTGTGCTTAGCGGGGCGCGCTCTAGTGGGAAAGTTGTGTACTCGCTGACTATGCAGAACTATGTACACAACAGAGTATTACACACTTAGGCAAATGGAGTGAATCGGTTAGCTTTTTTGCATTATATATGATGTAAGGTGGCTTATTGAATCACCATCTGGTTCATGGGCGGTAGCTGAGGAAAGCGGAAAAATTTGACTTCTGGGTACAGAAACTGAGCAACGGATTCCAAGTCGGATATGCGTCAGAAATGACTGATTCTTTTTATGCTCTATTGCTGAGATTCCGATATCGAACAACCTTGAAAATTATATTGGTAACATCCGTTTCCAAGATACAGAGGTTCAACGTTACCCTACTTGTACTCGTAAAAGACGCACGTAAATTCCGGAGTGAGGCGAAATCTAAATAATAAATAACAGCAAAAAATTGCTCAAATTTTAACGGTATATTCTCTAGGCATTTATAAGGAAGTGACGCTTCCCCCTTTTCAAGAATATTTATCCATTACTGAGAAACACTCCAAAAAGGATGGTTTTTTGGTAGCAAATCCGACCTCCCCATTCCAAGACCGCTTTACACAGAAAGTGGCTATAACTTTGACGATGTATTCCCAAGATCTCGACCTCGAACACCCTTGAAAATTTTCTTGATGTCCTTACCGTTTCCGAGATACACAAAGGTTTAAAGTTACACTGATCAGCTACAACATTATGACCACCTACTTAATAGACGGTATCTGCACCTTTGGCACGGATAACAGCTGCGACGCCTCATGGCATGGAAGCAATAAGGCTTTGGTAGGTCTCTGGATGGAGTTCGCACTACATTCGCACTGAAAAGGCACCTACTTGCCGTAAATTCCGCGGAGGACGGCGATGAGCTCTGACGCCACGTTCATCCCAGACGTGTTAGTTCAGGTTCATATCCTGGAATTGGAGGTGCCAGTACATCAATAGGAACTCGCCACTGCCTTTCACCCTGGCGCGTTATCCTATTCAAAAATGCCACTGTCTTTGGGAAACACGATCGTCATGAACGGGTGTACGTGGTCTGCAAGCAGTAGGTCCGATGCTCTTTCGCCGTCATGATGCCTTGCACGAGCTTCACAGGACCCATGGATGCCCGCTTTAATGTTCCCTAGAGCTTAATGGACCCACCGCCAGCTTGCCTCCGTCCCACGGTACAGGTGTCAAGGAGCTCTTCCCCTGGAAAATGACGGATGGCTCCCTCCCATCTGTAAGCTGAAGAACATATCGGGATTCATCAGACCGTGCAACGCTATGCCACTGCGCTAACCTCCAATGCCGGTGATGATCACGTGCCCATTTCAGTCGTAGTTGCCGATATCGAGGTGTTAACATTGGCACGGATCGTCGGCTGCGGACACCTATCTTTAGGAGTGTTCAGACATTTCTACTGTTCCCAGCATTACAGTCTGACAGTTCCGCCACAGTTCGCCACCTGTCCTGTTTTACTTGTCTGCCCAGCCTACGACGTACGACACATGTAATGAGGGGTGTCCACGACGTCCGGCCGTGGTTTCTCCTTGGTTTCGTTACGTGTTGAAGACACTGTACACATCACTCCTCGAACAGCCGAGAAGTCGCGCAGTTTCCGAAATGCTCGTGGTGAGCCTCCGGGCCATCATAATCTGCCGTCGGTCAAACTCAGATAGATCGCGCGTCTTCCCAATCCTACACACGGGAGCACGCTCACTGGTACTAAATGCATCATGCATGTGTCTGACTAGCAATGATTCCTCACCAGGTGACGCTGTTATCTCATGGACTGGTTTATATCGATAGAAGATCTTTAATCATAACTTTTCTGGCTGATCAGTGTACATAAAATACAAACGTAATATCCAGTGTAAGGTGAAAACGTAGCTTATGAAGTGACGTAGCCCGATGAAATATACTGTAAAATGTCTCCGTTATCACCATAGTGGTTCTGGGAACCGCATGTCATAGTACTAAAGCATATGCAAAATTTTTGTACACATAAAATACCATCTGAGGTGTAAAATTAGTTTTGCTTTATTTCAATTGCACGTAAGTAAACTGTCAAAATTTTACTGACACACAAAGTTTTTTCGTATGAGTGATATAACCTGATGTAGTTAGAAAAAGGAGGGAACCAGCGAAAAATTGTTGTCGGAGAACAAAAATGGATAACATCCTCCTGTTTTTCAAAAGACTCTGTCTGAAAAGCGGGGTTCCAATTGTTTCGTCCTACCTTCCTCACTATATTTCAGAATTTTCCCCAAAAGTTGTAGCATGCGAAAATATTATTGCTCTTTTATGCTGAGAGAGAAGGAGACGGTGGGAGTGGGGAGGAGACAGATAAATAATAAATACTGAAAGGTATTAGACAGTAGTTGTGGAATAGAAGGAACAAAGGAGAAAATGGCAATGTGAGAGAAAGAGAGGGACACAGAACAGTGATAGTGAAAGAGTGAAGGAGACATTGCCAATGGGAGAGGAATAAAAAGAAGAAGAAAGTGGAAGTGGTTGAGTGCTAGGGATTATGAGAGACAGAATCGATGATATAACAAAAAAGACAGATATAGTGACAGTGAGAAGAGAGAGCAACAATGGGAAGGAATGAGTGAGATGGTGGTAGTAAGAGAGAGACAGTGATCCTGAGAGGAGGCAGTCGTAATAGGCAGAACGAAGGCTACTGTGACTTTGACTTGGCTGTCTCAGAGTCACTGTATCTCTCTTGCCAGATAGACACAGAGAGATAATGACAAGGAGCTGAACTGAATATGTGAGTGAGAATGGACAAGTGGGAGTGGATAGGTACGATCGACTTCCAGCGAAGGATTAGTGGATATGAGCGAGTTACAGTAAGGAGAACTTGTGTAAGTGAGAGGTGGGTTGCATATTAAAAACAGTACGAATACGATCGTATATCAAAATCTTGTAGGTGTTTTAAAGATGCTGAGGGAGGTGGACTGAAGCGGCTAGTACCTCACTTTTCAGTCGGAGTCTTTTAATATAGAGGAGCATATTCGCCATTTTGTGCTCCGATAGGAGCATTTTTCCGCTGGTTTCATTTAAATTACTTAGGATTATGGAACATGGTTTTCGAGAAGACTTTCTACACAAGGAGGTGAGTATGTTTCTGACTGTTTAATATAAATTTCTTTCTCACAAAGGGAGAGACAAAATGCTTTCAGTAGTACTATGTACCCCTTTTAGCAACAAGACATAGCTCTTAAGAAGATGAGTACAGTACTTTAAGTGCTGGTATTACTGAACTTAATACGCAGGATAGCTAAATACTGTCACTACTAACAAGCAACAGGTTCCACAAACTGATCACAGTAGCCCCAGGACGGTATCTCTACTCCGCAAAACGGGTGTCCTGCGAACTAGTTGGTAGAGCATTTGTCCACGAAAGGCAAAGGTCCCGAGTTCGAGTCTCACTCTGGCACCCAGTTTTAATCTGCCAGGAACTTTCATATCAGCTGCAGAGTGAAAATCTCATTCTGGAAACATCCCCCAGGCTGTGGCTAAGACATGTCTTCGCAATATCCTTTCTTTCAGGAGTGATAGTTCTGCAAGGTTCGCAGGAGAGCTTCTGTAAAGTTTGGAAGGTAGGAGACGAGTGGGGAGGAGACGAGGTACTGGCAGAAGTAAAGCTGTGAGGACGGGGCGTGAGTCGTGCTTGGGTAGCTCAGTTGGTAGAGCAATTGCCCGCGAAAGGCAAAGGTCCCGAGTTCGAGTCTCGCTCTGGCACCCAGTTTTAATCTGGCAGGAAGTTTCATATCAGCGCACACTCCGCTGCAGAGTGAAAATGTCATTCTGGACAGACCATACCATTATGGAACAACGTCCAGTTTGCACAGTGCCTTACTGAAAATTTGGGTCCATGGCTTCGTTGGAGTCTGCCATCAGCTCTTACCAACAATCGGGACTCATCTGACTACGCTATGGTTTTCTAGTTACCTAGTATCCATCCGAGAACAGGAGAGTCGTTGCAAGCGATGTCGTGCTGTTAGAAAAGACACTAGCGTCGGTCGTCTGCTGCCATTGCCCATTAACAACAAATTTCGCAGCACTGTCCTAACAGATACATTCGTCGTATGTCCCACATTGATTTCCGCGCATATTCCACGGAGTGTTGATTCTCCATTAGCACTGGGAAGTCTCCGCAAACGAAACAGTTCTCGGTCCTTAAGTGAAGGCCGTAGGTCTCTGCGTTATCCCTGGTGAGAGGTAATGTCTGAAATTTGGTATTCGTGGCCCACTATTGCCACTGCAAATCTCGGAATACTGAATCTTATAACGATTTCCTAAATGGGATGTCCCATGCGTCTCGCTCAAACTACCATTCCGCGTTCAAGATATTTTAACTTCCGTCGTGCGACCATAATGACGTCGGTAATCTCGTCTCATGAACTATTTGAGTACTAATGACAAATCCGACAATGCACTACTCTTGTAGGCCAGCCGCTGTGGCCGAGCGGTTCTAGGCGCTTCATTCTGGAACCGCGTGGCCGCTACAGTCGCAGGTTCGAATCTTGCCTCGGGCATGGATGGGTGTGATGTCCTTAGGTTAGTTAGGTTTAAGTAGTTCTGAGTTCTAGGGGACTGATGACCTCAGATGTTAAGTCCCCATGGCGCTCAGAGCCATTGTGAACTACTCTTTTATATCTTGCGCACGCCATACTACCGCCATCCGTATACGTCCATATCGCTATCTCATTACTTTTATAACCTCAGTTTTCTTTGAAATACGCAAGGTATGGACAGAACCATGGAAACACCACGAGAAATGAATGCTTGAACATAAATGGAGACGGTGGCCAAGCTTGCATTTTACGCTGCTCTATTTGATCACGTACGACAACTGTGCAATACCCTTAACACGTTGCAAGTGTCGGTCACAGCCAGAACAGTGTTTTATGTATATGTGACGCATGATGTCGTAGTTAAGCGAATTTGAATGTAGGCAAATTGTTGGTATTCGTTCGGTGGGTGCCTCTGCAAACAAGGTATCCGAACTGAAACTTTCTGGCAGATTAAAACTGTGTGCCGAACCGAGACTCGAACACGGGACCTTTCAAGGGTTCGCAGGAGAGCTTCTGTGAAGTTTGGAAAGTAGGAGACGAGGTACTGGCAAAAGTTGTGAGGGCGGGGCGTGAGTCGTGCTTGGGTAGCTCAAATGGTAGAGCACTTTCCCACGAAAGGCACAGGTCCCGAGTTTGAGTCTCGGTCCGCCACACAGTTTTAATGTGCCAGAAGCTTCATATTAGCGCACACTCCGCTGCAGAGTGAAAATCTCATTCAAAGTATGCGAACTGTTTGGTGGTTCGAGGAACACCGAACTGAAGATTCATACCGCGTACAGGATTGGTTTAGTTCTTGAGCGCGGTCGCATTGCTCTTTAAGCATGCGTAAGTGCATGTGGATGACCACCTCCTGCATAATCTTCTGAAGACAGAAGGCGTCCATGCATTATGAATTATCCACATCGCTGCAACCAGCATCCAGTCCGCTTGACGTGAGCACCATTGCATTGTCTGTTTTCATATGTTTGAGTGTTGCACTTCGGGCGCTGCAGCATATCATCACAGACGTTGGTGTCTGTAACTTAATGTGGTAGTCATGGGCTAATCCTTTTAGCACTTCATTTTCGCCCTAAATCATCTGAAATTATGTCCACTCAAGAATAAGCAAAGTTTCCATGTCCCACGGATCATAAATATCTCTCTTACAATGCAGAAGTGAAATCACAGATATAGTAATTATGAGATCGTGTTTGATCCCACAAATCAAAACATGTTTCTGGGTGTGATAGTAGTAGGGGGATAAGGGCGGGACCAGCACATTTTGTTAGTGTAGGTTGCTTAAATCAGTGGCAGGAAGGTACTCAGGGGCAAACGTTTTAATCTCCTTTGATTGACTTGTACTTAACCTACCATTCTCCGTTGGTTGACAGATACTTAACCTATTCTTCTGCTAAAAGGACCCTTCCTTTTCATTGACAGGTTCTTAACCTATTGTTCCCTCCCCCCCCCCCCCACCCTTCCATCCCCCCAGGAAACTTCCCCATTGGTGCTACAGGTACACATTAGATTTCAATTTGATTTACTATTTCCTTAAAATGATCAATTAATTAACCTCTCTCCCTCCTGTAAATCCCCTCCCCTCCCACCTCCCCCATCCTCCCTCCCTCCCCTCCCCCTGAAAATGTTGGGAAGTTCAAATTCCAGCAGGACAATGCAACACACCATGTCTACCTCCACTAACCTAAGAAAATGGTGGGAAAATAGGTCATTGGGCTACATACACTAACCAAACTCATTCGATCACCAGCTCTTCCTTGGAATTGGTGGGGAAAGGACCCAGCCTGTGGTGGGCTGCTGGATAGGATGGATGTAAGTCTTTATTTTGCAGGCAGTCTTCATTTAAACAATTTGAGGCAGTAGCTCTATGCTGTGTATCCACCATGAGTTCCAGAGTCCAACTGACCTAGTACATAGTACTGCCACCAGAGGGTGTGGTCGTCTCTTCTGTGACATAATCCAAGACGGCGGTCTTGGGGGGAAAATGGCGGGAAAAGGACTGAGCCTGTTCTAGGCTGCTGGAGAAGGGATGGAGTGCATTTTATTTACTGACGGATTTCACATAGTTTATTTATTACACTGATATAAAACACCCATTCTGGAGTGCTTGAGGTCACAATACACAGCCTACAGACCAGCCAACTACCTGTAAATCACCGAAATAATGCAGTACACTGATGTATAGACATGCAAAGAACTCATAAGTTGTCAAAATAATGTACGCATAATGCTCTACAAACAGCTTGCTAATTGTAAACTGTCGAAATAAGGCATTGAACAGTTTACAGAACTGCAAACTACTCGTAAATCACTGAAATAAAGCAGTTCACTGATGTGCAGACACGCTCATTAACTATAAATTGTCCAAATAATGTATACAATTTATATAGGGACGGATTTCACGTACTTTATTTATTACACTGATATAAAACATTCATCCACGCGTGCTTGTGGTCGCAGTAAATAGTCTACAGACCTGAAAACTACTCGTAAATCACCGAAATAATGCAGTACACTGATGTGCAGAGACGCAACCAACTCGTAAAATGTCAAAATAATGGATGTAAAAGGTACTGAAAATCCGTTTGCTAATTGTCAACTGTCGAATTCATGCATTGCACAGCCTGCATACATGTTCACAAAATAATGCTACAGACACAAAAACAACTCATAAATTGTCAAAACATAATGCATGTGTAATGTTATGCAAATATGCACACAGCTCTTAAACAGCCGAAAATAATGCAGTGCACAAACACTCATTGAACGTAAAAAATGCTTTCGAACTATCGTCAATTGCAAAGTATCAGTGAACTGCGCCGCTACAGATCTCCTACGTGGTCCCATATCTGTGACACCTCTGGGTCATATGCATATGTTTATCATTGCTGGTGTGATACCTCTCTATCTGTGGATATAGGCATCACAGGTCACACTATACGAGTATAAATCTGTTCCAATGCTTCCCAGAGGAGCACAGAATGCATTTTTCCTGGTGATTCTAATGGGACATTCGAGCTGCACCCAGCCATGCATGCGTTTACATCCCCAGCGTGGTTGACGCATCACTGTGAAATGTTCACATGGTGACTCACCATCTAAAAAGTTCTTCGTGTTATACTGATGTCACATGGCTATGTAAATAAGATCGAAGTCGACGTCTTAGAAATTGGTAAAGTGCTGCAGAAATAGTTAACAGTCGCTTTTGTAGGAGCTTTCATGCTGTATTAGCTTGTCCCCATGGAAATTCTTGTCCTAACAGGACCTGGTTACAAAAATAGCCCAGAATAACGCCGAATGCATTCCTCCTAACATGGCACCCTGTCCATCACATGTTACCCTTACTGAAAGTTGCGACATCCTGCTTTCAGCATACCTCCCAGAAATGCAAACGCTCAGACTGAAATGTAGAGGTTCCTATGTCCCAACACAAAGGATGCCCTGTGAAAGAATGGAGCGTTCTGTTCAGATCTTACTGAATTTACCTGCCATTTTACTGATGCTGCCATTGTGGAATCACTGTGCCTTTTCCTTTCTTTCTGCAGGCGAGACTTTCAGTGGCCAAACTATTTTGTACCGATCGCCAAATTGCACTGACAATTAAACTCTCAAAAAGTGACCTACGGATCGTCAAATATATGAAGATACTTGCTCAATTACGCTGCTCTGCCACCGAGAACGGAAGTTTGAATGTTAGTGCGTGAAAGCAATTTCCAACCCGGCAATATATCATCGCATACTGTGTCGATGTAGTAAACATACAATTCATATCCTGTGCCACACAAAATCGTCCGTTTTGCGTCATGCATATACCTATCAACTTCCAGACACTCGTACATGTACTGCAAAGACAGACAGCATAAGCATATGCACTGTAGGTATAATCCTCGCTGCACTAGATATTTCCAGCAAAGTCGGGTGTTCATCCACCACTGCAGTGTGACCAGATCTCTCTCAGTGGACCAAAGTCACTCTCAGAATTGTTGTACAAAGTTGGGGTCGGCTCCCCTCGCCACACAGGTGTTCCTGTTTCTAGCCCTGACTTGCTTGCTTGCTTGCTTTTTACACCCATCTCCAGATTATGGGATTACAAGAACATATGTAATTTCACATTGTTTGCCAGAATATCATCCCATTTTTGCGTGACACTCGTACATATGTCGTGAAGACTGTTGTACGAAGGATGGGGCGGTTCCCCTTGGCACAAAGCCATCACCATTTCTGGTTCCGACCTGCTTGCTTGCATTCTACACCAACCTCCAGACTCTGGAATTACAAGAACACAAGTATTTTCACATGGTTTGCCAGAATATTATACCATTTACATGATAAAAATGGTTCAAATGGCTCTGAGCACTATGTGACTTAACTTCTGAGGTCATCAGTCGCCTAGAACTTAGAACTAATTAATGCTAACTAACCTAAGGACATCACACACATTCATGCCCGAGGCAGTATTCGAACTTGTGACCATAGCGGTCACTCAGTTCCAGACTGTAGCGCCTAGAACCGAGCAGCCACTCCAGCCAGCCTATACACGATACTTCTCGATATCAAGCACGTACCAATATTGCTTGCACAGCAATATCGCTAGCGCAACATAATTCGGAAGACAGATACTGGAAATTATTTCTCTAGAAACCCAAAACTACGGCGAGGTGGAGTGTGCTGTAGGCCACTGAGTAACTAGAAACTTATCCTCCCTGAGAAAATCTTTACATGTAAACTCGAAAAAAATAGAGCAACTGATATTTCCACTCGCGACTACTGATGTCATTGATGTAACAGATTCCAAATCATCCCTATAATTTACAAAGTCAACTAAGGTGTTTCTCATGTCTCGAGAATAAATAATAAATTTAAATACTTCATTTGTGGCAAAATCTATCCACCGTCTTTCAAAACAATTTTTTTTTTATTTCTTCTTCTGTTTCTCTTATTTTTTGTTCCTTCTCCAAAAAAATTCTTGTGTTCTTCCTTTAAAGATTGTGTATTATTGAAATATTCTAGTTTTCTTTTTTTGTGTGTATAAGTTTTCTAATTCTTGTTATCTCTTTTGTAGTGGATTGCAAATATATGGCATGTTTTAGTTCAATTTCTCGAATAGGAAATGGAGAAAGTTTACTGGTTGTATTTATTCTTTTTCTAGACACAAATGGTAAAACATTATATGTTTCTATCAGTCCCAACTGTTCGATATTTATTTTCTTTGGTGTTGTGGAAAAACGAGCTATTGGATTTAGAAAAATATGTCTCCTCCACTATTATATTACTATGCAGTTAATAGGCAACAAGTTAAAACTAAAAGCAGATAAAACAAATTTAACTAATTTTTCTCTTTCATCTTCATTTTCTGTTTTAATTTTTATTTGTATGCCTGTTAAATTTTTCGTGTTTCTGTTTCCCCCATAGACGTATTGCCGAAAATTGTTTGAAAATAGGGCAACAACTGTTTTGGAGAGTATCTGTTAATTTTTGCCACGTTTTAGCGAGTGGAACAGAATGAAATGGAGCCTTCTCGAAGTATTTCCTAGTGTTTGTTGTTAATTGTAAACAGTCTTTTAGTGGATCGGATTCCTGATCTCTTTGGAAATCTGTGTTAATGTAATTATAAATTGTTGCTTCCAGTCTTGTAATTCCATTTTCTTTAGCTAATTTAGAAGCGAATATTTCTTTTAATCTACTCTCTGGACAATTCAGAAAGTCTATAATATGGTTTCCAAGCTGTTTGTCAACTCCTGGGCCTGTTAACTGGCAAATAAATTTGTTGTATATTTTCACTCCAGAACTAGAATTTATCCATGCTAAACAGTCTTTTTAACAGAATTGTTGTTAACTATTACGTTACATTCTCCTTTATATACTCCTTGCGTTTGAAAATTAAAATTATTTGTTAAATATTTGCACATTTCTTCATTATAAAAAATTCCTGCGAAATCTTGTGTTATGTCTAAATCCAATAAATAATAGCATTCCTTTTTAAATTCTTCTAAAATTTCTGGTAATTCTGTTAAAAGTGTATTGAGTTTAATATCTGGTAATTGTATTTATAAGGAATGACAACAGGATTTTTATATTTTTGTTCAGTAGTTTTTATATCTTTGCTAATAATTTGTTCAATATCTTTAATTTTTTGTGTATAGGAATCTAATAAATATGGAATTTTTGCTTTAACTCCATGTCTTGCCAAATTAAATTTAGAAAATCTAGATCTTAAAATAATATTAAAACCAGCACATGCTTCCTTTTTTACAAGAAATTTGCCATTTTTCATTTCTCCTTCACAATCTGTAAGAGCTGTTATTTTAACTATGATAATGTTATCGCAAAATGGTTCTGCAATAGACTTAATTTCTTCTAATTTTTGTTCTCCACTTTTGTATATCATATCTCCAGTTTTGTAACAAGATTATTATTATTCAAATTATCAGTAAGTAACCATAACCCAAATCTTTCGTTGTTTGGTTTTACTTTATTTCCCAAAAATTCTGTTATAGAATATTTATTATTTTTTGTAGAAGACAATTCAGTTTCAACTCCCATTTATAGTGGAGAAAATTTATTAGGTTTGGAAAAAAGTAGTTAGGACTAGAGATGCAAAAATTATTAGTAAAGGATATAAAATTTAATTGTTTTCAGAAAGTAGTTCAAATTGGGTAGTCAAAAGCATAGCGATGTATTTTTCTTACCTATATGAAGTAAACAAGAAAGCATTGAGTCCTCATGATGATAAAAGATATGTTTTGAGAAATAAAATAGATACAGTACCATATGGACAGTATAATTCATTTTATTTATTTTCTTACATTCACCTTTTATAAACATTTTATAAAAATAACTGTCAGTGCAATATGGCGATCTGTACAAAATAGTTTTGCCACTGAAAGTCTCACATGCAGAAGAAAGAAAAAGGCAGACAGTGATTCAGTAATTTGGCTGGTAAATTCAGTAAGAGCCGATCAGAACGCTCCATTCTTTCACAGGGCATCATTTGTGCCGGGATATAGGAGCCTCTACATTACAGTGAGAGCATGTGTGTTTCTGAGAGATATGCTGAAAGCAGGATGTCGCGGCTTCCATTAAGGGTAACATGCGATGGACGGGGTGCCATGTTGGAGGAATGCATTCGGCGTTATTCTGGGCTATTTTCGTAAACAGTTTCTGTTAGGACAACACTTTCCATGCGGACAAGCTGAGACAGCACGGAAGCTCCTACAAAAGCGACCGTTAACTATTTCTGCAGCACTTTACCAATTTCTCAGAGGTCAACTTGGCTCTCATTTACATAGCCATGTGACGTCAGTGTAACATTGAGAACCTTTTAGATGGTGAGTGCCATGTTAACATTTCACAACGATGTGTCAGCCACACTGGGGGTATAAACACATACACGGCTAGATGCAGCTCACATGTTCCATTAGGTTCGCTAGGAACAATGCACTCTGTGCTATTCTGGGAAGCACTAGAACAGATTGCTATAGCGCGACCTGTGATGTCAGTATCCACAGGTACAGAGGCATTGTGCCAGCAATGGTATACATGCTTGCGTGGCCCAGAGGTCCCTTATGTATGGGACCTGTGTGAGCACGGCAATTCACACATGCACCTTGGAGTTCTGTAGGGGGCAGTTTACTGATACATTTTGGTTGACGATAGTTCAAAAGTGTTTATTATGTGCAGTAAGTGTTTGTGCACTGCATTAATTTCGGCTGTTTAAATGCTGAGAGCATGTTTGTATAGTGTTACACAAGCATTATCCTTTGTGGAGGTAGCCCTAGTGACCTATTTCCCCTGCATTTTCTTATTTTACTCGAGTTAACCATGGTGTGTTGCATTGTCCCACTGATATTTGAACTTCCCACCAGTTTCTGGGTGTGGGGACCAGGGAGAGGGGAGGGGGAGGAGGGAGGTTAGGGGGATTACCCGAGGAGGTGAGGTTAATTAATTGATAAATTTAATGCAGTAGTTAATCTAAATGATATCACCAGCGAGAGGGAGGTTTCCTGAGGGGTTGCAGGGAGAAACAATAGCTTAAGAACCTGTCAATGAAAAGGAAGGATCCTTTTAGCTGAACAACAGGCTAAGTACCTGTCAATCAATGGAGGACAATAGGTTAAATACCTGTCAAACAAATGAGAGCAATAGTTTAGCCGTTGAGTCCATACCTGCCCCTGATGTAGGCAACCCGCACTAATAAAATGTGCTGGTGCCGCCCTTGTCCCCCTAGTCTCAGTAGCCTTATACTTACAAATGAAATTGATTTACAGTTATTGAAACTGTGTACATCAGACCCTTGTTACCATTGTTCTATCTTTGCGAGTGTCCCTGTATCTAACTAAGGACTGGAAAAGGATAAAGAGGGAAGGGAAGCCAAATAAAATCGCTTATGGGAAGATACCATGTGCCAAGTGGCATGAATAAAAGAGATAAACCCTGTCCTAAGGTTATGACACAACATGTCTTGAATAATTCATGGTGCATTGTTACATCTAGCACAATGTCATTTACAAATAAAAAAGTTTAGGTAATCCATTAAGAATCTTAAGAAACGATGTAGGTTAGCAAATCTTATAGTAATTAGAAGAACGTGAAAACATTCATCACTTAACATAACTAATTCACGAAATAATTTCGTTTTGGCTTCAGCATCTTATTACTATAAATGCATAGTTTGTGTTATTTACATATTTACAATGAGTAGAAATGTTCAAATGTGTTTATACAAAGGAAAGAGCTTCACAAACAGAGCAAGCCAATAGTGCGTTGGTCCAACCGTGGCCCTTATGCAAGTATTTATTTGGCTTGGCGTTGATTGATAGAGATGTTGAATATCCTTCCGAGGGATATCGGGCCAAATTCTGTCCAGCTGGCGAATCAGACCAACAAGATCCCAGGCTGGAGGGAGGATCCTGCCCATAATGCTCCAAACGCTCTGAATTTAGGAGAGATCCAGTGATCCTTCTGGCAAAGTTAGTGTTCGGCAAGCCCACAGACAAGCAGTAGAAATTCTTGTTGTGTGCAGGTGGGCATTAACTTACTGAAATGCAAGCCCAGGATGGCTTACAATTAAGAGTAACAAAACGGAGTATAGAATATCGTCAACGTTCTGCTTTGTTGTAGGGGTGCTGCTGATGACAAGCAAAGGGCTACGGCTATGAAAAGAAATGTCGCCGCCTCGTACCAGATATAAAAAAAATTACGAGTATTTTAGCTCCCTTCTCTCCCCATGAACAAATCCTCCCCCCCGAATTTTTTTTTTTTTTTTTGCCCCAGAAAAGCTTTTTAACTATTATATGTGCGCTCTTCAACTGTATGATATTATATGTCGTTGACTATAGCTGACGAAAATTCTGGATTCTGGCCATAGGTTCAGGAACATTTGCCTATAAATTGCAAGTTACGTGTGTGCGAACACATTGTAGTTATGAGAGCTCACTGAGTTGAGGGACTGTGGTTAACTCGTAAAATGGAGCCAACACAGTCACTCTAGTCTTCGAAGTGTATGGCAGGTGATATTCAGGTTGGTATTCATCCACTGCGGCATCTCCAGACACATATTCGTCCTGGAATCTCATTAAGTAGTATAACTGTCTTCAGTGAGGTGTTCAGCTTCGAGTTGAGTCCTGATGACACGACTGAAGACGAAGGCAGGCGAATGTACACTGACGTGACAAAAGTCATGGGGTAGCGACATGCACATGTATAGATGGCAGTAGTACACAAGGTGTAAAAGGGCAGTGCACTGACGGAACTGCCATTTGTACTCAGGAGGTTCATTTGGAAAGATGTCTAACGTGAATTTGGCCACGTGAGAGGAATTAACAGACTCTGAACGCGAAATGGTAGTTGGAGCTAGGCGCATGGGACTTTCCATAATGGAAATCGTTTAGGAATTCAGCATTCAGAGATCCACAGAGTCAAGAGTGTGCCGGAGCACACTTAAGTACCGACAGCAGCGGTATTTGCGTAGAGTAAGGCTAACACACAAACACTACTGTGTGAAATAACCGCAGAAATCAATATGGGACGTATGACGAACGGTCCCGTCAGAACAGTGCTGCCAAATGTGACTTTAATGAGCTATGGCAGCAGACGATCGACGTTGCTAACAGCACAATGTCTCCTGCAGGGTCTCCTTTGGGGTCATGACCATAGTGGTTGGACGCTACATGGCTGGTTCAAATGGCTCTGAGCACTATGCGACTTAACTTCTGAGGTCATCAGTCGCCTAGAACTTAGAACTACTTAAACCTAACTAACCTAAGGACATCACACACATCCATGCCCGAGGCAGGATTCGAACCTGCGACCGTAGCGGTCGCTCGGTTCCAGACTGTAGAATCTAGAACTGCACGGCCACTCCGGCCGGTGGATGCTAGATGACTGGAAAGCTGTTGCCTCGTAAAACGAGTCCCGATTACAGTTGGTAAGAGTAGTTGGTAGGGGTCGAGTGTGGTGCAGATTCCACGAAGCCATGGACCCAAGTTGTCAACCAGGCACTGTGCAATCTGGTGGTGGCTCCACAGTGGTGTGGCTGTGGTTACATGGCTCTGCTGGTCCAGCTGAACTGGAAATGGTTATGTTCGTCTACTGGGAAATCATTTATAGCTATTCATAGACTTCATGTTCCCAACAGCGATTAGATTTTTACGGATGACAATGTGCTACGTCACAGATCCACAATTGTTTGGATTGGTTTGATGAACATTCTGAACGATTCGAGTCGGTGATTTGGCCACCCAGATCATCCGACATGAATCTATTCGAAAATTTATAGGACATAATCGAGGGGTCAGTTCGTGCACAAAATCCTGCACAGGCAACACTTTCCCAATCGAGGCAGCGTGGCTGAATATTTCTGCGAAGGACTTCCAACGACTTGTTGAGTCCATACTGCAAGAGGTCGCTTATTTTATCCAAAAAATATGTCCAACTCATTTTAAAAGTTATTATCTTTACATAAAGAAAAGTTTATCTTATCAACAACTGTCAAATCGCGAGCTGCTCCGTTACTTTTTATATATGAAATTAGTGAATTTACTCATGGCACTTTTGTTGCCTTTGTCTGTGGTCACTTTCAGAACTCAGATTAATCATCAAATTAATTTAGTACGACTACATTCTGAATTACTGGTGTATCCATGTATCACCACACAAAAATAAAAGTAATGAATGGCTGCAGGAGTATGAATGAGAACAGTGGCGTATTTGAGTTTACAAAAATGATGACATGTTTTTATTTATCCCTTTATAAATTCAATCGAGCCGATAAATCTTACAAAAAATGTGACAAACATAAATCACGAAAGGAATGGTGTTTGGTTGGCAAAGCATTAATTGGGATGAAAACTGTACAAGTTCTCCCATGAATTAATCCCTTTTACAACGCAATAAGACGTCGTTTACATGAATCCACTGTGAGGCCAAATTCTATTCAAATGAAATCAGCTACGACCAGCTACACCACAAACTATGGTTCATGGAGGACAGGGAACTGTGATTACCATTTAAAAACCCTACGCCGGTGAAGCAATGATTTAGCCTTTCACCTTGATTCAGGAGCTAGTAAGAAATGGAACCCTGTGGGCAATGGGCGGAGCGCGGCGGCAGCTGTAATATTCTGATGCGTCCACTAAAACTTGCAAACTACACGGACTGGCGTTCTGATTATTAGAACGTGGGAAATTTCCCTATCGGAGTCGTGAAATCCCGGCAGATTTCAGTTGGAATGTACACTTTCACTGGTCTCGCTAACCAATTTGTGTGACAAGCACGACGGTGCGTGCTGGAATGGTCAAACGTCAGACGGGCGACTCAGGCCGAATAAGTTACCCTCGGGACACACGATATGTTCGAGACGATATGCAGTTCCACTGTCGGTACAGTTGAAAACTGCCACTGGCTCTTAGTCCTCCACAAGTTGCATACCACAAGTCTCACCAACTAAGGAAAGACCTGAAGTTTCTCACCAGTGGAGGATCAGAAGACGAAAAAGGAAAAAAAAATCACACATTCCATCAAGCCTTGTACAGGAGTCGAATTAGCAGGAAAAAAAAAACCACTTCCATGTCGTACAAACGAATCAAACTATCCTCCACTCATTGAATCTCCCATCTTGACTACTCTGCTGGTATGGTAGCCAATCCAGACACAGCACTGGGGTTCCCACGTTAGGGCAGCAAGCCTTTGCTTCGAATGTCCTGAGAGGAGTCAACAGCTACTCAAAATCTCTCTTGTCTGAAAAAAAGAAGGCTATTAAGCTACCCACACAGTCGTGTCTGTGAAATATATGTTTTTTTCCGCTCACTGAAAGAACCTGGTGACTTCCTTTCATCAGGGGAGTTACAGTCTTGCCTCCAGTAAACACGTGTACCAGCTGCTCCGATCTTATCGTCCCAGCTTCTTACATGAGAATTATTATAGTCTTATGACCATTCTGCCACACGCACAAACGCTGAGATTACCGCAGTCTCTCTTAAATGGCTTCCACAATCCACTTTCTGCCATCTGGCTGCCTTTGCGGTGGACTGTCGTCTGGCTCAGATAAAACGTTTTGTGAGCTGGCACCCTCTTGCTACAACCCAAGGTGGAAAGAGTAGAGTGTCATGGCCCGAGGCACCTATGCATGCAAAATGCCCAAAGCGTTGCCTTCCCAAATCATTCGCACAGCCAGGCCACTGGACACTACATTTTCGTATCACGATCCATCTTTATCCCAGTTCTCTGTTGCCTCCACTATGGCAACTTGGGTACAAGTTCTCTACAGGCTACACAGGCCATCCCCAACTACTCCATGCAAAAAAGTCATAAACGACACATACCAAATGTTGTATTGGGGAACACAGAAATCATGACCTAAAATAACGACATTAATCTGGCCAACAGAGTAGTGAAAGTGAGAGAGTGGCTTGCTACCATTCACTACCTCCCCATTATCATATAATTTATGTAGAGAGAATGTCACACTACAATAAAGAGATTAGTGTGACACAGAGCAGAAGAAATTATGATACTCTTAATTGGTCTTTGAGATTAACATGTCAGACCATGAAGCTTTGCCAGCCACAACCCCCAGAAAAAAAGAAAACCACACCTTGTCTTGTCTTCATTCAACGGTCATACACACACTCACTGCTGCATACCTGCTAATGGCTTGTGATACTTTGAATGTCGGAATTATTCCTGTTGTCCCTCAGGTCTTTGACATACACCCCTGACCGTCAGTACAATGACTGAATGGTTAAAATGTCATGCAGACGTTTAACTAACCCATTCACACTGAAGCTGAGATCAGAGATGATTGGTTTCCCTAACCACAATACGATATCGTTGAGCATTGAGATTCTCTGCCTTAGAGATCTCGTGACCCCTGTCTATGCATTCACAATGAGTCAATCTACCAGGGACAATGACATGACAAATTCCATCCAAGCATCAGCAAAACTAGTTCTTTTAGTACAACAGAATAAATGGTGTTAACACAAAATAAACAAAATAAAAATGACACGTGTAATACAGTGAGACTTTACACAAATGACAAAGACAAAATAAACAAATGAATCAATTTCAGAAGGTGGTTTGCATATTAATGTGTTTGTTGTGTGTGATCTTTTGTCAGTCTTAGATTTTAGATGAGAGTGGCCTTGTACCTCAGCACACATCTAAAATGTTGTTGTCCCTTAAAGTATTACCTTTAACCTAATAAAATAAATACAGTGAGGTACACAGAAATAAGAATTAAAAAACACATATATTTTTAAATCTCCTACTGCCCCTTCTCAAAGGTCTTTAGGGAGTCCAAGAATTAAATTTAACATTAGATGGACATATAGACACAGCACTAAACTCAAGATGTGGCAGGTGTAGTGGGTGAGTTGATGCAAAGACAAGGGTAAGGCCTTTACTTAACATCATCAGTGGAGGCAGCAGTGTCGACACAGGACCTGTAACCAGTCTATGTCAGCAACAGGTAGGCATCTGGACTATTGACAGATCATAGATGGGGTAGCAGATGAAAAACAGTTGCTCCTGTTGAAGACAGTCCTCCAGCAGCAGTTGTCAGTGATGTGTCAAGAGCCTGGAGACATCAATCGCATAGTCAAGCACTCTGCAATTTCTCCTTTCTGGTCAGCACCCACGTTAGATTTAGGTTGAGTCCCTCAAGACTCTTGCGTCAGACTGTGGTGGTCCTAGGTGTTTGCGTGAAGTCAGGTGCGTGCCTTTGTTACCTGCTGGCTGCAGGCAAGGCACCCCTGTGGTGACTTCATGTCAGTTGGTCTCTCGTCCTGGGACATCGCCTATGCTGTGATGTCACATTGGCAGCCATGCCCAAGGTCTCACTGCAACACCCGAGCCCTGCTTGCCGCATTGTGATATGGGTGACTGTGCTGCACAGAGCAATGTCCAGCCATGGTCTCTAATCAGTCGCCGTAGTCCTCTGCACAACCCTTAGCACAAGTTTTGTGCTGTATTCCTACAATAAATGTTGACAAAAAACACAGACATAGAGAATCATAAGAAATATATGAACTGAAGTTTATTAAACTTTACAGTATTATTAATGGAGAAAAAAGTGTCGTTCTGCTGTCTTTCATTAAAGTAAATAACGAAAGAACAAGAAATTAATCTCTTATCTAAAAACACACCTAAACAATCATTTTCTGGTTTGAAGCCGTTACTGTGGTGTATGTCATTGCCATGTTAGTCCCCAACACCCCTCGTGCACTGCAGTAGGCGATGTCGGCACAGTATGCACATTCATACTTCAAACACTCTCGCTTCATGCAACACTAAATTCTAATTATTCTACCCACTGTTAAGTTTAGCGCCCTCTATCCTTTTCTACTTTACTCTACTTTGGACTTTGATACTTCTCCTTATGCCAACTTAGTGGATGGGGACGCTGATGCTGATATCTGGAGCAGAATGTCGGTCGAATACTGCTCACTGTCATCAATACACTTGTTACTGTTCTGTCAGGACAGCTCAGACATTGGCACAATTCACTTTTCCATCTGACACTGACCAATATCTCTGAAAATATATATATATATATATACATATATATATATATATATATATATATATATATATATATATATATATATATATATATATATATACTATCAGTTAACAGCTGCTGCAATGACATGAAAATACCAGGTCTTATTAATATTTTTAGTGCAGAATGATTAGTAGCTTCAGTTTTCATCTGGTCCCATTCGCCATTTCCTTCGTATCTACCTGAAAATCTAGTACTGTGACTCGCACTTCACGTGCTCACGTCTCGTAATGTTAATCTTTGCCAATGACTCATCTCTGGGGCTGGCGATCCACAATCTAAAGACTTTAAGACGAAGACGAACATCATCCCACTCCTGGAGATCATCCTTAAGTGAGAGCCACAGACGAAACAGTACCTCCGACGAAAAACATCGTACCATAGCCGATTATCCATAAGTAAAACCACATTCGAAAACGACCAACGAGAATACATCGCTCGACTGGCGATAATCATAATCGAACCACAGCGAGAAAAATAGCGATACTCAAACGTCAACACGCCTCTGGCATGAACAACCCATGTCCATCTCGCAAGATACCCCCACCGGTATCGGTGGCATGATTCAAACCGCGCCCAGATCCACTATCGGATGACGGAGCAACTTCTGTGGCACCACTCTTATTGCCTCCTCTCTCCGAATGGTGTAACAGACCGTGCATACGCGCCACCGGTAATGCGTGCAATATCAACGGTAGAAACCAAACCACTACTACATTACAAGATAAATTTTGAAAAGAATTGTGTCTCCAAGACTTGTGCAATTATTTGTGAACCAAAAAATGCAATTTTTACGTTGTTCCAACACATATCTTTGTTGTGGTGTGAGACGCTACTAATATAGCAATGGTAAAGTATTGAACCAACCGGTTTTGTAGTAAGTCCGAGCTGTTTTCTCCGAGAAATCAGCACATTCCTGGGGTCCATGAAAGGAGTCTCCACGAAGATTGCAATGATTTACGACCAAGATAAGACTTGCAATCGGGCGTACCCTGGGCGTCAGGTTTCTCTGGCGGCTGATCCTTTCACGCCAGAAACATCATCTTGGTCCTTTTCAGGACCACAGTTGACCATCATATCGATGAATATAGAAGGTATAACATCACCAAAAGAAGAACTGTTACAAGAGCTGTGCAGACAAACTAAATGCGATGTACTCTGCATACAGGAGACCCACAGAAGCTGTGAAATGCGCAGACCAAAAATAAACGGAATGCAACTGGCTACGGAAAGACCCCACCCAAAATACGGAAGTGCTATATGTGTCCAACCAGATATACAGATAATATCATCAGCCTTTACTGAAGCAAATGATACTGAAATCTTAACTTTGGAAATCAAAGGCTGTACAGTCACATCCGTATACAAACCACCGGACGTTGATCTCAAAATCAATCTACCTGATAACTTTTATAGTCAACACACACAAATAGTGACTGGTGACTTCAACCGTCACAGCACCACGGGGGGGTATGAGCATGATGATGAGAATGGTACAGCGTTGCAAGAATGGGCGGAAGGCAATCATCTGAGCCTTATACATGACCCTAAGCAACCTGCATCTTTCAACAGTGGCAGATGGAAACGCGGATACATCCCCGATCTGATATTTTGCAGCGAGAACATCTCACAACAGTGCATAAAAACTGTCTGCAACCCTATTCCAAATACACACCACAGACCGATCATGTGTGAAATTTACGCAGCAGTTAGACCACAGACAGTTCCGTTCAGAAGGAGATTTAACTTCAGGAAAGCCAACTGGCCGAAGTTTACAGAAACGCTGGACGCTGCAGTTCCCAATATTGAACCTTCACCTGACTCGTATGATACTTTTGTGAGGGCTGTAAAGAGGTGCTCCAGAATTGCAATTCCTCGGGGTTGTCGAACATCATACATTCCTGGTCTAACTTCAGAACTCAGTGCTCAATTTACAGAGTATAAGGTACTATTCGAAGAAAATCCATTCGGCGAGACTACTCTATCGGCTGGGAATAAACTTATTGCATCTCTGAAAGAACCAAAAAGAAATTCTTGGGTTAAAACTATGGAAGAACTTTGATCTCATCAGAAACCGTCATAAAGCGTGGAGATTACTGAGACGCCTCAATAATGACCCAACCAGATCCACAGCACACTGCAACATTACTGCAGATGAGATAACACACGAACTGCTCATGAATGGGAAAGGAAGCCATAGAATTAAAGTTCCAAAAGTACAGCAAGAGGCCCAAGAACGAACGAGGGATCTGACTCTCACATTCGAGATATCTGAATTAAATAAGGCTATTAAGGAGAACAAAACTGGTAAAGTATCCGGTCTAGATGACATCCGTATGGAGCAAATCAAGAATTTCGGCCCAGAAACAAGAAAGTGGATCATGCAGCTTTTCAACAACTGCATGAACCAGTGCCAAATACCAAAGATCTGGCGAAAGAGCAAGGTGATAGCTCTTCTGAAACCTGGAAAGGAAGCAAATCATCCCAAGAATTTCAGACCAATTAGCCTTTTGAGTCACCTTTATAAACTGTTCGAACGTATGATTCTGGATAGAATCCTACCAGTAATAGACCCTCTTCTCATACCCGAACAAGCACGATTTCGACCAAATAGAAGCTGCACATGGCAACTTTTGTATCTCACTCAATTTAGAGAGGATGGTTTTGAAACCCGTCAAGTAACGGACGTGGTCTTCGTGGATCTCACAGCAGCGTATGATACTGTCCATCATCGGTTACTCCATGCAAAACTATACAATATGATCAACAACGCCCACCTCGTTAGACTATTCAGCACCCTCCTCCAAAACCGCAGGTTTTTTGTTGAATTTCAAGGACAATGCAGACGCTGGAGAGCGCATAAAAATGGTCTACCTCAGGGAAGCGTCTTGGCTCCACTTCTCTTCAACATCTATACCAACGACCAGCCACTGACCCCAGGCACAAGCAGATTCTTATAATCAGATGACCTAGCCCATGCTACGCAGTGCTCATACTTTGAAAGAGTGGAAAGAAACCTGACAACAGCACTTAGAACACTGTCAAGCTACTACAATTGGAGCCAACTCAGACCACACCCTTCGAAGACACAAGTGTGTGCCTTTCATTTAAGGAACAGGGAAGCTAATCATGAGCTACATATTGCATGGCCAGGCGTCCAACTCCAGCATCATCACGCACCTATTTACTTGGGAGTCACTCTCGACAGAACTCTGACATTCAAAACTCACTGCAAGAACACCAAAATGAAAATCTCCGCTCGAAACAACCTAATTCGGAAACTAGCGGGGACACAGTGGGGATCACATCCACAAACTATTCGCTGCTCTGCAATGGCACTGTGCTTTTCTACTGCTGAATATGCTTCTCCAGTCTGGTACAGGTCATCTCATGTCAGACAAGTAGACATTGCTGTCAACGAAACCTGTAGGTTGATCACAGGTTGCTTAAGACCTACCCCAACTGATAAGCTCTACTGCCTGGCTGGAATAGCGCCACCATGGATACGCAGAACAGTGGCTGCCAACAAGGAGAAACTGAAAGTGGAACAGGACAGTGCCCATGCACTGTGCGGACATAATCCACCACAGCAACGGCTGAGATCGCGAAAGAGCTTCCTGAGAACATCCGAGAAGCTCACCATTTCATCAGAGAAGGCAAGGGTGGAGTTATGGAAGAAGTCGACGCCTCACCTGCAGACGCCAGAAGCTCAAGATCTACCACCTGGACACAACGAGAGCTGGCTGGTGAGGAAATCTTTAAACAGATTACGATCAGGAGTTGGACGATCCGGAGACAACCTGAAGAGATGGGGCTTCATAACAGAAGATACGTCCTGTAATTGTGGAAAAGAACAAACCACAAGCCACATGCTCCAGTGCCTTTTGTGCCCTACATCCTGCACGAAGATTGATCTCCTGCAAGCCACTCCAAGCGCCTTGGAGGTTGCAAAGTACTGGGCACATGTAATATAAATACAATTTGTGTATATATATGTACATATTTATTGATGTGTATGGCTACTGTATATTTGTATGTTTCTGATTCGAGAATATATGATAAAGCACATTCCTATCCATGAAATAAATTTCTATTTGAGAAACATGAGAGCACACCAGTAAGTCACAGATTTGCGGTAAATCATCAAAGTGAATACGCTGGACAGAAAATTACGAACACCAGATTCATTGATCATATGTCACAGGAGAATATCTTTTCCTCTAATCATCCAAAAAGAGCAAGTGCGAAAAAGAGCAATACACTAAATGACTACATAAACGAATCGGGAACAAATGATTCTTAACACTATCTTAATGGTCTAACTGTACAACTTTTACATGACACATGTGATAAATCCCTAAGGACTTCTTGGATTTCAATGTTTCGAGTTCCACCGTGTTTGGATAGGCTATCCTACG